>NC_060251.1:114936681-116281232 GCF_921293095.1 Ischnura elegans | reverse complement strand
CCCTCCTGCACTCCAATTTTCAAATTATGTGATTACATTTCATTATGTCTTCCAGTAATCAATGAATTGTTATAATGCTGAAAGATTATTCCATCGTTAAGTAACTGAAAAGTTTGTAGTGAGTGTATCGTTGTCTGCAACTTCCAAAGTGATGATAAAAGAGTATCAGTGCAGGCAAACCACATCAATGGTGCAGGGAGGGGGAGTGGTTTGGGGGGGGGATAAACCCCCCACCCCACCAGAGCTCAGACAATTTTTGAAGTTTAATATATTTAATTATTTGGATTAATATTACTTATTAGAGTAAGTAATATTTATCCAAAAATATTAGTAATATATTCCTCAGAAGGCCATAAAACTCACCATTTTTAACCATTTATCTTAATTTTTTTCTGGCGGAGGGCCCTCACACCTCCCGCTTACCCTGGCAGGTATGCCATACCCCCTGACACCCCAGTATTAGTTGTGCCTGAAACCCCCCCTATCCTTAATTCCCTGCTGCGCCCCTGAACCACATATCACCCAAACTCATCATACCTCTCTGGCTATGTGGCTGACTGAGAACTCAGCAGTGATCTGCCAGGTCAGTTCAATCATGAAAATTAGAGCTTCATTTGCATAGCTAATTTGCATTGTGTTTTTTAAATATTAAACTGTTAGACAATAAGATGGTGGGGAAGGGGCTTTGGGATATCAGCCTCGAATATATATATTAGATGAAAATATTCCAGGTTGGGCACACACAGTACAAGAGAATTTAATAAAAATCTTTCCTAACTGAGAGGAAGGTGGTAGGTGCCCCTGAAAATTTGTGTATTATCATGTTTAAGTGTGTATTTTACTGTGTGCGCCCAACCTGGGACATTTTTGTGTTATACACATCATAGAGGAATTTCCTGAAGTATTTATACATGTAATGGTAAGCAGGGAAGGATCCAGGATTTCTTTCTGGGGGGGGGGGGGGGGAGTACAAGCGCGACCGTATCCAGGATTTTGTTCTAGGGGGCACAAGGATACTTCGTAATACAAAGCGAAGGCAATGTTAATGGGACCGTATTAAAAACATTACATATTCATTTTTAGGGTCTGGGGTGGCACGAGCCCCCGTGCCCCCCTCTAGATCCACCTATGATGGTAAGTAATTAGTTATAAATATATATTGTCACTTCTTAGTAGGGTAAGGTAGCTCCCCAAAAAAAACCAGATGCAGTAAGATCCAGTATTATATGTATATATTTGAGTGCAGCAAGAGCAATCTCACATGGTTATTATGTGTAATACATCGCCGCTCTCGCCGGCGATCCCGAGACAATTCCACCAGCGGCTCCCGTGCGAAATCCCGGCCCCTCTTCCAGCGACGGGCTATGCTGGTATCACGCGAGGTTTGCGGAGAAGGCGCATCGCTTGGCGAGGCGAGTCCCCATGTAACTTCGCGGAAAACAGGCAGGGCAGTTGGTAAACGCGGCAACCGCCTACCGCCCTGCTGTCAACCGCCTTTTCATCACTGACGCCACCTCTAAACTGCAGTAACTCATCGACACTGGATCGGACTTGAGCGTTTTTCCTCGAACCCTACTCAAAGGTCCCCGCCCAAAATCCTCGTACCAGTTATTTGCTACGAATGACACGGTCATTGCCACCTACGGCTGGCTTGAGCAGCATTTAAATCTTGGCCTTCGCCGGGATTTCGTGTGGAGATTCGTTGTGGCGGATGTGTCGAAACCGATCATCGGAGCCGATTTCTTGAGGTATTACGGCCTCCTGGTGGACATCCGTAATCAACGGCTCATCGACAGTTAGACTTCAGTGAAGGTAAGCGGCGGCATAGTGCGAAACCCTCTCCCCCACGTAAAGGCCGTATGCGGTGGAAACAAGTATCATAATATCTTGGCGGAGTTCCCTAATGTGATTCATCCTGGAGGTGCACCCAGGCAGGCATCCCATTCCACTGAGCACCACATACGGACCACACCTGGACCACCGATCTCTTGTAAGGCGAGGCGTTTGTCAGCCGACGAACTCCGTTTGGAAAAACGGGAATTCGAGGCCATGAATCGAGACGGAGTGGCACGCCCCTCGGAGAGTATGTTGGACATCACCCCTCAATTATCCCCTCAATTTTATTAATCCTCACACTATTCTATAAGTAACATCAATTCAGTTCAGTAAAATAGATTTAACTTAAAAATTTCTGTGAGCTCTGGGGGGCTTTTATCCCCCAAAACCCCCCTTGCTGCGCCACTGCTTTCCGCTGCTTCATTATTATATTGCATCCGTATTTTATTTCCGTTGTAGTATTATTATTTATTTAGATCTGTGGATCGTGTATGATGGACCTTTAATTATGTCTGGAAACTTAAGTATTTTTATAATATAATTAATTACATATTTATTATATTATAATCAATTATAATATAATAATCAACTATAATATAATTAATATAAACTTATGCTGTCAGCCATATACTTGTTCATTCCTTTTTTCCGAACCATACCTCATGCGAGTGGCTATGCCTTATCATAAAAATCTGGGAGCCAGGGGCGGCTCAGGTGATGAGGGCCGGCTCAGGTGATGAGGGGCGCTCAATGGAGAGGTGCCTATGTTCCTTGAAACTTTGGGTAAATCCGGCCCTGAGCTAGGCTATGTGGAAAGTGATTCATAACGAGGTTGGTCACATGATCTTTCCATTCTATTTTTTCACCGCTTTTGTTGTATTTTAAAGACTACAGTTTCGCTAGCGTTACAGTCTGCGTCTTCAGGTCGAAGGTAAAATTTTTGGAAAATTTTTCCGCCTTTTATAGGCATAAAATTTCCCGCCTTATATAGGGGGCGGCGGCTGCTGATCCGCTGCTGCTCTCTCATTGGCCGGTTGTCCATCTCTCATTGTTGGTGGTCGGAGAATCCTCTTCCATGCTGTATGCAAGCTGTAGCCTTGATCTCTGTTGAAATTTGCGGGCGTTTTCGCTATCTCAATAGCTTCTCTGATCAAGCGAGGGAAGTATTTATTCTCTTTAGCTATTGTCATGGCGTCTTCAAAGAGGATGCTATGCCCAGGTTCACTCCAAGCATGCTCAGATATGGCTGAGAGTTGGTGCTGCTTGTTTTTCGTAGCCCTCCGATGTTCCTGCAATCGGACTTTCATTGATCTGCAGATCTCGCCAATGTAATATTTACCACATGAACAAGGCACTCGATATATTCCCTCATAAAGGTCCATTGGGAGTTTGTCCTTCGCTCCGGATAGCATGTCTGATATCTTTGTCACGCAATTGAAACGTGTTATTACGTTGTGTTTTCTGAGCATTCTGGCAATCTTTTCTGATGTGCCCGCCACAAAGGGAATTGTCAGATTCAAAATGAAGGGATGAGGTTGGTCACATTCAAAATAATTCAACCTTTCCACCTAGTACTTATCAGGTGCGTGATAATTTTGTGGATTCCATATAGAAAATGGAGTCTGTTGTAATCATATATCCCTGATATGATTAAAATTTTCATTAAAAGCGTACCCCGTCATGACGTAAGATTTATAATGGAACCCTTTACTCCATTGTTTAACGGAAGAATAGCAAGGGGAGTTTCCTTATCATCTGCAATACTCTAAAACTTATAAAAAAGAGATGAAGACATCCTTATCAACAATAGACCCTTTACCAACAATAGGAAAAATATTTCAAACTCTGATATTGGATCAAATCTTTGAGTTTTTTTAAGCCAATCACTTGTTTGGAAGCTCCCAATTGGGTTATGGTGAGGGAGAATCTAAAACACTGCCTGTATAAAATACTGTAAATTATATTTCTGATGCTTAAGGATAGGAATTCAGCCGCATTGACTCTTTACGACCTCAGAAAAGCATTTTACAGCGTCAAGCAGCCTGCCTTGCTCAGAAAGCTAGATCGTAATGGGTTTAAAGAAGCAGAATCAAATTCAATTCGCTCATATATTTTGCCCGATTACTTATGGCAGTAAAAGGTTAGGTGGCGTTTCTTCTAGGTTCTTACGAATTGCGAGTCTTTATTGAAAATCAGTGCAATTGATCATGCAGAAAGTGGAAACATCAAACCTTTGGTATAGGGTGGTTTCCTTTTATTTTTTTATTGCCTAAATCGAAAAATTATAACTCCTGGAGTACGTATTACACGCTTTTAGATTTTTAAATGACAATATCTATTTTTCGCGATTAAATAAAATGTGAAAAATTTCAAGCGCGCGAAAACGCGACGGCTAAGTATGAAGGCCGGGAAAAGCCCTTGTGACGTCATTCTGGTTCCCGCTGCCGCAAGGTGAGGTGACCTTGGGGCGAGGACAGGTGTGCCGCTAGGCGCACGCTGCTGATGCAGGCTGCTAGCAGGTAGCGCTTGGCTAAAATAAGGATTATTAATACCTTATCAAACGAAGAAAACTTTCCGACCATAGGATTTTTAATAGGTGATTATTAAGACATGTTCCCATGAGCTCTGTGCCTCATGCATGCATTGGTAATCTCAGACGATGTAAAACTCCTACCTACTCGTATAGAAACTAGGTGCCTGTGACGTCACGTGGAGTGGCATCGCATGGGCGCCAATCTGGCCTTTTTCAAATAAGGATAAAATTGACCATTGCTGAACTGGGATTTCTAAAACCAAATAATTTGTATATTATGAATACTCTAATGGTGGGTTAAGAATCACAGTCAATGTTTTTCGTTTTCTTTGATGAAGGAAACTACCCTATTGTAGCCATGAACCTTGCTGGTTCATATTTTCCACACTGTTCTGTAAAGAACGAAAAGTACTCGCATAATCAGAATTCTAGTTATTGTGACTAGAATTCTTTTTATTGTTCGATCTCTATGAGCACAGCCTCATTGAAAATACAACAATAAGGAAAGTAAAACTTTTCCCTCGAGGATAAGCGGCGCTTTCGATTCATTGGGAATCATTTTTGGTCCACAGCTATGCCTCCCCAATAACCTCTGATCATTCTCCAGCCTCGCAAGCCCTCCCGGCTTCCCAGCCTTCCACTTCTCTTCCGGCCTCCCAGGCCCTGCCTCTCGACCTGGCGTTTAAGCAGCTTCTCCCCGCCCCTGCGCCGGGAATGCTGTCCACCCCAGCGGATCAAGAGGTACTTGAGATCATAACTCTTTTTCCAACAATAGGGATTCTCCCAAGCTCACTCGCAGAGACGGCCATGAGATTCACCTGCTCCAGACTCTGGGCTCGGAATGGCCTCATCTCTCTGCTTCTATCCGGAATGTGGTGTACGATCGTGGCCGCATCCTCGCTATCGCTGCCACACATGGTTGGCAGACCGCCAGTCAGGTTAGAGCCCCAAACGAGCTCCTGCGGCTCCCGGTCTCCGGGGCCGCAGGTCATCAGGGAGATTGTCCGGGAACGGGCGCCGCCGCCAGCCGCTCGCCCGAGCTCCCGCTACCAGCCCACCAGCTACCGGGGCCGCAGACCCGCCGCAGCCCGCGGTCCCATTCATCGCCGGCGCAACAACAATTAGTTCATGGTTAAATAAAAACACAGTACTATTCCACAACCTTATATTTTTTGCAGTCTACTAGTTTCAACGTTTACAACGTCATTATCAAGACTACAATTAGTTCTACACCGCCCGTGCTCCACCTGCCGGGGCCGCCGTCTCCGGGCCCTCCGGAATCACTGGAGGCTGATGCAGAGGACGACATCCTCATCGGGGAGCTTCTGCGATGGCTCCGAGAGACTGGGCGCTTGTCCCGGTCACGGCCAATGTCCAACTCAACCGGGTCCCTTACTTTACCCTGCATATATATACCCAAGCCAGCCAAGATGGCCGGCCTAGGCATATTTAGAGGCGTAAAGTCCGGGATGGACGGTCGGCGAGATTGGCTGCAGACGGGACAAACCTCCAGGACGCATTGCTTGTCGGATCCTTTATTATACGAAGGTACATGTCACAATAAACATCACCATGGAACAATAATCCGCTTCCCTTGCGGAGACAAGCGAGCACAGCTTGATTGTCAATACAAACAATTAATTCAATAAAATCTGGGAGAACTGGAAACAACAAGAGCACGCCGCGTAGGGCTGCTTCACCCGCCGCA
Source organism: Ischnura elegans (assembly GCF_921293095.1). Lineage (NCBI taxonomy): Eukaryota > Metazoa > Arthropoda > Insecta > Odonata > Coenagrionidae > Ischnura > Ischnura elegans. Next base: position 116,275,155 of record NC_060251.1, on the reverse strand, counting down.
TGGTAGATGGGGAGCTGATGAGAAAATTCAATGACTCGTTCAAAACTTAATACGGGGCAGACGACGGCTCCTTGGAACGGAGTCGCGTCAGTGTAGGCCACATATTTTACAGAGAAGGGAGAACATCGTCACACTTTCTTAAACACATCCTCGTCCCAGCACCGCTGCAAACATTCGGTACGTCGGGAGTAGCACTGGTTGATAAGAAAATAAGGAAGATGATGGATGTAACAAATCCAGGCTACAAACCCTGCGAGTTTAGGGATGTCGGCAGACCGAAGTCTGGGGAGAATGTTCGCTGCCAAGTGGAGGCGAGAGAGTGCCGACGGAGTCAGCTTAAGAGTTGACGACGCAGTGTCGATATTCACGCCTAGATACACTAGACGTTGCGTGGGAGTTCAAATGCACTTTCTTAGGTTAAGAGATATAGCTAGGGTCACAGTGAGAAATTGGACGATATCAAGCACAAGAACACGAGCACAATTAAAATCAGAAATGAACACTAACAACCAATCATCCAAATATGGACTCATACACACACGGAAACGAGAATAGATCTCGCGAGAGACTGAGCGCGCCCACCGCTGCATAATAGCGGGTACCAGGCAATGGCCCACAGGCAACCGCTGAAAGGAATAATATTGACCACCGGAGTAAACACCATAGAATTTTATGTGGTTATCAGAGATAGGGAGCTGGTGAAAGGCGTCTCTGAGGTCCAATTTGCACAGGTAGGCTCCCTCCGGAATCGAGCTCACTGACATGGCAGCATCCTTCATCCTAAACTTTTGCTTTCGATAGTGGGGAGTCCACGGGGAGAGATCGTGGATGGGACGATGGCCTCCAGAGGCCTTAGGAATGAGAAACGTGCGGAAGGCACACACGGGCTTTCTACGACACAAAACACCTTGCATCACTACCCAGACGGCACAGGAATTTTACGTATCTGAATACGAGGGTGGACCATCAAGATACAGGAAATCGCGCTTAAGAAGTTGCTAAAAAGTATTGTTTCTTTATTTCCTTCAATGACGAAAAAATATACAAGAGGACTGGCAAATTCATATGCATCGATAAAATTGTATCTCATCGATAAAACTGTATTCGGTTTGGGACTATTTTCTTTCGCGGGTAATGCCATTACTCCTAGGAAGAAGGCCCGATCAAAGCCTGCACAAGCTTCGGAGGTCGCGATGTTTACGTGACGTCTCAACACATTTAAGGGATTATTGTGGTTAAGTTGGTGAATAATAGAGTGTCTGGTAATGGTGAAGTTTCCCTTATTTTTTAATTTCATTCACTGGGCTTCAGAAACGTGTTTGTGAGGTATTTTTGGTTAAAAATGCCTTTCGTGCATGACAGTTTCTATAGGTTGCTGTGGTATTGTCGGGGTGTAAAGGAAACTCCGGGACATGGTTCAAGTTTTAGCTTTCCAAAATATCGTGAGTTGAAGAAGAAGTGCATTCGGGTGATAAGAAGAAAACATTTCAGCCCTACGAAAAACGGTACGAAATATGTACTCTTTCTCGCTGTAATTATTTGGATGTAATTTTAAGTTAGTGGCTTCGGGATGTTGATGCATAACTTCAGTACTGAAAATGGTGATTCAAAATTTTGTTGCAGCAGTTCATTTGAAAATTCTTGCATTTTAGTTGTCTTTTTTGTATTAATTCATTCGGTAAACGTGTGGTTAAGGGAGAAAATAGGAATAAGCAGCCAAGTTTATAGAATCGAATATTGTTTCATAGCTTGCCCAATGGTTTGTTATACGTCGGCTTTCATAATTTCAAATTATCTTATAATATAGTTTAAAATAATAAAATATACAGTTATACAATTATTTACTCTATTTACGAGCCTATAGTAATTTGATTTCTCATGCAGATATACCAAAAATTGGAAATGATGTTGTTGGAATGTATTTTAGGTTGGCAATAACCTCAGTGGGATAATTTTGTATAAGTAGGGTTGGTAGCACTATTCTAGTGTTTGTTTTGTTTTACGATGTTTACATGTTACATCAGTGCGTGTTTTCTAACAAAGAAAGTACTTATAAAGAACAACTCACTATAGTGAGTTGTTCTTTATAAGTGTTCCCTACCTTTATACAATAACTGTGACGATTAACAATAATACGACATGTGACCTAGTAAGTTACATGGTATTTTTATTAATTATTAGTTTCAGATGTGAGAGCTTCACATCACACCTTGTGATGTCAGAAAATAATCTATGGTCTTAGACGAGAAGACGGGGAGAAAATTCTTGTTGAATTGAAGGCGCCCAGATTGGAGGAAGGTGCCATTGCTTCGCTGTAACCTGTCGTCAAGAAGAAAGACGTCGTGGCAGTACTGACATATAGATCTAAAGTGGATGTGGATTTGTTTTGTGCAAATGGATGCTGTGATAGTGAACGTTTATCGGAGGAGGCATTGAAGATAGTTATTATGTATCGGCCGGTCCTCTTTTAAATAATTTTCATTTCGAAGAGAATAAGAGTAGGTAATTGTTTCGCCAAATTAATGTGGGTTAGAAGAGAAAATCGGAAATATTATTGCCATTGACTAAAGAAAATAAATAATATCTGTAATGCATTTCTGTGGTTTTTTTCTTTCCTGCCTCGTAAAAGGGCCAAGGGTATATAAGGGCCATGGTAGGTAGTTATCGATTGTGCTGCGTTCGATACATTTTTCGATCGTGCCAGTTACGATATATCTAATTTTCGACTTAAATGTAAGATTTCACTTTTTCCCGGCGTATGATGGCGGTGAAAAATGAATCAAAGAGCATAAGCGTCATCTCCGGCTGTGCCAACCATCGAAATCGGCGGTTGCGGAGCACGCCATCAATCTCGACCACGCGATTCGCTGGGAAAACACCAAAATGCTCTGCCACTCCAGCGGCTACTGGGATCGTCTCACCAAGGAGGCAATTGAAATACGACTCTCCAAGAAAAATTTCAACAGAGACGAGGGTTTCAACTTAAGTAAGGCATGGAACCCGATTTTGAAAGTGGCGGGAAAAGCGCACTCTTTCTCCGCCAATCAGAACGACCCAACATAACGACCGAGGATATATAAACCTGGCACTTTCCTACTGGCATCATCGGCCCTGATGACGATAGAAAAGGATTCTATCGAAACGTCGGCAGCGATGGAGATGGAGCTCACCCGGATGGAAACCCGAGAAGAATTCACCGTTTCGACTTAAATGATTGAGATTAGCCTAAGCGCTGTGTTCCTGCGCGCTTCGTATCCAATCGTACGTGCTTAGTAGCGGACATTCACATGCTGCGTACGCGATTCGTCGACAGGCCGTGAACGGAAATTATCCGTGACGAAAAGCGACGGAGCGGCATAGTATCCCCGTAGTCAATGGGTACTATGCACATACGAATTAGATACGGAGGTTTCTGTGCCGTCTGGGTAGGCTCTCGAGAACTGGAGAGAGGTCAGGATCAGCACCCGAATCGTGGAACACATACGGCGCGGCATCTGGTTTAGGGAAATTGGCCCCCAGCAAGGCTAACTCAGTGACTGAGGGGTCGTCGTATGGAAAAGGTAATGCTTATGCGCGAATAGCGTAGTTTCCTATTATTTTTTATATTTCCTAAATCGAAGGACTCCTGGAGTACGTATTTCACGCTTTTAGAATTTTAAATGACGATATCTATTTTTCGCGATTTAATGAAAAGTGAAAATTTTCAAGCGCGCGAAAACGCGACGGCCATGTATGAATGCTAGGAAAACCCCGTGTGACGTCGTTCTGGTTCTCGCTGCCGCAAGTGAGGTGACCTTGGGGGCGAGGCTTTGAGCGCTGATACGACGCACGCTGCTAGCAGGTAGCGCTTGGCATAAATAAGGGTTATTATTACCCTATCAAACGAAGGAAACTTTCCGAACTTTAATGGGTGATTTTAATGGTAATTTTAATGGGTGATTATTAAGAGATGTTTCACTGAGCTCTGTGACACATGCATGCATTGGTAAACTCAGGCGACGTAAAACTCCTGACTACTCGTATAGAATCTAGGTCCCTGTGACGTCACGTGGAGTGGAATCGCACGGGCGCCAATCTGGCCTTTTTCAAATGAGGATAAAATTGAATTGAAAATTTACCATTAACATTCGTATAAACTGGGATTTCTAAAACCAAATAATTTGTTTGTTATGAATACACTAATGGTGGGTAACGAATCGCAATCAATGCCTTTCGTTTTCTTTGATGAAGGAAACTACCCTATTGCGTGCATTTTTTAGTTCGTTGTGTAGGCGTCTCTAGCGGCTCCCAACCCAATTCGTTTAGCATCTGTGTAACGCTTTCTGTGCGCCCGTGGGAGTTTTTGACGAATCGCGAATCTAGATAGTTCGGAGGGAATGAGGCCTTCATGAGGAAGGACTCCACGGAAACCTCTACTGCCTATTTTAAATATATCTCTGAAATAGAATAATCCAAAAACGTTAGCAAAGTGATCTCCTGAGCTATTTTTCTGGATTTTCTGCGGGCGCTTTGCTTCTGTTTATTTGGCGTATGCATATTCTACGTGTTGATATTTCAAACCCCAGCTCATCTGCCACTCAAGGGACTTTTCGGGTAGACTGCTGAATTCAAGCTCGGCTTCGCGTCAAATATCAGCAGCATTTAAAGAATTTCGAAAGTTTAGAGTTGACCATCATTGCTATTTTTCTTTCCTTAAGTGTGTAGAAGTTGGTTTTATTGATACAGTTGTAATTACATATATTGTATGTATATTTTGCGAGTCCCTGAGCACATCATGACTTAGAAGGAAATCACCAAAAATAATTGAATTATTGATCGGACCCATTAATATTTGACAGTTGGAGGAAGGGAGTGAGTTTGTGACGCAGTTAAGGGATTATGTCAAAAGAAGGGGAATGATTAACATACTCATTTTCATTTAATAATTCAACTTAATTCCTTTTCTTTCTCACTATTGCCCAACGTTCGCCTGCATTAAAATTTTGTCTTTATCCTTGAAAACGACTAACTTTTTACATCAAAATTGGAGACGTATTTTTCTTCTACTATCTAAGTGTTTGGCGAAGTAAGACTTGGGGTCACGGTTCGCTAAGCACCTTTTGTGTTCGGACAAACTAGTATCAAAATTCCTCCCAGTTTGGCCGATATACGATACACTCTCCCATATGATCCACATTTCTGTTAGTAAATACCCGATGGGATCGAGCGAACCCTTGGCGTAAAAAAGAATTCTTTCTAAAAAAAAGTGTTATTTTAAAAGCCCATTCATTGAATTTTTCACCCCCTAGGAGTAAGCCAAATACTCTATTTTTCATCGAAGGATGTCTACCACGAAAGACAACTTTTTGACACGTGCCCCCCACCCCCAGACCCTTAAAAATATGCAAGATTTTAAAAACTGTTCCGTTATCATTGCGTTCGTTTTGTATTACGGAGTATCTTTGTGCCCCCCGGAAAGAAATCCTGGATACGGCCAGGCTTTTGCCCCCCCCCCCCAGAAAGATATCCTAGATCTGCCCCTGACGAGAAGTTCTCCCCTATTCTTGACCAAGTCCCAGGCACCAAGCCAAGAAGAGTATAATTTGTACACCAACAGAAAGCTTTTTCAATATTTCCAAAAATGTTGTGAGCGACCAATTGCATACAAAATTTAGTTAGACAAATATCGTTGTCTAGAAAAAGTTTTTTTTGGGAATGCACATTGCAACAATTTTGCCAAAATCTTGCCATAAAGTTCAACCATTGCTTGAAGTGGATGGTTGACTTGTATTGTATTCAGCAAGCCTTCCTTCCTCCCCCGAAATTTATCTCTGGCCAAGTGCATGTCCAAGTCGGTCATAAGAAAAACCGCAGGTCACCGCGCTGATCCAGAACCATGGCACTCTTCAAGGTTCGGTGATACCCCAAGGTCATGATCCCGAAATATCCCGAAGAAATTTCTAATGATATCATGCGCTCTCATGATATAAACGTTGCTATCTTACATGACGCCAACGAGTTCTGAGAAAGCTTCAGGAAAACGGATGCCTAAACGGTGGGTGATTTTTTGCCGATTGAGTCTCGAGAAATTTCTGCGCCCATTTCGGGTCAACAACACGGCACCCCCCCACCCCTTAGAAGCAAAAATCGCAATAATTTTTAAGCAAAATCAGTACTGAATTGAAACGAAAGTATTCAACAAATTTTCTTTAAACCCACGAAAAATGATATATATTAGTATACGTTATGTAATTAAAATAAAACTATTTTTCAAGGAAATAATCTCATAAATCCCATGGCTTGGCCCCCACTAGACCATGGCTTGACCCCCCCCCACCCCTCCTCCCTAATTGTGATCCTAAATACGCCCCTTTGAACTTAAATCACTTGAAAATAATGACATGGACGGAAAGGCTCTCCTCATCATCGGTTAATAATCGTACGGTTCTCCTTTTGGTTTCGCACGCCCCCTTCTGGTGTTGGCGTTTTCCTGCAGTGGGTCTTTTCCTATAAGGACGGAAGTCGATATCCTTTAGGTTTTTCCCGCGTTTGTTCTCATCTTTGCGCACTTGGTATGTGCAACACTGTTCGACATATGGACCGACGCGGAGTCAATCCCGGAAGATCTAAATCTTCAATCACTGTGCGGGTGCTGTGACGCAGCTCTCCATTCCGCTCTCCCACCTGCCACCCTTTCCACAGTGACGTATTTATTCTCTATTACGTCCTTAATAATATAATCTGTGTATCCCATGTAATTCATTCGGGGCCATTCATCCATCCATTAACCTTCATCCCACCCTCCTGTCCTTCCACGATTGTTTTCATAATGCGTCTCCTAATGTGCAGGCTATCTAAGCTCTCCTCTCTTCTCCTTCAGGTTTTTAGAAGACTTCTCTTTTCTCCCACTCATCTAAGCACTTCTTCATTACTTGCTCTTTCGATCCATCGCTCTTCTTCGTCACCACATTTCGAATTCTTCCACTTTTAACTTCTCTGCACCTGTCAGCGACCAAGCCTCGCTCCCCTGAAGAAACATACTCAATGATGAATTGTTTCTTCAGTTTTATTTTCTGTTCGAAGTAGATTGTTTTTTTTAAAAAGCCCTCTTCTCATGTGATATTCTACTATTTCGTTCTGTCTTCGTCCATCGCTTGTTATACGGCTTCAACTTCGGTTTCAGCTATAAACAAAAATTTCCACCTTCTTCAACTTTTAGATAGCGAAATATTAATATAAAAAAATCGGCGGATACATTTGTCAGCCTTCCGTTTTCCTTCACCCACCTTCAATCTATCGATGTAATGTTTTTGGCAGAGTCATTTTACCTAGATGCTATCAAAATGTGCGAAGCATTTGCATTTCCTGGGCATTGAGCGTAGGCGTGTGTAGCATTTTTTCGCGAGGGTTTTAAGAGTGCTGTTGAGCTTAAAATTATATCCTTAATTTTAATTCTTCATAGCCTCTTCCTTTTTCTCATCTAGGATACTAAAAATTAAAGATTACTCTTTATATTACGGTGGACCTACGGTTTACGATATTTATCCGTTCCGGAGACAGATCGTGAAGCGAATTCCATCCTTATCGGCCTTATTTTCGGATGAGAAATGGATTAAAGAGGATCATCGTACTTTCAATGTATTTATGTTTGAAAAAACGTTCGGTAAACAAAAAAAGATGTGGCATTGCATAAGTCGTGACATATTTTGCGAGGTGAAACAAAAGCGGCGAAAAATGAAATATTTAAAAGTGTGCTCAGACCGCAGTCCGCATTCATTAGATCGTAAAACGAGGCCATACTGTACATTGTTTGGGTTTCCAAAGCTAAATTTTGTCTTCTTGGAGATCGCGCGAGTGTGGATTCGCAATAAGGACGCACACTGAAGCTCCAATGGTCGATTTTTGTTTTCATTTCAAAGACATTTTCACTTGTGTAAAACCAACGCCACAGAGCAGTGACAAGATTAGTGTTTGACCTGAGAACACATTTTATCGCTACATCTCATCACTAATCTCACCACTCCTCGATGTACTCTTTTCCTTTCAGCTATCAGTCCCACTTCATAAGGGATTCAGGTTAATATAGCCATGGATCAACTCTGTATGCCCTGAAAAAATTCCAAGAGGATTGCGTAAATTTTAAGCGAGTAATGGGTCACCAAAAACACAGCTCATATGGGAGAGATGCGTCATAATACTGTTTTTTTAATGTTTTGTCAAACGGCGTAGTCAATTCTTTCGTTGAAAAAGTGGTAATGGAGCGAATACACACGGCTAGTTTGCAAACTGAAGCGCTGACCTTGTGCCGGTGTTATTTTTCCAACTCGCTCATCGTCACGTAATCAATTATGAGATTCATGGTCAGCACTGTCAACTTGCCCAATCCGCGCGGTCACTTAAACCAAGGCTCAGAGATGAGTCGCACGAGGAAGTTGGGGTTTTCCCCAAGTGGGAGGGGGTGCTGCTGCGAACGGAGGGGAGGGTGGTCCATCTTCCTCTCCGCTGGTGGGGTCAGTCACTCGCTCGTCTGCCGGGAGACTGGATGCTGCCGGCTGGAAGCGGTTGGGTCAACACACGCACGTGATATTCTTCAAGAAAGCCGTCGCCGGGGGAGAAGACCTCGTGAGTACGCAGCAAGAGGGCGTTTTTCATTACTTCTCGCACTCCTTCAAGGTAAACTATCTGACCGTCCATTCAAGGAGGTAGTTTCATACAGACACATTTTTCTCGGAAAAGCAGGATCATGGATGATCAGGCGTTGATAGCCAGTCAACCAAACATCTGCTGGTTCTAGTGAATACGCTAGGCAAGCGCTGCAAGGAATATGGCATGAGAATTAATCACATGGAAGCCAAAGTAATGCAGTTTTGTAAAGCATCGCGAGCTAGGAGTAGGGTAGAAAAAAATGAGGAGGCGTTCATGACCGGAACGGCATTTGTAAACGCGATTGTATTGTAAATAGGAAAGAGCTTTTTAGAGGATAGTGATGTAACTTGAGAGTTAAAGCAAAAGGCTAGTGAGGTGTGTGATCTGGAGTGAGGCGCTACACTGTGCGGAAGTATGGACACTTACGGAGGAGGATGAGAAAAGACTAGAGGCACTTGGGATATGGGTGTGGAGAGGAATGGAGAATGTGAAGTGGGCGGAGAGGAGGAGGAACGATGAAGTGCTGGATATGGTGGGTAAGGGCTGGGAGCTTCTAGTTACATAGGAGATACGAGGGTTCATTGAAAAGTAAAGTCTCCAACGATGCCATTTCCTTACTTTTCCTTTCACCTTACTTTTCACCCTCGTAGAATGTATGGATGGAGTTATTGCTCAGCGGGCAGGGGATGTCGGAAAGAGTGTAACAGGGGAGAATTTTGGGAAAACGAGGGAGAGGAAGGAAGAGAATAGGATTTTTAGATAAAACTTGCTTTCGCTCGAAGGGGGGAGCCCTGCCCCTCCAGACCCCTTCGGAAAAGGCCTGCCGCCTTTTCTGATCTCTCCGCCAGTTTTTACAATTAATGTTGAATCCTACGACGTGTCGCGACGCAACACCGTATCTCTCTCCGTTGTTGACAAAATGACTCACGGAATAGTGAATTTCACGATTTGGCCAAAATTAATAAAGCTCCGATCGGCCTGAAAGTTGACATTTCGACGTTTCACGTGGCCTGGATTCGAAAAATGACATTTCGGAACAATGAATTTTTTAACCGCCAAAACCCCCCAAAAATTAGAAGCATAGATCACTGTAATAAATGGAAAAATTAGTGTTTTGACAATATTTCCCTGGGTTTCATACGATTTTAGAGTGGGTCGATGTTATGACTTTTTGCCGTATCTCGTCTCGTTCACCCCAACCATATTTGTATGAACCGTCTGTTAGTCGATGTATCAATGGTTGGATGCGGGTTTTGTAGAGTAGAAATGAAAGAGAATTGGCCTTATTGTGAATTTAAGAGTGAAGTCAATCAAAGGAGGGGAGAATACTTCTTAAATACGCCATGTGTCCAAAACTTAAATATTAATAATCATTGATGATATTTGTACCATAATTGATGACAGAAGTGAGGTTGAATAGGCATATAAAAGGACATACATTGTGGATCACTAAATCCTTCTTCTCCAAATAAGAACTTATCCAAAAATTTATTTATTTAATTTCAGTTAAGGTATGTATTGTCGGCCTAGGTGGCGGCGGGGTAACGTCCTCGCCTGTCAAACAAGAGGTCGCGGGTTCGAGTCCCGCCTGGGTATGATTCCCCGGTCCAGGGTATGGTTTTTTGTGCACGCTTAATTGTTACATTTGTTGAATACTCAGTTGCTTGCAGACAGCTTTAATTTTCCAATAACTCCATAGACAGTCTGTTTACGAGTCTTGTATATTTTAGTACGATTCTATGGGTTTAACGAAGATTATTTGAGCTTTTTCCAATTGACGTTTACATTGAGCCGAACTTTTCCTGTTTGTAGAAAAGTGTTGCCATGAAAAACTAGAGAAACATGGGTAGTAAAATGAATTTCCTTAAATATAATCCACGGGATGTCTTATTCATTTGGTCGCCAATCGACGAGGCACTAATATGAGGGCATATTTCGCAATTTTCTTGAGAATGACCCAAACTTCGTTTTGCAGACCAACCCTTTTACAAGACTTACATAAAACTTGGATTTAACGAGAAAATTCGTAAGCTTGTGCGTTGATTATATGCGCTGTGAGGGATTTTGGGGAAGAAGAAGTTGGGAAATGTGCGAGGTTATTGGGGAGGCATAACTGTGGGCCAAAAATGTTTACCAATGAATCGAATAGCGCCGCTTATCCTCGAGGGAAAAGTTTTACTTTCCTTATTATTGTATTTTCAATGAGGCTGTGCTCATAGTGATCGAACAATAAAAAGAATTCTAGTCACAATAACTAGAATTCTGATTATACGAGCACTTTTCGTTCTTTACAGCATAGTGTGGAAAATATGAACCAACAAGATTCATGGCTACAATAGGGTAGTTTCCTTCATCAAAGAAAACGAAAGACAGTGATTGCGATTCGTAACCCACAATTAGTGTATTCATAATATACAAATTATTTGGTTTTAGAAATCCCAGTTTAGGGGAATGGCAGTGTTAAATTTTAACCTCATTTGAAAAAGGCCAGATTGGTGCCCTTGCGATGCCACTCAACGTGACGTCACAGGGACCTAGTTTCTATGCGAGTAAATAGGATCTTTACATCGTCTGAGATTATCAATGCATGCATGAGGCGCAGAGCTCAGGGAAACATGTCTTAATAATCACCTATTAGAACTGGCGAAGGTCGGAAAGTTTTTTTTTGTTTGATAAGGTATTAATAATCCTTATTTAAGCCAAGCGCTACCAGCTAGCAGGGAACTCTGCTACCTGGTAGCATCCTGCGTCTTATCAGCGCTCAAAGCTTCGACCCAAGGCCACCTCACTTGCGGCAGCGGGAACCAGAACGACGTCACACGGAGTTTTCCCAGCATTCATGATGATAACCAACAAGATTCATGGCTACAATTACTACGCCCTGTTAAATACTATATGGCAGTTTTTTTTTATTTTCGGATCACGGCGAAGTTAAAATTTTTACCTTCGGGCTGAAAGTGTTTAGGAGGTTGATTCATGACCTCGCGATTCAAACAAAATAATTTTTTCGCATGCATAATTTAGCAGCAGGCCGCCCGGCGTTTCTCGGGAAGGATAGCACATAGAGGCGCGGGGAGCTTGGAACTTGGAATTCATGGTTGCATAGCAGGGTTTTTATATTATCTCTTCGAGCTTGTCAAGAGGTATGCCTAATCGGAAGGATGTTCATCAGCAAAACTTGTATGACGTGACGTAACAAACGGTGTGAGAAAACGACGCAAAGAACGCGTCGGACGCAATCAAAAGTAGCGCTTCGGTGTACGTGAACATGAAATGCACCTACATATTAACTTTGGTCACAATCCGTCCAACCGTATTAATACTCGTAGCGTACAGACAAACAGACATCATCTTTCATACATATAGATGAAAGTTATCATCGACAAAAGCCGTTTAGGTTAAATAGCCATCTGAAGGGTCATAGAATGAGGATCGCTAAATATTTTATTCTTCAAAGAATAAGATAACTTAGTTTTGCAACGCTCCCTGGTTTTGATTTTTTAAGTAATACATTAACAGAAAAAAATTGCCATTGGACAAATTTTTTACGTAATAATTGAATAGCCATTAAGCCGTTGTCGGTAAAAAATTAACCCGGCAGCCGCCGCACAAATTCCAGTAATTATGGACTGGGTCTGACAATACGAGCTGGGATTTTGGTAATCATAATCATGATTCCCGTTATTCTACAAAAGAGGGTTTTAACCAGGATCAGTCTGGTAGTTTTCAGTGTACTTTTCTCCGTGAAATAATGTACAGTGGCTACCTTACAGGGTATTGTTACTACCATTGGGTTCTTTTATAGAAAGTAATAGAGTAAAAAAAAAGTAGGGGATGACGGTAATATTTACATAACCTTAATTTCTTCACTTCGGGCTATACATGGCATGAAAAAAGTTTTTCTTTCCCTAAAACTATTCTCTGATTCTGATTCATTCATTCATATTATTGAGACTCTAATATTGGCTTATTGCATCTCTAATTTTCCCCTTACACCATGGCAGTCTTTCACCTCCCTAAGGCTTTTTTCCCCGTACCTATCTTTCTTCACCTGCACATGGCACTCATGGGCGGTCTGGGAAGGTTGGGGGCCTTCGGCTGAGGCGCATGATGGCCCCCCCCCCCTTACCGAGGTATTCGGGGGTCCTTCCCCGGAAAATTTTACGAAATTCCATTCCCAAAAACGTAGTTTGACGCTATTCTGGCTCATAAAAAATAGATTAAAGTTAATCAAAAATTGAAATCTCGTAAGAAAAAATACGATGAAAAGTGATAATTTCACAGCTTATAAAAGTTTATGATGTATTACGGTTCTAATGTCTATTTAGTGAATTTATTCCTTGAAATTACCCTGAAATCTTAAAAAAAATAAACTAATCAAAATAACATTTTCGAATAACCCTATCCAAAAAGCATCAGGTTTTATTTTCTCCTGACATCTTCATTTTATTTATTTGTTATATAAAACTTTACACTGAGCGTGCTATGAATAAAACAGCTAACGAAAACGTAGAATTTTATAATTGAAAAAAAAACTTTGGTTCAATTGAATTCAGAAATTACTTGACTAATCTGAGCCTTTATTTATTACACCTTTCACATACGTTTCACGATAGACGAGAGAGTGAATTGGGGGCCCCTAAGCTCGGGGCCCCGGGCGATTGCCGACCTGCCGACCTGGCCAGACCGCCCCTGTACGTACTTGTCCCTTGCTCTTTCTCTGAGGACTTATCAATCGATTGTAATGTTTTACTCATAATTTCTCTCACTGGCACACAGTGATTCATAGTTACATTTCCTCTCCTCAGTAGCGGAGACAGATAAAACTCAAGGGTGGGGGCGCAAAAGATATCTTGTACTACCTGTACTTTTATCGTAAAAAATAATCAAGTCACACGCCAAGTTTCATAAATTATGATTTAAATTGATAATTCACATACGCAAGACAATGCCATCTTTTGGCTTAAAAAAAGTTGCATTAGGGTAGTTACCTTCATCAAAGAAAACCAAAGGCATTGATTGCGACTCCTTACCCACCATTAGTGTATTCATAATATACAACTTATTTGGTTTTAGAAATACCGGTTTAGACGAATGGCAACGGTCAATTTTAACCGCATTTGAAAAAGGCCAGATTGGCGCCCATGCGATGCCACTCCACGTGACGTCACAGAGACCTAGTTTCTATACGAGTAGATAGGAGTTTTACATCGTCTGAGATTACCAAGGCACAGACTTCAGGGAAAAATCTCTTGATAACCACCTATTAAAACTGTCTATCGTCGGAAAGTTTCCTTCGTTTGATAAGGTATTAATAATCCTTATTTAAGCCAAGCGCTACCTGCTGGAAGGGTACTCTGCTACCTGCTAGCAGCCTGCATTGCAGCGGGGCACAATATCCTCGCCCCAAGGTCACCTCACACGACGAAAGCGGGTTCCAGAAAGACGTCACACGGACTTTTCCCTGCATTTTCCCTACTTTGCCGTCGTGTTTTCGCGCGCTTGAAAATATTCACTTTTCGTATAATCGCGAAAAATAGGTATTGTCATTCAGAAATCAAAGAGCGTGAAATGCGTACTCCAGGAGTAATAATCTTTCGATTTCAGCAATGAAAAAATAATAGGAAACCACCCTATTGTGGTTCTCCAATGTTCGGCAATGCGGGCGTCCCCGAAAGGGGGGTGGGGCGTCCCCTGTTCCCCCTTCTGTACCCCCCCCCCTGCTTTTCCTGTTCTTCCATATCCCTCCTCATTTCTCACCCAATTATTCCATTTTATCTCCTCATCCACCTCTAGCTGGAGATCTCGAATACCTCTATGCTTTTCAAATCACTTTTCCAAGATTCTGATTGAAAAGCATGAAAGATGCTTTGTTACCATCTCACCCTGCTTCATATGCGTGAACTAATAGTAGTACTTGGGGATACAGTCAAATTTCGTCCAATCAAGTGCCTTTTTGATTGGGATACGTTTTTGACTCATAGTACGGGACTGTGGAGAGCGAGAGGGCATTTCCAACCTTGCGCTTTGATCGAATTACACGCATTACACCGCATCCGGGTAGAAAGACGCCAGCATTATTTAGTCAGTGATAATGTGAGCCCAGATAAGTTTGCAGAAAGTTTGTGCTGGATAGGAGAAGACCAGAAAAGTGACTTCATTCCTAAAATCCCTTCTCTAAATTTGGTTCAAGCTATAACTCGTGCCAATCTTTTATATTATTTCTATTGTATAGATACCTTTTTCTCAACTTATACGCAACCAAACTCTACAAATGAGGTACCAATATGCACAGAATTTATCAGAGAACATGCGACGGCATATCTTACTTCCTAAATATTGCAATGTTTCCTAAATTTGGTTTTTAAATAATAAAAAAAAAACAAAAACCGGTCAATTTCCTGACATTAACGGTGCACAAACTGATACATTTGTTCATTTTTAACAATATCTCGCATTCTTTAAATAACTTTTATCAAAATGCGGCTGATTCCACATTCAAGTCTCTTGTTGATACGTGAGTATGAGTCATCATGTGCGTTTAACAGAGGATTGTGTAATTACTTCCAATGTTGTGTTTAAATAAGTCCTCTGACCTCAATTTGTACATGAACATTCTAATTAAATTTGTATATAAGACCCTGCCTTTTTCTTCTACATTTTAAAATTAGAAACGCGCCTATCCCTCTGTGGACCTGCATTGAAAAGAGCGGGGGAAGCCCGCTGGGAGCGGGCGCAGCACGCTCGTCTAGATTTATTTCACATGCTAAAAAGAGGAGATTCAGGTGTGATGAATTAAGTGCTTTGTTCTCACGTCTCCTCTCCTGAGTTCACGAATATTACAAAAGAGGATATTCAATGCGTCCTCTAGATTCGCAGTTATTGTAGGGGAAGAAAGAATTCCCATACTAATCCGTTCGGCACAATACTTCTCTTAATTTTTCGTTTCTGTTGGATCTGGAAACATTGGGGTTCTAATATGATATTCTTAGTTTCTCTCTGAAATACATCTGCCCTCGATTGCCTGACCTAAGCCTATCGCGCAGCCTCCGAATCTTAATTGGCTACCAGCATAATTCGTTTATGATACCTATTCCTTACGCGTAGCTTTACTTTTTACGTAGCTCCATTATTATTTGTTGAAACCGAGTAATTTGGGAGTTGAAAGTATTTGAAATTGAAGCATTAAAGCTTAATTATTCCGTGAAATTTTCTTTTTTTAAATAAAACATGCTTGCTGTGCGATATTTATTACTGTAAGTTTGTTTTTTATTTCTTCCTTTTATGGCGTGGTAGTCTCTTCTTGCCGAAGCTATGATCACGTTTTTATTCGTATACATTTATGGGATTACGTCACTCAAGCGCCTCCCTCTCGAGCGGTTGACCTAGTGACCAGAGATAATCTGGATATTGAACGTTGGTGAATTATTAGTTTTCTTTCGTGGGAATCATCAAGATTCTGTGTGTGTCATTAGGGAAATTTTCAATCCTCAGGCGCTGCATAATCATTGAAAAATCCTCATGATTTGAGTCGTAACAAGGTACACAGACATTATCTTTATGACAATGAGTATCCATGTCTCCGAATCTAGTTGACTTAAAGGGATGAAAATTGATCGCAAGCCAATAAGAATAGTGATTAAATGATTTTGATATCGCGCTGTAGTTGAAGTAAAAGAAGATTACGTCAAGTCTTCACCGTCGAGCGAACAGTGAGCGTCACAAAGCTTATGGCGAATAGCGTAGTTTCCTATTATTTTTTATATTTCCTAAATCGAAAGATTATTACTCCTGGAGTACGTATTTCACGCTTTTAGATTTTTAAATGACTATATCTATTTTTAGCGATTAAATGAAAAGTGAAAAATTTCAAGCGCGCGAAAACGCGACGGCTAAGTATGAATGCTGGGAAAACTCCGTGTGACGTCGTTCTGGTTCCCGGTGCCGCAAGTGAGGTGACCTTGGGGCGAGGTTTTGAGCGCTGATACGACGCAATTTGCTAGCAGGTAGGGCTTGGCTCAAATAAGAATTATTAATACCTTATCAAACGAAGGAAACTTTCCAACCTTAGGCAGTTTTAATAGGTGATTATTAAGACATGTTTCCCTGAGCTCTGTGCCTCATGCATGCATTGGTAATCTCAGACGATGTAAAACTCCTATCTACTCGTATAGAAACTAGGTCCCTGTGACGTGACGCGGAGTGGCATCGCATGGGCGCCAATCTGGCACTTTTTCAAATGCATTTAAAATTGACCATTGCCATTCGTCTAAACTGGGATTTCTAACACCAAATAATTTGTATATTATGAATACTCTAATGGTGGGTAAGGAATCGCAATCAATGCATTACGTTTTCTTTGATGAAGGAAACTACCCTATTCGTTTTTTCCAAACAATGTCTTCGGAGCGCTTCTCGGCGCAAGGTGTGATTTTTTTTTGAGGGTTTGGGAAAATACGAGGGAGCCATAAATTTGGCGAAGGTAAACATGTCGAATTGGGCGGCAAGGGTCCGCAGAACCATTGAGGCCCTTTCGACCGGGGCTCAAATGAAGCAATGAATAGAGGAGTCATCAGTCCGGGCGCATTCACTTTATCCCCGAAGGTAAAAATTTTAACTCTGCCGTAATCTGAATTAAAAAATGTTTTCATCGTTTAGTATTAAAAACTCAGGTGGATTTGGAGGGACACCGACCCCTGCCCCCCCCGATCGCTTAAAAAATGGTTAAGATTTTTAATACGGTTAATATTGCGTTCGTTTTGTTTTATATATTACGAAGCATCAATCAATTAATCTAATATTAATAACTTTAATATCATGTTAGAACGTAGGTTTCCGCGGCGATGGTTTGATCTCTGCATTTCTTCAGGGTTTTCCACAAACAAGCTGACGCGGAAGAAAACCCTGAATAAATACAGAGATCAACTTTAATATCAAAATAAAGAGAATATTTCGCGTAGTGATTGTTGTTACACGTTGTTTGGAATCTCAAATATAAGAAGATCTTTTGCCTGTCAGGCCCTTGTGCACAAAGGGCGTGAACAGGATCAAAAATAAGGAGGGGGGGGGGGCAAGCCATGGTCGTTCAAGTTGTAACATTTTAACATAGAAGAGGGGAATGAAACCAACATTTTAAGAAAATTATAACAGCACTTTATTAGTTTTTGAAAATATTTGCTCGGAAAAAATTAATTTAGCTTCTTGTATTATATTAATGTCATTTTTCGTGGGTTTTAAGAAAATTCGTTGAAAACTTTTTATTACAGTTCTTATTTTCCTAAAAACGTATGCGATTCTTGTTTCTTGGGGGGGGGGGGAGGGGGGGCAGCTGCCCTCTCCTACGCCATGGGTACGCCCTTTGCTTGTGTTCCCCCTTAGAACTTTCACATTTTATCAAAAGTGGTCGAAATAAATCGTCATGACAAGAAATACTTCAATTTTCTAAATTATATTTCTATTATAAGAATTTTCCATCAACTATTGATGACGCTCTGTTCCAAGGGAACTAAAAAGCTGCGGCTCAGTTTTCTACGTAAATCACTCGCGGTAACATTTTGATGCCTGTTTTTCAAACCATTACACATTATAAATTTCGTGGATTAATTTATTAGTTGACAGGTTGCAAATTTAGGATTTTTTTTAGTTTTCGGTGTAGAATTTTTTTTTATTTTTCTTACATATCTATTATGCCTTTTTATTAAAATATTTTATGTAAACGATGATTCATTTTACCGATCTCTGCTGAGATAAAGCAGGTTTACTTCCTCGTTTCTTTATATTCATGCAAAATGCCTCGGTAGAGTTAACAGGTGAATGATACATTTTCGTACTTCCGGGAGGGAACACCCAGTGCGCGCATCAAGTTACAGGGTTGTTGTCTGACTAATGGTGCTATTTGAGTGCAAAAGTTCAGTTGGTAACGGAAATAATGTGTTTAGTAATGAACATGTGTCCCATTTGTACCAGCTTCGTACATTCCGAAGAGTGGGCCTAATCCACACGTCTCCCGACACGCACTTGAGAACTGGCTATGTATGTAAGCCGCCGTAGGGCGGTATCCTATTATTTTTTTATTGCCTAAATCGAAAGATTATTACTCCTATAGTACGCATATCATACTTTCAGAGTTTTTAATGACGATATCTATTTATCGCGATTAATTGAAAAGTGAAAATTTTCAAGCGCGCGAAAACGCGACGGCTAAGTATGAAGGCCGGGAAAAGCCCTTGTGACGTCATTCTGGATCCCGCTTTCGTCGTGTGAGGTGACCTTGGGCCGAGGATATTGTGCGCCGCTGCAATGCTGGTTGCTAGCAGGTAGCAGAGTACCCTGCTAGAAGGTAGCGCTTGGCTTAAATAAGGATTATTAATACCTTATCAAACGAAGGAAACTTTCCGACCATAGACAGCTTTAATAGGTGATTATTAAGAATTGTTTCCTTGAAGTACGTGCCTTGGTAATCTCAGACGATGTAAAACTCCTATCTACTCGTATAGAAACTAGGTCCCTGTGACATCACGTGGGGCGGCCTCGCATGGGCGCCAATCTGGCCTTTTTAAATGCAGTTAAAATTGACTATTAACATTCGTCTAAACTGGGAATTCTAAAACCAAATAATTTGTATATTGTGAATACACTAATGGTGGGCAAAGAGTCGCAATCAATGCCTCTCGTTTTCTTTGATGAAGGAAACCACCCTATTGGGGACATACGTTGGAAAAATATGCTCAAAAGACCCCGACCCAAGGACGAAATCAAGGACTCCTTCGAGTGAAAGAGGGAACGCGTCTATTGTTCGCAGGGGAAGAGCAAGGCCATGGTCCTTTTATAGTGAGTGGTTTCTCAAGCAAGGCCATCGAACCCCAACTCCCATTCTTTCCGGCAAGGGGTCTTTCCTCCTCCATTTAGGGATTCCACCTGGCTGGCGAAGTTTACTTACCTCGAAGTTTGCATGGCTTACAGAGTTTATAAGCAAAAATAGCCAAAGAATATTGTAATACAACCTTTCTAAAATAACAAAAGTAATTCTGGCAGTGCTGCACCATATAGTTTCTTATTTAAATGGCGCATATGCATAAAATTCAATAACTGCAATGTTGCAAGGGAAGAAATTTAGCCAAATTTTTAAAATATTTTTACAAAATATTATATTTATATTTACTTATGTTTTTAAAAAATATTTTCGCAACTTCTTATGTCTATCCTGTCTTTCGAAACATTATGCGTGGAAATCATTTAAATTCTACTTTTTAAATTATTTATTTATTTATAAAATCATTTCTTAATGAGGATTGTATAAGGTTCCCTGCTGCTGCGGCAGAAGCAACGTGGGACAGAGCAAGCGATCTATCTGTATATAGGGATAAGAGCACGAAAGAGCGATGCAGCTTCATAAATAGGACCCATTAGTGGTCACTGAATGTTACGCAGTTGCGAAGGCAGGGGGGGGGGGGGGTCCGAGGGGTCAGGACCCCCCGAAATATGATAAAATAGTTATTTTCCTTCATAAAAGAGAACAAAATATAAAAAATCATGAATTAACAAAAAAAAAATTTAACAAATTAAGTTTTTTCGATTATTAAAAGTGTTTACATTAGTTTAAAACCCATTACTTAGTGCCCGGTTTTTCAAAAATTTTCCCCCCTGGTTTTGGACCCCCACCTGAATGAAATTCCTGGCTACGTCACTGACATTACGCATCCTGCCCTGGGCATAAAATAATGTTCAACCGTAAGCGGATGTTGGCGAAGACGAAATATTACCATCCACGCCGATTACGCGAAGCCATCACAATAGCAAAGGCCAAACAATTTCAATAGGGAGGATGGTTACAACCTGAACCGGGTATCGAAAGGGTTCCTGGCTCATTCTAATGCCTAATCCTGCTTCAGCACAAAATTCAAATCGGGCCTACTATATATATATGACAATATATAGGACATATATATATATGTATATATATATATGTCCTATATATATATATGATACATATATATATGTCCTATATAGGACAATGGACACTATATAACATCGAGACGAGAACGTTGCCCTCATTCTCTTCGTAACGTTGAGAGAAAATGATTTCCACACAGCATTTCCATAGAGGAAAATATAAGATTTACTTATGCCGTAATAAAAGTACATATATGTAATACTTATTTTCAATCAAAGAAAAATTAAATCACTTAATCGAAAAAATTTTGGCTAAAAATTCAACAGATTATTTGGATGAAACCCTTGCATGAGGTTATCATTGCAGAAAAAAAAAGAATTTGTGTGTTGCCGTTTGCCTACTTTACACAAGGATGATGCTGGAAGAA
Organism: Ischnura elegans; assembly: GCF_921293095.1. NCBI lineage: Eukaryota > Metazoa > Arthropoda > Insecta > Odonata > Coenagrionidae > Ischnura > Ischnura elegans. Next base: position 116,254,210 of record NC_060251.1, on the reverse strand, counting down.
CTACCTATGGAATAATTTAATCAATGAAAAATTGGAATATTACTAGCATATGTTGTGCTAATTAATCATATTACAATTTCATATCTACCTATTTTTCAACATGATTGATTTGCTTTGCTTTAACTAGAATTGATAGTGATTCCATTGTTGCTGGCTCAACTTCGTGTAATTATGGCATGATTATGGGAGTAATAACTTCACAGTGTTTTCTCACGCAGCCAGTGACGTCATGGCAAAATTAGCAGTGCCGGAACGCAATTCCCTTAACTTTTTTTTAGAAGTAAAATATTACTCTGTTTTTTGTTCTTTTATTGCAAGTTATTATTTACATTTTATTACAAAAATTTTTGTTTTGATTGCGAATTTAAATATTAGAAATTTTGAGGCAGCAAAATTGATAATAGTGTTAATTGAATATTATTATGTCTTTTGTTAACCAGTGCCGTAACAGCATTGAGGCATGTTCAGGCACCATGAAACCACTATGAGCACAGCATTTATTTACTGAAAAGGTTTAAACACTTACTTTGACCATTGATGGGAAAAGTATTGAAAAAAATGTAATCCTGCTCAATTACTGTCAAAATTGAAATTATATAATTACAATAACCAATTAGTCTGTGAAAAAGAAATTGTTGGATTACTATAACAATTACTTAAACTTTTAATTTTCTCCTGTACCTACCTACTCCCATGAAAACCAGCCTTAATTATTATTTAATGTGGGAGCATAAAATAATAATTTAATTGTTTAATTTAGGCACTTTAGTTATAAATAAATAATTTGCACCAAAAATGTACACCTGTGGATAAAATTAACGTAGCTGGAACTAGGTACCTTCCGTACAGCATGCAGGGAATTAAACTTTTCACTTTTCATCACTAAAATGTAAGAATCACTAGCAAGAGCTTTTAATTAGATTACAAGCACAAATTACCTTTTTTAAATGTCTCAATCACAAGTAAAATTAATGTAAGATGTAATAATTGATTGTAATTCAATTATTACCACTTCATAAATTCACATCACTGACTATGAAAATGTCAAGAATGAAACTCCAAAATTTTTTTGAAGTGAGAGCACATTTATACAAGTTCACAGGGGCTAAATGAAAGAGGGAGTGAAACTATATGGTCATCCAAGTTGCCAAAGGCAACGTAAGGTAAAGGTGTTGCCCCCACTTCATATGAAAATAATGTTGCACTCCTAATCTGGGAGTGATCATTTTATTCGAGGGATATCAACTATTTTTTCTAAGAATTCCCACTCCCCATTCTGTAATCAGAGGTTTTGGCTAACTTTTTAATAGATTTTCAAAATTATATGCAATCCCTAGAAACTCTAATCTGGTATTGAACGCTGTGGAAAATTTTGTACGAAGAATATGACATAATCCCCCACCCCATTACTATATCAAACAGAGTTTAGGAATGATTTTTTTACCAATTAAAAGATCCAGGGGAACAACAATGGTGGCCAGTTTGTGGGATTAACCCCCTCCCCCCACCCAAGAACGAGAGATTACCTCCCCCTACTCCAAGAATTTACTGAGCTTTTCTTTTTCGGTCACCCTTAGAGGGAGGGGTCATGAAGAAATGTTTGCACATTGTCATGGTTATTAGCTTAGTATTTTGATGGAGTGATAATATTTGATATTATTTACAGATTTTTTTGAATAAGTGGCCCAATAATATTAGTTTTTTTTTAGATTTAATGATAACAAGTACGGTATATCTCTGAATGTAGCCCCCCTCTGAATATAGTCCCCAACTTTACTTTTACCGTGGGCATTTTTGGAAAAAAAGGGGGAGACTATATTCAGATAAATATGGTATTAGTACTATGCTCATCCAAATCAGCACTACCTACTTCGTATAATTAGGGATCTAATATTTATGATATTAGAGTAAAAGGATTATGTTAACGTAATTCATGCTATCCCTTGATTATACTATGGCTGTTTATTGTATCTTTTACAGATATATATAGAGTGGAAAATGATGGAACTGGAAAAATTTTCTTCCAAGAGATGTACCAGAATATTATTGTCAATCTTCTTATGTCTTCATGCTGCAGTGGAAGGTATGCATTATTAATTCAATGTATATTTAATGTCCCAGATAGCACAAAGTAAGTGAGTTAACCGTTTCTTATGGTTTTCTTACGGAAAAAATTGATAAGCAGCTTATCGTAAGCTAAGGGACTTATATAAGGCAAGGGTAAGACGTTAGGGACGTTTAGGTAAGGAATGCCGTCAAATATCCTCAGGCAATGTAAGTCACTTCTGTTGGAGCGCCAAAGGCGGCTGAACAGCGTACTACACAAGCTACGCGGCTCATCTTGACATGAATTTAAAGGCTATTGGGGAAATTTAGCGAGTTTTTAGAAGGGCTGAACAACTGATAACAGATTTTCCCGTAAATAGAAAAAAATTAATAACTGCAAGCAACCGGCTAGTGAAGATATAAAGCATAGTACAAGTACTCTATCCATGCGGCGGAAAGAAAAAAAAGTAACGTCAGGATGGATCGGAACGTGCGACCCTCGGAACCGAAGTACTACACGCTAACCACTACACCACGGCAGTTGTTGAGAACAGGTGGCGTAGTTACTAATTAAATATCCAATTATGTAAAAAAAACTTGTTTGGCATGTGCATGAAAAACTGAATTTATTCAAGGTCCATACATTTTAACATTTATGAATTTTCAATTATGGTTTGATAACCCGACGACTACAATACGTATATTAGATGTTCCTTCCGGCATTTTTATATTATTCTACGTTGGTATTCTTGTGAAATTGTGTTTTTCTTACGACCTTCGTTAAGCTATCAGTTCATAAATGTGAATGATTTTCAAATTATGGCGGTATGATGTTATTTCTCCTCATAATATAGATGCGCCAATAATAAAAACATTGTTTTAAAGCATAAAGGCCTCAATTAACACTCTGTAACGATGGGATAATAACAGCATCTACGGAAGTGCTGAAAGTTTGGCATCCATTTTGCCATTACTCTGGATGTTTGTCGCCCTGGCCGTAAGAAACCCATAACAAGCTTACTTGAGAAGCGACTTCCTTATTTCTTCCTTTCACCTTATCTCAATGACTTATAATGTGCTAGCTGGGGTGTATTCCCTTTTTTTGAATATTAAATGGATATTAGGAATTGTTGTTGGCTTTGTCTCTTGGAGCTTTATCAACATATGTATTAGTAAATTAGAATTGCTGGCAATTTTCCATAAATGCTTAAATTTTAATCCATGTCCGCTATAAATACATTTTGTATGAGGTGTCTTCTGGTCATCCCTGAAGATCTTACCTTTCCCTGAAGAAAGTACAAACTTTATTGTAAATCCTTGGGAAGTGAAATTTAACTATATTTGGAAAGCGGCCAGTCATTTTAACTTAATAATAATTTATTAAATGGATAAGACTACCTAAAGCTAACAAAAATTGATGAACATATTATGCACATTGATGTGAATGGACAAAATTGAACATGTTATATTGGGTGTGTTGTATTTCCAATGTTTTTCTCTTTGATGCTTTCTTTTTTCACTTTTCCCTCTAGATGGAAATGCATTCATCACAAATGAGAGGAAATCCCCACAATCATTGCCATACCTACATTCTGAAGCAGAGATTTCGTATGTATAACTGTAGCACAGTGCTGTAGTTGGGAAAAAAATTAAGGCGGTACTCACCAAAATCTGCCAACAGCTGAACACGTATTATACATCAGGCCGCGATTGAAATGTCAAACTGCAGGTCTTATACTAGTTCAAAGTTGTGCCACGAGATAACTCTGATCAAGTAAATGATCATTTCAGATTTTTTTTCTGAAATCCATTGGACAATTTACGGTAGGGCTATTTTTTACAGATTTAAAAAGGTAGTTTAATCGGTACGCTTGTAACGAGTTTGGATTTTAGGGGGTACACCGTACCGGTCCAACTGCAGCACTGCTGAAGAATGTTTTTAGCTATCATATTTATTTGAAAGGGCTTATTTCAAACCATTACCATAAGCGTTTTGTGTATTACTAAATCATTGTACCTTGATCAAAAATGCTTTCTGTTATGTTGCTCTGGGCAGTGGTGCAGCAATGGATAAACGCCCCCAGAGCTCGGAAATTTTTAAAAAGTTTAATCCATTTCACCATTGTGGATAAATAATTCTTATAGAATAGTGCAAGTATTAATAAAATATCTCTTAGAAAGCTGTAAAACTCACCATTTTGAACCATTTAATTTTATTAAATTTGGGGGAAGGCCCCCCCCCCCCCACTTCCCCCTATATTAGTTGCACCTAAAACCTAAATTCCTCGCTGTGCCCCTGGCTCTGGGTGTCTGGATATATAAGGCTCTTCCAGTAGGTTATTCTTATGAAAATGAACTGAAAAGGGCCAGCATTAAATTCACTTAATTTTAAACCTCAGATATCTTTTTTTTCTAGTGTGAGAATAGTTATTGATTTTACATAAATACTACAATGGAGGCTTCTCCAGTTGGCTTCTAGATATGTTGTCACTTGCCGTGAACTTAAATTGGTTAACAAAATCACCAAATAGGAATTATACTGTAATGAAGGCTGTTGACCAAAATTTATATTCATGATTATTTTTTATATTTTATATTTAGAAAACTTTTCAATGCCATTCCTTGTAAGTGTAAATATTTCTATTGATAGCTCTGTGTTCATCACTAAGCTGCAAATTTTTTTAAACTAATGAAAATACACGCAAAGTGGAAAAATAAATCAAGCTTTCACAGCAAGAACTGTGGCCTCCTCTATGACGTCTCTTTGATTTTTTTATTGACAAATTTTTCATTTGTTACTTACATTTTGAATACCCTGGAAACCACTGAAACTTCTTATGTTTAGTTATTTTTTCTGAAATTCCTCAGCTCTTTTCAGACCAACATGAAAGGTGTAGTTTCAGGCATCTTGCAGAAGTTGGAGAAAAATGCGAAAGAATTGATGAAAAATCGTTATAATTTTGATGGACCCATAAAAATACCAAGCTATTGGGAGGATTTGAGCTCAAAGGTAAGTAAGAACTTTCAACTTTGTACAAGTAACTGATGCCATATGGATCTCAAAAAGTGGGGAAGAGCACTTAGTCTAGCTTTGAGCTTTCAATCTGTGGATCATGGAAAGGCAACCTTAAATGGCATAGAATTTTCATAATTAAATTTCGATTTTTTTGGAATAGTCTTTCCTTAATGATTTTTTAATCAAAATTGATAAAAATAATAAAAATGTTACCTTTGGAAAGACATATTTTAATTTTCAATGTATAAATTGACTTTGTGTATAATTTGGTACACATGTCAACAAATATCATAATAAAGCATTGATACCATATTCAGTCAATGACTGAAGATATAAGCTTGTCATTTAAGGCCACATCACGAGTTAACCGCCTGATGCATGTTAATGAATTTTTATATTATGCTTAGTATTTTAGATTTCCATGCTCTTAAGTTATTTTCATATTATGGAAAATGGATTAATTTTAAGGCTTCCCCAGCTGAGAGATTGAATGGGGCAGTCTATTTCCGTGATGGCTGGGCCAAGGGTTTTCCCAACATCAGCCTTGTTGGTGTAAGCAACATGACATATGATGGATATACCATCAGAATCCTATCTGATGTCATTGTTTGGAAACATATGGTGGTAAGTAAATGTCGCCTTAAACAGACTCTCCCCATTTCTACTGCTCCATTCTCTATTTTTATTACATCAATATTGATTTAAAATTATCTGTAGATGCAAAATACAAAGTGTTTTCACAAAAATTTGTTCTAATGGTGCACTTTCCCTGTTTTGGGGCCAAGCGCAGACTTCATCTTACAGAGTTTTCCCAATTTACCTTTTCCCTACGTAGGCCGTGTTTTTCATGGCTTGAATTTTTCGACGCTTAACCCTCATACGGATTTGCTGCGCCTTAGCGGTGCTCGCGGTTTTAAAAGTGGTGTAAAAATTTTCTATTCCTATGGATCATTTTGAAATTTTCAGGTGTCTATTTATTCTGCTTTCTTCATCTACATATAAAATTTTGTTTGCATAGTGTCTATAGTTTACATTTTATTCGCCTCTACTGAAAAACTTTACGTCGTTGGATTTACGGCGCCGCTGTGGCACTCAGTATTTCCTCGTCGCTACGTCAGGGACTGCACTCTCAATGTTAATGTCAAAGCAATTATGTTTTGTATGAAATGCTATAATCTATTTATAATCATATTTTTTAATTTTTAAACTTTATAAACAAAATGAAATTGTTAAACAAAAGGAAAATATTACTATACCAATTTTGCTTTCTATTTTCGCTAATAATCATTATGTTTGCCTCGATATAATGCTCATTGACAAAACTTCATCTTTTTACAAGAATAATCCATAGAATCTCATGGCTAGCCAAAGTTGTTTTTCCTGGGCCTCCTACTTAGTTTTGCTTGGGCCGAGAATTTCCTCGTCCCTACGTCAGGGACTGCACTCTGAACGCTAATGTCGAAGCAATTATGTTTCGTATGAAACGCTATAATCTATTTATAATCCTATTATTTAATTTTTTTAAACTTATAAACCAAGTGAAATTGTTGAAAAAAAGGAAAATATTACAATACCAATTGTGCTTTCTCTTTTAGCTAAGAATCATTATGTTTGCCACGTTGTAATATTCATTGACAAAACTTCTTCTTTTTGCAAGAATTATTCGTAGAAACTCATGGCTAAGCTAGGTTGTTTTTTCCATGGCTTCCGTCTTAGTTTTGCTTGGTCACCTTCTCCGCTCCGCGTCCACGTACCTGCCGTGGTCATAGTCACCTTTGAGTAAATCCCAGTGTCACTCTGTTTAGAATTACACCAAGCAGCAATTCTAAGAAAATTTTAACACAATGCATAATCTGAACTTGCAGAATAATGCTTCCTCACCGTCGTGTGAATATTTCTCGTTGAATGAGCAACTGTAACTTGCCAGGAGATTCAGAGGTTTCACCGACTACCATGAAGAACACATCGCACGGTTACTGTAATGTGTCTTATACCCTTCATTCGAAAATATTCCTTTGCGGCTACGATGGTCTATACAAAATTGCTGACGTTTATATAATTACCGATGATGTGACAGTTTACCATTGGGGTGAAATCAATATAACTACCCAACTATAACTGTGTGACAGAAAATAATTTCTTTTTCCTGACCATTAATTCAGTATTTACATGGTAAAAATCGTTTCATGATGAATAGGAGAATAGCTAATTTACTGTGAAGTGAACATTTGTAAATATATTTCTCGTTTCTTTGTGTACTCAAATGCACAGATATTTTATTCATTGGGGGTTTTACTAACGTGAAGGGGTGAGTGAGGAGGAGAAAGGAGAAGGAATGCCAGGTAGGTTGTTTTGAGGTGAAGGGGTGGTAGTGTGTCGACTGCCAAGGATCAGGGAATACCCAGATCGTTAGGCCAGGTAAGAGTAGAAAACCCTTATCGCGAAAAAGGTTGGGAGTGCAAGGAGACAATGAGATACAAAAGCCTGCTTTTTCTTTATCTTTCCATCACTGCATGAGGGACAGGGAACAAAAGCCTTGTCAAAACGACCTGTGGTGGCCCTCACTTCATTCCAAGGTCTAGCTCGGGTGGGTCATTAGGGCGGAGAGAAGTTCAATCAACTTTTGTGGGAGGGGGAAGAAAGCGGTGAATGACGAATAAGGAAGCTTAGTGGGAAGGTATGGATAGTCTCAATGTTTAGGTCAGTGAAACACTACGGAAAGAAAAGGTGAGGGAAGTCCTCCCAGCTTGAGGGTATTTTTGTCACCCCAGAACATTCTTCCATCAGTCCCTCACGCAGAGCTGGACCGTAGAAAATAGGCACCTGTTCCTTCTTCCCTACCACCTATAACCCATACTTCTAAGAAGTTATTTTCTTGGATTTCCCACCAATCCAGGAGTAAAACCTCATCTGGTACACTCCCACGCATCACATTTACTCGTCCATCTCTAGGGAAACGTCCTCAGTGAGGGAATGGGGCTCCGCGGCCGGAAAAAAATACCGGCTCTTCTAGCTCCACCTCCGAAGCGGCGTTGGGTTGTTGGACACGTCGCTAATTATCCCATATTCATTATATTTCAAAACCCATAGGACTTTATTTTTTTAATTGCAGGTTATAAGCTCCCAGAATATTCGTAAGATTTGCCTTGATCGCCAGAATCCTGTAAAAATCACGAAAGTAGCACTCGTCTCTTCTCACTTCACCTACAACTGTTTCATTATTAACACTAAAAAACTTATCCTTCTGTATACACTGCCAAAATAAAACATATGGGTGGACGCAGTAAGGCAAAGTTATGTCATATGGGCATAAACGATTTTTATTCGGTACTCATTTTTAGTATTTAGATACATAAAAATATAAGCAATATAAACATTAAAAAGCGGAGTTTGTCCAGAACTGCATATCAGAAAAAATATTTCAAACAACCATTACACACGAAATTAAAACTTTCATTCGAAAATAACAGGCAAAGGGAGCAGAAATAGAAAGCATTATGGCAAAAAATGGAAAAGAATGCAGCGTTCAAGATTTTTTGTTATAACTTCCATAATAATGGGTTAAATCTAGCAAAACACTTTGAGAAATAAAGATAATAGATGTATTTACCATTATCAATCAGAAAACTTTTAAATTCAGGCTAACTTTGAAAGATAATAACAAAAAATGACGTGGTGCCGCTGCGGTGCCGTAAATCCAATGATGTAACTAAATTTGTAAATCCAATTGAGGGTTAAGGATGAAGGCCGTGTTTTCACTTTGATGAATCATTGTAATTCACTTTTTTAGCCTCTCCACGTCTTTTGGCTTTACCCTTTCCCTACGTAGGCCGTGTTTTTCACGGCTGGAATATCTCGACGCTAAAGGACAAAGGCCGTGTTTTCACGGCTCTGCAGTCAAGCATGCCAAGTGGGTCCCAAGCACCATTAGGGTCCCTAGGTGCGAGAGGTCCGACCCTTTCTTATTGTCCGTGTGGGGATTATCTCGGCCCATTCCGGCACTTAATGTCCCACTCAAGGAAGGTGCTCATGGTCACTTATTTGTTTATTAGTTAGAATAACTAAAAACGTACATGTTGCATTTATTGAAAATCAATACCAAGAATTACATTCAGGATGTTCTGCTGATTGGTTCCAAATTTTAAACGGAACTCTAGCGTTCAAATTAACGGAGGTCATCATCATCTAGAACAAATTTTGGAGACGCTAAGGTTAGATGTATCATTGTTATTTTTAAACCTTATTAGCAAATTTATAGGAGCAATTTTGTTATGATTTACATCTAAAAATATACGTTACTCTGTTAGCCACATTCTAAGTGTAAATTTGTGGTGAAATTTGGTGAAATATCCGATTGAACTCCTATGAAAAAAAGCCCTCGTAATGAAATGAAATATGATTCTCTTCTCTTTCTTAATTCGTGCGTAATATGAATTTATATTTATCTAAGCGAAATTGCTTTATAAATATAATTTAGCCATTTCAAACAACAAATTTGTAAGATTCAAGTAGTTTTATGAGAATTTTTCTGGAAAATATTCTTGAAAAAAATTCGAAAGGTTTCATTCTCATGTTTTCAGAATGCTCGTGGAGAGCAGACGCGAATGAGGAGAGTGTGGATTTGGGCATCATGGATCTAAAATATGTTAATATCATAAATCGTAAATAACTAGAAGTATGCTAGGTACATTGAAAGATTTCGTTCCCTTGAAAGTACTAGTTGGTCAATGATATAATGCCCTTTTGCTGAAAACCCTAAAAATAGCCGAAAAACTTCGTTTATAAGTTCTAGAGGCAAATTGCAAAATGAAAGGTGTACACTGATGAACTGACATTTGCTGCAATAGTAACAATTAAAAAAAATAAAATCACACTAGCAACAATAAACTGACCGCAAAAGTACGCCGTGATGGGCTGCCTTTGGGAAAAGGGTCGAGGATTATATTTGCCCAGTGGCCGAGGAAAGGGTCCGGCACCCCGCTAGGCAAGGTCCTTAGGTGGAGGAAGCGACTACCTGGACAATTCCTTGCCGAGAAACAACTCCGTACAGGGCGAAAAAGAAATGCTCAAAGCCTTTGTAGAGGCAAAACCAACTTTCCGTGAAGGAGCCCAGTGCGAAAGGGTTAAATTATGGGAGATTTAATTTGCATGCAATGGATTGATGCAATGCAAGGTCAAAAACTATTGTAAGGATAAGGGTCCATGACTTCTGTATAGGTAGGTTTCTCTAAACTTTTGCTTTACGGTAGTTCTATAGCAGTATATCACTTTGATGATAAAAATGTCATCATTTTTTCAGTTTCAGTGATATATTTTCGACTATTAATATATTTATATTGTATGTATATTTAAGTGAATGTATAATATATAAAATGAGATCAAATAGGCAGCACTATATTGCTTGGGGGTACATTATCTTCCATCATAGCTCTTCCGAAAATGTTGCTAGGAATGCATTATAGTACTTATATTTATCAGCATCAGTTGCTATCAACAATTATGAGCAACTTGCATGATTTTTAGTTCAAAATTAATCTTTTGGTTTTAATTAGTATAGTATGGTAAATATTAGTGATGGGTCGGTTCGATTCCTCGATTCTTCGATTCCTCGATTCTCGGCCAAGAACCGGAATCGAAAACGAGTACTTGCCAAGGCGAAAAATCGATTCCGATTCCAGTAGTACTTCAAACAACAAAATATACGACCGCGTTTCCAATAGTCATTTGAATTTTCGCGCCACGTAATCGTAATAACAAAACACATATCTTTTTGGGATGCGTGAGTACTCGAAAATTCAAGTCGATTGAGTAGTTGGTACTCGACTCGAGCGTTTCGAGTAGCATTACGAATGTCGAGTCGAGTAGTTGAGGTTACAGAGCTTTCGAGGCTAGTAGGTCCAGCAATCTGCCGACAGGAAGCGCTATCATGAAACTCATGTAATAATGCAGTTTTTAAAGCCGATAAGTCATTCTAATGCCTTGGCCTGGTAGTTTCAGCTTGCCGAATACACTATAGTTGTCGACGTGGGCGCCGAATACCTTTACGCCAGCCGCGGCGGCCGATCGTCTTCCTACTCCGTGCACACTGGTCCGAAATCGGAAAAAGCTGGAATAAAATCCAAAATGACCTTTTTGGGGATAGAGACTTGAAACTCAGCGTAAAAACTCATAAATCATTACCAAATATTGATTTATATGCCATATTACATAAATACGGACCTTTAGTGAGATACAGAGGCCCAAACATGACCAATTTTTTAATGCCACGCGAGATATCGTTTTTCCTAAAAAAATCTTTGAATTTATCCAAGTGGTTTTGCGCTGGTTTGAGTTTTGTGGAATAAAAAACACAATATTCCTTTGATCTGGTGCTTTGCCTATACTTTCAATGACTTTTGAAGATTTTGGCTCTCATCTGTCTGGTTTTACAACGCAAAATGGCCGACCCGTTGTTCACGTGAAATTTGACATAAAGTAGACACTATCTTTCGTTTACGAAAAATATAACTCGGAAAATTTGAACCACAATATAAAGTAGAGATTTCTAAAGAGTACTAAGTAGAAATCTTGAAAAAAAAACGTTTGTTACGAAGGAAATAAGAGCGATTTTTCAATCGCGCGTCAAGGCTGAGCTACACGCTGCAGAACTTTAAGGCTCGGTAACTAAGGCCGATTTTTCAAGTTTTTTTTTTAAAACATTAGTCTTGAAAATCGTCATTTAAAGCATGGATAATCGTCTTCATTGACTTAAAACACTAAACTGAGGATGTTAAAAAGGATTATGTATAGATCGACTAGACCATTTAGCGCATTACTCGAGTGAAAATACTAATGATTGGATATTTTTCGGAACCATCCCACGCGTAAGAAATATGCCTCGGGTATTGAAGTAAAGTGAAGAGATTAAGTCAGCATGCTTAAGAGAGAGAAAAATGAACTGTTTCCGTGAAAGGCAACAACCGATACCCTTTTCCCTTTCCACCTTCGCCGAGGTGAGTCGCGCGGTAGGGGGAGTTTTCACACCACAAGGCTCTTTAGCCTTTGTATTACTGTGTCCGTCCGATGTGATATTCATTTGTAGCGTTTAGTTTCTTTCTTGAACTCAAAAAAAGCAAGAGATTTTAAGGTTGATTAAATGACGTGAGAAGTATAGCATTTTTTTGGCTCTACAAAACTGAAGTTTAGTTCTATAGTTGTTCGCTTCGTCCACTTGAATTCCATGATGATTCAAGATCAAAAAAAATCGTTGATATAATTTTTAATAAAAATTCCAAAGTCTCCAAAATCTTGCTATTTTGGTGGGAAAGTACTTGCCCAATAACACATATGTGTAGCAAAAGGCAATTTTCTGCAGGCAGTAATACTGTAACATGGAGACATCAAAACCTGCTGGCTGAGCATGTAGAATACATAATTGGTTTTTCTGCTTGAGAATTTGAAAGGGCCAAATATTACATGATCCATATACGTAGTATACAATCTTTATTACAACTATGAAAATTTATGTACTCAGGGCTCTCCCTTGTAATTTGGATATATATATATATATTGTCGACATATTATGAGTGCCAATATTCTAAAGTAATACCTATCATGTAACACCACTTTTCAGGTATGTTCTGTTTTGAAATTTAGCTATTATATTTTAATTACATAGTAATGATATGAAAGATGCTTTTGTCAACTGACTCTTTCACAGAGTAATATTTTTTTAAAGTGGTTTTCTTGTTGCCTGGAATTAAGTGATATTTATCTTGGAGCCTATGGCATCAGAATCGATGGAATCGGTATCGGTAGAATCGGAATCGAAATGTCAGAATCGGAATCGGGATCGGAATCGATAAAATTTTGGAATCGACCCATCACTAGTAAATATATTAATGAATTTTTGGAATCTTGGTGACCAGTTGCAGATCCAGGATAGGGACAAGGGGACTAGGTGAGGGGCATGGGGGCTAACCTCCCAGCAGCAGTAGTTGGGGTCCAAACAAAATTACCATTTTATCTCTAAGAGTAAATTAGATGCACAAGAGAGGGGCTAAAGCTCACCCGATCCAATCTCTGGATGTGCCTTTGTTGGTGACTTACTAAGAGGCAAAATTTATAAATTTTCCTTGCTCTTTATTTTTACGGTGATGAGTTGATGATTTTATGTGCTTACTTTCAGTTTGCTTACAACTACACAATCATGGAGAATTGTCAAAATGTGACGGGCCATATCCAGAAGCATGTGAATGATGCACACTATTCAATGTCTATAGAATTAGATGTCTTAAATCAGACTATACGACTTGTTGACTTCAAATTAAAAGCAATCGGGTGAGTCTTTCGATATTTTTACAATAGTTTTTGATGGTGATGCACTGTTATGCTAATTCGTTTGCTTTCTATTAAACTACTTGGAAAAGACAATTTTTCATTGATATTGTATCTGAAATTCAAGTTTGTTACCAGAAAGTCAGAACATCTATTTTCCTCTCATCTTTATTCCATAATACCTACTTCCGACCACAGATTTCTGACTCATACAAACATTTGGAGTGAACAAGATGAAATACAACAAAAAGTCATTTAATTGACCCCCTCTAAAATCGTCTGAAACCCTAGGAAAAATAGTCAAACTATTTTTTCTATTTTTTTTTAATCAAGCCAAGGTTCAATATCACTGAAAACAAAAACAATCCAAACCCAGTGAGAAATGGGTGGTGGAATCCACGTGGAACCCACGTGGAGATGTAACGTGGATACCACGTGTTTTTGGTCGTGGAATCAACGTGGAACCCACGTGGAAATTTGGTGGAAAAATTAAAACAGCAGTAGGTGCTGTCCTAAAACCATTAAAACCTCAACCACTCTATAGCTAAACCTTCTATATATGTGTCTACGATTTTTCATGTGCTCTCATGGCTGCCTTTTCACGAGTTATATAAAAATAGAATGTGCGATACATTTTCACATAACTAGCGTGGTTTCAGGATGATAAATGACGCAATGTCACCAGAGAGTTAAGTTCCAGAAATTAGAAATTCTGTTTAACATTTAATGCTAATCATCACAAATCCACTTGAAATCAACGTGGATTCCACGTGGGTCCAATCACTCAATATCCACCACCACCAAATATCCACCACTCAACGTGGATTCCACGTGGGTACCACGTGGATTCCACCACCCATTTCTCACTGGGAAGGGTATAAATAGTAGACAAAAATTTTAAGAAGGGGCAGATTGACCAGAAAAGGCTACAGGCCTTCTGTGGTAGGGTTTGAAGGGGAGGGGGAGGAGAGAGCTTCACTCAAAGAGCGAAAGCAAATCTGAAATATACATACATAACTGGAAGTTAGGTTCCCAGTAAGAAATGGGTGGTGGAATCCACGTGGAACCCACGTGGAAATGTAACGTGGATACCACGTGTTTTTGGTTGTGGAATCAACGTGGAACCCACGTGGAAATTTGGTGGAAAAATTAAAACAGCAGTAGGTGCTGTCCTAAAACCATTAAAACCTCAACCACTCTATAGCTAAACCTTCTATATATGTGTCTACGATTTTTCATGTGCTCTCATGGCTGCCTTTCCACGAATTATATAAAAATAGAATGTGCGATACATTTTCACATAACTAGCATGGTTTCAGGATGATAAATGACGCAATGTCACACCAGAGAGTTAAGTTCCACAAATTAGAAATTCTGTTTACCATTTAATGCTAATCACCACAAATCCACTTGAAATCAACGTGGATTCCACGTGGGTCCAACCACTCAATATCCACCACCACCAAATATCCACCACTCAACGTGGATTCCACGTGGGTTCCACGTGGACTCCACCACCCATTTCTCACTGGGTTATTGTATCACGTGCAGGAATAACTTACTTAATATGAATTCACTTTACACAGTTTTTGTTGCAAATTAAGATTACTCCCACTTAGTTCTGTTGGGGTTTCATGCTTGTGTCGGCTATCAGCCAGCAAGGTTGGCAGGCATGAGAAGGCGCCGCTCATTTTTTTATGTGGTACCGGTTGGTACTGGTCGCGCGAGTGATGTAACATGTGACGGTTATAAAAGTTATTCGTTCCCACTTATGTGTATTTTTATTGCCCACATTAAGTTCCACTGCCAATCAGCCCACAGGTTATGGAAGCCCAGTGTATCTATCAACCTCAAACTGACAAGGAGAGACAAGTGTTAGTCGAGAGAATATAACGTTGAGAAGAAGAATTCGTGCTGCTGGCGTTAAGCGAGTGAAAATGGCGAACGAAGGGAAAGTGCGCGAAGACCATAATTACTTGAGGTTAAATCAATTCATAATAACTATGTGTGGGCTGTTCGTACACAAGCGGGACTAGTGGAGAAGAACTGTTGGAATGCGGTTGACCCCGGATTCGACGACGTGGAAGAGCTGAATGCAGAGCAATCACAAACAAACAGGAGAGCCTTGGCGCATATTTTCAGACATGTTAATGATGAATATCTGCTAGACATAGGTGATTGTGAACGAGCAAGAGGCGCTTGGAAGACCCTTGAGGAAATCCATGCAACATTTACCCTACTTCACACTGTCATGCTAATGAAAGAGATGGTGAACGTGGAGAAGACTGAAAATATAAGTATGCAGGCGTATATGACGAGAATTCAGGATATTTATAGAAAGGTGAGCAAAGGCGGAATAACTTTTACCGATAAGCAAATTGGTATGATCTTCCTAATGGGATTGCCTCTTAGTAAATACGAAGGGCTAATCCGTTCGATGGAGCAGGAGGGGAACCTTACAACTAGAGCTGTGAAAGCAAGATTACTTGTGGAAGAGAAGAGGGTTCAGAGAGAAAATGATCGGAAAGAGAGAGAGGAAGGACCGACAGCATTGACATCGACGAAAGGCCATTCATTCAGCAGAAATCAGCCTAATAACAGGGGGGAGAAGAAAAACCATTACGGAGGAAACAGTAAGATGCGAGGAAGTGGCATAAACGGAAATAAGATGATAAACGCTAGTGAGTCTAAGTGCTTTGAATGCGGAAAATGGGGACACGTTGCCAGAAACTGGGACAATCCAGATTTGCTGGAACCCCTTGTAAAATATTTACTGATAATCAGGGAGCTATTTCTTTCAGTAAAAATAGAATTGCTTCAGAGAAATTAAAACATTTGGAGGTCAAGTACAATTTTGCAAGAGATTGTGTAGAAAAGGGGAAGGTGTATTTTGAGTATGTTCAAAGTAACAATAACTTGGCCGACTTGTTTACTAAATCTGTAACTGGTGTTAAAACTAAGGATTTTGTGTCCAAGTTGGGACTAAGATAATTCTGTTTGTGAGAAGCACATTTATTTTTAGTTGATGGAGTTATTCGATTGTAGTTCGTTTTGATTCTGATATCCGACAAGGGGAATTGTTGGGGTTTCATGCTTGTGTCGGCTATCAGCCAGCAAGGTTGGCAGGCGTGAGAAGGCGCCGCTCATTTTTTTTATGTGGTACCGGTTGGTACTGGTCGCGGGAGTGATGTAACATGTGACGGTTATAAAAGTTATTCGTTCCCACTTACGTGTATTTTTATTGCCCACATTAAGTTCCACTGCCAATCAGCCCACAAGTTCAAGCAAGTAGTACTGCTTCACCTCAATTATCAAACCAGTCAAACATTAACGTTGCCGCTCTATTAGTATGAGAAAAGCAAAAAAGAAAGATAGAATTATTTCTCCTAGTACATATTCATGAATAAATTAACTCAACAAAATATAACATTCACAATCAGGTTGATTGATATCTTTACTGTATCCACAGGATTATGAGGGAGGTTCAGCATCAACTGGCTTTTAAAGAGGCTGTAGAAAATAAAATAGGGGAGGATACGACCAACAAACCAATGGAAGAGAGTTGGAAAACCATTAGAAGTGGTCTGCAGGCGGCAGCTGAGGAAGTTCTTGGTAAAAGAAGAGTCGTTATGAAAAAACCATGGATCACGCAGGAAGTATTAGATCTCATTGAAGAAAGAAGAAAATACCAGGCTGCGAAAACAGAGGAAGGACAGAAGAGAATAAGGAACGAAATATGTCGTAATGCGCAGAAGGCTAGAGAAACGTGGATGAAAAGCATTTGCGAAGACGTGCAAAACAATCTTAAAATGGAAAAGTAGAGGCCGCTTATAGGATAGTGAGGAACCACTTTAAGGAAAGGGGCGTAAGATGTAATACCCTTAGGGACAAAAACGGAGAACTATTGATTGAAAACGAAGAAAAAGGGAAGAGATGGAAGGAATATCTGGAAGATTTGTACAAAGGAAGTCGCCTCAGAACGAATGCTATCGAAAACGAGAGGGAAGTGGATGCCGATGACATGGGAGCCCCAATTTTAAGATCGGAATTTGATGCGGCTGTAAGAGACCTCAGGATAAATAAAGCGTCTGGCATTGATGACATTCCTTCAGAACTAATCAAAAATTCAGGAGAGAAGACGTTGAACCAGCTATACAAAATCATTAGTGAAATGTATACGACAGGTGAGATACCAAAGGATTTCGAGAGGAACATTATAATACCTATTCCTAAGAAGAAAAGAGCGGAGAAGTGCAAAGATTTTAGGACCATAAGCCTTACTACACATGCATCAAAGATACTGACAAGGATCATCTATAGAAGAATAGAACGGAAAGCAGAAGAGTACTTGGATGAGGACCAATTTGGATTCAGAAAAAACAAAGGCACTAGGGAAGCAATATTGGCCCTAAGACTGCTCATAGAAAAGAGAATGGAAAAGAACAAGCCAACATTCGTTGCGTTTGTGGACTTAGAGAAAGCATTTGACAACGTGGATTGGAGCACAATGCTTGGAATCCTAAAGGAAATTGAGGTTCTTTATAATGACAGAAGAATCATCCACAGTTTATACAAAAACCAAGTAGCCGTGATAAAATCAGGGCCCAGCTGTGAAGAAGCAAGAATTAAGAAAGGAGTGCGACAAGGCTGTACATTGTCACCCGTAATTTTCAACGTTTACATTGAAAAAGCCATTAAGGAAATCAAAGAAAAGGCATTGGGAGTGAATATCCATGGAGAAAAAATAAGCATGCTAAGATTTGCCGATGACATAGCCGTTATAGCAGAAACAGAGAAGGATTTGAAAAATATTCTGGTTAATATGGGTAGGGTAATGAGTAGATATCAACTGAAAATAAGCTCGAAGAAAACCAAGATCTTAGTATGCAGCAGAAGAGAAGAAGTCAAGACCAACATTAAAATAGGGAGGCAAAAACTGATGGAGGTGGATGAATTCTGTTATTTGGGAAGCAAGATAACTAGTGACGGGTGAAGCAAGAAAGAAATTATCAGCAGAATAGCCCAGGCGAAGAGAGCATTCCACCAAAAGAGAGACCTGCTTACAGTGGGAAACTTAAATATGGAAGTAAAGAAACAATTTATAAGAACCTACATCTGGAGTATGCTCCTATACGGAAGTGAGGCATGGACAATGACCGCAGCGGAGAAAGCAAGGATAGAGGCCTTTGAAATGTGGTGCTACAGAAGAATGATGAAAATCAAATGGATCGACCGATTTAGTAACGAGGAAGTCCTAAGAAGGGTAGGAGAGAAGAGAAGCCTCATGAAAACCTTAATAAGAAGAGGGAACAACCTTATAGGCCACATCTTGAGACATGATGGCCTGATGAAGACAATCGTCGAAGGATAGGTGGAAGGCAAGAATGGAAAAGGAAGACCTCGAACAAAATGTATGGAACAAGTAAAGAGAGATGTGAAAGAGAAGAAATACGTAGGAGTGAAAAGAGTAGCTGATAGGAGAACTGAGTGGAGAGCTGCATCAAACCAATCCTAGGATTGTTGACCAGTGATAATGATGATCCACAGTATTGCATGCGTGGCAATGAAATAAATTAAAAATTCATCTGAGAAAAATAATCTCTCCAGGGTAGAGTTTACTGATTGAAGTGCATGCGAAATTTTCAAAGCCTCTAAAGCCAGCAATGAACTAAAATACTTGAAAATCGCATGCAATCACTCAAAAAGTAGCAATGGATTTTATATTTTACATTATTATCGTAGCAAGCATGTGCCTAGGATCCAATGCATTTAGAAACGTGACTTTTTGATGTTTGCATCGGTTATTTTATAACATTTTTTGTTGAGTTGGTGAAATAAAAATATGCATTAGAGACCCCCCTAAAAAATTACCATCATTTTAATTTTTCCAGAAGCTATGGTTGCCAGTTGCCTCCTAAATCCACAACTGTCTCAACTGACAGCTGATGAAGCATAAAAAAGATATCTAATATTTTCAATCTCAACTATGAAGCATAAAATAGAACAAGCATTCATTGATGCATATTTTGTCTTCTTGCAATTAATTTATGCCTCTAAGTCTTGCTTTAAATGAATTATGCATGCAATTCTGTGTATTCCTCTCTATTAATTGTACCTTGCTTGGTTTCGTCATAAAGAGTATTAGGTATTATTATTGTAAAGTTATTCAATTAAATAGTGTGAATTATATAAAGTTGCTGTAATATTGATTTAATATGAATTTTCTCAAAGTTAACTTGTCAGCAATTGAATTTACTTGGTTTGATGTTAATGTGGACTGTAGTGCTGGATTTTAACAACTTATTTTTCTTTAATAAATATAGTCGCCTGGCCATGACATGGCCAGATTCCTCTTCTGCTTCAAAATCTTCAGAGAGCCAGGAATGTGATCATGTGTTTGTATTGGCTTCATCAACCAAGTGCTATGTGGCAGGATCTGTCCAATTGGATGCATTCAAGGGAAATGGCAGACAAAGAATCATCTTGATCTCGGCCTTCAATAACTTCTACCGTAGAACCATCTTCCCTCAAGTGGAAATTGTCTTGCAAACCATAGTAGAGGACTCCTTCAAGAGTATTAACGTGGCAGACCACATCCCCAAGTTGGCCTACGCGTACGCAGGCCCTGAGCCAGGGGTGGAGGGGGAAGATTTGACTTCTTGCATGGATAAACCACCTGTCCAGTTACAATATCGTAAGAATAAGAGTAATGTTACTGTGCCTATATAATTGTTCAAATATTTGTTTTATATGAATGGGATGACTTGAAACATTTTCATTTATTCCCATTTCTAATCAATATTATTCTCAATCAGCCTTCCTATCATTGGTTTGACATTCTCTTCTCTCAAATTCCCCTTCTTCCATCTTTTCATATATACACACGAGTACCTGTTGAATCAGACAATAGTTTTTAGTTCACCAAAAATGGTCAGAAAATGTCACATGTACAGAAATGTTTTGGATCTTGGGTTATGATAGCCAGCTATTATTATTCGACCCCTCCTACATAAATTTATCAAGGGTGATAAAGCAATGGGTAATGAAGTAAACTGCTGCTCTAAGTTGAATGATTACATAATTAATTTGCTAGTAACCCAACACACATAATGAGGAGGTGGATACTATATGCCCACTCGACAGGTACATAGTTTGAATCTTCCCATGAGATGGAACTACCATAGGGAGAAGCTCGGTGCGGTGGGATAGTTACATTAGTGCATTTCCCAAGATCCGCTATTTCCCTCCATGCAGTACTCACCTCCCCCCCTCTGAAGCTTTCCTCTTTTCCAAAATCAAACAAAAGGTCCCAGGTCGTGAAGGGATCACATTCTGAAGACCTGAGCTTCGAAAGAAAATATCGAATTATACGAGAACGACAGAAATGTGTTTCACCACCCCCCCTTTTCTCACCCACTGAACTTTTTCAGCCTAACTGCTTCCCAGTTTCTGGAGGTCAACTGCTGCATGAATCACCTATTAGCCCAAAAGGTGTTTTGACACTAAATAAGACATCACATAGCCCACGAGCATTAAAAAGCTTACCCTAAAGCCTGACGAAATAGAATTTTTAAATAAAAATTGCCGATGAAACAGGATTGCTGACACATCTGCTATTAGTATGATCGAATTCATCAAAATGCAAGCAAAAATTAACGTATAGTTCAGTCTCAGCTACTAAAACTTACCCATATCAGGCACTAAAGTATTTGAAAAATTATTTGGGATGAGTAAAAGTCTCTAGGTCACTGCAGTAAATGCATCAACCTATTAAAAATATGAAAGTCCTGCCAAATCACCAGCATAAACACATGTAAAATAAAACATGGTATCTCTTAGATCACACCTCCGATTTTATACTTACTTTGCATGAAGTCACCACCACAAGAAATTTTAAAGAGGCAGGAAAGAAAAAACACACAGAAATACAATACATATATTATGTATTTTCTATTGTCAACCACAATAATATTTCCAATTTTCTCTTCTATCCCACATCTAAATTAGCGAAACAATTACTCTTATTCTCTTTCGAATGGAAAATTATTTAAAAGAGGACTGGTCGATACATAAAAACTATCTTCAATACTTTCTCCGCTGAACGTCCACTATCACAGCATCAACTTGCACAAATCAAATCCACATCCACAAATATGTCACTTCTGCCACAATGTCTGTCTTCTTGGCGACAGGTAACAGTGAAGCGATCCTCCAATCTGGGCACCTTCAATTCAGCAAGAATTTTCTCCTCGTCTTCTCGTCCAAGGCCACAGATTACTTTCTGATATCACAATGGTGCGATGTGAAGCTCACACACCTAAAATTAATAAATAATAAAATACCATGTAACTTATTAGGTCAAATCATTTCCAATTTTTTGGTATTTCTGCATGAGAAATCAAATTACTAGGCTCGTAAATATAGTAAATATTTGTATGCCTGATATTTTTATTGTTTTACACTATAGCGTAAGATAATTTGAAATGATGAAAGCCGACGTGTAATACACCATA
Organism: Ischnura elegans; assembly: GCF_921293095.1. Lineage (NCBI taxonomy): Eukaryota > Metazoa > Arthropoda > Insecta > Odonata > Coenagrionidae > Ischnura > Ischnura elegans. The sequence goes on along the minus strand of NC_060251.1, from coordinate 116,232,319 downwards.
GGGCAAGCTAAGAAGCAATATTCGATCCTATAAACTTGGCAGCTTATTCCTAGTTTCTCCTTTTAACCACACGTTCACCGAATGAATTAATACAAAAAAGACAACTAAAATGCAAGAATTTTCAAAAGAATTGCTGCTACAATATTTTCAATCACAATTTTTAGTACTGAATAGTACTATAGTGCTGAATAGTTCGGGATGTTGATGCATCAACATCCCGAAGCCACTTCTAACTTAAAATTACATCCAAATAATTACAGCGAGAAAGAGTACATACCTCACAGCTTTTCGTAGGGGTGAAATGTTTTCTTCTTATCGCCCAAATGCACTTCTTCTTCAACTCAGGATCTTTTGGAAAGCTAAAACCTTGAACCATGTCCCGGAGTTTCCATTACGTCATCCCGACAATAAACACACGAAAGGCATTTTTAACAAAAATATCTCACAAACACGTTTCTGAAGCCCAGTGAATGAAATTAAAGAATAAGGGAAACTTCACTATTACCAGACACTCTATTTTTCACAAACTTAACCACAAAAATCCCTGAAATGTGGTAAGACGTTACTTAAACGTCGCGATCTCCAACGGCTTGTGCTAGCTTGTGAAGACATGTGATCTTTCTAGGAGGATATGGCACGATGGCACCAGATGGCACCACCCGCGAAAGAAAATAGTCCCAGACCGAATACAGTTTTATCGAGGAGATACAATTTTATCGATGCATATGAATTTGCCAGTCCTCTTGCATCTTTTTTCGTCATTATAGGAAATAAAGAAACAAAACCTTTTTAGTAACTTCCTAAGCGCGATTTTTGTATCTTGATGGTCCACCCTCGTATTCAGGTACGAAAACTTCCTGTGCCGTCTGGGTAACATTATTTAAGAATTTTAAGCAAGGAAACAGTTGGAAAAATGTGTCAGCAATTTCTGGCAAAACTTGATATCCTTGCAGCTGAGCTTCTCGGCAGTTGATGTGGCATTTTTTTCCGAAAACAGGACATCAGGTTAATTTTTACAAGCTATACTAGAAGTCATTTGTCAGAGTTACTGACTAAGGGATATCATCTCAGGATATTTTGGCTCTCCCTACTAGCAATTCGAATTCATCTGCTTATCTGGTGCTACGCTACTTAGAAATGAGTGGGTAAGTTGCCTTCTCTTTATGACAAAAAATTTCATGGCGCAGTTATGTGGTCATGCTTGATGCTTCACCCTCTGCAGTATGCTCTGCACATGCGATAGCATCAGTTCCGAACTTCACCTCGCATGAGTGGTTCCGTAATTTCCAGAATGGGATGACTTTGGTGTTCTCTGTGTGGGTTTAATAAAGTCAGGTTTCATTGTTGTTAATTTTATTTTTATTCGTCTTCGGACCATGGCCATTACGGAGAAACAAGTAAGAACTTTAAAAGATGGACTGAAAATAATTAAGGATGGAGAAAAGAATCAGGCCAAGAAGGGTATGAATATTGCAGAATGCCTCGGGTTGTCCCCTGGCACATGACAGTAGGGGTGGGGGTAGAGTGAGATACCTGGTGAAAACAAGAAGTGAGATGAAGCCGAGGATCGGGTGGGTGTGCCGCTGACTATTAACGCAACATTGTTCATGCTTTTCACGTTTCCTCAATTTTATGAAAAATATATTTATTAGAAAGGAACATTTCAAATAATAGACTATTTTTGGTCTACGTGATCCATCTCACAACCAATCACTGCACTGGCAAAAGCGGTTGTTTTAGGCATGCTATGCACTTTGCTCTCGTAAATATGTGTACTTGAAATGGCATTTGATGGATAAGAAGTTTTATATTAGGCAGAAATCCATAATAGCAGTGCAAATGCCGAGTGGAGTTCAAACATTTTTTAGCTAGGTGGGGTGTTCCGTTAGGATATTTGAAAGAGATATTTGTCGAATCAACCTCAGCGTCGAAAAATGTTGACCTAAGTGTTTCGTTAAAGTACTAATATTCTTGTAATAAGCTAAAATTTTGTTTGAATCCTTTGATGAATACTATAATTACGTGCCAAAATCCTGCGTTTCCTGGGTCATGGCCAACCAAGCCAAACAATCAACCGTTGATCTTTTTCCCGCATTCATAATTATTTTCGTCCATCCCCCTGAAAAGGATAGGTCGAGGTTCCATTCTGACTAATGCAGCAGTTACTGTGTTCTTGACACACCATGCTAATGCCTGGCTGAAGCTAGTAGGGCGAAGTATGAATTGCATTTTATTTAAAATATAACTTGCTTGAGTAGGTAATTCATGTTATGTACCTATCTGACATACAATGTGGAGGATAATTTGTATTTTGTCTCTAAAAAGCTCATGCAAAGCATTTTGCAAGACATATCTATGTTGGGAATACCAAGTTTTCAGTTGTTAAACCACTGATGCTGGCTAATCCATGCTTGTATCTGACATCCTTTTCCAGTTCAACCATTGTTGGAACCAGTGACTGAAGTCCACTTTATACAAAACTCAGTGGAGATGTGGTGAGTTAAATTAGTTTTTTTGATAATATTAACTGTATTTCATGTTCCACTGTGTTTTATGCGTAACAATTATTATGTGAAATGCTTAATAGGCATTATTATTTGTTATTGAAAGACAGTAAATTTGACTTCTAAAAATTTTGATGAATAGTTTATTTCCAATGCTAAGAAATATTTTAATCTCTATCGTAACAGGCTCAACTTTGTGGAGGTTCATTCTAATAAATAAAAGCGAACAAACTATATGTATAAATCCACCAGTTTATTTATGTGGTACTACTAGTTTCGACGCAGCGGCGTCATCATCAGGTACAAAGGCTACAAAGAAACAAACATCCTTATATATCATGTGGTATCGGGAGGAAGAAGGTAGGTGGAAGGGGTGGCTGGGAAATCTGAGGTGTGTCATTGGGCGTTGTGGGAGGGTGGTGAGAGTTGGAGAGGGGCGGGGTGTGGAAGACCGTTGGTCGGGAGTAACGGAAGGTTGTTGGTGACTAAGGTAATGACGGAGGTGCATGATCTGCAGAGTACATCGGACAAACGGGCCGCACTTTCCGGAAGAGAGCGGAGGAACACAAGAGGAGTTTTCAAACTTGTAACCTCTCCCAATCCCACTTTGCTAAGCACTTGTGGGAGGAGGACCACAACAGTAATTTCATGCCAAAAATTCTACACAGGGAGGAAAAAGGCAGAAGAATGAACAAGCTAGAAGAGTTGGAGATTAGAAGACTCATCAAGAAACATCCCCTTCTTAATGATATCCTTTTTGAAAACCTTTCCCCCCTCCTAATAGCCTCCCTGAACCTCACGGAAAAACCAACAACCCATAACCTTCCCCTCCCCCCACTTCTACGAACACCTCCGTCATTACCTTAGTCACCAACAACCTTCCGTTACTCCCGACCAGCGGTCATCCACACCCCGCCCCTTTCCAACTCTCACCACCCTCCCACAAAGCCCAATCACATACCTCAGATTTCCCAGCCACCCCTTCCACCTACCTTCTTCCTCCCGATACCACATGATATATAAGGATGTTTGTTTCTTTGTAGCCTTTGTACCTGATGATGATGCCGCTGCATCGAAACTAGTAGTACCACATTATAATGTGGTACTACTAGTTTCAACGCAGCTATTATAATAAATTGGTGGATTTATACGTAGTTTGTTCGCTTTTATTTATAAGGAATATTTTGTTGAAATTTTTTAAAATGAAAGGGCTATTTCTCTTCACCACATTAATATGCTAATGACCACCAACGGAAATCTGTGTTTATGGTCAAATATTGATGAGTGACCATAGAAATTTCAATTTTTTTTACTAAAGTGTGGTTTAAAGTTTATTATTTTATGGGATGCCTCTTTTCTGTTAAAATACATTTTTAAATGTTTCTCTAATAATTCTGATATGTCACATTACAGTTTGACTTTAATACATTTTGAGTTTTTTTTTGTTTTGTTTTTAGATATATTTTTGGGAGTTACACATGCTCTACCCAAAATTCATTCCAACGTACTGAGTACTGAAGTTCATACAAGCTTCATTTGGTGGTAAAAATTGAGATTAATCACACACAGGCATAAATAATAATAATAATGACAACAAACATACATATGCATAAAGAGTATAGAATATTTCAAATTCACATTGCACACAAGTTGCCACATGCAAATAATAATAATAATAATATTTTATTGGTCACAGAAAAGATATGAATATACATATAGAGGACCCGTCAGGAAAACATAAAAAGCAAATCAAAAATACAAAGAAACTCACAATATATTACATTAGTTGTGAGGCATCCTTATATACAAACATAATTACAAATAGAAGTTCAAAAAAAGAGGCAGGAACATGAAAACATGACGATGACACAGCAGTGGCGTGGAGATGGAATGATGCCCGAAAACACAGGATAAAATTTCACCTTGACTGAGAATTGAACCACGGAATTTCTGCTTTCCCATCAGATGCTCAGACCACCGAGCTATCAAAGCTACTATTATGTATGTGTTCCGACGTCTCTTTGCTTCAACTTCTATTTATAATAATGTTTGAATATTGACTTGTGGTGACGTGTCTGAATGTGAATTTGAAATACAGCCGACTCCCGATTATCCGGCTGCGATATATCCGTGTTGCGAATTATCCGTGCATGATTCTCACTCTCGCTCAATATTTCCACGATCTTTATAAAAAATAAAATCGGACGCAATATCATCGGATTTACAGCCTTAATGCTAGGATATACTGGGCTTTTAATTCCGTTAGATTCCCCTTCGTAAAACGGAAGCCAACGCACGCCAGCTGCATTCACGGGAGCGTTGTGTTCCCATTTTCCAAGCCTCACAGTGCGCGACCGCACTCCCTGGAGCGGGATCCCCGCACCCCAATATGTATCTGCCACTGGTCGTTGAGGAATTAGTGCACAAAATTTTCACTTTCATCTTCATGTTGAATGCATGATGATGTGCCGTCGATCTTCAAAGTAGTGCAAAGACAACTTTTAATGATTCCTATTTTGTATGATGCTAGCCTTCACTACTGGAGTCAAAATAAGTATGTATGTTTCAAACTCTGCGTGATTTAAGTAACAATAATAATAATTGCCCTTCTGGTCGGATGACATAGAACTTTTCATTTACATGTTTCATGCATACAAACTTTATTCGTGCAAGTGGACTCAAGTGATGTACAGTTATGTCATGAAATCAGATAAACATTGGATACATAAGACTGGACATGAATAACATAGAATCACAACTAGAAACAAGAACTTCTTATCTTCATTTCACTCATTTCTGCTATAATACAATTTAACCCTTTCGAGACGGCGGAGTATTCGTCTTAGCATGACTGCTGTACTGAGTGAGCCCCAAGAGACTCTTCTTTCTCATGGTACGGAGCATTTTTGGAGGACAATCGTTAAGAAGGGTCTCGCGGAACCTTTTTCGACCCCTTCCCGCTGGGACTCCGCATTATCTCGGACTCCGAGAGTAGTTGTTCTCCCTCCTTTCCGGGTTTACGACCATACCTGCGGCATTGGTTTGCTGTCAACTTATGTATTGCTTATATGTATTTAGCAAAGGGATAATTGTTACTTGCACATGAATTGTTGACTTTGAATTGAATTCCTCATTTTATTCTGAGCAGTGTCAAATTTTAAACTAAGTTCTAAGGTCAATATTAACACATTTAATGCAGCAACAATTTCCATGTTGACGTTTATACATAACTCAAGATACATATAAGTTAATATTTATCGTAGAATTTCGTTTAAAAATTGTAAACGCTGCTCAAAAGACAACTAATTCAATTCTTAGTTTATTTTTTATGAGAAATCGACAAATATTTATTTAAAAAACTGACTGGATAAACAATTATATGACCGCTGTCTCTTACCACTAAGAGGGGTTATAAAAGACGAGGGGTCCGGGTACCTGCTCCCGGATTCCGAGGGTAAATCCTAAACCCCGCAGGGTTGGGTCCCGAGACAAAGGCGACGTAAACCCGCGACCGTCCTAAAGGGGGGAGAACTAGAAAACGTATATATACGCCTTTCATTATCCTGGCCAGGGAAATCTCACACGTAAATATACGGCCGTCGTCTCCTGGGTCAGGAAACGTCCACACGTGTATACGTGTGTGTGTATACGTGTATAGTAGGGAAAAGGTTAAGTAACTTTCATCTGCTCAGCTGTGCTCTCTAGTGGATAATTTACTTATGAACACTATTTATATTCTCTTTCAGGTCATTTCAGAAGCAGATGGAGGAAGGAGCAAAGCATATTGCACAAAATGTTTGTGACAAAGTGACGAATAATTTGAAGGAAAGAGGTCTTCTAACAGGCATTCTCAAGGATGATAGGTTCCTCATGACCATCAGGGTGAGAGAGAAAATTTTATTTGCCTATTGCAGTGATACTATGGCTTTACAAACATTAGTACAATTTGTAATTGTGCAAGAGCTTAAACGAATTTTAAGTATACCGGGACTAGCCACGGTGATAACTTTTACGGGAGTCACCCGCAATGCACAATTGTGCGAAAAATCCACAGAGAAAAAAATCATTCGCCTTGACCGGGATTCGAACCCGGATCCCTCGATTTCCGGCCGAGTGCTTTAGCCAGTTAAGCTACCGAGGCGTCATTCTTCCCTGTGGAAATTTGTGGACTATACCGGTTAAAATTTTATTTTAAATAGCTTAAAATTTGTATACAAGCAATCGTGCTGTCTGGAGTATGGTTAATTTGGATAACCTACAGTTCTCCATCCTCCACATTTTCCCACATCAAGTCCCTTATACCCTGAAGCATGGAGCACATTTAATTAAACCCCATCCCAGCAGCTGAATGAGATTTAAATGACTTCGCCTTTTTGGCATGCCACCATTCAAACATTTATAGCTTTCATAATACACAATCCATATTGTTGAAAATTTTTGTGTACTTGAATAAAATAATGTGACACTATATTATAATTTTTCAAACTCTTTGAATAAATATTTATTGTTTTATACATCCTGTTCTCTGAACACAATGGATAAATTTTCAGTTTTGAAGTTTTGTTTCAATTAAGATGTGAGGCCTCTAACATGCCATGCATTTTTTAAAAATAGTTACATTATATAGTTCAGTGGTAAAGAGTGAAAATTTTCATAAACAATTGGATATTTTCTATGTGATTACTCGTCTTGCCTACATGAAAACTCATGAATTCACCCATTACTTTGACTGTGTTCTATTATTACTGAATCATTTCAAATAGTTACTTATGTTCTATTGTTTTAACCACCAGTATGGAAATATTCAAATGAATTTATCTTAGTAATTCTGCTTTGTATGACATGGTTCCAAGCATAAGCCCACTGCACATTGTTCACACCGGTACACTCAACTTTTCCCATGCTAAGCACAAACTGCGCCCCTTCTTCGGGGCTTTGATATCTTCCCAAATGCAGGGATTCTCCTTAGGAAATGTCTCTCAGTGAGTCTTGGTACTAAATTTTCTAAGGATTGACAGCCTTGCATAAACTGTGTGTATGGAGTTGCATATTTCAAAAATATTCTCCTGACTAATTGCACGCAAAATGATAAATGCGCTAATTTTTTATCGGTGTATTCCCTGTAAATAACTTATGAATTTAGGAATGCGGTATTCAGTAGTTTCTCAAATACACCCATGTCTCGTATAGCGCAATTTCGATTAGCGCAATTTCGATGTAGCGCAAATTCGTCCCTCGGGGAAACATTGCAACGCAGTGTAGCCTAATCAAAAATCTTAAACGCTCTCGTGATAAAACGTGAACTTGCGCTAAGTACACACGAAATTTCTATCAATTTACGCATATTAATATTATTTCTTGCCTCAAATCTTCTTTTTTGTTTATATATTAATCGAAATTCATTGCTGCGCAATTGCCAAAAGTATTACTCGTCATTGGGTCTAGATAGCCGGCCTACCGAAGATTTATCTCGTCTCCTTGACAGAATGATAATAAATAATTTAGATCGTTAATTAAGCGTGGGGCTAGTGGAAATGAGTTTTTTTTCAGCAATACGGTTTGAGACGTATTTTTGCCGTCGTAGGTTACCGGGTGATTGACTTCCAGGTAGAGGGTCTGCGCTAAAGCCTTCAAGGTCATCGGTATTCACGGGGGAGAAATCGAGCGGTGGCCGAGTTGCGCATGAATAGCATCAACTCATAAAAGGGTCCGCTATAGAGTCTCAAACACAATGGCTTCGTTCCCTCCCCGCAGTCATAGCCCTTCTGCGTCTCAGGAATACAGTTCAGCAGAAGAAGGTGATTTAGATAGAGCCATACAGGGTAAAAACCAAGAGAATATGGCAAAGGAATGCGTGTAGAAAAATCAAGAATTTATCAAGAAAAACCATTAACCTAGAAGAGGACTTGAGAGAGGTCAATTGCTTTGAAAATGGAGAGCGTCAAAGCGATATTGCGCGGAAGTTTAAACTCACGATGCCTTATTCTGAATAAAGACGAAGCTAAAATATCAGTGACCTCAGCCGCACCAACTTCAACCAAGCGGTCTACACATACGGAAAGTTCATGGTGAATCAGTACAAAAAGACGAGAGTGGTAATCGCTCCAAGACATTAAGTGAAAGCTACGGTTGGTTCCAGAATTTAAACGGCAAGCAGGTATTTTCAGTGCGGCGATATCAGCTGGTGAATCTGCAAGTGTTGATAGCGCAGCCACCACAACATTTTCTGATGAACTCCAAGCTGTTATTGAAAGTGGCTCCTTTCCCCCTCAACTAGTTTTTAGTGTAGATGAGACGATATTCTTTTGGAAAAGAATGCATTCTCGTTCATTCATTTTCAGGTAAGGAAAACCTGGGTCAGGTTTCAAGGCATTTAAAGACTGTTTCACGTAGCTGCTAATGACTCGGAGGACTTCAAATTAAAATGATTTATCATTCATAAACTCCGCTAGCTATGAAATGGCATTTAAAGTAGCATTTTCCTGCCATTTTGATGAGCGACAAAAGGGCCTGGGTGACACAATAGTTGTTTTTAGACTAGTTTGAAAAATCATCAACTGCCGGCAACGCATTACGATCCCCTGAGATAGCAGATGTTAGCCCACCCGCACGACAGGACGGAATTTCGAAAGCACGCAAGAATTTTTTTTAACGTGAATAAAAGTCTTTGAATGCGTGAATACTATCTTTAAAGATGTTTTTAACTATAAATATTTATAGAAATAATGTTTTCTAAGGCTTTTTATGGGAATATAGATGTTTTAGAGGAAATTCAATACCCAAGACCTATGCTACCAGGAACGCATCCCTATCTTCCCTATGTTAAAACGCTCTCGTATAACGCAAATTCGTATAGCGCAAAGACCCCAAGGAACGCATCCCTTGCGCTATACGAGACATGGGTGTAACTTCATATACCACTTTTTGTGGCGTTTTCTTTCCATTAGGTATGAATGCAATGACAACCCTATTGGAAAAAATCATGGGAAAAAATTCAATTGAAATGTTCCATTGAAAAGTGACAAATTTCAATGGAACAGTTCAATTGAAAAATTTTCAATGGAACAGTTCAAATGAAAATTTTTACAATTGAAAAAAAAATCCATTGAAATTTGTCACTTTTCAATGGAACAGTTCAATTGAAAAAATTACAAATACATTAATGCATCCAATATGGTAAACTTATTATTAGGTAGAATTTACTTAACATCTAAATTTCACGAATCCCGAATTCTGAATAAATAAAACATATGAACAAAAATTAAAGTTGAAATATTTTTAGAAGCAGTGTCATGAAAACTTTAATTGGGCTTTTCTACATCTTACATCACTTCTCACAATCATGAATAGTTATCGAAAATCTGTATAGTTTTGCCATGATTATCAGAACAACAACTATACCATGAGAGCCACATCTTTTACCAGTTCAAACAACGTTGAATAGTTGTCGAAAAGAAGACGTTTTTCCGCGATTAGCGATAACAACTTCACCAACAAATATCTCACACCTCTTTATCTAAGAAAGGCTTTTTTAAAATACTGATAAATATACTTCTGGTTTGACATGAAGCCAACATAACTTGTTTTTCACAACAGAAACATGTCACTCATGTTTATACAAGAACACGGGAATTTCACTTCACACAAACAAACCTGCGTGATACACACTATTCTGACAATGCTAGTAGTTTTTTGTCGGCGACGTAACGCACGTACGCATAATTAAGTTATATAAATATTAGGGATGTGCGAATAGTATCCGCGAATACTCGAATACCTCGTATACTAGAAAGTATTCGATATTCGAGGTTTCGAATAGTTATGCGAAAAGTACCGCCTCGAATACCTCGAATACTTTGAATTTCGCGTCATACACTGTCGCACGCACGTCGTTGGTAGTTGACTCGGAAAAATGTAGAGAACTGTAGTCATTTAGTGCTCGCAGCGCCGTTTTACGCAAGTTGACGAATTACATCAAATTCGAGGATTTTAGCGGTGAAAAGAGTTCGACGAGGGGAACCGAAAATGGTCGGGTGAAAAAATCCGAAAATCCCCGATTCCCCCCACCAGGAGAACCTCAGTGCCGTGGGATAGCAACCTTAGGGCATTTCCCACGATCCGCTATCCCCCTCCATTCAGCACTCGCCTCACCCACTCTGACGCTTTCCTCTTCTCCGAAATCAAACAAAAGGTCCCAGCTCGCGCAGGGATCGCATTACGAAGACCCCTGCTTCGAAAAAAATATCGAGTTACGAGAACAATAAAAACGTGTTTCACGCCCTCCCCCCTTTTCTCACCCACTGACCTTTTTCTGGCTACCTGCTTCGAAGTTCCCCATTTCTGGAGGTCAACTGCTGTGTGAGTACCGTGGGATACTTACATTAGCGCATTTCCCAAGATCCGGTATCCCTCTCCATTCAGCACTAGTCCCCCCCCCTCTGAGGCTTTCCTCTTCTTCGAAATAAAAAAAAGGTCACAGCTCGCGCAGGGATCATATTACGAAGACCTTAGCTTCGAAAAAATACCAAGTTACACGAGAACAATAGAAACGTGTTTCGGGCCCTCCCTTTTCTCCCCCACTGACCTTTTTTTCCTACCAGCTTCGAAGTTCCCCATTTCTGTGGAGGTCAACCGCTGCATGAGTCATCTATTAGCACAAAAGGTGTCTAAGAATGACTTTCGTCAATTGATGTTACACCTTTATTGAATTGAAATATTAGTAATGTGCGCGTAATTTCAAAAAGAATAAGACCAAACGCGACGTATTTCTGAGTTTATTTATGCATTTTACGCAAAGAAATAAATGTCAAAATACGACGGAGACTTAGCATTCTGGCAAAACTCGATATGAGCAGCAGAGCTTCTCGGAAGTTGATGCGGTATTTTTTTCCGAAAACATATATCAAGTTACAATTTATGAGTGGTGCTATAAATCTTTATTGTTACAGTCCCAGACAAAGGGATATTTTCCCAGAATATTTGGTTTCTCCCTGATAGCAATTCCAATTCATCTTCTTATCTCGTGAGAACACTCAAAGATGGACTAAAAATAATTGAAGAAAATCTGGTGGAAAAGAGCTTGTATTTTGCAAAATGCCTCAGATTGTCAGCTAGCACTTGGCAGCAGGAGTGGGGGTAAAGCGATGTTAGTTGAATTAATTATATGCCCAATTGTTTCCATAAAATTAAAATATTCATTAATGAGCTAAATTCCTGTTTGAATCATTTAAAGGAAATCAAAATTACTCCCCAAAATCTTGTGTTGCCTGCTGCATAGGCAACCGAGTCAAACATTCCAGCATTCATCATTTAGTATTCGAGGTATTTGAAATTCGAGGTATTCGAATATTCGAGCAATGATTTAATATTCGAATTCGATATTCGAATTCGAGAAATCTACTATTCGACCCATCTCTAATAAATATGCTTACATTTTAAACACAAACGTTAGTATAACCAGTCAAAAAACTGAAGGCAAACGATACATTACTAAATGAACACACTACAGCACAACAATCACATCAAGACTTCCACTATATATCACGGAAGAAACACACGAATGACCTAAAACAACGCTGTGGGGATCAAGCACAGGTTAAATAACAACGATACGAAATAGTCTTTTCTCCACAAGCAAAAAATTAACCACAACTGACCACAACCCAGTCAACCATGTGCACGTAAACATATGAATAACGGTATAACGGTATTTTTGATTTCAATTGAGTATTTGAGATTTCAATGGAGTATTTGAGATTTCAATAGGATATTTGGGAATTCCATTGAAAATTTGAGAATCCAATGGAATACTTGTAAATTCAATTGTATCTTTTCTTCGAATTCCATTGAATTTCCTAATATTCAATGGAATATTCGTATTTTCAGTTGTAAATTTGAAAATCCAATGGAATTTTTGGATATTCCATTGAAAACAAGGAAATTCCATTGATAATTGGCATTTTCAATTGATTTCAATTGGAATTTTCAATGGAATCGGCTGATTTTTTCCAATAGGGAAGTCCTTGAGATCCACCCCACCCAAGAATTTATTATAATGCAACACGCAAAAACACTTCGGATTCTCTTTATTGCCTTTCAATACTGTTGCCATTTTGTCATTGCAGAATGCAGAGATCATGGAGACAATTTTTTTGTCCCTCTATTTGAAAACAAAATCAGGCCCGCAATGTTGCCCACATATTTCATCCATCTGAAGATTTCATATTTTGGGACATCCTTTGGTTTAACCTCAACTTCTCAACTCTGTTAGTCTTGTATTAATATTTCAATAGTTTTGCACAATCAGGAGAACTATAAGCATTGTCCATCCAATCACGGTGTCCTAGATTTAGCAGTGGTTCAACAATAGTGCACAGTGACGTCATGGTAAAATTAGCAGTGCCGGAACGCACTTCCCTATACATACATTTTTTGGAACTGAAATATTACTATGCGTGTTCTCTTATTACAAGTTATCATTTACATTTTATTGCAAATTTTTTGTTTTGGTTTCGTATGTATATATTAGAAATTTGGAGGCAACAAAATTGATAAAAGTGTAAGTTGACTATAATGTCTTTTGTTAACTGGTGCTGGAACGGCATTTCGGCACCATGACACCCCTGATTGTGCGTCAATTTCAGATCATTCATTGCTATAATTTTCTCCATCATTTGCATTTTACGGTCATTTCCTAAAGATTTTGCCGAGTTATGGCCCTTTAGAGTAAAAATTTCATACATAAAGGGCCGTAACTTGGCATAATCTCTAGGGTGTGGCCATAAAATATTATATATTTTTGATTTGTGACCCTCCCCTCCCTAAATAGTATTTTAGCAGGGGTCAGCTCAGGGTTCACCTAAAGGTCTCAAATTTTTCAGACATTTTTTATCAGTCCCACAACTCTTTTTCATTGGGCCGGATGGATTTGAAAAAAAAATCAATTTTTCCGATCCCCCCTAGCATGCAGCTAGGAATTAAGGTTAGGGGGGTTTTAGGAGCAACTATTACTGGGGGTTATGGAATAAGGGAGGTGTGGGTGCCCTCCCTCAGAAAACTTTTAGGATAAATGGTTCAAAAAGGGTGAGTTTTACGGCTTTCTGAGGGATTGCTGCACCCCTCCTTGTGCCATTGATTGTAGGTCTCCCCAATTACAATAATAATAATAACCCCTCACAGAAAGTACACCAGACGAAAATTACAATGGACTGCCTGAAAAAACACCACACATCATGAATCAGTGGCAAAGCCAGGAATTTTGTTCGGGGGGAGTGGAGGGGTCACTAACCAGGGTGGAAAATTTTTTAAATACAGAGCACTAAGTAGAGGGTTTTAAACTAATTTCAATGCGTAAAAACTCTTTTCGAGATACCGCACGGGTAAGATTATATGAGAGCGCCGACGTTTCGGGTACCGACTCGCTACCCATTCTCACGGTTACTGATAGAAAATTTGAAGTGACCGTTGAAGCTCAGTATTAGGAGGCGCCGGATTGGTCGAGTCCCAATTGTTGTCGCGGAGGACCGTGGACCAGCGTAGACTTAGCTCTGGCAAGCATAACTCTTTTAAGGGTTCTATTCCAAGAGCTGCTAATCAAAAATCCGGTGTCTCTTCTTACATTCTTATTCTCAAGTCTTATTTCAATCGCCTCTTTGGTTAAACGATCCCAGAATTAATTTGATCACCATTAAACTCTGGTGTCATCCCACCGTATTTTATGGTCCTCATCCAGGCTATGCTCAACTATGGCTGACTTTTCCGGTTGACCAAGTCAGAAATGCCTTTGATGTTCTTTGAGAGGAGTAGATATTGTTCGCCCAGTCTCCCCCACATATACATTACCACACTCACATGGGATTTTATAAACTCCACGAGTCATAAGGCCAATTGGATCTTTTACCAGCAACATCGCTGCTCTCATATAATCTTACCCGCGAGGTATCCCGAGAAGAGGTTTACATGTTGTTCGCCGGGAAAGTGTAAAATCTTACATAATTTCAATACTTTTCATGATCAAAAAAGCTTCATTTGTCAAAGAAATCTTTTGTAAATTCATGCTTTTTCAATATTTTGTTTTCTTTTATAAAGAAAAAAAGTTGTTTTTTTATACTTGGGGGGGGGGGGGGGGGGAGGTCCAGACCCCCAGACCTCCCCCTCACAATGCCACTGGCATGATTGGTTCCAGTGCTGAACAGTATACATTATTATTATAATGCATGTATCTGATTTGTCTCCACTCATTTTTCGTATTTTATTGCTTAGGACAAGTCATCCACAAGGCGCCATGCACCCATGTCCCTCACCAATGGACGGTATAACAACTCGTTCAAGTTCAACGTCACATGGATTAAACTTGTGGAGTTCACCAATGGGTCCGTTGTCTTTGCTGCCTCTGTCAGCCTCGAGGAAGATATGTCTGTAAGCTTAAATGTTGCTCTTCACTAATGTGCAGATTTTGAACCCAATTAAATGGAGTGCATCCGTTGTGGTCTGTATGGCTTAGCCATACAGCATAGCTTCATTCGTTGGTACCCTGATTGGTTTAATTGAGTAAGCATCATTTTCAAGGGGGAGACAAGAGTCAAATTGAAAGCACCCCCCTCCGATATGAAGAGTAGAGTTGGTTACCCCCTCCCTTAGATAATGACTCTTACTCATTGAAATTGATCAGAGTATCTACTTATAAAGCTGCATGAAAAGTACCATGTTGTCTCATTTACCATTTTTAGCATTTGCGATTACCATGAAGTAATGCCTTCACCCATTTATTCAATCCTGTGAACTTCATAATAACGATAGTCTAATGTAATACTGGAAGTTAGCATATTTTAGTACCACCAGAGAGGACTACTCCTCCATGATACTTCTTAGATACATATAATGAAAGCTGGTACACTTGAGTAGATATTGATGGTGCTTATTTTTAGATTTTGAGAAAAGATAAATTGAAGCATGAAAACACTTTTTATGTTTCAATGCTTAAAATTTGCATTGTTCTGTAATTTGACTAAAAAATTCTAATTTTATTTCCATAGTACATTTATTCCTTCAACACCACCTTTATGAGGGGCGAACTACATCATGGACTCGTCAAAGGAAGTGTAAAATCTCTACAATATGGAGTGGGGATTTCCGTTGATTTAACAACCGGTGTGTTAACTTTGGAAGATGCATTACCTGATTGTGTTAAGTGAGTGAAACATTTTGAATATCACTTTCTATCAATGCTATGTTTGTACATCTTATAAGGTGCTCAGGGGTAACTGGGGCATAGTTTTTCAATTTGATAGTACAATATAATTTTCAAATACTTTTTTTTGGACAGATAACACCAGTGGATGGCTAAAAAAAACACATTATGATTTATCAATAATCAGACTAGTGCATCATGTTACTTGAATGTAATTTCTACCAGTTACCAATATTTTATATTAATATTATTTTCATGTCTCAGTTGGCCCCAGTTACCCCATGACTTAGAGGCAACTGGATCACCACATGTCAAATCCCGTTTGAGCACTTCCACAACTATTTTGGCTAACTGGATCTATCTCAGTACTTTCAATTGATTAGAAAAAAATATTGGTCTACGTAAATTTTTGATAAATATGCATGTTAAGGCCGATATATTAGGACAGTAATGGAGAATTTATGGATTTTCCTTTCAAAAAACATAATAGAGGAGGATTCTTAACTAGGGATGTGCGAATAGTACCCACGAATACTCGATTACATCGAATACTAGAAAGTATTCGATATTCGAGATCTCGAATAATTATGCTTAAAGTACGCTCTCGATTACCTCGAATACTTTGAATTTCCCACCATACATTGTCGCACGCACATCATTGGTAGTTGACTCTGAAAAATGTAGAGAACTCTAGTCGGTTGGTGCATGCAGCACCGTTACAGGCAAGTTGACAAACTACATCAAATTCGCAGATTACAGCGGTGAAAAGAGTTCGACATGGGGAACTGAAAATGATCAGGTGATAAAATCCCAAAATCCCAGGTTTCCCCCACCAGGAGAAATTTAGTGCCGTGGGACAGTAACTATGTAGCACAATTCCCAAAATCTGCTACCCCCTCCATCCATCAGCCCTCGGCCCCTCCTCCGAAGCTCTCCTCCTCTTTGAAATCAAACAAAAGGCCCCAGCTCGCGCAGGGTTCATATTAGGAAGACCATGAATGAAAAGCTTCAAGATAAAATATCAAGTTACAGGAGAACAATACAATCGTGTTTCAGCCTTCCTTCTTTCTCCCCCACTGACCTTTTTCTGCCTACCTGCTTCAAAGTTCCCCATTTTGGGAGGTCAACCGCTGCATGAGTCATCTATTAACCCAAAAGTTGTCTAACAATGACTTTCGGCAATTGATAATACACCTATATTGGATTGAAATATTAGTAATGTGCATGTACTAAGAATAAGACCAAAGGCGGCATATTTCTGACATCATTTAAGCATTTTACGCAAGGAAATAAATGTCAAAATACGACGGAGACTTACAATTAGCATTCTGGCAAAAGTCAATATCCTCGCTCCTGAGATGAAACTTGGAAGTTGATGCGCTATTTAATTGCATGAGGCAAAGGTACACATTGTAATCATCATCACAAGTCACTAAATCTAAGATTGGTTTGATGCAGCTCTCCATTCCTCTCTCTTATACCTTTTCATAGCGATGTGTTTCTTCTCTTTTACATCCTTTATAACCCTTTGTCCTACGTAACTCATTCGGGGCCGTCCCTTGCCCTTCTTCCCATCCACCTGTCCTTCTACGATTGTTTTCATCAGGCCATCATGTCTCATAATGTGGCCAACGAAGTTGTCCCGTTTTCTCCTTAAGGTATTTAGAAGACTTCTCTTTTCTGCCACTCTTCTCAGCACTTCCTGGTTACTTACACAGTCAGATTGGCGGCATTGGGAACAGATTCAGTCCGAGTTGATCGGGAACCTATATCCTACACTCGTCTTCCTTGCGTTTCACACATACTATTGGAAAGCATTCTGCATTTGATATGGCATCAATAGTCATCCCAAATGGGAAACAATAGAACATTACAATTTTCAAGAGACAAGTTAGCATGGAAAACAACTTCCCGCCAGGGTCGACACTTCACAATGGAGGCAAAATGTATGCATGGGCAATAAGTGCTAATAGATATATTATCACATTTAATTAACATTATTGCAAGGTAAAATTATTTTAGAATTGTTCGTTTCTAGTTTTTTTTATTGTAATCCCCTGTCATTTTGTGCAAATTACGGGGATGAAGGTAAATTTTAAACGAGTTTGTTTGTTCACTCTTGTGAGAGCACAGTTGATTGTTAAGGTCATTTATCATAAGAATTAAAATACAGGTACCCTGTTGATTTCTGCAACAATAACGCCTGTTCATTATCTGTTCAGTTGCAACTGAACAGCCATGGCTGTTCGTTCCGTGTTCCTTGACCAAGAGAGAACAGGCAGGAGACTGTTCGTAGAATGTAAATTGGAATGCCTTGTCTGTTCCTTGTCTGTGAGAAAAGGGTTACTTGTCTGTTCCCTCCCTGTTAAGGAAGCGGCATTCTCTGTTCCTTACTTGTTGGATCACAGCCAGTGAACAGGTGGGGGACTGTTCGCTGTCTGTTCCTTGCCTGTTTTTTTAGGCTGTTAGTTCCCTGTTCCTTGTCCGAGTGACAACAGCCAGGCGACTGTTGGTAGAATGTAAATTGGAACGCCTAGTCTGTTCCTTGTCTGTGAGAAGCCGGTTACTTCTCTGTTCTCTCCCTAGGCGCATACTTTGTTCCTTACCTGTTCGCTGTTGCTAATTTGGACATAATAGAAAAGAGATAATTTATGTAAACATAGAATTCAAAGTTGAAATTCATTTGAGTGATTGCAAGAAAAACTTTTATTGTGCTTTTCCACATCTTCCATCAGTTATAAAAATCTTTAATAGTTATAGAAAAGCAAGCTTTGACATCATTGACAGAACAACCACTACAGCAACAAATATTTCACATGTCTTCATCAAAGAAATATTTCCTTAAATTAACACAATTCGGTTTCTGCACTATGCCCATATAATACGTGTGATTTTAAAAGAGAAACACGCCATTAATGAATATATATGAACACGATGATTTCACTTCTCACAAACAAACCTACAAGAAACACAGTCCTCTGACAATGTTTGTCGGTTCTTATTGGCGACGTGACACACATACGCATAATACATATTAAATACAGATATCAGTAATTGCTCAAAAACTCAAGAGACACAATAAATTATTAAATAAACACACTCAAGAACAAATATCACTTCAAGACTTTCACTATCACTGAATGGATGCACGAATTACTTAATTCAACACTTCGGGCATTTAGCACAGGTTAAATAATACTCAAAAAAATAACTGTTTTCTCCACAACCAACAACTTCACCACAATACAGTCGACCATGTGCTCGTAAACTGTCCGGATAACGGTATCGGCGTCCTTGTTTGCGTTTGCTATCTTCCATAGGCAGGTGGCAGCACCATGCTATCTTTCCGTGCCTGTTGAAAACCTGTTCACTGTTTTCTGTTCGTACCCTGTATCGTGAAACGGACTATGAACCGGCCTTTCCTGTTGAGTGCCTGTTCACTGTTCGTTCCCAGTCCGCTGAAACCACAGAGTATATACTCTTTGGCTGAAACAAACAACCAACCGTCCCCTGCCTATAATTGGCGAAGTAAAGTATTTAACGTGCATAAGCTGTGCAGATAGCTGATATTATTTGCATGCTCACTTCATTAGCCGTCATCCGTGGTTGGTGGTTATCGTGATAATGAATTCAAACGTATATATTACTGTTAAAGTAGATAATATTTTCTTTGGATTCAATTAAACTTCCTCCTACTCAATTAAATTTGGACTGTTTGTAGGCTGTTTATACTCTGTTCACTAAATCTCCAACAGGCTATCAACAGACTTCAAACGGACAGTGAACAGGCATTATTTTTACCGAAATCGATAGGGTGTTTAGTGTCTGTTCACTGTTGCCTGTTCGTTCCCTGTGCGGTGAAACACGCTACCAACCGGCCCCTGCCTGTTGAGAGCCTGTTCACTGTTGTCTTTTCGTTCCCAGTTAAGAGCAGGGGTGGATTCAGATTCAAGTTTGGGGGGTTAATGGTCTGTCAAAAGAGGGGCATCCTCATGTGTTCACTTTTTTAAAATATCTATTTTAAAGTGCATTTTGGAGCTTAAAATTTCACCTTTATTCTTATCAACCGATGAAATTGAACAATTTAAATAGTTTAAATTAATAATGGAGAAAAATCAGAAGCAAAAAATACGATAAAACTACAAAAAAAAAATTTTAATTAATAAAATTTGGGGGGGGGGGGGGTCACGACCTCTGTGATCCGCCAAATCCGCCACTAGTTGGTAGAAGCGGACAGCCAACCAATCCCTGCCTGTTGAGAACCTGTTCACTGTTGTCTGTTCGTTCCCTGTGCGGTGAAATGTACAACCAACCGGCCCCTGCCTGTTAAGAGCTTGTTCACTATAGTACCCAAAATGCTTGTTGCCTGCCTGTTAAGGAACAAGCTGCAAACAGAGTACAAACTGTTGGAAGGCTGTTCGTAAGTTGTCCCTATTTGTGTGTGGCCCGAGATTGTTCGTAGGCTGTTTATACTCTGTTCACTAAATCTCCAACACTCTATCAACAGACTTCAAACGGACAGCAAACAGGCATTGTTGTTACAGAAATCGACAGGGTAGTCGCAAAACCTATCCTTTTTTGCATCAACAGATACTCAGCAATGTTTATTCAATGGTTTATCTACACCATCATATTTTCATTTCTTATCTCATTTCAACGTGAATATTGACCTTCTTCAATGATGTTATGGTCATCATGATATGCCGTAAACATCTAACAAATTTTTCTTAAAAGTAGAAGTATGCTGAAAGGAAATACATTGATTAAATTAGGTTAAATGGTATTGATTATTTTAGCGTACCGAGGTCGATGGTTGGTTACGCTAATTAAATAAGGGTATTACACTGTGAATACAAGTTTATTGACTACACTAACGTTGCAGCCGCCGAAGTGGAATAGGCAAATAAGCGACGCCCTAATGGCGGACGGGCGTGCTGACGCTCTTGTGCTAGGGGTGTTCCTCTTCTCCACTCCAGTTCGCAACTCCTAGTTCCCCCCTCGCTTGCCGCCACCTCTCGCAGCCGGCACAACAATCACTGACAGCTGAGGGCCGCCATGCGCCCTCCCTCCAAATGTGGCCGCCACAATTCTTATCAATGGCTCAGTTTATGTAGGCTAAAATAATGGAAAACAATGTGGTTAAATTTTTATCTGTTTTGCACATACTCGGTTATTTTTATAACACCATTTTATTGGGTACTTAAATGTCACACATCATTGTCGCACCTTTTAATATACCTTCTAACTAATATTTCACTGTGCGAAAATTCCACAGAGAAAAAAAGCATTTGCCTTGAGCGGGAATTGAACCTGGAACTATGAATACTTGGTCAAGTGCTTTAGTCAGTTTGAGCTACCAACGGGTCTTATCACACTGTGGACATTTTCCATTTCCAATACATTATTCTGTCTACATATTTGTAAGTCATTATGTCATGCTTTCCCTCTTGTTTCACCTTCTTTTTGCCAAATTATTTGTCCAAATAGCAAGTAAACAAACTTGTGCTGACAGTGATACAGTCTGTGCATTTATTGTCTAATTTACATGATAATTAAATTCATTTACACCTTTATTACTCCAGCAGAATATCCACTTATATCATCACTCATGAAATAAAGTGGTATTATTTCTTTTGAGCATAATAATTAATTAAAACAACATCATAATAGATCACTCTATGCAACCGGAATGACTTTCCGACACCTCTAGCCCGATCAACTTCTATCCTTTCCGGTGGTATTCCAGTCAACCTGACCGATATTTCCCTGGGAAATGTATTTACCTCCTTCGGTCGATAGGAAGCAGTCTGAAATTTACGGATTTTCTAGCTGATAGCAAGTGATGTAGAATCTGAGTCAAATCTCCCGATCTGCTAGGAACAGGTGACTCTGAAACACCCTCCTTGAAGGGCATTGGACAATTTAATATACATTACTTTGGGGCCTGAAGGAGAATTATTGGAGTTGAAGAGGAGGCCTTCAGGTCTTATAAGTCATGTCAGAGGCCCTTAACCCTTTTACTGTCAGCCCATTTTAGGTGGGATGTATAAAGACTGCCAAGGCTATTTTCCGGAATTAGCAACATTTCAGATTTAAAAATTTTTCAGCTACTTAATTTTATTTAATGCATCTAGATTTTTTCCCAATTCTTAAGATATATTTTTACCTTCTAACCAAAGATAGATTAAGGGGGTTTAATGAAATTAAAGTCGTTGAAAAGGCCACAATCACGAAAAAAAAGTGAAATAAGTCGAGCTGATATATCGGCCCAATGGTAGTTTTCGCTCAAACAGCAAGGGCCGATATATCGGCCTGTTGGCAGTAAAAGGGTTAAAGAAAAGGAAAGTTAATGTGGAAAAATAATCTTCCTTCGTCAGCCATTTGATCATTAATTTAAATTAAGAAAATGGAAAGGTTTCCACCCACTTTCAATAAGTTGGTGGTGTAATTAGGGTTTGGTTTCAGTACTTTTGTGGGGAGAATCTCTGATTGAGGGCAGGATCGAATGTCTAATGTCAGTGTAAACAGCAAAGAGCCTTGTGTGGCCCTTGCAAAGGCCAAAAGAGTTGCTGGGAAGCAGTGATGAGGTTTTAGAGAGATGTCATTCTATAAAAGGGAGTTTTAAAAAGTTTTAGGGAGTGTCATTACCATGGCCCTTATATACTGGTTACTAATCTCCGGCTCGAAGTTGTTGCCTGAGATTCCGCTTCCACCCCTCAAACCCCTCACACGCCTCCCCTCAAACACAACTATGGGCACAGTGCGCTGTCACTAGGGGAAATATGGAACTAACTGCGCTGTCGAAAGTATATACCGCCACCGACAGTGCAGTTAGTTCCATATTTCCCCTAGTGACAGCGCACTGTGCCCATAGTTGTGTTTGAGGGGAGGCGTGTGAGGGGTTGGAGGGGTGGAAGCGGAATCTCAGGCAACACTCCCGAGGCGGAATATGTCGGGAGATTAGTAACCAGTATATAAGGACCATGGTCATTACTTTCAATAGCCCCTTTTTGTATGCAATACCTCCTAGCATCAGAGTGTCTGATATCTAATATGAGCAGACACAATGGTACACATAACTAGGAATATGCTCTAGGGGAATGAGAAGGGTCTGGGAGGGCAACCCTCCCCAGGAAACTCCAAGGAAAATTTTTGAAAAATTACATGCCTGCAAATATATTTTTTGTATCATTTTGGCACTTAAAATTGGAGTTTAACTCATAATTCCTCAGGTAATCATAACAACAGGGGAAACATTAGTATGCTATAAAATTTAAAAAAAACTTAGATATTCATTGCTAGTAAAGCTGGTGAAATTATAGCCTTATTTAAATTATACCTTAACTTTTTTTCGTCCTATTATCTGATTGTTCAAAATTTTTGTACACTTCCCAGGGAAATATCGGTCAGGTTGACTGGAATACCACCGGAGTCACAATGGTTTGCTGACGAGGTGAAGGCAAATCTATTGACAAGATTCCAGGACAATATACTACCACAGATCCATGCCATCCTCAGCGGAACTTTCCGTGCTGTGGGCCCAGGGGTCGCTGCTGGGGACTTTCTGCCCAAATGGAGCTACTCTTGGGACTTCCGCTCTGAGTTCGACATGAGGTTTGGTGAGAACGACGAAGACACAGTGGATGTGTGCGATGCCGAGCGCATCTCAAAGTTGGAGGAAAGGTCACGACGTGAGTATCAAAGAGAAAAGGAAGGAAGACTAAGCCTTCTAATTGATTGGGGACATTCATTCCGAACTTTGAACACGAAGAGGTGTTCACTCTAGACTTATTTATATAAATAAGTCTAGAGTGAACACCCTTGGTGTTCGGGCTTTGCTCTCCAGCTGTGCGCCATGCGCACGACCTGGACTGCTAGTCGCATAATATGCTCAGCAGTCCCATACCACCTTGTCCGGTATAGTCCACAAATTTCCACAGGGGCGAATGACGCCTCGGTAGATTAACTGGCTAAAGCACTCGGCCGGAAATCGAGGGATCCGGGTTCAAATCCCGGTCAAGGCGGATGATTTTTCCTCTGTGGATTTTTTGCACAATCCCATGGTGGTTGACTTCGACATCATAACTCTGCCGAAATTGCCAAACTCCAGAGGCACGGACAATTTTTCAGATGAAATCCAGTTCTGTTGAAGATTAAACCATCTCACTTAACAGAGTTTAGCTAATTGTTATTCAAGGTCCAACCAAATTTCATCAAAAGCTGCCGTGAAACAAGGTGAGTCGGAGTCAAGGTGATCAGCATGCCGCGTAAGCAATTTCTCCTGGCTCCATTGGACCTCCATGAGGCCGCGGATATATGACAATGAATCTGGTGTCATCATCGAGTTGAATCACCATCGACTTGTACACATACTAGAAATAAGATTCTCCTTTTCTGGATGACCTCGAAATCCAAAATGTGCGCACAGGAGGCTTTTTGAAGGCTCATAAATCCCTCGTTTTGCCGAGGCAACAGAAAACATTAAGTTGGCAAAATTCCAGAAAACCTCCCTTTTACTAGATATTCGGTAGTTAAGAATTCGGGATTAGCAATCTTCTGCTGTCCCTTTATTTCACTCATCTTTATTGATGCAATGACCATTTTTTGAGTACCTACTTACACCTTTTCTCATTATATTAGAAATGCTATAGTCACTCACATGTCACTTTTAGAGAAAAAATTTTAAAATTTCATCGAGACCACTGAAATACAAGTAAAAATGGAATCAATAATGTCCATAAAAATATTCCGATAAGGGAATGCTTTTAAGTTGATGTATATTATAATTTTGTTAAAATATTTCATTAAAACAATTTTCATCCTTTCATTACTTATTTTTACTACCCATTTTTTTTAGCTGATTCCTAAAAAGTATTATCCAACCTTCATTTGGCAGAGAAAACTTAATGAATGAATTTTTTGCTCCATCCCTATTGAAAATTTCTTATAAGTCTTACAGAAATTCTTATAAGAATTCTGTAAGACTTATAGGATTCTATAAGTCTTAAAGAATTCTTATAGGATTCTATAAGTCTTACATATTTCTTATAGGATTCTATAAGTCTTATAGAAATTCTTATAAGATTCTATAAGTCTTATAGAAATTCTTATAGGATTCTATAAATCCTACAAAAATTCTTATAAGAAATCTGCATTTCTTATAGAATTCTACAATAATGCTGCGCGGGTCGCATACCTTTTAGGTTTTTATCCAGCAGGCGTGTCACCATAACTTATGTTGGCAATTGATAATTATTTAAGGAATTCTACATATGATAATTTTTGGAAATTATGTATAACTCTTTTTAAGTAATGTTCTGCTAATTTCCTGGTTTTTTTCAGCATGGTATTTGACATAAATGGTTCCAAGAAGCGGAGGCTTCTTTAATGCTACTTGTTAGGTATAGCTGAGGGCACATGAAAAATTTTAGACTTATAAGATCTGTCTCTTTCGAGTCTACAGATTACTTGACCGATGGAAGTTCGATATGGGCCATGAATAACCACGATGTATACTACGATTGCATACGTTGCAGGATACTGTTCACATGGTTCCCTAGCAACCTAACAACCAAAACTTGTTTGGTTGTTAGGTTGCTAGGGATTGCTTTTATATGTTAATCATTCACTATGTCTTTGTGATAGCAGTTTAATAAAATAAGTCGTGTGCTTCTAACCAAAATAAGGCATTGACTTCATTTGGTAAGTATTAAAAAACTGGCATTCCTAAAATTATGTTACCTTAAACAGATAGTTTCGTTGAATTTTAAACTTTTCATCATTAATTTAGATAGACATGTATATTTTTCAGATTGTGGCATATCGAACATAAGAGGAAGTTTTAATGAAAACAGTGTTTTAATGGACAAAGTGAGTGATTTTGTCGTCTCTGGAGAGAATGAATTTGTATGAGTAAACCTAAATAACATCTGCACAATTATTATTTTATGGAAAATACATCAACTATTATTCTCAATCAGTGTTTCTGTGATTCCTATTAATTTCCCTCAATCTTGCACTTATTGTTAGCCATATTCTACGTATCCTTTTCTCCAAAATGGCATCAAATTCCATTTTGCTTTGCTTATTTCTTTCATTATCTATCCAAATCTGTATGTAATTATGATGTCTCATTCTCTCTGGTATCTCAAATAAACATTGCTCATATGCATTTTATTTATCAAATTTTACTCTTCCTTCCCATATAATTTCTTGAAGTACCTATCTCCAGTGGAACTTGAATTTTATTTCATTTGCTTCTTCAATTTTCCAGGTTAAATCATATTCCATATTGCAATTCCTGTATCTTTCATTGCGTAATGATTGCCAAAGTTGTATTCAATTATCAGTCCATCATTCTAGGCTATCGTTGGTTTCATTGATTTTAGTTTCCTTTTGCATGTGGGGACATTAACCCTATACAGAACCCATGCCCTGAAAGACCTCTATGGTATCTCGCCTTGTCTGGCCAGCCAGGTGAACTTTACAGAGCTTCAATGTCCTTTTTGATGTACACTGATGATAGACATCTACATTTGGTTCATGGGAAATCATTAGGTTTGCTGTATAAGATATAGGCGTCTACATTTGGATTGAATTAGGTATAATGCTAACTTTGTACTCTCAGTAGGGATGTAAATCTTATGTAGCTTTTAATAGAAGTTTGCGCAAGTGTTTTAAGCATGTTGATATGATATTTATAATAATTATTTCCATCAGAAAATTTGTTATAAATAACATTTTGTAACTGATAGTTAGAAGAAATTTTCTTATAAGAAAAATTCTTATAAGAAATTTTCTTATAAGAAATATGCCCAATTTCTGATAAGAAATTTTCTTATAAGAAAAATTCTTATAAGAAATTTTCTTATAAGAAAAATGCCCAATTTCTGATAAGAAATTTTCTTATAAGAAAAATTCTTATAAGAAATTTTCTTATAAGAAAAATGCCCAATTTCTGATAAGAAATTTTCTTATAAGAAAAATTCTTATAAGAAATTTTCTTATAAGAAATATGTCCAATTTCTGATAAGAAATTTTCTTATAAGAAATTTCCAATAGGGATGTAGCACCTTTTAGTTACTTAAAATAATATGTTTTATTCATAAAAAGCCATTTCAATCATTACAGACCCTAAAACCTGAAAAAAATGGCAGGTCCTAACTTCCCACACAGCACAAAGTGAATAATATGCACATAATATTCAAATATTATGCGAATATTATGCCACCACAATGGTATAAAACGTGCATAATATGTACATAATATGTGCATATAAATGGTATAATGTCCTCATAAATTGCGATATATGCGCATAATATGCGGAATATATGCACTGATGGAATGGCATAATATTTGCATATATACGGAATATATGCACCTTTTATGTACATAAAAGGTGCATATAAATGGTATAATGTCCTCATATATTCCGTATATATGCAAATATTATGCCATTCCATCAGTGCATATATTCCGCATATTATGCGCATATATCGCAATTTATGAGGACATTATACCATTTATATGCACATATTATGTACATTTTATGCACAATTTATACCGTTGATGTGGCTATATATATGCACATATTATACCCATATATATGCTCCTTTTATGTACATATTATGCACGATTTATACCATTGATGTGGCTATATATATGCGCATATTATACCCATATATACCATTTATATGCACCTTTTATGTACATATTATGCAAAATTTATACCATGGATGTGGCCTAAAATATATGCGCATATTATGCCCATATATACAATTTCTATGCTCCTTTTATGTACATTTTATGCATGATTTATTCCATTGATGTGGGCTGCCATATATGTTGCATATTATGCACATATATACCATATCTACGTACCTTTTATGCACATTTTATACCGTTGATGTGTGATAATATGCAGTTACATTATATTCGAAAATTACATAAATAAAAAGTGATTTCTGGAAACGAGGAGAAATTTAATAAATCATTCATCTAGAGACACCATAGGCACATTGCACTAAAACAGGGCACAATCCTCCTACCTTCAGCGTTGTATCACAAATTTTCAAACATTCAGTTGGGAGTCCTATATCATCGAAAATTTGGTTGAAATAACATGTAAATGACATCTAAAGGCAAACATTCACCCTTCCATAATCGTTACTCATGAAATTGAGATTAAAAAGCACAAAGTATGTCACACGAATTCACAATCACAACACTCGCGATGATTCCTTCCATGACATCCGCATGGTTGAACATCTACGGTCTTTTCTTAACGAATGTATTATAAATGGTCCAAAATGTGATTCCAAACCACTAAAAGGTCTTCTAATCGCATAATTGTCTATGACTTATAGAGTTGTGGCGAGCAATCACGCTAACGATGTAAGCAAGCCGTTCTTGAAAATACACTCAGAAACAATAAAGATCATATTGTCACTAATAATCACAAATTAAAATAATTATATGCATATATCATCAAGTATGTGATATCTTCAGGGCGAAAGTGCAGCTCACAACCTGGATCAGTACCTAAGTGCCAAAACTTCGTCTTTCCTTGGAATAGCCTTCCTTCACTTTTCAAGCTGGGACTCTGACTGAAAAAGTACCGTCATAATATATACATTTAGGTAATTAAAAACTGGGAATAACTCTCAAAATTAGGAGCGTAATAATTTCAGATTTGCTTGCAAACCCTATGACAAACGACAACGACTCACGTGTACTTACTTTGATTTTAAATAAAGTCCTGTTCTTCATACCATGAAGTTTATTATTCCTTATCGTATATGCGTTACCAGAATAGTACTGTGACATAAAATAGCTCCGTAAACCCATCTTTTCCTCATTAATCTTAGATTTTTCAATTTACGTTCAATTCACCCAACTACGGCAATATGGCTACGGCAACAACTAACAACACTAACAATGACTAACAACTGCTAACAATGCTAACAACGACGCAACGGCAATATGGCTACCAAGCTGACTACCTCGCCAGACCGGAGTATGCCGGTGTGGAAAATAAAACAATAATAATAATTGCGGAGTATTCTGCGAACGATACGAAATTGTTAGTGATATATTAAAACATAATTTTTCACATTTTTTTTATACAGAGGATGTATGATCATCGATTTTTACGTATACAATCACAGTTTACGACGGCATAATATTTAAATATTATGTGCATATTATTCGAATTTTATGAACAAGATCGACGGAATATTATTTGAATTTTATACGTATCCATTTATGCAACTTTTATACTGAAAAGAATTTTGAGTTTGCTGGGTGGCCGTTAATTAATGATTCTTATAAGAATCATAATTAACGATGAAATGTTACTAACAACGAAATAATATACATATTATGTCAATATTATTAATAGTTTACGGCAGCATAATATTTAAATATTATGTGCATATTATTCGCATATTATGTGCATAATCGACGGAATATTATTTGCATATTATGCCTATCCATTTATGCAACTTTTATACTGAATAGATTTTGAGTTTGCTGGGTGGCCGTTAATTAATGATTCTTATAAGAATCATAATTAATGATGAAATGTTACTAACAACGAAATAATATGCATATAATGTCAATATTATTAATAGTTTACGGCGGCATAATATTTAAATATAATGTGCATATTATTCGCATATTATGTGCATAATCGACGGAATATTATTTGCATATTATGCCTATCCATTTATGCAACTTTTATACTGAATAGGATTTTTGAGTTTGCTGGGTGGCTGCTGATTTATGATTCTTATATGAATCATAATTAACGATGAAATGTTACTAACAATGTAATAATATACATATTATGTCAATATTATAGTAATAGTTTACGGCGGCATAATATTTAAATATTATGTGCATAATATTCGCATATTCCCAAGTAACATTTTTGGTTGGCCCTCTGTTGGCAGATGGTGGGACACAGCGGTTGGCCCATGGTATGATTTGGCCACCTCGCCAACCGTATCCCAACCAACGATTCCCCAACGATGGGCCAACAGAGCATTACAGTCGGGCCTTCGTATTCCCAACCAGAGGCCAACCCCTCTCCAACGATACGCCGTTGGCCCTTTTAAATTCTGCCATCCGTTTCCCAACAAAAGCTATATTTTACTGGCATGTCTCATTTTTATAGAATGAGAGTTTAATTAATTTACCTCCTCACTTGATACGATACCGGTAGATAGAATCTTTACCTTTAACTCCCTATAAATCAAAATGAAATTAAATACATTAACAATCAATGCTATAGGACAAAGTAAGGTTACAGTGGTTAAAAGTGGAAAACAAAAAATCAATATCAGTTCAGAAGGTCCCCAACTTTTATTTTCACAAATTAGGACAATTTTTATTAGGACAAAATTAGGAAATTTCAACAGCACCTTTCCATATTACAATATGGCACACACAAAAACTGTCCATCTTCTTTGTAGGGCAACAAAACACACTTAGATAAAATCTGGGTGGACTGCAATTTGCATGCAGGTACTAATTTTTTTGCTACAAATATACCAATGGTACCACTTCTAAGAGGTAATTCAAAGAAATCCTCCTTAATTTCAAACATGTCACACTGCAAGATGTACACCCCTGAGTTATTTGATTCAATTGCCTTCACAATTCCTATTCTCTGGTCTTCGGTAACGAAATTTTTAAGTTTAGTCCATTTTACTTAATTGGATTAAGAAGTGCAAGATTTAGGGATATTAATAGGAATAACCGAAACACTGATTGAGTATAATAGTTGATGCATTTTCCATAAAATAATAATTGTGCAGATGTTATTTAGGTTTACTCATACAAATTCAATCTCATTCTCTTCAGAGGGGACTAAATCACTCACTTCGTCCATTGAAACACATGTTTTCATTAAAACTTCCACTGATACTAGATATGCCACAATCTGAAAAAAATATACATATCGATCTATCTAAATTAATGATGAAAAGTTTAAAATTCCACGAAACTATCTATTTAAGGTAACATGATTTTAGGAATGCCAGTTTTGTAAGACTTACCAAATGAGGTCAATGACTTATTTTTGTTAGAAGCACTCGACTTATTTTATTTAACTGCTATCACAAAGACATAGTGAATGATTAACATATAAAAGCAATCCCTAACAACCAAACAAGTTTTGGTTGTTAGGTTGCTAGGGAACCATGTGAACCGTATCCTGCAACTTATGCAATCGTACTATAATGTTACGATGTCCCAACGGTGGCCCAATGATAATCCATTTCGTAGGGCCATCGTTGGGGATTTCCGTTGGGCCAACAGCATAAACCGTTTCGTTGGGCCGACGAACAATATCTGCGTTGGGCCAACAGTGGAATTTGGTAGGCATATCCACCCACAATGAGCCAACCGTGACTACGGTTCCCCAACCGAGGCCCAACGGTCAATGCTACTTGGGTTAAGTTTAGACTCGAAACAGACAGATCTTATAAGTCTACAATTTTTCATGTGCCCTCCGGGATATATATACTAACAAGTCGCATTAAAGAAGCCTCCGCTTCTTGGAACCATTTATGTCAAATACCATGCTGAAAACACCAGAAAATTAGCAGAACATTACTTAAAAAAGAGTTATACATAATTTCCAAAAATTATCTTATAATGTATTCTTAAAAAATGAACTTAAAATAATTATTCTGCCTGCACATAGTCGATAGCACTGACTGTCAAAGCAAGCGATTATGCCATCCCTATTTTTTAATGAATAGATGCTACCGATCCGATAACCATTTGATACGATAAATCGATTACAATGGAATTTCACCCATCTCTACGTTGAAGATCTTGTCGGAATTTTGTTTGCAGCTCTCATGGCGGAAATTGAGGAAATGGTATGATGTCCCAACGGTGGCCCAATGATAATCTATTTCGTAGGGCCATCGTTGGGGATTTCCGTTGGGCCAACAGCATAAACCGTTTCGTTGGGCCGACGAACAATATCTGCGTTGGGCCAACAGCGGAATTTGGTAGGCATATCCACCCACAATGAGCCAACCGTGACTACGGTTCCCCAACCGAGGCCCAACGGTCAATGTTACTTGGGTTATGTGCATAATCGACGGAATATTATTTGCATATTATACCTATCCATTTATGCAACTTTTATACGGTATAAATTTTGAGTGTGCTGTGTGGGTTAGTGTTTTTCCGCATTTACTGTTTTAAATGTTGTCCCCCCTGAAAAACGTTAAATCAGGATTCTACTGTATTCGGTATTGGTTCACCTGCGTAGGAAAATCTCCGACAAAAATCTGCGGCTTTCGTTCCTGTGTCAAGAAATGTCCGGATGCATATTTTCATCTTTAGTATGGAAAAGGTTAAAATTTAGTTTTAATATTAATAAAGCTACAGAACATTGTTTGGATTTTATGATTCCATCAAGGGTACAACTCTGTGGTATACCTATAATTTATTAAATGGGGTATTATTCCTCAGGAGTTTTACCCGTGACAATGACAGAGAAAGTGTCAAAACTGGTTAGGTGGATAAATGTTGTGTGAAAATTACAAAGTTGTTATCATGGCAAAATTCCTCAAATTGTGTCAGCATTGGTTGAATCATCATAATGCATAATTCTATTTTAGGATTTTCAAAGCTAATCACCAAAGATGGAATATTCCGTGATTATGTTCCCAATTCCAATGGAGAATACTTCACCCACGTGTCTAAGGTCAAGGTTTTACCTATCAGATTCATTTCAACAAAGACCCAATATTGGTAAGTTTCTAGTGTATTGAATGAAAATTGAATTTCAATAAGGTCATTTAAATTAGGTAAATTACATGATGAATATTTTACTACCACAGTGGATTTATTGTAAAGGAAAACAATTATGACTTGGTCATGATTATTTTATGTTTTTCCAGGTATTTTGAACAAGATTTAAGGCTGAAAATGAATGAGTACATGTACAAGTTGTTGAATACTTCGGCAAAGTTGATTGATACACGTAATCTTGCGAGCGTGAAGATTCCTGATTATGGTACATCAGCAGAAGGCAAGGTAAGCATGGGAACTTTATGGATAAATTTACTTCCTTGTAAGTAAATCACTGAAATTTAATAAAATATTTTTCATGTGCATCATAACATTAGATGTATGTATTTGATCCAAGGCCCTAGCATGGTCAAGGGGTATGAACCCCCCAAAAATATTTGGGGAGTGCAGTGTCCTTGTACGTACTCAGTATTCCCTAAGTATACCCTCGCTTCAAGTGTACTCCCTCAAAAAATGAGGGATGATCTTTGTTTAGGATATTGGCTATATTCTGCTGTGTCTTTTTTACATGCAATACACCTTAGCTAGAAAGGGTGTGCTTGTACAAGTGGCTTTCAGAGTTTTCAATTATATTTAAGCATTATTTGCAGCATGGACTTATGTCGATGGTGATTCAACGCGATGGCAAAAACAGCATGCATGGTCTCATTCTGCGGGCTAATCCCACATCTGCAGGATGAATTGTGCCAGGGGAAAGTTGCTTACATGGCACGCAAATCAAAACTGACCCAACTTATAACTCAGTGGGATTTATATGGACCATAGTTGGACCTTGAATAGCTATTAGCTTAACTCTGCCTGGTGGCAAGCGTTTATTTTTTTCAAAAGAATGTGAGTTAGTGTGAATGCCCTCAGAGAATAACTCGCCTCGTCAGTCGTCACGTAATCATTAAATTCAAAACGTGAATGATAAGGCAGTTCCTTTCGAACCAGGAATGGCTTAAAACTAGTGATGGGTCGATTCCAAAATTTTATCGATTCCGATCCCGATTCCGATTCTGACATTTCGATTCCGATTCTACCGATACCGATTCCATCGATTCTGATGCCATAGGCTCCAAGAAAAAATATCAATTAATTCCAGGCAACAAGAAAACTACTTTTTTAAATATTACTCTGTGAAAGAGTCAGTTGACAAAAGAATCTTTCATATCATTGCTATGTAATTAAAATATAATAGCTAAATTTCAAAACAGAACATACCTGAAAAGTGGTGTTACATGATAGGTATTACTTTAGAATATTGGCACTCACATATGTCGAAAACATATATATATATATATATCCAAACTACAAGGGAGAGCCCTGAGTACAGGAATTTTCATAGCTGTAATAAAGATTACATACTACGTATATGAATCATGTAATATTTGGCCCTTTCAAATTCTCAAGCAGAAAATCCAATTATTCTACATGCTCAGCCAAATCTTTTGCAAGTTTTGACTTCTCCATGTTACAGTATTAATTCCTGCAGAAAATTGCCTTTTCCTACACAGGTGTGTTATTGGGCAAGTACTTTCCCACCAAAATTGCAAGATTTTGGAGACTTTGGAATTTTTATTAAAAATTATATCAACGATTTGTTGGATCTTGAATCTTAATGGAATTCAAGTGGACGAAGCGAACAACTATAGAACTAAACTTTAGTTTTGTAGAGCCAAAAAAAATGCTATACTTCTCACGTCATTCAATCAACCTTAAAATCTCTTGCTTTTTTAAGTTCAAGAAAGACACTAAACGCTGCAAATGAATATTACATCGGACGGACGCAGTAATAAAAAAGGCTAAAAGAGCCTTGTGGGGTGAAAACTCCCCCTACCGTGCGACTCTCCTCGGCGAGGGTGGAAAGGGAAAAAGGGTATCGCTTGTTGCCTTTCACGGAAACAGTTCATTTTTCTCTCTCTTAAGCATGCTGACTTAATCTCTTCACTTTACTTCAATACCCGAGGCATATTTCTTACGCGCGGGATGGTTCCGAAAAATATCCAATCCTTAGTATTTTCACTCGAGTAATGCGCTAAATGGTCTAGTCGATCTATACATAATCCTTTTTAACATCCTCAGTTTATTGTTTTAAGTCAATGAAGACAATTATCCATGCTTTAAATGACGATTTGCAGGACTAATGTTTTAAAAAACTTAAAAATCGGCCCCAGCTACCGAGCCTCAGAGGTCCGCGGCGTGTAGCTGAGCTTTGACGCGCGATTGAAAAATCGCTCTTGTTTCCTTCGTCGCAGACTTTTTTTCCAAGATTTTTAATTAGTACTCTTTAAAAATCTCTACCTTATATTGTGGTTCAAATTTTCCGAGTTATATTTTTCGTAAACGAAAGATAATGTCTACTTAATGTCAAATTCCACGTGAAAAACGGGTCGGCCATTTTGCGTTGTAAAACCAGACAGATGAGAGCCAAAATCTTCAAAAGTCATTGAAAGTATAGGCAAAGCACCAGATCAAAGGGATATTGCGTTTTTTATTCCACAAAACTCATATCAACGGAAAACCACTTGGACAAATTCAAAGGATTTTGAGGAAAAACGATATCTCGTGTGGCATTGAAAAATTGGTCATGTTTGGGCCTCTGTATCTCACTAAAGGTTCGCAATTATGTAAAATGGCATATAAATCAATATTTGCTGATGATTTATGAGTATTTACGCTGAGTTTGCAGTCTTTATCCCCAAAAAGGTCATTTTGGACTTTATTCAAGCTTTTTCCGATTTCGGACCAGTTAGCGCGGGGTAGGAACTAGGAAGACGATCGGCCGCCGCGGCTGGCGTAAAGGTATTCGGCGCCTACATCGACAACAACAATAGTGTATTCGGCAGACTGAAACTACCAGGCCAAGGCATTAGAATGACTTATCGGCTTTAAAAACTGCATTAATACACGAGTTTCATGATAGCGCTTCCTGTCGGCAGATTGCTGGACCTACTAGCCTCGAAAGCTCTGTAGCCTTAACTACTCGACTCGACATCCGTAATGCTACTCGAAACGCTCGAGTCGAGTACCAACTACTCGATCGACTTGAATTTTCGAGTACTCGCACATCCCAAGAAGATATGTGTTTTGTTATTACGATTACGTGGCGCGAAAATTCAAATGACTGTTGGAAATGCGGTCGTATATTTTGTTGTTTGAAGTACTGCTGGAATCGGAATCGATTTTTCGCCTTGGCAAGTACTCGTTTTCGATTCCGGTTCTTGGCCGAGAATCGAGGAATCGAAGAATCGAGGAATCGAACCGACCCATCACTACTTAAAACCATTGTATCGAAGTAAAAAAAGTGTCCGGTGTTGTTATCAGAGATGGGAAAGTAAATTATTCCATGAAGACAAATCACGCGGCTTGTGAGTCGAAGTTCCCGGCACTGAATTTGCTGAGAATGCTGATAGAGAAGCTATAGCCAGTAGAATCAATCTACTGATGCTAAAATTTCATGGGAAAATTCTTTTTTAGTGCATAAACTTTATAGAGAGGGGAGATTTTTCCGGGCTCTCAATCTATATTTGTTCATTCAACACTGATGGCAGGTGCATGGTTATTTAAATTGCTCACTTAAAAGAAGTGATCTAAGCACCAGAAAAATCTTAGTTACGGAATATCCCGGGTGCCAGCGGCGTAACTAGGAGTATGATTTGGGGGGGGTGGTAGTACCTGGGGGGTTGGCTCCTCTCCCAAACCCCCTCAAAGCAACGAGGATTCCCGGAAAATTTAAAAAAATGACATACAGGCGGTCCCCGAATTTCGCACACAATGCCTTCCCGAAAACTTGTACGAATGTCGAACCATTGACTTCCATACTAATTAGGAGTTACACTCCATAAGAGCGGAATATATGTACTAAAACCTTTTTTTTCACGGATTTTATTTCAATTCACTAAATGTTAATAATGTGTTATAAAGAATTCCTCAAATCATCTAATTTATTTTGAAAATATGCAGAAACTGTAAATAAAAGTTAAAAAAACAAGAACTCTGTTGGCTATCGAGTGAAACTTCCTCTTGCTGTTTAAGTTGACATTCCACTTATTACGTCCGCCATAAATAAAAAGACATATCAAGAAGCATAAAAAAATGTAATTGTTGAACCCGCACTCTGGATACCTTTTAATTTTCACACAGAAATTCGACATTCGTGATCGCGTATATTTCCCATGTTATTCAAAAAGACAAGAGACAAACGGAACTCGGGTGATATTTTGTGCAATATTGCAATATCGTTGCTGAAGGTGTACTTGAATTAAACAGCACTCAAACACAATTCGAAAGAAGTTCTTCCTAGTTTTATTGAAATCTATTTGATGATGTCTTGTCAACTTTTTTGAAAAATCTCTCCAATGAAGGCTTTCTTCTTCTCTTGATGAAGGAGGCTATAGCAGGCAGTCTCTCTCCCAAATAAATCACTTAGATTAGAGTCAACTACCAACAATTCCCTTCATTGTATACAATGGTATTGTTCGCATTTTGAAACAATTGAATGTTGGGATGCGCAGTTAACATCACGGGAATTAATAAAAATATACAGACCAACGTCCGAAAGTCCGAATTTAGCGTACGGAAGTCTAGTAAAAGGTGTCAATTTTGAATGTACGAAAGTCGAGGACCGCCTGTACCTGTAAATATATTTTACATCATTTTGGCACTTAAAATTTAACTTTAAGCAGATACAGTTGCTGTGTATCAAAACTAGACAATTATTTTAAATATTTTTTTTCATTTCTCTGAGGCTTTGGGGGGGGGATCTATCCCCTCATCCCTCCCCATCTTACGCCACTGTCGGGTGCCATGTGCTCAGTATTATCTAGGGAGGTAACCGACAGCTGCGGTCATTTTTGCCATGAGGTAAGGGAGGGAGGATGGAAACCCTGTGTTGGAATTAGCTAGGTTGTAACGATAGGCTTAACCAGAGCTTAACGTCCCATCTGTCAGACAGTGTGTTGCACTGGAAGTTCCACCCACACTACTCTCAAGCAGGAATACAGCCATCTCTGAAAAGTTTCCGCCACTGCCAGGACTTGAACATGGGCCCACAGGGTGTGAAGCCTTCGTGATGCATTAGTGAAATTCTGCTCCCTAATTATGGGGTTAATTTGGATGACTTTCCTCAGGTATCTCATTTCTTCAATCTCCGATCTTGGGCCTATCTATAGGTGGTAAAATGAATTTCCTGAAAACTGCTGTTAAAGAGCCAACTTTTTTCGAAAATTGGCTTCTCTGTGAACATTTAGTATCACCATTCTGAAATTTCTCCAGCATGATAGCCTTATGGCTTAGTGCCTGAATTGCTAGCAATTCAACCAAGAGGTTTAACCGTGGGTAATGTTGTTCAGGAATGCAAAGTTATGTTTCTATTAAAGTAACACATCATCTGTGGTGTTGCTTGTGAGTAAATAAGATTATTAGGCTCAAATTTCTTGCCTCCAAATGAGTAATTACATCCTGGAAACAAACCAGCCCTATTGAAAAGGATTACATGCTAAATACTGAAAAAACCTCACATATGAAACTTCCTCACTTATGTAACTTTTTTTTTGTTCTCCACTGAAAGTTTCATAAGTGAGGTTCTACTGTATTTAATTTATGAAATATTTTTGCTGCTTTTTTCACCTGCAAATGGAGTGACTAAAAATTTAATTTTTTTATTCATTGATATCCTTTCTCATCAATACAGTCTCTAGAACTTGAAAAAAATGGCAGGTCCTCATTTAGTGTTTTAAAATTCCCCCCTCCCCCCTCCCATGAAAAACGTTAAAATAGGATTCCACTGTATTATGTCAAAATGTGAAGTATTACATCAAGTTCTGGCAAGATCTAACAACCTTGCCTCCAGACGCCTTGCAGAGTCATAAGGAATAGCTGTCAACTACCCCAGCAAGTACTGATGGGAATTACAACATTATAATGACATGCATTTCATTTTTCAGGGAAGTCGTGGTGTGCGGATTGAAAACTGTTGGATCCATGGCCTCACCCGCATACCGTTCACTGGAGTGGACAGTATGGAGTTTGATCAAAGGCTCATCTCCCTATGGACAAACATCCTTGCCTACAAACACCTAAGGGTAAGGAAAACTCTTCTCGTGCATCATAGTCATGGCCCATACCAGTCAGGGGAATGTCAAGACACTTTAAATGTGTTGTGGAAGTTGTGGAGGTATCAGGGAAATTAGATTTAGCTTAAAAAACTTAATCTTTTTTTTCCATTCCTTTCGAGCAATAGCTCCAGTAATTACTCCATCGATGGCAGAAAAATTACCATTACACACAATTATTATGTATGATGGAAATCCCAGCCATTTTTCTGTCTCAGAAACCACTGCTGACACAATTTGTCATAGTAAGATATTTAATGAATTATCTAGGCATATTTACTTTATTATATGATCAATTTTAAAATTTTTTATGTGGATTCCCAAGAGTTTAAAGCAAAAAGTTGTTGAGATAAGCCTCAGAGATAGAGAATTTATTTGATGAGTCTAGTCCAGGAATCTAAAGAAATATGAAAATAAGTAAGAATTGGCATGCCAAAAATGGTCTATCCAGTAACTTCTACCTATACTTGAGTTATCCAATAAATTTTCTTCCATGAATTTTATGTAGTTGACTAGAAAAATATGAATTAATCAGGGTATTTTCAGAGGAAATATGAAAATATGTATTGTGGGTTGCATTGTTGTTATATTTCAGGGGCATCTCATTTTCACCCCTCTGCCATGTTCTTAACTGTAAAAGTTCACTGCTTTGTTCATTGGTATAAGTGAAAGAAGAATAACTGATGTGTAATTTACACAGTGGAAATCACAATTAATTTAAAGAATTTATAAATAAAAAGGGGTATACAGCTTACCATAAGCTAAATTTCTTCTGTAAGGCAAGGGGAAGATTTTAGGAAAGAATAGATAAGCAGCGAATGGCATGAGGCCAATGCACTAGGTGGAAGAGTAAGTGAGAAGCTGTGACCCGCTTGGCATCAGGTTGTGACTTCATAAACTGAACTGTAAAAGGGTAAAGGTCATTGATTATTTTCCAGGAATAGCTAGAGAAGTAAGTGAAGGATAGAAAAAAGGAAGAGTATGGGTCTTCATTTTTTTAATAAAACCACAATTGATAATGATGAAAAATTAGGGAACGAGCTCATTGCTTTTCTTGTTTTATAGTTTGCGGGTGAATTCACAATCTCTGGACCTGGTGGCACCAATACAAAAAGGAAAATAAGCGTTCCTTTGCCCCCTGTGGAGCTGTCACTACGCATAGATATTGACTACCTCGGGGAAAAGAGGGTGAAGCTGGATTACATGAAATTGGAGTGCATTGGGTAAGTAAATAGATGCAAGCTAGATAATTGAGGATTATTTTCTCTTTCCTTGATGAATTTTTAGGTATTTTTACGAACATGGAAAAGGGCTTATGGTAGTGAGCATTCTATTCACTATTAATTATTGCTGTTCAGAGTTATTAGAAAAAACTAATAATAACCAAAAGATATTTTAAAAAACTTATCTAAATGACTTTGGGGCTTATATAAAAAAACAGACATGTACTGAATGCCATCTTTACAGCAGTTAATGGAAAAAATTACCAATTAATATAAATTAGGATAAACGAAAAAATTAGCTTTTCAACTTCAGTAATGAGCTTCATAGCTTATACAAAAATTGGCATGAACTGAATGTCATCTGTCATTCTTTAGCAGAACTCTAACAGCAAACTACTGCCCTCAAGGTATTGAATTTGAGTTTAGCTATTTCTTGGCTGCATCAGGCTTTTCTAGGGCTGACTACTCAATTCCAAAGTACATCCACCTTATATTTCACTCTGAGATATCTTCTTTCACGGTTAGAATGAACGGAACCATTAACCCAGTGAGAAATGGGTGGTGGAATCCACGTGGAACCCACGTGGAATCCACGTTGAGTGGTGGATATTTGGTGGTGGTGGATATTGAGTGGTTGGACCCACGTGGAATCCACGTTGATTTCAAGTGGATTTGTGGTGATTATCATAAAATGTTAAACAGAATTTCTAATTTGTGGAACTTAACTCTCTGGTGACATTGCGTCATTTATCATCCTGAAACCACGCTAGTTATGTGAAAATGTATCGCACATTCTATTTTTATATAATTCGTGGAAAGGCAGCCATGAGAGCACATGAAAAATCGTAGACACATATATAGAAGGTTTAGATATAGAGTGGTTGAGGTTTTAATGGTTTTAGGACAGCACCAACTGCTGTTTTAATTTTTCCACCAAATTTCCACGTGGATTCCACGTTGATTCCACGACCAAAAACACGTGGTATCCACGTTAATTCTCCACGTGGGTTCCACGTGGATTCCACCACCCATTTCTCACTGGGAACTGGAATCTCAAGCTAAATGCTCTGTATGGATAATTTTTTGCTAATTTTTTCTATAACCAGCCTAAAGCTGCCTCAATGTCTTTTCTACCCAGACGGCACAGAACTATCTAATTCGTATCTAATTCGTATGTTGGTAGTACCCATTGACTACAGGGATACTAGGCCGCTCCGTCACTTTTCGGTAATGGATAATATTCATTCCCGGCCTGTCGACGAAGCGCGTACGTAGCATGTGAATGTCCGCTATGAAACGCGTTCGAAAGGATACGAAGCGCGCAGGAACACAGCACTTAGGCTAATCTCATATCGATTAGGTCGAAAATTAGATATATCGTAACTGGCACAATCGAAAAATATATCGATCGCAGCACAATCGATAACTACCTACCATGGCCCTTTTATGAGGCAGGAAAGAAAAAAAACAACAGAAATACATTACCGATATTATTATTTTCTATAGTCAATCACAATAATATTTCCAATTTTCTCTTCTAACCCACATCTAATTTGGCAAAACAATTACTCATATTCTCTTTCGAAAAGAAAATTATTTACATGAGGACCGGCCAATACACAATAACTATCTTCAATACCTTCTCCGATGAACGTTCACTATCACAGCATCCACTTGCACAAAACAAATCCACACCCACTTTAGATCTATATGTCACTTCTGCCACGATGTCTTTCTTCTTGACGACAGGTTACTGCGAAGCAATGGCACCTTCCTCCAATCTGGGCACCTTCAATTCAACAAGAATTTTCTCCCGTCTTCTCGTCCAAGACCACAGATTAATTTTTGATATCACAAGGTGTGATGTGAAGCTCGCACACCTGAAACTAATAAATAATAAAATACATACAATGTAACTTACTAGGCCACATCTGTCGTATTATTGATATTTGTCACAGTTATTGTATAAAGGTAGGGCAATAGTCACAACACACTTACAGAGAACAACTCACTAGTGTACTTCCTTTATTAGAAAACACACACTGATAAACATTGTAAAACAAAACACACACTAGAATAGTAGTGCTACCAACCCTACTTATACAAAATTATCCACTGAGGTTATTG
The DNA here is from genome assembly GCF_921293095.1 of Ischnura elegans. Lineage (NCBI taxonomy): Eukaryota > Metazoa > Arthropoda > Insecta > Odonata > Coenagrionidae > Ischnura > Ischnura elegans. Next base: position 116,190,345 of record NC_060251.1, on the reverse strand, counting down.
CCAACCTAAAATACATTCCAACAACATCATTTCCAATTTTTGGTATTTCTGCATGAGAAATCAAATTACTAGGCTCGTTAATATAGTAAATAGTTGTAAACCTGAATATTTTTTTCAAACTATACCATAAGATAATTTGAAATGATGAAAGCCGACGTATAACAAACCATTGGGCTAAGAAACAATTTTCGATTCTATAAACTTGGCAGCTTATTCCTATTTTCTCCTTTAGCCACACGTTTACCGAATGAATAAATGCAAAAAAGACAACTAAAATGCAAGAATTTTCTAATGAATCGCTGCTATAAAATTTTGAATCACCATTTTCAGTACTGAAGTTATGCATCAACATCCCGACGCCACTAACTTAAAATTACATCCAAATAATTACAGCGAGGAAGAGTACATACTTCCCCAGACGGCACAGAACCCTCCGTATCTAATTCGTATGTATATAGTACCCATTGACTACGGGGATACTGTGCCGCTCCGTCGCTTTTCGTCAATGGATACTTTCCATTCGCGGCCTGTCGACGAAGCGCGTACGCAGCATGTGAATGTCCGCTACGAAGCACGTACGATAGGATACGAAGCGCGCAGGAACACAGCACTCAGGCTAATCTCAAGCGATTAGGTCGAAAATTAGATATATATCGTAACTCGCACGATCGAAAAATGTATCGAACGCAACACAATCGTTAGCTTCCGACCGTAGCGAGAACCTTAATACGAATCATTATGAATTGTAAGTTCTCAACAGGTAAATAATACTATATCATGGTATTTAGAAAGAAAGAAAGAAAGAAAGAAATATTTTATTGGTCCCGTTGATATGTAGTGACATATATAGGCCCCGTCAATAAAGTGACAGTACATATATAAAGAAATTTAAACAAAATACAGCAATATTACATGTCTTTATACAAGTATTCTTTTACATTGTAAAAACAATTGTCAAGTAAATATTCTTTTAATTTATGTTTAAAACATTCTAGTCTTTGCACATTTTTTATTCCATCTGGTAAATTGTTAAACAATTTGCATCCCATATATGCAGGCCCTTTGCTGAACAGAGAAAGGTTGTGAGTACTAGTTATATAATTAGATTTTTTTCTCGTATCATGATTATGAACATTTTCATTTGTCTTCAAGTTAAATTTACCTCCAAAATTTTTTACCAATAATATTGACTCATACATGTAAATACAAGACAGAGGCATAATCTTCAGTTTTTTAAATAGGTCTCTACAACTGTCTCTTCGTCTTGCATTACAAATAATTCGTATGGCCCACTTTTGTAATTTGAAGATTCATTCGGATTTAGGGGAATTTCCCCATGCTACAATGCCATATTTCAGTCTACTATATATGTGAGCATAATATAGCGTGATGGCTGTGTCAGTATTTGTTAATGTTATCATTCTTCTGATCAAGTAGCAACCAGAGGCAATTGAAGAAGCAAGATAGTCAATATGACTGTCCCAACTGAGGCTTTCATTTAAATACAAGCCTAGGAATTTAGTATCTGTGGTACGTCTAAGACTACTGTCCATAAACTTAATGTATGGACTATGGTCAATTTTTTTCTGAAATGGATGAAATAACGTATAGGATGATTTAGTCTTATTTATTACAACCTTATTCAGGGAACACCATCTCTCCATATTTGAGACAGCCTCCTGAGCTGGTAGAACAACATTTCCTGCCTGCTTTATCAAATGATTGGTATCATCTGCATACATAAATACTTCACCATTTAACGAGTTAGGTAGGTCATTAATATAAACCAAAAATAGCAGTGGTCCCAGGATGGAGCCTTGGGGAACCCCTCTGACAACTTCCCGATAGGAGGAAGACCATTTTTTCATATTACTACTAGAAATAGTTACACATTGCATTCTCTTTGACAGGAAAGATTGTATTAAATCTGCTGCAATACCTCTTAGCCCATAGCAGTGAAGTTTATGAAGAAGAATCACATGGTCAACCGAGTCAAAAGCTTTCTTAAGATCGTAGGATATGCAGAGTGTGTGAACGTGCTTGTCTAGACCATCAAGTACAGAATCAAGAAATTTGTAAAAAGCAAGCTCAGCAGAATGCACTTTTAAGAAGCCAAATTGGGACTTAGATAAGATACTATTTTTTATTAGAAATTCCATTATTCTGTTAGCAATTATAGTTTCAAATATTTTAGAGAATACAGAGATTTTTGATATAGGGCGATAATTATCCATTACCTCGTGATCCCCATTTTTGTATAGAGGCATGACAACTGAAAATTTCAATTTCTCGGGAAATACACCTGAAGACAGAGAAGCATTGATAATGTGGGTAATGGGAGCTAAAATATATTTACTGCAGTTCCCCTTAAGGAGTGAGCATGGCACCTCATCCCAGCCAGCTGAAAATTTTTTGCTAATTTTGTTTATAATTTGTTCCACTTCTTTTTCACAGGTTGGATAGAGATAAATGTTTTTGGCTACTGATGTGACTATGTTTTGGCCTCTAGGTGATTGGGGAGCAAGATTTGTGGGCAAGGAATTTTCAAGGGAGCTAAGAAAATGGTGATTAAGATGGTTGGCTATATCACTGTGTTTAGACACCAGTTCCTCATCAACAAGGACTGAGTCAATAAAATTTTTTCTCTGTGATTTACCAGAGTAGTTGTTGATGATTTTCCAAGCTGATTTGGATTTGTTTTCAGAAGAAGAAATGGAGTTAACGTTGAAATTTCTTTTAGTATCAGTTATTAATTTGGAGTAGAACTTTTTACAATTTGAATACTGGTGTTTTATTCTATTATCATTAGTATCTCTAAATCTTGACCAAAGGAATTTTAATTCCTTTGATATACGAGAAATCTCTAGGGTTACCCAAGATTTATTATGGAGCTTTCTTGATTTGGTTGCTTGTAGAGGAAAGCAGCCATTGAAAATAGTGAGAAAAATATTGAGAAGAGTGTCAAACTTTTCATTGACAGAATTAGTGCCATACACTAATTCCCAATTGGTTTTTTGCAAAATATTACAAAATTCATCCTTTGCTTCTTTTGTAAAGTACCTTTTTTTAGGGCGAGTTTCACTGCCCAGTGAGAAATGGGTGGTGGAATCCACGTGGAACCCACGTGGAATCCACGTTGAGTGGTGGATATTTGGTGGTGGTGGATATTGAGTGGTTGGACCCACGTGGAATCCACGTTGATTTCAAGTGGATTTGTGGTGATTATCATAAAATGTTAAACAGAATTTCTAATTTGTGGAACTTAACTCTCTGGTGACATTGCGTCATTTATCATCCTGAAACCACGCTAGTTATGTGAAAATGTATCGCACATTCTATTTTTATATAATTCGTGGAAAGGCAGCCATGAGAGCACATGAAAAATCGTAGACACATATATAGAAGGTTTAGATATAGAGTGGTTGAGGTTTTAATGGTTTTAGGACAGCACCAACTGCTGTTTTAATTTTTCCACCAAATTTCCACGTGGGTTCCACGTTGATTCCACGACCAAAAACACGTGGTATCCACAATAGTTCTCCACGTGGGTTCCACGTGGATTCCACCACCCATTTCTCACTGGGTGTTGGTTGAGGAATTTGTAGCAACTGGTATATTAACAGATATTATTAACACTTTGAGTGCTAACGGCGTAATATTACGCCGCGCGAGGTGTTGCAGAATTTGCGGGCGGCGTAATATTACGACGGGCATTTTGTTTACATTGTAGCGGCTCCCGCCTCAAAGTTACGCCGCTGGTATTACTCGGATTCATGCTTTTGCTCTTATAGGTGAAGTTAATGCTACAAATTTGCATATTTCGTCATATTTTTTTTTCCTTCAAGACAAAATGTGTCCGAAGGTTCGCAAGTCCCTACCTCGTTCGTCATTCGTGTGTTCTCTCGCCGGTGATCATGGAGCGAAATCTCGCCGACGAAGATATTGCCAATGCGTTGAATTGTTTTGACAGTGATGACAGTGAAAGTGATTTTGATGACTCAGATTGCGATGCTGATTACATGCCCAGCAAAGATAGTTCAACAGGTAATTTCCATTTCTTGCGTATTGTAGTAACGCAATCCACATGACCTTTTTTTTGACTTCTTTTGTGTATTTTTTGCGCAATATTTCTTCGTACAATTACTGTTTTTCATTGTATATATGATATTTATTTTAGACTCAGAAGGTTTGAACGAACCAGAAATGGTACAACAACTAAGTAAGCGAGGAGAAGCTCAAAATACGATGCGCAATCGTAGAGGTGCACCAAGAGGAAGACGGTCAACTAACAGAGGAGCGGGCCCGGGAGATATTTGGAGTGATATTGACGCAGTTCCCAACATTGCTGTCTTCACTGGTGACTATGGTGTGAAATCAAATGCTGGGCTAAATAGTTCAAGTGATATGATGAATTTTTTTGAACATTTTTTCGATATCGATTTGATAAATCGTATCAAGGAACATACGAACTTATATGCAAGGCAAAGAATTGCAAAACTGAGGAGAGGGAACTCTCTATCCGCAAAAAGCAGATTGCAATCCTGGAAAAGAGTGACTCAAGGTGACGTAAAAAAGTTTCTTGCCGTTATAATGCACATGAGCTTTAGCAAACGTCCTAGTATCCCTGATCATTGGAGCACTGATCCCGTCTTGGCGTGTGGCTTCTGTCCTGGTGTTTTTTCTAGAGATAGATTTCTCTCAATTTTAGGAAATTTCCATCTTGCGGACAACCAATTATTCATTGAAAAAGGCGTAGACGGTCACGACCCCTTATTCAAAGTGCGTCCATTACTCGAGCATTTTCGAAATAAATTTCAAAAATCCTACCAACCTGCAGAGGATATAACTGTAGCTGAAGGAATTTGTCCCTTTCGTGGTAGGTTTTGCTACAAATTGTACATGCCTCAGAAGCCAAGCAAATATGGCATAAAACTCTACATGCTCTCAGAAGCAAGCAGTGGTTTTGTTTGGAATGTGGATGTGTTTCATGGCCAGGAAAACTCTGGATTGGCTATAGTCAAGAGACTTTTGGCTTCGCTCGCTAATAAGGGTCACACATTATACACAGACCGATTTTACACAAGCATTGCCCTGGCCCGTGAATTGGAAAGCCTTCAAACGGGATTAGAGGTGCTATTATGAAAAATAGGGCGGGGATTACACTGGCGATAAAAAATGCTCGCCTATCTCGTGGAGAGCATGTTTTCGCGCGGAATGAAAATATATTAGTTCAGCGTTGGAAAGACAAACGTGATGTGTTTCTGCTCTCCACTCGACATACAAGTGACATGATCACTTTCAAAGATCGCAGAGGAAGGGAGAAAACCAAACCTGCGATAGTAATAGACTATAATAAGAAAAAATTTGGTGTGGACCTAAGTGATCAACTAATGAGTTACGGTGCCCTGGATCATCGGTCAGTGAAGTGGTGGCGTAAGCTGGCATTCCACCTAATAGTTATGGCATTGACAAATGCCACAATCATGTACAATCAGTTAAGCCGGAAGTCCGTTGCAGTCACCTATTTTATGCAAAAAATTTGTTCGGAGTTAGTTACATTGGAAGACGAATCGCCCCTTGAAAACGCCAGGGCCCAGATAACTAGAATATCTGAAAAGCATTTAATTGAAAAAATTCCCGTACCACCAGGACAAAAGAAGGCTCAAAAGAGGTGTAAGGTGTGCTCCGAAAAAGGGCGAAAAACGACTGGGAAAGCTGCCAGAAAATGTACTTCCTATCAGTTTAATACATGTAAGATTGGTCTCTGCATAGAGCCATGCTTCCAGCTTTTCCACACAAGGAAGAACTTTGCGATATAGCTATTTTAATTGGATTTTTGTTATTGTTCAAATACTGATTATTTTCATTTTAAATGTTGATTACTATTATAATTTCAAATATCGGTAATTATTATTTCAAATTAGTGGGTTGTGATTATTTTATAAATAAATTTATGAAAAACAATGATTTTTCAACTTTTTGAAAACACAAATATCGGCTTTTTCTTTGCTTCTGCCGTTTCTTTATGCATTATGATACACAAAATATTTCAATGTTAGTTCAAAAGATAAAAGTATGATCTAAAAATTAATGCTATTCACTCATGCATATCTTAAAAATTCTTTTTGTAACATCGCTTTGAAAAGTGCAAAAAATAGCCAGCACTGGGGTAAAGACATGGTGATATCCACCCAGCACCCAAAGTGTTAAGGCTTTGTGATCAGAAAGATGGGATTCATTCAGAATTCATGATACAGTATTATTTACCTATTGAGAACTTACAAAACTTATTCGGCCACTTAAATAACTGCGAAAAATGAGATTCTCAAGGCTAATTCACGCATCCCCAGCATCCAGCATTGTTAAGTGGCTCATACTTACTTGGAAACCTTGAGATGTTAATAAGAGTAAATTCTTATTAATTTTGACACTAAATAAGACATCACATAGCCCACGAGCATTAAAAAGCTTACCTAAAGCCTGACGAAATAATTTTTTAAAATAAAAATTGCCGATGAAACAGGATTGCTGACACATCTGCTATTAGTATGATCGAATTCATCAAAATGCAAGCAAAAATTAACGTATAGTTCAGTCTCAGCTACTAAAACTTACCCATATCAGGCGCTAAAGTATTTGAAAAATTATTTGGGATGAGTAAAAGTCTCTAGGTCACTGCAGTAAATGCATCAACCTATTAAAAATATGAAAGTCCTGCCAAATCACCAGCATAAACACATGTAAAATAAAACATGGTATCTCTTAGATCACACCTCCGATTTTATACTTACTTTGCATGAAGTCACCACCACAAGAAATTTTAAAGAGGCAGGAAAGAAAAAACACACAGAAATACAATACATATATTATGTATTTTCTATTGTCAACCACAATAATATTTCCAATTTTCTCTTCTATCCCACATCTAATTTAGCGAAACAATTACTCTTATTCTCTTTCGAATAAAAAATTATTGAAAAGAGGACTGGTCGATACATAAAAACTATCTTCAATACTTTCACCGATGAACGTCCACTATCACAGCATCAACTTGCACAAATCAAATCCACATCCACAAATATGTCACTTCTGCCACAATGTCTGTCTTCTTGGCGATAGGTAACAGTGAAGCAATGGTACCTTCCTCCAACATGGGCACCTTCAATTCAGCAAGATTTTTCTCCTCGTCTTCTCGTCCAAGGCCACAGATTATTTTCTGATATCACAAGGTGCGATGTGAAGCTCACACACCTAAAATTAATAAATAATAAAATACCATGTAACTTATTAGGTCAAGTCATTTCCAATTTTTGGTATTTCTGCATGAGAAATCCAATTACTAGGCTCGTAAATATAGTAAATATTTGTATGTCTGATATTTTTATTGTTTTAAACTATAGCACAAGATAATTTGAAATGATGAAAGCCGACGTGTAATACACCATAGGGCAAGCTAAGAAGCAATATTCGATCCTATAAACTTGGCAGCTTATTCCTAGTTTCTCCTTTAACCACACGTTTACCGAATGAATTAATACAAAAAAGACAACTAAAATGCAAGAATTTTCAAAAGAATTGCTGCTACAATATTTGCATCAACATCCCGAAGCCACTTCTGACTTAAAATTGCATCCAAATAATTACAGCGAGAAAGAGTACATACCTCACAGTTTTTCGTAGGGGTGAAATGTTTTCTTCTTATCGCCCAAATGCACTTCTTCTTCTTCAACTCAGGATCTTTTGGAAAGCTAAAAACTTGAACCATGTCGCAGAGTTTCCATTACATCCCGACAATACACACACGAAAGGCATTTTTAACAAAAATATCTCACAAACACGTTTCTGAAGCCCAGTGAATGAAATTAAAGAATAAGGGAAACTTCACCATTACCAGACACTCTATTTTTCACAAACTTAACCACAAAAATCCCTGAAATGTGGTGAGACGTGACGTAAACGATGTGATCTCCAACGGCTTGTGCTAGCTTGTGAAGGCATGTGATCTTTCTAGGAGGATATGGCACGATGGCACCAGATGGCACCACCCGCGAAAGAAAATAGTCCCAGACCGAATACAGTTTTATCGATGAGATACAATTTTATCGATGCATATGAATTTGCCAGTCCTCTTGCATCTTTTTTGATGAGACAAAACCTTTTTAGTAACTTCCTAAGTGCGATTTTTGTATCTTGATGGTCCACCCTCGTATTCAGGTACGAAAACTTCCTGTGCCGTCTGGGTCATTTCTCGTAGGGGTGAAATGTTTTCTTCTTATCGCCCTAATGCACTTCTTCTTCGACTCAGGATCTTTTTGAGAGCTAAAAACTTGAACCATGTCCCGGAGTTGCCTTTACATCCCGGCAATACACACACAAAAGGCATTTTTAACAAAAATATCTCACAAACACGTTTCTGAAGCCCAGTGAATGAAATTAAAGAATAAGGAAATTTTCACCATTACCAAACAGACCCAGTGAGAAATGGTTCATCGAATCTACGTCGAATCTTCGTCGATTCGACGAGTATAGATCGATATGTGGTCGACGTCGATTTTATTTGTTCAATCGACGATTTTTCGACGTGTTATTCTCATTGGTCAGTGGGGCCAGCGTGTTGATTGGCTGAGTGATGTTGTGACAAAGTCTTAAATTTAACTGTGAGACTCTATTAAAACATATGTGACACAAATCATAAAGCTAAAATTAAATAATTATTTTATTAATTCATACACATTAGTCTTAATCTCGGAGAACAATCTTTGATTCCTTTTCATTCTGCAACTTTACCGGAAGCGCATGTCGTTGAAGCTTGAAGGCAGTCTCCAACAGACTCTACCGGTCTCTACTAATGTTTGGACCCTGTCGATCTGATAAACCGGTTGAACCGTGGGAAACCAGTGTCGGTTGCTGTCGGTGTTTCGTTTCGTGTCATTTCGATACCTTTAGCCTCGCGTCATAGATATCAACATCTCACATTTTTTCTCAAGGGTTTCTGATTATTATTAAAGATAAATACGAAGGACTTGAGGTTACAATTCACCATAATAAATTTGAAACAGACTAATTATTTCACCCGTCATTTGTTTAGACAATGCGTGCTCGAGTGAAATCCGTCGTTGGGGCAGCAATAGATGCTCTTTATTAGCCGAAAAGATCTATATTTCCGTAATTATTATTAGTAATCGCAGGTAAGAAGACGGTACCACGTCGACATAGAAAACACGTCGATGACATCGACGTCGAAAACACGTCGATGACGTCGACGTCGAAAACACGTCGATTTTTTATTTTCGGACATCGATCGATGTGTTGCCATCGACGAATTATCGATGACTACTTCGAAGTCGAATCGACGGCGATTCGATGACTCATTTCTCACTGGGCTCTATTTTTCACCAACTTAACCACAAAAATCCCTGAAATGTGGTGAGAAGTTATACGTAAACAACGTGATCTCCAAAGGCATGTGCAGGCTTGTGATCTGGGATTAGGCCTTCTTCCTAGGAGAATATGTCACCACCCACGAAAGAAAATAATCCCAGACCGAATACAGTTTTATCGTTGAGATACAATTTTATCGATGCATATGAATTTGCCAGTCCTTTTGTATCTTTTTTCGTCATTAGAGGAAATAAAGAAACATAATCTTTTTAGTAACTTCCTAATCGCGATTTATTGTACCTGATGGTCCACCCTCGTATTCAGATACGCCAAATTCCTGTGCCGTCTGGGTAGTGCTGTCTTCTAGATTCAATTATTTTTATCCATGTTATTTTCCATCCTGAGAGTCTTCTCCCATGATTCACAGTTTTGTGTGAACTAATCACTGAAGAAAGGAACATGAAAAACATTACTGTGACAAATTGTGTTCCCAAAATTCAATATAACTTAAAAGTGGCCAAACTCTACGCTAATTTTCCTGTCAAAATTGTCAAGGTTCTGCCCTTAAGTATTTTATGAACCCTGCCATGGTCGGGGCACATAAATCTCAAACCCAGTGCTCCCCTAGTGTTAAATTATGGCAAAATGTTTTCTGCAAACCATGAGATTGACTATTACACTCAGCACCTACAAATTATCCCTTCTTTTTTTGATAGGCCTGTTATTTCAACTTGAAAAAAACCTCTCCCTTCTGACCTATTTTCAATCTCAGCGTGCACACCACAGACTTTCATTTTCCTTCCATCCCTTCTTTAATGCTAATTTTTTTCCTCCTATTTTTGCCTAAAACCCTCCATGACATTCTACAGCAGCTCACCCTGCCAAATCGCTGTCTAAATCCTCTACATACTTTACCCCTCTTTTCTACTATTCCTTGTCAGCTAGCTCTTTTGAGGTCTTACTCTTACTATGTTTATGTCACTGGCCTTATATTCTCTACCGTGTCCCTTTTGCCTAAATTGTGAGCGAAAAACAGTCACTATCTCTCCTCAAACTTTGTCAGGAATCAGAAGAATCATGATATTCTAATTGTAAGTCCCATATGTTAAGAGATTCAAAGTCCGATGGGAGACAAATTTGTCTGAGACCATGCATTTGTTGTGATGGTGCTGGTTTTTTAAACTCATAGTGGTTTCAGAGGTGACGGCTTCTTTTTTGCTGCTACATATTATGAACCTTCTCTTGATGCTGCCAGAAAGGGACCTTCCCAGCCAATCCAACTGATGCATTTTTGACATTGCTCCTTTGCTCTTGTTGGACTCTTTTCCTCTCCATCACCTGCTGGAGTTCTCTCTTCCTTCCCCTTTTCATGAGCACATCCCACCAAGTGGTGACAGAGAGTCTGCAAGAATCACCCAACCCTATCTCTCAATTATTGTATGCGTTATCGTATGTGGGAAACATTAAATGTCAGGAATCATTCCTACTTGGATTTTGGTTATTTTCTCTCCAAACTACCGTTGTCAATAGGGTGGTTTCCTATTATTTTTTTATTGCCTAAATGGAAACTCCTGAAGTACATATTTCACGCTTTTAGATTTTTAAATGGCAATATCTATTTTTCGCGATTAAATGAAAAGTGAAAATTTTCAAGCGCCCGAAAACGCGACGGCTAAGTATGAATGCTGGGAAAAGCCCATGTGACCTCATTCTGGATCCCGCTTTCGTCGTGTGAGGTGACCTTGGGGCGAGGATATTGTGCGCCTCTGCGATGCTGGCTGCTAGCAGGTAGCAGAGTACCCTGCTAGCTGGTAGCGCTTGGCTTAAATAAGGATTATTAATACCTTATCAAACGAAGGAAACTTTCCGACGATAGACAGTTTTAATAGGTGGTTATTAAGAGATTTTTCCCTGAAGTCTGTGCCTTGGTAATCTCAGACGATGTAAAACTCCTATCTACTCGTATAGAAACCAGGTCCCTGTGACGTCACGTGGAGTGGAATCGCATAGGCGCCAATCTGGCCTTTTTCAAATGAGGATAAAATTGACCGTTGCCATTCGTCCAAACCGGTATTTCTAAAACCAAATAATCTGTATATTATGAAAACACTAATGGTGGGTAACGAATCGCAATCAATGCCTTTTGTTTTCTTTGATGAAAGAAACTACCCTATTGAAGTCGGCATCCCAATGTATTGTACAAAAAGTTCTAGGGAACAATATTGAGTCAGCAACTGAAAGCTTTTTTCTCTTTCATCTACATACTTGATTCTTTCAATGAATTGCAATTTAGGTTCTTGGTAAATGACATGATTGGAAAATACTGTGCAATGAAGATTGGTAGCGGAAATGAAATGAAATCGAACATTAATCATGCAAGGCTAACAATATTGATAATTATCAAATAAAAATTGAATGTATATTGTTGGTTACAGTGCCTCAATGCCTCGCACCAACCCAGATGAGAAAGTGGAGCGAGTGGCCGCATTGGTGGATGGCTACTTTCGGGAGACTGTGGTGGAGTACCTGGTGCAGATATTTCGACGCGTCTTTGAAGATGCTATTGAAGAAACTCAATGGAGTGATTTCCTTCCAAAAGTGGACTATTCAAGAGACTACATTATGGACGTCATCTTCCAAAAGAATGTCAACAGGTTTCAGTCCAGTTTAAATTATTGCAATGGAACGGAAATCCAAAAGTCAACTTTGAAAGAGTTTTATCCAGGTAAGAGCTCAATAGTTCATGCATTTATGTAATATTTTGCCAACGCTACTGTAAACCTTGTAGCCCTAATTATTCAAGGAATAACCGCAGGTTAGCCAGCTGTGTACCATTATGGAGTCACCCGCAAGTGCACATAAGGCATGCAATTCCACTCTGGAAAAATCATTTCCTGGGCTGGGATTTGAACCTGTATTTTCTGAATTCAATCAAGGTGCTCTACTACTTGAACTACCATGGCATTTTCTTCTCTTGGTAGTTCTTCATTGTTCAATTGGAAGAACCCCTGACACTAATGATACAGTTTCAAATCCTGGCCTTGGGAAATGATTTTTCCTCTGAGGAATTCGTGCACTTTTTGAATCCCTCAGGCTGCATGCAGTCTCTGAGGGAATTTCATGCAGCCTGCCCCATCAACAGCTATGATTTCTTGCTTTAAATGGTTAGAAGTCATTCTGAAAGTATTTATTGATTTAATTTGGTGGATTATTTCATGGGCGGATCCAGGAATTTTTTCACAAGGGTCTTGCAAGCAAACGATCTTCTCATATTTGAGATAAAAAGTAAGATATAACAAATACTGTATGAAATATTCTCTTTATTTTAATATGAAAGTTATTAATATGAAATTAAATGATTGAGGCTTGGTAATACACAAAACAAAACGAACATAATGATAATCGTAAACTAATTTTGTCTATTTTTAAGAGTCTGGAGGGGGCACGTCCTCCCGTGTCTAATCCGCCATTGGATTATTTGCATATTAAGAACATCATATTGTGCTACGGTTCAAGTCGTTGTATAGCAACATACCATATTTATCTGAATAAAATCCCCTTTTTTTTCCAAAAATGCCCATGGTAAAAGTAAAGGGTGGACTATATTCAAGCATATTTTAAAAATTTCTTTCCCAAAACTCAGGCTTCAAAATTAGGGGGGGGGGGACTATTTTCAGAGGGGGACTATATTCGGAGAAATACGGCATGTCATCTTCTGATATCAATTTCTACCTTTTACTATCTCATGGTTGTATTTGTCCATTCTAATGGGGATTGATAAGCATGAAGGTCACATTTAATCTGCTATAATTTTTATATAGGACTGTTACATTTCTATGCATAGTACAGTGAAACCTCTATACAGCGAACCCCTATACAACGAAATTTTAAGAAAACCCCTCTATTTCGAAGTTAATGGCCCGGTCCCGGTTCCTTCCAATGGTTAATGCACGCAAAAAAACCTCGCGTAACGAACCTCTCTAACTACGAAAACTCCGTACAACGAAGTCCACACTTGGGCCCAAAACAGGAAAAGTGCCCCTCTAGAACGAATTATTGAGAATAAACGCAGTATTTTACATTTTATAATTTTTCCTTAGATATTTACGTAATAAGCAGGAAGTAGAACTACAGCGGAGGGTGCCGTTGACGTGTCTGCTAAGGCAATGAAGATAGTATCGACGGCAACATCGGAAAAGGCGCAAGCTCAAACGAGCCCTTGGATTCACATGCATATTTTCTAAACGCGTGAGAGTGTAACACGGCCCCGATAAGTCATACTATGTAGAACTGGCTCGCCACCATCTGCTTGTCTCGTATCAACTCACTCTGCGACCCCTGTTCCGAAAGTACGTATCAAATGTCTCTTCGGAGTTGTTGCGAGCGAAGTTGGGAGGGGAGTTGCCTTTTTCTACGTATCAAATGTCTCTTCGGAGTTGTTGCGAGCGAAGTTGGGAGGGGAGTTGCCTTTTTCTCCCCCTCCCCCCCAGGTAGCTGGAGGGTGAGAGCGGGTCGGATGACTAATGGACCGAGAGGGGCGGGGGCGTAACAGTGGCAGCCGGCCAGCTGTAACCCAGTACAGAAAGGTAACCTGAGAAGATTTCTACGTAATGTGATCTTGCTGATCTTGCTCGGTGAAGGCCATAGTCAACTAAGATAACTACTGATTACTCATCCACTCCTCTATCACCCTTCTCAGCTAACGGGGAGCGAAGCATTGGCTTTATTTGTACCTACTTTTTCTTATGGTGGGAACCGTCGGAGTACACAATGTATGTTTACTATGGCGAAGTATTCAAAACTTCATTGGTTGGTGTTCAACCAATGAGCGCAAATTTTTGTCTACTCCGTCCCCATCCCAGAGGAAAATCTGGAGAATCCCCTCCACCAAATATATATATATATATAACCGTCTTTTCCTTGATGGATGTAGTCTGTTAACCTGCAAGTGGTGCGTTTGCTCGAGATCGTACAGATATTTGCTCGATTGCTTGAGGATACCATCTTCATTGTGTTTATGGAACGCCCATAATTCGACGGGGATCTGGTCCAACTGGAAGAATTTCGAAGCTGATTTGGATTCCACGCCGATCGCCAAGAAATTTAATACTTGTGACACGGATTGGGCGAATACGTTGCGGAAGACAGGTAAGACTGAAAGCATTTTATTTGATGATTCTCTACCAATTTTTCTATTACGTCATGAAATTATTTTGCCCTTTAAAATCACTGATGTTTTGAAGTATTGCATCTCGTAAAGTAATTCATCTGTTGCAATTGTATAATAATTAAAGGCAATTTATTTCACAATTTTGAATAAAATTATCAGTGATCCTTCAAGATATAGCATTTTAACTACGTTTTTGATAACAAAATATTGGTACTCAAAAACTGCAGCTCCACTTTCACGGCTAATTATTACGTTCTAGCGCTTTATCCTATTCCCTTCCGTAAATTCCCATCACCTTTGGCAATAAACCTCTCCGTACCTTTACCCTACCCTTTCTCCTAGTGACATGGTATGACGAATGGCCTGAGGTGCCTTGCCTATCACATCATACCTTTCCTCTTCCCGTCCCCCCTTCCAACCCGCCACGTCCCTCCAGCGCACCCGTTCCCCACTTGACCAGTCACTAACTCCGACCAACCAAATTTTCATGCATGGTACATACCTGATGGCATCGCTCAGCAATGTCAAGTAACGTAAAAGAATTTATCTTTTACGTTACTTGACATCTTTTACGTTTTGCTCAAAACCAAATATTTTTTATCTATCGAGGAATCACTGATGATATAAAAAATTTGGCTAGTCTTCAACTTATTTTATCTTCATCGCAATGGATTCAGTAGTAACAAAGATGCGACTCTTCAGACTCGAATATCTTTCCTGTGTGCGAGGACAATTGAAGTCTGGAACTCATTCCCTGTTCGCTTTACTGATTATTAGGAGCTGAGAAAATATAGGAATAGTCTGTCCTTGTCTGCTTTAGTCATTACCTGTGGAAACGGCTGCACGAGTTGATTGTGACAACAGGACTTGCTTCTACGGTACGAACTGGAAAATATTTTGAGATTATTCTTTCTTAATTTTTCTATAAATTGAGTATTTTTCGGTTATTTTTATTCCTTCCTTATTATTATAATTATTCCTTTACAGTAAAATGGCCAATACCACCAAAAAACGCCGACAACTCACCATTGAAACGAAGTTGCAAATTTTGGAATCGGTCGACACTGGAGAGAAAAAAACGGCAATTGCGGAGAGATTTAACATTCCGGCATCCACACTTTCCACAATTATTGCCAACAGGCACAAGATGGGAAATGGTATTGAGAAATTTGGTCCGGAAAGGAAGAGGTCTCAGTCATGCAAAAATGACGAATTAGACAGGAAAGTATTTGAGTGGTTTACGGAAGTGAGAAGTGCCAATATCCCGTTATCTGGGTCCATCCTACAGGACCGGGCGAAAACAATAGCCCTAAAATTAGGGTTAAATGATTTCCACGCCTCTAATGGATGGCTCTCAAGATTTAAGCGTCGGTGGAATTTGACGACTCTCAGGGTATGTGGGGAGGAAGCAGCAGTCGACGTGGCCGTGGTGGAGGAGTGGAAGAAAAATTTGCCTTCCTTAGTGGCTGGGTATGATCCCAAAGACATTTTTAACGCCGATGAGTCTGGCTTCTTCTATAATCTCCTTCCGGACTCCACGTTAGCTACCAAGGGAGAAATTTGCCATGGGGGCAAACGAAGTAAAGAAAGATTGACCGTTCTTTTCTGCACTAACAGTGACGGGTCAGAAAAGTTGAAGCCTTTCGTGATTGGTAAATTTGCTAGTCCGAGGTGCTTCAAGCATGTTAAAAAATTGCCATACCGTTATGGGAATAACAAAAGTGCGTGGATGACGGCAATTTTATTTAGAGAGTGGCTCGCATCACTTGACGCAGTCATGGGGGGTAAAAATAGAAAAATTCTTCTTTTCCTTGACGGCTGCACCGCTCACAAAACATCAGATATGAAACTGAGAAACGTGAAAGTCGTACATTTTCCCCCTAATTGCACGAGCAAAGTGCAACCACTCGATCAGGGGATTATTTCCCTCGTGAAGAGGGCATATAGAAGGCAGCTGGTTGAATATCTTCTACCTAGAATAGGAAACACGGAAGACATCAAGTCACTGAAGTGGAACATCCTGCAAGCCATTCAGCGTCTCTGTGTTGCATGGGATGGAGTAGAGAAGAGCGCAATCACGAATTGCTTCAGGAGGGCAGGCTTTCCCGGAGAGATGGACGTCCAAGACGACCCACAGCCGGAGGAGAGGGAGGAATGGGGCGAAGTCGCACAATTGTTAAACATTGAAGGGGTATCTTTCGAAGACTTTGCAAACATTGATGATGATCTCGCTGTTTTTGGCAAGAATGAGGATCCTGAAATAATCACAGAGACGCAGGATGTGAGCGATGAAGAGAGAGAAGAGTCCAGCAATTGCGTAGTGCGCCCCAGTTGGAAGGAAGTGGTGGACGCAGTAGATGTTTTGGAGCGAGTTTTTATTACTTCAGAAGATGGAGTAGAAAATTTGAAAATTCTGCGGCAGGTTGAGCAAGCAGCCAGTAAAGAAATGAGAAAAAGGATGAGGCAGACAACTTTGCAAAACTATTTTAAATAGAATAATTTTGGATTAAAAAACTTAAAAACAGATACCGTCTCTTATTTATTAAAAATATTATTTAAACCCATTTTTTTCGAAATTTGTTTAAACTTCCTAAAATGTACTCATTTGAAAAGAATATGGAATGTTTCGGCTGAGGTAAGTCTCAAGAGAGCTGTCTGTATATACAGCGAGGACAGTAGACGATGTTGTATTTATATTTGTGAGGAGGTAAGTGAAGGAGAGATAAATCGAAAGGCAGATTACTAATACATGAATTTTGTCCTCCTTCTGCCCAAGGAGGAAGAAAAGTCAAAATGACATCACTTTGACCTCAAAATGACCCACAAAAAGTCACTATTCAGTCAGGACTGTGAAGGTGACTTTTTGCGGGTCATTCTGATGTCAAAGTGACGTCATTTTGACTTTGAATTCATTTGTACAAGTTTTCACTAAAAGTGAGAATCTATAAAAAAAATTGTCAAATATTCTCTACGATACCCACTCTCCCCGCATTCCAACCTGAAGGCTGGTTTGGAAAGGTGAGGGTAGAGCTCACCCCTGACACTTAATCACACAACCGTGCATGCGAATATCACACCTTAAGGAGGGGGGCCAGTTCCTTTCCCTGGGCTAGTTCTACAGATAATTATTAATATTGGTACCCCAAGACATGACTGCGCCACTTGCCCTGGGCGATATATATCGTGAAATATCGTGATAATTAATTATATCGGGAATACTAATTTGAGTTTTGTACATTATCGATAAATGATTGTCCGATAAATAGGGCCCATTAAAAGTATCGGGACTGATAGAATATTGGAACCGATAAAATATCACGATATATATCGTCCAATAAAAATGTAGAGTGCAATAAATTAACTGAGCCATTAAAAATATCGGAATCGTTAAAAATAGTCTTCCGATAAAATACTACGGAACTACTATATTGTAAGGTAGATATATCCTTTCGATATAATATAAAGATATATCATCCGATAACAAATATTGGGCCTGATAAAAATCGCTATTTGATGAAATACTACGCTTGATAATCCGATAAAAAAATCGCCACTGCTAAAATATCACGAAATATCATCCAATAAAAATTGCTGCTCCAATAAAATATCACGATTTATTGTCTCATAAAAGCCGCAGCCGCGATAAAACATCGTGATTTATCACCCGATCGCGTCGTCGTGCACGATAAATTATCATGTTTTGGCATCGGGAAATTAGTTTGGGAAAATGTTTATGGCTAGAATATGTATATAGGGTTGGCCTTCATTTATGCTAGACCATAAATCGGTGCGTTAAAAACTCACTAATGTATGAAACATCGCGATATTAAATAGGAGGTATTTTTTCATCGAATTATATAACGTGATATATTTTATCTGAAGGCAAATGTTTATCAGGCTGGAGATTTTTTTATGAAATGATACATCGTGGTATTTTATCGGTAGGCGATTTTTATGGGCTCCGATATTTGTTTCTGATGATATCTTTCGTAATATTTTAATGGATATCGGATGATATTTATCGTGACTTTTTTGTTCTCGATATTTTTATCGATTTTCGTCCGAGATTTAATGACGTTTTACGATAATTGTTCCTTAAAAATGGTCTATTACTCGCTTTTACCGCAAGAAAGTCCCCGGGAACGAACCTAGTTCGCCAAAATATTTCGAAGGAAATCCGTGACGCGCCATTTCTAAACTAGAATGCGCCGCGGTTTTTTTAAATAACTCATCGTCGCTGATTGCTACATTTGCGTAAGAAATAATTAAGCTTCTCCTCGTTTTCAATAGTATTATCGGTGAGAGCTCGTACGTGCATCACCACGGAAATAATAGCCAATAATAAATATCGGTCTTCATTTCAAATCAACAATGGAGCGTTTGTTTCACTGTAATGTGCCATTTCTCGGATTATTTACGCTTGTTTTTACAAACGAGACGAGAGATTACAACCATACCGGAGAGGAAAAGGAAATGAAAATTTGCTTTATACTACTCCAGAAGATGAGATGTTTGAAGCAGCTAATATGCCAAAACTTCTCTGGATGACAAGAAGGATTTAAACAACTTTGAAGAGCTCCTAAAAACCTCATCTCTCTCCAAATCATTTGTGAGTAAATTGACTGTTATCCGCTCTACACCATCCATCAAATTAACCCTTCTATTTTTCCTTCTTGTGCCATATGTTAAAGTTAAAATTTATTTCGGTTTCCTTTCTCACAGGTTTAACATTTTAGACAAATTGCAGTTGATCATACTGATGGAGTTTTCAGCCCATGTGACCAGAAATATGTGTACAAATGAATTTGCTCGCTGCATCAATTGGGATGGAGAGCTTGGAAAAATTATGTTCAACAATAAGGCTATTTGCAGTTAGTATCAATTTTTCTATTTAATGTATCATCAAAATTAGAAACTTTCAGCTCCTTGATGTTATTTTTTCCTTTGTTTGCAGTCCCACTATGGAAGAATTTCTCTCAGGGTAAAGTAATTAAGAAGAAGGCAAAGATTCAGCGGTGGTTCAACAAAATTGCTTAAGCAACTAGAGGCAACTGAAGGGAAAAGAAATGCTACAGAATCAACTGTAATGGCCAATGTAGATGATTTTTCTCGATTTGTATTTGAAGAGGGAGAAAGGGAACACAAAAAGGAAAATTAAAAACAAATCCTGAGGAATTTCTTCTTGTAAAATCTATCTGTTTTTTGTTGCAATAAATCCTAATAAAGGTGGAGTTTCATATCTGAAGTGTTTAATTTATCCCTAAATGACAATCTAAATACAGAAATTATTAGTATGAATTGAAATTAGAAGAACAAATAGGTTTGGTCACAAATAGTCAAAGTGAGTTCAAAATGAGGTCAAAATGATAGGTAGTCATTTAAGGTCATATTGACATCATCATGAGTCACGAAGGATGTCATTTCAAGGGACCATTTTGAGGTCACCGTGACTACCAAGCCATGACTTGAAAATGACATCAAGATGATGTCAAAATGACTTTTCATTCCTCCTTGGGTGGGTGTGTGTCAAATAAGTTGGGTTACTTGAAGAGCGGCAGACCACAGGGTCACGCACTGTCGGAGACGCATGAGATTTTGGTTAGGGGAAGGGGAATCACTGAGGAGAGGGATGGCTCCCCGAAGAAACGTGGAAGGGGAGGGGAGATAACAGCAGCATTGTAGAGAAACAGTCGCCTAAGTGCGTAGTTCTTCTTCCTTTCAGAGGGGAAATGTTATTGAATAATAGACATTTTGGTATGAAATGTTTGGGAGTGGTTAGTTGTAAATCCACTCCTTTCCTCCTCATTTCAGTGCGTGCGTGGGGTTAGACTTCTTGCTGTGTCCAACTGGAAACATCTCCATCCCAAATTGTTAGCATGAAATATTACCAGTGGAACTAGAGTTTTCAGATTATCGATCTTCGCCTGGTTTGGGCAGAAGTCCTTCAAGTGTCATAAAAGACGCGAAAAGGAGTGGGATTAGGTTCTTTCACGTGTTTTTATTCTCTGCTAACGTAACGTAACTGATTGCTAACGTAAGTCGTATTGAATTGGTTAGATAGTGCTTTAGTGACTAATAATCCCAGTTTAATAGTTATGGCCTGCAAATGGCACATACGAGAGATACGTTCGGTAAAGGACTGAAAAACCACAAACCTCGCTTAAAATTGACTAACAATAAGTATGAAGAGGTGAACTGGATGAATTCCCAGCGATTCCAACTGTCCTTATACTCGGGGAATACTTTGTTGTTGTTTTTTGTCTATCAGTGGGTAAAGTAATCGCGTAAGCTTGGTTTCGCTGAGCGTATGACTGATGACGGTTCCGGGATTTCCTTCCTTACCTTCCCATTCTATCCTCTCCCGAGGGCGTCGGCGGGCTCCTTTGTCGCGACGACCCCCTCCTTTTCCCTACCTTTTTACCACCCCCTCCTTAGGTAACTCGGGCGTATAAGTCTCGGACTTGGTTCTCGGGCTAAAGTTGAAACCGTATGGAGATTTTTAGTCTCTCCTAAACACTGGATGAAAGGCGACAAAGCGTGGATTCAAATATTATCCTGGCTTACTCGAGGATAGTACTGCGTTTTGGCACCGAGGAATGGGTGTACCAGCGGAATACTGATCGTGTCCAGCTTCTATTAAGTTATACCTGAGAGGAGTATCGGTCATACTGAATGCATTATCATCTGAGATTGCCATTGTTACTTCGATTGCCGACTTCCACGATTTTACTCGTGGTAACTAACACGCCCCACCTAACTTCCATCGTCATTTATAGATATTAGTACATACCGGTCACGAACATAGATATTTACCGGAAT
This sequence comes from Ischnura elegans, assembly GCF_921293095.1. Lineage (NCBI taxonomy): Eukaryota > Metazoa > Arthropoda > Insecta > Odonata > Coenagrionidae > Ischnura > Ischnura elegans. The sequence continues at coordinate 116,168,975 of NC_060251.1, read as the reverse complement.
TTCAATAGGATGCCAACAATGCACTTTATTTCGTAAGTCTTTGGGCAATATTGCTCTTTCAGGCAAATTTGCTGCACAAAACTGCCATTTGATATCGACTTCAATTATTACACTCAAAGAATAATGCCGACTAGATACTCAGGAAAATTATGGATCACTCTTTAAGACGTGATCCTTTGACATTAATTTAAAAAAAATTGTTTATCATCACTCTAGGGAAGGTTTTAATGGCGAATGAAGCAAGATTGATGAATTTACTCGACTTGCATCGTAAAGCACACAGAACACTTTGTGCCCCTGCGAAGACGCAACCCGCTTGTTACCCCTATACAACGAAACCCTCTACAGCGAAGTCATGATTTTCCCGGTCCCCTCAAATTCGTTGTACGGAGGTTTTACTGTATACATATTTCTTCAGAAAATGATTTAAGAATATTATAGCATTTGTTTAAGAGTTTTGATGTCAAATTAGGATATAAGAGATTTCCTAAGGTTATCTTTATTGTATATCATATACTTCTTTTTTACATTAAAAAACTACGAAAGTCAGGGGATGATCTTGAGAAAATTATTCCATGAGACTTTTGGGATTGAAAATATTCATAATAGATCTTTTTCTGAACACTTAAATCAACAATACCTGCAGCATACCTCAGAGCATATCCACTTTTAGCCAGAATAGAGCATATGTGTATACTTGAATATGACTATAAGTGTTGGTTACCATCAGTGGCGGCTCGTGAGTCAAATGCTAGGGGGGGCGCACTCCACCAGGGGGTCATAATTTTTTAATATTTCGTGTATTTTATTAAGTTTTTACGGCAATCTAGGAATTAAATTTTGTGATGCCATATGTTCCGTTTTTTTCAACAAAAATACCTAGTTCTCCTAATAAAGCTTGATTAATAAATACTAAATGCAGAAGACTCTCGGTCATACGGATCGGCTTAGTCCGGACTCTCGATTATACTGATCAATGATCTTGAAGAATAAAAATATATTTGCTGCGATATTATGCAAATACAAACGAAAATACGTAACTTTAGGTTTTAGCGCCTACATTCTTCGTGCGGATATGCCCGCAATACACTTCTGTTGTTCGCTTTGCAATCATAATGCGTTATTTGTCAAATCTATACAACATTTGCAATGATTTAGGTAGCAATGACACTTGTAACACCTGAGGAGGGAGGGGAGTGTCACAGACTTCCACTAGGCAAAAAACACTACTAGAATGCGCGCGCTTTGCTATTGCAGATGTACACTTTGATGGTGGTGTTCGCGTTGTTTCTTGAATACAGTATGATTTAAAATCAATAATTAAACATTTCTCACACATTTTTAACATAATCTGAAATACTCACATGCCTTTAGTTATATTGCAGAAGTCCATCCTTCTTTCCTTTTGTCCAGCAAAGTGATCAATTACACGTTCGTTGAAATCAGCGCCGGACAACAATTTCTTTCCCATTGAACGCATGGCAAGGGCACTAGTCTATAAATAAACAAGGGACGACACAAAATAGGCCGACGAAAAATACGACCAAAAAGAACAAGGTGCCTGGACACAGAATTGGGACAATTTTTCCCTATATTTCCCTAAAAAAACGAGCACTGTTGATTAATTCAAAATTGTCTTCTTGAATGTACACACAGCGCTAAGAAACTTCTTAATCGGCAATTACTCACAGTTAACTCCTCGAAAATGATGTCTGAACTCATTTCACTCCGTTCCTTCCGAGAGTCTTGCTGTTACTATAAGGACGACTCAAGGGAGATAGAAGTCGTGGTCCACTAATGCTGATTCAGCTGACGGACGAATTTCAGGTCAGCAAAGGCATTCAAACAAACAAGGACGTCACGGACCATCTCCTTGAGTCTAAGATTCATATGTGGCAAACACACCAGACGCCAACGGGTCGCATTTGGAATAACCATGTCTTCGAAATCATTGCCATGATATAATAGAATATAAATTCTAGATCGTAAAAGACGACGACTGTGAGCCACAGATAGGAGTTGTAAGGATCTCCGCACTGATATGAACTCTTCGAAGCCACTTAAATCAGACCGAAGTGGACATTTTCCGTCAGACAGCTACCGCTCTGCCGCTGAGGAATTAGGTGAACATGAACTAAAAAAACAAGGACGGCAAGAAAAATGATGAACCTACACACAAAAGGTGCGTTGTACGCGGCACTTCTTGACAGTCATTGAATGACTCTATTTAAAGTCACGTTTTACGGGTTAAATCATGTTTAATCCTTCACCCTATCACGCACGCGCCTATTTCTTAAATTATAAATCAGTGGGGAATGTTAACTGATTTTTTCTAATACTGCAGGTCTTTTGATAAATTCATCTGAAAAATAGGTACCGCATTTCTAAACATCGGGAAGATATGAATACATTGTTCAGGCCTAAACATTATAATATTAGTTTCCCCAAGGTTCTTGAAATCCGTAATCATAATAGAACTGTGGCAAATACTCGAGAATGGTTTTCCTACATCAATACGGCCTTTAACTGGTTGGATTTTATGTGTTCCGGAATTCAAACACCAAAAAACGCAAGCATAGTGGGATAATTTATTTTCTGTAGCAATACCTACCAGTAATTAAAAATTAAAATCGTATAACTACACCCAGTACAGTGATCATTCTGATTCCGTACGTCCCTTTTCTGTGGCAGCACCAAGTAGACGCCAGATTATACGCCCGCCGGCCTGCGCAGCGATGTCAACTCACACGTCGCTCTGCGCATTTTCGGACGACGTCCCAAGACTTCCATAAGACACAACGTTAGACGCGTCATAGCACCAGCGGCCCCCACCACTACCACTCTCCATATAACTGCATGGGGATGGATTGGGACGTTCTGGCCAGCGCCCCACGGCTACAAATACGAACTTCTCGCGCTATTTCTTTTCGTGTTTGTCCAACACTTTCGATGTATGGGACTGAAAAAACACTTTGATTAATCAGATGTATACTTATAAATTAATAGATATTTATTATTTTTACTTTTTCAAATATTTGGGAGGGGCGGCATCCGAGAGTCCTTATGGGCAAACCGCCACTGGTTACCATACCATTGGGACTTGGTACCATACCATTGGGACCCATGCCAATCATTATTATGATATGATTAATTAATAATTATTATTAATGATGCCGATTGGTTTTATAATAATGATTGGTATGGATATCACAGTTTAAGGAATCGTCAATAGCTAATCATAGAAATCTGGCATTAGTATATACATAGATGAATGGTACATAGATGAATTGAATCAACAGTGGCTCATTTTAATCATGTTTGTAGCACAAGATTTAATTTTTCTTTAGTGCAAATCACAAGATCGTTCTATTACAATAGAAAATCATATACTTCAATTTCCTGGCAACTCCGGCCTAGTTTGGCTGATCAACTACGAAGGTTAAGATCATCGTCTCTTGAAACTATGGCTTCCTCGATACACATTGGGACCTCCAGCGGTCTCGCTCTTTTGTGGTGCCAGCACCACACACCTGTGCACCCTAGCTGGTCATTCTGGGGAACTCGGAAAAACAGTGGGGCAGCAATATATGTGGGAATATGCCATGCTGCCACAATGTTCAATAATGTATGGATTAAAAAAAATTTTCTTACACTTAGTACTATAAATAAAAATGTATTGTATCTTTTTAAATAAATACAAATGCATCTTTTTCAGGTGAGGAACAAATCCGATTTTCCGAGTTCCTTCCAAAGGTCAAGATTTATGGACTAAGAAGGTGAGGAATTGCTTTGCGAAGCACTACAAGTAACAAGTAACTTTGTATACAGTCATGTGCATAGTGCTTAGTTATATACACAGAGGATGAGATTTGCCGTGAAAAAATTAGCTGGGATTCAAACCCAGATCCCCCAATTGTGGGTCAATTGAAAAACCTCAGTCATGGAATAGCAACAAAGTGTGGTTTATTTCTCCGACAGTGGCTTAGTAAGTGTGACCTCTTTCTACTGTCCCACAGTGTGGACTTGATACGTCAGCATCTTGTCACGTTGATCCAGCCTAAGATTCACCTTGGAAGGAGATAGCTTTGTGGCGGAACTGGTGGCAAATCTGACCAGCAATCGGAAGATCTGGGTTCGAATCCTGGCTTAGCGAAATGATTTTTTTCATGGTGTATTTCATCCTTGGTGTAAGAACTGCTTTGTTGAAAAACTAATGTACTCCAGGTTATGCATAGTTTACTACAGGAATTAGCACCTTACAACCAGGGCCGGATTTACCCAAAGTTACGCTATAGGCACCTCTCCATTGAGCGCCGCTCCTCACTTGAGCCCCCCTCCCCGATTTGTTTGTTAAGGCATAGCCACTCATATGAGGTAAGGTTTGGAAAAAAGGAATAAACAGATTTATGGCTGACAGCTTAAGTTTATGCTTGAAATTTTACACAGGGAAAACAGACAATTCAATTAAAGAAAAACAGCTTGGAGTAAAACTACATGAAACAGTTTAACTTTTATGCAACTAAAACACTTTATGAATACCCTTTCCAAAAATAATGTCTAGCCTTGATTCATTCCACAAAAAAGAAGAGTAACTGCGAAAATAAAAACATTACGTACTGCTGTAACTGAATGAACTGCCGCCCTTGAAGGTGCCCCTTGGATTGCGACGCCCCTGGGCACGTGCCTATTTTGCCTTAAGATAAATCTGGCCCTGCATACAACTCAAATGTGGCCCCAGTGGCAGATACAGGATATGGACAAGGGGTGGGGGTAAGTGGGGTTAACCTAGCAGTATTGCGGGTCCAAACAAAATTACCATTCTGTCTGATGTCAAATTGGATACCAAAAGGGGGGGGGGGGGGCTATATAATACCTAGCCCCTCTCGGGATCTGCCACTGGATTGTAACATGCCAAAAGCCCGTGAAATAGGCCCTTCAGTTTAGAGCTAATTTGTATTTAAATTCATTAAATTAGGTAAGTACATATATTGTAAAATATAACTGAATAGTTATGTACCTGTAAGTGGCAACCTCAAAAAATTTTGATTTCACCTAGTGTGGGTTTCAATCCAGTGGGGAGGGCTACAGCCCCCTTAGCCCTTTTGCTGCCATGAACGTACCCGGTAGGTTCACATGGCAGGCTGCTGCAAAGGTAGCTTTGCTTCTTCCCTGCTTTTTGCTCAGAGCTTTGGCCGTGTGTGACAGATGTGGATAGGTTTGCGGGCAGTGAGCAGCAGTGATCAATGGGTTAATCCCCCATCCCACTGTGGTCCGTGGTCACACAACTGTTCAGTCAGTCAGTTTGCAAAATAAATATCTGTTCCTTTCTCAAAAAATATAATCTGACAATTGAATTCTTTGTTTTTTGAGCAGCATTTACAATTTTTAAACGAAATTCTACCATAAATATTAACTTATAATTTGATTTCAGTATAAACATCAACATGCATATTGTTAATGCATTAAATCCATTAATATTGATGATTGAGCTTTGTTCAAAATTTGACAATTCTGAGAAAAAAACCAGGAATTCAATTCAAAGTTTGCAATTTACGTTCAAGCAACAATTATCCATATGGCTAATTCATTAAACAAAGCATGATTGACTGAGAACCAATGCCGCTGGTAGGGTTATACACCCTGAAAGGAGGGAGACCAACTACCCTCGGAGTCCGAGATAATGCGGAGTCCCCGTTAGGAAGGGTCAAGAAAGGTTGGTGCTGAGAGTGTGTGATTATCTGCGAGACCCTTCTTAAAGAATGTCCTGCAAATAATGCTCCATACTGAGAGGACGGAGAGTCTCTTGGGTCTCAGTACAGCAGTCATGCTAAGGAGTGAACTCCACTGTTTCAAAAGGGTTAAGTGGTGAAACAAGTTCTTATGGGGTCACTATTGCACTGTTCAGATTTGTGCTTTTGGCCAAATTCAGAGACAAGAAATATTATTTGCTCTGGCTTCACTTTTGGCAGTTGGTAGAAAACGTTATTCTATGGTAGAAGTGCACCTTTATTGAACAACACAACTGCAACTAAAATATGCATTGAATGAATTCTCAATTTCAATTGCAGAGCCTTTGAAGATCAGATAAAGACTTTAATGGAAAATGCTGTGGGCTCCATGTGGGACCATGTAGAGAAACATCTGCAAAAATTCAACCCACCAAAATTTGCAGATAATGGAATCACATGGTCAGAGGTACCTTTGCAATGTATTATGTGAGCTAAGTGAGTGTATAATACTTTTGTGATGTACTTGACATTCAGTAAACTCCCGATTATCAGGGCTAATGATATACCGTATAAGCACGTGTAAGAGGCGCACCTTTTTTCCCAGAAATTGCAGCCGAAAATGAGGGTGCGCCTCTTACACAAACTTCTTATCTTCCCCCCTCCCCTTCACTGGTCGCAAGTCTAAGGGGAACTGAGTGGCCTTGGTTTTCAGTGTGAGTCATCTGTAATCCTGGGTCAAAAACAAGCGGCAGACAGGGGAGTTTCTCCCTTAGTGACGTATTTTTAAAATGCTCCTGTTTGCTTTTCTTGTAAGCATCGCGCCGTCACGTTGGTACCCCAGAGGTGAACATGGAAGGGATCGCGCAGGGTTTTTCGCTCGGGAGGGCGCGCTAAATTTACTGCAACAAGTGGGCATCCCGCGGCATTTATACTGCATATAATGATCGGTTATCAAACATAGATAAACGCGTATTTTTGAAGGACATACCTGGTCTATAGTCAATATCTGTCTTGCCTAGTAATTTCCATTATGCTGAGGACCTGATTTTCCAAAAATCATCTTCAGACGCTAATATGAGGATGAATGCAACTGAAAATTATATTGGTGTCAAAACCTGCACTTTAAAAAATTCGAACGAGTGTGTTCATTGTTGGACTAAATTGTGGATGGAAGAAATCAGAAATGCTTAGAAGTGAAGAGCGCGGAAGGAGAGGTCCAGGGGGAGGAGTGCGATCCCATCTTCGAAGCAAGCAACGAAATAGGGAGGGGAAGGAGCGCGCTCCCTCCCCTCCGTATTTCAAGCTACGAGGCTATGAGCGAAGGAGCACGGGAAGAACACGTCCGATCTTGCATGTGACGTCGTTGCCTTCAAAGCGAAGGGGCGAAGGCACAGCAATGTGATATATGCATTTTGCATTGCCTAAAGTTTCCAGTCCGTCTCGTCTTGTTTGAATGCGCTTATGCTACACCTTGTTTCTTCCGAAATTGTCCTGTTTGGACTATTTTGAATATTAGTAGCCTTGTTGTAACTATAAATCTTTGTGTCAAACAATTAGAGCTTAAAAAACTTAAATTCTGTCAGATATGCATCCCTTTAGATCTCTTTCTTTTTTTGAACCTCGTGCGTGTCATACAATTATTGAAAGCTATCGAGATATCTTCGGGCTCAGTAGATGACTCACCTAGCATTTGGCCTCCATAAACTGGGAGATCGATCAAGGTCAGTTGGTGAGACGGGGTAGGGATGAAACACGTTTCCATTGTTCCCCTGTAACTTGATATTTTTCCTATTTTCCTGTGGGGTCTCGGAAAGGAAAAAAAAAAGGCAGAGGCATTGGCTGATGGAGGGCCGAGTGTGGTTCCGTTAAATCTACGACGTGGTTATTATCCTACGGCGCTGAGATTGCCCCGATTGTTGTCCAAGCTCTTGGGAAGGTTCATGCAATGTGCCTGTCGTGTTTTGCCATAAAATTTTCCACGGCTGCAATTCTATTTCAATACTCCTGCGAGAGCATTTAAACAAAATTGTTCGAGAATAGGACAAGCGTCGTAGAGCAACGGCGTATGCGAAGAGAGGATCGGAACTCTTTCTACTCCCTCTTGTGCCGCTATTACCGCCGCAATTATCAAAATTTCCTCTTTCAATTACTATTAAATTACTATTCCTCTTTCCTTTCCAAAATTTCCTCTTTCAATTACTATTAAATTACTATTGAAAGAGGAAATTTTGAAGGAAGGAAGTTCGATAATTGTCGAAATTCCAGGCGTACGTCTGCAACACCGCGTGATAGTATAAAAAAAATGCCGCAAAATTTTTTTCTTCATAGCTCCCATGCTCAAAATAGGGGTGCGCCTCTTACACACGCTTATACGGTATTATATATAGGGCTTATATAGAATTTTATAAGAGGTTTAAATATGAAATCTGAGGAAAGAAAAAAAAATTTTGAATTACCCATTACACATATTTCTAATAGTCCTGTAAATAAAACTTATGTATTAAAAGTATTATGCACTAGTTGTCCAATGCTTGTCTCAAATTGATGTTTGATCAATTGATTCCATCAACACATATTTGTTTCGCAGGAATCAGAGGAGTCTCACAAGTCACTAGTCATCAGAGCAGTTGATTTTCAGGGATTAACGTCAGAAGTATTGTTCACTGACAGGGACTTTGCTTACGGCAAAAATGACACACTCATCATTCTCTACCAGCAATCATTTGATTCTTTCAAGGTAAGGTTTCTCAATTTTCACGCAATTATTTGTCAGTCACGGTGCATTGCTCAGGGGCTGCTTTGGATTCAAACTATTTTCAAAGAGTTTTTTCAAGCATCAATTTTATGACGGATGACCTTTACTGTGTTTTCTTAACTAAATACATTGAAATGATGATTTACTGGTCCATTTCATTCATGTTCACACAGTCGTCTATGAAAAAGGTGTGGTTGCCGTCAGGTACATTTCTATTTAAAAAATACATGATGTAGACGTATTTGAATGATTTACAAATTGAACACTTTAATTTTCTGAGTTACAGCTGTTTGAAAAAAACACCAAAAATGGCTATTTTGGATTATATGGGGGAAACAGTCAGGTTTCAAAGAAGATTAGGTGATATAGACTATAAATTGTCTTCAATTTTTTTCGCTGTCATCATGTTTATCCAACGATTTGATCTTTGGATTTTTCATATTTATAGAAAAATGTTCCAAAATCATTGGTACAATAAATTATGGCTTTGCTAGTAGTGGACCCCGGTTGCTTCCATAGCGGCAAGGGTGTACACTATCCTGTCCTTCCATTCCTATCCTTACCTTGGAGGCATAGTTGGGCTCCTATCGTGGCGGCGCCTCCATCCTTTTTCCTTCCCTCTCCACTCCCCTCCACGGGTGTGCGGGCGTATCAGTTGTAGTACTGGGTTTGGTGTGCTGTATCCTTCTAAGAATCCCACTTGGGTTCCTATAGGTGTCATCATGTGTGTGATCCATGGATTCTTCTCATTATACAATAATCCTCCAATTTAGTTGGCAAATTAAGTACAGCATTGTCTTGTATAGTGCAAGGGATACGTTCCTTGGGGTCTTTGTGCTATATGAGAGCGTTTTAACATTAGGAAGATAGGGATGCGTTCCTGGTAGCATGTGTGTTGGGTATCGAATTTCCTGTAAACGTATACATATATTCCTATTGATAGCCTTATAAAACCTTATTTATATTAATGTTTATAGTTCAAACATCTTTAAAGATTTAAAGGACATCGGGCCGAAGATTTGCAAAAAGGTGCCTAAGGATAAAATTAAAGTTGCGTTTTACAGTAAATCCAACCTCAGGAACATTCTTTCCCTCACAAAAGATCCCATCCCAAGAAAAGAAAGGAGTGGGGTGTATAGTTTAAAATGTGAATGCAATGTATGTTGGGCAAACGGGGCGACAATTTCAAGAACGGGTGAAAAAACACCAAGCCTGCATGAGAAATAAAAAGACTACTTCACAATTCCCTCCTGTCAAGCGGGTGGGCTAACTGTTGACATTTGTAATTTTCAGTTGTGTTTTGTCTCTGTTGGTTGGTTACCAAGATTGTTTATTGATCTGTATTTGTTAACAATCCTTATGTGTGTGAAGTTAAAATACGGTACTACTAAAACTTTTAAAATATGAAGAGTTATTGCATTTAATTCATTTACAACTACCAGTGCTTTCCAATAAAATACCAACAGAGGTTATGGGCCCAGCACTGGTAAATTATAAGAAGTAAGTGAAGTCTTCATAATGTCGTCTGACGCATCCGGTATATCGTCTCACATTAAGCCGTTGTGTGGGCGTGAAGGATATCCAACTTGGAAATTTAAGCTGAAGGCGTATTTAATAGATCAAAACTTGTGGCATGCTGTTGATGGATACCCAAATGATGATCATACTGATGCTGCTTCAAAGTCCAGGAAGGATGAGCGTGCCCTAGCTAAGATTTGTTTGTGCGTGGACGATTCCGCTATCATACATGTAAGAAGATGCAAAACAGCTGCTGAAGCATGGAAAGTTCTTGCCGATGCATATGAAGATAAGGGTTTTGCCCGGAGACTTAACCTTCAAAAGACTTTGTACCGGTTATCCCTCGGAGATTATACGTCCATTGAAGAGTACCTAACTGCCGTAATGGATACCGCTCAGAAGCTTGCTGATATTGGGAAGGAGATTCCTGATGAGGATTTAGTTGCTATTTTGCTTGGAGGTCTTCCTTCACATTACGACCCCCTAGTAATGGCACTCGAGAATTCAGGAGTTGAAGTAACGGTGAACATGGTGAAAACTAAACTCTTAAATGAAATGTCCAAAAATGATGGTGCAACTGAGACTGCATTTGCATCCAATGCGTCTCGAACTATTCCGAAGAAAAAGAAGTTCCCGAAACGCGACAACTCTCAAGATGGTATCGTCTGCTATGGATGCAACCAACCCGGCCATAAAAAACCAGACTGTCCAAACAAGACCAAGAAAACGGCACAGACATCGAGTTCAACCCACAAGCAGCTACACAAGAAACAATACACTTTATTCTCGGATTTAGGTGTTGGTGGTTGTGCTCAAAGCAATAAAAATGATTGGTTTGTGGATTCCGGGGCAACTGCCCATATGACTCCTCATAAAGATATTCTGTTCAATGTTAAAAGTAACTCTGGTTTGGAGATTGTGTGTGCTGATAAACGTAAGTTGCAGAGTGACAGTATAGGTGATGTCATGATTCACAAAAGTAATAACAACAACAGTATTAGTAGTATTTCTGAAGTTGTTCATGTGCCTAATCTTGCTACAAATCTTATATCTGTGTCAAAATGTGTTTCAAAAGGTTTTGTTGTAGTATTTACGAAAGAAGGTGCTAAATTTTTTCATGATAATGATTGTAGTATTTCAGGGAATGTTTTAATGACTGCTCTTCCCAGTAACGGGTTATATAAGATAGAGTCACAGGTATCAGAAAAGTCCCTGGCTGCTACAACTAACCCTTCTCAGCAAACTCTTTGGCATTGGAGGTTGGGACATCTCTGCCGCTATGGTATGAATCTACTGAGAAATGGATTAGCTGATGGAGTTGATTACGCCCCTGAGGAAAATAGAACTGTATGTACTGCATGTCTAGAAGGGAAACAGAGTCGAGAATCTTTTCTTAAAATCAAAAGTAAAAGGGCGACTAAATGCCTAGAGTTGATTCATTCTGACCTCTGTGGACCATTCAGTGTAAAATCATTAGAAGGAAATAAGTATTTACTTGTATTTATAGACGATTACTCTAGAATGATATTTACCTATTTCATTAAAACAAAAGATCAAGTTAGAGTAAAGTTTCAAGAGTTTAAAAACCTCATGGAAAAGCAAACTGGCCAGAAAATTAAAATTTTACGATCAGATAATGGTTCTGAGTATGTTAATAGGGAATTCTCAGATTATCTTAAGTCAGAAGGAATTATTCACCAGACTTCCATACCCCGTACTCCTCAGCAAAATGGTGTTGCTGAAAGGGGAAACAGAAGCATTGTGGAGAAGGCTCGTTCCATGTTGCATAGTGCCAGACTACCTAAGTCATTTTGGGAAGAAGCTGTGAGAACTGCTACGTATCTCAAGAATAAATCACCTCATAGATCCGTTACAGGAATGACTCCAGAAGAAAAATGGACAGGTGAGCGTCCCAACTTGACACACTTAAGAGTATTTGGCTGCCGAGCTTTTGTACATATTCCAAAGGAGGAACGCAAGAAGTGGGATAGCAAAAGCAAGGAACATATATTTGTAGGATATAGTGAGAATAAGAAAGCTTACAAATTTAGGGATCTTTCTAATTATATGAAGGTAGTCCATGCTAGAGATGTTGTGTTTTTAGAAAATAATTTTTCCGGTGAGAGCAGTACTGATGCTCAAATTCCTTTGGATTCTTACAATGAAAATGCAGATTCAACAAAAGATGAAGCTGCGGCTGCTGTTAAAATTCTTTTGGATTCTCCTTGTGAAAATGCAGACTCAACAGAAGATAAAGCTGGGACTAATGTTCAAGAAACTGCTAAGAGTCCTAGATATCCTCAAAGGGTACGTAACAAGAAACAATTTCCTGATCATGTTGTTTTACAAGCAAAAAATTTCTTTGACAAAGAACCTACCACATTTGAAGAGGCTATGCAAAGTGAAGACAAAGAGCATTGGATGAAAGCAATGATGGAGGAATTAGAGTGTCTTAGAAAAAATGAAACTTGGAAGCTAGTGCGAGTTGCAAATAAAAGTGTAATACCATGTAAATGGGTTTACAAATTGAAAAGAGACAATGGTGGTAAGATCATCAAGTACAAAGCTCGTTTAGTTGCTAAAGGTTTTGCTCAAACTCATGGTATAGACTTTGAAGAAACTTTTTCTCCGGTAGTCAGAGGTTCAACTATCCGTTTGCTGTTGGCTATGGCAGCAGAACTGAATCTTGATGTTGAACATCTGGATGTCGAAACTGCTTTTTTAAATGCCACTTTAGATGAAACCATCTATATGACACAACCAGAAGGTTTCATAGCTGTAGGTGAAGAGAAGAAGGTTTGTCTATTACAGAAGTCTATTTATGGACTCAAGCAGGCTAGTCGTGCTTGGAACAAAACAGTTCACAAGTTATTGTATGAGATAGGGTATATTAAATCAAAACATGAACCCTGTGTCTACTTTAAACATATTGGAACTAAAATAGTTATTATTACATTGTATGTTGATGATTTCTTTATATTCTCCAATGATGAGAAAGAAAAGAAGAAATTGAAGGAAGAATTGAAGAAGAGATTTGTCATTAAGGATCTTGGCAAGATCAAACATGCCCTGGGAATGAATTTTACAAGAGATGAGAAGAGGGGAGTATTCAAGATAGACCAGAAACAATACATTAAAGATGCTTTAAAGAGTTTTGGCATGGAAGATTGTAAGATTGTTTCGACCCCAGTTGACGTTAGTCAAATGAAAGAGAAGGGTAAGGATATCATAGATGTCCCGTACCAGTCATTAATTGGAACTCTCATGTATCTCTCCGTCAACACGCGGCCAGATATTTCCTTCATTACTAGCTATCTCTCCCAGTTTAATAAGAAGCATACAGATATACACTGGAAGATGGCCAAGCGGGTACTTCGTTATCTAAAAGGTGGACCAGTCTCCTGGAGTAGTAGAAAACAAAAATGTGTTGCCCAATCGTCTTGTGAGGCAGAATATATTGCTCTTTCCGAGGCTACTAGAGAGGCTATTCATCTAAAACATCTTATTTCCGAATTATTTCAGGAACAAGAAATTATTACTATTTTTGAGGACAATCAGAGCGCTCTCAAGTTAGCAGAAAATCCTGTTTTCCATGATAGAATGAAGCATGTAGATGTGAAATACCATTTTGTTAGAGAACAAGTAGAAAACGGTAATATAAACGTAGATTTTCTCTCCACTGAGGAAATGACAGCTGACATACTTACCAAGGGCTTAAATCGTATAAAACATGAAAAATGTATGAGAGGTTTAGGCATGGTTTAAAAATAATTTTAAAAATTTGTAATTCATTTGATGGAAATGCTAAAGAGCTGTTTCAGCACATCTTCAATTACGGGGGGGTGTTGACATTTGTAATTTTCAGTTGTGTTTTGTCTCTGTTGGTTGGTTACCAAGATTGTTTATTGATCTGTATTTGTTAACAATCCTTATGTGTGTGAAGTTAAAATACGGTACTACTAAAACTTTTAAAATATGAAGAGTTATTGCATTTAATTCATTTACAACTACCAGTGCTTTCCAATAAAATACCAACACTAACATCTAGGATAAATGCTATCTTGGGGGTTTGTAATCCATTTCCATCTGTTGACGAGTTTTTATCATCGGTAAAGAATGAAAACCTTGAAAAAAGACATCAAATTAGACCATAATTTAATCCATATTTATATAACTAATAATATAAACATAAAAAGCCCTTCCATGTTAATGACAGCACTTTAACCAAAGGCACGTGTTGGTTGGTCACAAAATGTACGTAAATAAAATTAGAAAGGTATAGATAATTCTTTACTTCCATATTTGTTGATAGAATTGTCAGCAAAAGAAGAAATGTGGAGAAAATTCTGCCGGATAGTTTTTATTTGCTCATGCTCGTTGACGCTACAGGGTTTGATGCCAAAAAATACATATCCAAAGTAGTCTGGCATTTAGATTTGTCCATCTGGCGAATTAGTTCTTTATAGCAAGACAAACTTTCTAAAACTTTACGCTTAACGGTGCTACTGCGCTCAAAGTTTGGGTCACTATCACAAAAGCTGCCCAAAGCTGCAGTAATTTGGTCAATCCTTTCAGCGAGAACTCTTATGGTTAACACTTTAAATTCCTCTGGTTCCTGATTGCCTTCATGTTCACTTGCATCTTCATTTGACGATATTTCTTTCAATTCTTCATACGTCAATTCGCTATCTTGGTGATTTAGAAGTTCTTCCACATTTTCCCTGTCCACTTCTGCCATTCCCGTTTCCCTTGCAAGTTCTGCTATCGAATGAACTTCATCAGAAATGTCATTGTCGAATCCTTTAAAAGGGCTCCCAGCATCTGGCCACAGGCGACCCCATGCACCTCTTAAGCAATCTGCTGTTCCCTATTGGAAATTTCTTATAAGTCTTACAAAAATTCTTATAGGATTCTATAAGTCTTACAGAATTCTTATAGGATTCTATAAGTCTTACAGAATTCTTATAGGATTCTATAAGTCTTACAGAATTCTTATAGGATTCTATAAGTCTTACAGAAATTCTTATAGGATTCTATAAGTCTTACAGAAATTCTTATAAGAACTTTGCATTTCTTATAGCATTCTATAAGAATGTTGCGCAGGTCACATAACTTTCAGGTTTTTATCCGGCATGCATTTAAGTCACCATAACTTATGTTGGCAATTTATAATTATTTAAGAAATTCTTATAAGATTTTTTTGGAAATAATGTATAACTCTTTGTTAAGTAATGTTCTGCTAATTTATTGGCGTTTTCAGCATGGTATTTGACATAAATGGTTCCAAGAAGTTGAGGCTTCTTCTTATGAGACTTCCCAGATAGCACAAAGTAAGTGAGTTAACCGTTTCTTATGGTTTTCTTACGGAAAAAATTGATAAGCAGCTTATCGTAAGCTAAGGGACTTATATAAGGCAAGGGTAAGACGTTAGGGACGTTTAGGTAAGGAATGCCGTCAAATATCCTCAGGCAATGTAAGTCACTTCTGTTGGAGCGCCAAAGGCGGCTGAACAGCGTACTACACATGCTACGCGGCTCATCTTGACATGAATTTAAAGGCTATTGGGGAAATTTAGCGAGTTTTTATGAGGGCTGAACAACTGATAACAGATTTTCCCGTGAATAGAAAAAAATTAATAACTGCAAGCAACCGGCTAGTGAAGATATAAAGCATAGTACAAGTACCCTATCCATGCGGCGGAAAGAAAAAAAATAACATCAGGGTGGATCCGAACGTGGGACCCTCGGAATCGTAGTACTACACGCTAACCACTACACCACGGCAGTTGTTGACAAGTGGAGGCGTAGTTACTAATTAAATATCCAATTATGTAAAAAAAACTTGTTTGGCATGTGCATGAAAAACTGAATTTATTCAAGGTCCATACATTTTAACATTTATGAATTTTAAATTATGGTTTGATAACCCGATGACAACAATACGTATATTAGATGTTCCTTCCGGCATTTTTATATTATTCTACGTTGGTATTCTTGTGAAATTGTGTTTTTCTTACGACCTTCGTTAAGCTATCAGTTCATAAATGTGAATGATTTTCAAATTATGGCGGTATGATGTTATTTCTCCTCATAATATAGAAGCGCCAATAATAAAAACATTGTCTTAATGCATAAAGGCCTTAATTAACACTCTGTAACGATGGGATAATAACAGCATCTACGGAAGTGCTGAAAGTTTGGCATCCATTTTGCCATTACTCTGGATGTTTGTCGCCCTGGCCGTAAGAAACCCATAACAAGCTTACTTGAGAAGCGACTTCCTTATTTCTTCCTTTCACCTTATCTCAATGACTTATAATGTGCTAGCTGGGTTGTTAATATATATCCCTAAGAGCACACGAAAAATTGTACACTTATAAAATCTGTCTGTTTCGAGTCTATAGATTACTTAACCGATGGAAGTTTGATATGGGCCATGAATAAGCACGATGTATACTACGATTGCATACGTTGCAGGATACGGTTGCCATGGAAACCTTGTTTGGTTGTTAGGTTGCTAGGTATTGCTTTTATATGTTAATCATTCACCATGTTTTTGTGTGACCTGTTTAATGAAATAAGTCGTGTGCTTCTAACAAAAATAAGGCATTGACCTCATTTGGTAAGTCTTACAAAACTGGCATTCCTAAAATCATATCCCAGCTAGCACATTATAAGTCATTGAGATAAGGTGAAAGGAAGAAATAAGGAAGCCGCTTCTCAAGTAAGCTTGTTATGGGTTTCTTACGGCCAGGGCGACAAACATCCAGAGTAATGGCAAAATGGATGCCAAACTTTCAGCACTTCCGTAGATGCTGTTATTATCCCATCGTTTCAGAGTGTTAATCAAGGCCTTTATGCATTAAAACAATGTTTTTATTATTGGCGCTTCTATATTATGAGGAGAAATAACATCATACCGCCATAATTTGAAAATCATTCACATTTATGAACTGATAGCTTAACGAAGGTCGTAAGAAAAACACAATTTCACAAGAACACCAACGTAGAATAATATAAAAATGCCGGAAGGAACATCTAATATACGTATTGTAGTCATCGGGTTATCAAACCATAATTTAAAATTCATAAATGTTAAAATGTATGGACCTTGAATAAATTCAGTTTTTCATGCACATGCCAAACAAGTTTTTTTTACATAATTGGATATTTAATTAGTATAACTACGCCTCCTCTTGTCAACAACTGCCGTGGTGTAGTGGTTAGCGTGTAGTACTACGATTCCGAGGGTCGCACGCTCGGATCCACCCTGATGTTATTTTTTTTCTTTCCGCCGCATGGATAGGGTACTTGTACTATGCTTTATATCTTCACTAGCCGGTTGCTTGCAGTTATTAATTTTTTTCTATTCACGGGAAAATCTGATATCTGTTGTTCAGCCCTTATAAAAACTCGCTAAATTTCCCCAATAGCCTTTAAATTCATGTCAAGATGAGCCGCGTAGCATGTGTAGTACGCTGTTCAGCCGCCTTTGGCGCTCCAACAGAAGTGACTTACATTGCCTGAGGATATATATTTGACGGCATTCCTTACCTAAACGTCCCTAACGTCTTACCCTTGCCTTATATAAGTCCCTTAGCTTACGATAAGCTGCTTATCAATTTTTTCCGTAAGAAAACCATAAGAAACGGTTAACTCACTTACTTTGTGCTATCTGGTGCTATCTATACATATGTCACCTTAAACAAACAGTTTCGTGGAATTTTAAACTTTTCATCATTAATTTAGATAGACTTGTATATTTTTCAGATTGTGACATATCTAATATAAGTGGAAGTTTTAATGAAAACAGTGTTTCAAAGGACAAAGTGAGTGATTTGGTCGTCTCTGGAGAGAATGAATTTGTATGAGTAAACCTAAATAACATCTGCACAATTATTATTTTATGGAAAATACATTAACTATTATTCTCAATCAGTGTTTCTGGGATTCCTATTAATTTCCCTAAATCTTGCACTAATTGTTAGCCATATTCTACCTATCCTTTTCTCCAAATGGCATCAAATTCCATTTTACTTTATTTATTTCTTTCATTATCTATCCAAATCTGCATGTAGAGGATAAACATTTCTCCTATGTATTCGATTTATCAATTTTTCATTTTCCTTCCCAAATAATTTCTTGAAGTATCCCAAGTCGAACTTGAATTTTATTTCATTTGCTTCTTCAATTTTCCAGGTTAAATCATTCCATATTGCAATTCCTTTATATTTCATTGCGTAGTGATTGCCAAAGCCATATTCTATTATCAGTCCATCATTCCAGGATATCGTTGGTTTCATTGCTTTTAGTTTTTTAGTTTTAAAATGTGGGGGGCGTTAACCCTATGCAGAACCCATGACCTGAAGGACCTCTATGGTATCTCGCATTGTCTGGCCAGTCAGGTGAACTTTACAGAACTTGAATGTCCTTGCTTGATGCACACTAAAGATAGACATTACATTTGGTACATGGGAAATCATTAGGTTTGCTGTGTACCAGATATAGGCACCTTCATTTGGAAAAAATTAGGTATAATGCTAACTTTGTACTCTCAGGAGGGATGTAAATCTCATGTAGCTTTTTGTAGAAGTTTGCACAAGTGTTTTAAGCATGATGATATGATATTTATAATAAATATTTCCATGAGAAAATTTCTAATAAATAACATTTTGTAATTGATACTTTTGATAAGAAATTTTCTTATAAGAAAAATGCCCAATTTCTGATAAGAAATTTTCTTATAGAAAAATTCTTATAAGAAATTTTCTTATAAGAAGAATTCTTATAAGAAATTTTCTTATAAGAAAAATGCCCAATTTCTGATAGGAAATTTTCTTATAAGAAATTTCCAATAGGGTTACGGCTTCCCAGGCTTGCTTTACATGTTCTATAGCCGACATAATGTCATAGTTCTTCTTAAAGGATTTGACAGAGTCAGTTTTATCACCATCAATCGCCGAGATAAGGCTTTCAAAAGTAAGTTTTAAATATTTTGCTTTAAAAATAGATATTACTCCCTGGTCCATCGGTTGTAATATTGCAGTTGTGTAAGGTGGCAAGAACATAAAAGTCACAGGAAAAGGGGTTTTGGTATTAACTAAGCTGTGAGGATGTCCAGGTGCATTATAGAGGAGCAATAATGCTTTCGGTGGTAGACCTTTTTCATTGCAGTAGGTCAAAACACTTGGGCAAAAATGGTTGACAAACCAGTCTAAAAACAATTCTTGTGTCACCCAGGCCCTTTTGTTGCTCATCCAAATGACTGGAAGATGCTGCTTTGAATAACCTTACATTGCTCGCAGAGTTTCTGGATGATAAATCATTAAAGGTTTCGATTTGAAGTCCCCCGAGGCATTAGCACCAAGCAGCAAGGTAAAATGATCTTTCAATGCTTTGAAACCTGAAGCACGTTTTTCTTCCCTGAAAATGAAAGATCGAGATGGCATTCTCTTCCTAAACAATCCCGTCTCGTCAACATTGAAAACTAGATGAGGGGGAAAGGAGCCACTCTCAATCACTGCTTGCAGTTCATCCGGATAGGTTGCGGCTGATGTGGTGGTGTGCTATCAGCACTAGCAGATTCGCCTGATATTGCAGCACT
Source organism: Ischnura elegans (assembly GCF_921293095.1). Classification (NCBI taxonomy): domain Eukaryota; kingdom Metazoa; phylum Arthropoda; class Insecta; order Odonata; family Coenagrionidae; genus Ischnura; species Ischnura elegans. Next base: position 116,149,370 of record NC_060251.1, on the reverse strand, counting down.
GAAAACACCTACTCGCCTCTTAAAATTCTGGAACCAGCCAGTGCTTGCACTCAAAGTCTCAGAGCAATCACCACCATCATCAAAAGAATTTGCTCTATATCGAAATTGTGCTAATCGAAATTGCGCTGTATGAGACATGGGTGTAGTGGTTTTACAAGTAGTGGGCCCCATTGTTCCCATGGCAACGTGGGTTTGTCCCTATCCCCTACCTTCCACCCCTATCCTCTCCCTGGCGCCATTGACGGGCTCCTATCAAGGTGGTGCCTCCTTTCCTTTTTCTTCCCCTCCAATCCCCTCCCCGGGTGATTGCGAGCGAATGAGTTTTTGGTAGTGGGCCCTGGTGAGTTGTAGCCTTGTAAGGGTCCCCTTGGACCCTCATCATGAGTACTCGAGTGAGATAATGCAAGATATAAATTCAGGGTATCTTTTATTTGCGTTTCTCCTTTGTTGGTCCATCTTTTTGGACGTGAGCTATTCCTGGATTCCAGCTGGCAACATCAGTTCCTCAATGTGAGAAAACCCAAATAAAAGACTCCCAATTAATTGGAGTGGAAGCCTCTGCAGCTTATGTCAAACTGTATTATCAGTGTGCTGATAGACACATAAAATGGAGAGACAAACTAAGATGTATATCTGCCCGTCATAGCAGAGCCTGCTATGCTTCTTTATGTATGGTGTCTGTCACAAGTCTACTTACCAGTTGCACTCTGTGCTATGGTTACATGCACCCCAACTGAAATATAGGATAACTCTTTGGAGAATAGCTAGTGGATGGGAAAATATATTCAGGTGGCAAAAGAGATTCATCTCTTTGATTACAATAAGCAACTTGAGAGAACCATGCAGGCCCTTATTCAAAAAATTGAAAATGCCGACAAAATTGATCATGACACAAGGAGAAAGCATCTATGTATTGTACCAATGCACCCATTGAAAGCTGTTGAAAGCTCCCGCTCTATCACATGGGAGTAAAAATTTCCCATGGCAAGATGGGAAAACTTTTTGCAAATAACAGGGTACCGACAAAGGATGCATTAACTAAATTAAGTCTGTTGACTGAAAATAGTTATTTTTAGTTAGAGTTTCTGAATGAGGGCTTTATATTTTTGCAGTGATTTTTTTAATCATAGTTTTTATATTATTTACTTATTTTTAACTTTGTGACGATATGCCAATTTGCATGTAGCTGCACAATATCCCATGAACTGTCAATTTAATGCACCAATAAATTATTCTTATTAATTTTAACATCTTGTGCTCCCTTTTACTTTTTATGCTGATAGCAGTTAATACTAATTCTCATTGCAGATCACCTACAATCTTTCGGTGGATGGTCAGCCAGCAGGTGAGGTGGAGCGTGGAAAGGCCGTGGCCACAGCCAAAGCCCCCCAGTATCTCCTGAAAGTTCGCTTCTTCTTGAGCAATTCAACCTTCTCTATTGATGAGTTCTTTCTCCTTTGTCTTGGGTGAGTTATTCTTCTCGATAAATAAGTCTGTAAATGGGATCAAATCGATTGAGCTGTTCATATGCTGATTTTTTGAGTAGGTAGACATATCTGAGTAGGTAGACATATCAAGAGAGTGATTATATAAATGTCATAGGCTACGTTAGCATCAATGGTTATTAACGCCTTGATCCAGAGTGCCATCTATATGTGGAATTTTTTAAAGTACCCCTCAGACCCCCCAGGAATTTTTCTGGTTGGAAATCTACCCCCTCAGACAATCTACCTCCCGGACTTATTGCAGGACTTTCCTACGAAGGACTTTTCGCACTAAAGATTTTCACACAAAGGCCTTCGACTCGGCTCGGAGACACTAATGCTCGGCTTGCTAATGCCTTGGACCCCCTCTCTCTGATACCCTGCCATCCGAACCCTGCCATACCAGGAGTTCGACTCTTAAATAGTAGCCCTGCAGACAAATAAATGGGTTTTGGAAATCCAGGGGAAGGTTGGTGCCGAACCATAGTCTGCAGTTTGGAGTGAGAAGTAGTCCACATTTCACCAATCAAATCTCTCTCCTTCTCGAAGCCCTTATCCTACCATGTCTCTCCCCTCCTTGGCTATCAATTGTCTATCTGAATTTCCCTCACCCCACGTGGGAACTTATAAGACAGAGAAGATTGTGGAGAGGGAGATGTTCCTAGTTTATTACATTGGTTCCCAAGCCACGCTTGGACTATGTTCTGGGGTTTCCTTTCAAATTGGGTATTGCAGGGAAAGTTGGATTGTATCAGTTAACCAATGTCAAAGGCCGCCTGTTGCCTATTCACCCCGCCTGCAGTTTGAAGCCAGCCACCTCTTCCCGTAAACCACCTCCCCTCCATGGCTGGCGTGATTTCTCCTCAGCCCATGACTGGAAGTTAGCCGTTGGTGTGCGGCGGCGCTTGCTCCCTTGAACTGTTCATCACCGGTGTCTCACATCTCTCTGACTCTGACAGAGATGTTCACGGGTTGACTTGTCTTTTGTTGCTGCCACATGCCGTTCCACTTATTTCTTGTTTGTTTAAGGTTGTTTTTGTGGAAAAGTGGCTATTACATCTTACCATTGAAATACGTACTGAAATTGAAGTACAGAAGACTCCTGATTATATGGCTGCGGTTAATCCGGGTTGCAGAATATCCGTGCAGGAGTTCATGGTCCCTCGAAGTTTTCTGCCATCTTTATAAAAAAAAGAAATTCGGACGCAAAAGCAACATGATATTTGCATTTTTCAAATACAATGCTAAACCGGGCTAATTATTTCCATAAGAATCCACTTCTTAAAGTGAAACTATTTTATCTAGTTGCTGACGAGGAATGTTTCAAGGTTACTTGGACGTCTGCTCTGGCATTGAAGACGACGATCAGCGGCAGGAAAAAAACTCTTGATTAATTTTAGATGATTCTTCTATGGTTAATCATTTGTAAATTCAGAGAAATGTTACTTATGATCTACAATTGTACATTTCATATTGCAAATGCGCAATAATTGCCTTGGCCTCGCTTGAGGTTGAATATGGCCCAAAGGAACAGCAGATTTCGTTGCACTCGGGCATGTTTACGCCATAACCAGTCATGGCCAAACTTGAGAGGGATGGAATACATAGTAGAATTGAAAGCAGAGGATGAAGTGGAAGCAGAGATAGCATGAGTCATAGCCAGGCACTCGCCTGAGTAGACAATTTGCCTTAAGTCCTGGTTTCATATAGCCTCTACTGTTCGATGGCGTAATTGCACGCCCGTTACCTTATTGCTGTGCAGGTTCAGTGATTACGGATCCGCGTCCTGCAGCAGTTGCATTCCGAGCAACTTGTGCGAGATGCAACTACTTGGCATCGTGCCTGTCAGTGTAGTTTTTGACGTAGTTATGGTTTCGAAGCATTCATGCAAACTATTTTTCTGAATCCATGACCTTGCAGCCATGGGTACGTAGTTTTTGGAAACCAGGTATTACATGTAGCTGTAGGAATATGAATACGTTATCACTACGAAAAATATTGCCGTCAGGAAGAGAAAGCTCTTAACGATTCTGGAAAGCAATATAAAATAATAGACAGTGTGCGTAAGTCGTGCGTAAGACAGTGTGTAGATTGTTTGATTTAAGTAAATTATGAAAATTGCAATAAATAAAAGTGAAGTTTGGATTATCCATGTTTTCCGATTGTTCATGCCACCTCTCCCCAATCATTAGCCCATTGGGATAATCGGAAGTGCACAGTACTTCTGTTTGAAATACCAGGCACTTAAATTAATTTACTATGTACTTATGATGCAATTATTCTCTAGTTTGTTAAGTTGCACATCTATTAGCAAAGTCCTTATTTTTTCCTTGTGAATGGCTCTCCGTTCGAGAACTTACAGGTAAAATAAAATTGAGGTAGAGACCAATGAATCTTTCTCTATACAAAATCCTGAGGGCTAGGTACTGTATTTGATGGCATATTTAATATTGTCTAGCTCATTGATGCATTTTAACATTGTTTATTGTTTTTTTTATATTATGTATGATATACATATATGTTGAAGCTCATGCAATAATTCGCTTCTATTTACACGACCGTATAAGATCTAAAAGGAACTAACTTAAGTTGCTTAGGAGCCACACCTTAGCATAGACTTTTTTCTTGTGTGTACCATACTGAAATGAGGATGCATCTACATGCTGGTGTATCTTATATGTTGTCAAATATATAATTCTTTGTTCAAGGAATGAAAACTCAAATTTTTTGGAATACTATAATGGCTTGAAAAACTTTGTTGTTTTGGTACTCATGCCTGTAGATGGGCGCATGCATAACTCACAGGGTGTGAAGGATTGAGGTCTGTTTTTTGGAATGCCATGATAATTACTACATATAATAGTTAATTTCATCCTGTAGACATTTCAGGAATGTATGAAACAGGTCAAGATAAAAAAAAAATACGAAGATGGTTTTCAAATAAGGTACAAACATGTTAACGCTACAAAAAGTACTCTTCCATGCTATAAAACATGTTGACATCAGGGGTACCCTTAGATGAAATTTGAATGCAGGCATTGATTGATTGCTTATAAATGCAAAGGAAGGGCATTGTCAGATTTAACACATAAATGACATTTCTGTAACACATGAATAACATTTAAATAACATTCTGGAACGTTGAGAAGAGACCTTAAAGTATTGCTGATTCACATGTAGATTAGCTGTGTGTATTATAGTATAGTGTTAATGACAGCAGTCAGTTTTCACAAAGATAAATTTTCCCAGGTTAAAACCAATGCACAATAAATATAAATATGTGTCACAGTAAGCAAGTCTTATTTTTATAAAAGAGGTCGGCAATAGCTCCTGAACTGGGCATTACTTGTCGATCTCACCACCTTTTTTTATTCCATAATATTTTTTAGTTAGGAAGAAGAATTCCAAATAACAATATCATGCAAATCATGGGAATAAAAGTATGTATAATAAACTCTTTTGAGTACATCAGCACTTAATGAGATTTAACTGTGGACAATAAATAGTAGGCAGTGTTTAATTTTTAACACAAATTCTCGTTGTGGTAATACCAATTTATTTGTGGATCTAAATGGATACCAAGGAATTTAGCCCAATCTCTCAGTTGAAAACATGCATCAATGCAAGAATGCAATTTATTATGACATCTTGAGGAAGCCAAAAAGAATAGTCTCAGATTTCTTCTTGCTAAAACATAGTTTGTTGCCCCAGGACCAGCCCAGTGAGAAATGGGTGGTGGAATCCACGTGGAACCCACGTGGAGAATTAACGTGGATACCACGTGTTTTTGGTCGTGGAATCAACGTGGAACCCACGTGGAAATTTGGTGGAAAAATTAAAACAGCAGTTGGTGCTGTCCTAAAACCATTAAAACCTCAACCGCTCTATATCTAAACCTTCTATATATGTGTCTACGATTTTTCATGTGCTCTCATGGCTGCCTTTCCACGAATTATATAAAAATAGAATGTGCGATACATTTTCACATAACTAGCGTGGTTTCAGGATGATAAATGACGCAATGTCACCAGAGAGTTAAGTTCCACAAATTAGAAATTCTGTTTAACATTTTATGATAATCACCACAAATCCACTTGAAATCAACGTGGATTCCACGTGGGTCCAACCACTCAATATCCACCACCACCAAATATCCACCACTCAACGTGGATTCCACGTGGGTTCCACGTGGATTCCACCACCCATTTCTCACTGGGAGTGAGGCATCCTTATCATAATCACCTCTAATCTAAGTCTAATCACTCTTTCAATCTACTTTTTCATCTATGACAAGGTTAATTTCAGAAAATTTGCAGAATAATTTTTGCTTTTATTGTATGAATAAATGACTGTTTACATTGCAGGAATTTGACGGTGACAGTTCATGGATTGAGACCCGAAGGAGATCCAAAGCTGGAAGCTGTTAAGGATTCCATAATGGAGTCGTTTCCAGTGTGGGTGATGGACGAAGTAAAGGAGGTGGTCTACGACATGTACGGCCAAGCAGCTAAAGAACTGAATGCAGTGAACTACACGGTTCCGTGGATTCGTGACCGTGAAATCTTCAACGTTGTGACCCATGAAGAGGAGCAGAAGGAAATGGAGATGCCGTTTTGCAAGGAGACTTTGCGTGAGTTTAGAGTATTCACTTTATCATTTAAACTTCAAGTCGGAAAGTCAATACTTCACCAAGGTACCACATTTTCTCATGCACAGTAAACTCATGATTATCCTAATGGGCTAATGATGGGGCAGCACGAATAATCGGAAAACACTTATAATCCAAACTTTCACTTTTATTTTTTATAATGTTCATAATTTACCTAAATCAAACAATATATTCTTATTTATGCAAAAGAGTTTGACATTTTATATTGCTTCCAGTACTCAATGAGAGCTTTATTTGAACATTGAGACCTGACAGCAGGTAATCAGATGGAATCTTCAACCAGTGGCAATCAATTAGAGCTGAAGAAACTAAAATATCATCAGAAAATGCGTTGTGTTTGGTCTCATTCTTATTTGAATCTTGTGCATGTCATCCCATTACTGAAGGAATCGAGACATCTTCGAGCCCAGAAAGTCACTCACTCAATTTGTTCTCCAGAAACGGAGAATTGAAGCAGGTAGGCCAAAAAAGGTCAGTTGGAGAGGTAGGGATGAAACACGCTTCGATTGTCCTTGTGTAACTCGCTTTTTTCCTTCGAAGACAATGATTTAGGGCCGTATTAATAGTCGACCCCCAGGGATCCCCTAGCTCTAGGTATCCCCTTACAGTCCCCCACGCCCAAATCTGGTATTAATAGTCGTCCCCTAGGCTGTAGGGGCCCCCTTGCAGTCCCCTACAATGGGAGCGGAGTGAGCCTTACCTTGCGACATGTGCATGAAGCGGAGAAAACAGGTACTACTGGAATTGTAAGCAGAAATCTTTAGTTGCTTTCGTATTTTATTGACTTCATGTTGTTGCTTGTTCCAATACGTTCGTTGCTGTTGTGCTCTCGTTAAAAAGTTACTCATTTATGCCTTTATTCACCTCCATATTAATTCATACCATACCATTTATTCATTCTGTCACATTGCTCATTCGCCCATTCAAAAATCGTTTCGTTTTCACCCATTTTCATTAATTTCACCATATACCTTTCATCTCAACCTTTTCCTGTGTATCACTTCGCTGTATATACGTTCATATTTTCCCATTTACCCGTGATTTGGTTTATCTTTGACGAGGATGGGCAGCCTGGAGGCCTTTGTTCGTCGTCTCGATAGATTGGCGAACCAACATCTGAGATTGAAGAAGTTTTACGTCCGTGATGCGCAAAATCCATTCGATTTTTTTAGAGATACAGAGTTCCTGCAGCGGTACCGGTTTCCTAAGGAAGCCGTGAGAGGGCCTCTGCTTGATATGGTGCGGCCTCATTTCGTCGGTCCTTAGTGAATCTCAGGTTAGAGAGTGTATACGAGGTTCAATACATCTGTGTGAAATCATGCGTAGGACAAACTGAAAGGGCCATACAATGCTGAATAAAAGAACATGCTCGAACACTGAAGAATAGACAAGAAGAGAAATCAGAAATTGTTCAACATGTCTTGTCAGAGCCAGGTCATGAAATCAATTTTGATAAAGCAAAAATCTTGGCCAAAGAAATTCAATATATCGTAGTAGAATAATCAGAGAATCGGTGTAAATTACCAAAAGACCATAAAATATGAATCGGGAAGACGGTTACTCCCTTTCCAGCACCACACTTGTTTCTGGACCCCCTGCCCCGTGTAGGGACCAATCAGCGACGGGCAAGCGCTCCCTCAGTCTGGCGCCACCATATAAACATCGGGCAATCAGAGGCACTCTCCAGTTCAGCCTGGCCTGAGGACACCTACAGCACAGTTGGTGAAACGTCGCCATCAAAATGACAGCGCGGACGGAACCAGGAAATCTATCCAACTGCGTACTAGTTGTATTATTCGATCTTGGGAATGCAATTACTTAAACCTTTAAAACACAACGGCCACATTATCTGGTTTTTATTCCGCAACATTACCTCCTCAGTCTCAGTTACCAGTGTTTGCGCCACAAAAGATTTGTATATTTTTTGGCTGTTGCTAGATACCAAAACTTGTTCCAAATCCATTTCCCTTACTAACAGGCACCGATTTCCTTATGTTCAGCCATTATCTCATGCTTTCATGATAGGAATTAACGAGTTGAAGGAATAAATTTATATGCAAATTTTAAAATTTTTAAATATATTTTATAAAAATAAAATTTACAAATTAGGGGTCAGGTTTCCCACAAAACTATTTCAGTTGTGCTTCCGCCAGCTTTCTAGCAGCCACAGCTTGCCTCAGTCTATCTTTTGTCATTTTGTCCTTCTCCAGGGATCTTTCTATCTTCATTTCATACAATCTTCGTAAATAGTTCCTCTCCTCTTCCATCATTTCCAACCTGGCCCTTAACTTTCTCTCAGCAATGCCCAAGGAAGTATTGGCTGAAAGCATCCAGGAAGAAATTATAAATAACATTATCATACATCATTTTGTAGGAAAAAATAAATAAACAGAGCTAAAAGCATGATCATTTTTCAATTTTTTTTTAAATCACAGAAAATGTAGCATTGTGACTTAAACGACATATTTTTATCGAAAACTTTTATATTAAAATATCGTTTAGATGGTTATAAATTTTATCCCACAGCCTCCCAAAGCTTCTATTTAAATAATTTTCGATAGAATTTGCACCGAGTCCAACGGCTAATATCATTTAAGTTAATAATGCAATTATACTTGCTATCAAAACACTAGCACCTAATTTTCTAGCAGCTAATTTTCAAGGCATATTAAGGACTATTATTCATTGTCATTAAAATTATCAAATTCACATCTAATCACACCAAAGAAATTAATACAGCAATTAGCAAATAATGCAAGAGCAAAAAAAGCACCCGCATTTCAGAAACACCGTTTTTCAGGCTCAATAGGCAAATAAATATGCGCCCGTCAGCACGTAAAACCTCATACCGTAATACACTCCACATATTACTCCAACACACATTACTGGATCCTCTCAGAATGAATGCACATTTTACTTTCTTTACTTCAAATATTCTGTTGCTAAATAGGCACGCTGCAATCTTATTATGAAATCGACAGAAAATGCTGAATCCGGCAAGGCGAGGATGTACTTCAACATTGTATTACCAACTACGTAAAATCAATTAACCTGCAGATAAATACCTGAAAGAGACATCCTAAACTTACCTTTACTTGCATAGCCTTTTTATTTACATTTTCAGTTATTTTACATCTCTTCTAACAACATCGCGGTGACAGTTGAACTCACTCTGTACAGCTAGCCACGCCTTCTTCTTCGCCTCGCATTGAACGCTGTCCGTTCTCTTGTTTTCAATGGAACATTTATATTTTTCAATCAAATCGCACAATATTTTCTTCTCCGTAGATGAAAACGAAGCATTTCGCGCCGCTATCTCAAGTTATTTGTACAAAAACACCTATAAAATAAAGTAAATAAACACCTCTGTTGTCGTTACGGCCCCTAGTTACCACGTTCGGAGTCCCCTTACCAGGGGAATCTAAGGGGACGACTATTAATACCAATGTTGAAGATTCCCCTTGGAGTCCCTTGGGAAGGGTGCCCCTAGGGGACCCTTAGGGGAACGACTATTAATACGGCCCTTAGGGTCTGTGTGATCTTGGAAACGAAAAAAAACATGAGAGGTATGGGCTGATGGAGGGCTGAGGGCGGTTTTCTGAAATCTGCGACGTAGTTACTTTTGCCGTGGTTATTAACCTATGACCCTGGGATTCCCCCGATGATTGTTCAGTCTATTGGAAAGATTCACTCAGTGTGCCGATTGTATTTTGCCTTAAAATTTTCCATGGCTGAAACTCTGTCACGTGGGTAGCTGCGAGAGCTTTTGAACAAAATGGTTCATGAGTCGTATAAGCATCACAGTGTATTGGTGCATGCAAAGAGAGAATTGGAACTCTTTTCCACACTAATGGGACATTGCATTTACTGAATCTTTAATTTAAAATTTCAGATCCAGATTCAATGTCTTCTGCAACTTTGGATCCATTGTATCTGGCAAAGGGCAATATCCATGGATATTTGGATCCGATGTATCGATCCGACCATCCCTAATTAGAAATTGACTTAGTTGGTATTTGCCATACCATCGGCTTGCTCACCAAATTTTTGTTACTGTTGGTTGTGTGAGGTTTAAAAATTATAAAGACCTGTAGTTTTCTGCTTTTCGATCGGTAGCCTACGTCTCCAGCTATTTATGCCGAAAAGTCAATGGCCTTGACATGATTAGTTTATCACAGTGGATGCACATGCCAAGCAGTTCTCTGCTTTGCAGCTACTCTTTTCCTCTTCTTATTGGCTTTTAATAGTTAAATAATAGTAATAATAGTTTGACATTTTTTAGTGTACCCCCCCCTCAGAAATTCCTCTGAACATCTTCCAAACTTATCTGAAGAACTTCTCCTGCTAAGGACTTTTTGCACTAAGGTTTTTCGCGCAAAGGATTCTCGCGCAAAGGCCCTTCGACTTAAAGGCTTGGAGACTCTAAGTCTTGGAGCTCTGTCTCCGAACTCTGCCCTCTGAAACCTGACCTCCGAATCTGACCTCCGAACTCTGCCCTCTGAACTAGCCATACCTGGAGATCAAGACTAATATAGCAAGTATGGTGGAGGAATACCTGCATCTGGAAATCCAAGGGATGGATGTTGGTGCTGATGCATAAAACTGCAATTTGGAGTGAGAAGTACTCCATTTTGTCCTATACTTTTTCCTCTCTCCCTCCAAGACCTCATCCTACCATGTCATTCCCTTCCTTGACTTCCAATGGCTTTCCTGAACTGTTGATCACACCACTTGGCTGTGTCTCCAACCCAGAAGATAGAGGAGAGGAAACCCAGCAGTACGCTGTTCCCCCAACCCCTGGTTAAATTACGAGAAGTTTTCTAGAGTTTTCCTGTCAACACGGGCGCTTCCCGGAAAATTTGGACTGTCGGGCTCACTGGGACATCGAGGTACTCCTCCCCTCCTTCCCTAAATTTGCCCCTCCACTCTGCCCTGTTCCGGCCTGTTGCTTACTGGCTTTTGCTACTGTGACATCAGTTGATTTTTGAGGGTGATTCTCAACTAATTTTTGGTGTTGACAGGCAAAACAGCTTTGCACTTAGTTTTTCTTATTGGTTAAGGTTCATTTTGAGATTATAAGTTGTCAATGTTGATTATTGTAATACTTGTGATAGGTACTGAATATTTCTACCTTCGAGTACTAGTTGATTGAGCGACTAGTAATTTTGACACAATTGTTTCTCTGACTGCTGATTACATATTCTTGTTTTTTGTTGACTTTTTCCCTCTTGAGTTCAGTGGCGGATGAAAGGAGTTTCCCTGTGTCTGGGCTCATGTTACGAATCTCCAAGATTTAAACAACGCAATGCCACAATAGATAGGAATACAAAGTCAAAGATATCATAAAATCAGTCAATGCATTGGAATAAAATAAAATTGCATCAATAGCCTACTGCCGAAAGAAAATAGGAAATAGAATTTTACTAGGGGCTGACCAAGATAAATCAAAAGCAATAGACAAAATATATAATGGTCCTCTCAGGACTGCATGAGGAGCTGCAAATATTTAAAAATTTGTGCCATCCCATCTGTGTCATGTGTTTTTGTCGGCTAGTATCATCTCCAAGGATATGGCATCTCACCTCTCAGAGCTTGTCTAATTTAATGGTCATTAAGATTTTCTACTGCATTATGTACGAATCATATATGATACATATTTATTTTAAAAGCTTTATTTTCTCAATTTTTGTAATTATTCAAAGACTACCTGAATTTTACTAAGTCCCCTTTACATCTCATTCAAAAGGACTCCTTGCAAAACTGTTATGATCCTCATTTAGCTACCTACCTAATTGTGTCCATGATTTCCTCATTATAGGGGCACATAGCTGCTCATGCAACTCTACCAAGATAATTCGTGGGGATGCTCCATTCATTGGATCCGAAGCTGAGTGGTGGTGAGTAAGCCTTACATTATTATTCTTAATTTACCACTGGGGAACACAGTGGCGGATACAGAAAAAACTCAAGGGGGGGGCGCAACATATCTTGAGTTGTCTTTACTTTTATCGTAATAAAAGATGATCAAGTCACAGGCAAAGTATATGAAAATTTTATTTAAAGTGATTATACACATGTAAAAGACAATGCCATCTTGATATAAAAAAGTTACAATTGTGGTTTTGCAATGTTCGGCAATACAGGCGGACCCGCAAGGGGGGGGCGCGCGCCCCCTGCGTCCCCCATCTGTATCCGCCACTGGGGGAACAACACCTAATATCAAAAGCCTCTTTGAAGTTTTTGAAGATAATTGTCAACAGTTCTCATTGGACTACAACCTTGTTGGGATGGAAAGGCTTGATTGTACATTGTAAATTACGCAAACCATTCTCCTGATTTATGTAATTTACATTCATATTTCTTCTCAAGTTTATGACCCCAATATATATGTTATTTTTTTAAATCCTTTGATGCATAGAACAACATGAGTTTGTTTCCCTCTGATTTTATTTGATATTTCAAGACCTCTAAAAGTTTCTATTAGTCTTGGGCAGTTTTATTTTCCATTAGAGCCTTTCTTTCCATCATATTGTTTTCTTTGTGAATTGCAGGTCATTCTCAAAGCAGACAAAAGGGAAGGTCATACGCTACAATAAAGAGGTGAGAAGACTAGCCCGAAAGTTCATAAGGGAGCAAGCTCTGGCAGAAATTATGATTCCTGACCTGACCAAGAATTTTGCAAGGGTATGTTTTCTTACTGAAAATGCATCAGTCAAACAATGTATTATTATTAATTATGAAAAATATTCTGATATTTTCTACTTCTTCCAGCACAGATTGACAGCTTTCTTCACCCGACAGCAGATCTTTTTAGAGGCGATAATGTCATAGTACTCTTATGCCCACTGATCTATGTACTTGCGACTCATGCAATCTCTACTTCTTTCGTCTCTCCTTCCACATCCTCCACTGCCTTCACCTACTCCACACACTTCCCCTCCTGCTTGTCCTCGACTGGTGCATGGTAAATAAACATGACGGAATGCAATGAAATCTCCAGTTCCCTTTGGCTTTGTTCAACTGCGTACAATGCCAACTCAATAATTTTGCATTTGCGATGTGAAAAATATAGTAAAAAATCGTAGATAGTATTTTCTTAATTTGCGAATGATTATACTTTGCAGAAATGTTTTAAAATTGATAAATTTTTTTTCTGCCCCTCATTGTCTTCTGCTACGCTAAAGCAGACGTCCAAGAAAACTGAACACATTCCTCAGTCAGTAAGTAAAGAATATACAGTAGAACCTCGATCTATCGTTTTTCAGGGAGATGGACGAAAAAAATGATGAATGCGGGAAAACGATCGATGCGGGAATTTTTAGCTAGGTTGCCCATGTTCCAGGAAATGCAGGATTTTGGTGCGTAGTTATGATATTTGTTAAAGAATTCAAACAAGATTTTAGCTAATAGGGAAGTACACTAGTGTTTCAAATGCACCAAACACTTTTTTAAAATTAGAGTACAGAATAACATAATGTCGTAAAACCACAGTTTAAATCCTAATAGTGAATACTTGATTCGAGAGGCCGTCCAAAATATGGAAAAATTCAAAGGCCGCTAAAACGGGTGTTCATCCCAGACGGCACAGAACCCTCCGTATCTAATTCGTATGTACATAGTACCCATTGACTACGGGGATACTGTGCCGCTCCATCGCTTTTCGTCAATGGATAATTTCCATTCGCGGCCTGTCGACGAAGCGCGTACGAAGCATGTGAATGTCCGCTATGAAGCACGTACGATAGGATACGAAGCACGCAGGAACACAGCACTCAGGCTAATCTCAATCGATTAGGTCGAAAATTAGATATATCGTAACTCGCACGATCGAAAAATGTATCGAACGCAACACAATCGATAGCTACCGACCGTAGCGAGAACCTTAATACGAATCATTAAGCCGATGTCCCACAGTCAAATTTGCATCAAAATATTTGCATCAAAATTTTTGTCCAAATATTTTGATGCAAATATTTTGCTGCAACTGGATGGGGGGTGTCCCACGATGCATCTCATTTTGATCAAAAACAAACGAAAGACGATATTTATGTAAACAATTTGGAAACTTGTGGAGGTGAAGGATTCTGTCTTTTATAGCAAGCAAAATTGTCTGAACAGGCCTCTTGAACATTAAAGATGCGAAAAAAAGAAAACAGAAGGAATGCTGAACTTGGCCTTGGCTGGAAAGGGGGTATGAAAGTGTTGGAATAAGCATGCTAAACATGGTGGAGAAGGAGTTGGTCGCCGATGTTCCCGTATATTATCGATAATAATTGACGATAAGTGAGGATATTTTCATGTCCCATATCAGCAAGGTTGAGGGCAGAATAAAATGCCAGGGTACAAACGTGAGGCAGTTTATTCCCGCGAGGAAAATGTTATTAATAAATGATGGACATTGCGGTTGAGGAGATGTTATCAATAGTGCTGTAAGCGTGAATTTAAATCACATTTTTCTCTCCTAATGTAGCAGTTGCTAAAATAAGGTGCTAATCCTATAATCATAGTAATAGAAACAGGCAGCTGTAGTTTCACAGGTATAATCGTCAGTTCATAATAGTCATTTCTCCAGCTGCTCACTCGCATTGTATGCCCTCCACAAAGCTAACCTGTAAAATTCGGCCTCGATACCTTAAGAAAATCTTTTATTCTTTCCAAAACATCCCTCCTTGTATTGCGATTCTAAAGATCACTTCCTTCTTATTGAAGATCGACTAATTATTACGGATTTCCTAGTTGAGAGCTTCCATTGCCTATCACAAAGACCAATGTTTGCTCATTTTTACTTTTAGGACCACAACAGGCGATGAAATAGACGATCACGAACGTATATATATATTTGAAATAATGTTTTGTGAATTCACTTCGTGGTATGGTGTTATTATAAATTTAAAACTAAACCTTTTAGTATTCCATGCAGTACAAATGAAAAACTCAACCGGTTTCGATCTTTTCAGGTCCTTGTCTAGAGGTTTACGATTAAGATAACGACCTGAAAAGGTGGAAACCTGTTGGATTTTTAATGCATACTGTGTGGATAATAACAAAGTTTGCTTTTGTGTCCATAATATACATAATTATTAATTAAAATACTCATGCAGACGATAAATAAGTTTAACCTATTTGGCCTATGTGTCAGCGCTTGGCGATGCTTTTTTGTCAAAGGCACTGTGATTGGTTGGTTTCATCCAATTGGATGAAAATTTAGAACCTGCCCTATCCATTTGTACAAATCACCGAGCACCGGTGATTTGTACAAACGATAGGACCAAAAGCCAGTTGGATGAAATTTTGACCGGGACAGGGTGCGGGTGAGTTGCATCAAAATTTGATGCAAATATTTTGATGCAAATTTGACCGTGGGACATCGGCTTTATGAATTGTAAGTTCTCAACAGGTAAATAATACTATATCATGGTATTTAGAATTCATGATACAGTATTATTTACCTATTGAGAACTTACAAAACTTATTCGGCCACTTAACACTAGAAGGACGGCAGGGGTCATTTGACCCATTTTCAGAATTCAAATTTATTTTTCTCTCATTAAAATATTTTTTAAAATTTTGAAACTTTTTGACTTTGTTCATTTTGGTCTATATTTTGATAAATTAGTGAATATTCAACAATAATGTTTTGTTTTAAATTTTTATGACGTGTTATACCTAGAAGGACGGCTAGGGGTCATTTGACCCACAACTCGTTTTCGCGCTATTTTCTTGCCCGTGGGCTCTTTAGTGCCATGTATATCATATAATCAGCAAGAGGCTAGTGTGGTAGATGATTTGCTTCATTTTGAACCTGGAAGTACCCGGTTCAATGCCAGTTTGGTCCCAAGGGCTCATATCTGTATTCGAAAACCTAGGCATAGCGACTTGCTGTGCACAATCTTTCGGTATTTTTTGGGCAGCAAAGGGAAATAAAACCTTTTCAATCCTCGATTTGCGTAAATTCATGTAATAATGGTGTTTTAATTTTCTTTTATTTATTGTTCAATGATTATTGTATTACCCACACCGGAAAATCGTCACGTATCCCAAGAATTGTTTTCCGTCGTCCAAGATTCAGAGCTCTTAGAGACATTATTTTCAATATCGACTCATCAGGTTTACGAATAACTTTCATTTTTCTGGCCTGACGGCACTGTCACTTGACCTAGCCCCTTTGCCGTGTGTCCAGCATTAGTGCCGCCTGACCCCGTCGGGGTTGACTGCACGCTGCGTCCTGGGGAAAAATCCTGTCTCTTTTTGAGAGAGCGGAGGAATTGGTGGACTGTAAAATTCTACTGTAAATCCTACCCTTGGTATCCGCACGTAGGTCGGAGAAGAAGCATTACTGCAAGTTCTTGGAAGATACGAATCAGGATACAGTTGGTGGTTGAGTCCCTGCCTTTCGAAAGGCAATTAGCGTTACTTCTGAAAATTTTGTCCTTTTGTGTGAATTTCTAATGCTCTCCAGCTCCTATGCAACTAGAGAAGAGTCTACCATATTGCGCTTTCATTTGTAGATTTTTTGCATACATATCAGTAGCGAGTTGAGGAAGAAAGAAAGAAGTCGAGAAATAGATCAAGAGAAGAGAATCGTCGCGATTCAAATAGCTTTAGGGAATATTAAAGATCCGTCTGGAAGTGAATCGTAAACATCAGTTCAAGGACATTCTCACCAATCCATCAACATCTGCGTGTGATGGAAGCGACGAAGTCCAAGATAGTGAATCCGATGGCGACTTTGGCGTGATCGCAAATGCACAGCTCTATCCAACAAAATGCAGCTGTCCTTTTATGAGGTAAATTCCAAATAAACCAGACAAATTTGGAATCGAGTACTGGGTTTTGACAGATGTGAAATGAAAATACAGCCTAAATGAATTTCCATATTGTGGAAAAGATGATGATTGCCCATCAAATGAAGTGCTGGGGAATATATATAGTTACTAAAGTGACCGTAACATACAATAATTCAGGAATAAATGTAACTTGTAACAATTACTTTCCATCCATCCAGCTGGCAGGAAGTCATAAAAAAAATGGAAAAATTCTCTTGCATGGACGATCTGAAAAAAACAGGCATGACGCACAAATATCCATGACCCCTAAAATAGCAATGTAATCCATTCAACGCGAGTGTTCAAAAATACCTTAGGCCATACTCTTTCATGGAATCAGGCAAACTAGAATAATGATGTACTTTCACTCAGAAGCATGATCTCAGACGACACCATTTCCGAAACGAATAAAAGAATACCAGAGACCATCCTATTTCATAATAAAAACAAAGCGGGAGTAGATAGGATGGATAGCATGTATCAATTTATTTACGCGTCTCCAAATCCAACAGCCATATCTCCATGGGCACAAAAAAGAAAAAGGTGCCAAATACCATCAAATTGAATCATTGCACCAATTTCCTTTCCATTTTCCAAATTCCTTTTCATGTGCAAATGGCTGGTGTCCTAACACCCCCTGCCAAACTCTTTCAAGCGGCTTGCGGGTTAGTGTGTAGATTTAGATGTAGATGAATAAATCGTAATTCAGCGCAAAAAAAATATTTTGTGGAAACAGCGCTGAAAAAATACTGTCTGTCTGAGATTTACAACAAAGTAATAAGTTTAAAAAATTTTAATGCAAATTTTGTAAACCCAGTACCCCTATTGTTTAAACGTGTAACGCAACTTTTGTATTGAGTGTATGTATTTTCATTATTTGATTTACAATCGACTACTACATACGGTTTAATTCATGATTCTTTAAAATAATTGTTATTAACTTTTGACGATGGAAATAATATTTAATAATGTTAAATAGTGTTTATAATGAACTTATTCAACAATTTTTACTATTAATCTGAATATTGGTTGAAAATTAGGCGTTTTATTCCAAAATACATTTTAGGGGTCAAATGACCCCTAGCCGTCCTTCTAGGTAGCGCGAAACTCCCGTCCTCCTAGTGTTAAATAACTGCGAAAAATGAGATTCTCAAGGCTAATTCACGCATCCCCAGCATCCAGCATTCTTAAGTGGCTCGTACTTACTTGGAAACCTTGAGATGTTAATAAGAATAAATTCTTATTAATTTTGACACTAAATAAGACATCACATAGCCCACGAGCATTAAAAAGCTTACCCTAAAGCCTGACGAAATAAAATTTTTAAATAAAAATTGCCGATGAAACAGCATTGCTGACACATCTGGTATTAGTATGATCGATTTCATCAAAATGCAAGCAAAAATTAACGTATAGTTCAGTGTCAGCTACTAAAACTGACCCATATCAGGTGCTAAAGTATTTGAAAAATTATTTGGGATGAGTAAAAGTCTCTAGGTCACTGCAGTAAATGTATCAACCTATTAAAAATATGAAAGTCCTGCCAAATCACCAACATAAACACTTGTAAAATAAAACATGGTATCTCTTAGATCACACCTCCGATTTTATACTTACTTTGCATGAAGTCACCACCACAAGAAATTTTAAAGAGGCAGGAAAGAAAAAACCCACAGAAATACAATACATATATTATGTATTTTCTATTGTCAACCACAATAATATTTCCAATTTTCTCTTCTATCCCACATCTAATTTAGCGAAACAATTACTCTTATTCTCTTTCGAATAGAAAATTATTTAAAAGAGGACTGGTCGATACATAAAAACTATCTTCAATACTTTCTCCGATGAACGTCCACTATCACAGCATCAACTTGCACAAATCAAATCCACAAATATGTCACTTCTGCCACAATGTCTGTATTATGTATTTTCTATTGTCAACCACGATAATATTTTATTATTTTTTGTAAGAACTGAGTCAAACTAATAAACCTATTTCAGACGTTTGCTGCAAGACTTATTTGTTGCATATGTATTCACGCCGGCCGGAACGTTCGCCCTACGCAACTAGAATCATGGGATGTTAGCCTTATTTCCGTGCTGGCTGGTTGTTGCAATGGTTCGCTGTCCAGGATGAGTTCAAGAAAAGATAATCTTGGTTGGGAGAAGGAAAATTCCAACAATTTATAAATGGTATACCAAACTTTGATGTATTTATGGTCACTGAATTTTTGAAAAAGGAGGACAGGTTCAACGCTCCATAGAAATGCGAGACGTTAAGGCTAACAAGGGGAGACCACGTACTTTGCTCAATCTTTTTCAATTAGGGCCTTAGTTAGGCTGTGATTAATTAATTTTCATGTGTTGCTTTTCACAAGTTATGTATATAAATCCAAAATATCTTCCGCTATGCAATGGTCGGTTCGGGTAGTGGTAGCGTGTACGATTTCAAGGAAAGATTCCCACCCTAAGGATCAGGGTTCAAGACTACATCATAGCATTATTTTTTGTTGTCTTCATAGTGATCATACGGCATCAAGTTTATCATTAATTATAATTGCAGCAATCATTGACATGAGACAATTTTTTTATCATCATAATGGCGTTTAGGTATTTTAGCAGTGTCATTACAAACGCAGAGATACGATGACTACAAGGGTTGGTGTGCGCTAAAATGTTAATTTTTTCTTTGCTTAAACTGACCAACTTCCACATTAAAAATGAAAACCACTCTTGCAAGAGCACATACCATTAAAGGCTCGCGGCAAGCAATAATATGCGTGCAGACTTATTAATAAGAACACAAAGCGAATATAAAATGCCATATATCTCGAACACTTGTAATTCACATTATTCCAAAGGGAGTTTACTTACTCAGTACCTACCTCAGTACCTTGTACACCCATTTCTCGTATAGCGCAAGGGATGCGTTCCTTGGGGTCTTTGCGCTATACGAATTTGCTTTATACGAGAGCGTTTTAACATTGGAAAGATAGGGATGCGTTCCTGATAGCGTAGGTCTTGGGTATTGAATTTCCTCTAAAACATATATATTCCCATAAATAGCCTTAAAAAACATTATTTATATAAATGTTTATAGTTTAAAACATCTTTAAAGATAAAATGCACACATTTGAAGACTTTTATTCACGTAAAAAAAAATTCTTACGTGCTTTTGAAATTCCCTCCTGTCGTGCGGGTGGGCTAACATCTGCTATCTCAGGAGTTCGTAATGCATTGCCGGCAGTTGACGATTTTTCAAACCAGTCTATAAACAACTATTATGTCACCCAAGCCCATTTGTCGCTCATCGAAATGACAGGCAAATGCTAATTTGAATGCCATTTCATACTTAGCGAAGTTTATGAATGATAAATCATTTTAATTTGAAGTCCTCCGAGTCATTAGCAGCTACGTGAAACAGTCTTTAAATGCCTTGAAACCTGACCCAGGTTTTCCTTCCCTGAGAATGAATGAACGAGAATGCATTCTTTTCAAAGAATATCGGCTCGTCAACACTAAAAACTAGTTGAGGGGGAAAGGAACCACTTTCAATCACAGCTTGGAGTTCATCAGAAAATTTTGTGGTGACTGCGTTATCAACACTTGCAGATTCACCTGATATCGCCACACTGAAAATACCTGCTTGCCGTTTAAGTTCTGGAACCAACCGGAGCTTTCACTAAATGTCTCGGAGCGATTACCACTCTCGTCTTTTTGTACTGATTCACTATCTTCAGAGGGGGGAGGGGAGTGCTGAATGAAGTGGGATAGCGGATCTTGAAAGTGAAATGCACTAATGTAACTATTCCACAGTACATACTCAGCTTCTCTCTATAGTAGTTCAATCTCCTGGTGGTGTCTGTCGTTATTAGCCACAAATAATACGTTGTAAACACTTAGTTTCATTTTTGTCAAACGATGGATGCGGGAAAATTATACAACAGGACCGCGATCTTCAAACGATTAACGTGGGAAAACGATACTTTGGGGAATGATGGATGTGGGAAAAAATTACATTGCCTTTATGGAACTTTGTTTGGGACCAGGAATGGCGAACAATGAATGAGGGAAAACGATCAATGCAGGAACGATAGTTCGGGGTTCCACTGTACATGATTATGTTTCAAGAAGGGAATTCATAAGAAGTAATTACATTCTTAACTGATTTCATATGAATTCTTTTGATGAGTACTATTGCAAACTGTATTTGCATGATGCATCATAAATATCATTATTCATCTCAGGAAACTCCCCAAGAGAGTGACATGGCCACCTGCTGGCTAAAGGGAGGACTCGCCGGCAATTTGGCCACGGTGAATTTTATGGATGACGTAATTGCGGAGGTCGGGAAACAAATGAAGATAATCGCTCATCTCACTATTGTAGGTGACCTCAAGGTAAGATGATGACATGATGTTTATCTACACTTGCATTTCATAATGTCTGCCGATAACCAATCATGAATTTAACTTTTACCATTGTGTAAAGTAAATAAATATGTAGCTGATATAATGAAATATATTTCTTGCGAAGAATATATTTCTTCTGAATATTATATGAAATTTTTGATATGTTAGAATGTTTGCAAAGGCCATCAAAACTGGTTTCTGAGATGTTTATCTTCCAGCTGCTCTCATCAAATGACGTCATCAGACATTTCATGGCATTTCCAATGAAAATAAGGCAATTACACCAGGTGTAGAAATATGAAACGAGAATTATTCTGTAAAAATTGCACATCTGTTATCTGAAAATTAAAATAAAATTTTATTCAAAATAATATCCATTGGAATTTTATAAATTTTTAACCATCATTATAGCAGGTTTGTAAACTTTCTTAAACTTGTGGAGCAACAGTTGTAAGCAATGAATTAGGTAACTCAATGATCCTCCTGTATCGAAGAAACAGGGACATTGGGAAAAGATTATGGGAGAGAATATCAGGGAAAGATATAATGTTTTAGAAAAAGTATAATTTTTTCATTGTATATTTGACTAAATTTTGATTGTTGCATAAATTTTTTTCACCTGTGGTCCTGGTTTCATTTTCATAAAGCTATCCTGGTAAATTTAATTGATTTTTGAAATCTTACGGAACCCAATGTAATGAAGCCCTTTGTTGTTACAGATGCGGTACAACTTTCAAGGCAAAGAAGGGAAGGAATATGGGTCAGGCAGAGTCGTGGGCATCGCTAAGAATGTCACTTATAAGATGGTGATTGTTTTGGATAAGGATAACAAATCTGCCCATTTGGAGTCCTTTGATTTCAAGTGCATAAGGTGATTATGGTTTTGTTAATCTATCTTCACTCTCTGGTGGATGCCTCCATGGCATTTGTCTTCTACGTATTTTAGTCTCTCAACTCTCCATTTTGTATTGTTTGTATTAAATGTCTTTGTGCCGAGGGATTCAATTTTCAACGTTAGCAGTAGTTTTTCTGATATCTGAATGAATTATACTCTATAGTAGCTATGCTGCATCAAAGAGAGTTTGACGAGTCAGATAGAATAAGACTTATCGCTTGTTTATTGCCTATACTATTAAAGATGATTTTGTAAGTAGACCTAGCAGTTACACTTGCAGCACAATAGCAGTTGGTCAAAAACTGTGTGAACCTGGCATAAATAAATGTAAGCAGTAGGCAAATTTCGTCAAGAGACAAAGTAAATCAGGAGTGAATATTAGCAGGATCTAGGTATGAACTATGATCATTGGCAACATAATTTTTCTGTCAAACTATGAAATATTCAACTGTTAACACTTTTATCCGCCTTTACTATGAGAAAATTCCCTACACCTTAACAATAGAAAGACAAATACAGTGCAACCTCGATATAACGTCACCCCAAGGTGCACTAAAAAACACTCGCTATAGCGAATTGTCGCTTTACCGGAGGTGGAGCAAATAATAGCCAATATACCTGTTGCGAACAGATATACAGGAACAGGAGTGGTGCGGCGACAGATAAACATCTATCCGATAAACGTAAGCATAAATCCAGACGAAAGGCGATGTTTTTTTGCATCACTAAATTTCCTTACTCAAATAACGACTAACTATTCAAACAATTTATAAGCGCCGCACTGAATAAAAATTATTTAAAGCATTGTTTCGTCAATCATTATATTTATCGAACGAGAGTTTACCACATAAATTTGAGACAGCACTCCATTAACTTCATTTCTAACAGATCGCTAGCAGTTACAGAGATTAAGGAGTCTTGATGAAAGTCTTCCGGCGGTGAAACCCTCGCTATGGTGAGAGCCAACGCCGAAAGGGTCTCGTAAAAACGAATTTTTAACACGCTTATTATAGGGTCAATTGACGGTGCATCGGCTATCTCTCATAATAGCGGGGGTGTCGCTATAGCCCGTACTCGCTTTAACGAGGTTCCACTGTACATATCACTTTCACGCCGAATGTCGGGTATAGCTATTGCTGATGTTTTAATGCTAGTGACTGAACATCGGCTCTAGCCAATGCAAGGGAAGGGAAGTGACCGCTGAGGCAGCAATTGTCTGCGATGCATTCAGGCCCGGCCTGAGACCCAGCTTAGCGAGTCCTTAGGGCCACTCCTCAGGCAATTAAGTCTGACCCTCACATTTATGATCATCCTCACTGCAGGAATCTGTTGGGAAGTGGTTATGCATACTGTCAATAGTTTTTACAATGATAAATTTTGTTGCATACTATAATTTTTTAATACTTTGCAATGAATTTTTTTATTTGTTCTGTGCATAAGCAATTTTAAAAAGAAATTTTAGTGTTATAAATAACAGACTTTTGGACTTACAGCTTTATTACCTTGTATTCACTAATTTTGTTGTTATTAACGCTAGAATTCCATTTAAAATTTCACAATGCTGAAAAATGTCAGTTCATTATTAATTTAGAAGAGTAAATTATTGAATATCAAGTTCAATATTTGGTTGAAAAATACACTGGTAACGCAATGAGGTGACTGTGAATTAGTGCTATGATAGGGTTAGAGGGTGTAGTCCAGTGGCCGGCACCGCATTGAGCTGGGTCCCAAATCTGAGGGACGACATTACCAGGGTAACTCCACCCCTAAAAAGAGCTCCGTTCAGAGAGGTTTGAAATATTCTCATGCTACTCGTTGCACCGACAATGTTTTCCATTTGTAGGTGCCGGCAGGAAAGGGTCAATGAGTGTGGTGAAATTTCCATGGCACTCTCGCTCACTTGTGCAGTGAATTTGGTGGGCTCCCCAGAGGTTTAAATTTCACCTTTCAGCTGTCTCATTTAGCATTTGGCAGAATCAGGTCCTGAACCACTATTTTTCAGAAGAATGGGGTCACTCAGTCAGACTATTAAATAATATAATTTGGTAGATGGATGGAAAGATAAGTTATGAACTGAATGTCAGAGGCTGAGACTTTGTGGAAGGCCATTTAGGATATGAAGTAAAGATATTTTGCACTTTTCCACATAAATAATTATTTATAAATGAGTCAGCATGTTTCAATACACTGCAGCATCATCAATTAATCAAACTAAAAAAAAGGGATTAGAAAGGACATTTTGGAATCATATGTTCATCATATCAGACGTTAGCAAGATAAAAGAAGTCATTAATGACCACGTTTTTTCCTTGCCTTCCCTGCTCCTTCTCAGTCAATCCAAGACGAAATCTCCCAGCACCTGAAGTTCATCAACCATCCCCCACCCCCTTCCTGAATACAGATTAATGCTTAGCTCAAATTCCCTGCCCTCCCCTCATCCCTGCCTTCAACTCTCTCCCCCACCCTTCTAACCCGGGAATAGAACAATATTCTCCTTCCACTCCCACCCTCCTTACTTGACTACAGCACACTGAGCCCGATTATCCTAATGGCTAATGATTGGGAGAGATGGCACGAATAATGAGAAAACACGGATAACCCAAACTTTCTCTTTAATGTTTTTTAATGTTCATAAATTACGTAAATCAAACAATATTTTATTATTTATGCAGTTATTCTGTTATTTTAGAGTGCTTCCCTGACTCATTGAGAACTTTCTACGCCTCGCCACGATCATTTTCAAACCAGTGATTAAGTCCTTGTACATGTATTCCTATGTATTGCTTCATGTAAGGCTTGGTTTCTGAACCATGCATTTGTGACGATAACGCGATTATACACATATGCCTACTGCTCCATCTAAGACCTGGTTTCAATGAGCACACATCCTTTGCTGTGTGATCATGGATATAGAAAAGAGATTTGCACAAATGCTTCAAAATCAGTGCGCAACTTAGGAAATTACACTGTCAGGCACCATGCCAGTTGCGTCTTGCACATGTTGCCCAATGGCAATTACTGTGGGACGGAAATCCGTGATCACGGAGCAGGGTCGCGCACTGCGAGTAAAGGATTCCGCTTACATAAGTAATTCCATTTTACGAAAAGGGATCCTGGGGGTCTATTCTCTAACTCGAAGCGCGGTAGCTTTCTGGTGGAAAGATGCTTAATTAAGCTACTTGCTCCCACTTGTATTCTCTAACGCTGAAGCTCCGGCGAAGGGAGCTTGCAGAAGCTACCGGTAGCTTATTAGGCTCCAACCCTTATTCTCTATGGGATTTGAAGCTACTTCCGTAGCTTATCTTCCGCGCGAATTTATCGCGTAACTTCCGTAGCTTCAAACTAGCTACCACGGTAGCTTCGCGAAGCGCGCCCTCGAACCCCGCGCTTCAGCTAGCTACCATCAAAATACATAGGGAATTCCCATAGGGCCATGGGAATTCCTATGAACCGCCGTGAACCAAGTGGCGCGTGTCGCTAATCTTTTGTTCTATCCCATCAGTCTTTCTTGACACGGCTAGCGATTGAGTGGTAAACAAGAAAGTGTTGACTATTTTTGTTGTTTTGCGTAATTATTTTCTTTAATGAGGTCGGGAATGCTGCGTAAATTATTTGAAGCCTTCAATTATTGTATTCTTAACAAAGTAGTGGGCATGAGTGACAAATTTCGTGACTAAACATATATGTTTCGAAGTGAACTATCGATCGCGTTAACTAGTTGATTTCATTATTTGGAGAAGAAAAATGTTGCTTTCAATCATTTTATATCACGTGAAATCTTATTTTGCATGAAGTCATTACTAGTGAGAAGAAAAACCCCGAAAACAGTGATTATTATTGATGTTGCGAGAGACTGTTGTAGTGACGGTACAAATTGATGCGTTGAAATCATTACCAATGCCAATGTATCCACTGCACAGAGATGGATGTCTTATTTTTGCAAGTGTTTATACATTTATGATTAACTTTACCGTGCATTATTAGCAACGATCTTTGTTGTGAAGTGATTGTGTGAAGAGAGTTTAGTGTTACATAGATGCAGACCGTAGAGAGGTGGATATATTATTGTGTTATAATGCAATGTAAGGTGTTTCATGATATAGTTATTAATAAGTTTTTTGCTCTTCCAATGAATAAATGTGTTCATGATATCATTCTGCTTTCATTTGTGTGTCTTTGGCCGTGTATACGCATTTAATTTCAGTGCCGGTAGTTAAGTTGGTGTATTTGTTTTGAATTTTGAGAAAGTGTAGCCGTGGATATTCCAGAAGCCCACGGAGGAAGTCATCACAAAAACAATAATATAATATGACTTTAATATTGGGAGAAGGAACTACGTTTAATAGGTTGTTTTTTCATAATGATGGTCAAGTTCTAATGAATCGCCCTCGCTTGCAATAGTGCAAGCTTGGCGGTTGGCATATAATACTTATTCATAAAACCATTTAAATATTAATTTAGCCGTCGTGAGAACGGCACGACAGTAGAGTTTTGTGTAAATATCGTTTGAAGCATATTGTGAGCCTAAAATGATTGCTTAGGCCAATCTGAGTGAAATGACGTAACTTTCAAACATAATTTTCTCTACCTTCCCATTAACTTTGTTGAAGATATTCCCGAAATAATATACACTTATCGTATGCACATGTTATTGAGATATTCTCTCGCAGTGCAAGAAGGAACAATCTCTGCACAGAAACAGTTGGTCGTCAAAATTTTTGCATCAAACAGGCAAAAGCATAAGGAGCGCTGAGTGTAAAGTTCTCGGGAATTAGAACGACAATGTGATAGCATTGGTTTAATGTGTTGGTAGTTTACTAACATTTTCTCTTCATTATATTTACATGGCCTACATGATTATCAATCGTGACATAAACTGCTGCATCGATCGAAACTATTGAATTGATATAAAAGCCGCTTAGCCAAATATAATTATTTCTACGTATTTCTATTATTATTCGTATTTCTATTATTATGAAAGCTGAAGGCACTCAGCATTTCGTAATTTACAAAGCACATTAATTTCAACTAGAAGAAAAAGTCAGCCGAGAACGACTACATTATGATTTTCCCGCAGGTTACGAAATGAAACGAGCGATTTCATTGGTTCTAAGAGTAAAAACTGAGTTCGCACGAAATATTTCTCATACCCCATATCCGGTCTGAGAAAGCTACCAGAAATTCTCGGTCTGAGAAAGCTACTCCCTGTTAGAGAATAAGGTTGGTAGCCAATTCTGGTAGCTAGTTCGAAGCTACCACGACGGGAGCTTCGAGTTAGAGAATAGACCCCCTGGTGGAAATAATAGGTCCAGTATAGCCTAGCATTAAAATGCAGTAATTCTGGTGATTCTGCCTCTGATTTTACTTTTCATAAAGATCGCGGAAAACACTGAAGGAGAGCAAACTTAGTGCATGTCTACAGTAATTTTATTTGGTACGATTTTATTTGGTAAATCAAAAACTTTGAAATTCCGACCAGTAAGGACAGCAGAGCACAAAAGATGTTTTGATAAGAAAGACACCAAATCCCAGCTATCCACTCACCTTATCAACGAGAACCATTCATGCAGTTTCCAACCTAAAATACTGGCCTTCAAAGGAAAAGGACGTCGGCTCGACGCACTCGAGCAATGGGAAATTACCAGGAGGAGAAAACGCAAGGAAAATCTTTTGAATGACATTGAGTTCCTGAGTCATTCCCCGTTGTTAGCCCTCCCCCCTCTCAAACCTTCAACCGAACCCCAAATCCTTACGTATCCTAACCACCTCCCCACCCCCTTCCCCCATCCTTTACCCCCCAAACCCTCTCCCACTTCCGCCGACTCATAAATATACCCCTCCCACTTGCATGATTGTATATATATATGACTTCTTGACGAAAATATGGCATTTTGTACCTGATGATAGCGAAGTAAGGTCGCTGAAACGCGTCGTACCAAATGAAATTACTGTGGACATGCACTAAGTTTGCTCTTCATTTACCATTGTATCATTATGTTCCACAATATCTCGCCGAACACCGTTGAATACACTGAAGGAGAGTGAAAATTATGCACTTATAATCTGCGACACGGATAAGCCACAGCTGGAAAATCAGGAGTATGGTGTACATATTTTGGTATGGTTAACTTCTCTATTTAGTACTGATGAGGCTGCAGTGCAGTAAAATTATATTTTTTAAATAAATATTTACGTGGAAAAGTGGAAAGTATTTTTACTTCATGCTATAAAATTAGTTATGATATAAAAATATTCTTCCCCATCTGGCTATTTTTTCATATCTGTGAAATGAAAAAGGTGCCACCCACTTTAATGAGCTAGTGAAGTCATTAAAGTTCTCCAAGTTCATTGAATCATTCTCTGAGACCCAATCTCTGACGGAAAGAATCACTCATTAGAGTATTTATGGCAATGAACCACATAGGGTGGATTTGTGACCCGGAGAAGTTGCAGAGAAGGGGTGAGCCGCTTGGCAAGAGTCAGTGATGTCATGAACTTATCAGCAAAAGGAATGAGCACATCAATATTTCACCATAATAACCTCGAGAAGTAGCCGACGGATCAAAAAACTATTGTAATAAAAAAAAACATTGAAAAGTGGTGGATGAGTGCATTAATGCATACTAATTGGTAAAAAATTTTATTATCAAGATATGTTCATAACCCCGCATGAAAATATAAACTATTTTTATTGTGATCTCTAAAGTTTTTCATTATATTTTTTTATATTCTGTAAATTCACTAGCCAAATTGAATTCTGTTAAATAGTCCAAATTTCCTGATTTTATTTTCATTTATTACAGCGAATTGAAGATTAATCCTCGCATTACAAATCAAAAATTCACATGGATAAAACCACTGATACCCGATGCTTTCCAAGGAGACTTCACTGCAATTGCCAAAAGAGATGTCAAGAAAGTCCTGGAGATGGCGTTCAACTATGGAGTTAAGACGGCGGACAATTTGCCATTTTTGGAGAAGTGGAACTATGAGAAGGACTATGGTCAGATGAGGCTGAAGAAGGATCCAATGGAAGGACACGTGCCCCCCACTTGTGGCGCAGCATAGAATGTTGCTTAAGTCAGTTAAGTCCTTGCTGCTAATTACTGTTGAGTAGGAGTGTGTCAAAAGCATTTGAGTGCAGTTATTCAAGAACCAAATTAGGTATGTATTTGAGTACTCTGATAAGTACTCCAGTGCACAGATGAGTACTCAAATACAGTGATAAGCGCTATGCATCACTCCTGTTTGACTGATCTTATTTTGTGTTTTTTCCTGATGCATTACGATAGACTCAAGCTTTGTGATGGATTTGACTCATGATGAATTCAGTACACCATTTGAACTGATTTAGCAAGTGCTTTATAAAAGTTCAAATTTGCCAATTTTGTTTCCATTCTATCAACATGTCATCAATTACCTATATAATATAATAATACTATTTTTTCTATGAAAAACGTTTTTAACATAGTATCATTTATATGTGCTGATGCTCTTTGAACTAATTCCTAGTTTGGAAATAATGCTGACTAAAACGAACGATGGAATACACTTTACGATCAGCCCTCGGAAACAGATTGATTTTGTACAGCAAAGATCTATTGCACTTGGTTAAAATTTACCTTACCATATTGAAATATTCAGGGCATTTGGAAAAATATTGCCATCATTTACATGTGTCAGATATGAAGAGTTTATATTTGGGAAACTACTGAAGTTAAACTTCAGTGTTAGAGATTAGGGTGAATATTAAAATCGGTTTGCTCTATGTACTGAGAAAATTTCAGTTTGGTAGATCAAGTTCTGAACTAGTTGGCCATGGAAAAAAACCAGTTGAGTGAAATTAATGTCTCCTCTTAATTACTCTGATGAATAATTAGGTATGGAGTGGCATTGTCACAGACATTCAATTTGTATATAAAGTGGAACCTCATTAAAGCGAGTACGGGCTATTGTGAGACCCCTGCCATTACGAGAGATAGCCATTGCACCGTCAATTGACCCTATAATAAGCATGTAAAAAAATTCGTTTTTACAAGGCCCTTTTGGTGTTGGCACTCGCCTTAGCGAGAGTTTCGCCAGAGAGATCGCCGGAAAACCTTCACCAAGAGTCCCTTATCTCTGTAATTTCTTGCGATCTGTTAGAAATGAAGTTAACATGGAGTGCTCAGTCTCAAATTCATGAAGTAAACTGTCGTTCGATAAATAAGTAGTTCATTTTGGTGAAAATATTGATATATATGATAGAAAAAGTCTTCCAAGGCAAGAACGTTATACGACCTTACACCATTTTCGACTGCGGAAACAAATGCAATACGTTATTTCACTTACCTGCCGCTTAACGTTCAGGAACAATAAACGTACACCAATGGAAACATTTGAGGCATTAAATTACCGCGATACAGTTTCATAAGTTAATTTTTGAATTTTCAGTGGAAAATACCAAAATAATAGAATGATTACGTAAATGCACTGATTAAGTGCATAGAAAAATGGCTTTGTCGGTTGTGCATTGGCATTATGATTGACAAAACAATGCTTTGCATGATTTTTATTCAGTGCGGCGCTTATAAATTGTTTGAATAGTTAGTCGTTGTTTGAGTAAGGAAATTTAGTGATGCAATAAAACATCGCCTTTCGTCTGGATTTATGCTTACGTTTACCGGATATAATTTATCTATCGCCGCACCACTCTGTTCCTGTATAACTGTTTGCAACAGGTATATTGGCTATTATTTGCTCCACCTCCGGTAAAGCGATAATTCGCTATAGCGAGTGTTTATTGGAGCACCGTGGGATCTCGTTTCATCGAGTTTGCACTGTATCAAGGTAATCACTTCTTCCCAGAGAAGTAAGTACAGTAGACTCTTGTTCATACAAACAAAGTTATTACGAAGTCCTCGTTATTACAAAGCAAATCGTTGGTCCCGATGAAAAGGCCTATCCAAGCTCTAGGAAAAGAAACATTATCACGAAATTTTCGTTTTTACGAAATTACGAACCTCAGTCCCGGTCCCGGCGGTTACAGAATGAAATTTATTACGAAGTCCCACGCATAAGCAATGGCATTTAGGTGGATATTCACTACGCTAAGCTTTAAAAATCCTGCCACGTTTATGTTCTCCTCGTGTACTGTGGCCAAGAGCATCAGTCATGGTTATTTCTTCACCAGAAACGCAACGTCATATAATAAGCTTCATTCCAGGAGAATCATGGTGACTGACTCATTACAGCTCGTAAATTTGATGCACAGTTAGTCCTCTTCCTACGTAAATTCGATTTACGAACTTTCACATATACCAGCATGCAAAAATTTCAAATTTCAAATTTGGCACCTTTTGACTTAGCCATTACTACGCAGTGCGGCGTATCGGAACTCGCACTTTAGGCATAATCTGAACAAGGAATCAATGAATCCGGTGTGAAGCATTTCGCACGTTCTTCCTTGCCGCGGAGAGCAATTTTTTCGGCTCCGGCTGCGTTGCACGGCCAGCTAGATCAATTTGTCTCAATCGTTAGTCATCGCACAATTTGTATGCAGTGCTGCATTCTGCAGGTTAATCTGATAAGTGGATGGAATAAGGTGATTCCACACGGAATTGTCATCACATATTTAAATGCATGTGGTTACAGAAGTTGTGGTTGTTACTGATTTTGTGACAGTTGTGAGTGAGAAAGGTTCTCTATATGCGTACTCCTCGATGCCTTGCATACAGTCCGGCCGGCCAGAGTTGCCCGATGCCGGCACAATAGGAGGGGCGGATAACCCTGCTCCAGCAGGGTTTACAGCCAATCGCTGACTCCCAAACGCACCTCTAACCATCGCAAACAGCACTCATACAACGTTTTCAAAGCACCGACATAAGCCTGATCCACCAACAACATGCCACATCTTCGAATCACCAAAACAAGTGATTCTTCCGCTGGGTCCTTCACACTCGTCGTCCCTTCCGGCTCCTTTCTTCACGGAGCTCTTTGTAGACGTTTCCCTTTCTTACCTGGCAACGCTGCCCCAACCTAGACCATTCTACCTGTCATAGGACAACTCTCGGCGGCCAACTCTATCATATACGTTTTTTTTCGACGATTCCTAAAAGGAACGTTTATACCAACTTCGTTATTATGAACCTCCAGTTTTCGGCCCCATGAACTTCGTAATGACGAGAGTTTACTGTATCTACCTCAGGTCAGAAGGTGTTTGCCATATTCTGTCTAGGTATTCATGTACTCCTCTGAATACCTTGGTGAAGGAGTACCAAGACAAATATGTTGGTGTGAAAGTAGATATCTGAGTATCCAAAATCTACCTGGATGCTTCAGTATCATTTGGGTACCTTAATACTTGCATTCAAGTACATTCTGAGTACTCCTTCCTGAGGGTATGGATATAGATTAGGGATCTTCAATGTCGGCCCATGAGTGATCCCAACCGATTGAAGTGACTCTACTGAGAATAGCGCTACTTCAAATATGATAATCTACTGTTTGCTCAATAAAATGCGGGGTGAGAACACGCTGAAAAACTCAAGATGAAGGCAACTGTGCAACGTATAAATTTCTTCAACTTATCATTCCCGAGAATAAGTTACTTCACACAATTGATGGCAACTCGTGTTAAATATAACATATTAAAATGGAAATTTATGTATTTAATCAATAAAAGTATGATCTGTCTTTGCTATTGATTTCAAGTTCATTTGATCCATAGCTCCAGGTATTAGAAGGGTTCAAACTCCGTGATTGCCAAGAAGTGCCAAAAATCATGTATTTAAATAAAATTTACCTAAAGTTATAGACATGTCTTTATGTCCTGTTTATATTGTCATCATTCAACGGAATATTAAACAACTTTTAATGTGGTAAAATGCCGTTGTATTTTCAGTGGTTGTAACTTCATTATATAGTGCTTCAAACTTGGGTACAAAGTCTTTAGAAATTGAGAGTCAATTTATAGCATAGAAGTCCCAATGCCACCCATGTATGTAGTTCTAAAAATTTTGGCAGTACAGACTTGGCAAAAGCTTACTGCACTGCATAGTGGACAATTTTTGGTATTCTGGCAATTTTCCTCTACTGGCAAAAATGGCATCAGGCTAGTGTCTCCTAAAGGGATGTATGGGGAACAGTCACCACATAAGAAAAATTTGTGGGGGGTCATGATATTGGCAAATCATAGCATGTTAATTTTTGTCATCACTGTGGATTTTCACTCCCTGCTCTTTCTCTTTTATTTTGTTGATAGCTTTCTTGATGAACACGATGTACGAGAAAGTTAACATCTTTATTGATGAAATTGATGATGGAGGTGGATGAATTATTTAATTTTTGAGGCTATTGTATTCTTCCTCGATTTCAAGTATTTTAATTTATTTACCATGATTTGAAAGAGTCAAAATTACGTATTCCTAAGTGAGCACTTGATTCCATAAGTTTCTATCACCTATTTTCACCTTCATATGATACGCTAATTAAGGCAAATATTCAGCACGTTCAACAAAAAATTGGTCATTTCATCACCATCACTGGTCAATAAAGCTAACATTGGTTTGACACGGCTCTCAACTAAATTCTCCCATCAGCTAATATTTTCATATTTATTCTCTTTCACATTCTTCTTTACCTACTCCATATATTTTATGTGAGGCCTTCCTTTTCCATTCTTACCGTCTACTTATCCCTTGATATGATTGTCTTCCTTAATGAAGTAAAATAACTTCATTGAACATTTTTTCCATCAAATAATTCATCCAACAAAAGTCATTCTTCAGCTGAGTCTTGCGTTTGAAACATACTTACCAATTCCTTTGATGTCATCATACTTCATTATTTGCTCCGCCATTCACTATTGTTACTTGAAACCCTATCGACTGATTTTTCTAAAAATATTTTAAGGTCGTGCCTTATAATTTGTGGTACTTTCTCCTTAGAATATTGCTAACGGCCATTAATAACAAGGAAATAGTGTTCTTTGTTTGAATTTTCTTATTTCAATTGTCTTATTTTGCTGTACATAATTTGTTTTTTTGCTTTTGGTGGTTGCTTTTTCTGTGTAGATAGAGTAAAAATGGCAAGTTTTGGAGGCAGACTGAGAACTAACCATTTATTTACTTCCTATTTATTTTTTGTGATTATCCTTAGGTTACTGTTGATTTTAAACAATGTTGTTTGGAAAAAAACAAGGGGGACGATCTTTTGAAGAGTGATAGTGACTAAAATTCATGAAGTAATAAAACACCTGATTTTTTAAATGATAATTTTATTTTTTTAGGTTCATTGTATAAGCAACACATTTTATGCTGATGAATGAAACTTTCAATGCATGTATTTTTGAGTAAAAAATGATGCCACTTTTGATTAAAAAGTAATAAAATCTCACGCCAACAACGGTTCAAGTTGATAAAAGAATATGGCTAGTATACCAACAGGGCTTTAAATCATGTCATGATGTCAAATATTGCCTTGATCTTCCTACCCTGCTGGGAAGGTCGCTTTATAAATCAGGTACCATATTGTTATTATTCATTGTACAATTAACAAAGACTGAATTTTTTTACATAGCTAAAATGTAAGATCTTGCTGATCTGATAGATTAAGGTGAAATATTTCTTACAAAATTAAAAATGTTACAATTTTCTGCAATTTGAGTACTTTGGCATACACCCAAGAGTTAATCTGATAAGTGGATGGAATGAGGTGATTCCACACGGAATTGTCATCACATATTTAAATGCATGTGGTTACAGAAGTAGTGGTTGTTACTGATTTTGTGACAGTTGTGAGTGAGAAAGGTTCTCTATATGCGATGTTGTTATCATTATTGTTGTTATTATTATTATTGTTATTATTATTGTTGTTATTGTCGCCCACCAAGTTTCTGCTACTCATCCAGGTAATGCTAGAGGTAGCCGGAAAGTTGCTGGTCACTGAAGTCGTTGATGTGCTGCATACATAATCGCTTCTAGCATCGTTGTTGTTGTTATTGTTATTATTATTGTTGTTGTTATTATTGTTATTGTTGTTATCGCTGACAACACTGATGCCTTGGTCGTGGAATGGAGGTAAGAAGTCTCCTATGTCAATCTTGCCGATGGCATCTGCCAAAGCATCACGAACCTTGCCCTCCACAACGTCCATGATTTTCTCCTTGAAAGAGTCGATCACAGTTTTGGTGATTGCGTTTGTCAGCCAGTCAAGCACCGTTCCAAGCCCCGATACACGGACATTCAATTGCCTGGAAGATTGGAACATATTAGCAAAGATGAGTAAAGCAGGCACTACAAGCATGTAACTGGTTCAGTTGCTTTAAAAAATTTGGAACGAGTTACGTATACCAGTTGGTTACAGTATTATAAAGTAACCAATGACCACTTATAGTGGCAATTAGTTACTTTTCGGAATGTTTTTAAAGTCGCACTAGAAAAGGATGAGTAACCTATGTTGAGCTAAATTTTAAAAATCTTCACTTTGGATTGACTAAGAATTAATTTTAATTAAAATCCATAGCATTTAATGAAGAGTAGATAAAAATATT
Organism: Ischnura elegans; assembly: GCF_921293095.1. Lineage (NCBI taxonomy): Eukaryota > Metazoa > Arthropoda > Insecta > Odonata > Coenagrionidae > Ischnura > Ischnura elegans. The sequence continues at coordinate 116,113,547 of NC_060251.1, read as the reverse complement.
AGATTTGTAACGTAAGGCAATTAGAGAAGGGTTGGAGCTTGAAAATATTCTTACATTTTCTTTCATAACAGCAAGATTTTTGAGTAGTGAAAAATATTATAAATCGGCCAGCATCATATTTGAACGGGCCTAAATTATTACATTTCCAGTATCTCATTTACCATTTGGACTGCTACTAACCAAGGAAATCCTACATCACCGATTGTATGTAACGAGTTTGTGCGATAAATTTATTTCACTGATTACAATAATGTTTGAAAAATAAAAATACATGTATTTTTCCATTTTTGGACCCTATATGTATCTATATCTCCAGCAATTCCTGGAGAAAAAAATCGTCCTCACTATAGTGCTCGTCATCATAACTTGATGAAGTTAAGAGTGTTGGGATGCTTTTGGGCTTTTTAAACCTTGAACTGTAGTACGGCATGTTCCTTGAAGAAACGATTTCTTTCAGAAAGCAAGGTGTAGATTACAAGTAACAGTTACATTTTTGACAATGTAACGATTACTAGTAAAAAGTAAATGAAATGAAATCGTTTCTGGTTCCCCCAATACTTTTATTCAGTTACCAGCTCTGCACAATAGGCTGTAGCTGTGATTGAGACTTAAGGGTAATGTCAAAAGAAGATGCCTAGCACAGTGGCGTAGCCAGGAATTTCGTTCGGGGGGTCCAAAACCAGGGGGGAAATTTTTGAAAAACCGGGCACTAAGTAATGGGTTTTAAACTAATTTTAACACTTTCGATAATCGAAAAAACTCAATTTTTTAAAGAAACATTTAGTAAATTCCTGATTTTTCAATATTTTGTTTTCTTTTATGATGGACAATAAATGTCTTTTTATATTTCAGGGGGGGGGTCCGGACCCCCCGTACCCCTCCCCCCCCTGGCTACGTCACTTGCCTAGCACTACAGTTTATCATTGTTGGCATCAAATTAGAAATGTTTTCAACCAAGAAAATTAGGCATCTCAGAACATATAAGAGGTTGTTATAAGAATTTATTCTACTGTAGATTGTAATAATTTGAAAAATAAAAATACCTGTATTTTTTCAACTTTTGGATCAGATGCAACACCTACTTCCCCAGAAAAAAACAATCGGTCCTTACCATAAAGTAAGGGTTAGTTAAGGACAGATATCTATCCTTACTCATGAAGCACCCCCTTCAGTGAGCATGTGTACCCATCACACACATAGGCAAAGGAACAAAGCAGGTATGATGATGATGTATACATATGTAACAGCAAAAAATGGAATAAATTATTTCCATTCACCTGGCCTGGAATCCACAACATTGATCATTATGTGTGTGCATAAATGGGTAGACCGAAAACTTCGTGTGAACGCATACCCCAGCAAAAAGGTTTAGTTTAAGAGAATCAATAGTTGGGTGTACACATTAGCATAGTCAGGATTTTTAAATGGGGGTGGGGGGGATTTGCCGGAGATTTCGGGGTCCTACTGGGGTGTATGGATAACATGCCAGGGCAAGGTTCAGGGGAAAATTTGGGGATTTTTGATGTTGAAAACGTGATTTTTAGGACTCGGAAATAGTAATTTTGTACAAGTATTTGTTAAAATTAAATGAATAAATTTGAGTTGGCGCCTCTTATAAAGGCTCAAGGGGGAGGAGGTTGCAACCCGGAAAACCTGGCTCCCCCCCGTGGCCAATACTGGGGGTTATATCCTTTGAGTTATGTTTTCCCTTTGAGCTTGTCAAGAGGTGTGCCTACACGGCAGGATGTCCAACCACAGAGGTTGTATGACGTGACGTAACAAACAGTAATGAGAAACGACGCAACGGACGCGTCGGACACAACCAGGAGTAGCTCTACGGGCTAATGGAGTATATGCACTTATGTACTAACTTTGGTTGCATATATAGATGGATGAGGAGGAAAAATTAGTCACGTATCAAAATGAAATACAATATATATAAAAATATTTTTGACTAATCATCAATGAAATGTCGCTGAGCTTCCTTTTAATTATTTTTCTTGACACTAAAATGCAAAGCAATATTTAATAATTCGCTTATGGTATGCAAGTCACGTGACAAATATACCACCGTTGCCATTGAGACGGTCGAGGTATGTTTGGACCAAGGTTACCTAGCCCGTTCTCCATTTTTATCCTTGCTCTAAAGCCTACATCACAAGATTATTTTTTCCATCGCTCATCAGAGTGATCACTCCAAGTTTCGGGACCGAAAAGTTGAAACGTTCTGATTGGCAATAAGTCGTTTTCAGCTACGGCTTCAGTGATAGAGAAAGCGATGTGACGGGTGATGGAAAAAGCGTCGCGGAGCCAATAGCTGGATCGATACTGAAGAGGATAGTATGATTCAGGTTTTAGGCATATCCCCTTCATTTTTCCCTTACTACTGTGTGCTCACCGCGAAGTATTAGTTGTCCATCATTCGAACATCATTAAATTAAGCATCTATGTTCCATTTCTTTGATGCAATCTCCTCGTATTCTCTTGGAACCATTCACCCTTTTCCAAATTTACCATTTATTATTTGTTTTATATTACTACTTTTCATTGTAATTAAAAATTTTATGCGGTTAGTGCAAACACTATGGGCATGCAAAAATGCGATTTTCGTATTCAGGAGGTCACTTAGTACAACACCTACATTTATTGAAAACGTTTTCGCGACCATGTAATTTGTTGCAATGCCTTATTTATGTTATTTATGGAAATATGAACAATATTACTTTTTGTATTCAAATTTTCTGGTAAGAAGAGCAATTACTATCATTACCAATCCCAGACAGATGTGAAGTAATCTTCGAGACAATTATGAAATACACTCATTACTGGAATGGGTTTTTTAATACGAAGCATTATTTGTACGTCGTAACGATATTTTGCCGTAAACATTATAGTTAATTCATTCATCTCTCAGAGGCCTACACTAGCGCCTCCATCAAAAGTAAGTGCCGTCGCCTAGCAACGTCAACAACTAAGGTAGCAACGGTGAAGCGATTAGTAAGTAGTGCACCTTTGACTGATGTTCTCTCGAGTCTTGAAAATGTTTTAATTTGAATTATTTGTTTTGTTTTTAGTATTATTTTTAATTCGAGATGTGCACGATAAAGGAAGGGGATTTTCAAGATTGCTCCTGCAAACCGTTAGCTTTTGTTTGAAAAGGCATGATATGAAGAAAATGGTGAGTGTATTTTTTTTACTTATACCTTAAAATCTAATGGGGCTTAAAAGCGTACGATTGATAATAGTTAGGCATGTGCTTACCCGATGGAAAGTATCTTGAAGTCCATGAGACTAGCTGTTTGGTTTTTCAAGTCAACGGCAAGCTTCATGTTGATGAGTGTATTATCGGTGCGTCCGAATATTAATCCGTCGGGTCCGATGTTCATGATCGTTGCACTGAAGTTGTAACCAAACTGAAATGGAGATAAATAAATAGTCATTAGATCTCGACTTCTTAAATTAATTTATTAAAAGTGCTCACGCTTACATAATCATGATGAAGGCCTGGCAGTTCGGTTCTTTGGTACACCTCCCCAGTCAAGTAGACAAGATTTTTACTCCCACGTACGAACCCGGGGAGGAATGGAGAAAATAGAAAGGATCAGGCGATGCCCACCGCGATGATGACCCGACTTCGCATCCAGGGTAAGATTAGGGGAGGAAAGGTACGAGTTGGGAGAATCTAAATGCTGTCATAAAGGCGTAGGAACTTATGAAACCAAACTTGATGTAACATATAGAAATGGAAGATTATTCTACGAAGAAGAATAACCCAGAAATTTTTCTCTAGGTACGAATACAGCAGTAAGGGCATCAGAGAGATAATTGCGGCAGAAAAGGAGGCGTTCATAAACAGGAAGGAGCTTATGAAAGGAGCGTTATGTTAGAATTAAAATAAAAGGTAAGTGAAGAGTGACGTTTTACGGTGCGGAAACATGGACACTAACTGTAAGGAAGGAAGACGAGAGAAGAATGGAGACGAGATGAGAAACGGAGGGTGTGGATGGAGAGAAAACTGAACGTGGACGGGGTGTTTAAAACAGTTTTAGAGGGTAGAATGTAAGATGCTATACGAGGGATAGGAATGAAGAAAATAGGATGTTTAGATAGAATGAAAGGGAGTAGAATTCTCCCGGAGTAAGTGTTGTGTGTGTGATTGATTGTGTGTGTGTGTGTGTTTTCCTTAACTGAAGCAGCCTTAGCGAGGCCCCCCCTAAACCCTCGCGAAGGTTCCTTCATAGTTAAGCGAGTGATTGGTTTCAACGGAAGCAGCCTTAGCGAGGTCCCCCAAAACCCTCGCGAAGGTTTTTTCGCTGTTAAACGAGTGTTTATGAAGGGTTTCCGGTAGAGAGGCTGGAGTTGGTCACTGCTGCGAATCACCCCGTTCCAGCATACCAACGCAGTGTTTTGTTTATGCCTGTGACGTGGTCCCCTGTTACGGCCATTGGAATGTATCATTCCCCAGTTAACCTTGAGGTCGTAGAGCTCACCTTTTTATCTATCGAAAGGGAGTAGGCCTTATTGTGTATTTAAGAGGGTAGTCCATGAAGGGAGGGGAGGCTGCCAGAATACTTCATTAATACACTATGGAAACCTACCTTATTCGGTTAAATGCCTTGGTAAGATTACACGCCTGAGCATTCGTCGCTGAGTCGGGGGAGCTCAAATGTCAGTTTTAGCTTTGCCAATGGCGTGTTTCTGTATGATTGAAAAGTCACTGCGAAGCGCCCGCACAACCTTTTTCCACTCAGAGGGTCTGATAACACAGGCCAACAAAAATTTTGTTTTAAAACTTTTTTATTTTAATAGCTGATCTGTATAGATTTTTATGTGCCGAATCCAAACCTGGCCTTAGTTTTTTTGTATCACCCATAGTTTCCAAGCAATATGTATTTTAATATTTAGTCTAAAACCCCTAAAAGGTATATAGGGAAATCAATGAAACACTATGTTACATCATAAAATTGTTTGTACTTACTGCTAAATTACTTACCACAGTAATGTAGCGTGATAATACACGGTTCACTTGTCAACCGGAATTGGTCTACATTTTCTTTCCCTTTTTTCCTTGAAGCTTCTTGTGTAGCTTTTTCTGCGATGAATCGCTTGCTGAACTTCTCGGTGAAGTACCAACACTAATCCCCATTATCTTCGTTCATTAGACCTACTTTTTCAATTTTATTATAACAATAAAAAAGCTGTTAAATTCTAAAAACATTGCTTGATTTCATAAATTTAACTGTAAAATGTGAATAAATGGTGGGTGATACAACTTAAAAACCATCATATTTGGATTCAGCAACTTAAAAAACATAAGGATAAGGTATTTTCAGTAAAAAAGTTTTTCATTGTTGGCCTGTGCAATATGCTACGTAGCAGTCCGCACCCGTGGTGAGCGAGAGCTATGAGCGCTCACGCTCCCTGAATGAGCCAGCCAAATGTCGCCGGATGGGAGGGGTCGGGATTAAGCTTCACCATTTTTACATTTCAAATAATGGAAGTGAGATTCACAAAGTTATTTTCATTTCAATACGAGGCAATTTCTTAGAGTCACACCGCGAACTGTATATTGATCCCTCATCTGAAAAAAGTGTACTAATGCAGTGGGTGGCTTTCGAACGTTCTGATGGCTTTCACCTAGATATACTTGATTTCCTAAGGTTCGCTTGATTAAGCAACTGTTAATAAAATTGCTTTGTGCGTTTTTGATTCGCATCGATATCTCAAGTAGCAAAAGTGCGATCGTGGGCGTTTCCTACTCACCACAATAATGCAATTTCCCCTCGAAATGATTGTTTTCATTGTATTATTCTCTGGAATCAACAATATTTTCTCATCATAGTGACACGAGAGCTTACATAGGAAAATTCTCACGAGCCAAAAGTGGTAACATACACGTAGGTCCTTGGATTTCATGGATGGGCTTTCTTTCTAGAGGCATGATATCCAGCTGCCTATGCAAAATTCCCCATTGCATTAAAATGATATTGTAAGAGTGAGCGTATCTATGGAAGCCGCGTATGTTCATTATAATCGGTGCTTACCATTCATGTGACTCACACGTCGAATAGTGTCGACTCACGATAACTGTTTAAAACTCTCCAATTTCTGCGCATGATCGTTTGTTGACTTGTGCCACAACAGTCGGCGACACGCATAGAATGGAACACGAAAGCCGCGTCGCAGGTCGACTTGTGTCGACGTATGTCGATGAATGGAAAGCGCCCAATTATTGTGCCAGCTGGGAAGTGACGTCTCCCACCAACGTCATTAGTGGTAAACTAGCAACAGTCAAATGTCATCAACAGTCAGTGCTCGGCACTCACATTTTAATTCTGTTCTCTGCGCCTCAACAAAATATCATTTTGCAGTATTAGTGATGACTTTGCGGATGAATAATTTGATGCGGATAAATCGATTTCCGTGAAGGAGAAAGATATGTGAAGGTTGTGCTCTCACCAGGTTTGTAAGAAGTAATATCATATATTATCGTTTATTGACTCGAGCTGGCGACTTTTCGGCTCACCTCCATATCCCTGAAACCAATTTCAGCGGTGAGGACTGCCTTGCCGTCGACGTTTGACAGGTCCACGTCTCCGCTGCGGAAGATTGAAGATGTGTCCTTGGCGAATCCATCGTCAACGATGAGCTCCCCGTGCCAAGTGATGCCCAGATGCTGTGTTAAAGATGAGACAGAATTTAAAAAAATATTTAATAGTGGCCTGATCAAAGTGATGTGATATAACGAATTAAAAGTAATCGAATTACTGCTGACGAGCACATCTTTGGTAACTTTTTATTGTAAACGAGGCACTTTAAAATTGTTATCTTACTCGTAATCTACTCGTGCAAGTAATGCTACCACTTTAGTAATCAAAAGTGAAAGTTTGAATTCCATGCGCGGTGATCGAAAAGCAGTTCCAACCATATTCATACCATTCATAGGAGTAAATGTTTGCCTAAACCAAGCATATTAATTATTATTTTATGAAATGGCATGATGTACTTCTGACAGACTTACGTCCGCGCTGAAGGTGCGGTTGAAATCTGGTAACTTCATGGGATCATATCCGTGAGACACCAAGTATGCCTTGGCATCTTTCAGCAGAAGGTCGACGTACACATTCAAGTTGACTCTGGGATCCACTGCCTCATCTGTGGTGAACGAAAAGAGAAGAAGCGCTGATCGTAATAGATTCACAGTAATCATACAGTTTGTTGGCTAATAAGGTGGAAGATATCTTTCGGAAGGAGTTACTCCTATTGTATTGCAATTTACGGTGAAAGAGGAATCTTAACTGTCGTTGTAATCGCTACTTGCACGTAATCGACGATTACTTCTCTGATTTCACTGATTTACCTAGTCCTGCAGATAAGACGAGTCTCTGAGTAAAAAAATCGCTTTTTCACGTTCAGCCACTCTTTATGTTTTAACCAGTTTAAGATGGATACAAAATATGACGGCCTTTGTGTAGCAACAACTAAATAATGCATGCGTTGCAAGTGAAATGGCAACTTTAGCAATTTCTAAGACTCGATCATTCCACATTTTTACTCCAGTATCCGACAGTTGCTAGGTGCTCTATTAAGTGGACAATCTTACAAGAAGTAATTGTAACTGTAATTATATTGATTACTTTTTAAAATCAGTAATCTGCAATTTTCATTGCTTACTCTTTAGCAAAATAAATGTAATTGAGCTCATTGTCAGTTACTTTCTCCCAGTACTTTTACCAACACTGCACGTGTCGTATTTTTGCTTATTCACATTCACCTTACCTGCTGATGCCGCCCCTGCCAACAGGAAAAGCGCACTCAGAATGAAGACCCTCATGGTCGGCCTCTGAAAACGAAAGGACGAATTATCTATGAATCATTTTTCAATTGATTTTATTTCTTATGAAAGAGCGATAGCTAAAATTTCCTTTCAAACTGACCAAATTCTGCGCTCTCACGTGAGCAGCATGAGTTTTTTTTTTTAGCTGAAGCAGGGTATAGTATAGGTATGGTATTTGGAAGAGGCGACCGACAGCTTAGGTGATTTGCGCCATTAGGGAAGGGTAGGTGAGGAAGGGCGGAGAGAAACCCGGCGTCGGCAATAGCGTGCTCTTAAAGAAAGGCGCCAAGGGAATCACGGCTTAACGTCCCATCCGACGGACGGAGTGTTGCGCTTGAAATGTCCTCCACACAACATTAAAGCAGGGATCGGGCAATCTCTGAAAATTCTCTGCCACTGCCAGGATTTGAACCCGAGCCCGCCGGGTGGGAATCCAGCACTCTAGCCACCACACCAACCCGATCCCCCTTTAACTAAAGCACATTTATTGAAATGGCCACGAGTTGATTTTTACAAAGTCAGGTTTGGAACGGCTTATGAGGAAATAATATAAGTTTTCTCTTCTAAATTAGTCGAAAACTGGTTTGGGCGTACAGAAAGCGTTAGTTATACAGATTTTAAAAGACTTTGGCTAGAAGCCACTGGGGACTGGTAGGTTGCGCGCTAGGCTCAGACTTCTTGGGCAATTAAGAACGGGTATCTATCAGAGGCAGGGGCGCAGCCAGGAATTAAGAATAGGGGGGGGGGGGTTATACGCAACTAATACTGCGGGGCATGTGGGTACGCGCCAGGGTAACCGAGAGGTGCGGGGCCCCAGAAAATTTTTAAGATAAATGCTTCAAAATGGTGAGTTTTACGGTTTTCTGATGGATATTTTATTTATCCTTACACTTTTATATGAGTAATATTAATTCAATTAAATAAAATATATCAAATTTAAAAATTTCTCTTGGCTCTGGGGGGGGGGGGGGGTTGTCCCCCAAACCCCCCCACTCGCTGCGCCACTGTTCAGAGGGACCCGGAGAGCACTGGGGGCTCTTTCCGCTCCGGAGGGAAGGATAACGAAAGGTACGGGCGTGAATAGCGTGCTCTATTATTCGAAGAATGAGTTGTGCGGAATGTTTATTTTCCCATGCATGGAGCGATCGTACAAAAATCAGAACCACGTAAGAGTGTGGGGTAAGGATGGGGGTTCACACAAATGCTTATGTTTGCCGACGAGCAGTGGCGCAGCGAGGGGTGGGGAGGGGGTTTGGGGGATAAACCCCCCCCCCCCCAGAGCTAAGAGAAATTTTTAAGTTATTCTATTTTACTTAATTGGATTAATATTGCTTATAGAATAGTGCGAGTAATAATAAAATATCCCTCAGAAGGCCGTAAAACTCAACATTTTGAACCATTTATCTTAATTTTTTTTCTGGCGGAGGGCCCCCGCACCTACCACTTATCCTGGAGGGTATACTACAACCCCCAGGCACCCCAGTATTAGTTGCTTCTGAAACCCCCCCTAGCCTTAATTCCTAGCTGCGCCCCCTGCCGACGAGTGAGGCGAAACGGATCAAAAACGTTCTTAAACGCCTTCTCTGTCTTACCTTTGCCTGGAGTCCTTGGATGTGCAAACGTGAGAATTGCAGTTGTCCAAATCACCCGGTTTTATAGCCTAGCCAACTCCCCACTATCTTAATCCGTCGCCGCAAGCATCAATTCGCGTCCAAAAGTCCTTTTTTATGGGAAACGTTTTCGAGAGCACCGATGCTCACGATCTTGAGGGGTGCCTTCATTCGATTATTCGAGTTATCTCAAGTTTTAAAGGATTAGCGCGGCTTATCTCGGGTGACAAATCATTATAAGACGTTTAACACCCAATTTTCTTTCGGGTTACTTTATTTTTTTCGAAGAACAAAACGATTGACGACATCCGCACGGATCACTATCACGTATTCAGGATGATTGAGCTAAAAGAACCAAATTCACCCGAAGGTGGTCAAGCCAGAGCAAGTGAGGGATGTTATAGAAAAATATTCATCGTATTATCTTCAACGAAACGTAATATCTTCGCTTTTTATCTACAGTTGTATGCGAGCTGACATTTTGGAATTTGCTCATGGTTAATGAAAAGAGTTGACCATTTTGTCTATTCCTCACTCTTATTTCGATACACCCGAACCGGTTTTAGAACTCTCGTTTCATTTTCTAGAGGAAACAGCCTTTTTTTTTGCTATTCTCCTACAAAAACAACATTTTCCAGAAACCAGGATTTATTCCCAATTTCTGTACTATCGTTTTCAAAAGTATGTTGACACCTAGGAGTGCCACTTAACTGATGGGGCAAAAAATTAAGTAGTAACTTTTTCTTGAGTCATCTGCATTTATTATGTTCATTTTCAGTATGTCTCCCTTAAAAAGTAAAAAAAACTATTATAATTTCGGATTCGAACCCCCCTATAACTTTATCCCTACTACCGCGCACAGCATAGGCCTAATCGGCCACGGAGCGACGCATTGGTAAGAGATAAACGGTGAGTCTAAATATGAATCTAAAGGTCGGCAAACCCTGCCACGGAGCCCGAAAGAAAACACTCCGACGGCTCAACGTGATTGTGGACGAGGGTTACCCGAGTACATTCCATCCTCTAATGCTAATTCTGATTGGGTTCATGCTCCTGCAGTTCGACTCCGGCTTCGGTAGCTAGGTCGCGTCCACCTCCGTCCTCGTCGGCTCTTGGTGGCCCACAAGTGAGGGATACAGGTCGCTTTATGTGCCAACCTCATAAGTTTTCACGACCCGGCCCCATCAGTTAAGTGGCACTCCTAGGTGTCAACATACTTTTGAAAACGATAGTACATATTTCCTTCGGGATTTTAGGCAGTATACATGTACTATCCTTTTCAAAAGTATGTAGATAGTCCTACTTAACTGATGGGGCCGGGTGGTGAAAACTTGTGAGGTTGACACATAAAGCGACGTGCATCCCTCACTCGTATGCCACCAAGAGCCGACTAGGACGGAGGCGGACGCGACGAAGCTGGAGTCAAACTGCAAGAGCATGAGCCCAATCAGAATTAAGATTAGCGGATGGAATGTACTGGGGTAACTCACGACCACATTCACGTTGGGCCGTCTGAGTGTTTTCTTTCGGGCTCCGTGGCAGGGTTTTCCGACCATTCGATTCATATTTAGACTCACCATTTATCTCTTACCAATACGTCGCTCCGTGAACGAGTATGTCTATACTGTGCGCGGTAGTTGCGGTAAAGTTCTTGGAGGGTTCGAATCCGAAATTATAATACTTTTTTTTACTTTTGGGAGACATCCTGGACATCAACATAGTCTAAGCAGATGACTTCATCGACGGAATCAAATCACCTCATCTAGATAGCCTTTATAGTACTAGATGGACGGATTTGATTCGGTGGGCGGTTGTTGAGCGTTTATAAAATGGAGGTGTCGATTTGTTAAAGCCCTTTATTGCTCTGGGGAAAAATGAATTGCCATACCTATCAGTTTCTCAAAATATCTCTCTTAACTTATCGTTTCAATCGAACCTGGAAATGTAGTGGACTTCTAATATGACGTCCTCCGAGTCGCTCTGAGATATATCTTTTCGCAATAGCAGTATTAAAATCGTTTCTGGCTTTATTTTGTGGAAGATCCATATATCAATGACGAAAGAACACAAACGGTAAGCGGTGTTGTTGTACCACCACCATTATTGCAAAATAATTTAATCACGGGTTGCATGAATGTGGGAGTTTCAGTACCACCTTCTGTCGATAATATCTCGGAAAAAAGGCCCATTGGGCACTTAAGCAGAAGCTTCACTAACCACTCAAAATTTCATTCCATATCACTCTTCTAAGTTTGAACGTGATCTGTTGGTGACCCTAGGGTGAGTGAATGAATTTATTTTCTTCGGAATAAAATGGTCATATACGAGTCATCATTCAAGGTATTGCGGATGAGGTCTTGTAGCTTTTATTTTATCACAAAATGAGAGTACATATTTCAACGCAGAGTATTTCAGAGGTGTTGGCTCTCTTCCCTTTGAGATGGAAGTGTAAATCAGAGCCTGGAGAGTCCGTGGATGATGTCTCCGATATCCATGTTGGCCAGGGCGTCCTCTATGGCCTTGCGAGCCTCCGTCTCAACCGCTTTGATGATTTCATCGTCGAACACGTCGATCACCACCTTGGTCATGGCGTCCAGCACGAAGTCACCGATGGTACCCATACCAGTGAACTCCACCTCAGTGTCACTGTAGGCAAGAAAAAACCATGCTTTAAATGTGATGTAATTATTTCCCGGCGAATTATTTGCGTAAAGTTGCCTCGTCATTCCCTCCGGTTTAATTCTATTCTGTGCCGTTGTTCGCTTGTTTTTTTAACATAGCAACCGGATGTTTATACAAACACATGGTACGAATTTTAATGAAAAATCTAATTTCTACTCATAACTATGCATTGGAAATTAAAATGGTAAGTAGTGCATGGGTAAATGCCTGAATAAAAGAAATATTGCGCGTGCTTACTTTATAGTGTGGTCTAAACCGGTGGAAATCCCGAGATGACTATACGCAGAATATTCTGCTTAACTTCGTACACTTGTTATTAAGCAGGACGTGTTCGCAGGATCCATTTGTCCATGCATGAACTTGGAGGGATAAATGCTCGGACAAGAGCACAAAATTACAACAGGCGCAATTTCTTGGATTTTCACCTGTGCATTTGCGCAACTTTTGTTGTTTGCCCGGTGCAATTATGGTTATGAATGTGTATAAGCATCTACCCGCGCGAGTAAATTCATGGCGTGAATAAGGCTTTAGAGTGGTTTAAAAAATTGTAAAGTTGCGTTTTGGGTGTGGAGAAGAATGTAATATGAACGGAGAGGGAAAGGAATGACGAAGTGCTGGACATGTTGGGTGAGGAGATGAAGCTTTTATTTGAGATGCAGACGAGACAGATGTTATGGATGGAGCGAGTACTGAGCGGGGAGGGGATTTTGAAAACAGTGTTAGAGGGTAGAATGTTGGATAAAAAAGAGAAGGAATGAAGGGACTGGATTTTTTTTATAGAATGACAGGGAGTAGGTCTTATTGTGAATTGAAGAGGGAAATACATAAAGGGAGGCGTAACTGCCAGAATACTTGTTAAATGCTCCATGCAAACCTACCTTATTCGGTAGAATACTTTCCCAGATAGCACAAGCATTTGTATACAAATGGTATATCTTCTGTACGTTTACAAATTGTACCGATTTTTGTAATACAACTGTATAACAGTTGTATTCAAACTTCTTGTATACAGATGATTCGCAATTCAGTTGTAATACAAAGCCAAAATACAAGGGAAATACCACATTTGTAATACAATTGTAAAAGCTTTGTATTACCAGGAGAATCCCTCAACCGCCCGGAATACGCAAAACAATGATGAAATACGTATCGTCGAACTTCTTTTCCTGCAGGGCTATTCATGAATACTGCAGTAACTCTTTAAAATATAAAACATTTCCACAATAATATTACGATACCTCCAACTCCAATAGGCATACATTACGAAAAGAGAATATGAGAAGCATATAAGAGACAAGAATAATGTAAAATTCATGAAATTAACAGTTAAATATGCAAATTATTACTTGCACGAAATGAAATTACGTCCACAACTACAATGAACACCGCTGTTTACATGGCAAAGCAAATATACGACATATATTAACAGTATGTGGCTCCGTCGTCTACTGCGGTCTGCTGTTTACGCGGCGGAAACTGAGTTTTCGTTGATAACTCTCGTCGCGTAAACTGAAGCACGAAACTTACGCGGCGGAATGTTCGAAATGGCTTAGTGAAGAGCAACAATGTGATTTTCGCGATCCTGTCACGAAATCCCTATTATATTCGATTGATGAATATCTTATTGAATCTTAATGTTAAAATACTCAATTGTATATAATATATGTATATGTACCAGATCTCCGGGCAAATACAGATTTATTATTATTATTGATCTGTCGTCTTGGCGATCGCGTAAACAATTAATGAAAAGCCCTGCTGATACCTCGTTGTGAGAAGGTCGTGAGAGCTCTGGCGCACATTTTCTGATTCGTTTTGTAGATTACTTTGACCCCTGCACCGCATTGGACTCCTTTTCTCCCGGTTTTGACCCCTGCTTCGTTTGGTTTTTGGAATATCCTCCCGATTTTGACCCCGGCTCCGTTTTGATTTTGATTTTGAAACTACGGCTGCGACAGCGGTATACCTTGCCAGCTCCAGCACCTACGGTTTTTGCTGCAGGTAAGATTATGGCAATATTTGGTTTAATCGATGCATGCATACAAATGTTTGATGAGTTAAGCTTGGGAAGTGGTTGTTCTCTATAACCTTTAAGGGCGCCTATTAATAGGCGCCTAAAGGTTTTACATTGGTATCAATTGATAATGCAATTATTGTAATAGTGACGTGTTGCTGTCTCGTTTTATTCATTATTAATCCCTACGGATATATCTATGTTAAAGAGTCAACGATTACCTAACAAGTTACTAGACCGAGGATGTCAACAAAAATTTAATTTTAATGAATGTAATTAGTGAGGCAAGAGAAAATTTCGGGTGAATACCACTTTTTTGTGAAAGTTAAAGAGGCACCCAACCTTGCGAAGACTTGAAGAAGTGCCCATTGCCTTAAATAATTGTTTATCGCCCTCGCTGCGCCATTGGTACGGAGCATTTTTGGAGGACATTCGTTAAAGTGTGTCGCGGACAATCACACGCTTTCAGCTCCAACCTTTTTCAACCCCTTCCAGTGAGGACTGGAGCAGATGTGCTTCCGGAGAGGAGGGAGCACATGTGCTCCCTCCTCTCTGGGTTTACGACCCTACCAGTGGCATCGGTTCGAGGTCAACTCATGGGGGTTGCTTAATATGTGTGTTTGGCACATGGATAATTGTTTCTTGCACGTAAATTGCAGACTTTGAATTGAATTCCTCATTTTTTTCTGAGCCTTGTCAAATTTTAAACGAACTTCTAAGGTCAATATTAACGCATTTAATGCAGCATCAATTTCCATGTTGATGTTTATAAAGAACTCGAAATATAAGTTAATATTTATCGTAAAATTTCGTTTAAAAATTGTAAACGCTCCTCAAAAGACAAAGAATTCAATTCTTAGTTTATATTAATTGAAAAAAGAACAACTTGCGCACGGGGCAAGTTCCCCCAAGACCCTTTAAAAAATGGGAAAGTCGATTTTTAATACGGTCCCGTTATCATTGCATTCGTTTTGTTTTACGGGGTATCCTTGTCCTCCACCCCAGAACGAAATCCTGGATCCGGCCTTGATCGTACCTGTCAGTCGCCTCCGCCAAATACCACATTTATCTCAATATTGCAACAATTGTTGCAATATTGAGATAATTGCAATGCAACGAAATTTTAGGTAATATTGTTACCGCATGGAATAACTTCATCTTAGGACTTATTTCTTTGAGGAAAACCAAATACCCTAAACTAATTATAGGAACCTATATCTCAATAAAATCCACCCCTACATTTTCCGGTGTAGCGCCTAAATAACATGGAGGGTATTGTAAAAAAATAATGCAAGTATTGGAAAATTGTTCAAGATAATAGTTTGAAGTGGTAATTGCTATGCTTGTGGGAAGTGGAAAATGAAATTTCTGTTGCCATCAAAAGAAAGACTGCATAGGTTAACATAGAGTTGCTTAAGAATTTTGTGATAGGTTAAGCTATAATTAAGTAAAATTAACTTGAATCCTAATTTTACTTGGCATATTATAATAATTTCCCTTTTCAATTGCAGAACCAAAAGTTCAATCTTCAGTTTGACAATGCCAAAATATAGGTATAAAAATATAGAAAGTGTCTCAGAGAGACACAAGCGCAGGTTGCTTCAGAAAGCAAAAATTGTTTCGAATGATGATTTTGAGGTGGAAAGAGAGGGAGTTGATGGTTCCTGTTGTTCAGGTGTCACAGAGCAACCTAGATTATCACCAGAACACATCTTTAATGAAAATGAAAATGTGGGACATACTTCTTGGCTTCAGAGTGATATCAGTGATGTTCAGGATGAAGACATAGAAATTTTAGAACCACTTTCAGATTCTGAGGATGAGCAGTTGCCAATTGATTTTGATTTTTCCACATTTAGGAATGAATTATCAACTTGGGCCAGTGATATTCCTCAAAGCAAAGTAAACAGTCTCCTAAAAATATTGAAATCATGTCCTTATCTAAAAGAGTTGCCATCAGACTGTCGAACATTGCTTAAAACACCACGACATACAGAGGTGAGGAAAATGGGGTGTGGGGTCTATGCTCATCTAGGCTTGCGGTGTTTGCTGTTGGACATACTTCAAAATAATTATAAGATTGTAGACAGCATCAGTTTGCAAATAAATGTAGATGGTCTTCCTATTTCTAAGAGCAGTGGAAGTCAGTTATGGCCTATACTAATTGCCATCGTGGAATTACCGGAAATCATCCCTTTTCCTGTAGGGGTGTATCATGGGAAAGAGAAACCAGAAAGTTGCGATGATTTCATGGGCAATTTCATTGATGAATTGTGTCTCACTCTTGATGAGGGAATTAATGTCGGTAGTAGGAATATTAAGGTGTCTGTTCACTCATTTGTTTGTGATGCTCCAGCACGTGCATTTCTGCTGCAAATAAAGTCACACACGGCATACAGTAGTTGCCCTAAATGCACTGTTGAGGGAGATTACATAAAAAACAGAGTGTCTTTCTTAGACAGCCACTGTAGTCTGAGGACCAATGAAAGTTTTAGGGAAAAAAGAGATGACATTCATCATGTTGGCACAACTCCTCTTCTAAAAATTCCAAACCTGGACATTGTGGCTGCTTTTCCAATTGATTATATGCACTTGATCTGCTTAGGTGTAATGAGGAAAGTTTTACTGGCATTCACCAAAGGTAGCTACTCTGTGCGGCTCTCTTCTCAAAACCTGAACCTAATCAACCTTCGTCTAGAACATATTGTGTCATTTGTCTCTTCAGACTTTGTGCGGAAGCCCAGATCTTTAAAAGAGCTTTTACGTTGGAAGGCTACAGAATTCAGACAATTTCTTCTCTATACTGGCCCATTTGTTCTAAATGGCTCTGTTTGCAGTACAGTATTTCAGCATTTTCTTTGTCTGCATACCGCTGTCAGAATTTTGATAAGTAAAGAGTTGATTTCTAAATATGTCGATTATGCAGAAGAGCTACTTCTCTACTTCGTTGAAAATTTTCCTGCACTTTATGGGGAGGAAAGTGTTTCACATAACGTGCACAACTTGATTCACATCACCTCTAATGTTAAGTCCCTTGGGCCGCTAGATGTTTTTAGTGCTTTTAAGTTTGAAAACAGACTGCAAACAATTAAAAAAGTGCTGAGAAAACCTGATAAACCGCTGCAGCAGTTATGTCGCAGGCTGACAGAACAGTCATCAACTCAACAGGCAAAGAAATTACTTGGGAAGTCAGACATTGAAGGTGCAGCATGTTCAAAGTCTGTGAAGAATGCTATACCTTTAGGTTTCACTGAACCAGCATACTCATACATCAAATGCAACGGCTTCAAAATTGCTGCCAAACCACCTAATGACTGTGTCATAATGGACTCTGGTGATATTGTTGTCATCCGTTTCATTGGAACGTGCAATGGGAGCCAAGTGATCCTTGGACAAAAATTTGAAACTGTCGAAAACTTCTTCCTCAACCCATGTGCATCAACAAAAGTTGGAATTTATAAAGCAGGAAAGCTCTTGAATCCGGCAAAATGGCCTATCTCCAAAGTAAAAGGAAAAGCATTGAGGGTACCAATGGGCCTGGGAAGTGATGTTTACTTTGTGGCAGAATTACTGCACAGTCTCCATGATAATTGACGTGGAAGTGGTGAGATGATTAGATATTATAATTCAACAATCAATCCATTCATCAAATTTTATCTAACAGAAAAATTTCTTATCTCATGTTTTAGGATGTGGTTGGTGGCAGAGATGCTGGAGGCAGATGGCTGCATTTTTAACGTGGTACCTGAAAACTGGGTAAAAGTGATTGATGGAAATAAATATGTCCTTTGGCCTCCTAGTAAAAGTGTGAATGTCATGGATGCCATCAAAATGAAAACACAGCCAGAGGATTCATGGTCACTTACGTTGGTGTTAGAAATGTCATCCTCAGTTTGTAAGTAGTATTCAGTAAGTTTTCATTAAGTACCGTTGGAGTGATTTCGATTGCTACATATCCAAAGCTTGACTAATATTTTGTTCATAACTATTACGAATGTTCCCATATAATGTTAAATTGATTTGTAATAAAACCATGATGTGGTAATGTGTGACAGGTTCCTGAGTTGATTGTAGCGCATATGTTGACTTTTCAGGTGATTTCCAAGAAGCGCTAGAGCTGGAAACCCTGGCTATTAAACTTAAGTCATGCCAGAAAGCACAGAAAGTGCTACTTGATGCCAAAATCAGAAAGGCAAGGATAAGAATTCCTGCCAAGAGGACTCAACCTGGGGAGGAAAGTACGGAGGAAGAGATCATTATGCCTCCTAGAAAGAGAATCCCTTCTCCTCCATCCATGAGGGAGAAAGCTGAAGAAAATGCTCCAATAGTGGATTATTTAGAAAACCCTGTATCTCTAATAGAAGATGGAGATGGTATGTAACTTAATGATTGCCTCATGTAACGCTAGTAGCACCATAGGAAGACTGCTCAAATTTCCATTATTAATAATTTGCACATATAAAAGCAAATGACAATTTTGAAGTTTCAGTAATAGTTATTGTAACAGTAGTGGCTTTAAAATATAAGTATTTAATCACAGGGGCGCAGCTAGGAATTAAGGCTGGGGGGGTTTAGGTGCAACTAATACTGGGGTGTTTGGAGGTGTGGAATACCCACCAGGAAAAGAGATAGGTGGCAACTAATACTGAGGTGTGAGGGTATGGTATACCCACCAGGATAAGAGATAGGTGTGAGATTAATAAATTGCGGAATTTTTAGATAAATGGTTCAAAATGGTGAATTTTGCGGCTTTCTGAGGGATATTTTATTAATCCGTACACTATTCTATTCGTAATATCAATCAAATAAAGTAAAATGGATTAAACTTAGGCATTTCTCTGAGCTCTGGGTGGGGTTTAAACTCCCAAACCCCCCCCCTGCTGCGCCATTGTTTAATCATGCTTCATGAAACAAGAAAAAAATTTTTCCAATATGTATTTTAATGTCAATTTTTTCTCTACATTTCAGAGTGTGAATCTATGCTTTTAGTGGAGCCAGGTGAAGAATGTGAGTATTTGATTACTTTTAATGACTTTTTTATCATTGGCGCAACGACTATATATTATGTTGAAAATCCAGTTTATGTGACTGTAAAAAGCTGAACAATATAATTGTGAAATTTACCTCTCTTCAGGTGTTCAAGAGAAAGATTTTTCCGAAAGGCTCTCCATTTTAGAAAAAGATGTGGCTCACATCAAAAAAGATTTGGCTGTTATAAAGGAAGATACCAAATTAATTTTGGACTTGCTTAGGAAAAAGCAAGTGCATAACAATTATGAGCCGCAATGCAGAGTCTACACCCCTCCCATCACTTTGCCGGTAAAAAGCAGGGAAGAGCTTATAGAAGTTGAAGATCTCTTAGGCAGAGACCCTGCCTTTAAGGAATATCTGGTAATTTACTTCATTGCATGACTCATAAAAGATAATGTTGTAAAAGTGATTTGTGTTGGTCCTAACTGACCAGTTTTAAATATTACAGGAAAATATTATGGGAGAGATACATGCAAAAGATCTTGGACAGTTCCTCCGAAAGAATTTAATAAAAATTATGAGTAACTGTGTGGCTGCGGAGTACACATGGCAGGGGAAGAGTGAAAAGAAGAAACATGCCCTGAATGGCTTAAAAAATTTAATATCACTGTTGGCAGGTATTTTAACAAATGCGTATTAAGTGATAATTAAGGTTTTCTTTCATTCATATCTGCTCAAAAAATGTTATCTCAATATATTTACAGGTGCTGCAAGGAAAAGGGAGATCTACGAAGACACCAAGTTTGTGAGAGAAATTTCCAACTGGCTCTACCAGAGTAATAGGCGGAAAGGCGAAATAGTTCCTCTTAGTGGTTGAAATTGTAATTTATGCTTAATTACCCTGGTGAAAATAAGCTATTCATGAACCATTCCAGAAGTGTGACAGCAAGTGTTCAGAATCTGTTACCGAAGTGTTGGGGTGAACCGCTCACACACTGTATTATGGCCCACGTAAATGTTACAAACAAGCTGTTCATGAGGCATTACCCAGCTGAACATGAGGTATTTCTCAGATATTCATGAAGCATTTTAACTGTACAGGAAGCAAAGACAATGGCAGGTTCCACAATTTCATAATTACTGCAACTGTTTTCGATTACATAGTATCATCATCAGTCACTTTTAATGCAATTATTACCACATATATAGTAGTTGGGAGGGATGAAAGGTTAGGGGAGAGGTTGGGGGAATAGTTTACAGCGTCAAGTCACGGGCCAGTAGGAATGGGAGGGGAGATGGAGTATGTAGGTGGGGTTGGAGGAGGGGGTTAAGGTTGAGAAAACACATTGAGAATGGGGGAATTTCCAAGAGTACAATTGTTCATTGACTAACATTACAGACGGGGAATTTTGGCCTCGAAGAATTTCTAGCTGCTCCAAGGCGTCGAGTCTGGGGCCGTTACTTGACTTGTGGAGAATTTTCGGTGGAAAATTACTATCATGACCACATTCTATGAGATGTCTGGCAAAGTTTGAAGAATGATTGTTATTGATAAAACATGATCGGTGCTCTTTCATCATTTAATGTCAAACTTCAACAGTGTTAGTCAACGGACAATTGTACTCTTGGAATACTCTTTGTTCTAGTACTTGGAGTACTCTTTGAGATAAGTTCAAATCATCAAATCGTATTTTTTCAGTTAAAACATTTTTTTGAAAATTCAAAGGAGTACAGAAATTTAAAATTCCGTTTTGGACACAGCTATTGAATGAAGACAAATTATCAATGAATGTATTGACAAAATTTGTCCCGTATACAGTAGAGTCATTGAATAATAGATATTTCATTTACTATATTGCAGAGTATGATTATAAGAATTGCACTGAAGGTAAAGACCTTGGTCGCACTTAGCACATTGTGTTTTTCAGATGTTCATGAAGCATTTTCTTACTGTTCAGGATAATACCAGTGATGATTCACATCACAGAATATAGTTCTGAGGATGATTTGCAAAATTTTTTGTCAATGTTTCGTTATATTCTTTACCTTTGAAATTTCTTTATATTACATAAATGAAATCCTTGTGTAGCATTGTTATGAAATGAGAAATATTTCATTAAATATAGCTTTTTTCATCAAATAAAGTTATACTATTTATTTTAGAGTATATTTTCCTTTTCACCTCTCTAAAAATGTAAAATTAACATGATCAGCTTTTGTAAAAACTTTCGTATTTTCTCTGTAATACGAAGATAATACAGGAGAAATACAATTTGTAATAGCTTTTTATTTTCTCTGTAATACAATGGTATTACAGGAGAAATACAATTTGTAATAGCTTTTTATTTTCTCTGTAATACAATGGTATTACAGGAGAAATACAATTTGTAAAAGTTTCGTATTTTTCCCTGTAATACGAATATAATACAATTGTATTAGAGGACATTTGACACTGTAATACAATTGGAATACAAATGGAATACAAAGAGTTCCATTTTGTAATATGATCGTATTGTGGTGGTATTGCAGTGGTATTACAAATCTTGTGCTATCTGGGTTAATAATAATGATGCGCAGTATACATTATCGAGATATTCCTTCATTTCAAATTCTGAAATTTTAACGCAATATTTCCTCGGGTGTAAATTATTCAAATATGAGATACTGGAAAATGTTGAAGAAGGCCTGTTGCATATACGCTTAAAATGTTAGATAATAATATACAGTTAAGATATAAGCCATAGTGCTTTAAACGAGTAATTAGTCGCAAAAAATACTCAGGCGATCGCTAGTGAGAGATGTGTCCACTTCAAAGGTTGAAAAATTTTGCTTGACCGGTTTTTTTTTGGACGCATGAATTATAAAAATTTATGCTATGAAGTTGAAATTGTCAGAGTTAGTACATTTGATCCTACCCAAAATTTTCCTGCATCATCCATTTGAAAAATATTCACAGTATTTACTCAGGTTTAAAACTATCAAATTTAAGGTACAGGTAAATGATGAAAACATTCTGTAGTGTATCCCCTGAAAATTTATGTACGATAATACGATAGTTATAATTTGAAATCTCCGCGAAATAATGCAAAACACGGCCAATCGAATGGGACTGACCATTCTTCTTAAGGTGATGATGCCTTAGGGTCTACAATAGACATCTTGTATGTATAGAATAGAATAGACAAGGGGTCTGCAAGTAATAGGTCAGGCTTCTTACTACCATAAAGCAAAGTATTTTCAACACATTTTAAACAATAAATGAAAGCTTTAGGTTATACGTGGTGTTTTTCAGGAGGAATCTCCTATACCTCAGGAGGTGGTAGGAGAGTCAATTTCAAGCATTTTTTTCCATAACAATGGGGTCGCAACTCCTTAATTACGCAGCTATGGCAACGCAAACATTTTTTTGATACATTTTGCAGATACCATGACAACGGTTTTGTGAAATTGCGAAATCTTTTGGTAGGTACTCTCTCAAAGTCCTCGCTTAATGTAGCTCATAAATTGTTTTAGACAATTAAAATCGCACATTTTCCTCCAACCTTAGTCATTTAATGTCCAAATTAGTATTCAATAAAATGCCAAAAAGGCTTGATAAACAAGAAAAACAGTTTCCATGGTAACTGCGAAGTGCACCCAAAAAATTTTTTGCGTTGCCATAGCTCAGGAGCAAAGGAGTTGCGATCCCACGTCAATGGAGAAATTTTACTCAAAATTGTGTGTCCTACCACCTCCTGAAGTATAGCAGATTTCTTCTGAAAGTGCTTGTATTCTTGAACTTTGCAAGTATACTGTGGCCCGTGAATGAGTCCGTGGTGATGGAATGAGTATGTACTCACGAGACGTGCGAAATGGCGAAGTCCTGGAGCGCGATCGTCTCGTTGCTCAAATCGACGAGGGCTGAGAAAGCGATGAGCACTCCAGCAGCCTTGCCGTCAGCCTCACCTTTCTTCGAGAGATCCATGAATTTTGCGACGAAGTCGTAGTCAAACTATAAGGGATAAATGAAACAACATATGGTGTTTTTTACACGAATTTCCATGTGTAAAAATGTGCATGGACTGGGAATCCAACCACGGACCTTTGAATTTCACCTGGATAGCGCAGTTGTCTGCGCAGTTGCCAGAAAAACCAAACTTCAGGGGTAAGATTCCCGGTCCAGGGAAATTTTGGATAATAGAAATGCAAAGGGACGGTTTGGGGTGATTGGGGGCCCTCGGCTGGGGCTCATGAGCAGGGGCCCTTACCGGGAGGCCCTCTGGGGGGACAATTTTAGGTAATTGCAAGCCCGGGAATAGATTTTAACGGTATTCTGGTTCTTGAAAGCCGGGTAAAAGTTTATGAATAATCGCAATTTCGTGAGAAGAAATACTGTGAAAAGTGAGAATTCCACAGCTTATAAAATTGAATAATGCATGATGGTTCTATTATTCTGAGAATTAATTCCTTGGAACTGCGCTATAATTTTAAAAACCTCTAAAATAATCTTTTCGAACAACCCTTAAAAGAGCATTAAGTTCTCTTTTATCTTCTGACCTTTTTATGTTACTGATTTTTTTAAAATATTCTTACTACACTCAGTATACATGCAGTGAGAAGCAACTAATGACAATCTAGAATTTTTTAGTTGCAAAAAACATTAATTCAAGTAATGAGTCATTTTTTTAGTACACTTTCCCATACTTTTCACGATAGACACGAGCATTGTGGGATCCTACGGCGATTGCCGTCCAGGCCAGACCGCCCCTGGCAATGCATGTAAGTTTCACAGCCGTTCACGCGGTAGGATGCCATGATAGTCTTGCCGTGTGCACGGCGGTGGAACTCTCGCTCACGATTCGCAAGTGTTTCTTTGGTGTCATCGTGAAAATCTCCGTCATTGCTTCGAATGGTGAACAGTAATATGGCATACAGTGGCGATGCGATTGCTTGTAAGGACAATCTTCCTTTGTTTTCTCTTATTCTCTGATTATCTGTATTCTCTATTTCTCTGTTTAATCTTATTTGTGAACATTAAAACATCATCTTATGTTTTTCATTCTGTTTGACGGTAAATACAAATATTTCTAGAGGAGTTTTTTTTTTACTCAGAAGCTCTACTTGATGACGATATGAATACATAGAAGTGAGTAGTAGCCCTTTAAATAATACTGGTGGAAAATTACAATTTAGACCGTCGCTTGTAACTAGATGGCTAAGACACATCGAGAAGGGACAGCGCCGTGATGATAAAAGAGGTTTTTAATGGTAAGCCCAATGGTAAAAGACCTCTAGAAAGAGAAAAAACTGCGTTGGAGAGAATAAGTACTGGAGGATAAAAGAAGATTTTGAGCAGAAATAGAAATGACGAAAGACAGAGAAGAGTGAAGGCGAGGTAAGAAGCCATCTTGGTTTTCCATGGCAACAGGAGTAAGAGCAAGCGACTATCATTCATATTTATTGTCCAATTAATGTATTGACTGCGGAAGAAAACTGCATCACTTACCACCAAGTCCTTGAAGCCCAACTGAGCCTTGATGAGCATCTTCATGTCTTGGTATTCAACGGTGACGTCTCCGCTGCGGAAAATAGTGCTCAAGTCCTGGAGCCAGCCGTGGTTTAGATCCAATTCTCCGTGCCATTCGATTCCAACCAGGTCCTGCGGGATCAGTTTTAAATTAGAACATCAGTTTTAAATTTAGTTTTATTTCTTCCTCTTGACATCTATGTTTAATGTCGACTCAGTGTCTTCGACCTATTCAGACATTGAATTAATGATCCTGGAAGTTTCATTAAGTATCCTGTCAGGGAACCGCAGAATGATTGGGGTAGCAGGAAACTCAAACCTAAGATAACACTCGAAGGAGTGAAATTTATTTGTCTGCTGAATTATAAAGAGTAAAATTAACACCTTAAAAAGCATAAAGGGAACTATGTTATTCACAATAACAATATGGGGAGAGGAAACGTGGCAGGAAGAATGAATTGTTTCAAGACTTCTTCTCCAAGACACTAAATCAACATAATTTTTAAAGTTTAATTTAGTATGGAGATGTTTAAGGATACCATTAATTTTACTCTTAGCACATAAAAGCTTGGAATAACTTCCTCTCAATGCAAATTTCTGTAACGGGAAGAGAAGTATTGAAAAGCGAGATGATTGTCTATGAGGATCGATGAGACCATCAGGAATGCATTCAGATAAAGAGCTAAAAAGAAAAACTTCTATAAAAATACTCGATAAATCCGAAAAGCGCTGTGAAAAATAATTTACTTCTCATGTGCACAAAAATGGTGAACACCACTATAACTTCATTTCAACATCCGATATCATTGAGTTGATGATAAATTGCAGATAGAATTTGATATTTTTCTTTGATATTCTATAATTTTTGACTTGGTGGATAGAATGAAAATACTAATTGCTGTCGAGCTAAAGTACATCTCAGCCTAATAAACACGGCAGAAATAGAATTAGGGAGTGAAGCAATCAGAAAGAAATAATGGTTGGTAAGAGTTTATTGGCAAACGAGACATAGAACGCAACGGTATTGATGAAATGCTAAAGATGGGTATTATAAATGTCTGAAAACGATCACTTGGTTATAAATATTGCTACGTTGCAAAATACGCATTAGCTGAACTTGTAAAAAATATTTACGTGCTAACTGTGATTAAAAATTGTAACTATCCTCTCAGAACTATTGAAATAAATTATCAACCGACCATGTACGAGACAAAATTATAAATGTCATATTCATAGGTTTTATCATGATTCGGTCCAATTTTTAACGGTTTCCAACAATTATATATTTTTTTAATAATAAAACGTTATTGTACTTTTCCAAACGATTTAATTATATATTTTGGTGGAAAATCATTCAAAATATAAATATTGGTTGAAATGTTAATCTTTCAGCCAATTTTAGTACACTAAATTGGGTTGGTTTGACGAACTTGTAAGGAAAGGGCCTCATATAATCGTAGAGAATGATTTGTTATAAAGTTATTCACAAACCTTGAATGAAAATGGCTTGACGATGTCCGGCAACTTCATGGGCTCGAAGCCATTGTCCAACAGGTACTGTGAAGCATTCTTCAGCATGCGGTCAACGTAGTCATTCATATTTGTTTTAAACCTCGATTCGTAGAGCCTTGCCGCGTTTTGATTTGAGAGAAAAGAAAATAAATGAGAATTTGCGATACACGTTGATACATATTTCCGAAATATTGCTCGCTCGTGACCTACCATATAAATATGCTACATGTCACTGGAGACTAAAAGTCTCCAAATTGAGTCTCGAGACTCGATTAAGTCGCAAGTGGAAATGGGACTGAGACCACTCACGGAGACAACGTAAGATAGTAAGTCTCATATTGCTGCCGGTGTAAACGCATGCTTCCCAACAACAGAGACAAAAATCTCCAAATCCGAAACAATTTAGTTCTTTTGAGACTGATCCCAGGTTTCAGAATTTTAATAGAGGCGCAATTTTCCTTCAGTGGACACAATGTTGAGATAAATCTCCAAGACTCGAGTTCCGCATACCTCTCGGAGGCTGAGACCACTCCCCCATGGACATTGTTCGGAGATGATTGTCGAGATGAAGTCTCGATATTTGGTCACCAATGGAAACATAGCTCTGCTGTTGAGCTGCTACTGTGCTTCCAAAGAGAGAATTTTTCAGGTTAAAATTTATGCGACAGTGATTTTTTTCCAAATTAGTTTCGTTAAAATACATCATGTAGGTTGCGAAAGTGCATTGTCAAACAATTTTATTGTTCTCGAGCTCCTAGTTTTAATGAGTTCCTAGTTGAGAGAAAATGACTGTTCAGGATCACTATTTGATTATTTGGATCACATTTTTCACAGATAAAGGTTATCTTGGGTAACCTTCTGGGTCAGTTTCTCCACCTTCCTCCAAACTCTCGGCTCTGCGCATGCTCTGCCCAAGACTTCCATAAGGCCCAAGCCTGGACGCGTCATAGCACCACCAGCCCCCACCACTACCACTCTCCATATAACTGCATGTTAATGGATTGGGACGTTCCGTCCAGCGCCCCGTGGCTACAAATGCGAACTTCTCGCGCTATTTTTGCGTGTTTTTCGTACATTTTCGATGTATGTGATTGGTCACTTTGGCTAAATAGATGTATAATTACAATTGAATGAGCATTTTATTTTTTTTCTCAAATCTTTGGGAGGGGCGGCGTCCGAGAGACCTCATGTGCAAGCCGCCACTGCCCTCACCGCAAGTATTTCACGATAAAAAAAATAATTTTGAAAGCGCGCAAAGGAAAAAATTTTGCTGATAAATTAAATTTGAAAATACCGAAATAATACCCTGGAACACATCCTGCCCCCTTCCTCTCCGGATATAATCTAAAAACCGGCCCTTTGCCCCACAGCATTTAATGTTCCCACTTTCCGACACCCAAACCCCATCCTTCCTCCTTCATTCCCCTCTCATTCAGCAGTGGGGCACATTTAAGGAGGAGCTTGGCTGCGCAAGATGAACTTGAAAATGTTGTAGTGACAACGATATGTGCAAAAACAAATTCGGTGGAAATATTGCAATGTCTCAATTAACTAATAAAAAAAGATGAAATCAAATAACACTAGTGTCGCGTTAGCAGGTGTTATTTTAAATTAAATCATTGCCGGGAAAACATTTTTACAATTAAAATAATCCGTAAAATGATTGGCCGTGGTTCGTTAAAAATCAAAACATTAGAAAAGATCTCAAAATAACACCGATTTTAATGAATCTAAAATCAGCTCTAGCAAAATTTTCCCTCTCCTTTGAAAACACAGAAAATGTACCACTGAAACACCTGTGGGATTACCAAACTCCCTTAAAACCTAAACATCGCCTTCCTAAATGTGCCCTTAACCCTTCCCATATTCCCATTCCCTAACCCCTGTCCAAGAATTTTTATGCCATGACTCTGAATTTTGAAATGTGACTTAATATGCCTGGAACTAAAAATCTATGAAACACCCAGGAGACAGCTTTCATCAGCTGGGAACTGTGGACTTAAGCCAGTGATACATACTTGGAATTGGAAATTTAAGTAACAACGGAAACCTTCGTGAGTAAATAAAGTCAGTGGAAATACTGTAATGTCTTATTCAACTGAGGACTCACCTTAGTTGCAGGCCTGTCTCAATGCGGGGGTTGAACATCTCAGCCAAGAGAGCCATTGAAGTTTTTTCACCTGGCCATAATCCGGGCGGAGACACGAATGAAACAGAAATAAAGCGATAACCAAAATGTCATCAAGCATACGGAAAGAAATTTTTTTTTCAATATTTCCATAATAATGGATTTATCGTATTGATTGGAGGAGAAAAATAACAAATTAAATGGTCAATTCCATTTCAAGGTATGTAATCTCACCTGGAAAATTCATTTCTCCGTGGCAGACGACCATGAGGCCGAAAACGGCTAAAGCACCGAGGTACTTCATTCTGAGCAGTAGCTATGAACCAGCAAGACCAGCTGAAATAAAATAATATTAATTTAAATGCTAGGAGGACTTATAAATTGGTGAACACATTCCAGGAATACTATTACTAACTCTCCGTCGTTGTGTTTACTGGTTGAAAGAGTATGGGCGTTCTGGAGTGCTTGGGGGCACTCGACTTGGGCTCATGAAGGCCCCCCCCCTTTTCGGTGGATTCGGCGAATTCCTTTAGGAAACTGCACGCTCGGAAATGGATTTTATGATTCTATCATCTATTCAGTGAATTTGTACCTCAAAACTGCACAGAAATTTTAAAAAAATATTAAAATAACCTTTTCGAATAACTCTTTCAAAAGAGCATCATGTTCTCTCCTATCTTCAAACACCTTTATTTATTTTTTAAGATAATTTTTACTCTAATGTTGTAAATAAATCAACTACTGAAAAAGTAGAATTTTGTAATAGCAAAAAAAACTGGTTCAAATAATACGAGTGTCTTTTAATCACCCCATACATATAGGCTTCACGATAGACGTGGCCGTTCCGCCGCCGTGGGCCCCGATCAGTATGGGGGGCTGCTCATACTGCTCGGGGCCCACGGCGATCGCCGACCAGCCAACCTGGCCACACCGCCCCTCGTGCTCCGAGAGAAGTATGGAGATGAATCGAGGCCGTATCCATAAAATGTTTCATGTATGTGTATCCATCGACTCGTTTGGAAAAGGCTGTATGAAAATTCTTGAGCGCCCAGTTAATGCCTTCATTTCAATAGGGTGGTTTCCTTCATCAAAGAAAACGATAGGCATTATTGCGATTCGTTACCCACCATTAGTGTAATCATAATATACAAATTATTTGGTTTTAGAAATCCCAGTTCAGACGAATGGCAATGGTCAATTTTAACCGCAATTGAAAAAGGCCAGATTGGCGCCCATGCGATGCCGCTCCACGTGACGTCACAGGGGCCTAGTTTCTTTACGAGTAGATAGGAGTTTTACATCGTCTGAGATTACCAATGCATGCATGAGGCTCAGAGCTCACGGAAACATCTCTTAATAATCTCTTATTAAAACTGGCTAAGGTCAGAAAGTTTTCTTCGTATGATAAGGTATTAATAATCCTTTTTTAAGCCAAGCGCTACCAGCTATCAGGGTACTCTGCTACCTGCTAGCATCCTGCGTCGTATGAGCGCTCAAAGCCTCGCCCCAAGGTCACCTCACTTGCGGCAGCGGGAACCAGAACGACGTCACACGGAGTTTCCCATCATTCATACTTAGCCGTCGCGTTTTCGCGCGCTTGAAATTTTTCACTTTTCATTTAATCGCGAAAAGTAGATATCGTCATTTAAAAATCTAAAAGTGTGAAATACGTACTCCAGGAGTAATAATCTTTCGATTTAGACAGTAAAAAAATAATAGGAAACCACCCTATTGTCCTACAACGCCTTCGTAACATCTGTAATTCTTCTCACTCTGAAATAATGTCTGTCCCTCCATCGGTCCCATGTATCCACCCGTAGGAGTATATTTATGCTCTTTCTTTCATTTTCCCTGGCTTAAATGGTGGGTAACGATTCCAATGAAATGCTACCATCGTTTTCACTCCACATTCTTAGCCGCGCCTTTCGTAAGAACCACCTGCTACACCAACGTATAATTCGTCTTTCTCTCTCTCCCAGAGATTAATTTTTTACAGACGTCCTCCCTTATTCATTAACATTACGTCTACCTTCTCTGGATCTTTCAACACCCTTCGGAGCATTCAAGAGCCAGCTTTGAAAAGCTGTATTCTGCTGAATCTTAATTTTTTATTATTGTCATAGTTTTTAATGATTATGTGTGATAAAGCTATAGATTCAAAGTTTTATATCCTAAGTAAAGGAGGAATAGGCTGCTTTTGAATAAATTTAATAAATAATTTTGAATGAATTAAACAAATAAATACATTTCTGGGAGGAGGGGGTTATTTGAAGCAGTTATGCAAAAGACAAAAATATTTCGGGGGGTCAAACCCCTGCGGGGGATGGACCTTATAATTAAATATGTCTTGGATTCATCTTGCTGCCCCTTCCTAGTTACGATAAACCATTAGCCTGATACTTGAATGCTTCAATAACCTTAATTTATAAATATTTCATTTTTTGAGTGACAAATCGAAATATTTGTCTTAAAACACTCATTCGAAGGAGTAAACGGTTATGAGTGAGGTTAGATTTTTCGACCACTATGAAACCGTTTTGCTAGAATGCCTATATCACATCCAATAATATTTCCATATATTGTAGATTAAAATATTTCGCTTTGCAATATATCTATGCCTCGAATTAAATATATGGAACAGGTGAAGAAGGGCGTGAAGGAGATTAAATACTTAGATGTGAAAGGATAAGCTGACGAGAGAATTGAGCGGAGAGTAGGGTCAAACCAAACTTTGGATTTTTCACCAGATGGTGAATACATCTTGAGCCTTGGAAGTCTGCTTGGCCTCCGACCGTTTACTTTAATGGTTTTCATTTTCGTCGTTTTGGCATTTTCGTCATCAGTCCTATAACTCGATTCAGAAAATTTACACCCTTTAATCTCTTAACTCCTTCTGACCTAGAGCTACTTCTAGGAGAAATGAAATTTCAACATCTTTCATTTTGAAAACTGGAAAATTTTGCACACTATCATAATTATCGTGGCAGCTAAATATGTCGTCATTACAATTTACACAAAAAAATTATGCGTAGTTTAAATATTTCCTGAATAGAACAGAAAATTTATACATTTTTGATGTTTCTTAGAAGCAACATTGGCTTTACTGGGTCAATGACCTAATCGTATCTAGTCGTAAATCGGTTATCAAATTCAGGTTTCTCAAAACGGAATTTGGCGAATTAAACACTCATGGGGACGCCATATTGCTTCATTTCTTCGTTCTTTCACTGCATGAGAGATCACTTGAATTGTTGCGTCACATCGTCTGCATTGTGTCTTATCTCTATTCGACTGCTAATCCCTTTGACCTTCGGTAAATTTTCAGCCTTCTGCTTTAGACAAACACCTTCGAAAGATTATTCGATCCACTCTCTCAGCTACGGACCCGAGATAAGGCCATTAATGACTGTTGAATGTCTTGTTCGCTCGCATTCTTTAACATGTGTTCATCAAATACGTGATAAGATAGGGATTTTTTTAAAGTCGCTTCACGGCTTATTATAAATAGTGGGACGATAAATACGTGTCTGATTTGTTGATCGTGGACTTGCAGCATTCAATAAACGTTCTGATTTTAATAGAGACTGGTCATTTGTTTTATCCAGCGTGAATTTTATTTGGATTAGTCACCAGCCGTACTACATATTACGAACAGAGAATTTTCGGACGTCTATATCGAAAATAGTGACATCGTGACTGTTGCGGTATTTAATAACTCCTGGATAAGATGTAGGTCGAGGCTTTTTTCTTCCTTTAGACCAGTAGCCATCGTTCATTGTTGTCGACGCGACTTTAAAAACAGAGTGGACGAGAGTGACGAGACTGTTGGCTAGCGATGATATTTTCTTGCTTGGAACTTTCGTACCTACTAAAAGATTTAATCCTTTTTCAGCTATTTTGAAATATATATTGGGATTCTAGCCGAGTTAAAGGTTTTTTTTTCGGCTTTCTTCGGCAGGACCTTTTCAACCTCTTCAGAGCACTTGCTGGACTTTTTTCCCACCCTCCTATATCCATCCAACCAGGTTGCTATCATCATCATCAGTCAACAATCCTAAGATTGGTTTGGCGTAGCTCTCCTATCTGCTATCTTTTCATAGTTTCGTATTTCTTCTCTTTCACATTCTTAATATAATCCGTCCTCCGTAACTCACTCGGGGGTGTCCCGTGCCCTTCTTCCCTTCCGCCTGTCCTACGATTTTTTTCGTCAGGTTATCATGTCTAATAATGTGGCCAACTAAGTTGTTCCGTCCTTTCCTTAAAGTTTTTAGATGACTTCGATATAGAAGCACTAAGCACTTCCTCGGCCTATCCATTTTACCTTCATCATGCTTCGGTAGCACTTCATTTAAAATGTATCCACTCTAGACTTCTCTGCATCTGCACAAGCCTTGCTTCCACGGAGAAACATGTAATACTAGTCTTATACAATATGTAAATTCTATGAGTAGGTAATACCAGCGAATGTTACGCAGTAGACTCTTTAAGGCGTGTGCGAAGGAGAAAGGACGTAGGGAAGGTGAAGTGAATGGGAGAAAAAGGAAGCACGTGAAGTGGTTAGTGAGGAAAGAAATTTGTAGGGAGAGAAAAGGGTGAAATAGAGTCAGTGATTGAAAAATATAGAGGGGCGAAGGATTCTAAAAATTTCTACCATGCTAAAAATTATGATTAGATCAAGCATTCTTGGGCTTTCAACCGGGTTCCGCTTGGCTCCATTTCAAAGACATCCTTGCATGAGCCAAATATAAAGTATTTACCGAGCAAGGAAGTGATTGGAAAAAAGTGCTCAGATGGATGCATAATGTTAGAACAAAAGATATTCAATCGACATTCATTCATGCATTTGTATAATTTTGAGTGTTTTTTCCGGTGCAATTTTGATGGTGAATATGTTTACGCTTCTACCTGCGTGGGTGAAATCATCGTGTAAACACACCTTAGCAAAGTAGGACTTCCCGAATATTTCAATCCGACTTACTCAATGGGAAAACCTCCAGTCATTTATCACAATGGAACATGGTTACGCGAGATGCGAGAGAAGGGAGATAACTCGACTATTAAGTAAGAAAAATAGAGGAATTTTTCGTGATAAATAAAGATTCACGTTAAGAGCATACTTAAGTACGTGATTGAAGATCTCTACTTATACCTACACCTGACAAAATCAGAAAATAAATGGTCAATCAATCAAATCATTAAGTCGTCGGAAAAACGGAATATATGCCCGGATCTCTCGAGATTCTATGACCGCGTCGAAGGCGTGTTTGAAATTGCCGAACCAGTGATTCTCCCTATTCTCCAGCCAATTTACATAGGCAATGATTTTCTGCGCATTTGTTTGCCGAGTCGGTATTATATGTGGTTTGTGTGAAACAGGAAGACTTATATCTAACAACTTCACAATTGACGAATAATACATTAGAATTAAATGTAGATACATTAATAAATAGCAGTTAAAAATTTGTATAAAATGAAATTTGATTATTATTATTTGTTTTTTTTCTTTTTAAAATAGTTTTTTTTTTGGAATACTACACCGGCCTTTTTTTTTAATTGTATTTTCTTTTTAATTCGCAAATGCGGAATTCAAGATATATTTTCAAAAAATTTTACCTTATTAACTGTGCTGGTCCGTGGTGGTAATTATCAGGGCGTACATGATTTCGTAACTTATAATCGTAAGGCCGATTCGAAGAAAAAAAAATAACAATAGGCATTAGTTTTAACGATAAAATTAGCTTGTGTGTGTTCCTAGATAAAATTGATTGGACGTGAGCTATCATTACTCTGCCGAAGTATATCAGCAAACTGCCGGAAATAAGGTATTAAAATTGAGTTGAGAGGCTGGGAGTTCAGGAAGAAATTTCATTCCGAGGTGTCCCCTTCCACGATTCGAGGTTAGAACTAACAAAACACAGTTGCAAAGCGCATGAAAAAAATGAACGCGATTACTGCGCGTTCTAAAGTTTCACGCTGATTTTTTTTTTCTAAGAACGCACGGTTACTGAAATATCACGTGAAGTGCTCCGCTCAGATGATTTATTGCTATTTTTTTGTAATGAAACATTATAAGTAGGAGAATTTTTATACTAAACTATGATGAGTGACACCTATGACCTCAACACTTTTTTTTTTAATCGGTGAATTAACACTCACCCAAGCCTTGGATTTTGAATGTGGAGACTGGCGTGTCTTCTCTGGATAAATCTACTTGCGCGCGACCTCACCACACTTCGAAATGCGTCAGTGAAACGCGGAGATTTCACTTTTATACCCCAAGCAGATATTCTTAATGGAATAAATTGCACCATCCCCTCGATTTTTCTCAAGATAAATGCACCGACCATCATCATCGACCCATGTGGTTGATACATTGAACATCGCCTTCTTCACAGATGATAAAAAAATGCCTCTCACGATGCTCTATGGGTAAGTAGTTATGTCGCAGATTTTCTGCCCGATTAGATTGTATATTAAGTGATTATCAACCTTAAGAGACACCTGTGAGTCAAGTCTCAGCCATTAAAGAAATTTTATCTCCATGCAAATTGAAGCAATTTTAACTACCGTTTGAAACGAGAGTTGTGGAGGACATGACAGCCTGCAGTCCATTTTTAATAGTATCTTTTGTGTAGTGTAAAGTCCCTTCCATTCAACTTAAGGTCGATATATTTACATTTGATAGTGTTTGCCAAAAACCAACGATGAATTTAATTGTAATACTTAAACATTAATGGTGTATACTTATGTATTTTGTCCGTATTTCCCACTCCGTGTTGCACCGTCATCTATAGCAAAATTATCTATCGCTCTGAGTTTGAAGTTCTTCAATCGGGCTGAAATAAAAGTTCATACGTGGAGTAAAGAGAGGATCTAGAGGTTAAAAATCTGAGGAAATACACGGTTGTATATCTCTTGTGATGGTCGTCCAACTATCCCCACGAATGTGATGTGGGTATAATGTTAACATAAAGGCGCCGGATTATTCGAATGACTTGGGAGTCACGGTAATTTCGAACCTATGGTGGAGAACACATACAAATATAAATTTAAGAAATGTTCGTGGCAGTGCTCTGAAGGAGCTAGGGTTCGTCAAGCGTATTGTGGGAAGATTTGTGAAAGAAAGGTGCTATTTCGCACTCCTCCGGCCATACCTTGAATGTGCAGCGAGCATATGGGATCCGGCGCCGACAGACTTAATCCGTGAACTCAAAAAATACAAAGATAGGTGCGCGATTCGTCAAAACTCGTTACATGCGTACAGAACACATAACTTAAACGGGTGGCTTCCTATTATTTTTTTATTGCCTAAATCGAATTATCCGGTTTTGAAAATAGCAAATTGATTTTCTGGCGGCCTGAATGTCACATCATGTTGATAATTACACATTAGGGAAGAAATAAATTTCAGAATGCAGGTACTAGATACTGGATAAGTATTTTAGTAATGAGACTAAATTACTATAAAGAAATTCAATATGGATATCGCTGCAAAACTCAATTAGTCTCTTAAGTATACTAATTCACCATAAACGAGACCATCTGAAAGATGACTTCTCTGAGATAAATGAACATCATGATAGTGCTATTCAATGAAATAAAAAGCCACCCATTAAAGAGACAAGCATTGAAAACAACTTAAGAAAAGAAGAATAGGAAAGCGTGGTCAACATTGGCGTGATTTCTTTTCAACTGCCGACTCCAATTTTGAAGTAATCCAAATTTATATCCCACAATCAGGTGTTGTTATTAGACTGAGGTTTAATAATGACTCGTTTTTCTCTAATGCCAATTCAAAGAAGAGGAATTTAGTTTATCATGGTATTTTATCATGTGGGTAAAATATAAATAACATAATTTTTTTCGTATATACATGCAAAATATTCATTAATTATGGTTTTTATATCACCTATTGAGCCCAGTTGGAAAAAACAGCGTTACATGATTAATACCGTGTGGTGTGGCATTTGTAGGTAGATGATTGACAGCTGAGATGATTTGCGCTTGAGGGAAGGGTAAGGGAAGGAAGGGTGGAGAGAAATCCGATCACGGCAGTCTTAAAGAAAGGTGCCAAGGGGACCACGGCTTAACGTCCCATCTGAGGGACGGAGTGCTGAATTTGAACTGCCCTCCACTAAGTACTGAAGAAGGAATCGAGCAGTCCCTAAAAATCTATGCCTCCGCCGGGATTTGAATACGGACCGACTAAAAGGGAAGCCAACTCCGCGATCTCCACTTAATAATTTCAGTGCAGAAATTTGAATGATTAGATAAATTTAAGAAAATCAAAATTCCATCAAAATAGTCTACTTATTGACAGACAAAGTTGGGATATCCTGAATTAAAAAGGTCAAGCCTGAGGTAACAAAAAAAGATCCATTCCCGCATTGCTTAGTCCCCGATTGTGGCATTTCCTCCTTCTATTTCTATCAAAGATCAATATCCTCGGCAATCTAAATCCCCTATAATACCCATAGATACATCAAAAAAGTCCTTACCATTCTCCGAACCTGTATCTAAAACCCCAGATTAACTCGCTCCACATTATAATTTTCCTACTGCTTAGATATTACCTTTGTGCTCGGATTTTTATATCCACAACTTATCGTGAACGTGATATTTTTCACTTATTCACTCATTGGTTCCGATATCATATTCTGGTGTGTTATAATGATCCACGGATCTTTAGCGAAAGTTGTAAATCATCGTCCATTCTGAAAATGAGACGATTCATTTTGAATTACGTGACAGATACATGATGCGTTCAGCACAGATAAGTTATCTGGGCACGTTAACAGCAGCTTTCATTTCATGTGAGAGCTCTATTTTAGCTCGATGATCAGAAAAAAGTAATTTTCAAACGGCTCGAAGTCGAATTAAAGCAATTCGCTGCTAAATTTCAGGAGTATGGATAAGACATAACTAAAGCTTTGACCTTTACTCTGTGAGGCAATATGGAGGTATACATCAAAGTTCATCGGATTTAAGACTAAGCTCTTTTAAGCTTGTAGATATTTCACACAAAAGACTTGTGCTCATCGTACATTCTTAGACTTGATTCATACCAAAGGCTCATACAGCATTAGGAAAACAAGTTTTTTGTTAAAAATTTTCTTGCGTAAGTATAGCGACTTCAAATTCACATATTTCCTTCAACGTAATGGATAATTATCACCATAAGTCATTTAAGTTTATTTAAACGCAGCTCTCCATTCCGCTCTCCTACTCGGTAGCCTCTTCATGGTGACGTATTTCTCCTCTTTTACATCCATGATAATCTGTCCCATGTAATAGGGTAGTTTCCTTCATCAAAAAAAACGAAATGCATTGATTGCTATTCGTTACCCACCATTAGAGTTTTCATAATATACAAATTATTTGGTTTTAGAATTCCCAGTTTAGACGAATGGCAATGGTCAATTTTATCCTCATTTGAAAAAGGCCAGATTGGCGCCCATGCGATGCCACTCCACGTGACGTCACAGGGACCTAGTTTCTATACGAGTAGATAGGAGTTTTACATCGTCTGAGATTACCAATGCATGCATGAGGCACATAGCTCAGGGAAACATGCCTTAATAATCACCTATTAAAACTGGCTAAGGTCGGAAAGTTTCCTTCGTTTGATAGGGTATTAATAATCATTATTTAAGCCAAGCGCTACCAGCTATCAGGGTACTCTGCTACCTGCTAGCATCCTGCGTCGTATCAGCGCTCAAGGCCTTGCCCCAAGGTCACCCCTCTTGCAGCAGCGGGAACCAGAACGACGTTTTCCCAGCATTCATACTTAGCCGTCGCTTTTTAGCGCGCTTGAAATTTTTCACTTTTCATTTAATCGCGAAAAATAGATATCGTCGTTTAAAAATTTAAAAGTGTGAAATGCGTACTCCAGGAGTAATAATCTTTCAATTTAGGCAATAAAAAAATAATGGGAAACCTCCCTATTCGGGGCCGTCCCTTGCCCTCCTTACCTTCCACCTGCCCTTCAACGATTGTTTTCATCAGGTCGATTTATTGACAGAATAAGTTGGGACATTGTGCATGCCATCATACCTCTTAATGTGGCCAACTAAGTTCTCCGTCTTCTCATTAAGGCTCCTGGATGGCTTCTCTTTTCTTCCACTCTTCTTAGCATACCCTAATTTCTTACTCGGTGTAACTATTTAAACTTCATCATTTTTCGGTACTTAACACCACATTTCGAATTTTTTCCACTCTTGACTTCTCTGTACCTTAAAGAAAAGAAATTCTCAATTGGCCGTATAATTCTCCCTGCTCGTCCACCTTGCAAGTCAGAAGTGTTACTGCGTTGGTGTGCGGGAAGGGGGAGAAATTCCCCGCAGGGACCAAACACCAGCCTCTCAACCGGAAAGCCCAAAACACACACACTCACACTTTCACTCACACAAACACACACAACAAGATCCTTTGTGGGGGCTGTAGGGACCTCCACTAAGGATTCTCGATCTACAAAAACCGGGAATCTTCACAGGATGGGCCTGTTAGAGATAGCCAGTGATTTGTGGAAACACATGCACTCAATAAACAGTCACTCACACATTCACTCACCCACAGATGGCTTCAATGTTCCTGGAGAAAAAATATTGCTCCAAGGAGAGAGCGTCGTCGGGGATCGGCAATGGGACGAGGAAAACGGCAATTATATACGGCCAATTGAGAATTTCTTTTCTATAATTTCCGAGGCCGTAGAAGCTCAACCCTCATTTTTGCACTCTCTGTACCTGTCCACGTCCAAGCCTCGCTCCCCTGGAGAAGCATGTGCCATAGCATGCAGCAGCTGATTAGTTGCTTCCTCAATTCAATACTTTATGTATCTGTATATTCAGCAGTGAGTAGATACTTCTTTCTGGAGACAGCCCTCCTCGGATTTGCTATTCTACTATTACTTTCTTGCTTTGACCATCGTTGGTAACTCGGCTTCCAAGGCAGAAAAAACTCTTTCACCTCCGCTTTCGTTCACCTAGATTTATGTTTGTCCTATCCTCCTTTCTTTTGCTGCATATTCATATCTTATCTCACTTTTTGTTGATTTTCAGCTGATATCTGGCCATTATCCTTTCAATATTCGTCAGTCTTCTTAAAATCATTCTTTGTCTCTGCTATGACTTAACATAAAAAATAATGGATTTTTAAATAACTATCTCAGGCTTAAAACTTTATGCAATGTTGCGGTATTCATAGTGAAAATAATTGTTTCCGGAGACCATTAGCATACGGTATAATGATCGGTATACCATTTCAACAGCTAAACACAAGTCAGAACTACAACAAACAGTTTTCATTAATCAAATGGCGGCGAAAATTCGAGGTATGTTCAGAAAATAACGAGAACTAAAATTTTAATTTTTTTGCGAGTTTAAAGAATCCGATTTTCAATATTTTTATTATGTTGGTATTCATCCCCCTGAAGCATGATAAATCTTTTAGGTGTATTCATAGTTTACTTTGTCTGCAGCAGTCGCTAAAGTTAGACCTGTTTTTATGAGCTCGGCGATATTAGCTCACACTTCATTACTTTTTCGTGAATTGTTGGCCAAAAACAATACTGTAACGATGCACAGTAGTCCCAAATCGAAAAAAAGCTGGCCCAAAGTAATTTTTTTGACTTTTTACAAGAATGTTTTGAACTATTCATTCGGATTCTGTAAGATATGGCCCGCAATATTTCGTACCCCATTAGTCTGTGTGATAATTGTGTTGACCTGTGTCACCATTAAACATGGCGTGTCCAAGGCAAAACGCCCGACGCAAAGAAGTAAAGAGGAAATTCATCATTGTATCGGACTGTTTTAATTTCATGGAATTCATTTGTCAATTTTTTCATCATAAGTTTGCATTTATTTGCATAGCATTACTGTAATTTTGGCCCGTTTCATTTTTAATGGCAATATTTAATTATTAATTACTATGACTACTTTGGGGATTGTTTTTAATAAATGTGTCGATATAGTTATGTGCTCGTCCGTGAACCTCTATGATTCCTATCCAGAATCTTTAGCAAGAGTATATAAAACAAGATGAAGAAAAAAATCTTGCCTATTCTTGCCTATCCGACATCTAGAATGTTTCCAGTTAAGCGGTGTATTGCGCCGATGAGGCGCAAGACCGAATGACTTTATCGCTCAAATATCCTGTATTGGTGGTTGAATTCACCTGGTGTATACATACACTTTACATAATTTTCCATACTGTGAAATCTCATGCATCAATGTGTTTCACGCTTCTCGTGTGTTGAACAGTCTCCTTCAAATATTCATCAAACTAATAATAAGGGCCGATTTCCATGCTCATCATGAGACAAATTCATGATCCAAAACGACCACTTAAGTTACACTGCGAGCAGTTGACAGTAGCCGCTAAATTTTCTCCTCTGCAAAACTTTCCTCATATTTCTATGAAGCGGAGATTCCTTACTTGCTGGACAGTCTTTTCAACTCATTATTGCGAAAAATGTTCCCTAATTTCCTTGCCGGCCCTGTGCCGCCAAAGATTGTTGCCAGGATCCTATCAACAACCCGTAGACGTAGATAGGATGGGATGAGGAGGGAGAATTTCGTCTAGGCCTACCAAGGGTGCGTGCATCTTGCGCATGCATTATTTTTCTTAGAAAAGCCGGAATGAGGATGACGGCCTCCATCACCATGGCCACTGCATGGATGTGCTGAATATTCCCCATTCAGTTTTCTTTAGTGATTTACACAGTAGGCTGGTGCGAAAAAACTCAAGTTACAAATTCCGTGTCGTAATAGCGCGGAAAAGTTGCGATACGTTAGTACAAGAAAAACAAAAAAAGAATTATTAAAATCGGACGTCATCTTCCGATCCCGCAAAGCACCTGAAAAAATGGCGAAAATGAAAAAAATTGTTTTTTTTTTCGTTGCAAAAAAATGAAATAAAATTAATATCTTTTAACGCCACAGCAAGTAATGGTTACAAATAGCATAGGTTATTATTAATATACGCATATTTATGCTTTTAAACTGTTATTACCGATCGCACCAGATCATTAAAAATGTATAAATTTTGCAATTTTGCCGGTTTTTCAGAGTTGTGTAATAATTACTTAAGGTAATATTTTAGGCTAAAATACATGTTTGATTATGCAGCTCTTCCTATGTTTATATATGATTTAATTATATTTAAACAATCCAGAACTCACCGCGGAGAGGTGGCTGCACTTTGAGTTCTACCCACACCCTCCATCCATCCAACTAATGAGGGTTACTGCTATTTATAATATTAAAATTTTTGTCCTTCTTTTAAATTTTAGCTTGTGAAAACTACTTTGTACTGCGATTTTGTGGTGAAGTCGGGCATAATGGACCTTGATTTGAATATAGCCCTAATAAATCCATCTCTGGATCGATAGCCACAAAGCTTAAGGGATGCCTCTGTTACCAATTTCACACACGGCTCCATTGCTTGACTGTGATGTAGGAAGTTATAATATCCCAATCTTGTTTATCACCAGATTCAATGAAGGAAGCTATTTCTTCATTAGCAATTATTCTCATAAGAAGAAGTGGAGTAGATAGTTTGACTACATTGGGTGCTTTCCATACATGTGACTCACGACTCGACTTGTGTCTACTCACGGAAACTGTTTAAAACTCTCCTATTCCTGTGCGTTACCGTTTGTTGACTTGTGTCACAACAGTCGGCGACACACACAGAATGGAACACGAAAACCGCGACCCAAGTCGACTTGTGTCAATGAATGGAAAGCACCTATTCCAGGCAATCAATTCTATACAGTCATTTATTTCGAAGTTCATGGCAGGAGTAATGAAGTTTACGATAGGTTTGCTTTTAGTTAAGTCTGTCTGGCCTTAAATACTCTTTTTAGCCCTAGCTCTCTAATGTGCCTTCTGTAATCAAAAACCATCGCCATCAATACGTTCTCTGCGTGGTCAAATTTAGAGTTCCATTCAATAACAGGGAAAACTACTTTCTTTTAATATTCAGGTATGTATCGAGAGGTTTCCATTGCTCTGTCCACACGAGTCATCGAGCATGTAAAATTGGTCCAGGATCATGGTTTGGTAAGTCATTTGGAAATTCAGCACTTGTGATTGCTAGTTTAATGTCAATAAGGTATCTTTTGTCCTTGCTCAAAATGTATCTATCAACTTGTAGAATTTCACATTGAATTGCTTGGAAATGCAGAATTGGAAGCTTTCCATTACCATTCAGATTAGTCCAATTGGCCCACTAAATGATTTTTGGCCACTTGTTTCACCATCTAAATACTGAAAAATATAACAAAAGTAATTCAATGAAATGAAGTAAACCAACTGCCCACTGCAGCGAAGGTCCAATGTTTCCTACGAGCTTTCTAATAGTGCACCTTTCCATCTAATGTTGATGTTCGTGCCATCACAGCAAACTAACCCTAAGTACTCTAATGATACTCCTTGATCAGAGAGATAAGATCATATGGAGACCACTTTATCTTTAGCAGACCCGGAGCTTGGAGAAACATGACTCAAATACACAAAATCCGATTCTTTTATTAGAGACTGGTGATCCGCTTTAACTGTCCGGCAGTACTCTTTCAATTCAATCATTTCTATTACTATGGTATTGTATATCCTTCCGTCAAAGTATAGCCCGTGTAGCTCACCTAGATCAAGATGGATTTGCTGTATATCGCTAATAATATTTCTCTTTTCCCTTCTAATTCTACATCAGTCAATGAACTTAGAAGTATATTCTTCAGTTATAACACCATTGTCTACAAATACACTTGATGCTATAGCAGCAGCTGCACGGTGAGATACCCCGTATTGATCACAATGAAAAGCTGTAGTTTATAAATTTACCCTAATTTGCCATGGTGATTTATATTTTTTTGGGTGTACTAGGCATGTGATCTTCCTGGTCAACAAATTTCTCCTTGATTGTTGAACTTTGCGTTGCGTCATTTATAACCTCAACATCTTCACTTTCGGTTTCAATAGGGTTAACATGCTGCCTTTTTAAGGTGCAATTTTGCCTTTCAATTCTAGTGGCCAGTTTTATTGTCATTTTGATCTAAAGGACTATTTAAAACTTCGCAAAAATTATCCTCAATTAATTATTACAAAACTCTGAAAAACCGGCAAAAATGCAAAATTTATAATTTTTAATGATCTGGTGTGATCGGTAATAACAGTTTAAAACCATAAATATGCATATATTAATAATAATCTATGCTATTTTTAACCATTTTTTGCTGTTGCGTTAAAAGATATTAATTTTATTTCATTTTTTTACAACGAAAAAAAAAACAATTTTTTTCATTTTTGTCATTTTTTCAGGTGCTTTGCGGGATCGGAAGATGACGTCCGATTTTAAT
Source organism: Ischnura elegans (assembly GCF_921293095.1). Lineage (NCBI taxonomy): Eukaryota > Metazoa > Arthropoda > Insecta > Odonata > Coenagrionidae > Ischnura > Ischnura elegans. Next base: position 116,069,929 of record NC_060251.1, on the reverse strand, counting down.
AATTCTTTTTTTGTTTTTCTTGTACTAACGTATCGCAACTTTTCCGCGCTATTACGACACGAAATTTGTAACTTGAGTTTTTTCGCACCACCCTATTACACAGTGAACAAGTGCTGTGCTCCCAGCTGTGTTATCTCAGCTTACTCGAGAAGCTTAACCTCAGAAGATCGAAGGACTTGATTTGCCTGATTTCCAGCATTCAGGATACGCCGATAATTTAAGGGTAAACTTATATTTATGTTTTTGTTCAATTTCAAGTCATAATTTCCAATTTTTTAGGGGTTAAATTAATCGACATTTACTTTTATTTCAAATAAATCGTTTCAGCCTTGTAAAACTGTCTAAAACAGAACTTCAGATATGCGCCTGCATTGTTAAAAAAATCTGAGTCATACAACGGGTTTTGTTAAGTTTGGAAAAAATGAAGTCGAAAATGGAAAATAATTGCCACTCACTCTTCATTTCCATGCATATCATTTCGCAGCCGGCAGTTATAGGCCGAACTTGTTGAATGTCAGTCAGGACTCATTGTCAGTCAATGAATTAGTCTTCAATGTGAATAAGAGGAGACGATAATACGAAATGTTGATTCGCAGGTGAGGTAAGGTGAAAGAGGAAAGAAGAACGAGCTAAACGCAGGACGAATAGGGTGCTTTTCTATTTTTTTTATTAGATATGAAGTGAAACACTTTGCACTTTCCACATAAAAAATTTATTACACTAGAGTCGACATGTTTCGCTGCACTGCAGCTTTATCAAGACTAAACCAAGAAATTACCCATACCAATATATATACACAAATTGCACACTCCCAACATTTGAGAAATGGGGGTGGAAGGTGGGGTGGAAAGGAGGGTCAGTTTAAAATTCCCGACCCTCCTTTCCACCCCACCTTCCACCCCCATTTCTCAAATGTTGGGAGTGTGCAATTTGTGTATATATATTGGTATGGTTAATTTCTTGGGTTAGTCTTGATAATGCTGCAGTGCAGCGAAACATGTCGACTCTAGTGTAATAAATTTTTTATGTGGAAAGTGCAAAGTGTTTCACTTCATATCTCATAATGGATCTCCACAAAGTATCTGCCTCATCCATCCAATTCATTTTTTTTATTGCCTAAATCGAAAGATTATTACTCCTGGAGTACGTATTTCACGCGTTTAGATTTTTAAATGAAGATATCTATTTTTCGCAATTATATGAAAAGTGAAAATTTTCAAGCGCGCGAAAACAGGACGGCTAAGTATGAGTGCTGGGAAAACTCCGTGTGACGTCGTTCTGGTTACCGCTGCCGCAAGTGAGGTGACCTTGGGGCGAGGCTTTGAGCGCTGATACGACGCAGGATGCTAGCAGGTAGCAGAGTACCCTGATAGCTGGTAGCGCTTGGCTTAAATAATGATTATTAATACCCTATCAAACGAAGGAAACTTTCCGACCTTTGGCAGTTTTAATAGGTGATTATTAAGAGATGTTTCCCTGAGCTCTGTGCCTCATGCATGCATTGGTAATCTCAGACGATGTAAAACTCCTATCTACTCGTCTAAGAAACTAGGTCCCTGTGACGTCACGTGGAGTGGCATCGCATGGGCGCCAATCTGGCCTTTTTCAAATGAGGTTAAAATTGACCGTTGCCATTCGTCTGAACTGGGATTTCTAAAACCAAATAATTTGTATATAATGAATACACTAATGGTGGGTAAGGAATCACAATCAATGTATTTCGTTTTCTTTGATGAAGGAAACTAACCTATTAAAAAATACAGCCAGCGAGGATATTTTTCGAAGATTTATTTAGAGGCCTTTGTACATTGAGGTGACATTGACAATATCTCATTCAGCGGGAAGAGACGTGACTTCGTATTTACATGGTAAAATTGAATGGCCGAGATGGAATAAGTCATTTAATAGCTCCTCGGTGGGAAGAAAGGCTTGAGGTCGAGGTCCTTGGCGATGTTGTTGATGATGTCCTTCATCTTTTGCTCGAGGCCGCTGTTCATGAGGTCGTGGAAGGCCCCCGCGACCCAGTTGGCGATCTGCTCGATGATCCATTTGAATGTGTCCAAGCCCGTGATGTCCACCTTTAGTTGGCTGCAAAGCGAGGGGTGAAAATCAATCAGCGTTTTTTTTTAATACTAAGATTTAATTAAAGAGAACAAGATCTCATTTCAAATATCTTTGCAATTGAGAGGCAGGCCCAAGTTTTTTTCAGGGGGTTGAGGGCGCAAGGCTCGTGAATTCCTGAAAACTAATCAAAGTGCTATAAGTGGAGCCTAGCTTCTGGTAAATTCAGTCGTTTTCAGACCTCCGTGGTGTACGCTTCGTAAGTTAGCTGTGTTGCAAAGTAGGGAGAGGGTTAATGACTCAGTCTTTCGTTTCCATGCAATGACTAAGCCTTTTGAGAAAATATGGCAACGCCTGCGTCTCTCTCTCTCTCTCTCTCTCCCCATCCCCCAAGTCGTAGGCCCCATCTCCAGCTGCGACGCGGCTCGAAGAATTCCGAGCTTGCACGACCTGGCTAGTTGCAATGTCAATTGAAAAGTAACATAGTTTAAGAGACGACTGACATTTACATTTCCTCACGCCCTCCCAACTGAACAATGATGCACTTAGCACCAGGGTGGGTAGAAAAATTACTTTTTTCGGAATTAAATATGAAAGGGGAATGTAGGAGAAAGTTGTCAACTTATGGTACTCAGGGTCTCAGATACGATTTTTTTCAAAACCGGAAATCTTTGACCACTGGCGCACGAAATCTAAACTTTGAGGTTTTTCCATAAATCAGGCTAAATTTGGAGACCTGTGCAGAATAAACGCTGAAAGTGAGCCGTTTTTGGCAATAACCCATGATGAATAAAATATTCAATATTATAATAGTGGCGAATTTCAAATTTTATCAAATAAATGATATTGTTTTGCGATGGGAGAAAATTATAATCTACAAATTTCGACTGAATGTCATCCTCGTGTCGCCCAAATTTTCTGGCTGCGTGCGGCATCACATCACATTTTACCTTTTGGAATCCGAATATGCCATAAATGAAGTACTTTTTCTCATAGTGTATCCATTTTTGATCCTTAAGAGGGAAATAGCTCTCATAGTGAAGCGTAACGATATTCAACTTGGAAATAAATGTAAATGTTGGCGTATAAATAGTGATTTGAGGAAATCCTTCCATTTTTTAAACTTGGGTCAGAAAATCCACGCCGATGGTGTCCGTACAAGAGAAGAATTGTACCCAACAAGTATTCCGTAAGCGGGATTGTTCGTACACTAAGGTTCGATCCTTATACTATTGAACTATACCATCCTTCTACTGGGAAACCGAATTCTTTGCGTAAGTCAGAGGTGTCCGTGAACAGAGCTTTATATATATTAGTACATTTTTATTGTCCTTCGTTCCGTCTGCAGTTTAGATTATTCTGTATGGGTTTATATTTTTGTGTATAATATCCTTTTCGTGATCGCACTCACCCGGCATGCTCGAACTTGAAATCTTCCACGCTGGCCGTGAGGAATCCGAGCTTGACGCTGAGCTTCAGGAAGATGGATGGGTCTTGAACTCCGACGCGGAACTCACCAGTGGGACCGAATCCCATGAATTCTGCTCGGTAGTAGCTGTATCCAATCTGCAAATAGAAGGGTCAATTTCGATGTGACAACTTATCAAATACACTCCTCCAAATCAAGTTAAATATTCATTTTAAAGTCTTTCGATAAGGATGTGATTCTTGATAAGTGAAGTCCATTCATAAAAAATTAACTTTTTTCACGCAACTCTTATAATTTATCGCGCATTTACAGGAGCCAAAAGTGGTAAAAAAAAACTTGAAATTAACAGAGGAAATATTTCGCTACCAATAGTTACTCTTTATACAAAAAAAAGAAGTAAAGAACGTTTTCCAAAAGAAATACCAAGAGACTGTATGTTTTCCCAAAATAAAAAATTGTTAGACTTGAGTTCCCTCAATATAACCTACTGTCATCAATGCGATGTTTCATGATTTTGCTTATAGTCAAAACATTTTATTAAAGTTATTTTTACTTGTAATTCACTACGAAGCTCGTGGAAGTTATCGTTACATCTTAGTATTCAAAAGTAAAAATTTAAAAGTTATGGAAGCCGATGTAAAGGATGTACCATTCCCTTATAAATATAAGTACGTATATACTATTAGTTTGATTGCGATCGCAAAATTTTCATCCATATCTAATATAGTTTAGAAAGTAAATGAAAAGTCTTAAATTTGTTGAAAATCCGTCAAAATTGGCTATCCGATAAAACTAGATGTCACCGAAACTCGTCCTTTATTCCGTGGCATTCTTTGCCATTTCGATTGGCATGTATTCATTAAAATAGGAACAGGTACTCACGCTCAGCTCCTGGAAACCGATTCCGCCGAAGATGGTGACCACGTCGTTGTCGACGGACAAGCTGACGTCCTTGTACCTGCGCAGTGAGGCGAGGCCGTTGATTCCACCCTTGTTGGCTGTGAAAGATCCGTGCCAGCGGACGATCAGGATCTGTGAAGCGAACGAGTGAGGAAATCATGACAGATTTTACCAAATAGGAATTCTTAACACCCGAATATAACAACAACACACTCAAGTTCTTCTCTAGGATACTCGTGTCAATACATAGAGACGTCTTTTGTAAAAAAAAATTGCGTACAAAATGTAGCTACAGTTTTCCTAGCGTCGAAAACCGAACCATTTTCTTTAGAGCCATGAACAAAATTTATTAATATAAGGATGAGTTGCTGATAGTATTGAAGAGAAGTATAAATAGAACTTGTAATTGACTTTTAACCCACTTCAAATTGTTGGATCCGCTTGCAATTTTGGGCACTTGCTTGCTTATGATAACAATACAATATTGAATTATAAGACATTTGAAATTTTGTTCTTTTGTGGACTAATTAATTAACTATATTTTCCACACGGAAAAACAGTTTAAAGTTCTCTCTTTAGCTTGCGTTAGTTTAAATTTTTGGCAGAAATATCTTATGCTCTGGTTTAATTGATTACATGATTCGCCACCACTACAGGTTCATCTACACTCACTTCAAATACCTCGTTTTTGGAAGTAGCATGTCTTTTTAATCTTTTTCTATTCGTAATGCTTTCGTACTTTATGCTCACAATTGGAGCCTGCTCTGTTAATGCCTTACCTTCTTGGAGAAGGACTCGTAGATGTCTGGGAATCCGATGGGGTCAATGCCGAGGGTCTTGAGGGCCTTGTCCGCCTGAGACAACAGCTGGTCGATGATGGAGTTAGCGTTGAGGGTGAACCTCGCAGCGTGGTCCCTTCAAAGGAATTATCCCTCCATCAGACTCGCGTCGTTCCATAACGCATAAAACTCATGCTAATGATTTTCCCTTGTTTCACCTTTACTCATTTTCGCCCTCCGTGGCCATTTGGCTACATCCTACCATTCGGAGAACATGAGTCTCTCATAGGAAATCCGCACTCTTTTGCTGTCGAATTTTAAGAAATATTTTTTTAAAGCTCGCAATTACTTTATCCCCATATTAATTTATCTTTGAACCCGGTCGAAATAAGCTCACAGACGGAAAGAAGCCGGTGCAAATCAAAATTCCAATATGGGCGCCTGCTTTCTGTGAATTGCATTCAAGTATCATAAAATTACACAGTAAACGGCATTGACTGGATCAGTTTTGCTTTACTTCATCCAGTAATATGCTTGCTCTGAGGATTTCAACCCTCGAATGATATTATTTATCAGCCATTGTAGATATTATTTTATAGCCCCAACTTATAGCTTTATTAAACTGGACGATGAAAATTGTTAACATTAATGAGTCCAACTGGAAGCATTTGTAATGTTCGTACGTTGTGAGTTTTGATTGACTTACTTGTAGTGGGCAAGCATTTGGTCGTTGCCCAGGAACAGTTGATCCAAGAACTGTTGGTTGAGGAGCACATTCAACTGGGCCCTCACGATGTCGTTCATCCTGTATTCAACCTCCTTCTTGATCTTGCCCAGGAGGGATTGTTCTGCGACAAATTGAACAAAAAATATCACTGTAACGTTCCATAATTAGCATTATGAAGTGTTCCCCTCCAACGATTTCAAATTGAATTCCTGGTTGGTTTCCCAAAATAAGCTTCAATGCTTCTCCTGATAAAAAATATGCAAATAATAATAATGTGTAATTTGTATTATATAATGGAGAGATTTTTCTGTGGCGAATGGAACATGAATTATCGCAGTAACATTTCACAATTAACTTTTAAAATCATTCCTCTCCAACGATTGAAAATGGAATGCCTAATTAGCTTAACTAAAATACAGCTTCAATTTATCTTCGTTTGGAGAAAGAGTTACCTACCCAAATTATAATAATAAGGTACGATTTTCCACGTAATATAAATTTTTATTGAAAGAAAGTTTGACGAGACGATTATTTCGAAATTAGCTTTATCGGAGTCGTATTTTATTTTAGTTTGGACTCTGTAAATTGTTGTCCCATGTGTGAAATTTTTCGAGTGAAATGAAATTATCATTGCAGCTTTTCATGCTGCTTAGAATTCTCGAATATCAATCATTAGAGCTAATTTATTGTAGAATTATTTACCAATGGAGTCGACAGTCACTTGGCTGGAGATCTTCTCATCACCCTCGTAGTAGGAAACCTGAAATTAAATTTATATCCATTAATATATATTTTCAACTGTCACAAAAAAACGAAATTTTTTATACAGAATGTAATTCACCAAAAATATTATTTAAAGGAATAGTTTATATATGCAAACAAAAAATAAAGAAAACTTGTGACGAAAGAACTGAAATAGACGGTTTAAGCAAAATATATTGTTATTTAATTAATCAACATCGATGTTAATATAACTATTAAAATATAACGCATAAACTAATAAACTAAGGACACAAGTATAAAAGCATGCCACATCAATTTTCTTAGTATGTTTTTGAAATTTAAAATCTGCTTTCTTTTAAGATAGATGTTAAGAATACTTGCTTTGAAACAGTCTTGCAGAACGTCAATTATTTGATAAAATTGCATATTTTGGTCGAGTGATGACTCTCTATAATGTTCTCCTACCCTTCAAAAATATAAAAAGTGGAGAATGGAAACTGTATAAAGCAATTTGATTGTATAATTTTAAAGGGAGTGCCTTTCATACAAAAATGAATTGAATTGAAAAACTCACTAGAAACAATAAATACGAAATTCTTTGAGTCCGTTCAATAAATTCGACTAAAAATCCTTGAAAAATGGCATTTCTTCATTGCGTTATTTACATACTTACTTCCGATTCCCAAATATATCAATGCATTCCTGAAATAAAGGCCAAGCGATTAGTTGGCTTGTATGTTCCACTGATTGAGAATTGAGTCTCTCAGTTGAACGAAACAAAAATGACCTCTGAATCATTTTTTACTGCACAATAATATGAATTTTTGTATTACAAAAATTTCCCTATCTCAGATACATGCTACATCAGTCTTTAAGTATAGAAAATAATATACCTTTGAATATTTCTCATTACGTTTGACATCCTGTATCACGGTATAATATCAAAGGAGTGCGAATGCCCAAGCATTTCTCAGTAAATGATATGAGACAGTAAGCTTTCTTATACTTTATAATTTTTTAATTTTTTTTCCGGACGAGTTATTTAAAATGACCGTGCAAAATTAATCTCAAAATTTAGAATTTGATTTTTAAATTGAATTAAAATTTCCCGTGTTATCTCAGTGTTACTCTAATTTACAAATAGTTGGAGGATTACTTTTGAAGATTTTCCTGAAGTTGGTCGTTTCACTGCTCGCCGCAGTATTAATATGTATTTCACTTTTCAAGCCAAATTTTCGGATATTCAATTAAATAATACAAAATTTTAACCCCAATCTTACAAGCAGAAAGAAATTTTCTTTTCCTTGGTTATCAGCATTTGATTAACTCTCGAAAACATTATCAGAAATATTTATTATCGAGTAAAATTATCACAACAAATCCGGCAACCATGGATGCAAGCGCATAATTTCAGCGTAATATGTCTCATAATTATCGGGATACAGTTGATGTTTCGTCAAACTAAAGGTGAAACGAAAGTCGAAATGAGAAATGAAAGCGTCATTTCCTGTGCCATTGCAATCATTGCATTGGTTTCGAATGTTAATCCAATCACGCTGAGCTCACCTCGATGGTCACATGGGCTGGTGTGTACTTGAGGTCCATGTTGGTGGCCTGGTAAATGTTGTCAGCAATGGCCAAACCGGCAACACCGCTGATTTTGATGTCCTTGATTGTTGCCCTGAAAATTTATAATAGATGCCATAATTATGGACATGCTTGACCATCGCGGGAGAAATAATTATAATCAGATATATTTTTTTTACTGGCATCATAAATTAATCGCTATTCCCCAGGTATTCAAGAAAGAGGCCATTATTGTCTCCATCACAAGGCCTTCTTCGTAATCTTCAAAATTCAAAATAATACTCCCGTACTCCAACCCGTACAAATTATCTTCTGCTGCATCTAAACACAACACCGTAGGGCGCCTTGTATTGCATGTGGCGCAATTCCTTATCAAGATGGCCAGACGCGTTTTAGGACACCAACTGTTAGCCTGAAGAAGACCGCCTTTTACTTGAGGACTGGTTTTGTAAATGCTTTGATTTATTGATTGATATATGGTGGAGAATTTCAATATATTTGCGCTGATTTTGGTGCTATTCCAAACATCCTGTTCGGCGGTGTATCTTTTTGATATTAGAGTTTCTAGTAACCAGAGTTTCGCGGTTGCAAATTATGAAGGTTAATCCGTTAATTTAGCCATTAAAAAACTAGAATCTACTCTATTGCTAAGGCTAACAGTAAAGGATTATAATGGGGAATGGAAAAAGCTAATTAAATACTGATTAATGTATTTTATGAATATCCCGCTACTTCCTTTTACGAATGAGCTTTCAATTTAATGGGAACATGGTGTCCCATTTATCTTGACCACCCGAAATAACTTTTTGTCCAGATGTAAATTCAAAAATGTATCAAGCAAATGTCCATTAGCCGTCAGGGTCAAATGTCCATTAATTAACATGATTGCCTTCCTTGTAGTTTTGTTATTTACAAAGATTCGAACAGCGGTATGTCTTTTTTGAAGGGCACCCTATATTTTTTATCTGGAAATTCATATCCTCTCTTATTTAAAGACTTATTCAAAAGTGTAACACAGTGGACCATTAACATAAACATAGTGTTATGAAAAACGACTGACTCTCAAGCGCTTGGTGCAGGTACGCGGGTATTGGAACTACTCCACTTGCTGACGTTGACAATGAACAAATAAAAACATAGTAAAATACACACCAGTCATTCATAAAAAATATAGGGTGCCATTTAAAAAAGACATTCCGCTGCTCATGTCTTTGTAAATAACAAAGCTACAAGGAAGGCTGTCATGCTGATTAATGTCCCCCTGACGGCTAATGAACATTTGCTTGACACATTTTTGAATTTGCATCTGGACAAAAAGTTATTTCGGGTGGTCAAGATAAATGAGACACCCTGTATTAAAAATCGAGTTAAACAACATAAAAACGGACGCTGTTTTCGTAGCCAGCCCATCAGATCCGTCGTGTGATCTGGGATTTTGTCATTTCGATCACTGATCACAGTGCGATTGTATGCGAGCAGTAGGTTTTGATGACTCACGTGAGAACTCCGGTGCTGGTGAGGGGCAGCACGCTCACGAACTTGTTGTTGGTGATCTCGTAGTCAGCCTCGAAGACGGCCGATTCGGCTGACAGCTGCAGCTTGGTGTTCAAGTATTCGAGGTCAGAGGTGATGGACTGAGCGGTCAGCGCGGGCAGGGTTGGCAGGCGAATGTTCTTCAGGAGCCTGAGAATCGAAAGTAGGTCGAGATTAAAAGTACGGGAGGAATAGAGAATCGGGTCGTTCACTCAAAGGCAAAAAATCGAAATTTTGTTAAAAATAATTCGGCATATAGATGGGAATTGGTGCTGTTATAACGAAAATAAATTCTTCCTCAAAGTCAGCCATTTTCTCGTAAATTTAAATTTAAAAAAACTCGAGATTTGCCGCCCACTTTTCATGAGTTAGTGACGTCATTAAAGTTCTCTGTTCATTAAGTAACTCTTGGAGACCGGATATTTGCCGGAAACAATTGCTCATTAGACAACAAACAACGTGTGACGGATGAAAAAGGCAAAGAAGTAGCGGAAAAGCGGTGAGCTGCTCTGAAAGAGTCAGTGACGTCATTACTTTATCAGTGAAAGGGTTGAGGGTGTCGATATTTCGTCGCGAATAGCTCGAGAAGTAGACGACGGATCGGAAAAAAAGATAAATATGCGTTTTTTATTCAGCAAATTTTATCGCAATTTAAACAATGGCGAACGAGAATATTGTTGACAAAGCGCAGAAATTCAATGAATTCGATTCGACTATCAACTCTCTAATGATGCAGCATTTAAACTAAGGTTACTCCAAATAATATTTGACAGCACAGGACAGCGAGTCAAGTTGATAGTTATTTATCTAAAAATGATATAAAATTAGGTTTTATGCCCATCATTATTTTAGAATAAAATACCAGAAGAGAAAGACTCGAAGCCTGTTTTACAGTAATTAGCGTAATTTATCAGGCAAATGATTGCCAAAAATGATGGGTAATTAAAAACAAATTCGAGAATATATTTCTGTTGGTAGTATCTTTAATTACAATGGTGTGACGGAAGTTGCTTGAAAAACCATCTCCACTTATGTGGGAGTAATGTTGGAGAAGATATTCATTCGATATCGCATATTGAAACGTGAGACTTCAATGTCGTATGCTACGCAGAGCGAACTTGCTTTTCGTCATAAAATCATGAAGTTTAGGAAAACATCAGAACATATTTTTATATTTGCTGGAATTGGTACATGAACTTGGCTTTCTTTATTTGATTACATGTACTCGCACATAAATTTAAATTGTTTATAAATGCTAACACTTGGGAAGAAGATATGGTAGTATTAAATACGCCATAATAATAATAATAATAGTAATAATAATAATAGTAATAATAATAATGACGGCTACTCACATTCCGGTGTTATCATCCATGTGAAAGAAAAGATCCCCCAACTGCAGGCTCACTGGAGTGTTCTTCAGTCGCCTTGCCTGCTTGGTGAAACCCTGGATATTTTTGGGAGAGAAACAAATGCCTATAACAGATAATTGTACCACAAGAAGCGCAGAGGCCATTTCACTCCATTAGTTGTTATTATTACTAATAGTATAGATCAACGATGATATTCATCATGAAAAAAAATCGTTTGCCTTAGCTGGGATTCGACCCCAGATCTCCCATTTGCCGGTATAATATGGTAACAGCTACACCACCAAGTCGGTAGCATTTATATCCGCCCATTGGTAGATCCGATCTCGAATCCCACCTCAGCCAAATTATGTTATCAAGGCGAATTTCATCTTTGGTGCATATAACTTTGCGCCAGTGCGATTTGAATGCGTACAAAACTAATCGTTCCGTTATTATCAATATAAATTAATATATAAAGTATAAATAATCTACAGGTCGAAAATTCGGTACGGTGGTAACATCAAGTGGTTGAGCAAGTAAAAAATAAAACAAAAATAGAAGAACAAATACTAAGATAGACTTCACATATTAAAGTATAAAAGGAAAAAACCTTTTTGCGAATTGAGCACCTCGAACTACTCCGTAATAAGTATACTCATTAAGTATAAAACTTATGGTGTTTGACTAAAGGCCGTTTTACACGAGGCACGGAATTGCGCAGGTTAGAGCTGCGTTAATTTCTAAAATGGCGTGGAATTGCGCGAATGCATGGACGAAATTAGAACAGGGGCTATTTTGCCGTCTCGCATCCACGCATTCTCGCATGTCTTCTAGCAATTCACCGCTTTACACGACGCAATTTTGATTGCGCCTTCACACGTACGTCAGACTGCGCAATAGGGTAGTTTCCTTCATCAGAGAAAACGAAATGCATTGATTGCGATTCGTTACCCACCATTAGTGTATTCATAATATACAAATTATTTGGTTTTAGAAATCCTGGTTTAGACGAATGGCAAGGGTCAAATTTTATCCTCATTTGAAAAAGGCCAGATTGGCGCCCATGCGATTCCACTCCGCGTGACGTCACAGGGACCTAGTTTCTACACGAGAGGATAGGAGTTATACATCGTCTGAGGTTACCAATGCATGCATGAGGCACAGAGCTCAGGGAAACATGTCTTAATAATCACCTATTAAAACTGGCTAAGTTCGGAAAGTTTTCTTCGTTTCATAAGGTATTAATAAACCTTTTTTAAGCCAAGCGCTACCATTCAGCAAGGTACTCAGCTATCCGCTAGCATCCTGCGCCCTATCAGCGCTCAGAGCCTCGATCAAGGTCACTTCACAAGGAGAGAGGGGGAACCAGAAATGCGTCGCACGGACTTTCCTACTTACGCGTCGCGTTTTCGCGCGCTTGAAAATTTTCACTTTTCATTTAATCGCGAAAAATAGATATCGTCATTTAAAAATCTAAAAGCGCGAAATACGTACTCCAGGAGTAATAATCTTTCGATTTAGGCAATAAAAAAATAATAGGAAACCACCCTATTCCGTGTACCGTGTAAAATGGCCTTCAGGCATTATGATATGTGCTTACCGCTTGCAGATAAGTGTCCAGGCCGGATCCAATGGACTTGACCATGTTGTCCAGAACTGGGCTCACATCTTGGAATATGAAAATTAAATGAGTTAATTTTATTAATTATATAATACAAATGTATACGAGCCATAGATCAACGGCAATAAACGTGAACTTAGTCTCTGAGTGAGTGTGAGTGATCGGGTGAGTCTCATAGGGTCAGTGGTGATGTTTATAATGGAGCTTAACTCGAAACATGTTGACTATTAATATTACATCTACATCTAAGAGGTACCGTGCAAGCCACCACCAGATTGTGTGACATGGGGCGATTCCACAATGCGATCGTTTGCCGGACATAGGCCAAGCACTCACGACAATCATACGCGGTCAGACTGGGAACTAGGAGAGTGCTAAGAACACGAACGTGATACCATTCAAATAAAAGTACTAGTTAGTATTATAAAAACGGTAAGTAAGTCAGTTATGCACGAATTATAACATGACAAAAATACATGCAGATAGTTAGTAATTACAAATATAGTAAGTTATTAACTGCGCATGCAGAGCCTGTTTCATCTAACCCGAGTCAAGCTATCCTAAAACTAAATAATCTAAGGTCTTAAGATCCCTTATTTTTTGCGGAAAAACTGTATTTTAAATCTATTGGTTCTGCAGTCTGTTTCCTTAATCTTATTCCTGGCGATCGTATCTACCATAACAATAAGGACCTCTCAAAATATCGTGAACATTAAGCAAAAAGTATTCTACTTGAAAGATTCCGCAAAAGGTATAAGTAATAAAAATTTTTGTCTATCTAAATTTTTCCCTTCAATCGTTTAGACCTTCCCACTCTAAATTCTTCATCCATTCAGTTATGCTACTATGCTTATTGTTTTAATTTTTTAACAAGTCTCGCTGCACGCCTCTGTATTTTATATAAGTCCGAAACCATTGATACGTGTCCCATTAGAGTGGTCCTTATTTTTAATATTTTAGAATACCTTTTGGGACGCCCTCAGTCTTGTTCTATTTGGTGAGAAAATAAATCGTGAAAATTATCTTTGCAATCGGATACCGGGAAAACGTGCTGCGTCGCACTTAGAATTTCGAAATTTTGATATTTTCGGATGTTTTTCGGACATAACTGCAGATGATGTCACTCTCGGATTATTCCATAACTTTTTTCTGTTTCTTACAACGAATCGTTTGAAATTTATTGTGTATTACCTCAAATATCTTTCTGTCCGTTTCTGTCCGTTAGTTCCCGGGATATCGCACCAAGAGTCGCGCCATCCTAGGCAGACATTTTCGGTGGCACGCGGGTTGCATTCGCTCCATATTTGTTGATCATTTTCACCCGTCGTAAAACCATATAACTCTTTAGATAGACTTTAAAATTCGTCAACATAACCTTGATAGCTATTTTATCACCGTTTATGCCCAAAACGGGCTTAGTAGCAGTAATTTGTTCTCCATTGGTGCCCCATCAAAATTCAACCGGAATGTTCGCAAAATCTTTCACTTTGGGGCCCGAGCGGCGATGATTAACAATATCCGATTTGAGAAATAGGGTAGTTTCCTTCATCAAAGATAACGAAAGGCATTGATTGCGATTCGTCACCCACCATTAGTGCATTCATAATGTACAAATTATTTGGTTTTACAAATCCCAATCAGACGAATGGCAACGGTCAATTTTATCCTCATTTGAAAAAGGCCAGATTGGCGCCCATGCGATGCCACTCCACGTGACGTCACAGGGACCTAGTTTCTTTACGAGTAGATAGGAGTTTTACATCGTCTGAGATTACCAATGCATGCATGAGGCACGGAGCTCAGGGAAACATCTCTTAATAATCACCTATTAAAACTGCCAAAGGTCGGAAAGTTTCCTTCGTTTGATAGGGCATTAATAATCATTATTTAAGCCAAGCGCTACCAGCTGGCAGGGTACTCAGCTACCTGCTAGCAGCCTGCGTCATATCAGCGCTCAAGCCTCGCCCCAAGGTCACCTCACTTGCGGCAGCGGGAACAAGAACGATGTCACACGGAGTTTTCCCATCATTCATACTTAGCCGTCGCGTTTTCGCGCGCTTGAAATTTTTCACTTTTCATTTAATCGCGAGAAATAGATATCGTCATTTAAAAATCTAAAAGTGTGAAATGCGTACTCCAGGAGTAATAATCTTTCGATTTGGGCAATATAAAAATTAAAGGAAACCATCCTATTTCGGATCTGGGCCTCTGATGTAAGTCGGCAACTTTCCCGCGCAGGGCATATTTGATCCTGAAAGAAGTCATTTCTCGGCCCACCCTATTTGCTATCCGGCCCGCGCGCGCTCCGAATCGCACCGCACCGCGGCAATCGCGGCGGAGCTTGGAATGTGGCCCTCGTGGCCTAGTAAATTGGAGACCCCTGGCCTAGACTAGTCCTGTTGCCGGATGCTCTGGACAACTCCCGTGCAGAAAATTTTTTCTTTACAGGTTCCTGATTTTGTTGCCTTTAAATATCATAAGTATTGCTGATCTTTGCTAAGCACGTTTCTGTCTTTATGTGAGATCTGACAATCTACACTGTCCTATACAGTAGCTGCGTACTCCAAATGAGGCCTCAGTAAAGAATGATGACATCGTTCTTTTACTTTTTCAACGGATTTTTCAAGAATTCTTTTAATTTAATACTAATATACTACTTTTTCGCCTGCAAATTTCCTGAATGTGCATTCCCCAGGATAATTCCTGAATAAGAGTAGCTCTTAAATACGTAACTTAACGGCTCTTCACTTTATAACTCGATTAATGTAATTCGATTCGTTGGGAAAGTCTTTCTTTCACCAAAAACTCGTCGGGATAACATCTTGGTATGAAAAATAAGATGGGTTTTATAAAAAATAACCTACGAGAAAGATACCAAGACCGTAAAGAAAAATCGGTTTTTGTACGCTATGCTTGCGGCAGTGTGCTTTTAGTTATCATAAGACTGAAAAATAGCGTCCAGTGCGTGCTTATTTTTAATTTATCACACAGAGCTGTGTCACTAATTTTTCTTTAAGAATTGAACTTGATTTTTCGTTGATTTTCTTTGCTAATGGTCCGTGACCCCCGCTTACCTCTGACAGTTGGGAGGCCGTTGCATGCCACCAGGAACGTGCCGGCCAGAACCAGCAGAATCGTCGAGGTCTGCATGATTTGGTTGTGATTTGAACTTCTGGAAAGATAGAAAACGGCAAATTGATGAAAAAACATATCCTCTTCTAACACGTTAAATAAATGAACATATAAATCATGATTACAGCCATTTACGTCTACAAACTACCCAGCGATCCACCTCTTTGGTGGTGTTTGGCAGGGGGTAACCAATCACCAACATGTGGCGTATAAGAAAATGCCCACATGCATGTTACACAGTCATAAAAATGTTACGCATAATAAAAAAATAAGTGCACATTCTTGCCAAGGAAAAAATTTCCAAGTGTTAGTAATCCCTACGGCAAATGCACGCAAGATTAGAACAATAGAGAAAGATAAATATATGCAATGAGCAATCCTAGCCAGTAACGCCATTAATTATATTAATGTAAACGCTGTTGCTATCCTTAATGGCACGAGGAAAATATGACATTTGAAATCTCTCTGTTTTGCTGTTTATTTCCTTTATTTTCATCTCGAAGTCCCGTCTGCCGCTATACGCCTGTAAGGGAAGGATATTTTTCCAAATTTGCTGGGTGAATTTATGCCTAAATTTTCTTCTAAGCTCCTGCAAAGATTCCCAGTGACCTGTGATGAAAAAATCACTACCTGCAGCTTTCCCCCAGTATCACGAGATGGCAGCCGAACCCGCAATCAATTGAAGCAGCGATGATGAATCCGATATCCGAACCGAACCTTAAATAGCTGCTATTCGCGGAAATTGGTTTAATTAGGTGACCGGGACGCTACCTGCTCCATATTTTAGATGTGCCCTATTTCATAATCAATATTTATAGACGTTACGCGGAGAAATTGTCTCATGTTAAATAGAAATTATGATGTTCTCATCCTATCCCATTTTTCCCATAACTTAAGCCCCCCACCCCTTGATCTTCACCCCTGCTCCACCTGGCGACAATTGTGTGACCCACAGACAAGCACCTCACCCACCTCCCCAGCTTTCCCCTTCTTTGAATTTTTCCCCACCCCCCAACTCAGCCTCAAACCTACTTTCTTAGATGGCCAATATTTCACATTTAAAAAAATAGGTCATGATTTCTTTATATTTTGAATCCTTTGAATGATACGTGGCTAATCAGATGGTTTTCTGCATTTTATTTTTCTCGTTTTTGCAGTTAAAATACATACATTATATTAATACAATAATAAAATAAATACATACATACATTCACCAAGTGGCCATATAAAAAGTGAAATATGCAAATTATTACATTATAACCTTGTTTTTTCTATCATTATAACAAAGTCTTAACATAATTGAATAAATAAAAACTAGTAACCTCCTCATCGCGTTAATATTCCACAATTGCAGAAAATAAAAAAATATTTTTAAGATTATTGAGTATTTAAAGTTAAATGACATGAAATAGAAATGCGTACTTGAGAAATCATGTATAAGTCAAAGCAGTCTTTTCATATTGCTACATGTAATAACGCACATTTATTGAATTAAATAATTCTACAATAAATATTCAGGGGAAGAGGCTTTTCCTAATAATGTACTTTGAATGCATCTTTCCCTTCATGTAACCTTCCCCTTCATTACGTCGCACCCACTCACAAAGTGTATTTAAGATTTCCTTTATCTGCACCAGATGAGTTGCACCGCGACGAAACCGGTCGTGTGAAATCAAATATGGGAAATTTACAAGTTTAATTGATTTAGTATGCCTCAAGTCTTTTTTTTTTCAGGCAGGAAAATATAGTTCCATTCGCGAAACATGCTTGAGTAAATACTAATTTTGCTGTTTGCAATGACTCACTTTTTTAATGTGAGCCATTTCATAGGGAGACAATTTCCTTCAATCAAGCCATCAAATTAAACAGGCTGAAATTTACTTGCCATGTTGCGAAAAAATTACCTACATGGCGAAATTTACTGAGTGAAGTAGGAGAAGAGTTTTTCTAATACGACGTAAAAAATATCCTTCTTTTACAGTCGGGAAATGGACAGTATTACAGAGATATTAAAATGTTATTCTTTCCTCAAACTATCAGGGATAACATACAATTTTTAGCGTCACTCGCTGGGACAACTCGTTGCATGATTTTTTTCCATTTTTTACTGTAGTTATTACTAAACGTAGACAAGTTTTTCCTTTGCAAGAATTTGCATATATTTTTTCTTATCATATCTAATAATTTTATGACCACATGTGCATGTGTGGATTGGTAAAATCTTCTCGTTTTCGGCACCGGGTAAGGCTGTTAAAGGCCAACGTGAGAAACTCCCTCATCATCATTAGGACTGACTGAGAATGACTGACAAGCTTACGCGGTGACATACTCGACAATAATTTATCAATAGCATTCTCCGGGCAAGCCTATATTTTATGTGCGGATTGTCTTGTATGGTAATTTTTCTGGTGGTAATTTTTCACCCTCTGCAATGCACCCTAGAGGTGTCTCGGAGGGATTTATGAGATGTAGTAGAAGGTTTCGACGTAATATTTGGTAATAATATGGGGTAATATAATAAAATTATCTTTAAAACTCAGCGTCGATCGTAGAGTCTTTTCAAATAACTGCAGCAATAAACAGCCATTGAAATTCCAGTACATTCTATCACGTTTTCTACCAAGGTGGTAGTTTATGAAAATTTCTTTATATTCAGCACATTTATTTGTAGAAAGCGGTGTCATATGCAGAGGAAAATTTAAAGCATGCTTGGGGAATCTTCTATATAACATAACTACACTATTCATATTTATGAGCATAGCAGTATGTAAAACCTGTATCTGCTTTTCTCGGTCAAATGCAATAATGCGATTAATTCTCCCATGTCTTGCACCGCTTTTTAACAGCTTTAAAACTTCTCTCCGAGCTGTGTGCGGCTCAATTTAAAGTCAATGCTTTCATAATTTAGTTTACTGCCAGAAAAAATAAATACTTTTCTGGAGACAAATAAGTCCCAGTCGTCTTTTAAATGTAGTAATTCAACTCTATGTAACGCAATATTTTTATTCAATATAGACATTAATAATAATTCGAGGAAAATATTTGGACATATTTACAAAGCAGGAGTTTGGAGAATCAGAAGAAATAGAGAACTGAAAGAGATGTATAGTGCAGTGGCGCAGCGAGGGAAGGGGGGGGTTTGGGGGATAAACCCCCCCAAGAGCCCAGAGAAATTTTTAAGTTTAATCCATTTTACTTAATTGGATTGATATTATTACTAGAATAGTGTGAGGATTAATAAAATAGAAAGCCGTAAAACTCACTATTTTGAATCATTTTCATTAAATTTCCGCAATTTATTAATCTCGCCCCTACCCCTTATCCTGGAGGTTATTCCATACCCCCACACACCCCGGCATTAGTTACACCTAAATCGCCCTAGCCTTAATTCCTAGCTGCGCCCCTGGTATAGTGAACCGGACATAATTTTTACTATAAAAATTAAATGCTTAAAGGTGGTGGGGCCACATATTGAGAAGGAACAACACCAGAACGATAAAACAGGTTTTTAATGGCTCAAGATGGCCAGGACAAAAGCTATCTTGAGCCATCCTCTGTCTTCCGTCCAAAAAAACCATCTTGAGCCTTAGGAATAAGAGCACGTATTGTATATCGCAATACGTAATGATCAAACTGTCTTCCATTATTGAACTTCCTTGACAATATATACGACATTGTCCGAGGACTAAGGAGTCGACTGACTTGGGAAGATAATGTCAATGTCAAAAGCCTTCAAAAGAGCTTAGCATCAAAAGCCTTCAAAAGAGCTTAGCTGGGATTAAGCAAAACTCTAGCAGATAGCTGATAAGCTTAGACCTACGTCCTGATAACACGAAGACGCGCTTGGTGAAAATCACTTGTATCGATAGTTGGCTTTTCAGTTCTGAGATATGTGAAGAAAAAAATTAAATCAACGAGGCCTTGGGCTTGTTCAACAATTTCATTTTTTTCCATTGTGACAGATTTTGATAACAACACAACAGAACATTCAACATCAGTAATACAAAAACTAGTTTTAAGATTTTTAATAAATCGTATAGAAGACCCACACGAATAGAATGTTTTGACAACTCAAAAAAAATGATAAACATGCTTAAATGAGGGTCTTCAAATAAAAGTATAATTTATCTTCAAAGATTTGAAGGGAATGTGGTGATTTGATGTCAATCAGTAAGGAATTCCAGAATTCAGAAGCGGTAATTTGACAAGAGTTGAATCATACATTGGTGCTGGGTTGAGGAATTTTTATGGAGGTCTGGATTGATTGGATGGTGATCGCCGGAGAATAGGAGCAAATTCGGCAGATTTTAATCGAATTTACGAGATTCGATTTCTCGATATGCTTTCAGAGACTCTTTTAATCCATATTTCCAAGTCGACGTCAAGAATCGACCGTAAGTTTGGACGACTGCGAAGCACTGCTACGAGAGTTCGAAGTCTTTATTCGATCTGTTCGCAAGGTTAAAGCGCAGTTCTACTTTGAGCGGAGAAAGGAGTCGCTGGCTACACAGGCTAAGAATATGGTCACAGCTTGCTTTCGTTCAATCCGTTACTTATGTGCGTTGACGTGATGCAACAGAGTATCAATCAATCGAAATACTGCTAACAATTACATCTTTGGTAATGTTTACTTGTAATCGGTAATTTTAAAGTAATTTTTACGCGTAATCTATTACAAAGATCGCGCAAGTCAGGGTCGCAGCTAGGAATTAAGGCTGGGGGGGGGGGGGGGTTTCAAGCGAAACTAATACTGGGGGGTATGGGGGTGTAATATACCCGCCAGGGTAAGCGGGAGATTCGGGGGCCCTCCGCCAGAAAAAATTAAGATAAATGGTTCAAAATGTTGAGTTTTACGACCTTCTGAGGGATATATGTTAATCCCCACACTATTCTATCAGCAATATTAATCCAATTAAGTAAAACAGATTTAACTTAAAAAAATTTCTGCGCTCTGGGGGGGTTTTACCCCCAAAAATCCCCCTCGCTGCGCCACTGGCGCGAGCAATCGTTACATTTTAACATTACATTGAGCAATAAAAAAAGAAAATATTAATTCCATGCGAGCTTATCGAAATGCAATTCCATCTACATCAACCTCATCCACAGGTAGAATATATTAACTTATGCCTACAGTGCCAATATTTTTAACTAAAATCCTTAATTTTTAAAACATTTAAATAATCATTTTATGCAATGGCATTAAAAATATTTTCAATACGGGTTTTTCATGTTGATAATCTCTGATTTTGATAATATAGGCAAAGGGTGCTTTATCCACGGAAGCAAAAATCAAAGTAATTGTAATCCTACTGATTATTTTTTAAGAGTAATATGACATTATAATTAATTATAAATTTGAAATCGTAAATAAAATTCAGCTCGACTACATTTTTCAATACTTTTCCCATAACTCCATACAGGGATTAATCTTAAAGAAATTTTTAATTTGATTTCCTCGAAAATATGAGGATATGAAAATATTTCTCTGTCGCAAAGGCTGCATTTTTTTCTTCCTTTGCCGCCTCGAAGCATATTGCCCCTTTTTGGGGCACTTCTGTAATATCAATGGCTAGATATCATTTTGATGCTACTGCTTTAGTAGTTCGTCCATTTTGACGCGAAAAGCGGACAACAGAGACCTTGAAACACTGACCGGATGCATTTGATAAAACGACTATCGACCATCCCCGATCATTTCTTCCCTTTACTTTTGATTACCTTCCTACCTAAAATTACTTCTTGATGCTGGCAGTAAATGCGCAACATTTACCACCAATGTTCAAACTTTGAAAAACAAAGAATGAGGGCTCAGGGGAGCCCTTCGAGGATACAACACACCGGGGCCGGGAACCAAGCCCGTGGCTTATAAGCCCGATCACCCGGGGAGGGGGAGGAGAGGAAGGGAAAAGGATAGAGGCGCCGCCGCGATAGGAGCCTGCCGACGCCTCTGGGGTAGGATAGGTTCGGAAGGGATGGGACGGGGAAAAACACCTCATCGCTATAAAAGCGAAGAGGGCCCAACTAAATAGCGAAACCAGGCAAAACCATTAATATTCTAACGATTTTGGAGGATCATTCTATGAGGAAGAATAATCCAACGATCAAATCGTTAGATACTTTCGTTAAACACTTTGAAAAACAATAATCTACCGAGCAACCCGTTATATAAATGGGTTTTTTTATTTGACTCCTTATTTCTGAAATATTGGGTAGTTAAACTACGTACGCTGTGTAGATCGAATAGAAATGTCTATAAAAGGAAAACTTTGAAAAACAATAATCCCCAAACAAATCCGGTAATCAATTAGAGGAAATTAATAGGCGAGTTTTAATCACCTTGATTCTGCAATTTTAGGTAATCAACCATGTCCGCTGTGAGAATCGAATAGAGAAATGCTGTTTACAAATATAATTTTAGATCATATTTACATTTTAAAATTCAAAGGGAAAGCAAATTTAAAATAACCTTTGAATGTAGAATGGAAAGGGAGAAGACTGATTGATTGTATTGAGTGATTTTTAAACTAGGCCGAATAATCTAAAGGTACAGACAGTCTAGAACATTCCACCGCAAATTAACAAAAATATGCTTATTTTTATAATGCCCTAAATTTTTATGGTACCAATTTTTTTCTATGTTACCTACTAAAGAAATTAGAGGCAAAAAATAGTAATTCCGGAATCAATGAAATATGGTAACGGTAAAGTATTCGAATCTAAAGCGTCATTTCTTTGATAAATCAGCATGTATTTAATTGAGAAATTCTAAGGGAATTCCGAAGCTATAAAATTCAATAACTTGCAGGAAAATAGAAGTTAGCAAAAGAAAATATTATCACTTGGTCATTATAAACACATTCGATAATATTAGCTGTCGTTTGCATTTGGTGGTGTTTAAATACATAAATGGCTGTTAAAGCAAATTTGTCTCGCCTCTGTTGGTATTGATTATCTTAATCAGGGCAAATGGCGCACTTCAGCCTAACCTAAATAGGTCTGATGACTCATTGCATGCACTTCAGCAGAAGTGGTGGGAATTACATTTCTCCGTACCACAAGCTATGAAAATACATTAGGTCAGCTTACCTTTTTATTGGTCTTCCTTGGGAGGAGTGTCCAACTGGAACGAAGTTTCTCGTCAATATATATAGTCGATCCTATAAAAACGGCGACTTCAGATGTGCGTGATGACGAACAAAAAACAAAGATATCAGCTCATCTTGGGATTAGTACTACGAGGGTGCCCACGAGTTAAACATGAGGAAATTTCGCAAATTTTCAACAGGATGATAACCTCAAAAAAGATTTTATCTGTGAGGTGAGAAGAATATTGCGAAATTCATGGGAATAATTTTGGAGAACCTACCATGTTTTTGGATGTTTACAATTTTACCCCGTATGGCACCTAAAGACGTTTCTTTATTATCACTTCTTTGACGGTTTTAAGTATTCAATATCTCTCTAGATGTTAGGAAAGATAGGGATTATAAATATCTTCGCATCTGTCATTCATCAAGCACGGGTTAAACTCCATGTTTAGATTCTTAACCTCTATTGTGTTTATCAACGAGTGTTGGCACGATATCTTACAATGGTGAAATTATTTTTTTAAACGTTCGATATTTTATAATCAGTGATTCTTAGCGAAACTGTGAATTACAAGAAAGGTCACATGAAAAACACTCGACCCCTTAAAAAAAAATTCAAGTTTATTGAATTTTTCACAAACCAAAACATTTTGACTCAGTTGAAACCGCATCCACGTACTATCATATGATTTCAAACCACTATTACATACTTTTATCTATGCCGGGATTTATTTCCGCTCCCGTACCTTAATGTTCACCTGTTTACTAATGTTTTCTCCGGGGTGAATGAAAGTATCTTTCGTTAACTGTGAGTTGAGCCATTTGTACAGTCACCTACACACTACATCTGCATACTACATGTTCCGCAACCCGCCTAGTTTTGACTGTAGACATATAATCTTTATCGAATCCCTATCATAAAGTCAATTCAATCTGACACATAACAGTTCAAAGGGTTAATTCATGCTCAAAGAGTGATTCCGAATTTTTCAAGATGGTGCAAGAAAGTGAGCCTAAGAGAAGAAATACCTTTTTATATGAGGGAAAAATAAATCGACTCGATAAAGAGGCAGGATTATCATCAGCATAGTATCCATTGCATAATAATTGTATCGGCATCAATCGTTTCCAGTGGGTTCCTTTCTTCTATGTTTTAAACAACTTCTATGAGGTTATGTAAGATTTCACTTTTTCCCGGCGTATGATGGCGGTGAATTCTTCTCGGGTTTCCATCCGGGTGAGCTCCATCTCCATCGCTGCCGACGTTTCGATAGAATCCTTTTCTATCGTCATCAGGGCCGATGATGCCAGTAGGAAAGTGCCAGGTTTATATATCCTCGGTCGTTATGTTGGGTCGTTCTGATTGGCGGGGAAAGAGTGCGCTTTTCCCGCCACTTTCAAAATCGGGTTCCGTGCCTTACTTAAGTTGAAACCCTCGTCTCTGTTGAAGTTTTTCTTGGAGAG
This sequence comes from Ischnura elegans, assembly GCF_921293095.1. Taxonomy (NCBI): domain Eukaryota; kingdom Metazoa; phylum Arthropoda; class Insecta; order Odonata; family Coenagrionidae; genus Ischnura; species Ischnura elegans. The sequence goes on along the minus strand of NC_060251.1, from coordinate 116,045,533 downwards.
TCGTATTTCAATTGCCTCCTTGGTGAGGCGATCCCAGTAGCCGCTGGAGTGGCAGAGCATTTTGGTGTTTTCCCAGCAAATCGCGTGGTCGAGATTGATGGCGTGCTCCGCAACCGCCGATTTCGATGGTTGGCACAGCCGGAGATGACGCTTATGCTCTTTGATTCGGGTCTCGATCGTTCTTCCCGTTTCACCGATATACTCCTCACCACACTCACATGGTATGCTGTAGACCCAGGCAATTTCAGTCCTGCAGGGTCTTTGGCACGGACTAAGACCTGTCTTAGTTTTTTGTGAGGCAGATGCACTGTCCGTATGTTGTGTTTATGAAGAATGCGCGAAATCTTGCCGGATACCGTAGAGACGTACGGCAGGTATGCGTTGGCCACCGGTTTCCGCTCTTCTTCATGTGTCTTCCTTTTTCCTTCAAAGGCCCTTTTCAGGGCCATGGAGATTTCTCTCGAGCTATAACCATTTCCACGGAATGTCTTCTTCAGATTTCCGAGTTCTGCAGGAAGGCTTTGTTGGTCGGAAATGACTTTGGCTCTATGTAATAAAGATTCTTCAGATTTCCGAGTTCTGCAGGAAGGCTTTGTTGGTCGGAAATGACTTTGGCTCTATGTAATAAAGATGAAAGAACCGCTGATCGTTGTGCTGGATGGTGGTGAATTCTTTCGATTAAGTATAAGTCGGTGTGAGTCGACTTTCTACAAACCTTATGGCTCAAACTCTCATCTTCTTTCCTTTGCACCAATATGTCAAGGAATGGCAATCTTCCTTCTTTCTCCGATTCCATGGTGAATTGGATGCTCGGATGTCGGCTGTTCATGTGGTCCAAAAAAGGCTTCAGGGTGTCAACCCTATGTGGCCAGATGACAAAGGTATCGTCCACGTAGCGATAAAAGTATTTTGGCCGGAGGGGAGCCGAGATGAGCGCATGCTCCTCAAAATCTTCCATGAAGAAATAGGGAACTTGCATATATTTCAGATATAATCAATAGCCCCAAAATTATATAAAAATATATCATTGCATACCTCGGTGAACGTTTTTTTATTATTTTATGACGTGGTTTGCGATATTTAATGCATCAAAGTTCACGAGAATTTTCAAATGCAAGTGAGAAGCGAAAACGCCCGATGATTGGCTGGTAGAAAAGTGACGTCATAGTTCAGTACGAGGAGGCACGGCGGCACGGCCATAGTAGAGGTTGCATACTTGAATACAAGCGACGGCGTGGTTATGATTCATTTATTGAAGTGCAGACGTATCGGAGTTGTCCATTGTGATTTCAGGGCTATTATTTGATCTATTTCTCCTCCATTGAAAGCGATAGATTGCGTAAAGATGAAGGAATATGGTTATTCTTAGGCTGATCCTAGCAAGCTTCCTGTTACTGATTCCGGAAAGTCGATGCCGAGAAATGGAAAGGTAGCTGATGTGCATCTGAAATGTTTTATAGTTCATAACAAAGTGAGACTTGCGTATAATATTGGCGAAAGCGTATACTCATGTGAAATGTGTATTCTTTTGGCAGTCCGGTAGAGTCTTATGGTGAACTTATTTCCACCTCGAAGCTGTCGATGATACTTTCAACTTAAAAATACCTTGCCTGGAGGGCGACAGGAAGCTCTGAGGAAGCCAGACTATTAATGTTTCAATTTAGTAGCGATAATATAGACGAAATTCCAACAACTGGGGAAATAGCAACATAGAACTGCACATTCTTTGGGCAACTTTGTGTTTGACTTTCCCTCAAACACCCCATTTCCCCTGTGGTGCACATCAGTCCTATCTTTATACGATGGCCTGACAACCTTTAAATGGATCCTTGGTTTATCCTGACAACCAACTAAATGGAAATTGCTGGTCCACACGTCTTCCTCTTTCTCCACAGTTTCCAAATCAAGGGCCGCGGAACATTCCTCTTGTGACTCAACTTTTTCTGAAAAGCAAGCCGGCGTGGAATAAAATCAAAGAATGCTGCGATTCATTTTTTGTGAGCACCTCTGGATTCCATTCTTTTTCCATCGACAACTTCCTTTATCTTTCGGGGTAAACTATATATGGGACAAGATAATGTTTAAATATTTTCATTAATTTATAACAAAATATAAGTTCTAAAAATACCCAAAAGCCAATTTAGTAATCCGCGCTGATAATTGTAAATTAATGTGGAAGATGAATGCTGTAGACGTAGTAGTTTTCCTTAGGTTGAGTTGCAAAGTTCATGAAGTTGACAAAACGGCTAATTTTTCGGTGCGCGGAGTCATTTATTGCACTGGCCTTGTCTACATTTTTCAATTTTTTTGTAATAAAATAAATCAGAATTTAGGATAAAATTTCCCTTAAAATGAAGAATAGTTCATTATTATAGCATGCAGTGATGCCAGGATATAAATTTGCAAAGTACAGCGGCACATCATTTTGACGCCGACAGCAGAAGAAAACGCTGTCTTCTTGGCTGGCACTCGAATGCATGAGGATCAACGTTGCTCTATTTTCATATTTCCTCCCTTGATTTTAAACATCATGGGATTTTCTATGTCCTTCCGTAACTGAAATTGAACAAGTGCCATAAATAATTTGAGTCCATCGTAACCATCGAGAAACACCTATCTCGATTTTTGTTGTGAAGTTGAGTTTTTATTCTACGGCGGCCGAATTATCGAAAAATCTCAGTTTCAAGTTATTCAGTCAATGAAATATGGAAATATTATTTATATTAAAGTTATCTTCGCTCGCATAGCACGCGGGTTTATCATTCCGTTTATAATACTCTTATTTTTCCGTAACGCTCATCCCGACAGACGGCATGCATCGAGGCTTTTCTTCTAATTTCCTCCGTGGGAATGCAGACGAAAATTTTTTCTGGGGTGTTATTGCACAGAGGAACAATGCACCACTTGTAATTTTTCCTTACTTCACCCATGTTCTCCTTTAAACGCAACGTGGCTCTTCCAAACCTGCAGTTTGGGCTTGGATCTTGGACTCGTACTGAACTATGACGTCACGGCCAAAGATTAGTGGGGGCGGTATTTTTTTAGCCCGCGAAACTCGGGAGACTTTTGGGAGTCATTTTCTAGTGTATAAACTGAATTTTTAGCGGAAAAAAGTATATTGCGGTGCTAAGTATTTACTGTAGTATATCAGCATTCTGTTTATAAAAAGTATGCAATTTCCCAATTGGCAATGGCCGGAGAAAGTGGGGATCCCATGGCCACGCCGCACAGTGGTCCCAAATCGAAAAAAGCTGGCCAAAATTAATAACGTCGTAATTTTAGCTAAAACAGCAACAAAAGTGGATGACTCTTACTGATTTTGATCGTCTGAATCTGATTTTGGCATTATTTTTACGATGTCTCTTCATTTTAGCATTTTTTGAGCTGTTATTATTTAAACAATTTTTACAAAATCTCGATATAGATGTCATTGCGATAGGCATAGAATAGACATGGTGTTCATGTACAGGTTAAAATAGTATAATTTTAAGGTAAAAGATGTATAAATTGTTGTTAAAACCCATTATAGAATTTACGACATGAAATTGGTGAGATACGAACCCGCGACCATCAGCATAGACGGTGAGATACCAAAATTGGAAAAAAATACTCACACTCACTCATTTTTGGCTTCCATGTATTTGATAAGTCACATTAGATGAAATAAAATGACTAATATTAAGAACATTGAGGAAAATAATGTTCGAATTGCAATAAAATCGCTTTCATGTATCACAAAGAACAAATTTTAAAAGAATCGTCGTCCGATGTCACCCCGTCGGACTCATTGTCGCTCTGCGTATCACTTAAAATTAGCAAATTTTTACCTCCCCTTCTGGCTGACCTAGTTTTTTGTAACTTCTGATGTAATTAAAATGTATGATTCAGATATTTAAAAGAGTCTTCGAAAGATATCTTCATAATTTAACATTCCTGGGTATTTTCTTGTACAATGCTCTCGGAATTTCCTCATGTCTATGTTCCTGGCCTCCAATGCTTCCTCCGTTAAGACTTCAGTTGTAAGAAAGGATTCTTTGGAAATTGCTGTTCCATGTATCAGCACTTTATGTACCATAAGCAGAATATAATACTAACCATAACCGATGCACAGCTCAGTTATTTCAATGCAATACTGGATGAAGACTTCATTATTTATCTCATAGCCGCAGGACAGAGATTTTAATATCAATGAAAGTCTATGGATAAGTCTTTCATCGATACCTGTCGTAAAAATTGCAAATCACATTAATAATTACATTTCATACACATAAAGCATTTGTTCGTAGATTTTTAAAAATTATGGAAACGGGTCCAATATTTCTTACTTATTGATTATAATGTTGTATTTACACGTAATTTCATCTAGTCTGAAATGAAATCCTGAATTAAAACTCCACTTTTAAAAATATGATGATTGATATTAATGAATGATTATTTTTATACACTGCATATATTCACCAACTGTGCATACAAGGTAATCATTTTCACTCACTAGATGCGAGAGGGAGATATTGATATACTTCTGGAGGGAATTGCATTTCCTTCTGAAACCAGCTTTTGAACGTATCTTTGGAATGCTCATCTGTCCTCGAGCTTTGATTCCACTTTCTCAGGTATTTCTGGAAAACATTCTTCGCACAAAATGCGTCAGAATATTTTTTGCATGCTTGAGTTCATTGAGTCGAAATCTTGTTTTCAAATATTCCACGACATATTCCACGACATATTCCACGACATATTCCACGACATATTTCTTCTTCTTCGCTTATGAATATTCTTTTCTCTCGGTATTTTTATTGTACACTGCGAGGTACGAAAAAATTTGCGGCACCCATAATTCAAATTTAACAAGTGTATTTACGGCTGAAACGATGAATGTGATTTCTAAACTTTGTCTATTTTTAACCAATAATAAACCGGAAATTATGAGTTGACATTGAATAAAAGACATACAAGCTTATATGGACTTGCCTCTGAATTTCCGGCGTATCCTGAAATTTGAATGCCAAATATTGGCAAACCAAGTGCTTTAATTATCTGGACAGAAGTTTCTCGAGTTACCCGTATTAACACAGTTCGGAGCACAGCACTTGTTTACTAAGAAAATCGTTAAATAAAACTGAGTGGGAAATATTCAGCACATCCATGCAATGGCTCTGGTAAGGGAGGCCGTCATCCTCATTCCATTATTATTAAAAAATGCACTTGCAAGATGCACGCTCCCTTGGTGGGTTTAGACGAGTTTTTCCCTCCGAATTCCATCCTATCTACGTCTATGGGCTGTTGAAATGATCCTGCGAATAATTCTTGGCATTAGGGAGCATTTATTTCTCTTAGCGCCAAGACCTTATTTCGAATTAACATGCTGACAACGCTGTACAGCATGTAAGGGATCTCTTCTCTATAAAAATATGAGGAAAGTGTTGCAGAGAAAGGCATCTTGTGGTTACTGTAAGGTTCTCGCATAAGGACTTAAGTAGTCGCTTTTGATCACTCATAATGTTTCTCATTAAGAGCACGAAAACCGGCCCTCATTGGTTTCATGAATATTTGAAGGTGAGTGCACAAACGAGAAGTGTGCATACGATAGGCGTGAAGCACTTGATTTATGTAATCGTACAGGATGTAGAATTATGCTTCGTATACACCATGCAAGTTTGACCACCGATACAGGAATATTTGAGCGATAATGCCACTGTCTCCCGCCGGCCGCCGGCCAGCCGCCCTCAGCGGAGCGGTGCACCGCTCAACTTAAAACCCTCTAGATGTCGGATAGGCAAGTATAGGCAAGATTTTTTTTCTCCATCTTGTTGTACAAACTCTTCCTAAGGATTCAGAATAGGAATCTTTGAGGGGCACGGAGGGGCACAAAACTATATCGACACATTTGACTAAAAATAGGCCCAAAAATAACTAACATTATAAATAATTAAATATTGTTATAATAAATTCTGAAACGAACAAAAAATACTATAATATTGTGAAAATATATGCAAACTTACCGTATTAAAATTGACAGATGAATCCCATGAAATTAAAATAGTCATCTATTAAGTTGAATTTCCCTAAAATCGACTATTTCTACGCGTCGGGCGTTTTAGGCTGAACATGCCCATGTTTGACGGGTTACACAGGTCAACATAACAATCACACAGACCTATCAGGTACGAAATATTATAGGCCATATCCTCTAGAATCCGAATACATAATTCAAAACTTCCTCGTAAAAAGTCGAAAAAATGACTTTTGGCCAGCTTTTTTCGAATTGGGACCACTGTGCGCCGTCCTTCTGTTCATAGTAACAGTTGTCGAAGGTGAAGTAAGTCGAAGTAAGCGCGTGGTGAAAGAGCTTCACTGTGTTGGCGTCGAATTTCTTTTCTAGGAGAGACAGAGTTTCATGGAGTGGCACTCTGGTGAATAATGACACCACGTCCAGGCTGATCATGATGTCCGATGGATTAAGGTAGATACCCTCTAGGATTTTGACGAAGTCAGCGGAATTTTTCACGTGATGTCCACAGTTTCCGACGTGGGGCGCTAGAATGCCTGTTAGATGTCTGGCAAGATTATAGGTTGGCGAGCCAATGGCGCTAACGATCGGTCGTAGCGGGATACCATCCTTATGGATCTTCGGTAGACCATTCATCCGTGGTGGAGCTGGTGCCGGTGGCCGCAAGTTCCGTGAAATCTCCTCGGGGATGTTTGATTTCTTGATGAGTTCAAATTTCCGTTTCGTTATTGATTCTGTGGGGTCCCGTGGCAAAATCCGGTACGCCGCATCGTCCAGAAGGTCTAACGTTTTCCTGCGATAGTCTTCCGTTTTCATAATGACGGTCGCGTTTCCCTTGTCTGCCGGCAAAATGGTGATGTCTTTGTTCCTTGTGAGTCTCCGAAGGGCAGAGAGTTCACTTGGCTTAAGATTAGCCTTGGGCGGTTTGGCCTTTTTGAGGAACGTGGAGACTTCATTCCTTATTTCTTCTGCTACATCATGAGAAACTTTCCTCACCGCCTGTGCTATCCCCCCAATGATGTCTTTGATAGGAATCTTATGCGGCGCTGGTGCAAAGTTCAATCCTTTGGAGAGAACCGCTCTGGTGGAGTCATCAATTTCAGTGTCAGTTAGGTTCACTACCACTCGTTTTTGGTCGATTGCTGGTGCCTTTGGCCGACGTGCTTGTAGATGATCAAATTTCTTATTCAATCTCTCCGTTTCTTGCGTCAGGAGTGATTCTGCCGTGGCCATTGTGATTCGGTCAATAAACTCCCAATCGGAGGGTGAGAGTTTTGTGGACAGCCACAGGTGAAGATTTTTCCCGTGTTTGGCGTTGGCGTCCAGTAGTCTTCTCTTGTCATGAATCCTTTCCCGGACTAAGGCTTTGCTAGCACGCTCAAGGATCCGTTCTGCTTTTGGCGACATAATGAACTTAAGTAAGGCATGGAACCCGATTTTGAAAGTGGCGGGAAAAGCGCACTCTTTCCCCCGCCAATCAGAACGACCCAACATAACGACCGAGGATATATAAACCTGGCACTTTCCTACTGGCATCATCGGCCCTGATGACGATAGAAAAGGATTCTATCGAAACGTCGGCAGCGATGGAGATGGAGCTCACCCGGATGGAAACCCGAGAAGAATTCACCGCCAACTTCTATGAGGTCTCCCTTTAGAATAAAATCTCAATAATTTCGAGACCAGCGGCCGGCCTTGCCTTATTTACTTGTCATTCTTTCTTCTTTTCTGCCCCATCTTTGGTCCTTTGAAACTTCTTTATACCATCCCGGGAGAATCCGTTAGTAGTCGTTGGGCAAGTTTTCTTTAGCTCTTACTTGTATTCGCTAATATTCCTTCTAAATCAAACAACAATTCCAGTAGGCAAAAACGCCAGTCTAGGCAACCCGCTTACCTCCCAATAAACCCTTTGAATCAACTCAAGGGGAGGGGGCGAAAAAAATATTTTGAGCTACTTATGCTTTTATCGTAATAAAAAATAATCAAGTTAAATGCAAAGTTTAAGATAGCTTTATTTTAGCTGATTATACGCATATACAAGGCAATGATATCTTATGATATAAAAAAGTTACAATTGTGGTTATGCAATGTTCGGCAATGCGGGCGGCCCCGCAAGGGGGGGGCGTGCAACCCCTGCACCCCCCGTATGTATCCGCCGCTGCAGTCTATTCTGGAAATCTTCACAACCCATCAATCTCTCAAGATTCTAGTCCTATTCGAAATGCTGAAGTCACTTTACATCATTTTTATCCTCCAGCATAAGTTTTCTTGAACATGTACGTACTAACCCGCAAGCGGCCTCAATATGAGTGTTGCGGGAGGTGTGCCGACACTAACAAATAAAAAGGAAATGATTTAATGAAGTCCCTCCCAGAATTTATTAAAGTCCTTCATAGTTCGAGGTAAAATCTAATTGCTCTACCTGTCCGTTCGGCGAAATATCTCTCTCCTAGATTATCGTTTCTGCCGCAACAGGAAATAAAATGATGTTCTAAAGGAGTTCTGCGAGCCATTCTGAAAGATATATATTTTTAATTGCAAGTGACCTAAGCTTAGCACGCAGCCTCCGAGTCTGTTGCGGCTCCCAGCCTAATTCGTTTAACATAGTGCGTAACGCTTTCGGTACGCCCAGGGCAGCTTTTTTTTACAAATCCTTTCTTTCAGCTTTCCTTAATGTATTTTACCTCAGCGCAAGGTATAAACCTACGCTTGTGTAGCTTTTTCTATTGCAAGTAATTCCTAGAAAGGTGCGAAGGCTTTCAAGACGTTTCCGAAGTTCAGTTATCGCTGCAGACAGCCCTGTAGCAAGAAACCGTATCGGGGGAGTGACTGCGGTGGTGTGCGGGTTGCATGTACTGGAATTTTGTTGCCAATTCGCCAGAATCTTGGTGCTCTCTATAAATTTCATTTAAATGATGCTTAGTATCCTTTTCTATTTACTACGTTAGCCCATTATAATAGCCCAATGCCGCTTCTGAGTAACATCAAAAATTTATACATTATACGCTTCATTCTGAATAGATTTAAATTGTGTGTTCCTTTTTGATGTAAAGTTTAATGGGAAAAGTTTAATGGTAGCTGCCACAATAAGTATGATTGGGTAGAAAATTTCTTGATTTTAAAATGAGAAGTCCTGGACTTTAACTTCTCCCAGAAGCAGCTCTGCTTTAGAAAGGGTTAGTGGTCATTGTTATTATGGCTTGGTCTACGTAGGCACTTGATTCCAAAATCACCTGATTTGTTTTGAAAATGTTTAAACTTTACGTCTCTGTCGGCATTTGGTAATAATATCCAATTTTGAAAAAATCTTTGTGCAATGTTCAATTAATAAATACACTCGTATTCGAAATGTAGATGTTATGATGAATGCCCTCGCCCTGGAAATTCTGAAGAGATTTCTTAGAATTTCTTCGGAAAAAAACTGTATCAAGAGGCAATGGATACCTATTTTTTCATTTGCGTTCCATAAAAAGGCAAACGTGGCATTGCAATCGCTGTCAGCGGACAGGTGTTCTGATAGTACCAGCGAAGGCTTTAGTGACGAAAAAAGTGACGTGCCGAATGATGGAAAAAGGGATGGTATTTCCATCCCTGAAGCCATCGTGGAAAATGATACCGTGAAACGAATTTTTTTCCTCCATCATGAAAGCAATCGCTTGAAAGGGACAGAAAAAGTTTACGTTGGACCTCAAACCTCAAAAACACATCATACGTGCCTATTTCCCTTAACCCAGTATAACCCAATGCTGCTTCAAAACAACATCAAAAATGTACGAATTTGCAGCTCTATTTAGGAAATATCTAAACTACGTATTATTTTGTGTGTAAATTTTGATGACGAAATATTTCTCTGCCTCGATAATTATGCTTGAGTGCAAAATTTTCATCTTTTCAGAATAGAAAATCTTGAAATTTGATTTCTCCCTTAAGCAGCCATGGGTTATTAAGAGTTAAAGACTCCGATGGGCGAATAATAGAAGCGAATGCGATTCTTAGTGACGGAGTGGTGTTTAGAGGACTGTGGCGATTACGGAGAAGAGCGGACCTTGGTCGTAGCGATAACGGAGCGGAGCGGTCCTCAAGATTCGCCAGATGTGTTCCCCAATCCTCAAGACGCCAGCTGCAACTCCATTGAAACTGTTGTCTGCGTTGAACATCCAACGCGATGGCATTCCGAAAAATGCTGATTGAGCAACGAATTCCTTACCACGGTTCTTTTACCCCTTCCCTAGCACGAATTTTGGAAGGCTTAATGTCACTATTTGTGTGTGCCAACAGTGGCGCAGCGAGGGGGGGGGGGGTTTGGGGGACAAACCCCCCCAGAACTCAGAGAAATGTTTAAGTTTAATCCATTTTACTTAATTGGATTGAATTTACTGATAGAATAGTGAAAGGATGAATAAATATCCTTCAGAAAGCCGTAAAACTCACCATTTTGAACGATTTATCTTTAAAATACCGCAGGTTATTAATCTCGCACCTACCGCTTATCCTTGTGGGTATTCTATACCCCCACACACACCGGTATTAGTTGCCCCTTTGATACGAACCAGGATACCAACGAACGAGCATTCACACAATCGTGGTGACCCGGGTCAGTGCTACCCTCGTGTGCCGACGTTTAAAAAAAACATATAGGAGTAAATAAACACTGAAAAAATCCATTGAACAGCAAATATATTCACTCATAATTCTTTAAAATCGCGTATAATTCGCTGGAGCCTCTTTCCTTGTTTTCTTCTATTTTCGCTCTCAACTGGAGACCGGCTGCCAAATATAGACAGAAATGTCATCTTGACGGCCTCGGTGGCAGCGTCTGACAAACCGAACTGCACGGGTTCGTGTCCCGCATGTATGTACTCAGGGCATCGATGTAATACGTTGGATGGTTATGAAAAATCCTATTTAAAGGCATAGCGTAGTTTTCAGTGGTGTGGCAATAAATAAATAAATACACTTCGCATTCGATGCGTGAGCGCTCAAAATTTCTGGGAACAATTTTTTTTTCGACCTCTCTTTGTCTCGTTATCTGCCTGCCAGTTGTAAAGAGGAGAGACAATGTATTTATAATATGTTTAAATTTTTAAAATACATAATAGGTTTCATATTTATGAAACTATCAGCTTGATATTTCAAAAAAAAGTGGCTTCTCTTACACTGCTTGCTCCTGCAGCAACGACAATAGTCGCCGTTTCATCTTCCTTGATGCGTTTTAGAAATAATATACTTATCTATCATCCACAATGCGTATTTCTGTTGCTTCTGGCAAAGAATGGTTTATTTTCTTGTTTGAGCAAGGTTTTTTACCACTATTCGAATCATGTCCGCGAGCATAGCACAGCTTCTCCTGTTTTTCAACTTGTTGACGTTGGTGAGGTCTCTCAGATCGCTCAACGTATTAAATCGCCATTTACAGAAAAACAAAATAATTATGGTAGATATTTGGCAAAAGGAATAACATACACTTCAAAAATTTCAATATGAAAATATTCATATCTTTCATAATGCAGTAGTTTCTCAGACCGCACGTCGCCGGTCATGAGTTAATCGAAAAACTAGGCAGTCCGATTTTTAATTCTACAAGAAATTATACGGAAAATCGATCATTTTGTTTGAATCTTACTGGTCTACAAGAGGCAAATCCCTGAGCCACCTGTTTTAAAATGTTCATTATTTACTTTAGAGATATTGAATCTGATTTAGATGATAGTAGCTCGTATCACCTTTATGACGGCACGAGATTATTTCATCCAAAATCAGTCCAAACCTATTCGAACTCAGGGGCGTTGTCGTTGTCTCTTTAGTTCAATCTTTACTAAATCCAAATCCTACTTGAGGACACAAGGTAAAAAGTCCATGACTTACAAAGCTGTTCTCTGGAGAGTAATTTAGCACTTCGGAAAATTTTCCCCAAATTGATGCATATTGATACGCGGGAAACGAAAATACCTCTGAATCAGTCATGCTGGGCTCACTTTGAATGTACCGCTGCAATGAAACAGTTGAGGGGTTGAAATAGTATTGCGTTTGTTGAGTTCGCCATTCGAGGCGCGGGGAGCAAACTTCTTGAAGTTGGTAAAGTTTTGCCTTCTTTGTTATTAACTTTAATTGTAACTTTGAGGAGATTTAGGTTCATTTTCATGCTCATTGACGCCTGAAACATTTATATTATTACTTGTTAGAATGCTTTAACTACTGTATAATTAATCTTATTCAATTTCAGTGGAAGCGGTCTCAATCAACGTGTTTTGTCCAGTTAAATCCGTCCTAAACATGGGAGCCAGAGTAATTGAAAGCAGGAGAAAACGGAGAGGAAGAAATAAAGATGTCATTGGTAACTTTTTAATGCTTATTAATTTGTAACCGATTCATGAATCGATGGTAAAATTCTAACTTTTATGTATACTTGAATTAGTGGGATGATAAGAGCAGACGAAATTAAATATTTCTGATGACTTTTAATGGTTTAGTTTTAGATCGTAACTTCATAATTATAAAAAGAGTTAAATCAAAATATTTATTTTATCTTATAGATCACCATATGTTATTTCGTGGAGTCTTAAACGACCCAAAACTATCTAGACATCTCCTACTGGCTCCTCACATAGCCGAAGGAAAGAATGGAAATAACCTTAGCTTCATAGGCTACTTGAAGAAGTTGATCATGTCAAGAGAAATATCAGAGCAGGTTAGTGTTAAAAGTGAATGTATTTAATCATCCAACTATTTAATATTGTTGTTTGACATTTTGTTTGCTGATTTGCATTCATTACTTATATCTGTTACTGCAAAGTAGATAATGAAGACCACAGCAATCCTTTGTCGATCTTGTGACTTTTATTAATGAACTTTTTTGCTGCTTACTGAATTTGTTATTGTAAAACGTAATTTTATTGTTTATGCACTTGCGTACTTATTTGAGATAATGGATAGATTTTTCCATCATAGAAGAACTGACCAAAATATATTAATTTCCGGATTTTTAGACAAACTCAACCATTGTGCCAAAGTGTTTTTTTTTCCTTCTGCTTAAATATTTGGATTCTTTCCATTTGAGTTTTCATGTGGATAAGGCTATGTGCACTGTGCCGTTCACATCATGTACGTGGCATCAATGTAGCTGTGACCGGTGGCACAGCAAGGGGTGCTGGGGAGGGTTTGGTGGATGAAACCCTCCCCAGAGCTCAGAGAAATATATAAGTTTAATCCATTTTACTTAATTGGATTAGGATTACTTATAGAGAAATATATAAGTTTAATCCATTTTATTTAATTGGATTAGGATTACTTTTAGAGTAGTGTTAGAATTAATCAAATATCCTTCAGAAAGCTGTAAAACTCACCATTTAGACCCATTAATTTTAAAATTTGCTAGAGGAGGGCCACAGCAAATCCCGCCTACCCTGGCGGTTATGCAATACCCCCACACCTTAATTATTAGTTGTGCCTAAATCCCCCCTCAGCCTCAATTCTTAGCTGCACCCCTGGCTGTGACCAACGGTGTGCTATGAGAGGCCATAAAAGTTACTCGTTCTTCGGTCATTATGGCTGAAATGGCAGTGAACGTGTCGAGCATTGAAGCCAGAGTCAGCTCTAGTGAAGAGGGGAGTGGGAAGTGACTCCTTCCAAATGGTTAATCCGAGATATGCTGTTGCCCATGAGACCCCACATAGGGAGACCTGTAAGCCCTCATCTTGAACACCTCTGATTGTTTGTGTGAACTCACGGTCACCTTCAGTGGCGTAACTAGGAACATGCTTTGGGGAGGATTGAGGGACATGGGTGGCATGGCAAGTCATTGGGGGCCCGGGAATATTTTAGGAAAGTGACATGCCTGAAATAGAATTTTACATCATTTTGGCTCTTAAAATTTAACTTTAAGCGAATGTAGTTATTATAAGTCAAAACTATACAATAGTTTTAAATATTTTTTTTTCTCTGAGGCTTTGGCTGTGAATCCCCTCAATCAATCAATCAATCCCCTCATCACAGTTATGCCACTGGTCACCTTGTTGTACTTTCATAGTCTATACCATGGCCCTTATATACTGGTTGCTTATCTCTGGCTCTGGACTATCTATTCCCTCTTCCCCCCCACCCCCACTCTATAATTAAGCCACACTCTAATACCAACTTCTGCGATTGAGAATCCTGGACGATAGGCATACCTCTTGACACTCTCAAAGGGAAAATTTGAAAGGATACTACTCTTAGTGGCGCAGCGAGGGGGGGTTTTGGGGGTTAAACCCCTCAGAGTTCAGAGAAATATTTCAATTTAATCCATTTTACATAATTTGATTAATACTAATTATAGAAGTGTAAGGATTAATAAAATATCCCTCAGTAAGCCGTAAAACTCACCATTTTGAACCATTTATCTTAAAATTCCGCAATTTCTTAATCTCGCACCTACCGCTTATCCTGGTGGGTATTCCATACCCCCACACACCCCCGTATTAGTTGCACCTGAACCCCCCCCAACCTTAACTTTTTTTTAATATTAAATTTTTCTTTTCTTATGCTGATTAACTTCCATGTTAAAAATGGAAACCACTCTTGGGAGAGCACATATCATTAAATGCCCGCAGCGAGCAACGATATGCGCACAGACATAATAAATGAGAACACAAAACGAATATAAAATGCCATATTTCTCGAACACTTGTAATTCACTTTACTCCAAAGGGAGTTTACTTACACAGTACCTATGTGCTGAAAGAACCATTCCAAAATATAATTTAAATTAATAAATAGGATGAAATAAAAGTTGATGACCCTGGACTGGGTGTGCTGGCATATAAAATACGTCAATATTCGAAACCCAAGGATTTCAACATCGTATGTACATTCTGGGCTAGAATGGTCTGGTGTATTCCTACAATGTACTTTGACTGCCTATATTGCGAGTTTTCTAAGTTCGAGGTATTGTAGCTAATTTTTTTAGATCAGCAAGAGGAACCCGTCACACGTGGCGTATAAATTATGCCGCACGACCGGCCATGTACCACCTGTGTACCTTTATATCTGTATTACCTATATATGTACAAGATTTTACTAATTTCTACAAATAAAGATTTTTTTTTTAATCGAGTGTTATCATATATTCACATAACATGGGCAAAGTGCGCCATTCGCCCGATTGTGCAGAAATAACAGTCGCGCCCGCTAGAGGGTTAAAAGCAACATTTACACCAAATGTGTCTTGTGCTCGCCGCTTCCCAAAATCTTCCATAGCCCTTCCAATATAATAACAAGATGCCCACCAACAAATGTCATTTCTTCGAAAAAAAAAGCCACTGTTATAGCCCCCCGTTAATTTTTCGGTATGTTTTTGAGGAGAGAAGAAAGTGGAGCCTTCACTTCTCCGCGTTGGAAATGACACTGCTTAAATACCTAAACGCCATTATGATGGTTAAAAAAATAGTCTCATGTCTATGCTAGTCGCAATTAAAATTAATGAAAAAGTTGACGCCGTATGATGACAATGAAGACAACAAAATCTATAGCCATCACTAAGCCCCGAACCCTGGTCCCCTGGGTGGTGGCCTTAAACGTTACCACTACCCCACCTGACCCGTCTAATGCATACTTCGATATTATGGAAGTATACGCAGCTTGTGAAAAGTATCGCATGAAAATTAATTAATTACAGCCAAACTGAGGCCCATTCAACAGAACCACTACTAGTTCAGGGATGTGTTCACCATTCCAAAGGCCGTAAAAAATACGGCATTGAAAAAGGCGGAGCAAGGTTCGTGGTCTCCCCTTGTGAGTACAAACTTGTGAAAAGCTTTGTGTCAAACGAATGAATATTGAGAGCATGGGTGGCAATTATGTGGTGTGTTGTCTTATGGGAGTCAAATAATTCCCTGTAGTCTAAGAAATTGCTGTTGTTACTTTAAATGAGAACATTTGGCTCATTTATGTCTTCCATTTGAAACATTTTTTAAGGGTAATTGAGTTAATGCTGTGGATTTATGAAAGATAACCAGTTACGGCTGTAAAAATATCAATCTTTATGATTACCACAGAAAATGATTCTGTAGAGAAGAGTAGTACCTGTTGTTAAATTCTCATGAAGTATATTTCTATGCTATTTCATAGTTCTGAGGTAATAGTTTTCAAAAATAAGTAATCCCAGTGGCATAACTAGGAATATGCATTGGGGGGCAACTCCCCCCCTCCAAGGCAATCGGGGTCTGAGAAAATTTTTGGAAAATGACATGCCTGGAAATGCATTTTACATCATTATGGTACTTAAAATTTAACTTTAAGTAGATGCAGTTATTATGCATCAAAACTAGACAATAGTTTAAAATGTTTTTTATTTCTCTGAGGCTTTGGTGGGGAATCTATCCCTCTCGTTCCCCCCCATAGTTATGCCACTGAGTAATCCAGTTGCGTTAATTTTGCCTTTGATCATTACAGTTGGCTGCAGTCAAAGGTATTCTTTCAGCATTAATTGGTTGCCCAAGAAGGAATAAATCACATTCTTTGAAGGAGGAAAAATTCATAATGGCGAAGCTGCTCGACAATGACTTTGTGGAATTTATGTGTGAGGCCCTCCCGAGTCCCGCTGCACCCTCTGCGGATGAACTTATTCAGTATGTGGAAATTTCATCACCATCCATATTGTACCACCTACGTATTGTGCATGTTTTCAATATGTATCATCATCATAAATTAACTATCCTAAGATTGGTTTCACGAAGCTCTCCATTTTGCTCTACTTTTGGCTAGCCATTTCTTTGTCCCATATTTCTTTCTCTTTACACTCTTAGTAATCTGTCCTACGTAATTAATTTGGGGCTGTCCCTTGCCTTCCACCTGTCTTCCCCTCTGCCTGTCTTTTAATGATTGTTTACTACTATTCAATATGTATGAATAATGCATGAAATTATCTATGGTGTATGTTGCTTTCATAGAGAAATGATGAATCTTTGTAAATCACTTTTTTAGCCTCTCCACATCTTTTGACTTAACCCTTTCCGTACGAAGGCCGTGTTTCCACGGCTTGAGTTTTCCGTTGCTAACGGCCGAAGGCGGTGTTTTCACGGCTCTGCAGTCAAGCATGCCAACTGGGTCCCGAGTGCCATTAGGGTCCCTAGATGCGAGAGGTGCGACCCTTTCTTATTGTCCGTGTGGGGTTATCTCGGCCTCTTCTGGCACTTAATGTCCCTCTCAAGGAAGGTGCTCATGGTCACTTATTTGTTTATAAGTTAGAATGACTAAAAACGTACATGTTGTATTTATTGAAAATCAATGCCAAGAATTACTTTCTGGATGTTCTGCTGATCAATTCCAAATTTTAAACGGAACTCTAGC
This sequence comes from Ischnura elegans, assembly GCF_921293095.1. Lineage (NCBI taxonomy): Eukaryota > Metazoa > Arthropoda > Insecta > Odonata > Coenagrionidae > Ischnura > Ischnura elegans. The sequence continues at coordinate 116,028,198 of NC_060251.1, read as the reverse complement.
ATTCATATTAACGGAGTTCATCATCCCCTAGAACAAATTTTGGAGACGCTAAGGTTAGATGTTTAATTGTTATTTTTAAACCTTAATAGCAAATTTATAGGAGTGATATTGTTATGATTTATATCTAAAGATATACGTTACTCCGATAGCCACATTCTATGTGTACATTTGCGGTGAAATTTGGTGAAATATCTGATTGAACTTATGAAAAAAGCCCTCGTAATGTAATAAAATATGATTCTCTCAGTTCTTTGACGTGAGCCAAAATTACAGCGACTATTTATAATAACCTCTTATCAACCTTTGAATACAAACGTATTATAAATGAATTTTGCTATAAATGCTAATTAATGCATGTCCTAAAAATTCGTAAATACGAATACTCTACTAATACGGAATGTTTTACGTAGAAACATGTTGTGAGAAGCAGTCCATACCATTGCAGGAAAGAGAACTGCTCTACCCAGGTAATTACCCTCATATCTTGGTTCTCTGGTCAGGTTACATTAAGGTGGTCTACCCTGTGCACCTCACAGGCTTACTTCGGGACACATTAGTGCATTAATGTCTTCGAAAAGCAAATTACCCTCCAACTGGCACATCCAAGAGTAGATTGGTGCAAGTAGCCTCCTATTGAAATATTTATGTACAAGATGATAACCTCACTCTTCTCGGAATTGCTCATTTTCAATGATATAATGCCCTTTTGCTGGAAACCCTAAAAATAACTGTAGAACTTCGTTTTAAGGTTCTAGAGGCATTGCAAAATGAAAGGTATACATTGATGAACTGACATTTGCTGCAATAGTAACAATTAAAAGAAATTATAATCGCACTAGTATCGCTGTGATAGGCTGCTTTCAGGAAAAGGGTCGAGGATTATATTTGCCGAGGAAAGGGTCCAGCACGGTCATTAAGTGGAGGGAGCGACTGCCAGGACAATTCCTTGCTGAGAAACAACTCCGTACAGGGCAAAAAAGAGATTCTCAAAGCCTTCGTTTCAGCCAAAACCAACTTTCTGTGAAGGAGCCTGGCGCAAAAGGATTTATTAGCATTTAGAATATTTATCTTATAAATATATTTAGAATAATTACTTAGAGCATGGTTTGTTTAGCACGTTTGCTGCAGTGCTTTACCCACTTAACTTCCTCCCTGGAACACAGACTATTATTCACTCATTTTCTTCATTTTGAGGCTTTCACCATTTGAAATGAGGAGTTTGAAACATTATATGTATTTGGTGAGTCAGGGCAAAATCTTCCCTTCCCGCACAACAACACAGTGACTCATTGTTGCTTGTAGCAGTGGTGTTGGGCTAATTATTTTATGGCTAATTAAGTTATTTATTTCTCATTAAATTTATTTTGGGGACAAGTATAGATGAACTAGAAAATGATACAGTGTATCACAGGTATATATCCTAAAATATTGCGTAAAAAGTGGAAAATAGTTTAATGTTTAAAAAAGTTAAGTTTTTTAATTATCCCGTAAGCTCTGAGAGCAATTTCATTCATACTTCCAGAAAGCTCAAGCTCAACCTTTGAACTAGTTACTTTATTTTTATAGTACGCTAAACTGAGGAACACCTGATGTGTTCTTGAATTGGGCTTTTTTTCTGATTAAAAAGTTTTCTGATAAAAAAGTTTTCTGGAAGTATAAATGGAATTGCATGAGAGCTTTAGAGTTAATGAAAAAACTGGCAATATTCCACAAGAATAAATTTAAATTGACTTGTTTTGATGCATTGTTTTATCTTTTCCACCAAATCATGCCTGAAAAGACGACTTTTGACTGTATACATATTTGACCTCATGAAAACATGCTTCATTTATTATAGGGCTATCTTTGGCTGCTTGGCTCTTCTATGTGGTGAACAAGAATTTTATATCCGATTCCATGCTGTTTATGCACTTGAAGCTGTCCTGAGAAATCTGCATTTTGTTTGTGAAGCTCTCTCAGCTGTTAAAAAATCATCTCTGAAAGAACTTCATACTCTTAGCATTGGCCTTGCACTAATTGCAATGATACTTGAAGGGTATGGATGCACTCTGTTAATTTTTTTATATTGTTGCTTTTCGTCTGTGCATTAATTATTTTACCTTCAATGTAAAGATATGTGTTCACTGATGTCCAAATCTGGTGATTTATCTGAGAACTAAGTCCATTGGAGACTAATCTCCGAGAGGTCTCTAAGACTTAAGTCTCGGAGATATATGTGAAATATTTATCCAATGAAGGGAAGTTACTAAAAATTACTCCACCATTTGTATTCTGAGACGAGTCTTGTAAAAGCACAAAATATTACAAATTCCTAGACTTTGTCTCCAATGAGAGTTGGGAATAGGGTAGTTTCCTTCATCAAAGAAAACGAAAGGCATTGATTGCGATTCATTACCCACCATTAGTGTATTCTTAATATACAAAGTATTTGGTTTTAGAAATCCCAGTTTAGACAAATGACAATTGTGAATTTTAACCGCATTTGAAAAAGGCCAGATTGGTGCCCATGCGATGCCACTCCACGTGACCTCACAGGGGCCCAGATGCTATACGAGTATATAGGAGTTTTACATCGTCTGAGGTTACCAATGCATGCATGAGACACAGAGCTCAGGAAAACATGTCTTAATAATAACCTATTAAAACTTGCTAAAGTCGGAAAGTTTGCTTCGTTTGATAAGGTATTAATAATCCTTATTTAAGCCAAGTGCTACCAGCTAGCATGGTACTCAGCTACCTGCTAGCATCCTGCGTCGTATCAGCGCTTAGAGCCTCGCCCCAAGGTCACCTCACTTGCGGCAGCGGGAAGCAGAACGATGTCACACGGAGTTTACCCAGCATTCACACTTACCTGTCTCATTTTTGCACGCTTGAAAATTTTCACTTTTCATTTGATCGCGAAAAATAGATATCGTCATTTCAAAATCTAAAAGTGTGAAATGCGTACTCCAGGAGTAATAATCTTTCGAGTTAGGCGATAAAAAAAATAATAGGAAACCACCCTATTATGTGCATCCACTGGCAACAACTGATGTTTCAGAGACTTATCGCACGTTGTCTTAGAGAGTGGTCTGACTCCCATTTCCACTTAAAGACTCATTATCGTGACTTTTAGTCTCCGATGGACATCTGGCTGAAACTATGTTTCTGCAGTTGTGTCCTCTTTAACTACTATGTTTTTTTTTTAATTCTTAGTATACATTCAAGGCCATTGATTGTCTTCTTTCTTGGACTCATGGAGGTACCCAGCAAGGGGCTGGAGGGGGCAGCTGACCCCCCCCCCCTAGAAGCAAAAATTGCATAAGTCTTTAAGGAAAATAATATTTTTTTCAAGCAAATAATTTAAAAAACTGATAAAGAGCTGCTACAGTTTCCTTAAAATGTTGGTTTCTTTAACATTTTCCATGCTTGAATCTTACCTATAACTTGAACAACCATGGCTTGCCCCCCTCCCCAGTTTTGATCATGGGTATGCCCTTGCTTGAGCTTCAGCTCATTAAAACCACTTGTCTGTTTCCACACGCACTTATTTGCACCGACCATGGTTTTGGCAATTTGTGCCATTATCCTTGATAATCCACAAGTACCAAGAAACCATGGTCGGTGTAAATAAAAGTGTGTGGAAACAGACAAGTGGTTTTAATAAGCCGAATATCAAAGATTTCCACCGCATCATGCTGGACAGTGTATCTTTAATTGCTTGGGCTTCCTCTAGCTTTTTCACTTTACCTTAGTACTTATCCTTATGCACATTAACCAGGAATTTCCTGTGCCACAGAACTTGTCCAATGACTTCATAACACTAACTCTTCCATTAATTTTCTCTCTTTAATTGCCCTCATTACCTCTTTTTCGCTCCTATCAATCCATCCTATGTTTTTTAGCCTCTTTCAAATCCATATTTCCTCAGTTTTTACAATAAATTACGCAGTTAACTCATCAAATATCATGTTATGGTACATATCATATTTAATTTTTTTTTTTGCCTTTCAGAAGTGTGAACAAAAGTTCAGTTCTTGAAGAGGGTCGTAAAACAGTTGAAGGAGGATCCATTCTTGAGAGAATTTTTCAACTCATTAGGAAATCACTGAACTTTGAAAATCCTTCAATTAAGTGGAAGTCGGGACTGGTCGTTCGGGGTTTGTTGAATGTATGGCATTTGGGGAAGTGTTTCAGCCTCCATGCGGAGAAGATACAAGGATCTTTGTGCAAACACAAAAAGTATTCCCCATCGCATCTGTCCAAGAGCGAGAAGATAAAAGAAGTGAAAGAAATCTGCCGAAAAATGTCTTTTTATCATCGAGGGGTTCAAATGATTCAGACCAGCAGTACACTCCAACAATCTTCTATTTGTGTAGAAAATGATGAAGAGGACCAAGATGTATCAAGCCCTCCTGATTCAAAGGAGATCACTCTAGTTAAACAATTGATTGAAATGACACTGAGTGAGCTGGTGAAATTCATTGATGATTTGCTGAAAGCCAAAGTGACAGTAGATAAGAAATTAATGAACCAATTTCTTCTCCTTATCTGCCAAGTAGGAAAAAATTCTCTAAGGTTTGTATTTATCGGAATTAATTTTGTGGTGCTTATAAAGTCAAAGAACGTTTTCCCAGATTAGCGAATTATCTTTAGAAATCACTTCATAAATGTCAAGATGATACATATAGTATCTATTAAAATACTATTAAACTAATAGTTTGTGAATTGGTTTTTATGTTCAACCCTGATTTTTTCACAGTAATTATAATAGACATCATACAGCGTACGTATACCGTATTTCTCCGAACATAGTCCCCCTCTGAATATAGTCCCCCCCCCCCCTAATTTTGAGGCTTCAGTTTTGGGAAAAATAAAAAAAATGCGTTTGAATATAGTCCCCCCCTTTACATTTACCACTGGCATTTTTGGAAAAAAAGGGGGGACTATATTCAGACATATACGGTATATGCATACACGCTTAAGGAGTAAATTTTACATAATACCATTTGATAGTTTAAAATTCATATTACCCTTTGTAAAGAACGTTTTCTGTGGTCAAAGGGGGTGGGGCTGTGAATTGCTAGTTTTTGCCCCCTGGGTCTGTCATTTATATTGTAATATTATGCCCATAACTGTGCCCTGTAGAGTTCACCAGGTAGTCACTTATTGTATACAAATTTTTAATATGCTGGAAAACAGTTATTTTTTTAATGAAAGTAATGAATCCACATTTTAAGTTGCACCATAGCTTCCGACAGCCTAGGCATGTCACTGCTGATCCTTCTCATGAAATTGAAAATTTGTCACACTTTCATATCATTTTAATAATGGAGAAAATTTTTATTGATGTGTCTTTTTTAATTTTGTCATGGCACATATTTTGATATCAGGAAAACTATGGTGTATGTAGTACCTGTGTTGTGATCTAATTTTAATCTTAAAGAACATATATCCAGAGTTAGCATTTTCCAATCAAGTAGGTTTGAATCACTAAGGTGAAGAGCATTTTTCAAATCAATAATACTGCTCCAGAATTCATATATGTATTCTCAAAAAAAATGCATGCATAATACTATTACAATTTGTATCAATCAATCTAATTTTGTGCAAGGAAGCTAAGAGGGCATCAGGCCAAAGCCACGTTCAGTTTTTCTATATGTTTTCAAATTGAAAGAATTGAATTATGTACATAGTTAGATCTTAAATGTCCACATTTAGGGATGTGCGAGTACTCAAAAATTTGAGTTGAGTCGAGTAGTTGGTATTCGGCTAGAGTCTTTCGAGAAGCATTACAAATTTCGAGTCGAGTAGTTTCGGTTACAGGGCTGTCGAGGTAGTCTGCCTTCAGGAAGTGCCATCATGAAACTCATGTAAGAATATCGTTTTTAAAATCGATAAGCTTTCTAATGCCTTCGCCTGGAGTCTCAGCTTGCTGTACACATTGCAGTCAACCACTATAGTAGTCGACAATGCGGGTGCCGAATTCCTTTTCATCTTCCAACCCGGCAGCGCATTCGAAGTACTCGGAGTGGACCACTGCATCATTCATACTTTCTTATGCAATATTTTTATACCCTACCCTATTTTCTTTGCTCAAACTCCGAGATAATACACAAAAATTGTTAATATTTCTATGAAAAAATATGTATGTAACTTTTAGGTTTTAGCGGACAGAGCCGGGTTTTTCCAGTGTTTGTTATCACAAGTGGTGCCATCTTTTAGTCTTTTTGATTTCTAGGTATTTCTGATATTAACTTTCGTTTATTCCCATGTTGTGTATTTTCCCTTCTATATTTCGTTTATTTTGTCTACTTAAATTCCAAGAAGATTCAATGATCCATAAAAATCGTTGATATAATTTTTAATAAAAACCCCCAAGGTTCTCAAATCTTGCAATATTTGCTGTAAAGTACTTATCCAGCCACACAAGGCGAAAGGCAAATTTTTGCAGGGAGTAGAACTGTAAATGGAGACATGAAAATCTGCAGCCTGAACAGATAGAACAAATGATTTTTCTGCATGAAAATTTGAATGGATCGAATATACATGATTCATTTACAAATTTAATCTTTATTGCAATCCTGCCAATGCCTTTACTCAAGACTCTTGTGAGCAGTATGGATGCGTATATTAATTACATTTTCAATTTATTACTAGAGGTTAATTCATTTCAATTTTGCTCATGGAACTGTTTAAGACTTTAATTTTAATTCATCTCCTAATTCTGACAATTACCATCAACATTCCTCATATTTGTTTCCTTGTTACATCATTCTAAGCATTTAGAATATAAAACTTACAAGGGGATTGGAAAAATAGGAGAATGTTGGAGTGTGTATTGTTGTATTGCCTGGTCCAGAAATTACACTTGACTCGAGATCAAAAAGTACTACTTGCACATCCCTTTCCACATTTGCACATCTTGGTATGAGTAAGAATGTTGAGGATGTTTCAGTGAACCTGCTACCTCTTTTTCTCAAATTCTGTTTTTTTTTTATCTATATAATTTCAGGCTATTGCCTCACAATTTTGATTTAAGTGTCCGCAAAGATGTAGCTTGTGAGAAAAATGAGGTTCAAGAATTGTCTCATTCTGAAGGAAGCCCATTGGAGGCTATCTTCAATGCAGTTGCTCAATCCATTGGAGGACTATGTGCAACTCATTTAGTGGTAAGTCTAAATTTGGTAAGGTTATAGTTTAGGCTATACTATTGCCTATAAATCCAAAAGCTCTTCACTCAAGCTCAAGCTTTTGAGCACTGTGGGAATCTTCCGAGGATAGGATTGGATGTTGGTGATACAAATCTAAGCTCTGCTCAAAATTTCACACCATTAAGGAAGTGATTCTCAATCTTTCCATAAAAATAATGTTTATCATGATTTATTAAATACAGTAAAGTAGACTTCATCCATCAAAGTTGACTTCTGGTAAAGAAAGACATCCTGCAAAGTAGACTTTGAAGCACTCATATTTTAGGCTGCAATTTTACGCTCTTGATTTCTGGCTTTTTCCATCTTCCACAGCACTGTTGTTCTCGTCCTTTTTCTATTATGTGTTCCTATCCCTTTCTTTCCTTACCTATGACTTTATTTGTATGTTTGCACTCATGGCGTAATATGAATGAATGAAGGATTGTATTTATAAGATAATTTTTGAATGGGCATTCATTTTAGGATACATATATGTATTATATTCATCTGAGTAGACTTATGGAATGTCAAAGTGATGCAGTTGCAACACCAATCATTGTGTCATACATGGCAGTGTTCTGACAGACAAATTAGAAGCCATCACATCTCTCAGCTTTGGGTAGTTCAGCTCTGTTGGCTTATAGCGCTTTTCAGGCCTCACACGAAATTTCGGCACTGGATCCCAGCTCCATCTTTCTTCAGAATCTTTTGCTTTACATTTTTCACCATTATTTTCAGTCTATCTTTTAAAGTTCTCACTTGTGTCTTCGGAAGGGCCATGGTCCGAAGACGAATAACGATAAAACTAATGAAAATGAAACCGGACTCCATTGAACCCACACGGAAAACACTCGATAGTTTTAAGTCAATCCACCCCGGAAAGTACGGAACCACTCGTACGAAGTGAAGTTCGGCACTAATGCTATCGCGTACGGCGTAGGCAGAGCTTACTGCAGAGGGTGAAGCATGACCATATGACTGCTCAAAGAAATTTTTTTATCCTATAGAGAAGGCAACTTACCCACTCATTTCTAACAATAAGTAACGTAGCTCTAGATGAGCAGATGAATTCAGATTGCTAGTAGGGAGAAACAAAATATCCTGAGAAGATATCGCTTCGTTAGCACCTCAGACAAGTGAGACTTGTAGCATAACTCGTAAATTGTAACCAGATGCCCTGTTTTCGAAAAAAAATCTGCAACAACTGCCGTGAAGCTCACTATCAGCTGCGAGGATATCGATATTCGCCAGAAATCACCATCGTATTATTCCAACTATTTCCTTGCTTAAAATGCTTAAATAACGTTAGAAATACGTCGTGTTTGGTATCATTCTTTTTTGAATTACTTGCACATCACTAATATCTCAATCTAATAGAAGTATAATACTAATTGCCGAAATTCATTTTTTAACACCTTTTGGGCTAATCGGTGATTCATGCAGCAGTTGACCTCCAGAGGTGGGGATCTTTGAAGCGAGGCAGCTAAGAAAAAGTCAGCGTTCGAGAAAGGGGGCGGCGTGAAAAAGTTTTCTTTTGTTCTCGAGTAACTTGATATTTTCTTTCAAAGCTAAGGTCGTCGTAATACGATCCCTGCTCGAGCTGGGACCTTTTTTTATTTCGGAGAAGAAGATAGCTTCAACTGGGGGGAGGCGAGTGCTGAATGGAGGGGGATACCGGATCTTGGGAAATGCGCAAATGTAACTATCCCACGGCACTCTGCTTCTCCCTATCGTATTTTAATCTCCTGGGGAAGATTCAAACTATGTGTCTGTTGTTATTAGCCATAAATAACACGTTGTAAACACTTCGTCTCATTTTTATCAAACGATGAATGCGGGAAAATTATTCGACATATTATCTTCAAATGATCAATGCGGGAAAACGACACTTTGGGGAACGATAGATGCGGGAAAAAATTACATTGTCTTTATGGAACTTAATTTGGGACCAGGAGCGGGGAACGATGAATGCGGGAACGATAAATCGGGGTTCCACTGTATTTACTGCTTACGCACATATGTATGTAAAGGATAATTTGAAACAGCTCACCACCAAAGCTCCAATGCTCTAACTCAACATAGTAAATAATTAAAAATTTCCTGCCACTCAGCTGTAATATACAGCAATAGCCCATTTACTAAAATGTCACACCTCCTGTCTCTGAGTTCTAAAAGGACTCTCTCAAGAGCTACATTCAAAAATAAGCTGAAAATATTTTTGTTGGAAAAAGTAATCATGTATGTATAGTGTTAAAAAGTTTATTTGAGGAGTGTTCTTATCATAAAATAAGCTATTTTTTGTATGAATGCTTTATATTTTACTATGAAAACTTTTGGGACCGATAAATCACATCATATCACACCAAGCATGTTTCCGTTTCTCAGCTACTCCTTGGTCTTGTCATTAGGGCTCGTGTGGTTCATTGTTGTTTACCCTCTTTCTATCAATTCCTCCCTTTCTGCCCGGGTGAGGTTCTTCCTGAATGAGTAAATATCCCATAACTTAAATGCTATTACATACCAACTCACGAAAAGTAGGTGGCAGCTTTTTCATGTTTTTTTTTAATTCAAAGTAAGAGAGAATGGCTGAATAGGGAATACCTTTTGCTGTAACTTGTCCTTTCCATCCATCTACCGAATTTGTTTTCGTTGAATTGGGATTTTGGGTCAGATTGTTAGTGAACAAACTCACTGATGGATGTTTGGTACTTTCTTTCATCCTCATTCCGTAGGAAATTGAGTTCAACAAAAATAGCCTCAAGGTTTTCAAGGAGTGTCTCAGTTGTCTTGAACTGTTGTACCAGAAGGCAAAAAATTTCTGTTCTCCCCTGTCTCACAAATTGGCTGCCAAAGGCTACTTAAACATGTTACCGTATCTTCTGACAGTTGATGACCACTTCTTGTCAGAATACACCACGTGAGTATGCGCCAAAATTTTAAGTGTATAAAAGTAAAGTGACAGTGTCGAATGTTGAAAGTACGTGTGTAGTTTCTTGGCTACCTCAAATAATTTTCCATCTTTGTCTTTCGACATTTTTTATTGAAAAATATATTGTTATCCAATATAAATCTTGCTTGAGTAGTATTGCATTGATGTTTTATGTTTTTATATTTCTTGTTATCACAGTTTAAATTTACAACTGCAGAACTTTCTATTTTTTTTAGGAGTAAGGATGACCTCTGTATGATGAAATCCACTTGCCAAGTGGTTCTCACTCATTTGCTGGCTACATTGGCTGAAACGGAACTCAGCTGGTCAGATTCCTTCTCTGTCCTCAGTAAGGGTTTGTCCAGCCTGCCAAAAAAAATTTCAATTTGGCCAACCATTATTTCTTCCCATGCCTGTCAACCAGCCGGAGCCACAATGATTGTATTCTCCTATTTCTACTTCCTCTGCTCATCAAGTTATGTAGTTGAGTTGCACATCCTTTTATGTACATAACTGGGAAAACTATGGGTAGTCATAAGATTGACGTGCATAAGTTTGGAAGCATTTATGTACATGATTTGCACTGCTTGTTTTAAAGCATTCATCTGGATTGATGCCCTTATTATTACATTCTTCTTTCTACAGGCCTGATGTTTCTGTACCATTTCTTAAACCTTTGGTTTGTTTCGTCGAGGATGTTGTGAAAGTATATGGAGTTGGAACCCACGGAGGGGACATACCAGCACCAATTTTAAAAGCCTTATGGTTTTCATTCGCGGTAACATACTCTTGATGATAATCCCTTTGCTTATTATGTGATATATGTATTACTTCCTAATTTAGATTTACAGGGTTTGTATGAAAAGTAACCGGACTGAGCTCAGAAAACATATTTATTGGCAAAATTTCTACACTTTTCCTCTAGAAATCCTCAAAGTAGTCCCCATCGGAGTCGATAACCCTAAGATACCGTTTCTCCAGTGCTCAAACGCCCCCTGGAAGTCGACAACCTGTAAGGCATCCAGAGCCCTTGTTGTAGTGAGTTGAATGGCTTCCAGAGTCCCGAACCCCTCCCCTTCAGTACATACTTTCATGATCTTGGGGAATAGGAAGAAGCCTGGTGGTGCCGTATCCGGGCTGTCGAAAATATTCGGTTCAGTTTGCAGGCAATCAAGGATTTCCAAAGCGACAGCAACACGACGCTCCTTTTGCTCGACCGTCAGATGTTTTAGCACCAGCATCGCACAGATCTTCCTCGTGCCCATATCGTTCTTAACAATATCATGAACGGTCATTTTATCAATCCAACCTCTTCTGCGATTTCTCGGATGCCCAGACGACGGTCAGTGTTCAACACATCACGGGTTTTGGTCTGTGTAACTGGTTGATGGACGTCCAGCACACTGTTTGTCGTGGACGTCATCGTGGCCCTCTAGGAAATTCTTGTGCCACTGGAAGTCTTGAGTTCTGGACACAGCATCCTCACTGTAAATCTCATTTATCATTTTAAGAGTTTCCGTAGGCGTTTTCTTGAGTTTGACTCAAAATTTGATGTTAACACGTTGCTCGATGGTACGTTCCATTTTCACTCCGACGAGGTCAGTGAACACGCACCACACTCTCGCACGGCGCTAACCCTCCAAGCGTCTGCAGGCAATTGACTTGGGCCCACTACCCTTCCCTCGATCCCCCGCCATCACTATAGCACCAACAACCGGTTTGCGTACGCTTTCCCTGGGCGTCACAAGCTCAGTCCGGTTACTTTTTATACAAACCCTGTAGTCTAACCTTCAGTTTATTTTAGCTCTCCTTTTCGACTCAAAGCATTTGATTTGGAAAGTACGTATTGAGTTTTGTCCGTGAAGTGGAAATTTTCATGAAGAGCTAGACCTTTACTGTTAAGTAGGTAGGTTCCTAGATTAAAATCAGCATTTTTCATTCATTATAATTTACAGTACAATGTTCAAGTCTATTGAGTTATAAATTTGAATCACTTTGCTGTCTAACTCATGGTAACATATCCTTCTAATGTATTTAGTTCCATAAATTTGACTACCTTTCATCAATAAAATACATTCTCACAAAATGGTCCTTTTGTTATACCATTGGCTCTTTACAGTCCCTAGTCTTACAGTACTATCTCTTACCTCAGGTCCTGATACATATTATACATTTTGCATTTAATGTAAATACCTTCTTCATTAACATTTTACTTAATTTCCCTAGTGCAAACATATCACCTTTTATGATGGGTTTTTATTTATTTGCTCCACAATTGGCATATGTTTCAATGAAGATGAGAGGTTAATGTGTAGAAAAAAATCGTGATTCTAGTATCATAGAAAAACTTTAAGTGGAAAGCGTTTAAAATATCCTCATCTATCTTTTCTTTTCTTTCCTTATCTTTTCCTTGTTTAGACTCTTTTGGTGTGGTGAAGATTCAGTGGAGAGGTTGAGGGGATATGCAATATGTGTGTCCTTCTTTGTAGAAAACAGTTTCGCCTGCATTGCAGCTGGCTTCTTAAGGTCAATGAAGTGCGGAGTGGTGGTAGCGACCATCTGTCATACACATCCATCAAAGGGAGACATCATCTTGTTGGTGCGTATATGAGGATGGAGATTTCTCATTGGTCTGTATTTCCTGGTTTTCCTTTTTCTTTTTCTCCCAAGTTGATTTGGAAAAGAGCGCTCAAACCAACTCAGTAGAAAAAGGAAAACACAGTACCAATGAGAAGTCTCCGGCCTACTAAAAGGACCAATGAGAAGACACCTGACTCTGATGGATGTGTATGCAACACGGTTGATACCACCTCTCTGCACTTCATCAAACTGCAGACCCCAACAGCAATGCCGGAAAAACTTTTGTCAACAAAGATGGACACATGTGGTGCTTATCCCATAAACCTCTCCACTGAATTTTCTTTAGGACAGTAATATTAGATGCTCACACTTCAATTTAATTGTTTTTTGTTAGTATTATTATGGACTGTAAGATCCTATGTGTAGCTGTTGCCAGCTACCCCATTCATAATTAATTCATTTTCTTTCCTATCAGACCTCTTACCTCTCTAATGAGTGTCCTAAGGATCCCAAAATTGAAGGTGCTACTCATGCAATCATGAACTGTATACGTGATTATAACCATAAGCACCTTAAAGATGGAATAAAGGATATTTTTACGTATCACCCAGCATTACTTCTGTGGGTTTTCTCATCTCCTGTGAAGAACCAGTGGATTCAGCTCCGAGTTGTAAGAATATAAGAGTACTAGGTATTTGCATTTGTTTCTTTGTTCTCTTTAAGATTTTGGGTGGAGCCGATTCTCCTCGGTTTATTTCAGGTGATGTTATGGTTTGAAGGGTGCCAGTCCTCAAAGTCCTCAAAGGAAGTGGAGCAGCTCATGGCTCACAACCAAGATGCCTTCATCTGTTTACTGGTAAGTTTTAATTTTTCACCATTAATATATAGTAATAAAAACATTCATTTTTCCAGCTGAAGTTGTTTAATTACTTTACTTTCCTTCCCCTGGTGAGTGCTGAGCTGCCCCAGTGCCATCTATTGGTTACTCTCGTGGGCCACAGCAAAGGGAGTTTTCTGTGTATAAACCCCTGCCGAAATCATGGTAAATCTAAGCGTCCTGGTAGCGCAACTGGTAGAGCACCTGGCCGGCAACCAGGAGGTTCTGGGTTCGAGTCCCAGTCAGGCCGCATTTTTACCCTCTGATTTCTGGCTTTTTTCCACCTACCACAGCACCGTTGTCCTCGTCCTTTTTCTATTCCATGTTCCTATCCCTTTCTTTCCTTACCTTTGAATTTATATATATATATATATTGTAGCCGTTGCCGTTTGGCTCGGTTCATGGTGTAGTAAAGAGGCGTTTACGAGGTAGGGAAGGCTTGCGTAAATTATGAAGTGCTATTTAATGTTATGTAAATGCTCATGTAATTTTGTGTGAATGTGTGTGTGAATGTGAAGTGATGAATGAATGACTAGATTTTGTATTTTTCCGTCCCCCATCCCTCCCACAATTCTTCCGTCTACGAAGTGGAAAGTTCCGGTGCCTACGTGATACGTAGCATGTTTCTCCCCATCCCACTGTGAAGCCGGAACACCTGCGTATGGAGATGATGAAATCCTCCAACCCCGCCCTCTACAGAAACCACCCCCCCTCCCCTACGGAAGAATAGCCGAAAAAACCCGATGCCCGGGGTTTTTCCGTCCACCCATCCCCCTCCCAGAAAGTGGCTATATAAGCGAAGTGCGGACGACATGCAAAAACTATTCTGCTGGAGAAATCAGCCGAAGGCTCTGCTTGACGAAGCACCAGTTCTGTGAGGAGAGAGAAAGAAAGGGAGGCAGCCCAACGTGGAAAAAGACGCGAGTATTAAACGGCGGTGACTTTGGAAAGAGGAGATAAGACGGTATCTTCCTAGCACGCGCAGCAGAAGACGTCAATCCACGGCGCCAACACAGGAGTTCTCTCATCCCACAGCGATACTAGTCGCAGTATCGAGCCAGCCGAAGAAATCTTCTCCACCAGCAAATCAGCGAGAGTGATAAGTACTCTAGCCACCAATATCCCCAAATTTCAACGGAATCAGAAGAGCCCCACTCCCCATTCCCCTCTTTCTTCCATTCAAGAGAAGAAGAACAGTGATATTCTCCCGTACATTTTTTTATTTATTTTTTTTTAAGTTCCCCCGTGTCCGCCCTCAACCTCCACACCCTCGAATTGGCTTGCATATGGCACTTTCAAGCCAATAGCTTTCCAGGTCTGAACGTCGCATCCTAACCCCTATTCCTAACTCCCCCTCCCCATACACCTCTCCCCTTACCCCCCTTCTCCCTCTTCCAACCCTCTCCTTTCCTCACCATTCATACTTCAGCTGACGAAGAAGCCTGAAGTGCTTCGATAGCTTCGACGAGTTTATTTATTCAATGTGAGTGTTTCTTTTTTGTGTCTCTGTGTTTATCGATGTTTACTTGAACTATTTATATTATGTGCCACGTGCATATCATATTTTCCAAAACATTGTATACATATATCTTATATATAAAAATGAATCGCAAAATGTGTTGGTAAGCGCATAACTCAACAACGCCTGTTTTTTGCAAAGAATATAAAAAAGGTAGGAACAAAACACTGCCACATTCATGTGGCAGTGTTTTGTTCACTTATATTCATGGAATGTGCACTTATACTTAATGAAACATGAAACAATATGAACTTAATGAAATAATGAAACATGTGCACTTATATTCATGGAATTTATTGTAATAATAGAGCATGGATGCTGATTAGGTTTAGATATTAAAATGGCATCCCAATCTTTACTCACATATCAGGCACTTCTATACTCACTTGTAATAAACACAACCAGCACTCACAATTTATTCTCTGAGTGATGTAAAGTTTCTTTACTCTATAGTGTATTTCATACTGTTTTTTGGGAAAAAAATGTTTTCTTAGAGTCTTTTCTTATTTTATTTTTATTTCTTGGGTGAACATAATCGAAATTCATTCAGGGTTCTTTCAGGATAATATTGCTTGATAAAGTACTCTCATAAATACACCATTATGTTTGCTGGTAAAATTTTTAATGATGAACTTTGCCTTTCTCTCCTTGAGAGCATTGCAGAAAATGGCCAGCAAGAGGCAATGGAATGTGCCTTGAGGACAGTTTGGAGTTTCCTTCAGGACGTAGACGAGACTAAGCGCAAGGAGATTTCACTTAGTCTGTGGGAGATTTTGATCTATGTTCTGACAAGATTCACTGCAATAGAGAACCCTTTGGAGAAAGAAAGACGAGGTAATTGAAAAGCGTAGCTTACCTGATAATGTTGTGATTATTAAATTGGCAGTGGATAATGTGGACTTATACCAGAGGAAAAGAAAGAGCACACCCATCTTAGGAAACCATCACCGGTAGACGACGACTAGTTGAAAATTGGAGTTGGAAATTTTAGTGGGCCAAACCTCACCCAACATAACATTAGTTAATGAGCAGTTGTATTCTCACCATTCACCACTTTTCAATGTTTTTTCTGAGAAACCATTACGGATGACACTCACCACTCCATAACACCCCTCCCCATATTTCGTCATCATACACCAACCCTCGGCTACCCCGTGCAGTGACCCATCAGCGACGTACTTCCCAAACCTACCTTCCCTTCCCTTACCCCCTCCACCAAATAATACACCGCAATTCACGACACCACTTCTCTCACAAACTATCAGCAATACATTGTATTCTTCACAGATTATGATTGATTCCATTGTCGAATTACAACAGGATGAAGGAGCGAAACACAATCAAACTAATTGCATCCAATAATGGGTACTCCGAATGTCCCCCCTTTCTCCACCTCCACTCTACCACCCCTCTAACGCCTTCAAGGGTATAAATTCTATGTACTGATACTTATAATTGCCAGATGATGATACGCTGTATCGAAACCGGTCGCAAATATATTTTATTTTGTGAAACAGCGAAGTCTTTTCTTAACCTTTGTGCATATCAGATAGAATTTGAAAAACTTTAGTGGGTTGCTGAAGCCATACACAATGCCTTGTGGTTTCCTACTTCTGTGCTCACCGGTCATCCATCGATACATCTACTTCTGGCTCAATAACCAGTCAGGTATGCTATCAGTAAGACATATTGAAATGGTTTCGTCAGAACATACGTTCAGTGATTCACTCACTCATTCAGTGATTCAACCCAAAGGTTAATTTGGATAGGTGAAGGTAAGGCTCACCCCAGACTACTTCATAGGCATTTGAATTCCACAAGTTCAGGATAGGGGGCCATTTCCTTTCCCTGGGCCACCTCGCACTTTGAGGATTTGTCCAAAGGTAACACCCGAGTTATGAACCCAGGACCCTTCCAATCAGCAGCCAATCACTCTACCCATACAAAATTACCACTCTACACCATGCATCTCTCGAATGTCTCATCTTTCACGTGTGAATACTAATCAATTACCTACATGTTTAGGGAATACTAGCGAACCAAAACATACCTATGTGCACTCTTTGAAAAATGAATCAGTATAATTACAATTACCGTATAAGCTCGTGTAAGAGGCGCACCTTTTTTCCCAGATATTGCAGCCGAAAATGGGGGTGCGCCTCTTACACAAACTTCTTATCTTCCCCCCCTCCCCTTCACCGGTTGCAAGTTCAAGGGGAACTGAGTGGCCTTGGTTTTCATCGTGAGTCAGTCATCTGAAACCCTGGGTCAAAATCAAGCGGCAGGCAGGGGAGTTTCTCCCTTTGTGACGTATTTTTAAAATGCTCCTGTTTGAATTTTTTGCAAGCATCGCGCCGTCACGTCGGTACCTCAGAGGTGAACATGGAAAAGATCGCGCGGGGTTTTTTGCTCCGGAGGGCGCGCTAAATTTACTGCCACGAGTGGGCATCCCGCGGCATTTATACTGCATATAGTAATATTGGTGTCAAAACCTGCGGTTGAAAAAATTCGAACGAGTGTGCTTATTGTTGGACTTAATAGTGGATAGAAGAAATCGGAAATGCTTATAAGTGAAGAGCGCTGAAGGAGAGGTCGAGGGGAAGAGGGCTCCCTCCCCTCCGTATTTAAAGCTACGAGCGAAGGAGAAAGGGAAGAACACGTCCGATCTTGCATGTGACGTCGTTGCCTTTAAAGCGAAGGGGCGAAGGCGCAGCAATGTGATATACGCAGTTTGCGTTGCCTGAGTTTCCAGTCCGTCTCGTCTAGTTTGAATGCGCTAATGCTACGCTTGTTTCTTCCGAAATTGTGCTGTTTGGACTATGTTGAATATTAATAGCCTTATTTTAGCTATAAATCTTTGTGTCAATCAATTAGAGCTCAAAAAACTTAAATGCTGTAAGATATACGTCGCGTTAGGTCTAATTCTTTTTAGAACCTCGTGCGTGTCATACAATTACTGAAAGATATCGAGATATCTTCGAGCTCAGAAGGTGACTCACGTAGCATTTGACCTCCAGAAACTCGGGGAATTGAACCTGGTAGACCGAAAAAGGTCAGTTGGTGGAATGGGGTAGGGATGAAACACGTTTCCATTGTTCCCCTGTAACTTGATATTTTCCTGTGGAGTCTCGGAAAGGAAAAAAACGGCAGAGGCATTAGCTGATGGAGAGCCGAGTGTAGTTCCGTTAGGCCCCTTGCACACACACCGATTTTGGACGGCCGGTAAAATATTGGCCGATATTTTACCGGCAAAGCGATGCTTGCACACACGCCGGATTTTTACCGGTCAAACGATACGTTGCTAAGTTTTTGAGCCGGCGCCGGCGATCCACAGTGACAATAGCCGGCAGCTAAACGGCATTTTACCGGTGCCGGCGTGTGGTCGGTACGTGTGCAAGCTCCAATGCTCTCCCATTGTTCACCATTGGAATGTGGACAGCCGATATTTTACCGGCCGTCCAAAATCGGTGTGTGTGCAAGGGGCCTTAAATCTACGACGTGGTTATTATCCTACGGCGCTGAGATTGCCCCGATTGTTGTTCAATCTCTTGGGAAAGCTCATGCCATTTGCCTGTCGTGTTTTGCCTTAAAATTTTCCACGGCTGCCATTCTATTGCAATACTCCTGCGAGAGCTTTTAAACAAAATTGTTCGTGAGTAGAACAAGCAATGTAGAGCGATGGCGTATGCAAAGAGAGGATCGGAACTCTTTCTACTCCCTCTTATGCCGCCGCAGTTATCAAAATTTCCTCTTTCAAATAGTACTGAAAGAGGGCATTTCGATAACTGTCGAAATTCCAGGCATACGTCTGCAACACCGCACGATGGAACAAAAAAAGTCGCAAAATGTTTTTTCTTTATAGCTTCGATCCTCAAAATAGGGGTGCGCCTCTTACACAAGCATATACGGTACTTTTAATTTTATTATTATTATTAAAATATTTAGTTACAAGTCGACCATGAAGTCGGGTGGTAACATAGATTAAGGAAGTGCATTAAGACACAATAATATACATAACCCAAAATACAAAACAAAATACTAAGTAGAAAAAAATTTTAAAAAGCCCTCAAAATACCATTTTTCACACTCACAATACATGTCCTCAAAGCACCAAATTTTTCACCAAATATTTCACACAATGCATGTCCACGTAGCACCAAATCAGCAAAAAAAACAATACATGTCTATATTTACATTCCCCTCAAAATCCATTTTTACACAATAATAAACTAACACCAAAATAAAAAAGACAAGAAACACAAAATTTAAAAAATATACGATTTAAAGCCCTCAAAATTCAATTTTATTTATCCTATTGATAAATATAGTGGCGTGAGTTGGAAAGGGCTCAAAAAAAATTTCCTCCGGCAAGCCATTCCATTCCTCTATCCCCAAGGTGTAGGAAGGAAAATTTTAGTTTATTTGACAGCTGCCTTGGGGCCTTAATCTTATAATTATGATCCCTCCTCCCCAGATAACTTGGTCCTTTTAACCGCTTCGTTAGGTCCCTCCACGCAGGATCACCACTTTTATTCATCAAGTTTTAAATATACACTTCAAGCGTGCTTTCTTCCTCCTTATCGCTAAAGATTTCCAGCCCTGCGTATTTAACATTTCTGTGACGCTTGCCTTCCTTCTGAAATTTCCCAAAACAAATCTAGCTGCCAATCGCTGACCTTTTGTTAGTTGCTTGATGTCCCGATTCAAATGAGGATCACATACTGACCCCGTATTCTAGAATGGGCCAAACAAACGTTTTATACGCGAATTCCTTTGTTTTTGTACAGCTTTTTCCAAGGGTCCTCATCAAAAAATGTAATGCCCTGAAAGCTTTGGTCACAGTTTTTTCGATATGTGGTCCCCATTGCAAATCCCAATGTCACTCCTAGGTAATTACAACTTTTGGTTTCAGACAGTAACTCATCCATAATATGGTAATTATTTAGTACACAATTCCTACCTTTCCGAAATCTAATTAGATTAGTTTTGTTGGCATTGATGATCATTTAATTTTTTTTAGACCATTTATCCAAAGTATTTAGGTCATTTTGTAAGATGATACAATCATCTATTTTGTCTATGACTCTATAAATAATGCAATCATCTGCAAACATTATAATTGTGCTATTTATATATCCACTAATATCATTTACATGGATAATAAATAGCAAAGGACCTAGCACACTTCCTTGCGGTACCCCTGAAGTGGCAGTGAATTCATCGGAAAAAATATCGCCGACTCTAACACGTTGTGATCTACCTACGGTAAATGAATTTATCCATTTTACGACCCTACCATCCAATCTGAGCGCGCTTTATTTTTTAAATAGAATCTCATGATCTACCCTATCAAAAGCTTTTGAGAAAACAATCAGAACCCCATCGTTTTGCTTCCCGTTGTCAAGCCCCTCCACCAAATCCTGATAAAGAGATGCTAATTGACTTTCACAGGAGTAACCCTTACGGAAACCATGTTGTCCTTCCCAAAACCAGTTCTTTTTTCTTAAGACCTCCTTGATATAGTAATATTTTGATCCTGTTCATAATGTAAACACTGTCAATATATTCTCAATTAAATCAGCAATTTAATTATTATAT
Source organism: Ischnura elegans (assembly GCF_921293095.1). Classification (NCBI taxonomy): domain Eukaryota; kingdom Metazoa; phylum Arthropoda; class Insecta; order Odonata; family Coenagrionidae; genus Ischnura; species Ischnura elegans. The sequence continues at coordinate 116,007,523 of NC_060251.1, read as the reverse complement.
AATGCCACTGCATAAAATAATAATTAAATGTTGGATTTGCCTTTTTAGGATAAATAAATTGTTTAACCAAAAATTTACACCTGTGGGTGAACTTAATGTAGCTGTAAATGCCTTTTGATCAGCGTGCACAGAATAGGGTGGATTCCTATTATTTTTTTATTGCCTAAATCAAAAGATTATTTTTCCTGGAGCACGTATTTCACGCTTTTAGATTTTGAAATGACAATATCTATTTTTGGCGATGAAATGAAAAGTGAAAATTTTCAAGCGCACGAAAACGCGATGGCTAAGTATGAATGCTGGGAAAAGTCCGTGTGATACTATTCTGGTTCTAGCTGCAGCTGTGGGAGGTCACCTTGGTGCGGGACTAAGAGCGCCAATACCATGCAAGCTGCTAGCAGGTAGTGCTTAGCTTAAATAAGGATTATTAATACACTATCAAACGAAGGAAACTTTCCGATCTTTGGCAATTTTAATAGGTGACATATTAAGACATGTTTCCCTGAGCTCTGTGCTTCATGCGTGCATTGGTAATCTCAGACGATATAAAACTCCTTACTACTCGTATAGCATCTGGGCCCCTGTGAGGTCACGTGGAGTGGCATCGCATGGGCACCGATCTGGCTTTTTTCAAATGAGGTTAAAATTGACCATTGCCATTCGTCTGAATTGGGATTTCCAAAACCACATAATTTGTATATTGTGAATATACTAATGATGGGTAACAAATCGCAATCAATGCCTATCGTTTACTTAGATGAAGGAAACTACCCTATTAAATTTTTCACTTTTTATTACTATAATGTTGCAATTACTCAAATCAATTACTCACATGAACTTTGTAGTAGATAATAAGTAAATATTACCAAAGATGTAATTGATAATAGTAACTCGATTACTTTTATTTCCTTTTATCACATCACTGATCCTATTACAACTTTCATGAGTGGTTTCCTTTTGTAAAAGTTATTTTTAGGTTTCCCCGCATCAATTGTGAGAGCAGCAAATGTTTCCTTCTCCTCTGCCATGGACCTCATCAGGGCTAATTGTCTTGTCTTTCTTTCACACCACCATCACATTGAGTTATTCAGTAATATTGGCTGTCACAGAACAAGCTGCCCTAGGGCACAACGTAGGCATGGAGAACCTCACTATTGTCGTCACAAGAGGGAAATATTACAATATGAGAATTTTTTGAGAAGGTTGAAGCCACGTGTCCGCTGGTCCACACCTTGAGACTTGACCTTGAGATTTATCTCAGAACTGTCTCCATTGGAGACTAGTCTCATCCACCATGGGGTTGAGTCTTGCAGATTTATCACAACTATTTGTCTACTCAAGGAAAATTTACCTTCAGAGTCCAGAGGGAATGTAGCATCTGAGAGGAAGACCCTTGCCAATAATTTTAACAGAGATAACAGACAAAAAAATCAGTGACATATGGCTTCAGTAATTTCCTGAAGAAGAAACACCACCTAGAATATTCCAAATCTGCTCCCACAATCAGATATACATACATATATCTATCTGGATATGGAATAAATGCAAGATTATTAGGTCTAGATTATTATTAATGTAGGCAAGGTCTTCAACAGAGTTAAAGGATCATTAGCCAGTCTTGCGATTGATGCAGAGAAGCACAAAAATTATTCTGTTTGACATTGTGGTGCTCTAGTATGCAGCCATTAACCTTGTCATCTTTCTCATCTCGACAGCTCTCAACGTTTCCTGTATGGTCCAACTTGTACAAGGAACTTTTCTGAGTGAACCCAATCCAAGCACAGTCCTGAGGTTAGCCTGCTTGCTCAATAGGATTCTCAGTTATTGGGACACGGGTCAGCCTCATTCGAAGAACTTTGGTCTACTGTATTTTTCAGGTTTACAAATGCTTCAGTTTCTTCTCGATATCTCGCTTGAAAATGAAGACACCAGAGGTGAGACTTACTCTTCTTTTAGTACATCCATCTATTTTCATATATTATAGTTTAGTCTTTTTTGTTCTTTCATGAAATATTTTAGAAAAATCACTTGAAGGGCTAATTACCAAATGAAATTAATCTTCTCCATGGTGAGTATGCAGAGAGTGGAGGAAGTTCTGTCTTTGCTCTGCATTTTGCACGGTATAGTTCTTTTCTGGAGTATAAGGGAAGGAGAATGCAACCCATTGTCTACACTCAAGGAGCATGTCTTATGCCTCACTCTGCTTATCCACACTTCATGGATTGTAGTGAAAGGATAATTATAGAGATAGGACCAAGTAATGAACAATTTCATGGATTTTGATATAAACTTGTACCAATTTTATCTTTAAATTCAATAATGTCAGGTGAAACATTATGGAATTCCTTCATGATAGTTTGGAAAGAAAAGGCAATGGCTAGTACCACAATTTTTATTTATGCAATCGGTTTTGATTAGAGATGTGCGAATAGTATCCGCGAATACTCGAATACCTCGAATATTAGAAAGTATTCGATATTCGAGGTTTCGAATAGTTATGCGAAAAGTACCGCCTCGAATACCTCGAATACTTTGAATTTCGCGTCATACACTGTCGCACGCACGTCGTTGGTAGTTGACTCGGAAAAATGTAGAGAACTGTAGTCATTTAGTGCTCGCAGCGCCGTTTTACGCAAGTTGACGAATTGCATCAAATTCGTGGATTTTAGCGGTGAAAAGAGTTCGACGAGGGGAACCGAAAATGGTCGGGTGAAAAAATCCGAAAATCCCCGATTCCCCCCACCAGGAGAACCTCAGTGCCGTGGGATAGCAACGTTAGGGCATTTCCCATGATCCGCTATCCCCCTCCATTCAGCACTCGCCTCACCCACTCTGACGCTTTCCTCTTCTCCGAAATCAAACAAAAGGTCCCAGCTCGCGCAGGGATCGCATTACGAAGACACCTGCTTCGAAAAAAATATCGAGTTACGAGAACAATAAAAACGTGTTTCACGCCCTCCCCCTTTTTCTCACCCACTGACCTTTTTCTGGCTACCTGCTTCGAAGTTCCCCATTTCTGGAGGTCAACTGCTGTGTGAGTACCGTGGGATACTTACATTAGCGCATTTCCCAAGATCCGGTATCCCTCTCCATTCAGCACTAGCCCACCCCTCTGAGGATTTCCTCTTCTTCGAAATAAAAAAAAGGTCACAGCTCGCGCAGGGATCATATTACGAAGACCTTAGCTTCGAAAAAATACCGGGTTGCACGAGAACAATAGAAACGTGTTTCCGGCCCTCCCTTTTCTCCCCCACTGACCTTTTTTTTCCTACCAGCTTCGAAGTTCTCCATTTCTGTGGAGGTCAACCGCTGAATGAGTCATCTATTAGCACAAAAGGTGTCTAAGAATGACTTTCGTCAATTGATGTTACACATTTATTGAATTGAAATATTAGTAATGTGCGCGTAATTTCAAAAAGAATAAGACCAAACACGACGTATTTCTGAGTTTATTTAAGCATTTTACGCAAAGAAATATATGTGAAAATACGACGGAGACTTAGCATTCTGGCGAAACTCGATATGAGCACCAGAGCTTCTCGGAAGTTGATGCGGTATTTTTTTCCGAAAGTATATATCAAGTTACAATTAATGAGTGGTGCTATAAATCTTTATTGTTACAGTCCCAGACAAAGGGACATTTTCACAGAATATTTGGTTTCTCCCTGATAGCAATTCCAATTCATCTTCTTATCTCGTGAGAACTCCCAAAGATGGACTGAAAATAATCGAAGAAAATCCGGTGGAAAAGAGCTTGTATTTTGCACAATGCCTCAGATTGTCAGCTAGCACTTGGCAGCAGAAGTGGGGGTAAAGCGATGTTAGTTGAATTAATTATATGCCCAATTGTTTCCATAAAATTAAAATATTCATTAATCAGCTAAATTCCTGTTCGAATCATTTAAAGTAAATCAAAATTACTCCCCAAAATCTTGTGTTGCCTGCTGCATAGGCAACCGAGTCAAACATTCCGGCATTCATCATTTAGTATTCGAGTTATTCGAATATTCGAACAATGATTTAATATTCGAATTCGATATTAGAATTCGAGAAATCTGCTATTCGACCCATCTCTAGTTTTGATACTAACTATCATCACCAGACAGAGTGTTAGGATGGAGTGTGAGGTGACTCCATCCTAACACTCCATCTAACTCTTACTATAAAAAAAATGGAAATGATATAGCTATAAGTGACTGTTGATGATGCTTTGCATCCTAACTGGTTGCACCAATAAATAATTGTGGAACCTACAGTTACATTTCCTTTCTGTACTACAGTGAAATCAACAGTAGAATTTCTTTAAAACTGTTTGCTACGAATTTATTTATTTGGTGACTTATTAATATTTTGCATAATTACTTCTTAAGAATAAAGCCTTAAGTATGAAGTTTAATCAAATTTTGATTGACTCGCTTTAATATATTTATATTTTCATCAATTAATGCTTACATCACTTAAATATAAAATTCCTGCTAACTGCAGATTTTGATTTGATAAACAATTTTTCATGTTTTTAAAGTCTTTTAGTACCTGAATGTTCCCGTATTTGAATTTTTAAATTTTTACCAGAATCTGGTGTTGATTCTGTCGGTTAGCGGCAGTGTGGATCACCGTGGATAATTGTTCTCTAGGTTTTTGAAAAACTTCATTGACCATCAATTAGCAACTAGAGATGATTATGAGTTCAAGCTTTCTTCAATTTATTTACCAATAATTCATGGTATGTTCAAGCACTGAGAATTAGACTATTAGATTATCACACTTAGGCCAATTAGATTTATTAAGGGATCAAACATTTTCCTTGACTAAGCAAATACATCTCAAGTATGTATATAATATGTTTTAGGTGATTTGATTTTGAAAATACATATTTTCCCAAACCGATCAGTACAGCAAATGCATGCTGGGATAGTTTCTCATCCCCCCTTGGAATTTTGGGGAATCATCTACAACACTTGCATAGTTTATACATGACTTCTTATCAATAATTTTCATGTAAAGTTCACCACCTCACCAATGCACTAAACATAATGTATGTTCAGGTACCTACTCTTTTGAGGTGAGGTTCACTATAGGTTGTTGCAGTTACACTGGCCAACGTTTCGGAAAACATATCTCCAGTGTTAAGAGCAGGATATTGTGGGATCACACAATGTGGGAAAGGGTCACACAATCCCAGCAAGCTCGGTGGTTTGTATGCGTTGTGCAAGCCATGTTAATTTCTCAAGCTAACTTTTCTATTCTCATTGAAACGGGTTGAAAGGACAGTTTACTTCACACAATCGATATATTTATTGAGGAAAACAATTCTGTCAAGTATGATTGGCATATTATGCATCGTTGATGCTCCTATTGGGTCTATGATTATGCAACCAAATGTACAGTTCGGGTAAGATGGTTGCATATGGCTTAGGACATCTCCAGCACACCGTAATTATGTAGTATGTTGCATATTACCATGCTAGGATACAAAGGTTGAGGCAAAACCTCATTTACATTTACCATTTCAATCCAATAAACATACACTAATCTCTCTTCAATGAGCAGAGACGCTAATACCCTTTCCTATATTCCATCCACCTTTGCACAAAGTATTTTAGGTTGCACATACCTAATTAAGGCAAAAGATCTAATTCATATAATCCTACATTGAGACAGTAACATGCCTTGATACTGTAAACCATGTCGTTTTCTGGAACGTCAGCCAATATGACTGCAATAATCTGGTGCAGAGACCGTGATGAATTCCTGAATATTATTCACCATGAAAATTTTAAATCGTTTATGAATGTATGCTGTGTGACTTAAGATTTGGGGTATGTGAATGGAGTACTAACAGTCTAAACCAGAATATTAATTATTTTTTATGCCATTGAATTAAATATTAATTAAAATATTTTATTTCAACCCTTGAAGCATAAAAAATATGTTCTCTTAAAAATGTACTCCTATGTGTGAGGTTAATGTAGCTGGAACTGACTTTTGATCATCAAACTAGGAATTCAAAATTTCACTTTTGAAAACAAAAATGTGATGATTACTCTAATGCATTGATTACAAGTAAATATTACAAGAGACATAATTGTTAACCTTGTTTCGATTGCTTTTACTTCGTTACATCACGTCACTGGCTCCAAGTTTCCCATTTTATTACTTTAAATTACAAGAGATTGTACAAATGGGGAGATTTTTTTACGTCTTAGCTTTTCTTTCCATTCCATTTTACAAATTTATTTGATGAATGGCATTTTTGGCTCTGAAGGAGCAACCTTATTGCATCACATTTGGGTGTAAGTCATTGTGTAGAAGGGTAGATTTTTGTATGTCAGAGCTCTGCCAGCTCAAGTCTACATTTTCTTTGCCCCCTCTTCCTATCCAAATGCAATATTAGAATCTCGGGAAGCAAGACTTAAGAAACATATTCATGATTGGGTGTAAGATGGCACAGATGAACCACCTTAAGTGTGATATAAGCTTTAAATTTTGCTTTGCCTGAGTTATGTGTCTGGTGACCTCAAACCTGATGATAGTTGGTGTAGTGGTGAGACCATATCCAATATGTGCTGTAGTAAGTAGACTGAAAACATTTTATTGAGAGCACTAATGTAAAATTTTTCAAATCATATTCTTAAGAGGGACATATTCAACATGAATAATTTATTGTCTTGAATAGTTGCTTCTGCAATGCTGAGCCATTCTGGGCAAGTAAAAAGACTGGAGTGGGCTGCTAACTTATGTGCGAAGAGTAAATGTAACCAAAAGGGCATTGCCCTCCAATATCAGGAGAATGCCAGTAGTGCAAGTAATTTTTTGGAGGACCTGAACTCACTAGCATATTCCATCCTAGCATCTTTATTATGTGTTGATCCATATTCTCAGGTAAGAATTCATATTAATTGTTCCATGATATAATCCTCGACATTCTCTAATCACTAGTTACTGATTTTCAAATGTTTCAACCATTAAATTAAAGCTTCAAATTTCCATTGTATTTCAGTCTACTGCTGAGCAGATTTCTGTGAATGCTTGGCACTTTCTGAAAGCGACTTCAAGTAGTCATAATGACCTTTCAATTTCGTCTCTGAAGCTTTTAAATACAATATTACAAATCCATGTAAAACAGTCATCCTTTTCAGCTGGTCCATTCATTCAAATCACTGATGCTGGGAGAAATGCTTTGGCCAATGCTGCATTTATCAGGATGTTATATCTTCAGTTGATCATGTTGTGCGCCCGAGTAAGCTAATGAGATTTGGAAAAGGACCTTGCTTATACTCACATGCATTAATTATTTACAGAATTCAATTTTAAAATCAATGGAAACATTTATGCAACCTATGAATTTATTTATTAGTATCTGTAATTAAATAATTCCTCAATAGTGTACCATTTGATTCAAATTTATTATTTATGAATTGAAAGTTTACATTATAAAACAACCTTCCTAAAAATTAGCCTAATTAAGGCTTTGGTATTTGGAATTGATTTGGTTTACTGTGAGTATGTACATAATTGGAATTCATATGTATGCTATACATATTGTATGAATTAAAATTGATTTTACAGTTGTAGGGACCTTTTTGAGGCCAGTTTTTGTTTACAAACTTATGTTCAAATGCATCACAATTTTGTGGATTTCCTTTTCAATGTAGAATATTTCCTCAAAATTTGCACCATAGGCATCCCCAGAAATGAGAAAGTATTGCTGGAAATCTCTCTGCCTTGCACTCCAGCTGCCAGATAAAAATTTTGCCTCTCATCTTTCAAGACTTCCTTGGAATATTGCTCTGATTCAATCGCAATTGGCCATCATTAATGGAGATCAGTCTGCAAGCATCCAAAACTCCCATGATGCAGGCCCCATTGAATTGAGTGAACCATTTTTGTGTTTTCTGGATCGGTGGCTTACTAGCCAGCATCAGCAAGGTGAGTAGTGATGTTGGAATGAGTTTGATTCATTTGTGGTTTTCAGAGTGATCGTATGCTTAAAAGGGGGGTTTCACATCCTGTGGTACGTTCCAATATAAGCTTTTGACACCTTGCTTGACTCTATCTGACACCTGAGAAGGTCCCACAAGGCATCCAAAGGGATCAGTTGTAGACAACTGAGACAGTAATGTGGCTAATATTGTCCTGACAAAAGCTTTCTAAAGAACAAAAGTAGTTGGGTACTTAAAGTTGGGATGGAAACAAAAAATGACTAACTTTTAAAAAATTTTTAAACACCCTTCATGGATGTGGAGGGAAAATTTTTTTGTGGTCTTATAGGTATTCTGTTAAGTCAATATTGTTTTAATCTATTTTGACTCAATGTATTACTGACCAAAGGTAGACAACTTGAGGACACTTTTAAAAACTTTGGAAATCTAAGCATGTCTGGTACACCCAAAAGTGGATTGGAATTCAGCCATTGTTGTAGGTTTTCTTTTAAAAATACTGTTGTTGAATTTTTTACTTTATGCCTAAGAAAATTGTTTATTCTTTGTTTTCTGACTTAATCAATGCAGGTATTTTTATAGGGAAAAATGACTGGGAGCATTGTGGAAGATCTTTCATGAAAATAAAGTCAAGAAGTGTTGGTTACTTGATGTTCCAAAAAGTTTTAAATGCAGTGGCAAAAGCGATTACCTGTGGAAAGTGTGATGCTGCCCTCTCAGAAGATTGTTGGAAGACAAGCAGAGGAAAAGCTGTGATTCATCTTATGGTGTTGGTAGGTTTATTCTTCATTGTGTATAGTTCATATTTAATAATAAATACTACTTCATTCATTCACTCGGCGCCTTAAGCGCAAACATACAAATAAATTCACAGGTAAGGAAAGAAAGGGATAGGAACATATAATGGAAAAAGGACGAGGACAACGGTGCTGTGGTAGATGGAAAAAAGCCAGAAATCAAAGGGTAAAAATGCAGCCTGACTGGGACTCAAACCCAGAACCTCCGGGATGCTGGCCAGGTGCTCTACCAGTTGTGCTACCAGGACGCTTAGATTTATCATGATTTCAGCGGGAGTTTATGCACAGGAAACTCCCTTTGCTATGGCCCACAAGAGTGACCAATAGATGGCACTGGGGCAGCTCACCACTCACCAACAGAAGGAATGGACTAGGACACAAGGATGAAAGGAAAGATACACGCTCACACGATAGTGGGAAAGAGACAGGAACATGCGTTTCGCGGCACGCAGAGCCCAAGTGAAATAAGCCAATATGGCTGATACACTACTTCATTCATTCACACGGTGCCTTAAGCGCAAACATACAAATAAATTCACAGGCAAAGAAAGAAAGGGATATATAACATATAATGAAACATATAATGGAAAAAGGATGAGGACAACGGTGCTGTAGTAGCTTTTTTTCCATCTACCACAGCACCGTTGTCCTTGTCTTTTTTCCATTACATACATATATGTTCCTATCCCTTTCTTTCCTTACCTGTGAATTTATTTTAATAATAAATGCATATTTTAGGATAATTGGTTATAGTAACATGGTAGTTTCCCAGTTACATGATTACAGACAATAACTTTATGAAATCCAAGGTGTTATTTACACTCTTGACATCATGACAAGCATTGCATGGTCTTGGGGAATATAACTAACCTCGATATTTTACCTTTTTGAATGTCTACCAAATTGGCTAAATATGTAAATGGCTATCCTACAGCACCTTGTATTTACGAGGGCCTTTTTTTTCAACCTCCGATGGGTCATGATCAGAAGAGGAAGTGATTGATTAGAAATTATATCATTGCTAAATGTTGAGCACTCTTGCGGTGTCCTTTCGACATAATCGCCTTGGAGATTGAGGTATTGGTCGTGCCTCTGGACAAGCCTCACCATACCTTTATCATGGAATATTGTTGCCAATGACTTCAAAGAATTATGCCTTTGTCCTGATGCTCATTGCCCATTTGAAAACGCTTGCCATCAATCTCATCTTTATTTCAGTGTAAAGATGGAAGTCACGATTCGCTGCATTAAATGATGATAAAATACAAGTTATGCCCTTACGCATGCCCAAGATTAGGATAAAACTAGATTGTGCTTCTGTTAAATTGCATAGAAATTGTTTCGATTAGACCTATCTGCAGACAATAATTTCATGGCAATTCATGCACTTATTTGGGCACTAATGGGGCGAATTGTAATCTCTTAAGAAACGGTGAACTAGGATTTGCTGCTTTAAAGTACCTGGGGAGATTGCTTTGAATGGAAAAATACCATAACCTACCTGATAACACAGAAATGTAGCATATTATGCATTCATTTGGGAAAATAATAATTTTTCTGATCCAGTTGTTGCGAATACAATTAAATATATTGACACAGTCAAGGCTATAGAGTAATGGTGAGGAATGATGAGAAGGATGTGGATAAACTATACTCAGCATTGGTGGATTGGTGAAGAGAGATACTACCTTCCAGTTGATGGAATTGTTGTCACTTATAACACAAACCACATTCAGGCCAACTTTTTTGAGACCAGTGTTGACTTTCTTCAGAATATCATTTAGAACACAGGCTGACAGAGTACTCACTGGCAGTATATGGACAACATCTTTAAATGAATATAGTAAGTTCTCTACCTCGAACGCATGAGCACTAGAAGCTAAACTGCTGGAGTTACAAGCAGGTCCTCCTATACATCTGCCCTTGTAGTCGAGAAAGGGTTTCAAATGAACTTCAACCATCATAAGGGTGATATAACGCTCATGGCTCTGTAATGAGATACTTGGTGCTTCATGTAAGATAGAAACCCATGCTCATCTTGCTCATTAATTGGACCAACTTTAAAAGAGAGCAGAGCCATTTGATAGTAACTGGATGGGGGAAAACCAAATTACCAGAATTGCGGGCAAATTTATAAGCTTGAGGTGATATTAAGAAAACATTGCAGCAAATACATATATGTCACAGCTGTACCTTAATCATTCCTTCTTTTCTGGAACAAGAGAAATTTTTGATTTGATAAAGTTATACAATGATTCATTTTCAGAGTCTTTAATTTTGCATTCTTCCAGTAGAGCTATAATATCGCTATAAATATTTATATTATTTGTGTAGTTTTTCAATTCTATCCAACACATCACAGGTACACTTCATACATGAAATAGGCTTGAAAAGGTGGAGTGAATTAGCCTATTTCTTTTAATTCCCTTTTTCAGTGGTATACTTTGATATTATTATGAATGTCTATTATTTATGAGTAAGTAATAAGAGGTGGTGCACACTCTTCTAAATGCATAAGTATTACAACCCACGGCTTCACGACCACATCCCTAAATGCTGAATACTTATTCATCTTCACCAGAGAAATTACATTTCCAAAAGAGTCTAGCTTTTTCTCAGCCTTAAGGCTCAGGAAGCATAATTATATGCTTCCTGAGTTTTCAGCTAAAGCAGCTTCCACGGTAGCACTTTCAAAACGCTCCCTCATTGATGGCGCATCCCTGGTCTGCTTTGAAATGGTGTGGTACCCAGGGCAATCAGCGAAGACCCTTGGCATGGCACCATCCTTCAGTTTTGGCCTGATCAATGGTACGACCAGCAGTTTTCCTGACTTCTCATCGAAGTAGGAGCTTTCATGAAGCATATCTTCAACCAAAAAATGCCGGATACACACCTTAAAATAGAGATAATTTTATTGGTACACGGAAAATCAACTGTATTTCAAGTGAAAAAATCCCTTTGTCTGATAAGGGTGTAGTAAACAAGACTTAGATAATTCGATGTGCACACAGTGGTAGTTAGATTAACAATATTTGATCTAAAATTCCAACTTAGACGTGGGCCATATTTATCTCGCTTGTAGGTAGCCCATTTATTCATCCCGAGCGTTTCACATGCTTCCATAATTTACTAACTACTGAAGAATGATTCATTTAATACCCTCGAAGACTTTAAGATTTTGCTCTGTACACAATCCTTCTTAGATTAACACGATTAGTTGGTACATATTACCTATGTAAGAACTACTTAATGTCATATTTATTACACAAGTAGGTAGCCCACATATTCATCCTGAGTGTTTCACATGTTTCCACAATTTACTACATAATTACAAAAATTATTCATAACATCCTCAAAAAATCAAGTTCTTCTTAATAACAACACCTTAGAACACGAGGATATGCACCGTATTCTATTTTAGCGTTGATATATAAGAATTTCAAAGACATTTAAGTACTATGAAATAATTAAAACCATTAATTATTCAAGCGATAATGCAAATAATATCAAAATCAACCTGCAAATACACTCGAGAGTAGAATTGTTTCAAGAAACAATTCTAAAAATTCGTCTACCGGTCAATACTTATATCAAATAAATTTTTAATTCACTTTTAATGAGGATCAAAATTTAAATTATGCTAACATTTCCCTGAATAATCACGCCATCCAAATAGAAAGAAAAAGGTAAAAACTCACCTTGGAATCAGTGGCGGCGCGTGCGTATACGCATGTTAGCAAGTGCACACCCAAAGATGAATGAATTATAAAAGAAAACTATTCCTTTGCAATTAGAAGGATAAAAATCCCGTCTACATATGCAAGAAACATGAAGCTCCGAACGCTACAGCTATATCCTTCTACAAGCTCTACAAGTGTGCGATCCCGTGGCATCGCGCCGGTCGCATTTTCGGTTTACGCGATCGCTTATGGGTGCTCCGGCGGGACGAAGTAAGCAGGGGGGTATGTGCTGTTCAAATGGGTGATGGGAGCAGACTCAAAATGATGCGAGTGCGCACGCGCATATTTTTGGTGAGTGACTCCCAGGTAGTGTAGCGGTGTAGCCCGCCACCTACACTACCTGCGCCCGAGTCCGTCTGAAACAGAGTCATCTGTACGGCCGTTTTCTACACTACTTCCTCATAGGGTGTAAGGAAAGGAGAATGAATTTCATCTACCATCACTTGTAAAGGTGTGTTTAGAATAATTACTTTCATGCATGCTAATATTATTTCTGCTCATGCAATTTTAAGGGTAGAATGTACCAGTGATATGTTTTGCTTGCTATGTATACTATTACGACGAAATATGATGCTCATGGATTAGGATTAACATAATATAATTAAATCATCCTATATCTGCTCTAATGCACACCCTAGACAAATTACCACCAGCCGCCACTGCTTGGAATATTTCGTCGGCTGGAAGCCTTTTCTTGGAATGGCAAGTATCCATTTCCTCTTCGTCTCTTCGTCCTAAGGAAATTTGATAACGCACACTTCGTTTCCTCCGTGTATTTTCCTCTGCACAGAGGCACACAACACTAGTACACCATTTCTTGAACAGTTATATTCGATAATGTAGTCCACAAAACTACCGAAAAAGCTTTAAAACTCCAAAAATCTTAGCGTTCAGCAACCTAAACACCATTTTCACCGCAATGGCTTATAAATATAAACAACTGCAAGCATTGTCAGGAGGCGTGGTTGATAGCCTATGGCTCGTGACGTCAGCAAATTTAAAGGCATCAGCGCTCTGGCGTTCTCTCTCGGTGGTCGTGACTAGGTCGGCATTGCACGGCGGGTGATCGAAAATGTCCCATTGGAATTGCTTAAAGAGCAGTTGGGCTGCATCAGCACTGAGATGATGGGCATTGTCATTGATGAGAACACTTCCAGAAGTCAGCATGTCTCTTCTTTTGTTTTGAATGGGAAAGGACAAAATGTTTCACACTGTTTCACTCTAGCCACATTGCATTGAAGAAAAATTTTCTTTTATCGGCATAAAGGTCGAGACATATCAATGCTGAAGCCATCAGGCAAGTTTTCTGGCTATCTCTTAGCTGTGCACACTTAGGGGAGAATCAATTGAGGCAGCGTAGTAAATGAGATTGCTGCTAACCTTAAACTAACAACATACAGTCAGAAATGACTTGAGCATGTGGTGTGGAGGACGCGCAATTGCCTTACCTGGGCAGCACCTGCCTTTCGCTTGCATAGTAGTTTTGCTGAGCTATCAGAGGTTGTAAAAAAATCCTCCCTCGTACTATTTCTTTGTATTCTGAAGTGTAAAAGTGGCAAAGGACATTGATAAATTTATGTGTGGCAGACTCAATTTTGGAGATGGGCTGCCAGAGCGCCAATGATTTTTCAGCCCTGGTGGCAGCGAGGTAAAGTTGTCACCTGCTAATGCATTGTGGGTTTGAGTACTGCTTGAGTTTGAGTAGGTCTTTCACCATTTAGGAGATGGATCGTACGAAAAAATCTTTCGGTCTGGTCCCTGGAATACTTAAACACAGGCTATGACTTCGAAGATTCCAGAATAAAAACATACCAGGGATAGAATATTATGATAAATAAAATTTAAAATAAATGCTTGGGGTGTAGAAGTTCACTTTGAAAGTGAAGTACTATCAAAAGCATGTCACTTAACAGTCAGTAGCCATAGTAACTGACATAAAATGTGATGAGTTCTCGGCCTAGTGTGATCATTTCACTTCTCTTGCTTCATTCACAAGTGTAGCAGCTGAGCAAAGCACTTCACTTACCGAACTGACCTGAAAGTTGCCGATTGGTAGCAGGGCCCAGCAGCAGCATTCTGTACGTTCTGCATAACTAAAAGGATACTGCACTTTAAAAAACCTTGAGTTCCTGATTTTAATTTATATTTTTAACCTGGTGGTTTTGAAATTTGTTGTTGAATTAACTTTTGAAATCAGTTCTATCATTTTAAGGTGCTTAGAGTGATCTCCAAAATGTTTGAATTAGTAATTTGATTAGCAAATAAATTGCCTTTTTTCCTTTAAAAGATCCAATTTTATTCTTTTGCCATAGAAGCCGCTGCTTTTACTTAACTTTAGGTTTTAATAACATATCTTCAGGATTTTTTAAGGCAATCCAAGTTAACCCTTGAATCCACCAAATTTTATTTGAATTTGAAATATTTGGCCCATAATGAAGTAGTGAATTCTAATCTATGATAATACTTAGCCAAGCTTTCAGATAAGCTTAAAATCATGGCCTCAAGTGATTGGGACTTTGATATTGTTTATGCTCTTTGTTTTAAGGCCCATTCCTAAATATTTCAAATTGAAGAGGAGCGTATCAATTGATTTTATTATTTCATCAAGTAATGATGGTTGTGGTTTCTATTCCTTTGAACAGTTGACTAAGTACGAAAAATATCTTCCAAGTGATGTACGCCATACTTTGAAGAAGAAGGTAGCTACAGTTTCCAAACAGTTGCAAAAGAATGATGTTATAAAGTCCAAGCAGAACACAGGAACATAAGTTGAAATCATATTTTTAAAGATAAAATGATTTGAGAGGAGTTTTAATTTCAAAGTAATTATTCTTCGTGAAGTGTAATTAACCACCACAGTTTATATCACATGTATGTAATTTGTTTTTCATTCACATGAACTCGGTTTTGTCTGTCTAATGTCTATTTTATAATAAGAATAATTTATCAAAAATAAATCTCCGCATTCTATTTGTTTCAAAAAACTTTTTTCCTACTATTTCAGTCCTCTGGTCACTCTAATTTTTTTAATAAAAGCCAATCACTTCGATACTAATGGCTGAAACAGGATACCAACTGCCTTGTAATCTACCTCATTTCAAAGGGTTTGTGTGGCTTTCTTTGCATAAAAGCCTAGCAAAAAATTGGTGTGGGGAATAAGATAATTAAGTTTGTGTCAAAGGGACTCTGAGATAGTTTTGTGAAATTAGTGTATCATCCTCTTCTTTGCTGTAATGAACAATACTTATTGTCAGAGATGTACTATTTTACATTAAGATTTCTTCATTTGTTGGTGAATCTTAAATGTGCTTTCATCTGTTATTCAATGTATTTAGGTGTGGTAGAGTATCATTTGCTTTGTCTTAGTGCATTTTGTGCTGTGCCCCAGTCTCGCTACTTTGGAACATTTGCCAGGTTTAGGATTGAATTAATTTTCAACGTTATGAAATTCTTAATGTTTGGTGACTACCTCATATTTGAAGTTATGAGTGATTTTCTTATTCTGAGACATGTCACCTTGCTAGGAATATTTTAATATCCATTATTTGTGTTTCCTTTCACTCAGGCTCAGGTCAATGTCATATAGCTGTGACATTCTCTTGCCATTTCATCCCTTTTACTTTTCTCAAGAAAGTAATCAATGCTAGAAATGGACTAGGTGAAGCAATTGTGGGTCATCCCACTGTCACATCTGGCACCGCTGGACTCCCTTTCTCAATTGCAAATTAAAGCTTTTTTTAAACAGTTATTTCATTTTTATTGATATATTTATGCATACATTTATAAAATACCCCACTATCTTTCTTTAATCTCTTTATTCTGATATTATTTGCATAAATTATATTATGAAAAGCATATTATTTATTATTGGAGATTTCTGGTTAATCAGGGGTACAGGGGAAATTCAGGGACTTTTAAACCAGTCAGGGAAATCATAACATTCTAAGGGGGAATAACCTTATCCACAAGGGAAAAATTAGATAAGGGTTTAGGATTGGAGTTTGTTTCATGAGTAAGAAATGAGTGATTTGTAATTAATAATCAAAACTTAAATCTTAAACGAGTCAATTGGGATGTGAAACCATTTTTTGCTCAATATTATAAATGATGTAAACGTTAAAGATGCAATTTTTTCAAATCGATATGGAAATAACACTCGCTTCAAACTTGTTCTATCAATTCTAAAATTTAGGCTTCCCCAGTTAAAATTAATCACTGCACTATCTTGGTCTTTTGGGTGAAGTTTTGTCGAGTTGTCACTGTTCACATACCTTCCGAGAAAGATGGAGTGCTGTATCGCCTCCAAAATGTCAGCCAGGTATGTGAACAGTGACCACTTGATGTGGCTTCACCCCAAAGACCAAGACAGTGCTTATTCTATGAACTTGAAGATTGAAGCAAACTATCTCTACATTTAAATGAAGATGTACAACCTCTGTAATTTTTATGGATTTTTATTTCATTTCGTTCCTAAGGCATCATTCTTGAGTATGCCTTAGAGTCGAAATATATTGTATCAAATAAAAAATCTGTGAAAATTGATTAAGGCTGTATATCTTCATTCAGTATTAATTTTCACGAAGAGAAAGCCGAATCGTTGGATTTCATAGCTTCAATTGCTTGTATCTCAAATTCGAAAATTTTACCTCTGTTATTTTTTAAGGGTATTTTTTTTATATATCGGAGGAACGGGCACATCCTGTCAAATGTCTACTCTATACACTCTGAAAATTTCAAGCATAAGTTTTAATGGAGTAATAGGTTACCAAAATGTATCACAGGCTGGAGAGAGGTGTACATCTTCTTAAATGGATAGGGTTTGGCATTGAGAGACATTGCACAGTTTACAATTTTAAGCACATAAATATTAAAACATAAGGTAAGGAAATCGTGAGGGAAAATGAAAACAAAGTTGGAATTCTCTATGATTGCAGCAGCGACTCAATAAGGTTATCGTTGAATGTTTGTTCATCTCTTTCCCTGGCGCCTGGGTGGTATGCAATACCTCTTCGCGTAAATGTGTACGGGGGCTGATATGCATCGGCAAGTGGTTTTTTTATACTCATCGATTATTTTTTTTAAAGCTTTTTGTTAAGCTGGAGAAATAAATACTCATCAGGGAGCCTCCTTAAAGTCCACCATCTTTTTAATTTTTTCCAGAAATCGCGGTGGGAGGGCCAACACCTCTTTACCCCAAGTGAATGCTTGGGAATTCGCATGGAAATGTTCGGTCAGTGTGCACGACAAGATGTTTTTATTAAGTTTTACTCACGTCACCGTGATTTCTCCCTAACTTGTGCATTTCTCGTTCATGGATTTACTCCGTGGGCTCTGAGGTAATGAAGCGGAAGTGAGATGGCGATTCCCGAGATGTGAGGACGTGGAAGAAAGATGAAGCGAGATTTCGGGGAAGGAAGACGGGGGAGAGAGCTTCTGCAGGAAATTTACAAGTGGGGGAAAATCCAATCCAATAAGTGGTCATTGTTTTCCGATGGAAGGCGAAGAGGAGAAGAAATTCGCCCCTATTGATGAGGAAAATTTAATGCAGAAAATTTTGACGCAGAGAATGACGCAAAAGGTTGGCACTCAATATGGCGATGTTAAAGTCAGTGGCAAGTGAAGTGGAAGTGTAGGAAAATAATTTGGAAAGAAACCCTCGTGGCAAGTTAATGACCTTTTAAATTTACAACTATATTTTTGAAGTAAAAACGGAAATATATTTATTTATTTGAAATTAATTTGATTGCTAACGATCAATTACTAGTCACATTTTCCTTTTTGTGGCATGGTCATTTTGATGATTTCATCTCAAAAAAGTTCAGTCATTCCACTTTTTGGCCATTTTAATCATACGTACGAGAACACGATTGGCTTTAAGCTG
Organism: Ischnura elegans; assembly: GCF_921293095.1. Taxonomy (NCBI): domain Eukaryota; kingdom Metazoa; phylum Arthropoda; class Insecta; order Odonata; family Coenagrionidae; genus Ischnura; species Ischnura elegans. The sequence continues at coordinate 115,989,165 of NC_060251.1, read as the reverse complement.
CAGACATATCTGTATCCATTTTTGTCACAATGGATCGGTGGTCCGCTTTTGGTGAGGTTTCTGTTTTGGTTCCATCATTTGGTGCTTTTTATCTTAATCTTCAGTCGAGGATGACACATTGTCACTTTGTTCGTCACATTCAGGTTTATCTTCAGCTGTTGTATCCTTGCGGGATGCACTCTATAATCCAACATTAAATTTAATTCATAGCGTCCAGAAATGCGGAAAAGAAATTAATTTCTTATAGAGAAACTTACTTTTCTTCCTCGGCTTCTACTCCTTTGTCGGCTTCTACTTCTTTGTCGGATTTCCGGAGATTTTTTCGAGGCCCCTCTTGCTTCCTCGAAATAACTCTGTTTCTCATCACGAGACATTTTTCTCCACTGTTTTCCAGCTTGAATCAGCACTTCTTTGTAACTACTATAGTCAGTGTTCTGAGGGTGGTTAAAAGGTAATGAGTCTGTGTTCCACGTCAATTAAGAGTATTTTTACTGATTATACCTTTTCTTTACCTTTCTGAATTCTCGAATGAAGTTTAAAAATGGATTAGAAGAACGTTTCCTCCTTGCTGTGGATCTAGATCTTGACCTCGCTCTTCCCTGAAAGATCACAGTAAAAATGCGGTAAACCTGTTATTCTAGACTTTAAAATCTGGGAATGAGGAGATTCCTAGTTTTATTTGCTTACTCCTTCATCGTTTCGTTCCATGCCGTTAACTATTGATTACACTACGAAAAATTTTATTTGGTTGATTTTATTTTGGCCGATTGAGTATAGTGCTACGGGAACTTGGAGATAATCCTGCTAAATAAACTGGAATCTATGGTATTGATTGTTGCCTAGGTAGTTTTTGTTGATTCAATTTTTTCCAACCCATTTGGCGCACAAAAATATCGTGAATACATCGCATCGCCTCTCATTCAAATATTTTTAGAGAGTACGACCTTCTTTTTATCGCGTAAACCCATTGCGCTCAATTTAATTTCCTACCACTGTTACAGAAATGCAATTTTTATGGGTTAGAAGTCGGGAAAGACAGCTGAAGGGCAATGTCAACTATCCTCTGGTTCCCAATGAATTTCCCGCGAAAGAGGAACTTCTTCTGTTTTGGGAGCGATCGTGGTGAATTGAGAAATACAGCTTTTTATATTCCTGATATTGTCAAACTTCCTCTTGTATGGTTTTTGCCAGTCGAGGAATTTCAATAAGGGCATCTTTTCTTTCTAATGTTAACCTTAATAAATAGATTCACCTTTCAGTCTGATTCGCCCGCAGCATTGATTCAGAGTTGATGGCTGTGCTGCAGTTTAAGTTAGTCGCTTAAGTAATGCCCCATTTAATGTTAGGCAAATTTTGCAGAAGGTGTCAGCGTTTATATCTGCAAAACAATACTCAGAAAAAGTGGTATCAGGTTATTCATTCCGGTACTAGTGTAACTTTCTGCAGTATTTAATTAAGATTTGCCATCTTACTTCGGACCATATTTATTCCATAAATTCACTGACCACCCTACAGTGCGCTAGTAATAAAACATTATATTGAACAGTTTCTATAACAACCTATAATTAATTACTCAGCGTTTGTCCCCCCGGACAAATTCTATCAAATTTTACGGGGTTATTTTGATCACTGGGTCATAGTTCAGGGCACCGCCATTCTCTATAGTTCATTTCCCATGTCCTAAGAAGTTCGAAACTCAAAATGTAAGGATGAGTATTACAAATGAAAGAAAGAAAAAAAATGCGGCGAAAACAATTTCAAAGTTGCAATTGCTGCATAACATCCCAGGGGCATTCCAAAATTAATTCTTTCGTCTCGTCCAGTAAAAAATATTTTAGCGAAGAAATTTCGGTCGTAAGAACCATATCCTCTTTTGTGCATTGCGGGTGATTCCCGTAAAAGTTATCGTAGTAGTAGTAGTATTTGTGATTAGGGTGCCTCGACAACTAAGGTCATTTGCACCACAGACAATCTATAAAAACAAAAATTTTAAAAGATGCATAAAAAAAAACATTTAAACATTCATAAAAGTTTTGAAATAAAAGGGGTTGTCAAATTATAAAAAGGTTGGAATTTAAACACTGTTAATTAGCCCGGTCTCTATTAAAAACTTTATCACTCGGCTGACACTATCAGGGTCGTCTCCTAGGATGTGCCCTAGGTCTCCTCCGATGTTCAGCCGATGGCGCACAGAGCGGTATTTCTCACATTCAGTCAGGAGATGTCTCACAGTAATGGGAGAGTCGCAAACATCACGTAGGGGTGGAATTCTCTCTTCGGTGAAGAGGTACGAGTGGGTCAGAGCGCAGTGCCCAATTCTCAATCGTGCGATTGCGACCTCCTCCCTGCGGTTCCTCCTGACAGACGTGGGCCACGCTGAAATTACCGGCTTGATTGCGCGCAGTTTACTTCCGGTAAGAGAGCGCCAAGTCTCTTTCCACTTTTCCAAGGCTATCTTTTTTGTGGTCGCCTTCAAATCTTCATATGGTACCAGCACAGAATCAGCAACGTCGTCCTCGCTGGCTGCCTTCGCGGCCGAGTCGGCCTTCTCGTTTCCAGCAATACCCACATGTCCAGGAACCCACAGAAAACGGATTTTCACTTTTTTCCGAGCAAGGGAAAGTAGTCTATTTTGAATTTCCTGGACGATTGGGTGACTGGGAGAAAAACTGGAAATGGACTGCAGGGCGCTCATGGAGTCGCTGCAGACCATAAAGGACGCGTTGCTACACTTAATACCATCCAGAGCCATCTTTATGGCGAACAGTTCTGCCGTATAGCCGCTACACAGCGGACTGAGCTTGGCCTTGAGGGTTCCATGGTGAGACGAGATCACTGCACACCCGCACGCACGCTCCGACTTCGATCCGTCCGTGTAAACAGGAATGAAGTCGGGGTGGCGGTGCATTACTTCCTTGAAGCTATGCTGGTATTCCGCGGCAGTTGTCAAAGATTTTTGATTTTTGTGGAGGACAAAGCTGACTTGTGGAAAAGGTACCTGCCAAGGTGCATTTTCCGAATTCCCAATGGGGTACACTTCTGGGAGTATAAACTCACTGTCCAGGATAAAATTATTAAAAGTAATACTTAGGGGTCTAGTTGCCCTAGGCCACCTGTTAAAAATATTTATAAAGCGTGGGTTAAAAATAATATTAAAACTAGGGTGCCCTCTCATTGTTAGAATTTTAGCAACATAGTTGCACATAAGGATGCTTCGGCGTGCAGTCAACGGGGGCTCCCCAGAATCTGAGTAAACACTCAAGACCGGAGAAGTCCTGAAAGCTCCAGTTGCCAATCGAAGCCCCGCATTGTGAACCGTGTTCAAAGGTCTCAAATAGCTTTCACGGGCAGAGGAGTAGACAAAACATCCATAGTCTAATTTCGAGCGCACCAATGCTCTATACAATAAAAGCATCGTGGAGCGATCGGCACCCCACGAGTAATTACATAGATATCGCAGGATATTTAAAACTTTCAAACATTTGTTTTTTTAAAAATCAATGTGCTCACGCCAATTAAGGCGGCGGTCAAAAATCAAACCCAGAAAGCGGGCTGAATCCGTATAAGGTAGAATTCGGCCGCTCAGGCGAAGTTCTGGTGGAGGAACTTGTGCCCGCTTACGATGGAAGTGGATACATTTCGTTTTTTCAACGGAAAAACGAAATCCACTTCGATTCGACCATTCCCAAAGTCTGTTAAGGGTCAGCTGGATGACCCGTGCGGCACTGGCAATTGTGGATGATCGACAGAAAATGGCCAAGTCGTCCACGAATAAGGAGCCCATCACTGGTGTTCTGACGCATTCTGTAACGTCATTTATCGCAATGGCGAAGAGTGTGACGCTGAGTACAGAGCCTTGTGGTACCCCATTATGTTGTGTAAAATTTCCGGATAAATGATTACCTATTCTTACTTTAAAAACACGGTCTGCTAAAAAATTTTTGATAAAAATTGGGAGATTTCCTCTTAGGCCCCACTCGTGTAACGTATTCAGAATCTTCTGGCGCCAGACTCGGTCATACGCCTTCTCCAGATCGAAGAACACGGCTATGACATGCTGGCCCAGAAGGAAAGCCTCCTGGATAAAATTTTCGGCTCTCACGAGGTGGTCTGTGGTGGATCTACCTCGCCTGAAACCGCACTGGATATTGGAAAGAAGGTTCAGACGCTCCAACCACCAAACGAGCCGACGGTTCACCATTCTTTCCATGGTCTTGCATAGACAACTGGTCAAGGATATTGGCCTATAATTATTTCTCCCGTAAAAGTTATCACCGTTGCTAGTCGCGGCATACTTAAAATAAAAAATGATCTTTTATTTTTGTCTGTAGGCAATCTAATGGTAATATATGCATGGTGCAGTCACGGGGCGAGCTTTCTGGGTTACAACCCGCCCCTTGAGCCTTTAAAAGAGGCGTCAAAAGCGAGTAAGAATAAAACTATGGCCGCATTGAATAAAACGATAATATATTTATTGTTTTTGAGTCCTAAAAATCGTGTTTTCAGCATCAAATTATACTAGGGGGTACCCGCGGACCCCTCTGTGCTGGGGTGTTTTCCATGCACCCCGGAAGGGCCGCAAAATCTCCGGTAAAGCCCCATTTCAAAATCCTGGCTACGCAACTGGCATGGCGCAATACCGCTATAAGCTTAGTTGCCTTTGCCAATGGAATAAATCCTGAATATCCGCCGGCAAAAATAACTACGCGTGTCGTCTTATATACCTTTTCTCCAAAATTCAAGTTTTACAATGATTTTGTATTGTTACCATCAGAGATTCGTTGGATAATTATAATGGCGCAATGAAAACAAGCCTATAGTAAATATACAGCATTAGCGATGGTATGATTTTTCATTCTAAATAAAAAGATGTGATACAACCAAGACTTTCTAGATGTATTAACGTGTAAAACATTATTCTTTTTCATATTTTTATCAACCGGTGTTGAATGAATGAAGTCATAATTCGTAATATCTACATCTACATAATACCCTGCGAGCCACCTCTAGGGTGTTTGGCAGGGGGTGATCAATCACCAGCATGCAGCACGCATTTGGACTCCCACATGCACACCACACCGTAAAAAACGTCCCCTACTAACAAACTATACTACTATATGCTGTTAGAAATAATAATTGAATTAAGAAACATGCATTAATTTTTACATATGTTAGTAGGCTACACTACAAGTCATGCAATCTATTTACGGGCTCAATTGCTGCCGTTATAATCTCTTATTGATCGTGGAAAAAATGACATTCGGAATCTGTCTGTTCTACAATCTATCTCTCTTATTTTATTTATATGATCTGATCTTCCGTAGTATGTTGGCGTCCGTAAGATATGGTTAACTTCGTCAGAAAAGACACTGCTCTTGAATTTATCTAAAAGGTTTAGTCTATTTTTCAATCTACGGTCCGACAGAGATTCCCATCCGAGTTTATCTAAGAGGTCAGTTACACTAATAAGACTACCGTAACGACCTTTCACATACCTATCGGCTAAAACGTAGAAATATCTGTCAAAATCGCGGCGGAAGTACCGGAAAAGCTACCATTTTGTGATTCTTCACTCAATTTCATGCACAACATACTCGCGAAACATTCTTGCGGTTATCACTTTCCAATGTCAATTCTACTTTCTCAATCATCGAAGTGGCAACGTTCTCACAGCGAGCGTCCATTAGATTGCCGGATTCCTTCGAGAGTGATCGATCGACCCGTCATTTTTCTTAAATCACACTATCATTCCCACCATCTAGCGATTTGATCGTTGGATTATTCTTCCTCATAGGATAATCCTCAAAAATCGTTGGCACAGTAATGGCTTTGCCTGGTTTCGCTATTTAGTTGGGCCCTTTTTCGCTCCTATAGCGTTAAGGTGTTATTCCCCGTCCCAATCCTTCCTACCCTATGCTACCCCAGAGGCGTCGTCGGGCTCCTATCGCGGCGGCGCCTCTTTCCTTTATTCCTTCCTCTCCAGCCCTTCCCCGGGTGATCGGGCGTATAAGTCTCTGACTTGGTTCCCGGCATCGGTGTGTTGTACCCTCGAAGGGCTCCCCTTGAGCCCTCATTCTCTTTGTCATTCCCACCGTCCCTTTTTTCGTCGCTTTCTCCGTCAATCTCCGTGTCTTCAGCTGTCTTTAAATTAAAAGACAAGTGTGGAGTTACAATCGCTGTTATCGGTTGTGCGTTCTGATATGCTGAAAGATGGCACCAGCGGTGGTTTAGCAATGGAAAAAGGGACATGCCGATAATTGGATATAGGGATGAGATTAGCATCCCAGGAGCGGAAAATGATTGTGTGAAACGGTCATTTTTCTGCCATCATAGTAGCAATCGCTGAAGCTAGCGCACGGAAGGGATGAGAAAGAGTGATCGTGTGATTCCGGAGGAACTAATAGTGAAGGGATGAACTCCACCATTAAAGTTGAAGGACAAAAATATAATTCATCAATTCGCTTGGAAGGGTCGGAAATCATGATCATGTTACTGAGGCTTTAAATGTTGCCACATCTCATACACATTTTAATCGTTTTTCGAAAATTCCCGCAGCTCGGCGATGAGGGCTGAGGGATCCAATTATTTTTAGTACTTGCAGTGGCGTATTTGCACTTTCGAGAAATGGCATTGAAACTTCATTAATTAGATCGATCTTATCGTCAAGAATATAAAATTCCGTTAACGTTGCTTATTTCCCAGTGAAATTCTAATCGCTCTGCCGTTAAAAACACTTTGACGGCTGTTGAGTCCACTGTTGTTATATTTGTGCCCGTAAAAGTCCACACTGAAGCTTACGTTATTACGCTACTGCGGATTTACGGACTGAGAAATCTATTTAGTAAAAACGGGTGTCTCTTTGTCTGTCCACTATGCATTTCCATGTGGCTGCACGGATCCCAACCAAAGAAAGAACTTAGGTGCATCTCATGCTCCCAAAGCCCTTAGTGCTACTTTTGGTTGTTTTCGACGCATCCCCTGCGCCGTTTTCTTATAACGTTTGTCACATCACGTCATACAACTTCTGCGGTTGGACATCCTGCCGTGTAGGCACACCTCTTGGTACGCTTGCAGGTAAAACATAACTCAAAGGATGCTACACTTAACTCTTAATCCATGCGTCGTTCTTGGTCTGCGCACATAATGGTCAGTGTGGTGGAGCGGAATATAAGCTGATCCCATACGAGATATGCGGAAATCATCTTTTCTATTTTTTGCTGTTACCTATGTATATCACGTTGCAACTCAACTGCATGACCGCATGCGGATCAAACAGGATACGTAGCTTTGATGCGCTGCGTTTCAGAATTCGGTGTCCCTGAGGTTTCCAGCGAAGGAGAGGAAAAGTCAGATCTTTAAAATATGTGAGCGGCTATTCCCAAAAACGTATGCAACTATAGCTACACAAAAATCCGAGCATGCGGAGGAGAAAACATGAACTCATCAATTCTCAAATACATTACAATAAAAAACGACGCATTTCGTGGAAATACAGTCTATTTTGATTTTTCTATGCTTTTTAGGAAAACATTTATGCGTCAAAAAGCTTCTAGTATCATTGGTGAATCCTTAAAATGGGTTTGGTATTCTGGCTGCTAGATAACCATTCAACTCTGCTATTGATCAATAGCTTATTTGTAAGACTGCTCCTAGACCTTACTCCATTTCAAGTGAGTGCATTTCGGCGTTCCCCTGATGAGAAAACGAATTCAAACTTGCCTAAGGAAGAATACCGAAGTTAAATTACCAATAGTCACTCTGAACAAGATGTACCATGAATTCATTTTTTTCACACACTTCCTCTTCACTCAAATAAATTACTATGATTATGAAATTCTGGATATTTTGAACGTGTTTGCTTTAATTTATAGCAGCTCTACTCTCTCCCTGTCGTCAACTTTTTTTCCGTCTTCGCCAGATGAGGATAAAAGCATAACTGCCATAACTTAGGGGCACCGCTGAAAAAATAGCCAGAATTTCACAGAAATTCGACGTAATAACAACACTTTAAATTACAATAATTGCCAAAATAATGAGAGAAAACATAGAGATTATGGTTTACTTTAACCAGTAGGCTGCAAATGACAAGGCGATATTTATTTTAGCTGTTAGGAGTTACATTTCATGTAAGTTTTATATATATTATCAATAATTTTTATGGCAAACGATGGAGATAATGAATTTGGTTAAAAAATAATCAGAAAGGCACTGTACGATGTTATATTTTCGGAATAATTTGAACAGATCATCTTGAGCCCATATGGACTTTAATTGTCAGAATCGTACGATGAAATAGATTCGCCATCGTCGCTCTCAGTTCGAGAATTTACTCTCTCCTGAAATGAAATCAAAACTCATCATGCTTATTCATAGTTAATTTTTGCATACATATATCACTGAATTATCGCTTACTTGTCTTTCCCTTTGTGTCTCTTTCCTTTCCCTCGCTCGATTTTTTTTAGAAGGTAAAGTATCTCGTGATGCTTGGGAAGCCTCTTCAATGTACTTCTGTTTTTCATCGGCAGGAAGGCCTCTCCACACTTTCCCTGCCCGTATCATAATCTCTTTTGGCTCCATGGAACTGCACGACTGGTTAGAATTGAACCATGATTTAGGATAGGTGCTACTTATGTTTGGATAAGTCAGTTGCAGTTGAAGCAATATGATACAAAGAATTTTTAAGCCACCAAAGAAGCATAAAATATGCATCTTTTAACTAAGTCGTAAGCTATCATTCTCAGATAAGTAACAATGCCAGTATTATTTTATGCACGAATTTTAAAGAGGATATAACTCACCTTCCTGAAATCGCGAAGAAAATTCAAATACGGATTTTTGTATATTTTCTGCCCGCCACGGGACCTCGACCTTGCCTGTAAAATTCACCAGTTCTTAGCCAACATATTACATATTAATGGATTCAAAGGTAAAAATGATCTCTCTAGGAAAATTGATTTCTTTACTCCGTATTTGAAATGAGCAGGACTTAGGTTTTGCCAGCGATTGTGTGATTGATACATACCCTGCCTTGCCCTTGTTTTTTCGAATCCATTATTTCAAATTATTCCTTAAAATAGTGTTACAGTCAATGAAGTGATAAACAATAATTCATGTGGTAAACTTTGAATGCTCACGTTAGAATGTTAAGGAACGAAATTAGTTACGAAATGCATGCGAAAGTAGTAACGTAAATAAACTTAAATTGCAAGCCGTCAATTGTTGACCTTTTTTGTTTAGAACGGTTAAATTTGATTTTATACCTCAAAACGGTGGATATTTTCGTGGAGCTAGGATGGTTAGCATATCTATGGACATTTTGTGGATTTTTAATTCTCATTTCTTCGTAATTTTTCGCTGCGAATAGCTATAAAAGTCGGCGATAAATCTAAAAACCAAAGGAAAACCAAAGGTCTCTTTATCTTTAAAATTCGATCGTAGTCGACAAAAAAATTGGCGAACATCAACGAATCTCAGAAACAGGCGAAATCAAAATTCCAAGGTTTCACTGAAATTTATAATATAAGAAGTGATATTTTGAATATCAGCACTTGAAGAACCTTTGGGAGAAATAGAACTTCACGATAAATAAATGAAATAGTTTCCCTGCGACAAATGGAGTGCCTTCTCGGCAATTTCGGGAGAACATCATCTTGGCATTATAACTGAAGATTCGATTAGAGTATTCCAATCCGTTCCAGTAATCAACTTTCTTGATTAATGAATATGAGACATGGAAAATTTCCACAAATGTATACAACAAAGCACGACGCGTTTCGACCGTAAGGTCATTCTCAAGTATTTTAATCAGGCGCTGTATTAATAAAGTTCGTATGAGTGGGTGAGGAAAGGGGGGGAGATGTGTCATTTGGTAGCGTACTTGGGGAATGGGATGGCGAGGATCGGGGAGTATCTCATGAATGCTTGTTCATTCATCAAAGAAACGCCCCCTTCTAGCACAATTTCCAATTTTTCCAGCGTGTCCAGCCTTCGGCCTTACCTCTCCACGCGGACGATTTCCGGGTCAAAATCACAGCAATGTTTCTCTTCTAGAAGATGCTTCGCCTCATGAGAGGTGATATCTCCTTTCTCCCAGCATTTTTTGTGTTCCTTCATCCGGGTGGTAAAGTTCCGGCCTGTCCGACCGAACATGCATGGGCTCCTTGGCACACCATTCCCCAACCACGCTACCAAATGACGCGTCTCCTCCCCTTCCTCAACCCTCCCCACGCACTCATACGAACTTTATAAATACAGCTCCTGATGTTTACAACTTCCTATTGTACTTGAGAAGGATCTAATGGTCGAAACTCGTCGTGCTTCGTTTAATAAATTTGTGGAAAATTTCCATCTCTCTTGTTAATTAATCAGTATGTCATTCCACTCCCTGATAAAAATAAACTCCTCCAATAAGGAGAGGTTTACCCTCCATTGAGGGTACAGGAAGGATAGGTGTACCCTTCCTGTACCCTTCAGCAAGGGTACACGAAGGGTATTTTAGAACATTGGTGGGTACAACCTCTCCTTCCTGGAGGGTACGGGAAGGGTTTGGCCAGCCTCGATGAAGGGTATAGGAAGGATAAGTGTACCCTTCCTGTACCCTTCAGCAAGGGTACAGGAAGGATAGGTGTACCCTTCCTGTACCCTTCAGCAAGGGTACACGAAGGGTATTTTAGAACATTGGTGGGTACGCCCTCTCCTTCCTGGAGGGTACGGGAAGGGTTTGGCCAGCCTCAATGAAGGGTACAGGAAGGGTAGGATAAAATTAAAACTAAAAATCCATAAATTAACATAAAAATTTAAAAAATCGCTAATAAACTAAATTAAACGAATGGGGATGAGTTGCAACAGTGATTTCTAAAGTTATAGGGCATAAAAAAAATTAGCCTTCTCGTGGTCTTGAACCCAGGACCTACATATTACAGGATCACGAACTAGGTATTTAACAACCTCGGCTATCGAGGTACTTGATAGGAATTGTTTCTCAACGGAACTTATACTACAAAATCTTAAGATGAGAATCGCACCCGGGCCTATGTGGAAGAAAGCTGTGACTTTTTTCTACCACGCCTATTTCGTTTCAGAAAATAAGAACGGCATTCTAATACTGAACATCACTCTAGCGATGTCTCATTGTCAGCCACACAAATAGGTTACATCCTAAAACGTGAATGGAAGAACTTCTAAATGAGCTTTTTTCACACAATTACAGAAACTATTGTGTACAGTGGCGTAGTCAGGAATTTCGTTTGGGGGGGGGGGGGGGTCCAAAACCAGTTGGGAAAAGTTTTGAAAAACAGGATAGTAAGTATTGGAATTCAACTTATTCAAACACTTTTCATAATCGAAAAAACTTCAATAGTCAAAGAAATATTTTTTAAATTCATTATTTTTCAATATTTTGATTTCTATTATGAAGGAAAATGATTGTGTTTTTATACTTCGGAGGGGCGGAGGGTCCGAACCCTCCGGACCCCACCCCTGGATACGCCACTGAATATGTATATTATTGTTTTCCTTAAGGAAATTTTAAAGATTAGTTGTGTAGCCCGTCTATCTTTGCTTTCAAAGACTGCTTACGTTCTTGTACGGAACTCAATACTCTTTAGCAGGTGAAAGTAGCTAAGGAGACTCTTTCAGGATATGTTTTCTTCAGTTATAAATGCTAAGTCCCAAGGAAGGGTAAACGAAGGATTTTTCTCTCCTTCCCTTACCCTTAATGGTGGGTAGAGGAAGGGTTGACGGATGGTAAGGGAAGGAGTTCCAAGGAAGGGTACACGAAGGATTTTTCTCTCCTTCCCTTACCCTTAATGGTGGGTTGAGGAAGGGTACACGGATGGTAAGGGAAGGAGTTCCAAGGAAGGGTACACGAAGGATTTTTCTCTCCTTCCCTTACCCTTAATGGTGGGTAGAGGAAGGGTACACGGATGGTAAGGGAAGGAGTTCCAAGGAAGGGTACACGAAGGATTTTTCTCTCCTTCCCTTACCCTTAATGGTGGGTAGGGCGTGGGTTGTGCAAGGGTAACTACCCACCATGAAGGATGCCACCCTTCCTGTACCCTTCCTGTACCCACCATGGTGGAGTTTATTTTTGTCAGGGCTATATCTCGCCTGTCCTAGTAAATTTTAATCAAAGTTCTAATAAAATATTCTCTGTTGCGGGGAGGGAGGGATGAGAAGGGGAACATTTTATCAAAAATAAGTTTTTATATTTATAAGGTTGAGCCGGGGTAGTTTTGACTTTATCCATAATGTTGAATCGAAAAATAATCGAGAAGATCTCTTGTTTCAGAGTTATGACAATTTTTATGGGAACTAAGGTGAAATTGCACTTCATGATACAGAATTGTTTTATCCAAATCATCGGGCACAAAAACTCTTATACAATTTCGTATCACATTAAACTAATTATGGATTTTCAGAATAGTACCTATTATATGCAACTCAGCATCATCATTAAACCTCATCAAAATTACCAAATTTGCCTTTAGGTAGCAAAATATCTTCAATTTCATTTCCGAATACGGTATTTGACTTCTCATGAATGAATTTGAATACTTATTTTTTATTGTGTATCAAAGCACATCACTAAACTTCCAGAAATGCTTAAATATTACGATAGTTGTCGTACTGTAGCAGCGAGACCCACGACTTATGAGACCATTGATAGATACACTGTATACATGTATCTTCAGGAAAAAAGATCTACTCGCATCACTGATTAATTCTTCGTCCTTAAATGTCATACTTTATTATTTCAGCACTCTCTTCTAATCTCCTCCTCCAAGTTACGGAATCTTTTACCCGTAAAGTTAAAATCTCTTCCGCAATTTCCATATTCTAAAGAAACGTGATTGCCTATGTATAATTGTGTAGTTTTTGTAATAAGTCGGTCACACATAGTTGACCGCATTTTTAAATTATTCATTAACCAATAATAATTTTTTAAACCGTTTTCTTTAATATCCAAGGGGACTTAAAATGCCTGAATAGTAAAGACAAGTTCCACTGATTTTTTATTTAATTCACTTGAATCAACTCCAATGAGTGTAATAGCAGTGATAGCATTTTAGCCTTTTGAAGTGGGTGCTTATGTAGATGCTGCACACTTTGCTTAGTTTAATCAACACATTTCAATTTCATTTCCGAATACGGTATTTGACTTCTCATGAATGAATTTGAATACTTATTTTTTATTGTGTATCAAAGCACATCACTAAACTTCCAGAAATGCTTAAATATTACAATAGTTGTCGTACTGTAGCAGCGAGACCCACGACTTATGAGACCATTGATAGATACACTGTATACATGTATCTTCAGGAAAAAAGATCTACTCGCATCACTGAGTAATTCTTCGTCCTTAAATGCCATACTTTATTATTTCAGCACTCTCTTCTAATCTCCTCCTCCAAGTTACGGAATCTTTTACCCGTAAAGTTAAAATCTCTTCCGCAATTTCCATATTCTAAAGAAACGTGATTGCCTATGTATAATTGTGTAGTTTTTGTAATAAGTCGGTCACACATAGTTGACCGCATTTTTAAATTATTCATTAACCAATAATGTTGTAGAAAATGTAAAAGTTTTCAATTGCTGATTTGACTTGTTTTACGTTTTTCATTGCTCTTTTGTTTTTTTTTTGGCTGACTGGGTTTCTATCGTGATTATTCCCTGTATGAGTCTAGTCTTGTTCTGCGCTGCGAAGAAGCAACCAATAAATTCATATTGAGATAAGTCGATCTTTCATTACGGAACCTCAACATGGCAGCAGAGCGTGGTTCCTTGCGTTCCTTGGTTGCTTAAATAGTCTTCGTTGCTTTCAATCGTGTTTTTTCGCGAGTTAAATAACGTTTTCGCGCCACGTTCTCGTTTGGACATTTGCTTGGTTGCACTTGTGAACGAACTGTTTGCTGTTAAGTGTAAAGCATGGAGCTCCATGGAATCGAGAAGTTACGCGGTAGTGAGAACTGGACAATTTGGAAATTCTCGGTGAAAAATGTACTACGAGGTATTGAAAATGCATACGAGGTCTGCACTGGAGAGGTCTCAAAACCAGAGGTTGTGGGAAGCAATTCATCCTCTAATGAGCGCACTTCCTATGATGCAGCGTATAGAGTTTGGGACAAGGCGGATCGAGCGGCATGCCAAGTCTTGGTAAGGTCTATTGAATCTAAAGTGGCTGCTCTTCTCGTCGCGTGTGACTCGGCGAGAGACATGTGGTGCAAATTGCATGCTGTATTCGAACAACAGACTAAACAAGCTGCTCACACTGTTCAAGCGGAATTTTTGGCTTCAATATGAGCCTCGCCGACGATATGGTCACTCATATCGCGAAGTTTGAAGGGTTAGTCTTACGAATGCAGCAGTTAAACGTGAAGCCGGATGAGTCATCGTTGATGGTTAAGTTACTGGACACATTGCCCGACGAGTACGAGAGTCTGAAACAGGCATGGTGGGCGAGACCTGAAGATCATCAGACCTTCGCAAATTTGGTGGCAGTGCTGACTTCTGATGAAATACGTCGTTTGAAACGAGCTGAAAGAAAGGAAGAGGCAGTAGCACTGATGACTGTAAAATCTAAAATTCAGGGAAATAGCAATTTTTCCACTTATGCCGCAGGTTCAAGTAGAAAGAAAGGGGAATCTTCACGAGAGAAAGTAAAAGATAAAAGGAAAATCAAGTGCTATGGTTGTGGTGGACAAGGGCACATAAAAAGGATTGTCCTAGTTGGAAACAGAAGAGGGTACAAAATAAATATAGTGCGCCAGACCGTAATGATGAGGCTGATCAGGCTTTCATTAGTGAACTTTTGAATGCAGAGACTGTTGGTGATATGTGGGTTGTAGACACCGGTGCCACCGATCATATATCTAACCAGAAAGAATGTTTCTCTTCTTTTGAACAGTTTTCAACGCCATTGAAAATACATATTGGCGACAAATCCACAATGGATGCACTAGGTAAAGGGACAATCAAGTTTGAATCCTGTGTTAACGGTAAATTGCTACCTTGTCGCATGCAGAATGTACTATATGTACCCACTGCCCGGAGAAATTTGTTCTCTGTTGTTTCCGCCCTTGATAAAGGCTTGTCTTTTAAGTCGTCGAAAACTAAGTGTGAATTTCTTAAAGACGGTGTAGTGAAAGCTTGTGGCGTCCGGTATGGACAATTATTCAGACTCCACATCCGTGTGCTGAAGTTAGATGTAACGGGTGCCAAAGAGATGAATGTAGCATCGAAAGACACACTACAAATTTGGCATGAGCGTCTTGGTCATCAAAATAAAAGACATGTCCTGAAGTTTCTCAAACAACGGGGAATCGAAGCTACTGAAGGTGAAAGTTTTTGTGCCGCTTGCGTTCAAGGTAAGCAGCACAGGAGTAGCTTTCATTCAAGAAGTCAGCGAGCCAAAGAACCTGGGGAGTTGATACACGCTGACATCTGTGGGCCGATGGAGTGTGAGTCTCTGGGTGGAGCACGTTACTTTCTATGCTTTACATGCGATTACTCGAGGTTTCGCATGGTCTACTTTCTGAAGGAGAAGTCAGAAACTGCACAGAAGATTACAGAAGTGTTGCAGATCGTGAGGAATCAATGCAGACGACCTGTGCGTGTATTTCAATGCGATGGTGGTCGAGAGTTTGTCAATCATGAGGTAGAAAAACTGTTAAAGTCAATGGGTGTGGATTTCTGTGTCTGCAATCCATATACGCCAGAGCAAAATGGTTGTGCAGAGCGTAGTAACAGGACTGTGGTTGAACTCGCTCGCACTATGCTATTAGCAAAGAATTTGCCTAAAACATTGTGAGCAGAAGCAGTTAATACGGCTGTTTATGTTCTCAACCGAACAGGCCCAAGCAGTGTGGATGGAAAAACACCGTATGAGATCTTTACAAGGAAAGAGTTTCATTTAGACAAGCTTCGGGTTTTTGGTATCAACTGTTACATTCACATACCAAAAGTCCGTCGGAAGAAATGGGACCCAAAGAGCCAGCGTGGGGTTTTTGTGGGGTATTCTCAGAATATAGATGGATTTCGAGTGTGGATAAAACCTGGAAACAAGATAGTTCGGAGTTGTGACGTCGTATTTGAACCTGAGACTTGTGGGGGGCTGCTGACGTTATTTCCAACTGACGTGCATGATGAGCTGGAGCCTTCAAATGATCCTGAATGCGTTACTGAACCCAATGATAAATGTGAGAGAAACCTACGGGATCGTTTGAAAATCAAACCACCTGAACGCCTCATTGAGTCAATGTTAGCTGAGGTTGATGAGCCAAGCAGCTACTCGGAGGCAATGAAATCTGATCAGCGATTACTCTGGGAGAAGGCTATGGAGGAAGAGATGGCTGCCTTAAAGGAAAACTTGACCTGGACCCTCACTACGCTACCAGGTAATCGCAAATCCATCTCTAATCGATGGGTTTACAAAGTAAAACGTGCAGGTGATGGTCACATTAATAGATACAGGGCTCGACTTGTAGTGCGAGGGTTTAGCCAGCGAGAAGGAGTAGATTATAGTGAAACTTTTAGCCCTGTTGCCCGGCTCGATACTATACGAGCTGTATTAAGTATTGCTGCCAAGGAACACATGCATTTGGCACAATTTGATGTTAAAACTGCTTTTCTCAATGGGGTTCTTGACGAAGAAATATTCATGAAGCAGCCAGAGGGGTATGATGATGGCACTGGCAGAGTCTGCAAGCTTCACAAAAGTTTATATGGGCTAAAGCAATCCCCCCGGTGTTGGAATAAGTGCTTTAAGGAAGTTCTTAAGGACTTTGGACTGTGTGAGAGTGAAGCAGATCCTTGCTTATTTTATGGGACAAATTGCCATGACAAACTGATAGTGGTCATTTACGTTGATGATGGACTTGTGGTAGCATCAAATAAACATAAAATTACTGAATTTATGCAACGTTTAGAAATGGAGTTTAAAATCACTAGTGAACCAGTGGGATACTTCTTGAACTTACACATAACTCAAAAAACAGATGGTTCAATCTTCATAAACCAAAGTTCTTATGTGGAAGAGGTGCTGCAGCGGTTCAATATGGCTGAAGCAAATCCAGTTTCTACACCAATTGAACAGTATTTGAAAGAAGAGGAAAGGAAGGATGCTGAGAAAACAAGTGCACCTTATCGAGAGGCTGTGGGCTGCCTGTTGTATCTGGCTGTTGCTACTAGGCCAGATATAGCATTCTCGGTGAACTATGCATCCCAATTCCTTGATAACCCAGAGGTAAGACATTGGGGTTTAGTTAAACGGATTTTGAAGTATTTGCAGGGTTCAATGTCACAGGGGATTCTCTACAGTTCATCTGAGAATGGTGGGGAACTAGTTGGTTACAGTGATGCTGATTATGCCAGCGACCCCACTACGCGGCGGTCAGTCAGTGGCATTGTGTTTATGCATAGTGGTGGTGCCATCACCTGGGCCAGCAGGCGGCAACAGTGTGTGTCGCTGTCAACCACAGAGGCTGAGTACATTGCTGCTAGTGAAGCCGCAAAAGATGCTGTCTGGTTGAAGAGACTCTTTGACGAAATTTCCCCATTAAAGTGTCCCCCGGTGTTGTTCTGTGATAACATTAGTTCTATTAAGCTTGCTAAAAACCCTGAATTTCACAAGAGGTCGAAGCACATTGATGTACGTTATCATTTTGTTCGTGAACAACTCCAAAAAGGACAATTATCAATTGAGTATGTTCCAAGTAAAAATCAAGTTGCAGATGTTTTTACTAAGCCTGTTCCAAGAGTACCATTTGAAAATTTGCGTTCTTTATTGGGCATGTGTGAACTTTAATTTGAAGTTGAATGTGAATTATTTATTTGGAATGTAAGGGTTTTCTTTTAATTTTGCTACTGATGAAGTAAGAGTTATTTTTGAGCAAAAGAGA
Source organism: Ischnura elegans (assembly GCF_921293095.1). Taxonomy (NCBI): domain Eukaryota; kingdom Metazoa; phylum Arthropoda; class Insecta; order Odonata; family Coenagrionidae; genus Ischnura; species Ischnura elegans. The sequence continues at coordinate 115,971,268 of NC_060251.1, read as the reverse complement.
TGTTATTGATATTTGATGTATTTCTTTTGTTTGTTATTACAGCAATGTAAACATTTTGGGGGAGTGTTGTAGAAAATGTAAAAGTTTTCAATTGCTGATTTGACTTGTTTTACGTTTTTCATTGCTCTTTTGTTTTTTTTTTGGCTGACTGGGTTTCTATCGTGATTATTCCCTGTATGAGTCTAGTCTTGTTCTGCGCTGCGAAGAAGCAACCAATAAATTCATATTGAGATAAGTCGATCTTTCATTACGGAACCTCAATAATTTTTTAAACCATTTTCTTTAATATCCAAGGGGACTTAAAATGCCTGAATAGTAAAGACAAGTTCCACTGATTTTTTATTTAATTCACTTGAATCAACTCCAATGAGTGTAGTAGCAGTGATAGCATTTTAGCCTTTTGAAGTGGGTGCTTATGTAGATGCTGCACACTTTGCTTAGTTTAATCAACACACTTCCCCGCAAGCCGCCGCATGTGGCGGGGGAAAAAATTTCGCCCCCGGGTGGGCTCGAACCACCAACCTTTCGGTTAACAGCCGAACGCGCTAGCCGATTGCGCCACGGAGGCCATTGAAAGTATTGGCAATCATAGGTGAACTTTGTGTCAGGTTGGCTTCTGCCGACTGATATATTCCCTGAGTTTTTAACTAACTGTGCGTTTAATGAAGAAATTATACCGTCTCTACACTAAAGGAACAAAACATCACTTTGGTAGGAACAAGGTATGAGCAGGCCGGGAACTAGGGCGGGGCAAAGGGTGCAAGTGCCCTGGGCGGCGGATTTTACGGGGGCGGCAATATTTTCAAAATTTATTTAATTTTTTTAAGTAAATTATTTAACAATAATTATTAATTTATAAATTATAATCAAATAATATTAATAAAACCTCTTAAATACAAACACGGATTAATTTCAACTACCGAAACTCAAAAAATAGCTTACGGATGTACTACATTGTGGTAGGTGGAAGGGGTCGTGGGGGGTGGGAGGGCGGCAAACTGATCTTTGTACCCTCTGATAACGCTCCTAGTTCCGGCCCTGGGTATCAGATTTCTATACGACCTTGAGATTACGTATAAAAATGTAGATCGCCATCCTCAAAGTTTTTTTTCCTGTTCCACACCACTGCTGTAATAAAAAGCGGACTTAATGATTATCGAGCAACACTAAAAGTCGTTGGAGGAAACAGGATCTAACTTTTGTGCCTATTCTCGAGATTTTTTGAAGAGAATGTGCTGAAGTGAACAATCAATGAAGCCAGGAGCAGACAAAATTATTAGGTCGAGGGCCGCATTACAGCAGTGGGCCCCGCCGACGTCGAAAAAGAGTCCACGCAGCGCTGCGGCGTCGCTGAAAATGAAATTGGTAAAACTCAAACACGCACCCCGGTAATACTTGTTACGGTTGTACCAAGGCCCTTTGTACGGTAGCCTTCTGGAGTGAGCGCTTATTTATCTGCGCATCTACACATTCCACGCCAGCCGCCTCAATGGTCGTGTGGAGGGGGAAAAAATTTCGCCTTCGGGTGGGCTGGAACCACCAACCTTTCGGTTAACAGCCGAACGCGATTGCCGATTGCGCCACGGAGGCCTTTGAAATATAAAGCAGTCTCATGTCAACTCTGAGTTGAGAGTGAGGAGCAGGGTTGGAGGTTACCTTCAATTTTCAACCATAATTTTCGCTTCTGCAAGCTTTTGCACGGTGTTGAGCATGCATTTTAAAGCGTAAATTCGGAGCACGAATATTACAAAATATGATCCTCAAGTCTGTCTCTAAATTTCATTCCTCACCGCGTATTTAAATGGGTTCACGAAAGTCGCTACATGCTTAACTAAGGGGCATAGTGATCCGAGTTTGACGGGAAAATAAGGAATAATACTTAATGGGATTCAACTGAAATTTATATGCATGATGATGTTATCTATCAAATTCATAACTTTTCAATGCTATTCCTCGCAATAATAAACATTTCACTGCAAAATATTGGAAAAAGTGGATCGCATTGCACTCATCACCGCGCCGCGGACATTTCTGAAAACCAATTAAAATGCGACCGAAGTGGCAACAGAAATCAGCTTTTTTGGGATGGAATTGAGCCTCCGCTATACAGTCCTCTTGCTTCGGAGGATAACCTCAATCAGTAGTTTTTGCGAATCAATGTAGGTGTGGGTGAAACCGAATGGAACTTTTTCCTAAGTAATTAAATTTCACTTTCGGTACGACAGGTTCTCATCTTGTTGTGAAAATTGAATTTACATAAGAAAAAATATTTACCTATATCTAGTGAAAAGAAAAAAAAATTGAAATAAATTGACTCAAGCGTTTTCCATGTTACATCCAAAATACTTATTTATTCTATTTCCAATTTAAAATCCTCAAATAGCAGTAAAAGCGGTGGTGATATAGATTATATAGTCTCTTGAAGTGGGTGATTATTTAGCTGCGCACTCGGAATACAGCGGCAGTCTCGATCGCGCTCTCTGGCTGGCCTTTGCTGGTTAGTGTATTCCCGGACACCATAATTGTTACTATCACTGTTAGAAGTAGCTAGGATTTTCCTAATACCCCGTACCCGTCGAATTGTTAGCAAAAAAGGTCATCTTTGGGTTTACCATTTGCTGTCGAATATTTACTGTCGGAGCCCATGTCTGAGACTTGTTAAGTTAATGTAGTGCGTTTTGATGAATCAATGGACGTAGTTCGCTTGATTATATTTTCAAAATCATTCGGATACTTTCTAAAGAGTTCTTAGTTCCAAATTCAGGGGGTGACTACACGCTCGAGGCCCAAATAAAAAAGAATGAAGACATATCAGCCCACATAACCTGCGGCTAATCTTGGCAGAATACATGTAAATATAATCTTATTTTCTTTCACTACATTAAAATGTGTCCACCAGGCGGATAAGAGGTCTTCTTGGGACCCATCTCAGACGGTGGCGCAGCGAGGAGGGGTTTTGGGGGATAAAACACCCCCCAGAGCTCACAGAAATTTTTAAGTTAAATCTATTTTACTTAATTGGATTAATGTTGCTTATAGAAGAGTGTGAGGATTCATAAAATATCCCTCAGAAGGCCGTAAAAATCACCATTTTGAACCATTTATCTTTATTTTTTTCCGGCGGAAGGCCTCCGCACCTCCCGCTAACCCTGGTGGGTATGCAATACCCCAAGCACCCCAGTATTAGTTGCGCCTCAAACCCCCCCTAGCTGCGCCCCTGATCTCAGATGCCTTAGCTCGGAGACCACAGAATGAAGTCTTTTTAATTATTTTTGTAGAAAAACTGGTTTTTGGCCTACTTTTTCACATCGTCAGCCGTACCATTCAGTGACAACATAGTTGTGATTTTTTAAATCATCATTGATTTAATCTTACCTACCTTTGCAAATAAAAAATATTAAAAATTTGCGGAAGTGAGACCGTTTCGTTTACTATTGTATCGAATGTTCATGAGTCAAAGTTGCTGTCGTTATTCTAGGAAACGGTCATACACTACTTTGCATCATTTAAATAAATCGCTACCTTGGTTTGACAAGGTTCTAACTGACATTTTTGCAAAATTTGGAATTTCACGCAAGATAACTAAGTTTATGTTTCTCTATGTGTTGCACCGGTTTTTATTCCTCTATGTAAAATAATAACAGATTTATAACAGTGACAAAGTTCCAACTGCAAGGAGAAAAAAACAATATTTGGGGTGATAAGGTTCTAACTGCATTTTACTTATTTTATTACTCATATAAACATGTAAAAAAATAAAATAAATAACATGTTATCTTAAAGTAATAATTACTAGTGTATCTAGTGGATCACTGGTGTATGCGCCAAAAATCAAAAATAAATTCCTATTAATAATATAAATAGAGCAGTTTAAAACTTTGACTAGGTTTTTCTCAAAACCAGCTGATGGTCAGTTAGAACCTTGTCAAACCAAGGTAGCGAAATTACGATATATTGAAAATGGAAAATATTTTCTGCTAAGTGTGTGAACTCTCTCGAAAATGGCAACAACTGTTCTGATCTTAGCAACATTCGACGCGCCTACGAAGAATATCTAAGACTTGGTAAGTTAATGGAATGCGTTTTGATGAATCAATGGTCGTAGTTGACTTGAAATATTTTCCGAATCATTCGAAAATTTTCCAAATAATTCCAAGTTCCAAAGATTCCTTTGAAATTTCCAAGACCTCCAGGAATAAATTTCCCCTCGAAGAAATTTTAGACACAAAAGAAATACAAGAAAAGTTAGTTTTGGAAAGTTTAACTTGAGATCGTTACCAGTACAGTACTTCTAAGAACGCTGGATAATTCGGTGAGATGAATTTGTTTCACATTTCCTTATAATTCGATGCAAGAATTTATTCAGCCAATACGGTAAAGAAGATGGCAATGAGGAGACCATCCCGCTCAAACCAGCACAAACCTTTTAAAATCCACAAATTACACACCATCTGAAAAAATAAACAAAAAGAGGTGGTCAACAATTGATGACAAGGAACTCATATTTATTTACGTTACGAAATATACATGTACCGATTCCCGTAACACCTCAAGGAAAATACCGGCCATTTACTACAAATACAATATTTAAAGGGGAAAGTTGAAGAAATGGATTCGCAAAAATATGGTCAAGGCAGGGTAAGTATATTTAAAGTAAAGAGAAGTTCTGTTAGTTTTACTCATTTCAAGCATCTAACGAGGAAGGCATTAAGGTGGCTTAAATATGGTTAATGGTCGCATTATCTTTCAGAGCAAGTCAAGATCAAGATCACGACCTCAGCCACGGCGGTCGAATGAACGTAAAATATCCCGAAATCCATTTCTCAATTTTATTCGAGATTTAAGAGAGGTTAGTGGTGTGGCCAAGCTCATATTTCCTACTTCCTTCCTAGCTTTTAAGTACTTCTAAATCAAATTGTATTTGCACCGTTCGATTCATTGATTGTAATTCAGCCAATTTATTCATCACAACGGAAATAATATTAAATTAACCGGTATTGATATATATTTAAAGTGGAATAACATCGTATCTGATCTCTTTCAGGATGCTCCAGACACCATGACTTATAAAGAGGTACTCATTCAAGCCGGAAAGAGATGGAAAAAAATGCCTGCTAAGGAGAAAAAAATGTATATTGACGAGGCTTCAAAGATTGCACGGGACGCTCCGCCAAAAAAGGATACAAAGAAGAAGCCGAAAGGAACAACGGTAAGCATCTATTAAGGAGGCAAATGAGGCCGAATAACAGCGAACAGATAACTTAAGTGGTGAAATTGATTTTTATTTCAGGATAAAAAGAAAATCACCAATAGCAATAAGAAGAAGGCAGCCAAGCGGATGAGGGACAACGATGATGCCTCTACGATATCGTATGACTCAGATTGCACGCAGGAATCAAGCTACTAACGTCACCAGACCAGAGTCGTCAGCTCGAAAACCACTCGTTGAAGAAGAATGCATCCAAATTGTTGCTTTACAACCTGTAAACACAAAACCAGTCTTCTTCTCATAAGTCATGAGATCATAAAATCTTAAGTAATTAACATTTTATGATCCTGTGTTGGCTAGTTGGTTGCATATGTTGGCCGCATGGCTCTAAATTAAAGTTTCTTTTTCCGTACTCAAAAGTACTTGAGGTTTACGGCTTTACATGGACGATTAAAAAGACAGGTTAAGCCAAGTGATTATATTGAAAGTTAAAAAATAAACAACGTGATGTAAAAATAATTACTTGGTAGATGACAATCCTCACGCCATCATGACGAGTATTATGATAAAATAAATTGTCTCCACGACCTTAATGTGATTCTTTGGAAATGTACATTGAATTTTCGTGATAGCTGTTCGTCTGACTCCAATGTTTGAGTTTGTAAAGAGTTATACAAAAATAAAATGTGCCTTAATTATGCGTTTGGAGTTTTCATCAGTGAGAGATAGAGAATAAGATCCTGATGCCTTTTTTCATTGTCAATTCAATTGGTTTCAAATACTGTCCGAGACAGGGGCGCAGCAAGGAATTAAGGTTGGGAAGGGTTTAGTTGCAACTAATACCGGGGTGTGTGAGGGTATGGAATATCCACCAGGGTAAGCGGTAGGTGCGAGATTAATAAATTGCGGAATTTTATGATAAATGGTTCAAAATGGTGAGTTTTACGGCTTTCTGAGGGATATTTTATTCATCCTAACACTATCTTATTAGTAATATCTATCCTATTAAGTGAAATGGATTAAACTTAAAAATTTCCCTGAGCTCTTGGGGGGGGGGGGGGGGGGGGGGAGGGGTTATCCCCCAAAAAAAAAACCCCTCGCTGCGCCACTGGTCCGAGATACAGTCTAACTTCGATAAGTCAAAGTGCCTTGAAGAGAATGAAAGCTTTGAATCATACAAATTGTTAGAAAAAATAAATTCCGGCATTCGTCTAACTCCGGATTGAGGTTATATCTAACTTTAAGAAAATGAGAGCTTCAAAGAATCTATGGAAGCCGGACTATGTATTTTTTATTAGATTTTTTCAAACTAGGGATGGTTTTTATGGGTTGTGATTTAAAAAAAAAATCATATTTTCTGGCATTCTTGAATTGAAAGTTAAATACTTCTTGTAAGATAACTCTGTTTTTCTTGAACGGGCTAATAACGACCATTCGGGATAAAATTTCATATTTGAGTTTGTGCAACCAAAAGGAAAAAATGAGGGATTTGGTGCCAGATTTTTTTTGCTTAAATAAGGGACACCCATCCACAGCCAAAATTAAGAATAAGCAAAGCTTCTGCGTCACAGGAAGTAAGAAGCAAATACTTAAACTAGTTGTTTTGCCCTTTCACTCCATCATGATAACTCAACTCTATTTACAAAGGAAAATAGCCTTAATAGGGAAGAAATGAAGGGAAAAAGAAGACATTAGGTGGAGAGCAATGCGATAGGAACTACGAAACGTACCCAACCGACGAATGCGTGTACCCATAAATTATGTATTGTTATAATTTAATTACTTACTATAATTCTTTATTTTTGAACAGTATAGAATGAAATGCAATTTCAAAAAATAAATCTTATTCCTCTTCGGTACATTAGATAAGTATCCAATAATCATCTTTCATTTTCATTTTGGTTGGAATTTCCATCATAAATTTTCACGATACTTAAAATAGAAGAAAGAAAGTGTTCACAAAAAATATCCTCAGTAAAATTATTATCATTATAAATCAAATGCCTCCAGACAAATCTTTCTATGGGTGTTAATAAATATTCAACAGAAAATTCATTTTAGAAGAATAGACAAACTAAATGCTGGTAAGTACAATGAAGGATCAATTTTCCGCATTACTTTAAAATCTTATTTGACACCGTGACTCACCACAGACAGAAATCTAAGGAAGCCAACATTGTCATGAATTTCATGATCATTTCCTCTTGATTAACTAAGGTGTGCTCGTAAATTGCACTTTTTAGTGGGTTTGACAGGCAGGTCGTCTTGTTTCTCACCATTTTCTTCCACCTCTTTCTTTTTGGCGTTCAAGTAAGTTTCAACCGCTTCCCTCGCCAAATCATCCCTCCATTGATAAAGTTCGTCCATCCTCGAATCCAAGTATTCGGCCTTCGAACCCAGGGCAGTGAACGCCTCGAGCGTATCAACACTCGAAGCCAAATCGTCGGGATATTCTATCCCAGAATTTTCAATTTTCCACTCATCGGGTGAATCCAAACATACGACCTCCCTTTCCGTGCTGACTTTTGATTGGCGTTCCACGAGAAGCTCCGGATTGATGCACTCGAAGAGATCCTTGCCTAAATCCCCTTTCGATCTTCTCACGATTCCACCCTTCAACACGCATCGGCGCACTTCGTCTTCGAAATCGGAACGCTCCACGAATCGGGCGATGAACTTCTTCGGATCCTTCGGTCGACTGAGATACACGGCCCTGAGTATCACAGACACCAAGGCGGTGACCTTGCGGAGGGAAGGAAACATCATGATACTTCAATTACTGGCGATTTATGAATTAAATTTGGGAGGCCACTTTAGGATCGGATACCTCCCATTCGACCGGCCGCATTGCTTTTGGTGAGTCATTGCATATCGGTATTACGCGATATATAACGAAATGAAAGGGACGACGGTTGGATCCCCTCGAGCAGAGGGAAATCACCAAAGAGATGGATGTATAACGATGAATATTAAACCCATTCCCTCTTGCGGTAGACCAAGCGCATCCCCCTGCTTACGCTTAAGCCAGGTGTAAAAACTACAACAACCCAGAAACATGGAAGTTCCGAAGATGGCACATGAATGCATCTAAACAGGTTGTACGAGTCTACATCAAGCATATATCATTTTACGCCATTATGTTCCACGACACCCCGCCTCACACCGTTGATTTCTTACGCAATCTTTATGAAATTTTCAGAGCATAATAAAATACGTTAAAATAAAATTACTTTGTTCTATTCCACACTTTATTTTAAATAGCACGACCCGGGTTTCAGCACCTCATGCTATGATCAGGTGATGATAGCATGAGATGATGAAACCCAGGTCGTGCTATTTAAAATAAAGTGTGGAATAGAACAAAGTAATTTTATTTTATTCTATGATGAAGCAGTTCCACAAAGTAACGCCTGAGACCGTGTCTTACATAATAGAATAGACACTTATCAATGGCCATCTTAAATTTTAAAAATAAAAAATACTTCCGAGAAAATACTGAGGTAAAATTTTCAAATTTGATGTACAGGCCAATGTTGTCCTAGGTGTACTTGAAACTAGCGCTGCGAACCGGAGGCAGTTTTCCGGAGATAGAATTAGTGTACTATAATAAGGGTATCATAATACTTGCGATAGTGTAGCTCTAGGATAGCTTGACTCAGATAAGGCAAAATAAGCTCTGCATGCAACGTAAACAACTTATTTTATTTGCAAATACTATCTGCATTCATCACTGACGACGCTAATTTTTCGTTTTTCTGTAACTAACTAGTAGTTTTATTTGCATGGTAGCATGTTCGTGTCATTATCCCCCCCAAGCAACGTGGGGTCCGGGAAAATTTTAAAAAACTGACACACCTGAAAAAACATTTTACATCATTTTAGCAATTAAAATTTAACTTTAAGCAAATGAAATTATTACACGTCAAAACTAAACAGTAGTTTTCAATAATTTTTTATTTCTCTAAGGCTTTGGGGGGATCTATTCCCCCTCATTCCCCCCCTCCAATAGCTACGCCACTGGCCTCCGCACAGTTTTGCCGGTGAGTAGATGAATGAAATGTGTAAAAATACTCAGCCGCTACAAGAAAATAGCTTTGCGGCTCCATTACCATGCATAATGTGGCATAACTACCTATCACGGCAGTCTACTGAGGAATAGTTTTAGCAAGATTGAGGAAAGCGCATTCAGGATGGACGCATACATAGGAATATCTCAAAAAACTTGAGCAGGGAAACATATTTTTGCCATCGGTATGTAAGTATACATGATTGTAAATAAAAGTGCATACATGCCTATACGATTCTAATTATTTCAATGCCTACTTTATGGAAGATTTTAATCATATTCTCGAGTAAAAAGAGGAATAGTAAAGTCCCCTTATTACCTGAGGGTGACTCGATAAGTAACGCCGGCTGCCTTTCCGTATAACTGGCGTTTTTAATCTATTGAGATTTGCCTGCTGCGCTGCCGACAGGGCTCCTCTGTCATAAGATAGCATACCCCATGGTGGAGCTGCGGGATCATTGATCACTTCTGGGCGCGTGGGAAGGGTTTCATCAACCAACACCAAATCTATTCCGCCGAACATCTGAAGAAAATATGAGCAAATTAAGTTAATTGCTCCAAAATCAAGAAGGCAAGTTTTTTTCACGAATAAAACCCTTTATCTGCGACACTTATATGTAAGGAGGGTTAGTTTAATTAAAATACAACTTTATGTTTGAAAAACTGACCTTCCTGAAATAATGCTACCAGTAAGATGATTTTGAATCTGTCGCAAATCTTGAACGACCAGCCACAACCCTGTGCTTGAATGAGTTGTTTATCCAACGAATAGATGGCATTCACGTCGCTAGGCTGAACAGCGAATTTCGCAGCATTTGAAGTTGCCAATGTTGCGATCAGCTGTGAATGCTGTGATGCCGTGAGCTCGTCTTTGATTAGTTGCACAATATGGAATGGTAGTTATAAATTCCTTATCGCAACGACCTCAAACATAAAAATAAAATGAAAAGTTTAAGTAACAGTTGAGTGTACTCTACGTTTGTTTCCTTGAATATGAGGCGGGTATTAGCGGCATATCTTCGGCTACTAGAAAACCACCCATGGAAAGTCCAATCCATACAAACAGGTTTGTGTGCTTTTCCTAGTACCAAGGGCAATAATGTTCACACGAGCTGGATTTTCATTTTTTTTGTACTTACAGGTATTCTAATGTCTGCTGGAGATGTAATTTCCCAGACAGTAGTAGAGAAGAAGAAATTTTCGGAGATGGATCCTGTCCGAGTGGCGAGGTTTGGGGCATTAGGTGTAGTGTTTATGGTATGTATTTGTTTTTTTAATTGCCGTATTTATTTTACTGATAGAAATTAAATGTATCTTGTTTTATTAACGTCCATGAAAGACGTACGGTTAACCTCGGCAACCTTAAAAGTCCTCGAATGATTGATCACGAATGCAGCGTCTTTTGCTTTCAAGGAAACTTGTATAAAAGTGAATGGGCATTATATTGAGTTATATTGGAACCTCACGTTGGTAGTTCGCTTTAAGTTGATATAAATCAACGAAACTTTGACAATTCACTGGGCGATGTAGGTACTCTTATTATTGTTAAGATTGATGTATGCAAGTTCGTACCCCCTCTTAAATTTGTTATTTTCACCAGTAAGTAATTGATAGTTTCACCTGTCTGTATAATTCCAGCAGATACGTTAAATGGCTACACATTCCTATTTTTCATATTTGGTGTAGCTACAATCTTGCTGTAACCTATTTTGAAAATGGTAAAACTAGGTTGAACTCGTTGCTCCAAATAGTTTGGCAAGTAACAGAAACTAAATGCGGCTTGGACTCTTGATAATAGCTGTTTTATTCCAAACGTGTTACAATAGTCCTTTTTTTTGTTTAAACTCACTTTTGGAACAGCGTTAATTTTTGTCCTACCTAAGTTTCCTATTTAAACCTTTTCCATTTGATTGTATCTATTTCAAGTGAAGCGAGTTCAGTTGGAGTCATTTTCAGACCACAAAATCGATCAGAACCTTCTTTATTGGCCAAAAGTTATCTTCATCTCGATTGAATTTGTTTTCAGTGAAATTTACTTTCATTATTGTGATCAAACACTACAGAACTTTCATGAATTGGGGAGGGAAAAATACAATTGTTAAAAAAACACAATTTCTTCATCTTGGCTATTCTTACCCACTACATAGTGTGCTTCATTCAATGCTTGATTGTGCCAATCGGTATTTCATATCTTTGACAGGGTCCTGCACTTTGGGCGTGGTATCAAACCCTGCATCGCTTTGTTGGGCCTGGAGGAGGAGGTGCGAAAGCACGTATGGTTCTTGGTCTTAAGAAAGTGTTTTGGGATCAGGTGGTGCTGGCGCCACCATTCTATGCTGTCTTCATAGTTGTGAATGGAGCTGTCCAACAGCAGGACTGGCAGTCTATAAGGAATAGTATGGATAGCAGTTTCAAAGACATTATGATTAACAATTGGAAGGTAAATATAATTACTTTTTGTTCTACTTGCAGTCATTGCCGTAATTAGTGAAATGATATTTGTTTGATTTTAGTACATGGTAGTATTATTAATTATTCGTTATTTGTATCCTTACTAGCTTTGGCCTGCCGTTCAATTCGTCAACTTCAGTTTTGTACCTTTGAAATTTCAAGTCCTCTTTGAGCAATCATTCTGTCTCATATGGAACACTTACTTGGCATGGAAGATAAATCGTAGCCAAGACAATGAAGAGCTTGAAACAGGAGAGGATTCATCAGAACGAGGAGAGAAGCTTAAACAATAAAGTTCTATGAATTAGAGTAACATTTAGGGAACTGCAAATAAAAGGGTGTTGGAAGGAAGGAGTTTCACCCATTTTTGGGCAAGGAACTTCAGGTGAGCTGTGAGCAGATATTCAAAAGATTCTTGCCATAATTTTTCCTGGAGAGTGGAATCGAAGCCATATCACACATTTTAGTTCATGCCTTTTTCTATCTTCTCATTAAATAATGGAAGCAAGTGCATATATGCTCATGCAGTAGTTCGATGAACATTTTAAGCTATTACAAAACATGAAGTGTGAATCTCTCTTCTTCTCTGCAGGGCAAATGGTGTTCATTATGCATTTATTCTTAACATTTTGAAATATTACAATCTTCTACTTTTTAACTTTGCCAAAGACTTGAATTGTATCTTTTCAATAGGCTGTGAGTTTAGTGATAAGTCCCCCATATATGAGCTTATGTTTGAGATATTTGATCTAGCCATCTATTACCATTGTGTGTTCTTCTCTATGTTATTGATTTTGAAGTACCTATGTATCTATAACTGTTAACTTTTGGCAGTTTTACTTGCCAAATGACTAAGATTGCTAGGTAGGCTGTTGAAAGTGTTAATTTCTTCTATAACTTAAGATATCTCGGGTTTCCTTCTGCAAGGATAAGTTCCATCTTTTATAACTCAGCCACGAATGGGAGCTTCCAGCACTCGTATAAGATGTGTTGATCTTGAGTCAGTCTCCACATGAGAAAGGTGGTTTGTCAAGAGAAGTGTGAGGCACATGAGATAGCAATTTTAGGAGGTAGGATGGACTGAAGGGCTGAAGAATTTTGGTGTGTTGGGGGAATTTGTGATCACTATCTGGGAATGGGTTCCCCGTTGATCAGGGTTCTTCATTTTACTGGACTAATCCTCTAGCCTCCAATTTTAAGTAGTACTTGAAAACAATAAATCTATCATTCACATTTGTTCAATCTAGTGGCAAGGAAAATTACATGTGTGGAAAAGATGGATTGAACAATCATTTTTTTTAATTTTTCATTGAACTTGGTGATTTTTCCCAGGATAATGAGGAAAAATTATCAAGTTCAATCATTCATTATGAATAAAGTTCTACATAGTTAATGCAACATCCTTCATCTTTTTGGAAAGATATCTAAGACTACTGAGGTGAGGTATGATAATGATCAAAAGATGGAATCATCGATTGAGGTCTAGCAAGAATACCATGCACCTCATTTAAGTTGCATTCATTTTTGTACGGTTCTGTTTCATGTGATAGTAGAATATACCATGGAAAACGTATTCCTTTTGTTCCTCTGTAGATCAGGCATCTTATTTAAGCAACCATTCCTGTGAAATACTATTTTTCTCAGATAAAAATCTTCCATCAAAATCACTTTTGTAAATAATTATTGTTGAAAATAGATAAATTTCTACTGTGACCTTATTATGTATATATTTTATGGAAATCAATGTATCTTATTTGGTATTGAATGACTAAAAGGAGAAGTTACAGAGTCAACGGTGCTATTAGGTGTTGCGGATGAATAAATTTCTTGAACAGAGACTTTCGTTTTGTTAATTGATTTATGTTTCATTGTGTTCCCCAAGAAGCAATTTTTAAAAATCCTGAGATTTCCTGTTGTTTCAAGGCATTTGTTTTATTTTCCAGGATTCATCAAGTGGTAAACAGTATTTTTTTTGCTAATTATGGCTCATGGGCTAAAAATTACTGACCTCATAATTGGTGAAATCGACATTTTAATTTTGTGCATAAGATCTTGAGATGATAGTAACTTACCTATAAATGCAAGTTACACAAATTAAATGGACAAATCCATAAGAATATTTTTTTCCAGATGCTATATTCGTCAAAAATTGGGTGTTTCCAGGATACTTCCCAAATTCCCTCCTTTTTCCATAAGATCAAATTCACTGAGTATTCAAGGTCTTTGGTAATTCCCTGGTCAGCGGGAATCTCATTTTGTGTCAAAATTTCTCATCAGCTAAAATTTTGGATGCTATATTGACATCCCTGCCAATGACTCATCGTTATTGCTCTTCTGTATAATGTCATGTAGTATTGAAGTTGTAAATGAGTCCTGAAAAGCATCTGACAACTGGCCATAAAGAGAAGAGAAGGCATCGCAGAGTCCGCCCGATATTTCAGTGTCTCCTGACAGGGGTGATCGACTGCTACACGACCTGGGTCTAAACAATAGAAAATGGCGGGACCCCTGTAGGTAAGTGTAGCGCAGTTCAGAGTGCTCAGTATGAAGGCAGTCAACTGGCTGATGGAACCAGTTGGTCACTTCTTAGAGCTGGGTTGACATAGGCGTAGGCTTCAAACAGCCAAGTCCTTGATGACGAACAACCTAACTTTCCAATTTTTAGGTGGCCCTAATCTTCCATAGGCCGTGTAGCATTTAACTGAGCAAATTCTGACCTTAATTCCTGGGCTAGCATGCAAAATCAGGGAGGGTTGGGAGAAATTCCAAATCAAAATATTAAATCCCATTAGAAAGAGCAATAACAGATACTGGGGTCACTCGGCTGATGCTCGTGATGTCTACCTCCTTACCAGGGGATGTGGCAAATGTGATATGGTCCTCCCCCGGAAAAGTTTAAGAATTTGCATGGATATGGATTTTGTCACTATTCTGACTCTAAAAAAACTAGATAAAAGCTAATTAAAATATCAATTTCGTAAGAAAAAATACTATGAAAAGTTAAGAATTTCACAGCTGATGTAAGTATGCATTAGGATTTAGTTCCAAATTGTCATAAGAGTAATAATGGTAGAAGAATTTGGCATAAATTACCATTGTGCTAACAGTTAATTAAAATATTTTTAATTAAAAAGGAAGGGGGAGAAAGTTTACCGCACCAGTGTAATGGAGAAGTGTACAGAATTTTGAGTACCTATTGGTAATAATTGTAGCTTATTTGGACTTTTCGACCCATTCCGTCTGCCGAAATCTTTTCATGAATTGCAATTTCAGGTGACTTCAGGAAATGACCCTGTTATCAAATGGCCGTAATATTTTTACGAGGGTCAATTTTTTTGTGTATGAGCAGTCTCGGCCAGGGAACCTGTTGCAATATATTAAATGAAAATGTAAGTATGTGTAGCTTTTATTAAACGTAAGTATACTTATAGTTCGGCCATATACCTTCATCAAGTCTATGGTGCAGTTCGGTCTCATGCGGGCGGCCAGTTTTCCTGCGAACTAAGATTTGCTATTTTGTTAATTCATTTCGTCATCATCACCTGTATATGTGTGCGTAAGTCGCAGAAGCATATGCTCAGTGATGTAGCCAGGGGGTGCAGAAAACTCCCTTAAACTGATGAATTTTAGCATAAATATATTAACCTATAAAACAAATTTATTCTGCACCACCAATATGTTTTAGGAAAACAGCTCCCCGATGACCCCAAAAGTGCCAATATAGCATAAAACGTGATCTCTGGAATTGAAAATTTCATATTTTCCTTAGAGGGGGGCTCCATCCCCAGGGTCGTGCTCCCCACTCCCCAGCACATAGCCTGGGCTCGCTCCTGCATCTGCCGTACATACTACGTTGGCATGCAAATTGATATTCCTGTGACCTAGGTGAGGAAAGGTTTTGATAGTCACAATAATTAAATTAGAGATGAAATACAATAGAATCCATCACTTATACATTTTTAAAAATGTTTCACCCAGGGGGCACACCAGGTCACCTCTTGGGTCAGGGCGGGCATAGATGAAGCTCCACTGGAGAATTCCTTACATCTGATATCTCTTACATATTTACAAAACTACATGGGGAATTGCATGGCTAGCAAATGTTATTATCACTCCACCCTAACGTTTTCCTCTCTAAGGATCGGATCAGGGGCGCAGCCAGGAATTAAGGCTGGGGGGGTTTAGGTGCAACGAAAACCGGGGTGTGTGGGGGTATGGAATGCCCACCAGGATAAGCGGTACGAGCGAGATTATTAAATTGCGGAATTTTAAAGATAAATGGTTCAAAACGGTGAGTTGAGAACTGAGAATTTCTCTGAGCCATGGGGGGGAGGGGGGTTTATCCCCCAAACCCCTCGCTGCGCCACTGGATCGGATGAATATGATGCCTTTACTCTAAACTTCGGAAAAAATAAAACATTAAAAAGGAAGTTCACACAATCCTCCCTGCCTGTCATAATAAATTTATTTAACAAACACCTTTTTGTCAACATTCCTCGAAAAAAGAACCGAACATGTTCGGGGCAATGAGGTCACTGAACTTATTATGGATAACTTTTTCATTACAATTCAAAATGGCATTCTTCAATGAATAGCCGAGTCGAGCGACGGCTGACCTCATTCTGAAACTGCAGGCGTGCATTCTGGAGATAAGGAACAAGCGGCACTCACTGCAGGCTGATATGATACTCATCCTCACTATAAATGAGCCGAGTTATCAGTTTGCTATAAGCAAACGTGTTCGCGGAATTCCAAAAAATGTGCGGTAAAGAGAAGCAGAAGGGTTGTCACGTTTTTCGGAAACTAAGATAACATATAGGATTCATTCAAAAATGCACATCCTCGAAGTACCTTTTCTATTTTCCTCACTACTTATTCCAAATTTCCGCCAAAGTGATTTAGCGATGATATAACATTTCTGGTTCTTTTACTCTATAGATATTTGATTTGTAGAAAGCTCGCAGACGTTCTGGTCGTAAATGCTAACTTAGATTTCGGATTGATGCAGCCTCTGTAATTCTAATTTGCAGGGGGGAGGGGGGTCCAGGGGCTCCAAAAATGAGGAAAATAAAGACATTATAATCTACTGTAGTCTGAATTGAATTTATGAATCATACGCGAGGGCATGGTCACGGATTGCAATGATAATGATGATAGTGGGTGCTCGAACGAGTTTTAAGCGAGTGATAGAGCAACGCAAATAGGGCAAATCACAGCAAAAAGGAATTGACAATTCCTCACCTTGATAATGTTACGCCGTAACGAGACCAGTGGCGCCGACTCCATGGGGCCTGAGGGGGCCCGAGCCCCCTCAAGAATTCGCGATGGGTGAGAGGAAAATATGTGACTGGCTTGTCGATTTTCCCCTAGTGTCCAGATATCGAGATTCGAGTTATCAGGGTTCTAATGTTGATCATATGACTCTTCTAAAATTCTTAAAAAACTTAAAATTCACTTCTTATAAAATTTCCCGGGGAAAGATCCCCGGTTTAAGCCCCCCCAATATTTTTTGTAAGTCGGCACCCCTGAACGAGACCATTGTCGGTCATAATAAATCACCATGTGGAAAAAGCCAAGTTTTTATTCTTTCATCTCCCACCTCAGATTTGCTCCGAAATGAGCATTTTCGAAGCCGGCTATTAGTGTCGTACGTTATGCCTGGAGGCAGTGGCGCAGCGAGGGGGGGTTTTGGGGGATAAACCCCCCCCCCCCGAGAGCTCAGGGAAATTATTAAGTTTAATCCATTTTACTTAATTGGATATATATTACTAATAGAATAGTTTAAAGATAAATAATATATCCCTCAGAAAGCCGTAAAACTCACCATTTTGAACTATTTATCTAAAAATTCAGCAATTTATTAACCTCGCACCTATTGCTTATCCTGGTGGGTATTCCATACCCCTACACACCCCGGTATTAGCTGCACCTAAACCCCCCCAGCCTTAATTCCTAACTGCGCCCCTGCCTGGAGGTATTCTCGGACTTATAGTCTGTATACCGTAAGTTGGCGCATGGGCCCGCGAAGAACCTGAGCCGCGAGCAAAGGAGGGGCGGAAAGGACCGACAAAAAAAAACTGTATGGGACCGACAGACACATGTAGCTGGCCCTCTTCTCCCCCCGTCGAAGGCAACTAGCTCCTCTGATAGAATTATTAACTTTTTTTACTTTCTCATTATATCTCAATCTAAATAGCACATATGTAGAGAACTAAAAAAGCTAAGAAGAATGATATAAGACACGGAGTGCTCCGATCATAAATAACGAATTGGTCGATAGTTAAAACAAAACATACCTACTGTTTAGCGGCTAAAAATAACTTTCGACGGGGGGAGGAAAGGGCCAGCTACCTTTGATGTCGGTCCCATACAGTTTTTTTTGTCGGTCCTTTCCTCCCCTCCTTTGCTCGTGGCTCACGTAGGTACTTCGCGGGCCCGTGCGCAAACTTACGGTATACACACTCTAAATGGTATCATTAGAATTTGTTTACGTTTTTCCTCGACTTCTGCGACTTTCGTGGTTGTTGACTGCCCATTGAGGGGCAGGCTTAACGTCCCTCCCCTGAACGGCTGGCTAGTACGTCATAATGCACCCCCTCCGCTTATACTCTTTACGCTGAGCACCACGCCAGCCAAAGGTAAACAGAGCATTGGGAAGGAGGGTGGGTAGTAGGGCGGATCGCAAAAATCGATTTTTTTCAAATCCATCTGGCCCAATGAAAAAAAGTTGTGGGACCGATCAAAAATAAGGCCTGAAAAATTTGAGACCTGTACGTGAACCCCTGACCCTCGCTCAAATGCAATTTAGGGGGGGAGGGTCAAAATTCGAAAAATACAATATTTTATGGTCATTCCCTATAGATTTTGCCGAGTTCCTGCTCTTTTAGGAAAAATTTCGTGGATTTTGACGTATCTGCCACCGTTTAGCCACAAAACGCCTAATTTGAGTCCGCGTCCGCGAAGAAAATATTCCAACGCCCACGCAGCGTCGCGGATACCAGAGCCGCAGGCCGATCCCTTCCCCTCCACGCTCGCCTCTCCCCCTCCCACGCCTCTAATACAGCAAAATTCATCCCGCGCATGCTGCTAGGAGGTCGTTTGTCTTTGATAATATAAATCAGAAGATGGTAGAAGGTAAAAAGCGATGCGTAGTGAGACGACTTGTCCCTTATTTGGCGCCTCGTCGGCGTTAAACAAATCGATGTTACCAACTTTTAGAGAAGTTATGAAATAATTTTAGACCTGCGCACGCAGGAAAGGAGACTACGGTCTATGAAGACGCCTCTCGAGTGGCTATGAAGGTGTGCGAACTATGGTGACGCGCTTCTCCTCCATTATGAATGTGACTAAATGGATTTAGCGGTACCACAGGAAGTACTAAAACTTACGGAAAATCCTAATAGGCCGAAAGTGGGTTTTATTGAAGTATAAGACTCAAACAATTTTAAAGGAACATTTTAAATTATGCGATATTTTTGCGTGTAAGAGCATGGAGGAGCATAAGTATTTTGAGAGACAATCTGACGAAAAGAAAGATGATGGCTGCTGGATTGAACCCTAAAGAAGCTCGACAACTGAGGAAAAAAGGGAATCAAAGGAGAACGTTGAGTCATCATCGTCAATTCTTGTACGGGAAAATAGTATCAAAAATTTTCTTCATCAATTCATCCGAAGAAAATTAAACTGGCGAGAAATTAGCCGATTTGTATCTCTACTTTCCTCATGAAATAAACATTAAGGAATATAACCTCAAATTGGAACTTCTTCGGGGAAAATGCGTCTGCCAACTGTGATAGAGGTATATGCAAGAACCAAGAAACAGCAATGCTCGTTCCCGCAACTTTAGCTGACGCAAAAGTCATAACTTCGTAAGATGCATAAAAGCTAGTGTACCAGAATTACTTACGTATACAGAAAAAGATGCTAATTCCTGTAAATAAGAAAAGAGGGGTGTCATCAAAGGGTTCCATTTTATTGGAATGAAAGACTATACTCTTGTCTGATGAAAAAAGGCAAGTGGACTTATCAATAGAAGTTTAGAGGGGAATGTGTGGTGTTAATTGAAGAAACAGGGTTCCACTTTTGGAGGTTTGCCTCCCCCGTCGGAGGATTAGCAAAAGTTATAAAATCTGCGATTATCGATTCCTTTCCGAGTGAAAATTAGGTACACAGAATTAAAAAGGATTTGATTATGATGGTACCAAGCGAATACCGCCCAAAAAGGAGGCATCATCCCTTTGCTATAAACATTATTCCAACATCCCTTGCAGTGTGGGTAAACTCTTCTCGGGATTCCCACCGGGTTAATTTTTCCTTAATGGCCAACATTTCAAGCTCCGACTGAGGGCTCATCCTAAGGGATAAATTTTGTTGAACCCCAAAAAGAGTTTACCCACATCATTCGCCGGGAAAGCATCAAATCGTATTTCATCCCTTACAGTGGTCTATTTGCTAATTGCACTATGTTGACTTGGATTTGCGACATAAACGTTGGGAGGGTAATCTAGGGACCCAATTTGCGTTTCTGCAAGGATGCGTTTGGTGACCAATCCGAGATTTTTTTAATTGCTGGATTTTAATATCGACATAAAGGCTGATGATATATTGGAGAGAGACTCCGGTTCCTTCGGCTATATCTGAGCTAAGCGCTGTGGAATTTAAAAATCTATTGATGAAAGTTCAAATTTAAATTTCAATATTCCTTTTGTTATACATACGGACGAGAGATTCGCGAAAGAATTTACCAAAACTTTGTTGAAAGCAGCAAAAGACGAGGAATGACACTAACATAAGAAATACAGACTGGAAAGCAGGTAATTGAGTAATTCCTTCGTGATTGTTCCTCACTGGACGATGCTGATACATCAAATATTAGTAAGACTAACGAAGAAAGACGCACTTGGTGTGAATTTTGTTGCATCTGGGGCGTTCGAGAGGAGATCGAGGAGGGTACGCCGGCGGCCTTCACCCTTATTCATCCATTTAGTCACACCTGTCGGAAAATACCGGAATAGAAATGCATAACCTAAGTTTCCAAACCTTCATAGCCACTCGAGAGGCGTCTTCATAGACCGTAGTCTCCTTTCCTGCGTGCGCAGGTCTAAAATTATTTCATAACTTCTCTAAAAGTTGGTAACATCGATTTGTTTAACGCCGACGAGGCGCCAAATAAGGGACAAGTCGTCTCACTACGCATCGCTTTTTACCTTCTACCATCTTCTGATTTATATTATCAAAGACAAACGACCTCCTAGCAGCATGCGCGGGATGAATTTTGCTGTATTAGAGGCGTGGGAGGGGGAGAGGCGAGCGTGGAGGGGAAGGGATCGGCCTGCGGCTCTGGTATCCGCGACACTGCGTGGGCGTTGGAATATTTTCTTCGCGGACGCGGACTCAAATTAGGCGTTTTGTGGCTAAACGGTGGCAGATACGTCAAAATCCACGAAATTTTTCCTAATAGAGCAGGAACTCGGCAAAATCTATAGGGAATGACCATAAAATATTGTATTTTTCGAATTTTGACCCTCCCCCCCTAAATTGCATTTGAGCGAGGGTCAGGGGTTCACGTACAGGTCTCAAATTTTTCAGGCCTTATTTTTGATCGGTCCCACAACTTTTTTTCATTGGGCCAGATGGATTTGAAAAAAATCGATTTTTGCGATCCGCCCTAGTGGGTAGTCATCCACAACAGCAACAACTCAAGTCAAGTTGGGCAACTTACAGAGATACCTCCTCTTAGGTTATCCTCGCCGTGGAGATACAAGCCTCAAATCTCGCAGATTTTTGCCTCTGGGACGTCAGATTTCCTCTAAAATTGACATTTTCTATTAGTGTCGTATGTTATGTCAGGAGGTATGCTCGTAAATGGGTTCATTAGAATTTGTTTACGTTTTTGCGTCGCCTTCTGCAGCTTTCGGGCTTGTTGACTGTCGACTTCAACGGCTGGCTTCTCGTAATGCACTCCTCTCACTTCACCTCCTTCTGCTGGATACCCTGCAAGGCAATAGTGAACACACCATAAAGTGGGGTGAGTAGTCGCTCGCCAATAACAGCGGCTTAAGTCAAGTGGGGCAACGTACACTTCCTCGGCGGGGCATCTTCGAAGCCGGAGTCGTATTATATATTTGGAAGTATTCCCGTAAATGGTAACATTGACTCAGCGCCATGGATTTATTACAGCAGTCTTTGATGATCTCATTGAATATATTAATGTTAATTTCGGAAAAAAATGATGTCGCTACATATATATTTGCATTAAATGTAAAACTTAAGGTTAAATTTGAAGCCATTTTCACATCAGTAAATCAATGAAGTGACTAATTTTGAGTGTTTGTGAAGGGTGAAATATGTTTGCATTGCAACCATTTCCACGCAATTTACCTACCTACTAGATTTCAAGTTGCTTAGAAAGCCATTGCCAGCTCTCTTCTGCTTTCTACGTTGTCATGTGCCTACATTTTAAATGGAGAAAATAAAAAATCTAACCCATGTCTTCAGGCTTTACTTTGTAAGAGTATAAGAATTAACTTTTTTAACTTTAATAACATATTTAAAATGGCACCAGGGACCCCTGGTATTTAAAAAAACACCCTGTTTGATAAACCATTAAGCATAGGCTGCCTTTTTTTTTAATATGTTAGTGAACCTTACAATATTTATTAATTTATTTTTCATAAAAAGTCAATATCGAAATAGGATTTCCATCAAGAAAGACAAGATCCTTCAGCTTCAAGCAAAACATCTTTCTTATGGCCTAACTTACGGTGTTTCAAATCTTTAAAATAACCTGCTCGGCGCATTGCGATAAAGTGTTTTTGAGCCTCGGGGAGCTTGTGAGATGGCTGCGACTAGACTCCCAAATGACCCAATGGGCGCCAAATGACTGATTCTGAGGATAAATAGATGCCTATATTCCGGCGAGGTTGAGATTAAAAAGTTCCCTCTTCCGCCTAACCCCTAATAGGGTAGTTTCATTAGTTTGACATTTGTAGGGTAGACACAGCAAGGCCTTAGTATAGTAGACAGTAGGGTTACCTTAGGTAGATGCATATAAATTAAAGGCAAATGTAAAAAGGCAACAATAATATTTATTGGAAACTAGTGCAATAAAGAATAACATAAATTAGCAAACAAGCCAGTGCAATAAAAATATTTCTTGATTGAAGTTCTTCCTGAATCCTGATAAAAGAATGGAAAGAAACATAAAATTAGTTGACTCATTTAAATTGTTCCGGACATTAAAGGAAAAAACACCTGATCAGGATACAAGAAAGTTAAACAAAATGGTGGGACTTAATGAGTTTCAAACACCATGAGCTATGACTAAATTAGCTATAAAGGAGTGTTACACTGTCTAACATCTTTTTTGGAATATCGACAAAAAAATAAGCTAGATAAGACAGAAAAATGATTGTGTAGATTATATCTTAATTCAAAACTTCTACTAATAAGAGAGAGGACATAGAAATACAGCTCAGTAATTTCTAACAAATTAAAGTCCATGAGACAGTTGCAAAAAGTATTTCGATACTGGTTCAAAATTAAAGAAAGGTTCACATATTATCAGCAGAAAAATGTATACATTTAATTTCACTCTCAGAAAACAAAATGGGATAAAGAAATGAAAAAAAGAAAATAATTAGTTTAAAATTTTGTAACTGGTTCTCAGGTTTTCTGCCAGTTACAGTAGATTTGCATTGAATGTGGTATACATGACACTATCATCCAAACTAGCCTCCTATTGCATAGCATTTGTTTCTTTAGTTGGGAAGATGACCTACCACTGCCCAATGGCGATGAACCCATACTTCTCTCTCCCCTTCCCCTCCTATCAACCATCCTTCCACGAATCATCAGGGGTGTCCGCACGGGGCTCTCTCAGCGTAGCGGCGGACTGGAGATACGGGATGGTGCACCATCCCGTATCTCCAGTCCGCCGCTATATGCCGCCCATCCGCCGCTATATGCCGCTATATCCGCCCATGTATCATACCACCATGGTGGTATGATACATGGGCGTACCCAGCGAGGGGCAGCTGCCCCCCCCCCCCCCCTCCAGAAGCAAAAATCGCAAAAGTCTACAAAATCAGTGCTGAAGTGAAACGAAAGTATTCAACAAATTTTCTTTAAACCTACGAAAAATGATATGAAATAGTATCAGCCACCTCCTAGACCATGGCTTGCCTCCCCCTAGTTATGATCCTGGGTACGCCCTTGGTTTCATGTAATCAATCTTCCGGAAGGGCGGTTAAAAATGTGCAGGAATCAAATAAATTAATAAATACATCACTTGTATCAGTTTAATACTGGCACCTGCTGTTGATATCTTTGTTTCGAAGGATGCACAGATAAAAAAGACATATGTACCATTGGAAGATATTTCTGCCATCTTCAAAAATAAGCGCCGCCTCAAATCGAACCACAGTAATCTCTAGATCTTATAATTTCTCCCAGTCCTTGCTCAAATTCTTTGATGGAAATATATGAAATAGCAAGGGTGACAGCTAACACCCATAATATGTACGTAATTATTTAAAGGGTACATAATAGGGTGGTTTCCTATTATTTTTTTATTGCCTAAATCGAAAGATTATTACTCCTGGACTACGAATTTTACACTTTTAGATTTTTAAATGACGATATCTATTTTTCGCGATTAAACGAAAAGTGAAAAATTTCAAGCGCGCGAAAACGCGACCGCTAAGTAGGAATCATGGGAAAAAGTCCGTGTGACGTATTTCTGGTTCCCCCTGCCGCCTTGTGAGGTGACCTTGGGGCGAGGCTTGAGCGCTGATACGACGCAGGCTGCTAGCAGGTAGCTGAGTACTCTGCTAGCTGGTAGCGCTTGGCTTAAATAAGGATTATTATTCCCCTATCAAACGATGGAAACTTTCCGACCTTAGCCAGTTTTAATAGATGATTATTAAGACATCTTTCCCTGAGCTCTGTGCCTCATGCATGCATTGGTAATCTCAGACGATGTAAAACTCCCATCTACTCGTAAAGAAACTAGGTCCCTGTGACATCACGAGGAGCGGAATCGCATTGGCGCCAATCTGGCCTTTTTCAAATTAGGTTAAAACTGACCGTTGCCATTCGTCTAAACCGGGATTTCTAAAACCAAATAATTTGTATATTATGAATACACTAATGGTGGGTATGGAATCGCAATCATTGCATTTCGTTTTCTTTGATGAAGGAAACTACCCTATTGCTGACGTTATGCAATGAGCACAGTATGGACACAAATGGATGCGATGTAAAACCATAGTCCCCAGGTGCCTTTTATTTCGAACAGCCTAGAACCATTACTAATTTTCTATCCTCTAATACCCTTTCCCAATTGAAGTAAATATTTAAATGAGGTTGAGCCGCGGCTGAACATTTCAATACGCCTATTTTTTGCTAAATAAGCTCAAAGAAACTACTATGCACTTTCCACACAGATTCTTATTTACCCCTATCGAATTCAACAACAGTGCACATCGCATCGCACTACGATTCCCTTAATTAAATTTTCAATCTCAATCAATATCGACATAATATAAATGATTGAAATTAGGAGCTATATCCAACGAAATTTGGCCTGATACAAATCCATCTCGTCTTGAATCGATTGTTTCCAATCACCGTAAGATATGCTCATTGATTTGATTTCTTCCGCATGGAAGTGAGTGATTATCGAAAGTTCCGATCCGCCGTACCCGATCGTAGCGGCTCCTCATAATCTGGCAAAGTGGCGGTGCCTTACGCACAACGGAGGCACTAAAAACACAACATCCGTTAATTTTCACGCTCCACATCCGTCATTCTTGCGGCGGATTTTGGGCATGGCAAACCAGTCGCTATGACCATCTACGGCTAGAATGATCTAGTGCTTGTAAAAAAAAAAAGGACATCCATTTTGATGAAGCCGAAATACTCTGCCGAACATCAATTATCAGCGCAGAATATCTAAAGAGGAAATTGAAATGAAATTGGAAAACCGACAGTTCAATGGAGGCATCGGGTACACGCTGAGTGACACTTGGGGGACAGTGCTGAATACTATTAAGTCATTGGAAGACGAAAATAGGCGCCAACCAATGAGAAGAGACCACAACTTCTAAGGTGCTGCCTTACGCACAACGGAGGCACTAAAAACACAACATCCGTTAATTTTCACGCTCACGCGTAGCCACCGAAAAACCCAGAATCCATTCCGCAAAATTAATAGCAGCGAACCATATGTTCAATTTAATTTTTTTACCACACTCAAATGCATCCCATAAAGTGGATGAATAAATTGAAGAATGCGATTAGTCATCCATTATTTTTCCTATCAGCTTTTGATATATCTATAAGTCTCCTACCTAACTCTGAGGAAGGTGGTAATGTGCCACCGAAAATTTAGTACTGTGAGTTTTTTTTAATCTTTTTTTGTGTCCTGTGATAAGTATCTAAATCGGCTTTAGCGAAAAAAATTCGACGTTTTGCATCATTTTCAACTGCCAGAACAGTATAAGGATGCTCTCGAGGTTTGCGTGCTATCACAGTTGAATGCTATCACTGTGTTTTAACAAAAACGGAACTGCTGGTGAGTAAAAAAAGTGTAAAAAATAATAAATCGATGAATAGTCTTTTAAAATTTGGAAACTTAAAAAAAGAATTAAAACTGTAAAATGATGCATGAGATGATGTAAAACACTTAATAACTAAAATGTAAAATTAAAAATCCCTCTTTCACTAATATATTATTATTCTCTCTAGTAACAATCGCCAAATTTATACTTCGATTATCCTTCAACTTATGGCTTTTTTCGTATCAATTAGTGAGAAAAATATTTAATCACTCGAAAGTATTTTTTTCAACAATCTTGTCTCATTATTATTAAATTATATACATTCGAAAATTGACTTTTTACCATCGGCACTCCATAACGGCCCTTTGTTTAATAGCTGTAATTTTTAGTAAAATATTAACTCATAAAAATATTAGTGGTCAATTTTTTAGCTATTAGCATAGGTTTAAAACATATACTTATTTGAAAAATATCCCAGATTGCAACGTCGCACCCCCAGCATAAATTTTAGCATGGCATGGCATTGATATACGTTCATGATTTCTGGCGAGAAATGAAACCGATGACGAGTACGAGAGGTTTTCCAATTTGCATTGCACGTATCGGAACGGCAGCGTGATTCGCTTTCAATCGCAATAGGTAGGTGCTCGATGATCATTCCCGTAATCATCGTAATCTCACCGAGCGAAAAATTCTCGCCAGCTGTCTGTGAGGTTCCTGATCAGGCAACCACAACCAACACCGCAGACGATTGCTCGATTCACGACCGCAACTGAACTTTCGAAATAAATCAACGCTACTTCTCGTGCTATTTTTTGCAGACCAAAGCATTGCATTTGGAACGATAATTGGTTTTATCCTGATCATAGCACGTTATCATGGAGCATTTTGCCCCGAGTGACAACATCCCCAAATAAAACTTTCCCATTGACAATAACGCCAATTCCCTTGTATTGCATTTATATAACCTCTTCCTTCCTCTCTCTCTCTCTCTCTCTAATAAGCTACATGCCCACTGGTGAAAACAATCGGTAATTAAGCCAATAGTTAAAATATTTTTTGTAAGAAGCGGAAACATGCATAAAGAAATGTGCAGGCATATCATGAATTATCGTCGTATATGCTACTCGGTCCGAATGCCTAAAGTGTGTCTCAAGCTTTTCAAAAGATCTTTTTATTCGTGGGACCTAAATTATAAAACAAACTACCAAAAAAATTTAATGAAGAGACATTTTGTGCAATTCTTTAAAGACTCATTAAACACTGGTTAATGTCTTGCATAAACACTGAAAATGTGCTTCGCTAAGATTTTTTCTTTTGTTCCCAAAGTCAAGTTGTATGTCGCTTGTTTTTACTATTAAAATATTCTGATATGTAATGACATCCACTCATAACATTTGAGCAATGCATGAAAATTCTTGTTGGTAACCCAAAAAGATAACTTTTTCCTCGTAGGGAACCTATCTTCCAATTATTTTTGCAAAAGTTGTAAAATCCTTCTATGTTTTTGGAAGAATAAATTATTATCTATTTATTATTATCTTCAATTCAGCTTATTTGTAGTAAAATAAAGGCTGAGAACTCGGCCTTATGCTACGTTTCATCTACTGATCAAATATCAAGACTTTATCTCGATAGTTATCTAAACAATGTATGCACTACAGAAAAATAACTGAAAATTACGCCGCAATTCGTATTCTGAGACCTGAGAAGGAAGAAATTGTTTCGAATTATGAGACTTTTTCTCGAAAGCCGAGAGGTATATGTTTGTGTCCAGTAGCAACAATTATTGAAGTAATCGAAGCTGCGAAAATTAGTTCTTGTTAATCCTAATTTATATTTATAGCTATTTTTTCTATAAACTGTCATTAAGAAAGTGCTCATGTCTAATGGGAGACATAAGCCTTAAGACAAAAATTCAAAATGAAAGCGCATACGGAAACAGCTGTGTTGTAATATCCACGTATGGTTAATTTTGACTGATAGTTCAATAGTCTTCGCATTCTACAGTTTTTTTTTCTTTTCCGATGGCGGAATTTAGCTGTTTTCACGAAATCTTCCTGGTGCCACCCCTCCTCATAGATCCTGCGTACTAATTCGAAACCTATTCTCCTCCTAACCTTTGCTAATCTTCAGCAGTTCACGCATGGCATTGTCCACGTCCACGCTATAGCAAACCGGCATCTAGCGAAGCAAATTCCTATCTAGTTGCCTGCTTCGGAGCTTGCGTTTGTATTCTCTGATGAAGAGGGAGGAAGTGGGATGACCGGATGAGGAAGTGATAGACGTGCGGTTGACGGAAGAGAATTCATGTCTGAAGAAGCGATGATGACAAGGAGGCAGATAGGACGATTAGAGGCGTTAACGAGGGAAGAAGGGGGAATCCAAGTCCGTGCCAAACGGAAAATGGAGTTGGTGTACGCGAAGACGGAAGTCATTTTAAAGGGGCGTGGCGACTCAGAACGAATCAAAACCAAGAGTTATAGCGTAAAAAAAGTAGTTTTAATCGCTTATAAAAAGATTATGAGATGTCTCCATGGCTTCTGGGTTTCACCGCGTGGGATTTGTTGGTGACGACATTGTCACCAGTGTTTAAACCGGCGTCCTCAGGTCGAGAGCTGGGACACGAATATGTATTCGCCAACTTTTTTAGGATCTTCAAAAAGTTGTCTAAAGGGTGACATTATCATCACCATCATTATTGATGATTCTGTCAGAAGACAGGTTTCGAAGAAATAGGGTACGAATAGGTTGATTGCGATTCGTTACCCACCATTAGTGTATTCATAATATACAAATTATTTTGTTTTAGGAATACCGGTTTAGACGAATAGCAATGGTCATTTTAACCTCATTTGAAAAAGGCGAGATTGGCGCCCATGCGATTCCACTCCACGTGACGTCACAGGAACCTAGTTTCTATACGATTAGATAGGAGTTTTACATCGTCTGAGATTACCAATGCATGCATGAGGCACGGAGCTCAGGGAAACATCTCTTAATAATCACCTATTAAAACTGCCTATGGTCGGAAAGTTCCCTTCGTTTGATAAGGTATTAATAATCCTTATTTAAGCTAAGCGCTACCTGCTAGCAGGGTACGCTGCTATCTGCTAGCAGCCTGCATCGCAGCACCGCAGATACTCTCGCCCCAAGGTCATCTCACACGGCGACAGCGGGTACCAGAATGACGTCACACGGGTTTTTCCCAGTATTCATACTTAGCCGTCGCGTTTTCGCGCGCTTGAAAAATTTCACTTTTCATTTATCGCGAAAAATAGATATCGTCATTTAAAAATCTAAAAGCGTGAAATGAGTACTCCAGGAGTAATAATCTTTCGATTTAGGCAATAAAAAATATTAGGAAACCACCCTATTGCTGTCCCCACAGCACTATGTCCTGAGTCTCTCTCTTCATTCAGCTTCTGCACGCAGTCACTCCTTAAAATATGTCCTCTCCATTTTGCCCTTCTCTTTTTAATTTCTCTCCGTATCCTTCTTTCTTCTTCTGTTCTCATTAGTACTTCTTCATTCGTAATTTTATCTTTCCATCCAATCTTCTCCATTTGTCGCCATAGCTATACTTCGAACCTTTCCAAGCAGGAACTTTTCTTATATCTTCTTCAACGTCAAAATTTCGCATCCATACAACACGACGCTCCTTATAAAGAATATTGGTTTGTTTGGGTGGATTAGACTCTATAGAGCAGCCATGCAGATTCTTGAGAGTTAACCTCCAGGAACACAAAAGAGCCATGAAAAATAACCAATAACAATAACCGCCGTTGTGGAGTATGAACTAAGACGCAACATTTTATTTGACCAAGCAATAGTCGTTGCTAAGAAATAGAGATATTATACCAGGCCTATCAGAAAGCCATAGAAATAATCAAGACGCCTAACAACAATAAGAAAGGGGAAGGCTATCCTCTCCACAGCCTCTCATATGAGAAAGAATCAAACCCACCAATCATCTTCCAGCGAGATTGGTCTTCGGGCGTCAGCTTTTGCAAATTTTCATTTTAAAGTTATGAGAAAATGGCTGAAGGGGGAAGATATTTTTTCGTTACAACTTTTGTTTACCCTCCATCCAGTGAATCATATTTTTAAATTACGTTTCCGGGTCTAACTGAACGACCCTACGGTCGCTTATTTACCAGTGGAAGATTCAGTAGATCAGATTTGGTAAATAAAATAAAATAAGAGAGATAGACTGTAGAACAGCTAGATTCAGAATGACGTTTCTTCCAAGACCTGTAAGAGATCATAGCGGCTGCGTTAGGACTTACCAACACGATATTTGACTTACACTAATTGACTTTTAGTGTAGCCTAATAACTTATGTATTCCTTAATGCATGTTTCTGAATTTCCCTAGTATTTCTTACTCCATGTTTTCCACGTTCAAAATTCATAATTCATTGACACGTTGCCTTCGCACTAATGCGGTAGTATAATTTTTTAGTATGCGTAACGTTTTTTGGACCGTGCGGTGTGCATGTGGGAATCCTATTGCACTTCAAGGCGCGGAAACGCGAACGCTGTGGAAAGAGTTCGAGATAAAGAGTGAAGACATTTTTAGGGTCGGGTGTGGAATGGAATGGAGAAGGTGTCGTGGGAAAAGGAAAATGTGGGAGTCCATCACACAGTGTGCTGAAAAATATGCCGTCACAGGTAGAAAAAATTATGAAAATAAGAATGATAGAAAATTGTGATCAGAGATAAAATTTCTTCAGCAGAAAATTTCCAATTAATGATCACAATGCTTTTTCATAAAATTGGTTACTATTAATTTAAAACTAGAGCTATAGTGGAAAATCTAATGACTTGAAAATGCCTTTCTACTTTGACTCAAAATATCATATTTATTCAATCCATTTTGAAAGATACATTTATTAAACGATTAATTAGATATTAATTTCTTCACTCCATTTCGGTATGCTTTTGAAGAGGTCACAGAATGTAGCCCAGTTGCTACGTAATAATCAACGTTTCTAGGGTACTATTTTTTTCGCGAGAGCTAAGCCTGGGGTAAATTGGAAACTTTTAGCAAACAGTGTTCAAATCGGATGTAACAATCTGTGATATTAATATTAAAATCGATCCATCAAATACGCTCCTAGTGCGCGTAAGAAGATAAACACAAAGGATTTCTGCCGTCTATAAATCGTTGGGGTAAAGAGGACTGGAGGTGGGTGGTCCACGGGGGCGTAGGGGGAGCCCGGGGGGCAGGGGAGCGGGGGTGGAGAGGAGAGAGATGACTCCCGTATTTCCCCGCGAACGCCGTCGTTGATTCTCAGGCGCAGAAGGTGCTTCCGATGATGTCCTGTCTGCAACGTGACGATGAAGCTACGAATTCACGGCCTTAGATCTACATAATACCATAGAGTAAGTATATTCTTACTCTATGATAATACCCTACGAGCCACCTCTAGGGTGTCTGGCAGGGGTCACCAGGGTGTGAGGAAAAAATGTTTCAGGCATGTCGATTTTCCCCGGAGTGCCCAGATATCGAGATTCGAGTTACCAGGGTTCTAACGTTGATCATATGACTCTTCTAAAATGCTTCAAAAAACTTAAAACTCACTGCTTATAAAATGTTCCGGGGCAAGATCCCTGGTTTGGGTCCCCCCAATATTTTTTGTAAGTCGGCATCCCTGGTTGGGGACACACACAGAATGGAACACAAAAACCGCGACACAAGTCCACTTGTGTCGACGTATGTCGATGAATGGAAAGCACCCACTGAAGACAATACTAGCTACTCGCCCTCTACAAATCCTTACTCCAATTCAAAAGCAAGGTCGCTGCGCGCAAACATAAATGCACGAGCAAAAGGAACAGCCGATCATCGGGAATAGCTTGCCTTTTGTGCTCGGTATAAGTTAATCGTCCCCGGAAACGATCTCTCTAGAGGAAAAAAGTAAAGGAACATTTAAAGTCGTGAAGCATGATGGGAATGAAAAAAAAGTGGTTTAAAAAAACTGTGTTGTGTGTGTGTTTGTTTGCGCCGCGAGTGGAAGGACGGAGTTAAATGGTGAAAAATGAATGTCGAAATTCGATAAAAAGGGTGGAGTGACGCTTGATCGAAGATGAGGGCTCCTGGAAATTCTTGGCTCGAAATCTACGTGCGGCGAGTGCTAGTCAGTGACACAGGAGGGAGAACTCCCTTGCAAAAGAATGCTTTTTTGCTTCCGCTCCTTTCTTTTTTTACGCTGCAAACATCTGAATGGCGACCGGCGGTCCGTTGTGATTGGCGCCGTTAGTTCCGCGTGCCGGAGATTCTCCGGGGTGATTTCGCGAAGTCGTTGGCGAATATTAAAAGCTGGGCGCCGTCTTTATCTCCATGATTTCATGGCAACCTGGTTTTCCAATCAGAGGAATGCATTGACCCTACCAGTGGTGTAACTATAGGAATACCCTTTGGGGGTGGGAGATTAAGGGGCCAAGTTGGGGACAGGTAACGGGTTTCCGGGAAAATTTTTTTGAAAAATGACATGCCTAGAAATACATTTTACATCATTTTGGCACTGAAAATTTAACTTTAAGCAGATGCAGTTATTATATATTACAACTAGACAATAGGTAAAATATTTTTTTTTCTGTGAGAGTTTGAGGAGGGTTTCTATACCCACATTCCCCCCCCCATAGTTACGCCACTTGACCCTACCAAGGGGACCACATAGACGAGTCCATCCAGTGGAAGGTTGATGTCACCAGATAGGGCGCGTTAAAACCGTAAAAAGTTAAAACAGCAATGGGAAAATTGTTGAAAATATTTAATCGGGCTCAATTACAATAGTAAAATTTGTAGTTAACTACAACCACAAGTTACTCTATGACAGAGCTCGTTGGATTACCATTACGATTATTTTTCTTTTAATTTTTCCTCCCGAGCAGGGAGTCCCGTCTCCAGTCCCAAGTAGGGAGTACGAACAACCGGTATTTTGATATTAATTTAATCACGTGAAATGCATAAAATAATGACGAAAATTTTTAATTTAGACACTTGAGGTATAAATAAATATGTCATACCAGCTAATTTACAGCAGTGGATGTGGGCGTTGTATCCGGAACCGCTTTTCGATCAGCGCGGATGGAATTCAAATTTTCAGGAATAATCATTCCAAGAAGACGAGAAAGGCGACCTTCGGACACAATAATACGGACCGGTGGTTATGCCATCACGAATGTAAATTTCGGTTAACAGCCCATTAGTACTGCTTATTTCCCCGTGACATTTGGTGGGTGACCCTTAGAGTAAGGGTTTGTGGAGGGCGCGTTGCTAGCATCCTGTCTGATAAACACCCATCATGTGTATCTCGTGACGTGCGAAATTTACTACGAATCGATGAGCCCGGGGTGTAAAAAATTGGCACATATAAAAGTGAAATAGAGAATATTATAATATTTTTTACTTCCCTCACCAATGAGAGGTCGCTGATTTTCCATTGAATGGTTTTTCTGGGTATCCAAATGCTTGGCAATAGTTTACCATTCTCTATTCGTATGCAAGTCACGTGACACGTTACCATTGTGACGCCAGAGGTATTGTGGGACCATTTTGTGACGTCACCCGCAATATACTAATCCTTACTCTAACGGATGACCACACATTGTTAGTAGCCGG
This sequence comes from Ischnura elegans, assembly GCF_921293095.1. Lineage (NCBI taxonomy): Eukaryota > Metazoa > Arthropoda > Insecta > Odonata > Coenagrionidae > Ischnura > Ischnura elegans. The sequence goes on along the minus strand of NC_060251.1, from coordinate 115,937,352 downwards.
GAGAAGAATCTCCTATCGATATATTCGTGGACTTTACACTGAGTTGTGAACTACGATTGTACCTAAAAAAATAAGTTGCCCAATGGATGCGTCTGCTTACATGGATTAAAGTCCACCTTTCCTTAACGTGAATTTAATTGGTGGCATGAGGTAATGTTATTGCCGTTTCGCCATCGCTACAGCTTCACTGCTTGTTATGGTTTGCTCCCAACAGATTACACTCCCAAAACACTTCTTCACTCTACACAAGTGGCGCGTAGCATTGATTCAATTATTTGACCCTAGTTATCTTCGTCATCAATGAATTATAACTAACAACTATCAGATCACCTAGTAGGTAGATGGATTTATCCATCCGACTCTGTGGTGCAAAGTTAAATTGTAGTAAAACATCCGTATTCAACAGCCGTAGACATGGACGCATTAGGTATTATTGCATTACTTCATCACCTTTTCTCTTTAGCTGTAACCTCTTTCTCTGATATGGCTTTTCGCTCATTGATTACTGTAGTCTTTCCATGAGATGCACTTAAACGAGTCCTTTTTATTTTCTCCATTCATTTGGTAAATAAAAACATTTAGCTCAACCTAATCTAAAAGAGTTATATTACAAATAAACACCCACGAAACGAACCAACTCTTTGAGGGAATTACTTCGAAATGAGAATAAAATTTGAAATATTTCGCAACATCCTCACACACCAGATTTCATACATTCTTTTTCAACTATGACTGACTACAAAAGTTTAATAAATTTTAAAGAGAAGAAGTAATGTTCTGTTTCGTTCAACTTGAAAAGTCAAAAATTTGAATTGCTCTTTCCCTTCTTGAAATAAAGAGTCGAATATTGGAAGGATTTTTTGGATGGCCACGATACGATGGCGAAATATGAAAAGATTCGTGTCTTGACGCGCCACTCCGTGTAGTTAGGTCGCGGTCTTCTCCAGATGGTTCTATTTGACACTCAACGTGAGTTACGTAAATCGCGCAATTCAATCAGAGGAAGGAAGGCGCTCATGCGGCGAGTCTAATGGATTCGAGACACTTCAGCCTTCGGGAAAATGTCGGCAGTGCCTGGCTCCGACCGCGTTATTTGTATCGACATAGCAGTGACATGAGGGAAATGTTGCCGAATTTCACGGCTTTGCATTCAGGAGGCGCCTCTTCCCCTTCAGCCGGTTCGGGTTCATGCAGCGCGTCAGCGGCATTATATCCAGGGTTGGTTTTTTGGCTCGTAGCATCCAAGTGCTGAGGAGGCGGGCAGTGATTATGTATTTATTAATAACAGCAATATAATATTTATTTGAAGTGTGTAATTCCCCGAAGAGCACCAAGATTTACAGTCAGTTTACAACACAGTTCATTTGTTGATGTTCATTAACTTTCACATTTCATAATATTAAATTTAAATCATTAAGGAGTGAAAACAACAAAAAAAGTACTTAAGAAGTGTAAAAATGCCATCTTCGCTGGTGAACAATCCTAAGATTGGTTTGACGCAGCTCTCCACTCAATTCTCCTATCAGCTAATCTTTTCACACCGACGTATTTCTTCTCCTTCACGTCCTTCTCTACCTGCTCCATATGTTTATTCAAGGTATTCGTTTCCAGTTCTGGCCATCTACTTGCCCCTCGACGATTGTCTTTATCAGCCATCATGTCTCAAGATATAGCCGATACGTTTGTTCCATCTTCCTATCAAGATTTTCACTTTTTTTCATCTCTCCTACTCTTTTTAGGATTTCCTCATCGCTCACTCGATCGATGCAATTGATACAGAGGTCTTATAAGTGTAGAGACAGTCCTAAGATTTGCATTCTGCACCCCTCCAGTCCTCCCTTTCCCAAACTAGTTTCTTATGTACTGCTTTCTAGTTCCCTTCTTTATTCTTGCCAAGTGGGGACTCATTTCTATTTTTTGTCTTGGGGGAATTTTCCTTCAAATTTTCTCTTCAATAAGTTTATCTATAAGTTAATGAGGATTAATTTGGATATAATGAAAGATTATTTAATAACATAAGAAATTTTAGTTTCATTTCATAAGTGCAAAAGGCGGACCGTAGTTTTAATGTGTTGAATTTCGAAAAACACGATCAATTTTTGCGAAATTTGTTTTTCTTTGAGGTCATGTATTTTGTTAAAAAAAAACAACCTCTGAAAATGGCATGCGTGTAAACATGCACTAATGTATTAACAACAAATGTGCAAAGTTTCAACTTACAAATTAAAAAAACAACAATGTTGAGACTTCGGCCAGCTTTTTTCGATTTCATCCGACCGTGTGACGCCCTTCCTCTTCTCCTCCCCCTTTCTCCAGGTCCGGAAAGAAAAGTCTTTGTCTTCATGGGCCTCGCATCAAACACTGTATCGCCACCCCATAATTCCATTTCCGTTGTCCAATCATGATTCTGTGCTTTAAATATTGTCCCTGGATACGTACTCGCGTCATTTAGCGTAAACTCTTTTCTAGTGATGGGTCGGTTCGATTCCTCGATTCTTAATATCCTCGATTCTCGGCCAAGAACCGGAATCGAAAACGAGTACTTGCCAAGGCGAAAAATCGATTCCGATTCCAGCAGTACTTCAAACAACAAAATATACGACCGCATTTCCAATAGTCATTTGAATTTTCGCGCCACGTAATCGTAATAACAAAACACATATCTTCTTGGGATGTGCGAGTACTCGAAAATTCAAGTCGATCGAGTAGTTGGTACTCGACTCGAGCGTTTCGAGTAGCATTACGGATGTCGAGTCGAGTAGTTAAGGTTACAGAGCTTTCGAGGCTAGTAGGTCCAGCAATCTGCCGACAGGAAGCGCTATCATGAAACTCATGTAATAGTGCAGGTTTTAAAGCCGATAAGTCATTCTAATGCCTTGGCGTGGTAGTTTCAGCTTGCCGAATACACTATTGTTGTTGTCGACGTGGGCGCCGAATACCTTTACGCCAGCCGCGGCGGCCGATCGTCTTCCTACCCGGCGCACACTGGTCCGAAATCGGAAAAAGCTGGAATAAAGTCCATAATGACCTTTTTGGGGATAGAGACTTGAAAATCACCGTAAATACTCATTAATCATTACCAAATATTGCTTTATATGCCATTTTACATAAATGCGAACCTTCTGTGAGATACAGAGGCCCAAACATGACCAATTTTTCAATGCCACACGAGATATCGTTTTCCCTCAAAAAATCTTTCAATTTATCCAAGTGGTTTTGCGTTGGTATGAGTTTTGTGGAATAAAAAACGCAATATTCCTTTGATCTGGTGCTTTGCCTATACTTTCAATGACTTTTGAAGATTTTGGCTCTCATCTGTCTGGTTTTACAACGCAAAATGGCCGACCCGTTTTTCACGTGAAATTTGACATTAAGTAGACATTATCTTTCGTTTACGAAAAATATAACTCGGAAAATTTGAATCGCAATATAAAGTAGAGATTTCTAAAGAGTACTAAGTAGAAATCTTGAAAATAAAGTTTGCGACGAAGGAAATAAGAGCGATTTTTCAATCGCGCGTCAAGGCTGACCTACACGCCGCGGACCTCTGAGGCTCGGTAACTGAGGCCGATTTTTCAAGTTTTTTAAAACATTAGTCCTGAAAAATCGTCATTTAAAGCATGGATAATCGTCTTCATTGACTTAAAACACTAAATAGGATGTTAAAAAGGATTATGTATAGATCGACTAGACCATTTAGCGCGCATTACTCGAGTGAAAATACTAAGGATTGGATATTTTTCGGACAAATCCCGCGCGTAAGAAATATGCCTCGGGTATTGAAGTAAAGTGAAGAGATTAAGTCAGTATGCTTAAGAGAGAGAAAAATGAACAGTTTCCGTGAAAGGCAACAAGCGATACCCTTTTTCCCTTTCCACCCTCTCTGAGGTGAGTCGCGCGTTAGGGGGAGTTTTCACACCACAAGGCTCTTTTAGCCTTTTCTATTACTGCGTCCGTCCGATGTAATATTCATTTGTAGCGTTTAGTTTCTTTCTTGAACTTTAAAAAGCAAGAGATTTAAATGTTGATTGAATGACGTGAAAAGTCTAGCATTTTTTTTGGCTCTACAAAACTAAAGTTTAGTTCAATAGTTGTTCGCTTCGTCCACTTGAATTCCATTAAGATTCAAGATCCAACTAATCGTTGATATAATTTTTAATAAAAATTCCAAAGTCTCCGAAATCTTGCAATTTTGGTGGGAAAGTACTTGCCCAATAACAAACATGTGTAGCAAAAGGCAATTTTCTGCAGGCAGTAATACTGTAACATGGAGACGTCAAAACCTGCTGGCTGAGCAAGTAGAACAGTGGCGGATACAGATGGGGGGCGCAGGGGGCGCGTGCCCCCCCCCTTGCGGGTCCGCCTGTATTGCCGAACATTGCAAAACCACAATTGTAACTTTTTTATATCATAAGATGGCATTGTCTTTTACATGTTTATAATCACTTTAAATAAAATTTTCATATAGGTACTTTGCCTGTGACTTGATTATCTTTCATCGCGATAAAAGTAAAGACAACTCAAGATATGTTGCGCCCCCCCCCCCTTGAGTTTTTTCTGTATCCGCCACTGATGTAGAATAATTGGATTTTCTGCTTGAGAATTTGAAAGGGCCAAATATTACATGATTCATATACGTAGTATGTAATCTTTATTACAGCTATGAAAATTCCTGTACTCAGGGCTCTCCCTTGTAGTTTGGATATATATATATATTGTCGACATATTATGAGTGCCAATATTCTAAAGTAATACCTATCATGTAACACCACTTTTCAGGTATGTTCTGTTTTGAAATTTAGCTATTATATTTTAATTGCATAGTAATGATATGAAAGATTCTTTTGTGAACTGACTCTTTCACAGAGTAATATTTTTAAAAGCAGTTTTCTTGTTTCCTGGAGGTGATATTTTTCTTGGAACCTATGGCATCAGAATCGATGGAATCGGTATCGGTAGAATCGGAATCGAAATGTCAGAATCGGAATCGGGATCGGAATCGATAAAATTTTGGAATCGACCCATCACTACTCTTTTCCCAAAACATTTTTCCAGCATCTAAAAACTGTTAATACATTTCATAATGCTTGATTTTTTTTCGAATTAACCTAGGTTTAATCCACCTTTTCAAAAATATTTCGAAATGCCCTGTCGTCACCAGTTTCAATCGGGAACAAAAATTTGTCCAATTGGAACCATTTCATCGTAAATTCAAGCAGTGGTTAAGCGAGAGGGGAGGTTTTGGGGAATAACCCCCGCCCCCCCAGAGAGCTCAGAGAAATTTTTAAGTTTAATCCATTTTGCTTAATTGGATTGATATTACTAATGGAATAGTGTAAGGATTAATTAAATATCCCTCAGAAAGTCGTAAAACTCACCATTTTGAACCATTTATCTTGAAATTCCGCAATTTACGCACGTACCGCTTATCCTGGTAGGTATTCCATACCCCCACACACCCCGGTATTAGTTGCACCTAAACCCCCCCCCCCCCCAGCCTTGATTCCTAGCTGCGCCCCTGACTTCAAGCATATCTTTTGCAGGGTCGCACCATGATTTTCTATGCATGCATATCGCTTCTCACAACAACAATATGTAGGACTTGTATAATAACGCTCCTTACACCCTGCACGTTTTCGCCCGTGCGGGAATAAACCGCACGGGGCTTTTTCTAATAGTCCACTGAAGAAGCCTACGAGACCTTTCACATCGTACGGTTAAAACACGGGCACGATATTTAGCCGCATTGCAGCCGTCCAGTGCCACTGGGTCCACTCGGCTACCGCATCGTCTTTCTGCTTAGTGATCCACGTAAACAAATGCAAAATTTCACTCTAGACGGTTTCATTCGTGCGGGACCTGTCTCCAGTACTGTTGATAATAATCTTTTTGTACGGTTAAAATCGTACAGTATGAAAAGCAACTGGCCACGATTTGAACCCATGCGGTTTATTCCCGCGAGGGCGAAAACATGTGATGTGAAAGGAGCGCAAACGCTTGAACAGGGCGTATTAGTTGCACGTCAACACATTTACCACAGGTTCATCCTGAAATCACATCGTCACGTATCCTGGGATAATATGGCTCATGCATTGAAATACAGAAACAAAGGTTCCTTACGATGAGGATACAAAATGACACGAGAAAAAGTGTTCATCTCCAGCAAAATTGTTTTTTTTTTATCAGGAGGCTAGTTTGGTGAACACATGCCGAGATACGTCGCTCGTTTGCATACGATCTGGGCACTTTTTAATAAGACTGCCATATTTTTCACCCAAGCAAACGGTTCGAATGGTAGATGACCCACCAAGTACCAAAACTTAGCCCGATGGCGAGATCTCTTCCGTCGTATAGTCCAAGGGGTATATTCTCGACCGTAACACAACATCGGCTAACTCCCAAGCAACGTAAATGAAGTTGAGTGTCTCCTTCCAATGCTTACAAAAATTAAACCAGTGTCACGATGAAATGGCGACGTCCTTTGAATGCCACGCGATTGGAAAAGATTAATGGAACCTTAAGATGGCCTTCTTGCGGACAGCGACTGTAATAATAATAATAATATTTGATAGTTTATGACGCCTTGTTTACACAAACTTTGAACTTTTCAATTACATGCATGAAATGTTACCAAGATTAGCTTTCAATAAAAGGTTTATTATTTTGATATTATATTTAAAAAGTATTCTTCCAAGCAAAACCAGTTAAAGTTTTAGTAAAAAATCTTGAATGCTCTTTTAAAGTCATTAATTTTTTTATTACTGGAGGAAGATAATTATATATTTTACTAGAGCAATAATATGGGCCATTCTGATTGATTTGTAATTTGTGGGAACTGACATGGATATCATTCATGCTTCTAGTAACACGTGGATGAATGGAATTGTTTTGCCTGCACAGTAGCTTTTTTTGTTTTGCAAATATTGTAAATAGATGTTAAGGTACAAGTTTATGTCATCATTGAATATAGGATTATAAATAGGACCAAAATAAGGTCTAAGTGAAGGGCGAGATCACGAGTGGACAATGCCTATTCAGTAGCCTATCTACCAGTGGCATTCGTCCAATTTTCAACTATCTTAATCTGCAAATGATAATATTTACTAAGTACTAAATATATCTTATGGCTACTAATAACCATTTTAGGTGAATTTCCAAGAGAAAATAATCCTCCCGGACCGGGAAACGAACCACGGACCTTTGCCTTTCCGGGCCACTGTGCACACCATCGCGCTGTCCATGTTTCTGAATTCTCGTCCGGTGGATTTTTTTCTTATGGCAATTTGTGCCCATACGCGTGGCTTTGGCGCTGGTTTGACGTTATAGACCGGTTGTGGCTTCGTGGGAGTTCTTTCTTCCTCTTCACATTGCCTACCTTGGTGGACCGCGAGGGCTTAACGTATAGCAGGGGCACAGCTAGGAATTAAGGCTGGGGGGGGGGGGGTTTAGGTGCAACTAATACGAGGGTGTGTGTGGGTATGGAATACCCTCCAGGATAAGCGGTAGGTGCGAGATTAATAAATTGCGGAATAAGTATTTTTAAGGCGTGCATAATAAGAAAATAGTAAAATTAGTACTTATATCAAATAATTCTAAACGTAACTACTCTTCTGAAGTTATTTAAATCTTAATTAAGGTGGACGAGGTACTTTTGAACATATTCAGAAAAGGCATATGTTATTATAGAGTTAATGAAAATCTCTGGGATTCGTGGGCATACTCAGCCAGGGGCGCAGTTAGGAATTAAAGTTGGGGGGGGGGGGGTTAGGTGCAACTAATATCGGGGTGTGTGAGGGTATGGAATACCCACCAGGATAAGAGGTAGGTGCGAGATTAATGAATTGCGGAATTTTAAGATAAACGGTTCAAAATGGTGAGTTTTACGGCTTTCTGGGGGATATTTTATTAATCCTTACACTATTATATTAGTAATATCAATCCAGTTAAGTAAAATGGATTAAACTTAAAAATTTCTCTGAGCTCTGGGGGAGGTTTTATCCCCCAAAACCCCCCCTCGCTGCGCCACTGATGTATAGCACCATGAACCTCGGTTCATCTGCCATTGGAATCAGGAACGTGGATGGCACGGGAAGCCATAGGTCCGTGGTTTGATTCTTGGTCATTCAAAGCAACATTTTTTGCATTTAAAAATTAATTATACAAGACTCTACTCAATTAAGAGCAACATTAAACTTACTCTGCTCATAAAACCCCAGCCAACAAATTTCGAATATGATAAAAAAATGAATCCTTATTTCATAGACAATCTTTTAAAAACTGTTATCATAAATGATTTGTTAGTGCATTACGGAGCATCAATCATTTGATTTCATGTTAATAACTTTCATAATTAAATAACGAGAATATTTCGTACAGTAATGGTTTCATATTGTTTTAAAACTCAAATATGATAAAACCGTTTGCCTTGTGTCTCCCCCCCCCCCAGAAAAAAATCCTGGATCCGCCCTTGACCAGGATCCTAGTGATTCTCACTAAACTTTTCCTGTGTAAGGCAGTAAGGCGCCAGGACGAATTGTTCAATTTGAGGGAATGAGTCTTCCGAAGGTATCCTCGCAACCGATGGTATCTTCTCACCTGGCCCGATGGAGCCACTGCTGTGGCACTTTCTCCCCCATTTCTTCTTCTCGTCCATTCGGGAGGTCTACCTCCCCCACCCCCTCCTCCTAAACTTCCCCATCTCCACTGCCCCCAACCCCTCCGCCCTCATAGCGGTCCACAAAGACGTCTCTCGTCTCCATCGAAGCGTTGAGGGTATAAAGACGAGGCCGTTCCGTGCCATCGGCATCAAATGCGAAAGTGCTCCCACACGAAAAACATATTTCGCTCTGGACACTCACTCTCGGGACAGTTTGCCCGGCAACTCGAGGTGTATCAGAAGAGGAATCTACCGCAGGGGGAGCAGCAGCCACCCTCATCTACTCTCGGCCGCTGAAGCAACTGGTGCAGATATGCAGCACTCTATCAGAATTATGGTGAGAGAAATTCAACATCCCCATCACTATGTGTCCCAGTTTGACATTAATTCATCTCACATCATCATCATAATTGTTATGGTACATTACAGCCTCGCCTTACGATATTTATCGGTGCCGGAGAACAGATCATCATCTTCAGATTCATATCTCGTCGTGGGCCTTGACTTCCTCTACGATATGCCTCCATTCGTCACTTCTTCTTGCTTTCTCCCTCCATCTTGTACCTCCCATTGCCTTCAAATATTGTATTCATTGTCCTTGTGTGTTTGCCACGTCGATATCTATCAAAGTCCTTTCTTATCTATTCGGGGCGCATTTATATGTTTTGTAGTAAGCTAATTTTTACAGGGTAGGGTCGCAATCCCTTCACCTATCACCTGCCTTGGAAGATCAGAATTTATATTCAGGGTTTACTACCTTATAAAGGCTTGTTTCTCCACACTTAAAGAGCTTTCCACGCCCTATCATTTAGGTACACTTAGGTGTTAGGCACACTTAGTCTGTCAGTTCAGTCAAGACCTTTTTGGCAAGTGAGGAAGCCGGTGCTAAGTTACCGCCGGCATAGTCCTTGACACTATTATCACGCACAATCCTCCCCGCCTGGCACTGAAGGTGCCTTCGAAAAGACGGTGCCCCTTCGGGGAAGACAGATCGTACAGCGAATTCCATCGCATGTTCATTAGGCATTATTTCCAGACGAGGAATCAGTTTTAAGGCCATCAGTGCTTACGCCAATGGTGCAATGTAAAAAAATGTAATTCGTTTACAAACACGAAGTGAAATTACATACCTACTGTATAATATAATGTGCGGGTGGAAAAAATCGGTGAAATTTGAAATTTTAAAAATTGCGAGAAAATCAGCTGAGATGGTATCATTTATCTATCGAGTTCGAACGAATCTTAAAGCGGGATTCTACGGTATTACAATCTCAATTGCTTATCAGACTAATTACCTAAATTTATATTCCTATAAATAAAATTATTCCTTGCAATTATCTTCTTTTTAGTTTTGCATCGTACTCAAACTGCCGTATTCGTGGGAAAAAGTTTCGTATTATTCTGATACCCATATATTTTCAAAATAAATTACTGGATTTCTCATTGCTAAAACATGCTTCATTATTTAAATATTCTCAAATTCCGATCCAATAGATTCGGCATGTTTCCCCGCAAAATTAGTCCTGCAATAATATAATACGATAAATCAGTTATTTAAATTACAATTTGTGAATACATAAAACGGAAAAAGTAAAAGTTTCAACAGTTACAATTTACGAATAAATTAAGACAAAATTAGTCCTAGGTTAACAATACAATTAGTCGTATAATCATTCAGTTAAGAAAGCATTTTCATTGTACTGCTTGTCGCTTGTTGTAGCCTATCGTCCTCAACCGGATGGAAGAACGTTAGAGGAAATTAGATCTTTCCAAGCTCGATATTATTTAAAGATTAAATGATTAGCCAAATCAACAAATGAGGTATTAAATAAAATTGACGATAAATGTGAATGAAGGTAAATGATAGTAATAATTATCCATCGATCAAAGCAAAAAGCAAATATAGTTGATGAAGCTGTGCCACTGAGTCACAGCGCTGAGTCTACAGAAAGAGAGAAAATCCAAAAATATCAAAATCTGGCCGGTGGAATAAAAAATATTTAAAAATTGAAAGAATTCAGCGTAACCCATTAAAAAACTTGGCGGAGTGAGTATAATAAAAAATTGAAGTCATGGGAATCAAAATTATTGGGACATCATGGGAACACCTAATTAACCACGGGCAAAAAGCTGTGACTACGGCCACGCCAGATTGTGAGGAGATTCCTGGGTCGGGTGTGATCGGACAACGTGTGATAGGGTGAGCTCTCTTCCTAAACACTCGAGACTAATTCTAATTTACCTTTAGGATAGGTGAATATTTCCAGTTGGTGAATACCTGCAGAGAAAGTGATAAAAGTAAAAAATAATGATGATAATAATAATAATAATAATTCATTCATCTCAAAATACAAATGAATTCATGCAACATTTATAAGCATATTTTGAAAGTGGGATCCCGACTAGGCGAAAGGCCTATTTTTAGGTTTTAAAATGCAATGCTAAAATGATATAAGTATATTTCATTATATATAAGAGTATTACATTCATATATTTGAATATTTTTGTATTTTAAAGCGCGAGGCACACTTATGCATACGGACCTAGCAGCCTCTACGGTTTTAAGCATAAAATATTTTTTTAAGTAAGAACCCAAGAAGAACATTCTGCAATAAATTAAGCGACTAAAATAGTCTGTAACTATAACGCAATTACGACACACCCGTCTAACAATCACCATCTAAAATAACACAGTGTATTGAAACGCCGATTGTGTTATTTAAGATGCGAAGTCTACGTACACGATGGAAAATCTGTTCCAATCACCTTTCTTGCATTATTTCCACGGATGTTACGAAACTTCCGCTTTAGTACCACAGAATTGATTAGCAGATTATACCATTTTTTTACGAAAATTTTCCGTTTTGTACACTACGATGCCGAAGCTTTCGGCAGGTCACTTTCTCTGCTCCTCGTATTATTTCGTAGGCAACCTATAATTTCTAGAAAATCTTCACCATCACGTACCAGCCACAAATATTTCATTAGATAAAAATGAAAGCTTTCAATTTGAGGGAACCCGATATACGGCGGCGGAATGAAAAACGATGCCAAAAATCCAATCGACCGCGAGTTCCTATTTTTCTGAAAAACCCAAGGGAGGTGCCTCAATGGAAGGAGGATCTTTAAGAGTCCACCAATTTTGGAGCCTAGATACAAAAGAAAGGAACACTTAAACCCAGCCCCAATCAAACTCCTTGCGATTTCATCATGTTTAGTTTTACCTGTGTGAAGCTGGACGTCACATGGCAGTAGGGAGCAAGCAAGCTGAGGCTACTGTGATTGTTGTATTGCATGGCGTCTTTCGGATTAAATATTTCTGAACCGGATCCCACATGCTCGCTGCAATATGACAAGGTTTTCCCGGACGAGTACGAAATAGCACCACTCTTTTACTTTTTCGTCTGAAATCTTCCCAGAGCACATTCGACGAATCCTAGCTTCTTCAGGGCTCTGCCTCAGGGAAAGAAGTTTTCAAGGAAAGAAAAACTACGACTTTGAAATATCTCCGAGTCTTGCTTGGCCACTTCTCCGCCGAATGACTGCGGTTAACATTGACTCAGTGAGGGAAGTGATGTCAACGTCCACGCTCGAGAACAATGGCGCTGAATTTCAAAAGCGAAGATCAGGACAGAAGAGGGTATCCGCCGAGACCTTTGCTTTCCGAATCGGGAGCGATTAAGACGCGCTTCAGCGGACGGAATTTTCTCCTCGGCCCTTGGCTCGAACTGCTCGGTCGCAGAGAACGGCCAATACATCGCGACACCGAAACAAAACAAGAGCGCCATCCGAAGGCGAAAACGGCGGGAATGGCCTATGCTGTGCAAGGAAAAGCGTACAGTAAAACAAGCGAAGCAGTGAGAGCGTTAAAAAAACGTAAAAAGCACAGTTTCCTCGGATCGTATCGAAGAGATACATTATGTTTTTGTCCCTAAGCTTGAACGATGAAGTTCATCCCTTCACTTTTAGTGTAAAGACTTACTCTTGCGATCGCTTTTTCTCGTCGCGTAAAAATGACCGTTTCATTCATTCATTTTTCGCGATGGTTTCAGGGATGGAAATCCCAACCTTCTTCCATCACTAGGCACGTACCTTTTTCCGTCGCTGGTACCGTCTTTCAGCCTATCAGAACGCAAGGCCGTTAACAGCGATTGCAACGCCATTCTTGGTTTTTGGTTGAATGACAAAGAGAATGAGGGCTCAAGGGGAGCCCTTCGAGGATACAACACACCGGGGCCGGGAACCAAGTCAGAGACTTATACGCCCGATCACCCGGGGAAGGGCTGGAGAGGAAGGAATAAAGGAAATAGGCGCCGCCGCGATAGGAGCCCGTCGATTCCTCTGGGTAAGGATAGGAGCGGAAGGAACGGGAGAGGGAAAGACACCCCAACGCTATAGAAGCGAAGAGGGCCCTACTATAAGCGAAACCCGCCAAGCCATCAATATTCTAACGACTTCGGAGAATCATTCTATGAGGAAGAATGATCCAACGATCAGATCGTTAGATATGGTTGAACGACAGTTGGAAAAATGTAAATGTTGGAAAAATCGATGAAAAAATGGACGGTGGGATTGACCATTTGATTGAGGAAAAAGATGTGTCGAGCGATCACTCTTCAGGTGATCCTGATCGTTGTGAGGGACGGACAAAAATCATCGTGAGATTCAGGCCAATGGTAAGTTTTTCCCTGGTCCAACATGGATGTCAAGGCATGTCATCCATCCTAGCCTCGCTACTCTAATTACTGAAATTACAGCGGAAAAAAAACACCCATGTCCAATCCTCATAGAAAGCCTCTCAGTGACATTTCACCAAAACTATAAAACATACTTTTTTTGCCATCTATGTAATAAGTTTCTCATTTTCCTAGAACTGGAAGTAGACTGTCACAGTAATGGGAAGGGTATTTTTTTCCTGGAGTGTTCAGGTTTTGCGGTGGTATCATGAACTAGACCGTCATTCAAATACCAGCTCATTTTGAGCTTATAGAAAGTATCTTGACGTAAGACCGTCCACACTGGTCTTACGTCATTGATGAGTTGCTGAGGAAAAGACCATTTATTTCTTTCAAATAGCTTTAACGATATTAATGACGTGGATAAAATTCAATTTTGAAAAAATATTCCTATCATCTAAAAGGAAAAACGCAAATCTTGATTTGAACAATTTGGAACTGAAATCATTAACTTTACACCTTCGATGATATAAAATTGTCAGTAATAGGCGGTCATTTATTTACTGAAGGCGACTGCAACTTATTATATGCGTTATTGGAAATCAACACCCAACGGTATTGCCTGACGTCAACAAGAAATTTGACCTAAAAATTAAAAAAAAATATACCACGAATCGCCTCTGAAATAGACGCTTTTATCATGAAGACGTTTATTCATTGTTCGGGGGAAAAAACGAATTCCAATGCCTATCCGTTCGGCAAATATCTCAATTCATCGTTTCTTTCGGACCTGGAAATATAGTGGGATTCTGATATGATGCTATCCGTGTCGCTCTGAAAGATATCTATTCTTAATTGCTCAAGCAATCTAAGCTTATCGCATTACCTCCGATTCTCCAGCGGCTCCCAGCCTAAGTCGTTTGACAACTGTGTAACGTTTTCCGCAAACTGGTATCTTCCCTTAGCCACGCACCTGCACTAAACAAAACAGTATGAACTATAACGCGTCGACCACTTTCGAGCGACTTAGTGAAGCCACCATCAAAATAACTTATGTTTTTTCCCTAACCATTATCGAATAATGCATAATGCACTTGTTGGCCCTCTTGCGGGCCCTCAAAGTAAGTTTGTAAATTAAAACTTAATAAGTAGGTTCCACAAAACATTTTTTCACACGACCGGTTTCAATGCAATTCGTTTTATTGAAAGTATTTTACTGAAATATTTCCATGGAGTGTTTACGAAGCATTCGGGCAGTTTCCCCATCCTTCATCGACTTCCATTTTAAATCAAGAATAAGGCTTACTTGCTTCTTACTGTTAGTAGGACATTTCTATCTAAAAAATCCTTTTCTCTTCCTTCCTCTCCCTCTTTTATCCAACATTCTCCCCTCTAACAATGTTTTCAACATCCCCTCCCCGCTCAGTATTCGATCCATCCACACATTCTGTCTCTTCCATATCTCATCTAGAAGCAGCCTCTCCTCACCCACCATGTCCAGCGCTTCATCTTTCCTCCTCCTCACCGTCCACTTCACCCTCTCCATTCTTCTCCACACCCACATCTCGAACGCCTCCAGTCTTCTCTCGTTCTCCTTCCTAAGTGTCCGTGTTTCCACGTCGTTCAGCGCTGCACTCCAGATCAGACTCTTCACTAATATTTTTTTTTTAACTCCCATATAATTATCGTTTCAACAACTACTTCCTGTTTATGATCGCCACCTTTTGCTAAAGCAATTTTCCTCCTTGTGTCCATGAAATATATGAAAAATAATCGGTAGATTTTATTATTCCCCAAGGTTTTATCGTCACTTTACTTCCTTTATGTTCCTTCGAAATCTTGCGAATCCATTGCGCATTTTATCATTACGATTTTAGCTATTGTTAAATACGTTACATCGGCTTATAGTCGTACACGTAGTCCAATATTAAATTCCTACACATTATATTAAAGCCATAACTTACACCGAAAACAACTTCAGCGATATTCGGTGATTAAACGGATATCCTTTTCTGGCACCATTCCAGAAATTGAAAGGAAGCCTATTGTTAATTTCTGTGACTAATTTGAACAATTAGGTTAAATAATTTTTATTTTGAATATAAAAAATTACGTAAAATAGTGCAATTTTTCGGTAATTCCAGGACTACGTTCGACTGTTAGGAGTGGCCTTAGTTTCGAAAGCAATCTTGCTTCCATATACAGGTCATAGGTGAGAAGCTCTAGTGCTTTCTGTCGTTCCTCTAAACGCCGATTGGCTAGCACTCTCTTCCACGTGATAGTGATGGAGTAGAGCTATGGTTTCTATTGAAGTTTTCTATCTTGTGGCTTTCCAAGGCTTCTCTTATTTGCCTAGGATAGAAGCGGCTCTCCATTTCCAATATTTCTTCCCCTTTCAAAATCAATCGTACGTCCTCCATGCGTGTTCTGCAATGAATGACAAGTCAAATTGCTTCTTTTTTGTTGCTCTAACACACTCCTTGATCCTCGTGGCCAATCCTCAGCATGTTTCTCCAACATACGATTTTCCACAGCAACATGGCACTTCGAATTAGCTCGTGTGAGATACGGTCTTTTGGCCCAGGCACTAAGATGTGGATTTTGGTCACGCACAAGGGGACTGCATGGAGGAGGCCCCCAATCCCATCCCACAGAAGGCTGATTTCTGTTCTCGCCACTTCGGTCGCATTTTAATCGGTTTTCAAAAATGTCCGCGACGCTGTGATGAGTGCAATGCGATCCACTTTTTCCAATATGTTGCAGTGAAATGTTCGTAATTTCGATAAGTATCATCGAAAAGTTATGTATTTGTTAGATAAAATCGTCAGGAATATGAATTTCCGTGAAGATCCCTTGTTAAACCTTATTTCCCCGTTAAACTCACTTTGTCCGTCAGCGACGCAAGTGGCGAATTTTGTAAACCCATTGAAATGCGCGGTCGGTGGCATCGAATTTAGAGGCCGACTTTAGGATACTCTTTTGTAATATTCGTGGTCACGCAATTGAATGTTATGTTTCCTCACGATCCTGACTATTCTTTCCGAAGTTCCCGTTGTGTACGGTATCATTATCAGGCGTGATACGGTTTTGGCTGGTTCCCTCTCCTCTGTTGTATGGCGTTCCGTGTGTGTGCCATCCTCTCGCCACAGTGCACATGGATGAGGAAATAGAGGTATGACAGAACACGGAAAAGAAAGGGCTGGAAAAGCTAATTGTATCCGAGAATTGAGGAGGAAGTCACTACAGACTCTGAGCCAGCAGTTGGAGATCTTCTCTAATTCCTCGATGCTTGTTAGAACACAGAGTTTTCCTGATTCCCGCTTGCGCGCAGCTAATCTGCGAATCCGACTTCCCAATGCTCAAGTATTGAATGCATCACCTAGTCGACGTAGAAGCCATAACAGTTGTGCTATGTATCAATTCTGAATTCTTTTTTATTCTTTACTACTATGAAGCACATATTTTATACTCAAAAACTTTGTTGGTGAATTTTGGGATTTAATCCTGTCCCTTTTTATATCCTTCGTTAAAACTTTCGCGGGTACTCGTCACGTTGAAAAAAACCTTTTGGGATATGTCGCCGCGTCAATTTTTGGGTGGCCCCAACGTTTCCCGACCGATGCTGGTCGCTTTCTCAAGGGAATATGAAGAGGTAGGAATTTAAATTCTTTTATATAATTATGTGTGTCAGGTGGTGGGGGAGCGGGAGGTTGGAGGAGTGGGTTACTGCTTGTTTTTTCTCACTACGGGTTGCCAAGTACGGATAATTTTAATGCCGGTGTCCCTGTTGAAATTGTTATTCTCCTCTTTAGATATTTCTAAGGCTTCTCTGACGAGTCTCTGTATAAAACCTTTTACTTTGGCAAAAATTGTTGTTTCCTTTAAGTCGATGGAGTGGCCCAGCGCTGCGTGTTCAGCTACCGCGGACTTCGCTGAATTCAAATTGCTCTCTCGTTCTCCTCTAGGCGTATTTTGACCGATCTGCCAGTTACGCCTTTTTATATCGTTACTCAGTGCATTAGGTTTTTGTTACAGTTATAAGTTTTTCAGTTCAATTTAAGCTCGGTGCTATGACAACTGAAAGTAAACGTGTGTAGTGAATATAATCGATACGTTGGAAGCCAGTCAAATAGAAACTGGAGAAATTTTGAAAAAGGGTGCTGCAGCCTTTAATGTATGCACCTCAACATTCGGTGATTGGGTGAAAATATTAATTATAATTAAACCATTAATTCACGATGATAAGTTAATAATCGCAAGCTTGATTTAACGCAGCTATCCATTAAGGTCTCGTATCCGCGGGCCCTGTCATAGTGACGTATTTCTTCTCTCTTACATCTTTTATAACCTGTCCTGCGTAACTCATTCTGGGCCGCCCCTTGCCCTTCTTCCCTTACACCTGTTCTTCTACGATTGTTTTCATCAGGGCATCATGTCCCTTCACGTGGCCACCTAACTTCAAAAAATCTTAGAAGACTTCTTCTATTTCCTCCCACTCTTCTTAGCACTTCCTCATTACTTGGTCGTTCCATTTCATCTTCATCATTCTTCGATAGCACCACATTTCGAATGCTTCCATTCTTGACTTCTCTGCTGTAGTCAACGTTCAAGCCTCGTCCAAATTACTAATTATCCGGAAAAAATCTTTTTTCGGAGCGGCCTTGCCCCCATTATTCCGGTTAAGCGAGATTTTTACAGTAATTAGTGAATATCTAAAAGGCTCTTATCCACATGGAGTCAATTCACGCTGAGAGGCATTGCAAATCACCGATATGAAAGTAGTGAACCACATGAGCGTCACGGGACGGGAGTTTCCTCACAGACTCAGTTCCAGGAGGGGACTTGAATGAGCGCTGCAGTCGATGACGTAAACGATCTCCTCTCTCTTATCGAATGAAGTCGCTTGAAGGTCTCTTCCTCCTTCGACCTCCATGCGGAGTACATAAATTCCGGCATCGAAGGGGAGGAGTGACGCGCTGCCGACGACAAAGAAATGAAACACTTCCTCCACGGCTCTTCCCCCTCTCTGAGCGACTTAACAGCAATTTAAATGGGAAATTTCTTTAAAAATTTAATAGCCTCGATCACAATTTCACAGTCAGATTTGTAATTACTCACAATTACAAGATACTCTTAGATAAGGTAGCCAGTAGAATAGCAATTACGAAACATTTGAAAACTTAAGATAATTTAACAACTTTGCGATAGCATTTATCAAATATTTTAATTATTATTTGATGGTATTTGAATAAAATAATAATTATTATGTTTGATGTATGCACATTATGCATAAATAAATATGTGCGACCAAAACTTTGCACCTTTGGAAGATATTTGTGCAGCTAGAACTGCCTTCCGATTGGCGCGCGAGGAATTTATATTTTAACATTTGATTACTAAAATGTAATGATTACTCGCAAGATCTTTGCAGTAGATTATAAGTAAAAAACAATTTTAATGTATTGACCACCAGTAAAACTTGCCAAAAATTAATTTAATTTAATCTTTTAGAGTAATTTTATTACTTCTGCTCCGTTACATCACATCTGACTTTGCAAAAAGCCTTTCACAATTTGAAAGGATACCCGAGTTTGAATACTTGTATCTCGGTATCTCTCGAGTTATTTAACAGTTAAAATGAAAAAACTTTGAATGAAAGGGGATTTATTTCTATTTATCTCTTCAATATGAAATAGTTGACTCATGCTTACATTAACAATTACTTCATTCGGCTTTGAATGAAAAAGTTACTATTTGTGACTGTGGCCCCACTTTGAACGGTAATTTTTTTCAAGAAACTTTCCAAGTTTTGACATAAGAGCCAATATCATAAAAAGACAGAATCTACATCCAAAAGAAATTTTTATAATCATTGAATTAGCCGCGAACATTGTTGCTAAAATTTTGACATGACATGACGAAATCTACATACCAAAGAAAAATATTTTATACATTTCATTGCAATAGCGACGAAGATTGTTGTTAAAAACAACTCTGTGTTAGGTCACGAGACGATCCTTATTCGAACCGATTTGGATTTCGGATTTCCGAGCTCATGGGTATGGAAATTCGTTTTCCTCCGAAAAATATAGGAAATTAATAAATACCAGGCGGGAATTCGTTAGAGCATTCCCTTTTTATTTGTTCACTGCGGGTGTCCTAACACCCCCCATCACACACCTATTCCGGCGCCTTGATGTAGTGTTCGTAATAAGATGAAATGAATGTTTATTAATGCTTAGGGTTAACCTCTAAGAGCAAAGAAAAGATGTTACATATTGTATTCTGGACAGATACTATAGGGTGGTTTCCTATTATTTTTTATTGCCTAAATCGAAAGAATATTACTCCTGGAGTACATATTTAACGTTTGTAGATTTTTAAATGACGAAATTTATTTTTAGCGATTAAATGAAAAGTGAAAATTTTCAAGCGCGCGAAAACGCGACGGCTAAGTATGAATGCAGGGAAAACGTCGTGTGACGTCTTTGT
This sequence comes from Ischnura elegans, assembly GCF_921293095.1. Classification (NCBI taxonomy): domain Eukaryota; kingdom Metazoa; phylum Arthropoda; class Insecta; order Odonata; family Coenagrionidae; genus Ischnura; species Ischnura elegans. The sequence continues at coordinate 115,917,528 of NC_060251.1, read as the reverse complement.
GGTTCCCGCTGTCGGCGTGTGAGGTGACCTTGGGGCGAGGCTATGAGCGCTGATACGATGCAGGCTGCTAGCAGGTAGCAGACTACCCTGCTAGCAGGTAGCGCATGGCTTAAATAAGGATTATTATTAATGCCCTATCAAACGAAGGAAAATTTCCGACCTTATGCAGTTTTAATAGGTGATTATTAAGACATGTTTCCTTGAGCTCTGTGCCTCATACATGCATTGGTAATGTCAAACGATGTAAAACTCCTATCCTCTCGTATAGAAACTAGGTCCATGTGACGTCACGTGGAGTGGCATCGCATGGCCGCCAATCTGGCCCTTTTCAAATGCGGTTAAAATTAACCATTGCCAGTCGCCTAAACTGGGATTTCTAAAACCAAATAATTAGTATATTATGAATACACTCATGGTAGGTAACGAATCGCAATCAATGCCTTTTGTTTTCTTTGATGAAGGAAACTACCCTATTAAACAACATTTTGACAAAATTTCATTTTTATTTATTCAAAAAACATATTTTTTAAGGTTTTAATAAGACAATAACGAACACTCACAAGAATAAAATGTTTTGAAAAAAAAACACAAGAAAATACTTAATATCAATCAATAACACAAAAAATATAGGCTTTAAATTTATAGAAGTCGCAACGAACACTTGTTACGACAGAACGATTTTATAACACCAAAATTATGCGATAAATAAACTTAAATGCGGGTCTTCAAATAACAGTGAAAGTACCCCGTAAGCTTCCACATGCTTATAGTGGCGGCTTACGAGGTAGTTTAAATGTAGCATGACTAGGCCAAGCCATTGGAGCATCTTTGATCATCAAGAAATGTTCAAGATAATTTTCCAAGGCACCCATGTTGCCTCATTGGTCGCTACTGTATCTTCTTCCTCGTATATTTATCGCAAGAAAGTAAAAGGCTGTATTCACTCCGATACACATCCTCTAGTAGAAGCCAGCAGGCAACAGCCTAGATGAATGCATTTCTTTCCCAAACTGTCCCACTTCTTCCGAAATGGCAGGGTTCATTTTATGGCCCACGCCATTTGTTTTTTCTCTGCATTCCTCAAACTCGAATGGAACTTTAATACATCTCGACTTTTCCCATTGAAATAAAGGCGGCAACCCTAATTCGGCGAAATCTTTGATTGCTTTCCGCACCGTCGGACAACCAGGATCCACGCCGAGTGAGACGCGTTCTTTCCCCTCAAATACTTTCATCGGATAGCCACATGGATTCGCCCGTTCCAGTCACCGGATGCGTCGTCGTGATATAACCGCGCCACAAATCCAAGACGCACTCCAATCTTCTCCAAATTCCTCAAGCCCACACCGACATATATATTCCTACTCTTTCAATTTACCGCTTCTAGATTCTGGAATTCCTTACCGATAAATCATCATCACAATTTCTTCAATCCCTTATAGAAAGATTTTATTGTTATTAGAAGACAAGCATTTAAGTTTATTGGCCATATTTCTGGGTTGTTGTCAAAATGTTCTGTCATTGCAAGAGTTCGTTATGATTTCTTTAAACCTTAAAATTTTTTTGTTCCACTGATATTGAATGCTTCGTTAAGATGATGTTAAATTGTTTCCGAGCGGAAAACGATATCTAATTTCTTTTCATTTCTCTGACAGGTTACCCTAGAGCTTTCATAAACATACATTCATCTAATGACCAAAATTATTCAATGGAAAAGGGCACTCATGTGGTGCTCTCCGCATTTTTTGATCAGATTTGGTAGGATGATACGAGTTTGATCTCTGTGTGGTGTTGGTCAGTTAGAATAATAATTCCTTTGTTGAAATTAGGCCGACGCTTCGGTGAATTTATTTACCTTCATCACCCTTCTTAAGATCAAATTTACCCTCGTTATGTTTGGTAATAATAGCACAAATGTGAAATTTGCCGTGCCACAATGCTCCATGAGCGGAAATATTAAGCATTGTCGAAGCATTGTTGTTATTTAGAAAAAATTCCAATAAATATAAATCAGGATGATCGAAATTATCAGCTTCACAGCTTTGAATCGTTCACAGAAAACTTAGCGTGTGCCGGACCCAGTAGCGGATACAGAAAATACTCGAGGGGGGGGGGCGCAAAATATTTCTTGAGCTACCTTTACTTTTATCGGAATGAAAAATAAGTCGCATGCAAAGTTTGAGAAAGTTTCATTTAAGCTGATTTTACAAGTATACAAGATAATACTATCGAATGATAAAAAAAAAGTTACAATTGTGTTTCTGCAATGTAACCGCAATCCATGGATCGCGAGCCCCCTGCGCCCCCCATATATGTATCCGCCACTAGCTGGACCCCATCTATTATTCTTCTTCCGAACTAACTAAAAGCTAACTGCCGCAATCTTCAAGTGCTGAAATTGAGTTGTTTCTTGGCAGCATCGATTTTTTTGTAATTTACTTTTCAATTTCGTTTTATATCCACGTTAATTTTCATCCACGTTAATTTCTTCCACGATTCACGGTTAGTACTAACAAAACACATTCGCAAACCGCTTGAAAAGAATTGATTACGACACTGCGTGTTATACAGTTTCACGCTAATTTTGATCAGGTTGTCCTGGAACGCCAGCAACGACGCACGGGTGTTGAAAAAGTGTCAGGTGAATGTTTAATTAAACTCCGGAAAAGAAATTGATGCGGCTAAGGAACATGATTTATTGCTTATAATTTCCATAAAATGACATTTAACCCCATCCCATTCGATAAATTTTCCGAATATCGTGCTCCTATTCTCTATTTATTTTTTTCTGTGGTTCTTTTTCTAATGGCAGGTAATGAAATGATATTTTGTAATTTTTAATAACCGTAGAACCGTGAAATAAAATGTGATTATTAAACATGGAGAACACAACTATCGCTACTCTATTACAATCATTTTAATCCTTCAAATGCACTATGTTTCATGAAATATGAATTATTTATGTTTAATTAGGTATGCTTTAACATTTATAAGCTTTCAAAATATTTAATTGTACCTCTAAATTGAAATTTATTCCTTGTATAATATACAGAGCTTGAGTAATACAAAATTTTACATAAAACAAGGAGCATTGGGTCCCCCTTAGGGTAATTCCTGTTTGGGGATAACCGACTCTTCAAAAGTCGCTCTTTTAAGATATTAGCTACGTAACACAAAGTACATAACACACTACAGTTTTGTTGAATCACAAAATCAACACAAAAAACATAATTTTGTTGATTTCAAATGACCAATCTATTACATTTTAAGGAAACATCACTCTTTGTTTAACAAGATGTGTGATGAGGCAAGAAAGTAAATTTAAAATCTAAACATTAGCAAATCAGGAAAAAAACAGATTTGCTGGAACACAAAAAACTCGATACAACAACAATATATCAGAAAATAACCTTTACTCAAGAACTCCACCTCCTTGTTTTTGAATAACCAATCTTTAACACATTTTAGGAAACTTCTCTCCTTTGTTTCACAAGATATATGATGAGGCAAGGAAGTAAATAATTTAGGGCCTAAATAAATAAATGATCTTCTAAATATTTCGTTATTTGGTTTTGGAATGTAATGTTTTGAATTTGATCATAGATTATAAATTCTGGGTTTTACTTTTTCTCCTACACGGTTATAGAATATTCTTAAAACCTTATAGATCTATATAATAGTGCTAAAGTTATGAAAATCCGATGATGAGATACACTCGTCATTGCGCTGTTTGGCGTCGAAAGTTGATGACGAGCTATACTCGTCATTACAGCGCAAAGGGTTAATTAGGAATATGGCCGTGGGTCCATAAAGGCAGCAGCGAGATTGGGGCCTGAGTGTTCCAACACCCCCTCCCTTGGAATATTAAGGAATTATGGTCTAAAGTGATCCCTTCCAAATGAACCGACCCAAATACTCATTCCCTCCCCGAATTTTTTTCTGGTTTCCACCCTACAGGGACATGATTAACATCCTAATTATTTTAAAAATAATGATAATCAACAAATTACATTAATGATTTTGATTCATAAAAAGAGAAGAGAAAAAAATTGATAATTTTTATTTAGAATTTTGCGAGTGATAATTTTTTTCCCTTTAATTTTTTATTTTACCAGAGCCTCAATTTTTTTTAAAGCATCGACTACGTAAAAACGTATTTTTTATCATAACTTCTGTTTCTATTTTGACTTGTTCCAATGTTTATTAGTTTCTATTAGTATATTTTACGAGTGAAAATTGCGGTAAATTTTTTAATTTCGTAGGGGCCTTTATGATTTTTGAATGCATTAATTATAAATACATAATGGAAAAACATCATTTTTATGTTTCTAATTCGAAATTTAAAAATGTGGAAATAGCACAGTATTGATCCTGGAATCAAAAAATATTTCACCAATTGCTACACAACGGAATTGTTGATAATATTTTAAAATAAAGAGATATAAAGTTATAAAAATCGCATATAATCTTCTACTGAAACAAGACATTGAATTGAAAGACAAGTCATTGTTCTATATCTAGATTAGCAATGAGTTTCATAGTCTCGTGGATGTAACAACTAAGGTGTTACCAAATATTGATGGCACGGTGTGCAAGACAATTAAACGTCAAAGAATTTCTCCTGATTATAAACCTAGGTAATGCGTATAAAATCAAATTAAGCACTTCGTCAAATTGTTCGCAAAAAAAAATAAGACAAGGAAAATCGCATCGACGTTATCAATTCTTCGATCATATTACGGATCAGTTAGGTTGAGAGTTGTTTCCTGTTGCATTCCTTTGTGAACGGGGAAGGCGGAGGAGAGAGTGGCAAGAAAACGTATGTACCTACTTGAAGTTCCCCGCGAGCAGAGTGAGTTCGAAGGAAGAAAGCCGACGGTGACGCACGCCGGATTCTCGCACTGCATTGTGGGTATTTCTCCGTTCGACCGTGGCGGCGCTGTCTCTCGTACCAGGCCAGCACGTGCGCCTGCCTACCCACTGCACGCAACAGACCCGCACAGGGAAAACGAATAACGACTCCGAAGTTTTTTCTTCATTTCCCTGCAACTTTTTGCGAGGGTTTCTAGAATATTTCGCTCAGCCTCGTTAAACAGTCCGATCGCTACAGTTATCAGCACCGTCTTCGGTAACTTGAAGCGGGTTTATTGACAAAAAAGCGTACATTAAGTTAAGCACTGAAGCATAGCAGAGCTAAGGCCGATTTATAAAAAAATTGCAATAAGAATAAACTTAAAGGCAAAATTACCGTGAAATTTTTAGAGTCCTCGCGCAGTGTCGCAGTCACTTGTTTCATGCAATTTTAACGCATTTTTGCCGAAAATTAATCCTTCTACTATGGAGCAGTAATGATCCGCCCCCAAGGGTCTTTTTTTTCCGGGGTCTAGCAGGCAAACGGTCTTCTCATATTTGAGATTAAAAACAACATACAACAATTACTGTACGAAATATTCTCTTTATTTTAATATCGAAGATATTAACATGAAATAAAATGATCGAGACTCTGTAATGTACGAAACTAAACGAACGTAATGATAAACTTATCTAGTAATATTAAATATTATTTTGAAATTATAATAATATTAAAAATCTAGTTTATTTCTGAGCGTCAGTGGGACACGTTCCCCGTGCCCCTCTCTTAAATTCGCATATGTCCACCCCCTCACAAACCGCGAGCTAAATCCACCCCTGGCCCCCGAAGACTATTTATGAACTTCTGCAAACACATCAGGAATGTAACCTTATCATTTCTGGGAAGATCATAGTCACGGAAGGCCATTAATGAAAGTTGATCTGTTGCACTAATGGGAATTTTGGAGAGATCTCCCTCTTTTCTTGTGAAGCCATCAGGATTAGTTAGATTCTGCCGTCAACCTCTCTTCTTAATCTGCCATCTTATTTCAGGAAATAGTCCGTACCGCATGCCTCCTATTATCAGCATTCAATATTCCAATCACAAACGTTACCAAAGAGGATCCTTCAGTCGGCCTCTAAATGAGTTGTGACAAAAAAAAAGGATCTCCAAAAGTTTTACCTTTAACCCTTTTTACCCTAACCCCCCCTTTTTTCACTAAGGGTATAGAAGGGATTTTCAAATGTTTTGAAGTGTCTTGTACCACATGATGGCTCAGTGAGCCGAAACGCGTTGTACGCATTAAAACTTCTTGTGGAAAGTGCTGCGATCTTTTATTTATTTAAATACGTATAAGCTATTATTGATACAGTTGGCATTCATTTTTATTACTGATGATATTATCCATCAATATCATAACTTTTCGGTGCTATTTTTCGTAACTTTAACATTACATGGTCACAATTAAGAATATATAGGCCGTTTTTATTTCATCGCCTGCTGCGGGTATTTTTGAAGACCGATTAAAAAACGAGCGAGGTGGCGACAGAAATGAAGCGTCAACGAGACTAACTGCTGCCTCCTCTATTCATACCAATCTTGGTCTTCCTTCATGCAGTTCGATCATTATCATCCCTTCTGAAAGTGTCTTTTCTAACCTCGCAATACATTATCAATAAATTTTTCCCGTCCTCCATTTACAATAGGGTGGTTTCCTATTATTTTTTATTGCTTAAATCGAAAGATTATTACTCCTGGAGTACAAATTTCACACTTTTAGATTTTTAAATGACGATATCTATTTTTTGCGATTAAATGAAAAGTGAAAAATTTCAAGCGCGCGAAAACGCGACGGCTAAGTATGAATGCTGGGAAAAGCCCGTGTAACGTCATTCTAGTTCCCGCTGTCGGCGTGTGAGGCCACTTTGGTGCGAGGCTATGAGCGCCGCTGCGATGTAGGCTGCTAGCAGGTAGCAGAGTACCCAGCTAGCAGGTAGCGCTTGGCTTAAATAAGGATTATTAATACCTTATCAAACGAAGGAAACTTTCCGACCTTAGGCAGTTTTCATAGGTGATTATTAAGACATGTTCCCCTGAGCTCTGTGCCTCATGCATGCATTGGTAATCTCAGACCATGTAAAACTCCTATCTACTCCTATAGAAACTAGGTCCCTGTGACGTCACGTGGAGCGGCATCGCATGGGCGCCAATCTCGCCTTTTTCAAATGCGGTTAAAATTGACCATTGCCATTCGTCTGAACTGGGATTTCTAAAACCAAATGATTTGTATATTATGAATACACTAATAGTGGGTAACGAATCGCAATCAATGCCTTTCGTTTTCTTTGATGAAGGACTATAGGTTTTCCCCTTTCTACCACTTTCCTCTATACCTCCTTATTCAACACTTGCTCTTACCATCTTATCCTTCTGAAGAACAACATTCCAGTAGGCCTCTAGTATTTATCCTCCTCTCTGAACAGTTTAGGAATTGGAGCTATTAATTTTACGGGAAAGAACAATATGCATAAAGTAAGACAAGTGTTATCAAAAATATTCCCTGGATTCTAGATGAGACTGGTTGATTCGAGGCTGGGGATAACACAAAAAAAAATGAGCTTTTAGCAGAGTGGACGCATTCCAAATTTGGTGCTACCGAAGAATGATGAAGATAAAATTGATCGACCGAGTAAGTAACGAAGAAGTTCGATAGGAAAGTGGGAGAAAAGAAAGATCTGATGAAACCCTTAAGAAGAAGACGGGACATCTTATTTGGCCAAATCATGAGGAATGATTGGCTGATGGAAAAAATCGTAGAAGGACTGGAGGAAGGGATGAAGGGCAATGGACAGCCCCGAATGAGATACATACGACAGGTCGTAAAGGATGTAAAAGAGAAGAAATACGTCGCTATGTAAAGTGGATAGGAGAGAGGAATGGAGAACTGCGTCAAACCAATCCTAGGACTGTTGACTTATGATGATGATTAGCTATTAAACGTATTCCGTAGGTATCCAGAACCACACGTAAAATCTGCGATTATACAAAATAAAATAGAATGCTTCAACGTCAATTTCATTCGTTGTACAACAATGAATACTACCACTCTGAAGGTTTCAGTAGCGTGCATAATGCGCCGTTTTCATTGAACAAAGCACTTTTGTTACTGCTCCCATGCGTCAAAAAATCATTAAATATATTATTCTCTAAAAATAGTAAACTGGTTGGAATGAAAACGTCAGAGCTCACAAAAAAACAGGCGGCAGTCGATTGAAAAAACGCACCGAGTCGGGGAACGGATTGAAAATTGCGATGGCAAATGGGCCGATGGCTAATGGAACCACTCGACCGAGAAACAATCGAATCGCAAAAGACGAGGAGTTTGCTCCAAGACAAAAGACTGCCGCCATGCACCGTCTGCCTCCTCTTTGATGGTCTCGCATCGACAGCTCATAAAGAAATGGAGAGCGGAAGAGTAGGGCTTGGCCACTCGCTTTTTTGCGGCTTTTTGCTTTCCTCGGGAAAAGTTTTCCGTGATAACTTTTTTAGCCAAATTAACCGGAGGAGAAACTTTTGAGCTTTGCGATATTGGCATATGGTCATTTCATATACTTATAGTATATACATATTTTTATTAGGTGGCAACATTGTATTATAATTCACAATTCTTATAATAACTATTATCCTGTGTACTATTTAAAAAATATGTGATAATTATATACATTCGATCACGTATATATTTGACGTACTAAATTTTCGAGGCCTTAACCTTGTAGAATTCCACTTTAAGTTGGGAAAAATAACAACTTTGCTTTCTACAACCTAACCTATAATCGTCAACTAGTTTCACTAAATTGTACCATTTCCAAGACTAGTGTTGAAAATGATTAAAGGTTAAGTTGCAGAACACAAATTTCATATTTTTCCTAACTTACGTCTAGATAGATATATTTCTGTATACTTACGTTAGGTATATGGTTAAGGATTTATATTGATGTTCATATTTATATATACAGACATCCAGCTGCTCTCTTGTCATACAAGAAATCGAAAGTAGTTTTCAAATTCTACATGTTGACTTAATACTCTCTGAAAAAGTATTCGGTATGATTAAAATTACTTTTAATTTTAATCCTGCAAATAATACAATCTCTGTCAATATTTATTCAAACGGATTAGGCACTAACATGAAAAACAGCATGTCTGTTATTATTTAATGTCATTGTATAAAATAAATGTTTAAATGTTTGATTTAGCCATTGTGAGCATGAATACAATATTCTATCAAATATTCATCAGCGGATGGGGTTAACGTAGCTGGAAATGCCTTCCGATCACGGTGCGTGGAATTGAAAATTTGGAATTGAAAATTTCACTTTAAATTACCAAAATGCATCGATTACTCGCACGAGCTTTGGAGTAGATTAAAAGTAAAAATTATCAAATATGTAATCGTGAACAGTAATTCGAGGTCTTTTACTTTGTTACGTCACATCACTGCAAATCACAAGACCGAGGGAAAAATAAATAACGGAAAAGTAAACTTTCTTTCTCAATTATTCCCTCTCATAAGTTTAAATAAAAAAAAAACGCGGAAGTCACTACCCACTCATCGTGAGTTGGTGATGTCATTGCGCGTGGAATTCAAATTTTCAATTTTGATTACCAAAATATAATGATTGTTCAACTATAACGAGTATTCGCTCGAGCTTTGCAGCAGATGACAACTAAAAAATACTTTTTTTATGTATTATCACCTGTTTAATGGCATACTACTCGTGGTGAGATAACAATTAGTAATACTGTGAGTTATTTTAAGGAGACGCATCACACTCGCTCGCCCGGTCTTTTCCCGTGACGCATTTCTTGTTCAAAACTTATCTATCCATGCAAAATTTTCACGACATTTGCAATAGAATGATGTACGATTTGCATTCATTACGTAAGATGTTTATTAAACGGGCCGACACGACTCAATGGAAGTCTTTATAATTCACCTATACCTTGAAAAATGTACTCGTCAAATGTTTTTACGTGGGAAATGTGAAAAATGGACATTTTTTCCTTACAAAACAACAGTAGCGGATACAGAAAAACACATGCAAAGTTTCAGAAATTTCTATTTGAACTGATTATACACATATACAAGACAACTCCATTTATGGTGCAAAAAAATTACAGTTATTGTTCTACAATTTTTGGCAATACGGGCGTCCCCGCAAGAGGAGTGCATACGCCCCCATATGCATCCTCCACTGCAATACAATTCATCGACATCAACATACTACCTCACAAGCAGCCTCAATAAGCGTATGGCGGGGGTGTTAGGACTCCAAGTAAATCAAATAATACTCGACGAAAATAGACAAAAACATAACAGAGTGGAATGCGTCCTATATAAGGCTCAAAATCCAAAGGAAGAAAAGTCTTCCTTTAATCGTTACGTCTTGAAGGGAAGGGAAGATGCTCACTATCGCAACCCATAAATATAGCGCTGTCTTTTACAGCACCAAAAAATAAAAACAACTGAGCGACGTAATCTTGGGTCGTGAGGACTCCAAGCGTGATAGCGTAAACATCCCGCTGTTTTCGCGTCCATAACGCCAGTTAGATTGTTTACTCTTTCTAAGCCTCTCGTTCGTTCTGAGAACATTCATATATGTCGTTAATATGCACGCTACTCTGGCGTGCATGGATGAAAGTTGGATGGGTGAGGATATAGATGGTGAAATTTGAGGTGATTTCTGCCTTGTGATACTTGCGTATATTGTGTAATATTTCGACGCCTGCCGCGTGAACGACGGTGAAATATTCATGAATTGCCATAAGAAAAAAATCCCCCCGACCGGGAATCGAACCACGGACCTTTGAATTTTCGGGCCACTGCGCAGAACACTACGCTTTCCAGAATCTTTGATCCCCATGGCAACTATACCGAGTCTCGTGGTACTAGAAGGTCAAAGGGCCGAAGGTTCGATTGCCGGTCCAGTGGAATTATTCCTCATGACAATTCGTGTATGCGTGTGACACTACCGAACACTCTCTTCTCTCGTGTGCCAACACGTTCACTGGATAGATGAATGCATTTATTATCAAAGTGAAAACTTCTTTCAAGCCATCAAGTTCGTTTTACACGAGGTAAGATGGACTAACCCTCCGTTCGCTGAAAAATGTAACACGGCAGAGTGGGATGATGATAATAATCGAAAAAAAAATAATCCGTGCAGTTCCCATTTACATTGAGTGCAACAAAAAAATTATGGAAGCGGGTCATAATTTTCTTTAAATTTTGAATCTTCTGAGCCATATGTGGCAGAAGGTTCGCTGTCTTTTACTTTTCTCACTTTTGAGATTTGAATATACATACAACAAGTGATAGTATACAGAGCATAATTATTATAATAGTATTCTACCAATTAAAGTAGGTTTCCATCGGGTACTTAAGAAGCATTCTGGAAGCCTCCCCTTCCTTCAAGTACTTCCCTCTTCAGTTCACAATAAGGCCCACTGACTTTCATTTTATCGAAAAATCCTATTCTTTTCCTTCCTCTCCTTCGTTTACCTAACATTCTACATACTCTCTAACATTGTTTCCAACATCCCCTCCCCGCTCAGTTCTCGCTCCATCCATACCTTCTGTCTCCTCCGTATCTCATCTAAAAGCCGTCTCTCCTCACCCACTATGTCCAGCAATTCGTCGTTCCTCCTCCTCTCCGTCCACTTCTCCCACAGAGTTTTTAAATCACTAAAATACATACTCTAAGACTTCACCTTCTCCATTCTTCTCCATACCCACATCTCGAATGCCTCCAATCTTCTCTCGTCTTCTTTCCTCAGTGTCCACGTTTCCGCACCGTAAAGATCAGACTCTTCAATAACCTTCTTTTCTTACTCTTACATAACGATCATCTCATAAGCTCCTCCCTGTTCATGAACGCCTCCGCTGCCAATTAAATTCTCTTCCTGATTTCTTTACTACTATATCCGTTATCCTCTAACGAGCTGCCAATATAGTTTAATAACATGGCATAATACACTAATCATTAAATTATTATTGTTTTTGTTCTGTCATTAAAACACAGTGTAAATATAATTTTATACATTAAACCACAACAGCGGTCATCAAATTAAAATATCACAATCGAAAGAAAAAAATTATAAAATATTTATAAATTATAGTTAAATAAATTTTTAATGAACTAAGATAATAGAATCATACTTCTTGAGAAATCATGCATCAGTTAAAATAGCGTTTACATGATAAAGAATGTACTAACGAGCAATTATTATATCATTGTTTTTTTATAATTTTAAACTCGTTCGCGAAGTTACAGGCAATTATCTTAAAGTCCGCTTCGGAGAGGACTTGTGTGATATGCGGGTTGCCCGATTCCATTATTTCGCTGTTAATTCCCAGGCATTGGGAAACCATATCTTTCAATAACTCAGCTATAAATCTCATTTGCATAATGCTGAAAGTTAAATTAATATTTTTTATGTTCTCTATGGAGTGCCAATGAGTAAAATTCATCGATGCGTTAAATACTGACAGTTAAATTCATCGTTGGTTTTTGGCAGACGTTATCGAATGAGCGACTTTATCGAAAAATGAATTGACAGAGAATATACCCCTTGGCCTAATGGTCTCCTCAGAAGATGTATCGCGCGCGTCAAGGGAAAAAAATTCGGGGAGAGCAGAAGCCGCCAATCCTCCCCAGCTACGTGCCTCCATTAAACAGTAAGCGAAAGCGGTCCGACCACGTTCAAGCGACTCACAAAAGTCAGTGAAGCCACACACGATAGAAATAGCGTTTTTACCCTCACACCTACATCGACGTAGTATCCCACAAGGCGCCTCGTAGGTGTGGTAGGGGATGTTAGGACTCCAGCCGTTAACTAATAAAAATGAAATGCTCATGCGAAGTTCTGCCTAGCATATTATGGTATTAAAGTTGTTTATTGTTGGGGAAATAAAAAATTCCAACACCTATCAGTTCGGCAAAATATCTCTCGTAATTAATCGTTTCTGCCGGAACTGGAAGAACAGCGGGGTTCTCGTATGCTTCGTGTGGCTCTAAAAGATATCTATTCTTAAGAAACGCCTACGAATGGAGGATAATGCTAATTTTCAAAACTCGGGGATACTCCGAGCCTAGGATGTAAATTAAAACTTGATAGCAATCTTCCAAAAAAAAATTATTCACACGACCGATTTCAGTGCATTTCGTATCATCGTCAGGAAAATTGTTATTAAGTTTCATTCTACCATGTGTTAGAGCTCAAACGGATTAAGTCTAAATCTACTCTCATTATTCGATCCATGCGGTCACCCTCGAATATCTCAAAGAGGATCCTCCAGATGCATTGTCATTCACCGAGCATTTAAACGAGTTTACGAAAGTCGACTCTCACGTCACTGACGGTCAAAACGATCCGAATTACACGGAGAAATAAGCTATAATCAGAGCCGTCAACCAAACTTTGTATTCCTGAATATCAAATTGTGATTTACCAAATTCCTAACTTTTAAAGCTACTTTTCGCAAGTGCTAATACTATATTACACAATGCTGTTAAAAAAAGTGGAACGTTATGCACACATCGATGCGCTGTGGACCAGTAGCGCAGCGAGGGGGGATTTTGGGGGCTATAAACCCCCCCCCTTCCAGAGCTCAGAGAAATTTTTAAGTTTAATCCATTTTACTTAATTGGATTGATATTACTAAAGGATTAATAAAAATGTCCCTCATAAAGCCGTAAAACACACAATTTTGAACCATTTACCTTAAAATTCCGCAATTTATTAATCTCGCACCTACCGCTTATCCTGGTGTGTTTTCCATACCCCCTCACACCCCGGTATTAGCTACACCTAAACCTCCCCCAGCCTTAATTCCTAGCTGCGCTCCTGCAGCGACCATTAATGAAAACGGATGAAAATGCGATCGAAAGTGACTACAGAAAGAAACTACAGAAATTAACGCTTCGTAGGATGGAATGGGGCTTGCTCTTCTATGAAGTCCCCTTGGGTTCAACGATCTCTAGGTCCGTGAGAGGGAAACTGCTGTTTCGTGACGACCTCGGGAGTCGATCCGGGGACGGTGGAAAAAAGTGAACAGAGTAAAAACCGCGCGTTCGTCGAAAGGGAAAACACGGACGGAGAGATATGTTTAGGATCGGTGGCTGGCCGTCCCACTGCACGCGAAAAAACCGAAGGAAAAAATCGTCTGCAGAGGGAGATGGTAGTATCCCATTGCGCAGCCAAGTGAGCCTTCCAAACAAACCGCGGCCAGCAAAACATTACACGGAAGGGCGGCGAAGAGGCGGAACCAATGCCAATCAGAAAGGCAGTCGCCCTCGAACAAAGCAGGAGGAATACTGAGACCATGGAACCACATGAATGGAATTCGCTGGTGCGGGCGGATTTTTGGGGGAGGACGAAATTGTTCTACTTTCATTCTACGAGGTGCCGTGCAAGCCACCACCAAGGTGTGTGGTAGGGGGTGATTCCACACCCCGTGCCACACACCCTGGTGGCACTCATCCTAGCCTCGATCAAAAACGCGCTCGCTTGCTGGACACAGGCCAATCACACAGGATAACGACACGCGTTCAGATAAGAAGATAGGAGAGTGCTAAGGACACGAACATGCTACCATGCAGGGGCGGATCCAGGATTCCTTTCTTGGGGAGGGGCACAAGTAAGGCCGTATCCAGGATTCTGTTCTGGGGGGGGGCACAAGGATACCCCGCAATACAAAACGAACGCAATTATAACGGGACCGTATTGAAAATCTTGCCTATTTTTTAAGGTTCTGGGGTGGGGGACACGTACCCCCGTTCCCCCCCCCCCCTCACCAGATCCACCTATGATACCATGCAAATAAAACTACAAGTTAGGGATAGAAAAACGAACACTTAACGAAATAAGTGATTCATTATATGTTACGCTCGGGGTGATTCCACGCCAAGTATTCTCCGGACGAAGGCCGAGCGCACAGGACTGCGAGATGCGGTCAAATCAGAGACTAAAGGCCTGTTCACACGATAGGTACATTAACACGTATGAGTTAATGTACGTTTGCGTGAATGATTTTTGCGGACCGGAACGGAACATGTTCGAATGCATGAACCAAATTAGAACAGGTTCTATTTTCTGTGCATGCATTCGCACAAGTTGGGTGGTTACACGGTGCATTTTGGCGTTCATTCTCGCGTTCATACATTTAGACATTAACCCGTACGTGTTAATGTACCGTGTAAACAGGCCTTAAGAGAGTGCTAAGGACACGAACATGCTACCATTCTAATTAAACTACTAGTTAGTGATAGAAAAACGAAAAGTTAGTGTAGTAAGTGATTAATGTGTGAGTTATAACCAAGGATGGCAGTACAAACTAAACGAAAGTCTCTAACAGTAAAATTTCAATAGTTACGTTCCCGGGAGCGTAAATGTAGAAACGAAATGGATTTGAACCCGGGGAGCTAAACTCAGGGTCGAAATGAAATCGGAGTCAAAACTACTTCGGGTCGGAACTAAACTAAAACTCTGGGACGAAACGAAACGCAGATAATGTTTCGCACCGCAGAGATAACGTGCTTCACTTTCGAACAGTTTAGTTACGACCCGCACACCGAGTACGAAGTATGATTGAATGAAGTAGAGGTTCGGCCTACCGCCATTAGATCCATGAGGGACTCATATTTTGACCACGTACAGGAGAACGGCGAACGCAAACTGGCCATTCGATTTTTAAGCTCAATGTTTTCACCTCTCTACACGTGAAACTATTCCCTCTTATCCCCCTCCTCTCAACTTCTGGGATTGAAACATAACTATGAGCAGCGGAGTTGTCATTAATTTAGTTTCGTTCCCGGGAGTAAAGTTTCGTCCCGGGTCGAAACTAAACTCCTTTGTGATTTTAATTTCGTGCAGGAGTGAAACTAAACCTAGACTTAGTATTTTCGTTTCCCTCCGTGTTGAAACGAAACATTTTCGTTTCGTTTCACTTGCCATCCGTGGTGATAACATGCCAAAAAATTCATGCATAGTTTATATAAACAAATGTACCGAGGTATGAACAACACATGCAGAGCCAATTTTAGACAGCTCCATATAAGCTATCCCAGATCTAAACAATCGCAAGTACTATGATTCCCTTATCGTTATGGTACCCCGACTCAATCACCGCAGAACAGCCTCCGGTTCGCCGCCGCAACACACTCACGCTGACTCATAGGCACTCAGGCATGTTCGGCAGTCAGAACAATCAAGTAATCCGAACAAGGTTCGGTCCCAATTAATTACGATCAGCGGGACTTCACTGTACTTGAGGGATATCTAAGGAAAATTCGTAGAATTACTCTATAAAATAATATTGTCTTTCCGTACTAGCAGGAAAGCTGGTCTCGCTAGCGCCGTCTTGACAGCGTCGAAATTCTTCCAACCCTAACCCTTCCATCCCTATCCATACCCTGGAGACGTCGTCGGGCTCTCATCACGGCGGCTGCCTCATTTCCTCCTCTCCACCCCCTCTTGAGGTGACTGGGCGAATAAGTCTTCAGAGTTTGGTCCCGGCCATTATGATTGTTAACCTCAAGGAGCCCACCGTGGACCTTCAACCGATGTATTTGAGGGACAGAGTACCATTACGGCTGTCCGTTCAGTTGAAATTAAAAGAAAAAACCGGCAGCTCAGATTTTTAAAATTCTTTCCATCACTTTCGATTTCAAATAAATACAGTTTTTGTCGCCGCCTTCTCTGAGAGCACTTCAACTGTTCTTTAGCGATGATCGAGGCGATTGTTGGCGGTTTTCTAGTAAAAAAAATTACCTCAGTTTCCCGGTACAGGAGTGTAAAAAAATTGGAACTTTCACTCGTAATCAGTGATGTGAATTATTGCACTCGAAAACACTATGTGGAAAATCATAATCGATTAATCGCGACGAAAGTGGAATTACCCTTCGAGTATTTAACGTTGGGGGAGGAAGTAATTATAACATATGACTTTATCTCACACATTTATTTTTATTTTATTTTTTAAATAAAGAGGTACACATACAGCAAGACTTCCAATTTAAAGTGCACTTATAACAACAAATATTAAATAATTAAATAATAATTATTTATAACAAATTTAAATAGAATAAAAAGAAAAACAACAAACATTTATCCGGCTGTCTAGTCATATTGCGATAAATATGTTAATGCCCGATGAGTTAAAATTTTAAGTGTCAGAGCAAACGGATCAATATCACCGGGGAGAGAATTCATTAGAAAGGAAAGCCTATGAAAAAGTGAGCGCTTAATTACAGATCGCCTGGGTGTAGGAATGTGAAGTAAAGAAGTAGATCGGGTGTGGCGGGAAGGTACTCTAATGTTGAGGAAGGAAACAATGTTAGGACTGTCGAAGTGGGAGTTAAGGGTATTACAAATGAATTTGATGGCTGATTGAAGTCGGAGAAGGGATAAACTAGGGACGGATAAAGAGGATAAAACTGCACTAGTAGGTGACTCGCGGATATTTGGGTTTCTAAATTTTACAATTTTTGCAAAAAAAGTTGTAACACTGTTAAGGGTGGCAAGATTAGTGGGGGCAGACATTGACCAAATTGGGGAGCAATAGTTGATCACCCGAAGAACTATGGTTGAGAAGTAGGATTGGAGTGCCTTAGTATTTGGTCCACAATAATTCCAAGATCTTTCATGGATGACACACGATTAAGAGGCAAGGAGTCAATTGCATAATCAAAATGGATAGGAGTTTTCTTCGCAGATATTGTCATTGTGGTGCACTTTTTAAAGTTCAATTGCAGCCTCCAGAGAATGCACCACTCCGTGGTCTTTTTTACGGCATCCTGTAGCATATTACAGTCTGCGAGGTTATTTATCTTTTTAAATAGTTTGCAGTCATCAGCATAGAGTAGTGTATTGACTTGGGAATAACGGACAATGGGGGCAAGGTCATCAATAAATAGGTTGAAGAGGTAAGGTCCAAGAACGCTACCTTGAGGCACTCCGGAGGTAACATTAGACCAGGAAGATGAGATACCAGCGAGTATTACTCTTCGGGATCTGGCACGGAGGAAACTGGACAAGAGACTGAGGAAGGTGCCATGGATATTAAAGCGGGAGGCGAGTTTATGCAGCAGAAGTTTACGGTTAAGGGTGTCAAAGGCTTTAGAAAAATCAAGAAAGATGGCGTCAAGTTGAGACTTTTCGGCCATCGGACATTCACTTAATCCACAGCATACAATAAGCATCAACTATGTAATGGAATGAAATTAAGCGCCGCAGAAGAGCACTCTTCGTGGGATTTCCATCCAGTGCATATGGCAGCGTGGACAAACAAAAATATTTAAACATCAAACCGATTTTATGCACAGAGAAGTGTTCGTAAATACAAAAATTTCAAAATCAATGCACACTACCAACGAAATGGAAATAGTAATAGTAAACAAATCCTCCGAGAAGGATATAGCAATCTCCTGCCGTTCCTCGATCTGCCACTGCTCATATTTCGATAATTTGTAAGTTTATTCTTCCTTTTTTTCAAACAATTGATCTCATTTAACCTCACGATAATGTGGCGCAGAGGTTACACACCGCGGGGGGGGGGGGGGTGCTTTGGGGAATAGGGTACTTTCCTTCATCAAAGAAAACGAAAGGCATTGATTGCGATTAGTTACCCACCATTAGGGTTTTCATAATATAAAAATTATTTGGTTTTAGAAATCACAGTTTAGACGAATGGCAACGGCCAATTTTAACCGCATTAGAAAAAGGTCAGATTGGCGCCCATGCGATGCCACTCCACGCGACGTCACAGGGACCTAGTTTCTACACGAGAGGATAGGAGTTTTACATCGTCTGAGATTACCAATGCATGCATTAGTATCTGCAAATGCTCAAAAACTCTAATGCATGCAAAGAGCTCAGGGAAACATGTCTTAATAATCACTGATTAAAATTTTCTAAGGTCGGAAAGTTTCCTTCGTTTGATAAGGTGCCTACTACGTTTTAATAATAATACATATTTAAGCCAAGCGCTACCTGCTAGCAGGGTACTCTGCTACCTGCTAGCAGGGTACTCTGCTACCTGCTAGCAGCCTGCGTCGCGTCGTATCAGCGCTCAAGCCTCACAGGGCGGCAGCGGGAACCAGAAATACGTCACACGGACTTTTCCCATCATTCCTACTTAGCCGTCGCGTTTTCGCGCGCTTGAAAATTTTCACTTTTCGTTTAATCGCGAAAAATAAATATCGTCATTCGAAAATATAAGAGTGTGAAATGCGTACTCCAGGAGTAATAATCTTTCGATTTAGGCAATAAAAAAATAGGAAACCACCGTATTTTGAAGACCAAGCCAGGTAGGTGACGCCCCACATTCTCCAGACAATGAGTAAACCATTTTCTGGAGTTTTTCATGACTGTTACGAGCATATCAGGGGGTATGCTGGCAAATTCATCCCGAATGTTGGTATTCAAAGATTACAAATAGTTTTTAAATAAAGATCGTATTGAAACCAGGATAAATTTCAAACTGGGTACCAGTGATAATGAAGTTGAGGTATTAAATGCCTATATTAAAGTGTACCTGGGTATTTTTCGTCGCTGATTGTTTCTTTCCTCTGCAGATGTTCCTGGGGGTCCTCTTCCTATTCCTCCGCGCCTCTTCCGCAGACTTCTCTCCTCCCGCGCCCATCCCCTTCCACGCGCCGCAGCAGTTCTCCGTCCAGAATGAGGGCCAGCACAAAAAGATCCCGGCCATCCCGTCTGGGTTTTTCCTGCCCCCACCGCCTCCGCCTCCGTCCCACGGCGACCGCAGGTCACCGCTCTTCACGGCGTCGTCCACCGTCCAGCGGCCCCCTCTCCCCCTACCCTCCCTTCCCTGGGAGGTCCCCGAGAGGCCATCGGCAAGTGACCCCTTTGCCCAAAGGGACCACTTCGCTTCCTCACTGTTTGCACCACAGCAGCAGCAAACGGCCCCTAGCAAGGTATGTGTCAAGCTCATCGATAACATCCTCAAGAAGCACACACACAGAAAACATATTCAAGAGAGCACTTCATTTACCCCAGCAAAGTACGAAAAATACGAAAAACTCCCATTCGACCCAAAATCAACTATAGGGCTTCTAGGTATTTTCCGCAAATACAACATTAAACCGAGCTATACCTCCAACAACACAGGTGCGCAGCTAGGAATTAAGGCTGGGGGGGTTTTAGGCACAACCAAAACTGGGGTGTTTGGGTGTGTGGAATACTTGCCAGGGTAAGCGGGAGGTGCGGGGGCACTCCTTCAGAAACATTCCAAGATAAATAGTTCAAAATGGTGAGTTTGACGGCTTTCAAAGTAATATTTTATTAATATTTACACTATTCTGTAAGAAATATTAATCCAATTAAGTAAAACGGATTAAACTTAAAACGTTTCTGAGCTCTGGGGGGGAGGGTTATCCCCCAAGTCCCCCCCCCCCCCCGGGCTGCGCCACTGCAACAACAAACTTAAATTTCTCCTTGGAAACTCCAAAGACCCAATTGAATCTTTCCGAAAGTGCGGAATATACAAAGTCACCTGCCCCGAGTGCAACAGCGACTATATCAGGCAGACACTGAGGAAATTAAACACCACAAAGCATTCTGTATGTTACAGACTCGGCCACTTCAATAAGTAACGCCAAGGGCTGGAACTAGGAGTATTGTCAGGGGGGCAAAGACCAACCCCCTTTCCCTGAACCCCCCTCATTCCCTCCATACCCCTCCCCTACCACTAAAATATAATACTTCCATAAATTGTATTTTTGAGATGCGGTAGTTGAAATTACACACAGTGTGTTTGCTATTAAGAAGTTTTATTGATATTATTGTTAATTAATTTGTAAGTTAATAACTATTGTTAAATAATGTCATTTGTGAAATTAAATAACTTTTTTAAATGACCTTTTTAAATATTGCTGCCCCTTGAAATCTGCTGCCTGGAGCACATGCCCCCTCTGTCCTGCCTTACTAGTAGTTCTGGGCCAATGCATCACCCTCTCATTTCTCCCCTACCCATGGCAAGGGAAAGATCAAATCCACAAAACATACCCCACATACTTCTCACTATATACTCGAGTTACCCAATTTCATAAGGGAAGTGGATTTTTGGTAGTATCCATAACATCTGTAAAGAGCAATCACTCAAGCTGCCATTGCTGCTATCCCTAAACTTGAATGTAATACAGTTTTTAATTCAGGGATTTCACTAGACTACTGAATTCAAAGTTACTGACTTTACCCTGGCCAAAATCTTAATCCCTCCTAACTTTTTCAAACTCTCCTCCAAGAGCAGCAGGTAAATTTTCAAAGAGAGTAAGTAAGAGTCAACAATATACAAAATTGTAAAACTGTGCTTAAATTCACTTTAAAAAGTATTTTATAGCCATGAACATAGACAGTCCAGATTTTTAACTTAATTTCAACAAAATAAATGCCAGAATATGGTGTCAAACTTAAACTGACACATAAATCTATTAGGCTTTACAATCAAAAAATAAAAGACGGAAAGTTAATTGAAATTCTCTAACCACACCAGTTAATGACATATTCCTATAGTAACCCCTCAGTCTGCCCATAAATCGTGAAATTTATTTCAGTGGACTTCAGATTGTCCATATTTTCGTCAACAGAAAAATAACTGTCATTTCCTGGCTCCTGTTTAATTTCGAGAGAAATTTTTTCAAGTGATGACGATCATAAATTGTGTTATGCCATTTTTAGATGGTGCAAACCAATAGATACACTTTTTGAGTTTTCAGCTCCATAACAATGCCAAGTCAAATTGTTTTAAACTAGATTTAACTCTGTTAAATTATGGTAAAAAATGATGATTTGTAATGAATAATGTATATATTTCCAACATCAAATGAGCTGTGTGATGCCTTTTGAAAGATGCAACCACCCCTCATCCGGCCCAAAGGGTGTTTTCTTTTGATTTGTGAGCCATGACATTTCTAAGATTTTACCCTGGCATCACCAATGAGATTCCCCAAATTTTCCCTGATTGCCCTGACCATAGCAATCCTGTAATTAACAGATGGATGTTTGACCTTCTAGCCACAGGTGTTACCACCCAGGCCTCCAGTGCCGCAACCTCAGCAGCAGCCACCCAAATACAAAGGGGCAAAGGGGGTGCCCGTGTACCCAAAGAAGTGGATCCCAGTGCCTGCCAATGGCAAGAAGATCAAGCCAAAGAACGTGGAGAAGCACCGACAGGAGCTTGTCGTCCTCTCGTCCACGACCAACAAGGAGTTGAGGGGAGACGAGGTGCAGCCGGAGCAGCCTGAGGCTCGGTTGGACGAAGTCCTCCGCACTCACCCTCGAAGGAAACAGCCCAAGAACAAGAAGTACTACCCAGCAGCAGCAACTCCCACCTACGAGCCCCAGCCCAGGGAAACGCACTACCCCCAGCCGGCCACCCCTACCACAAGGACTGCCGAGGACTACGTGAAGGCAGAGGAGTCACAGGACGTCGTTCAGCAGCCAAAGCCATATGCCTTCAATCACCAACAGGTGAGTGCCGATAGAGACAGGAAGTGTAACTGACAATGAATAACTTGTAGGCACATATCTATAATTTAAAATAATAATTATTGTTCCTTAACCTTTAGACGCTCACGGTGCCAATGCATATGTCAGCCCTGTGTTAAATGGCACATAAAAATGTTTGTTTATTATATTTTGAGTCAGTTTTACTTTACAAATGCTTATCACTCCTGAGTTAATGGTATTTCTTCTAAAGTAGTTAGTGTTCTATATAAACAAAAGAATTTGTCTCTTCTTCCAAATGCCTGACACCCTCTTGAATCAGGATAGAGCATTCTGGGAGTGAAAACTGACATTGCCATGAGAACATAAGGGTCTTACATTTCCAACTAACATGCATAGATTAAAAAAATATATTGGAGCTTTATGCAACCTTGAAGGCTTCTGCCTGTTGATGGGATCACCTTCAGAAAACAATACATATGTACAATGCAAATTATTGAATGACTGCAGGTGTCCCGTAATGAATTACATGAGAGTGCGTTATACTAAAAATTTTAGAGGAATGCAGATGACAGCCGAAGGTTGGCTCATGCAATTCATTACTGTACGCTACGTATCTGGCAAATGCAGAGAGATGATATGTATCTCCTTATACATATCTCCAAAAATTATGCTAAGCTACATTAATCTCCAAAAGATATGCTAATATATGATGATATGCTTACTGTAAATAATGAATGTTAATTTCAAGGAGGCGTCTGGGAGTGGATTTGCTCCACTTTTTGCTGCAGAGTCAGCAGGAGCAGAACATGGTTTCATTGGGCAGGAGACTGCACATCCCATAAACAGCGGCAGCGGAGACAGAGTAGCATTCCACATTCACGGGGAAAAGGGTCCAAAATCATATCGATTTGGCTATGATACCGGAAAAGGGTGAGTGAAAAAACACTCGACACTCAAGAAAATTGTAAGCATGCACAAGAAATTTGACCCTGAGGACACTTAATAGATGACACATTATTTTTAAAGAAAAATTGTCATCAAGAGGGACTTTTTAAACACTGCAATATACGTTTGCGAATATTTTTGCCTTTTTAGTGATAGTATATCACAATGATTGGATATATTTTCAGCAGAAAACCTTGTAGGCAATCTGAGAAACCCCTGAATCAATGGAATTTATAGATCCTTGTTTGAGGGGATTGAGGGGGAAGGCTGCCATCCCTTACATTTGCTGTTAGGTTAGGTTAACTCACTTAAAATATGGACATCCCATGATATTATATAGGTATTCAAATATGCATGAACAATTAAGTAGTACCACATTAATCTTGAAATCAATTAAAGACATTCCACTTATCTAACCCCGAAGTATACTTATAAGATAATTTGGGGCCTTGGGCACTGTTCAAGTCCAGGCCTACCCTATATTTAAAATTTACATCAATCAATTTTGGGGGTCTCCGCTGAAAGCATGGCTCGGATTGCACAACACTCCTCCGGAAACTACAGAACAATATAAGAGTGCATTTCATGATCCCTTTCACACCTTTCCCCCACTTTTTGCTGCAACAATGGCACAAACCAGTAGCTTTTAGGTATAGAATACTCTATTTTTGAGGGTCATGATTTTCAATTAAATCCATGATGTTGACCAAATACAAAGAAAACTCATTGTCACTGATACATCCGTAAAAAAAGAAAATAAATGAATTAGCGGACAATTTAGCCTATCAATGTCATAAGCCATTACATGTAATCACTCTATACAAATGACATTATAAGTAAATAAGTATTCTAAATAATCATAAAATAAGAAAAATTTTCTCTTGATTAGCCGTTAAAAAATGTGAATTGGATAAAAAACTATGCTCATTGTTTTTGCAGACCTGACAGGCATTTCCGATATGAACAGAGGGATGACGACGGAAATGTTAAGGGACACTTTGGATTCTACGACAACCATGGTAAACTACAGGTGGTGCATTATTCTGCAGATCCCAAGAATGGCTTTAGTGCTGATGGCGGTAATTTTGGAAAACATGAAGTTTTATAGATCTAAAATCAATAGTAAATCTTCTTCCTTTTGGCTGAGAAGCAATGTACAGCTCCTTATTGCTCCATTTATTCAGGTATATTTTTGTTATTAAGTTGGAGCATTTGTAAATATTGTTATATTTTATAAATTTTTATTTTGTTGTTGAATGTTGAAAAATTACGAGAAATTACAAAATGCCAAAGGTCAAAAAATGAATTACAGCTCTTATCACAGATATGAATTCATGGCAACCCCAACAGCCATAATGATGTTATCTTTTATTTTGTTTTGAAAATAAATAGTTTTTTAAAATGATTTCAAGCCCATTAATCCCAATAATTAACTGTTATCCAAATGACTAATCAAGAGGTTTACACAAACAGATACGCTACAGTCAGGCTATCCATAGGCATTCCATTTGTTTCATGGAGTACGATTCTTGTGGGTCACCAGCAAGGAAGCTGATGTGAACTTTGAGTGAATCTATGCACCCTTCCTGAATGCAAGCGAAGGTGAGCTTGGTTTAGCCTGAATCACACAGTCGTTCTCACCATCCCTTTTTCCTCTGCTTATTCTGTCACTTTTCATATTTACAACTGTCATTCAATTGAAATCCAATTGTGGTATTAGAATCACTGTTAGTGGCTGTACATTACGATTAGCTGAGAGACATTAGCAGGGGTGGTTTCAGTGACAGAAAAAGATGTGTGCCGCGTGATGGAGAAAGGATGGGATTTCCATCCCTGGAGCCATAGTGGATAATGATTATTTGAAAGTGTTATTTTCCTGCAGTCATTGGAGTGATCACAGCAACTATTGCTTGGAAAAAATAATGCTGTGATTCAGGCTTAAGGACACAAATGAGGGGAAAGATGAAACAAGTGGGGAATTTTCGGCTAAAAATTTAATGGAAACATTTAATATGCATTGAAATATAATAATTGAATGCAACACCAAGCAGGTGATCAACTCATATAATGTTGCACAAAAACAAGCATCCGATATTCCTTGAAACCCAGAATGAAAAAAGCTTCACATTTACTTTGCACTTGCGATTGCCATTGCTACAGCCAAATACTGAACAAAAAGACATCGCACTTCTTAGAGTGCAATTTCTTAAAAACAAAAGTTGTTCACAATAAGATCCAGCAGTCTTCCTTATGATGCACTTTGGAAATGAAATCCAGTTGATGTCACAGCACATTGAAAATGAAATCCGGTTGACGTCACACGGCCGTCCAAGTTGCTAATTTTAGCTTTACTAAATTATCTACTGTAAGAATGTGTTGATACAGAATAATGATAATGATCAAATTCTTAGACTGTGTGAGTAATATGATACTACAACAAATATTAACTTATATCTCGAGTTATGTATAAACATCAACATGGAAATTGTTGCTGCGTTAAATGCATTAATAATGGCCTTAGAACTTTGTTTAAAATTTGACAATGCTCAGATAAAAATGAGGAATTCAATTCAAAGTCTGTAATTTACGTGCAAGCAACAATTATCCATTTGCTAAATACATATAAGCAATACATAAGTTGACCGCGAACCAATGCCGCAGGTATGGTCATAAACCCGGAAAGGAGAGAGCACAACTACTCTCGGAGTCCCTGGGGCTCAGTATAGCAGTCATGCTAAGACGAAAACTCCGCCATCTCGAAAGGGTTAATGGCAAATTTAAATGAACAACCACAAGAAGTGAACAAAAATTTAATATGTAAATTAGCAGGAGAGTTCTGTTAAAGAATACATGATCAACCGATTAGTCACGTTACATGAGGCAGTCACTACTTCTTTCTCCAGGTTTTGATTTAAAAAAATTGAACATTTTTACCCCATTCATTCTTTTTTTTTGGTAGAAATATTGCCAGCAGCACTGAGCAGGCGTTCACTGAAAACAGAAGTGGTCAATGTTGATTTTGAAGGCCCGCACGAAATATGCTTGGAGCACAGTTTACATACTGCATGGCATCAGGATCAATATTGAAACTCCACCAACTCCTGACGACATCATCTGTTAATTTGTTGTACCTTGTGAGTCAGTTCAAAATATATTCTGCATTCTGCGAGGTTGCTTAAATTGTTACTTTAATTGACGACTTATTCCCATGCTTCACAGTCACAGTTCTTATAACCTCAACAATAAACTGCTCAGCACGCCCGTACAGCGACACCATGGATAGACTGAGCGGCCGTGAGCTAATGCAAAATTGCAATGTAGTGTTGCATTCTGTAGAATAACCACACTTTCCGATGCCTTGCATAGGTTTATCAACTTAAGAATAAGCTCTCGGAACGCATCTTGCTCATATGTCGAAGAATTACTGTATATATACATGAATCAATCTTAAGACCATTTTCAGACGAAACGATTTTCATGGCATGGCACATTGTGTTGCAGAGAGTCGTCTCATCTCAAAGCTGCCTGAATTTCACGAGACGGCAGCCATCGAAAAGTCATATCATCTGAAAGCAGCCTCAATGTAGCATTGTCTGCACTTCATGCTTAGAAGGCTCATCGCTGTGCCGTCAACAGAGCAATTCGACTCGTTTGACATAGAGACCTATGGTAAGTAGAAAGAACGGTGCCGTGCCGTGGATTGCAGCAGGCGAGAAGTCAGCTCGTTTGTAAGCGGCCGCAGCAACAGAAATTTTACAATGTTGGCGAGAGCAACAAACTGACAAACCCTTAAATGCATGTGTTATCGAGCAACTATAAAAAAAAAAAAAAAAAAAAAAACGTGGACGCCATGGGATCGGAAAGTAATATGTACATGTGTGTGTTTTTTTTTTTTTTTTTTTTAAACTTTTTGGCCTTGAATACGCTGCAGACCATTTAGGGTGCTTTGGGTGCTAAATTCAAAGCCTTGCCACCGATCCGATCCGGTTCCAAAGTACCGACTTAATGCGACTGGTTCTCCATACTGGTTCCACAGGCAAGAAGCGGCAGTACCGAGTACCGGGAACTGGAACCGACCCATCTCCAATTTTTACCCCTATATATCGATGGCTAAGTTCTAACAACACATATTTAAAAAATAGCAACTTTTCAGGAGAGAAAATAAACGATTAATTTCTTTTACTTGCACACTGAAATTAAAAACCAAAAGTTCATAAAACTGAAAAAGAAGCATTCATTTGCAAATGAAGAGTTGTTCTTTGCTTGTATTTTATTTTTTAATGTTATTACACTATGTTTAAGATACCAGTCTCAAACCGGCCGGATTTGAGATACGTGTTATTAGAACTTAGCCACCGTACGTATTGTATTCATTCAGCATACAGTTGAAAAGTAGTATGTATTCCAGATCTTCCACTCAAACAGATTGGTCACAATCTTTCTCATTTATTAACGTAAATGATCCTTGCCAGCACTCATTGCTACCAACTGCAAGCTTTGTTTACAATTGCATTGCACATTAGTCACCATAAAGAGCCTAGGGCAGTAAACATAAAATTTCTCAGAAGTATTAAACTACTTTATAGAAAGATCTAACAGCCTAAGATATAAAGTAAACCAAGAAATGTTGGAGAGAATGTTGGAAAGACACTAAGATACACAGCATTACCAAAAAAGTATGCTAAATATTTTTTTCTTTATCATATATTTGTTATTTGCTTGTCATGCTGTCCTTAACAAACATAAAGACAACCTATGAAAGGAGAGCCTGTGACACACCAGAGCACATTTTTGCTCCTTCAATATCAATAAAAAAAAGTGCCATTTAATGGCTTTTATTGTTCACAATATGGATAAAAAAATGTTTCAAATTTGCTATAGATGTGACAAATCTTTCGAAATCACTATTTTAATACAATATAACCTTAAGTTACAAGATACTATCAGCTCACATTTTTATTCCAGAGAATCACCCTTCAATCAGTTAGAATGCAAAAATTTATGGCAATGATATGATATTGAGCAATCGATTTAATAGGCACCACATATAATTGCTAATAACATTGAAAAAAATAACTTGAGCATAATCAATAACTAAACATGTACTATCCATGACATATATTTTGAACTAACAATTTCATTTTTTCAATTGTGAAGGATAATCAAGTTCCTAAGGAAATATTTCCTTTTTAGTACATACGTTTATACAGTCTTTTCGAATGGATACCCTCAGACATGACTATAAGACAAATACATACAATCAAAAAAGACCAGTTCAACTCAACATCATACAACTTTCATCTGTACTGATGAGTAAATACTCACCAAAATAGATTTTTAAAACCCCTGACAGCATGCAAAATTGGAATCTTGCATGCCATTTAACTTACCAAACGAGTTAATACCGATTATAAATTTTCAAAAGAGAGGTAGTTTGCACATATGTCATCAACAGACTCAAGATGAAGTGAATTCATGAGCTGCAGCGTAACGTCCCTTGCTGGCATAATGGAAGAGTTGACGCTCGATATCAGTCAGAAGACCAGATGCACCAATTCTAAAGAGGTGAGGATTAAGCCACTCATTGCCCAACTCTTCCTTTATTAAGAAAAGCCAGTTCAATGAATCCTTGGCAGTGCGGATTCCACCAGCAGGTTTGAATCCAACCTGGAGAGAAATAAGGAAATGATAAGCCAACTCAAACTGTGGCATTTTTTTTTAGTAATCCCCATTCCCTCAGAAATTTACCCTTCACAGAAAATCACACCCTCTGGACTTAGCCACAGGACTCCAACAAAAGAAATTCATGCAAGGATTTTCGTGCAAAGGACGGCAAAAATATCTCCGATTCAAAAAGCCAGAGACTCTACTGCCGAAACTCTGTCTGGAACCTGCCTCTGATCCTTCTTTCCAATCCTGCCTACCTCATTTCAATTCTTCAGTAGCAGTCCTGCGGATGAATTCATGGGATTTTGGGAGTCAGGAGAGTGATGTTCAGACCTATATTCCGCATTTTGCAATGAGAATTTGTTTGTAATTCTCCAATCATCACTCTCTCTTCTTTCCAAGAAGTCATCCTTCCATTTCCCTCCCTTCCATGGCCGAACAATTGCCTACCTGAATGATTCCCACATTCAAACTAGAGCCTGATAGGCAGACATGAGTATGAAGGGGAGCAAATCAAGAAGCTATTTCCCCACCTGCTGTACGTATCACCTGCCCTTCATGTTGGCATGTAACTGGTTTTCCCTGGAGTTCCATTAAGACAATGCCGAGAGGAATTCTCTAAAAATCGGCTGAAGGGATCAGCCAATCATTGCCAGTAAAAGCTCTCCCCAATGCCTCGAACACCTCTCTCAAATTCCCTCTTCTAATGACTCAAAAAGAACCAAGTTTCCCTTCTTGACGAAACTTCCAATTGGGTGGTTTCCTATTATTTTTTTATTGCCAAAATCGAAAGATTATTACTCCTGAAGTACGTATTTCACGCTTTGATATTTTTAAATGACAATACATACCTATTTTTCGCGATTAAATGAAAAGTTAAAATTTTCAAGTGCACGAAAAAGCGACGGTTAAGTATGAATGCTGGGAAAACTCCATGTGACGTCATTTTGGTTCCCGCTGCCATAAGTGAGGTGACCTTGGGGCGAGGCTTTGAGCGTGGATACAACACAGGATGCTATCAGGTAGCAGAGTACTCTGCTAGCAGGTAGCGCTTGGCTTAAATAAGGATTATTAATACCTTATCAAACGAAGAAAACTTTCCGACCTTAGCCAGTTTTAATAGGTGATTATTAAGACATGTTTCCCTGAGCTCTGTGCCTCATGCATGCATTGGTAATCTCAGACGATGTAACACTCCTATCTACTCGTATAGAAACTAGGTCCCTGTGACGTCACGTGGAGTGGAATCGCATGGGCGCCAATCTGGCCTTTTTCAAATGAGGATAAAATTGACCATTGCCATTCGTCTAAACCGGTATTTCTAAATCCAAATAATTTCTATATTATGAATGTACCAATCGTGGGTAACGAATCGCAATCAATGCCTTTCGTTTTCTTTGATGAAGGAAACTGCCCTATTGTCCAAGTCTCCCTCTTGATTTGCATCCAGCTTAGAGTTCAGACCTCACCCACACTGCTAACTGCACACCAGCCACGTTTTACTTTTGTGAAATAGAATTACTTGTATAACGTAACAACATGTAGAATGGTCTGGAACTCATCAAATTATGTCTCATGAGTTCCCTTACGCTTGATTTGATTCCTTAGAACCTATAAAGCAGTGCAAAAGAATCCCCATCGTATTCCCAACCTCTGTTATCTGGATGTCTGCTTTTAAAAAAATACACCTTGAGTTTCAGCAAATGAAATGCCTACTAATAGTAGAAAAAATATGGAAAAGATTCTGTAGAAAATTCTTAGTTACATTAGACTGCGTCATTACAGAAAATTTTTTTTTTAAGCATGAAGACACTTATTGTCATCTTCATGCTATCCATAAATAGTGTCCCTACCTATTACAAAGAAGATTGGTAAATCATTGCCATGCCTCCGTCTGCCATACTCCTTGGATGAAAGCATTAATTAACCTTATATAATAATTAATCTTATATCAATGCTGACACATTGTGGAAACATTTCCCATCACCTATCCACCCACTTTCAACTGCCATGAACTCGGAAAGTAGGCTAACCTGTATTTATAATAAAAACCAGTTTTTCATAATAAACAAGAGTTGTGCATCGGCTTCAAATGCATTGCGTGTGCATCGGCTTCACAACATGTTGTTCTAATAAGCTCACCTTTCTGTCTTTCATTACATTTTGCACCAGATTTGAACCACTAATAACATAAACCTGTTATTACCATATTGAGACATGAAAGCAGCAATATAATCACCTTGTAATTCATTCGCTGATAATAATCAGCAATAGCACGGCACATGACTACACCAACAGGCAAGGTGGCATTGACTCCTTCTTTCCCCGTTGAAGTCTTGATGAAATCCGAGCCAGCCATCATGGCGACCAAGGATGCTTTGTAAACGTTATCTAGGGAACCAAGATCCCCAACCGCTAGGATTGTTTTCATGTGAGCCTTCTCACCACATGCCTCCTTCATCTGCTGGATTTCCTGATAAAGTTCTGAGAAATGATTTTGCCAAATCAGAAATGATAAAAAGAAATAAGTTTGTGAATGTTTTACTTTCAACATCAAAACCAGTATTTCTGCATTGATCTTCGGATTTCACAGAAATAAAATAGAAGTTACGGGCAATTTTTCAGGAATAATTTAATTTAACGACCATTTTCCATTCATTTTGCACACATGATGATACTATGAATTTGTGGAAAATTGCCAGTAACTTTTATTCCATATATATGTCAGAATCCCATGATAATTAGCCTGTAATATCTCTCCGTATTCAGATTTTATTGGAGAAACACAAGCACTCAAAATATTTGACAGCTTAGAATTGCAAGGTGTATTTCAAGCCTGCCACATAAGCAATGGTGAAATTCAAATTAATTGCCATGAGAAAAAATTCTGCAGGATGGGGAATCAAACTAAGGACCATTGGCTGACAACTAACACCATCAATCTCAATAAAATTGCCATGGGAATCAAGGAACCAGGATAATGGAGGGGTCTCTGCAGTCTACAGCGGCCTGGAAAGTTGTTTCGATTCCCGCTCCAGGTGACTTTTTTCCCCATGACAATTAATGTGAGCTTACAACTACACAATTCCATTCATTAATTTGAAAATTTTGACCGGAAGGTTCATGCACAAAAACTTCATCGAATGAAGATTTATGCACATCTAATTCCTACGTTTACATCTATTCTAACAAAAAGTTTTGAATGCATAATGAATAAAGTCATTCCCCAAATTTATCAAAAACTTGCCTAGTGTAAAGGTAGTTTAATTATTCACAAATTTCAATTGCTACTTCTTCAAACATTTATTATTTAAAACACATTTAAATAATTTATATAATAAGTTATCCATAAAATAATGAAAGTGTTCGTTCAATAGTATTAGGCTCAAGTATGTTGAAATTAATACACGAAAATGAAAAGGAGACTTCGTTGCTTTCCACAGATTTATTTTGTCCGTACGACATGTTTCGAACCATAGAGGTCATTATCAAGTACTGTTGATATATGTACTTGATAATGACCTCTATGGTCGAAACATGTCGTTCGGACGAAATAAATCTGTGGAAAGCAACGAAGTCTCCTTTTCATTTTAATGAAAATGTTTTTGGATTCTGAGACTATTTCCTCATAAAAGAGTGACAGTTTTGTCCATCTGTCCCGTTGACTTTGTCAGTCAAACCTATGTGATGTATCTCTCACCCGCCATGTGAAAAGCCATGATGTACACAATAATTTCCTTGGGCAAAAATTCGACTCTCATGACAATTTCCCAAGATTTGTGGTTGCTAGTGTATCCATTATGGCATCACTCACCTTGCCATTTGTGTTCCAATACGAGGCTTCGATCCAAAACAATATCAATTTCATTTGCTCCATTTTGTACAGCAAACCTTATCTCTTCTAGGCGGGTTTTAAGAGGACATTGGCCAGTTGGGAAAGCAGTTGCCACTATTAAAAATTAATAATAAATGCTTTAATTCCATTCCTCTCCATGGGCTACCTCCTTATCATGGTGCAAAGGTTTGAGTACCCCAATGACGTGGAGAGCTAATGCTGGCTAAAGCGTATGCTCCTGGTAGGACCACCCAAGCCACGTTAAGGTTGAAGGGTAGGGGACAGACTAAGTGTAGCCCACTGGTCCTCCAGGTAGGAGATTGTGCAACAGGCCACTAATCTGTCCATACACAACTTTTAACTCATAAGATTCACAGAGAGCCTTGGAATAGGTTAGGATTCAATAGACAATAACTAGGAAAAGTAAGGGCAAGAATGCTGGTATAATGGATATATAAAACAGAGCCACATGGAATGTACAAGGCTTAGGCAATCATGAGTTAGAATTTTATGGCACCCTTAAAAGATGCAAAGTGAATATAGTGGTCATCACTGTAACAAAGAAGAAACTCTTAGGGCGAAAGGCTTCGAGGATTATGTATGATATATGTACAGTGGAGTTGATGAGAATAAAAGAGCATGTTGTGGAGTGAGTGTTTTAATAGACAAAAAATTGAAAAATAAAATCAGAGAATATACTTTTAAAAACAAAATAATAACTGTATGATAAAAATTTGATAGGGGCTATTTAACAATACCTGGAACATAATCACCTGAAGATGGGAAAAAGGAAGACACGGAGATTTATTATGAGAAGTTGCAAAAAGAAATAAGGGAGTTAAATAATAGGGACTACTTAATACCAGCTGGCGATCTAAATGCTAGAGATGGGAAATAGCAAATTCCAAAATTGATAGGAGTACCTATATGGAGGAGACCATATGAACGAGAACAGAAATTGGAATTGAAAATTCATTGGAAAACATGGATAACCCAAACTTTCACTTTTATTTCATACAACGTTCGTAATTTACACAAATAAAAAAATATACAGTACACTGCCGATTATCCCAATGGGCTAAAGATGGGGAGAGACGGCACGAATAATCGGAAAACATGGATAACCCGAATTTCTACTCAAATGTCTTACATTGTTCATAATTTATGTAAAACAAACAATACATTATTATTTATGCAGTTATTCTGTTATTTAAGAGTGCTTCCCGGTCTCAATGAAAGCTTTCTTCACCAGTTCATGTTCTTTTTAGCAGCGATAATATGGTTGTACTCGTATTATTAATTCTCTGTGTAAGGCCTGGTTTCGAAAACCACACTTCCGAGGCTGTGTGATCACGGATACAGAAAAGTGGTTTACACGAATGCTTCAAAACCACTGCTAGACATCGGAAACTACACTGTCAGGCACCATACGAAGTAGTCATGTCTCGCTCAAGTTGCCCAGGTTGCAACTGCTGCGGAACGTGAATCTGTGATGATGGAGAGCGGTCGTGCACTACGAGGCTTGGAAAACAGTAATACAGTCCTCCCGTGAATGCAGCTAGCAGGTGATCGCTTCCGTTTTACGAAAGAGATTCTAACGGAAATAATAAGCCCCGTGTATCCTAGCATTAATGCCTTAATTACGATGATTTTGCATTCGATGTTTTAAAATAAAGATTGCAGAAAAAATTGAGGGAGAGTGAAAATCATGCACGGATAATCTGCAACCCGGATAATTGGGAGTCTGCCGTATTACTATTTATGTGCATAGTGTATTATTTTCAATTTCTTCAAAGACTCATCCTGAGTTATCTTCATCCAGCCACGGATCTTTTAACGGTGATAATGTCATGGTACATGTATTCCCAATAGTCGATTCACTCCATCAAACCGACTATGCAGGTGATTGTCTGGCTGTGACTCATTCAACCTCTACTCCCTTCATCTCTGCTTCCACTTCCCCATCTCCCTTCTTCTACCATTTGTCCTTCACTGTTCATGGTGTAAACATTATTGAATGCAGTTAAATATGTATCCAGTTCCCTTGGGCTGTATTCAACCGCAAGCAAGACCACAGCAAAAATTGCTCATTTGCAATATAAAAAATACATATACATATAGATCACAGATTACATTTTTCTTAACTTATGATTGGCTATCCATTAAAAATGTATTCTAAAATTAATCAATAGTTTTTTCCTGCCCCTCACTGTCTTCTGCAATACTGTAGCACACGTCCAAGCAAACTTGAAACAGTCAACAAGTAATGAAAACAACTGTTTTACAATAGGGAGTTCTAATGGAAAAAAATGCCTCAAGTATCCTTGCATTAATATTCAATAATCCTGGTACTTTTGTACCCGACTTTACTTTTTATAAAGGTCGCAAAAAAATTGAAGGAGGCTGAAAGCCATGCCCGGATAATTCACAACATGGAAAATCCATGTATGGTTAATCAGGAGTTTATTGAATTATTACCCCATGAATGTAAATGGTAGAATATAAGTGTAGAAAGCTAGACAATTACCTGAAGCAATGTTGACTTTATCTTGGGCTCCAATAGAAGTAAGCGTGCGAAAGGCATCATGCACTCGTGATGGATACACGCAAACTGCAGCCGTGTGGATTGGAGGCTTTGTTTCACTGTCTGAGAAAATGGTATCAAGGATATCTCGGCTGACAGGATTGGCTGCTTTGCGGCAGAGCCTTTCAACATTCACCCACGTATCATCACCTATAAACAAAGAGCACATTCTCCTTGGTCACAACTAACATTGACAAAATGACCAGTGGCAGATTCCAGAGAGGGACTGTGGGGGCTGAGCCCCCCCCCAACAGGGGGTATAAAATTTACACTAGATAAAATAGTGATTTTGTTTGGATCCCCACTACTGCTGGGAGGTTACCTCCCAAACTCCCCACCTAACCCCCCCTTGTCCCAATCCTGCATCTGCTATTGTTAATGACAGTATGTGTTACTTTGTGAAACTGCACCATCTGATAATCATTCCACTTAAAAAACATTTGCTCAGATCTTTAACACAAAACTAAATAAATAAGTCACTGCAGACTGGAGGAATGATGAAGATTCATATAGGATAGGATATGTGAGTAATGTGAAAGTTCTACGAAGAGAACGAGAAAAGAGTTTAGTCTTTTGAAAAACACGGGAAGAAGACAGGACAATGGAATCAGCCACATCATTAGACATGAGAGTCTAATGAAAATTATCGTTGAAAGACAGCTGGAAGAGAAGAATGGCAGAGGAAATCCTTCTACATGCTAAGTAAAGTAGAAAAATAATTCTCCTATCAGCTAATATCAAAATATTAGCTGATTGGAGAATTTGGTGGAGGGCTGTGACAAACCAATCTTTGGATTGATTAAAGTATATGATGCAGACAAGAGGTGGGTGCTGCATTACCAGCCTTAAATGCTGAGGATGCCAATGCTGAGGAAAAATTAGAGCCTTGAGGTCCCTAGTGGCCATTATGGCATATGATTGCCAAAATCTCAAATCACAATTTGAATCCTTAAATTTGAGGCACTTTTCATCCATTTCTAGTATACTAAGTACAGTAAAACCTCTCTACATCGTAATGGAGGGGACCAAAATTTGGGCAATTTGATGTATGGAGGTTCACTATAGAGAGGTTTTAGTGATATGCACAATTTTTTCATAACCTTTGGAAATGAAAGGCACTACACTCTTTTAAACCATTATATTCATGCGTTTAAATAAGAATGCATGCATTAGTGAACATATATTTATTATTTAATAATAGCACAAAGGGAGCGCTATCACGTGATTTTTACCCTGATTGGAGAGGAAACGATGTGATTCTCTCTTAATTCAACAGTCACTTAAAATGATTAGGACAGTTGAACGTCTTTTTTCTTATTTACTGTTAGGTACGCCCTCATATGGAACAAAATGGCCATAACTTAACATAAATGGTCAATTTGAAAATTACAGCATATTAAAGGTGTAAAAGAAAAAAAATAAGTGTGAAACATTTATTGCTGAAAATGTCATTCCATGTATGTACGTAATAGCAGCTGCATTAATGGTCTCTAGTTGTCTCAGTACAATTTGCAGAGGTAGTCAGGCTGTCTTGGGGGTGTCCCCTTGGTATGATAAGTGGAGGTTTCATGATAAAGAGACCATTTCAGGTTCACTACAAAGAGGTTTGCCTATAAATTTACATAAAAATCTGACGGGACCGTAAGGGTGGTATGAAGTATGGAGGTTTATGATGTAAAGAGGTTCACTACATAGAGGGTTTACCGTACATGCATGAATTGCTTGTTATGTATCACTTACAATTTGGTTTCATAAGACAAGCTTAAAATGAGCCCAAGTCGATACCTCCGTTGCAAAAGCTCTCAACAATCACCCACCTGATCATCTAGGAGCTAACCAATGTGCATGCGCTCAGCTGGAAGTAGCCGGAGCACAAACGCTTACCTCCGAAGCTGGGAGACTTGGAGGGGAGCATTTTTGTTCCAGCTACGGCAAGCTGAGCGCATGGGTATCGTTGGGCTCCAAGATGAGCGGGATTGGTCGGGTGGGCTATTGTTGAGTGCTTGGGCAGTGGATGTATTGAAACGCACATCCATCATCAATTGCTTCTCACCATCATTGATAAAATAGAATTTTAATGGAAAATATAAACACCCGTTCCCAAGCAGCCCATCAGAGATTGCTCTCCAAAAAGGCAGAACTTTATATCGAAGGAATGAAAAAGCTATAATTCTTGTTTCTTAGGGTCAAAGCTCATATTTTAAGGATAATTTTATAATGCATTATTGAATTTTTATGACAATAGCTCATTGCCAGCCTTTCAAAAATTATGGCATTAACTATAATTTATAACCATATCCGGCCAAAAATATTTATATTGAAATGGTGCGTTGAGCCAGTCAGAAAAATTAAGAATTACAAAAAGTTTTATCTTTTATAAATAAAAAGTCATCATACAATCCAAGAAAAATTCCATGATTTTGCAAGATGGTATTATGCTAAAAAGTAATTACATATTCATTTACATCAGTTCTCTTACCCAAAAATCCAATAATTCATGAATTATGTCTGTAATTTTCTAGTTACTCAACACGCACAAATATATCAACCTTGTAATACGCAGTACTGTCTACACCATGACATTGGTGTCATTTAATAATTCATGAGTATCGGCAAACGCATCCAAGCTTTCTCGCAGTTTAGGAGAATTTTATACTAATTACTTTGTCCCATATGTTGCACACTGCATATCAATTACTTGAATTGATTACCTTTTAATCCTCTCCTAGGACACACAAAATAACTTAGTACAAACGAGATATGCAATTGGATAATGAAAAGAAACCCACTGTGGTGCTCTTAATGCTGATATAAATAGAGATATATGCTATGATATTTGGATCTGGTGACAGGAAAGACAAGAAAATATTTAATTTATTCATAGCTATCACCTGAAAGAGTCGTGAGATCAATGCATGTGACGGCACGTAATAGCCACGCAGCTTGCCACTGATTTTTCACTCCTCTTCTGGACTGAATGATACTCGCTCTTCGGTTAACGGCAGGCAAATTCACTCTAACTTGTGATATCCATCCAAGATCTGATAAAATCAAAAGTGTGAGAACAGGACAATTATGAAATACCTAACAATTAAATGAGTGAGACAGCAAGTGGTTACAATCACGCAATATTGAAAATTATGTACCCAATTCGCACCCAGGATTCCTATCTTCCATGTTTTCGACCGCTATTTGTGGTTTTAACACTATCAGCACAGTAAGTTAGTCCGTAGTAAACCAATTACCTCCGAAATAAAGAATTGTTTACCATATCAGCTTTGCTATTTGAGGAACTACAAAAAAGTGAAAAAATTGAAGGTTGAAATTGATGGCAATTGATAAGATAATAATCTACTAAAAAAGTTATTATTTACACCATGGTATGGTTACTAAAAGCTTTTCTGTACAATTTGGACGTAACATAATAGTTCACAAAGAGTTATGATCTAAATTGGTCTCAATTCCATGTTATTTCATGAGTTTGAAAGTATGCAACAGGTGGTACAATTGCCGTATTTCAGAAGCGCGAAATTTGTAATGACCAAAGTGAAAGTCGTTTACATAGAGACATTGTAAAACTCATCTTGTGCACTCGGGTATAACTTTGTACTTACTCTTATAAGTTTATGTAGACGTAGAGTTCCTTCAGTGTAAATATATTCGCTAAACAATATGTTTGTCACTCATACTATGTTCCATCACACCCTCCTCAAGTTGATGTCAATTGTCAAGTAGAAAGTACCTGCACCACTGTTGCTCACATTTTGTATTTGTTGTACATGAGACGTTTTGATTATGTGGAAGTTTATGAAGATCCTGTTTTCCAAAACCCATGAAAATTCTCAATTAAAATCCTCATATAGATTAAAAATTCCCCATTGAGAAATATTGCTGAAAAATAAAACCTAAAACTGAACCATCGTATCTTAATTTGGCCACAATTGACTAGACTCCCTAGATTTGAAAGGACAAGCACTAAAATTCACTCGCTTCCATGGGGAAAATTGTGAATGAACGTGGACAGCAAGACTTGTCAAAGGGGTCTTAACCCCCTCAAAATTTTTGGGAGATAAAGCTCCGTTTAAGTTTTTTGCACTGGTACAAAAGCCCATTTTTGGCCTATTTTGACGGATAGCAGGAAGAGAGGAGTAATTATTCTTTTTTGGGAATCCATTGAGAATGCTTGCATTCACTTCCAACGAAATACATTTGATTTCACAAGATGAACTGATCTCTCATGTGTTGGCCAATGACTTTCCTTCTCCTTGATGGCAATAGCAGAGGGGGTATTTTACCTTCCCCTCCTATCAATCTCCCCTGCGGTATTTATCCGCTCCCCAAAGTTCTGCACACCCTTTCTAACCTAGAGCTGAGTATGGGAGAAACCAAATTTGAAGATCTTTCATTTTGAAAACTCAAAAATTTAACACTCAATTATAAGTATCGTGGCAGCTAAACATTTCATCGTTAAAATTTACTCTACTAAATAATGGGTAGTTTATATGCTTCCTAAATAGAGCTGAAAGTTTAAATATTTTTGATGTTGCTCAGAAGCAACATTGGGTTATAAAGGCTTAAGTGTCTGGAACTTATAATGGAACTATGGCGCCCATGTGATGCCACTCCACGTGACGTCACAGGGACATAATTTCTATACGAGTAGATAGGAGTTTTACATCGTCTGAGATTACCAATGCATGCATGAGGCACAGAGCTCAGGGAAACATGTCTTAATAATCAACCATTGAAAATACCAACCATTGAAGTTCGGAAAGTTTCCTTCGTTTGATAGGGTAATAATAACCCTTATTTAAGCCAAGCGCTACCAGGTAGCAGTGTACTCTGCTACCTGCTAGCAGCCTGCCTTGTATCAGCGCTCAAGCCTCGCCTCTAGGTCACCTCACTTTGCAGCAGCGGGAACCAGAACCAGTGCTTGAAAATTTTCACTTTTCGTTTAATCACGAAATATAGATATCGTCATTCGAAAATCTAAGAGCGTTAAATGTGTACTCCAGGAGTAATAATCTTTCGATTTAGGCAATGAAAAAATAAAAGGAAACCACCCTGTTGGTTTGACACAACTCCTCACTACGCTCTCCTATCTACTAATTCATATTTACGTTCTTCTCTTCTACATCATTGCTAATATTTATCCCTCATAGTACATGCCCAATAACTTGTCCTACATAACTCATGAAGGGCTGCCCTTTGCCTTTCTACCGGTCCACTTGTCTGTGAACAATTTTCTTCATCAGACCATTACCACAGATGGGAGCCATGGGATGCGCAAACTACTGGAGATTAAATCAGCAAGGCTCAAGAGTCAATTTTTTGATACATGTTCCAGTTCAGCGATGGCATTCACCGATGATTTTACCTTGAATTTTAACCTACAATGGTAACATTCTCCCCCTTCCATTCCTGGGCATCATAAAAGTTTACCCCATGCTCAGAAGCGTTGGTCCATTTAAAATAATATGTACTGGAAGTATGGAAGCCAGTTGAGTATTAAAACCATTGTGGAATAGAATGTACTAAGGCTAGATTTTCCAGTGTATACTCAATGTAAAAAAGATTAAGTGATCACAAGCACAACACGAAACATCCAATTGACTGGACAGATATGTATGCATGGGAACAAATTTAATATGTATTACTTTTGCTAGAGGAGTGACTGATTGTGCATTGGGAAGGTAAAGTATGCTTG
Organism: Ischnura elegans; assembly: GCF_921293095.1. NCBI lineage: Eukaryota > Metazoa > Arthropoda > Insecta > Odonata > Coenagrionidae > Ischnura > Ischnura elegans. Next base: position 115,876,409 of record NC_060251.1, on the reverse strand, counting down.
GTACAGAAAGAAAGCTGATTTAGCTTCATTTTAGCTTGTGCTAAGGAGAAAAATGGTTTTTGTTTGTGTCACCAAAATTTAAATTACTACAATATTCTGAGATATAAGATGACCCCCCCATTTTTCCAGGAGACAAATGAGTGTTGTGCTTTGCTCACTTTACTGCTTCGAAATTATCTTTACTTGAACAGAGCTGCCGTTACTGCTTTAGTATGGTTAGCGGAGACACAGGTGCAGCTGTTTTTGAGCTCCCCTATCATACGTGGCTACCAGCATTCTTAAGTCAAGCAGGGAAGTTCGAAAACTATCACTTAGAGACCAGACCTGGCATACACGATAGCTGACTTTGGAGTAGATTTTCTTGGGTTTAAAAGCTGTCTAATACGACAGAATATGTGCCCCCATTTGCTGTGCATGCTAATAGTGTTCAGCATAGCACAGAAACGATGAGCCCAAAACCCAAATTTGGGTTCAGCATATGAATAAATAGAAACATTTATGCATTCCAAAACTCTTTTATGTAATCAACAGAGAAATGTTTGAGCTGAGAGGAGACTTTGAATTAACCTTAGATAATTATTAACAATTATTACGAAGGAAAATATGACTCAAAATTCCAAGACGGGAGGATACCAGTTTATTAAAGGAAATAAATATTTTTTTTTTAACAGAAATATATATTTATCCTTTCTAGAGTAATGTGTAGTTAACAATATTTACATTTCAAAAAATATGTACAGAATACACAAAATAAATAACAAGCAAAATTTGACTCTTAATACTAAAGCTGAAATTTTTGGCAAAATAAAATTCACAACAATATATTCAGTAATGAAATATGTAATCCATTACAACTTAGAAGCGTAATTAAGTACAAAGACTACCAGTGATCTCCGATGGATATCAGTAAGTACTAGGTAAGCTGGTAACAAAATTAGAAAAGACATTTGCAATTGTGTCGTATTCTAATAACTAAACTGTCTAGATGTTTGTTAAATGTTTACAAAATAATCATTTAATAAAAGCATTTTGAGATAACAAATGTCATTAACGACTTTCATTCTCTGTTTCTCATTGTGTTACCACAAGAAAATTGGGAAAATAATTTCTGAAAATATCTTTAAACCTCTGTAGAAAATTTAGAGGTGTCAAAAATCCTTTTTGAAGGAAGGAAATGAAATCAGGTTAAAAATAAAAACTGCCTTTGAAAGTCTAAAAAAAGACAGGTAAGTTAGTTACGAAGCGGTTGAATTTTGAAGTGTATGATAAATTAAAATAAAATGATTAAATTGTAATCACCAGACCACAACGCTGACGAAAAATACTTGGTTACAATGGGTATACCAAAATTGTAATATTCAAAGTAAGTTAAAATATAAATGGTAAAGTATTTAAAGGTAAAATATTGAAGAACTTAAAATTCCATTCTCCATTCAAGTAACGACAGATTTCATAGAGACCACCACAAAGGTTCAATCATGTTTCAGAATCATGAGATGTTCAACATATCACTGTGACTAGAGTCGGAGTCACTGATTAATGCATTAAACTGCATTTTCAAAGATATAACCCAAACACACTGATCACATTGATGACATTTGCCATCCTCAATTGCTTATATAATTCTCTCACAAGCATAACAATTCATTCACGTGCACCTATCCTGCTGAGTGTTTCAGTGGAGGGCGGCATTAGGCTGACAATTTTTCACACATTTCCATTCATCCCCGTACATGAGATGAAAGAAAGGGTCCACACATTCTACTCATAATCAACCACACTACTCAGCATCACAGTTTACCTATGCTTCTCCCACTGCTCCCAGTATTCACGAGTTTGCATCTCTGATAATCTGGACACCGTCCTATCAAAGGCAAAAACTTCCTCTTCTCCCGTAAATATGTTGGCTGATGCATTTTCCTGAAAATTAATAATAACTTTTTGAGCATAGGTACATAATACAATTAATTATGGGATTTTCTTTGCTTTTGATTACCAAGATAATCATTGCATCAATCATCGGTAAAAACTGGTTGGTGATTCATGACACTCGGTGATGTTCTTTTGGGTAAACCTAAATCAAATTTTATACACATAATACACCGAAAGTTTTTTTTTTCTCTTCATTCATGCATCATCAAACACACTTCTCACCTTCGATGGGATTCTTCAATTTTTACTGAAACCTAAATATTTATGTTACGTATTGTAACTATGTATAGTACTAAGAATGTCTACTACCGACTAGCCTTTAATTTCCTTGGTTAATTTTATAACCAGTTTCAGCAGTTGTTAAAATTGAAATCTTGTTTTTTTTTACCATCACAGATTGTGATTCCCCCTTCTTCCCCTCAAAGGTATTCAAAATGCATACATTCTGGTACTTCCAGAATGTATGCATTTTGAATACCTTTTTTTTTAATACATACCTCCAGTCTACCCATTCCATCTCCCTCCATTCATCCCCATAGACCTCTCATACATATCTCTCCCTGCCTTAAACTATGGCCGCACACACGAATAGGCCAAAGTGTGGTGAAACCCACTGCCATAATCATCAATTACGCCAAAATACGCCTCTCCTCTTCTACTACAGACATACTTTTGTGCAAGTTTAAATTTCAGTTGTAATTACAAAGTTTGGTTTTATAATGCCTTCTAAAGGCCGTTTTACACGGGGCACAGAATTGCACAGGTTAGAGCTGCATTTATTACTAAAATGGCATGGAATTGCACGAATGCATGAACTAAATTAGAACAGGGGCTATTTTGCCGTCTCGCATCCGTTCATTCTCGCATGTGTTCTAGCAATTCACCACTTTACACGACGCAATTTTGATTGCGCCTTCGCACCTACGTCAGATTGTGCAATTCCGTGTACTGTGTAAAACGGCCTTAAGAATGAACCAGAGCATGATAGAGCTGACACTTTAACTTAAGAATTATTTTGAATTTACAGAATAGAAAATCAGTTCAGAATAATCACGACAGTTATGAAGGAAGAATTCATCAGCTCTCGTTTTCATTCGCCCGAAAATTTTAACCAGAAATTAAAAACCCGCCCAGAGTATATAAGAATCAACGAGACTCACTGAGCCCACTTGAATGTCCAGGTCATCCATCAGAGTTCTATTAGCATCCAGCTCCCCAACGGTATCCTCCTCTGCCCTTGACACACGGAACAGCTGGCGATGAGGAACATCAGAAGAAATCACAACCCTAACCTGCAATCCAGGAAAATACAACCGATATGACTCGCAATGGACGTAACTTGTCACCAACTCTCTCCAATATTTTTGCAGAAGAGAAAACCAACACGTTGTGATGAAAATTTGTAAAGGTAAAATGCAAATATCTATGTACTGAGAAAGGAATAGAGAAGTATCTAATTGAAAGACAGGAGTGTAAATGATAATGAAAGGAATATTACAATCAAAATTGAGCCACTGAACTGCTAAGGGTAAATACCTATAGGATTTTTGTATGAAGATTTTCACAGCTTCTTTTATGAATGTTGGTGGTGGTTTCCTGGAATTGCTGCGCTCGCTGGAAACGCTCTCTTGATCACGCTCCCAGCAGGAGGGAGGAGTGAAACGTTGAGTGTGAAAATGTTACCTACGCAGCAATTCCCAAAAACCACCACCAACAATATCCATTGGATTGAGAGATAATGATAATCCATACTGCAAGGCATCTAAGGCTCTCAACTGACATAATTAAGGTTTGTAAGGTGAAAATTATTCAGAAAGTAGAATGGATCAGTGGAATTCCAAGAAATATTAGCGAGATAATGGAAAGAAAGGATAGCCTAGAGTGATGAGGAGACAGAGCATGGTCAGAATTAGCATGTGCAAAAAAGATTGGAAATCATAAAAACAACTGATGACAATATAGCAATTTGAAAAGGATCAGCTGAGTATGCGTAAGAGAAATACATATGAAGATAACCTGAGGAGAAGATTAAGGTGAAGAAATATAGTCTGAATACACAGTAGGTAGTTAAAATTTTCTTTAAAAAATTATATAATAATCAAAGCTAGTGTTCAATACAGGTACAAAAAATTAACCATTATCTACAACAGAAAGCAAGCAAAAATCATTATCCACAATTAATTCACATGAAAATAAGAGCATAATGCCCATGAAATATAAACATGCAAAAGTATACTTATTAGATGGATCCTGAGAGCTAACGACAGAATGCATAAAATAATTGCAATTTCTATAAAAACATGGATGCATGGTATGTAAGCTATTTCATGCAAATGATTACCATGAGTTCAGAATCATCTCTACATATCTGATTTAAAAAATTACTATACATCTCTCATTTTCCCAAAGTACAAATATTTATTTACTTCAAATCCAACAATGAGTTTGGTTTGAAATGCACTCGTGAAATGAGTCACGCACCCTGTTGTCATAGAGTGTGTCAATCAGCGTGATGAATCTCCTTGCTTGAGACTTTGTTCTCAAACTCAGCTGCGGCACATCCCTCAACATAACCGTGTGGAATGCTTGAGAGAGTTGGAGGTAATCACTTGGACCCAAAGGCTGTAAGCACAAAGAGCAGAAGAGCATTAATACATGCACATCTGCCCTAAGAATTGGCACATTAATGGCCATTAACTATTTGATTACAGATTAATCAGTGAAATGCTAAATATTTAAGTATTTATGCAGAAGTTTAATTCCTTCCACGATGATTGTTTCCCCTTTTGCCCTTGGAATCCTGAAAAATGCCTGTCAACAGGTTTTTCAGGGACCAAATCAACAGAACTTCACTAATATTGTGAATGGTAAAAAACCCATCAAGGCAGAACTTATTCAAAGAATTGAAGATTCTCATCAAATCTGTAAACTGTGCTTCTGTGACTGTCATGACATGACTGTGACATCAAAACTGTGCTTCTAGACAACTGCAGGAATATTTTTAACAACATGCACATCCTCAGCATAAAAAGCCACTCAGTATTTTGCAGCATTATGCACTTAAGGCAAAACATAAAAACATAATCTAAATATCAATTATTCCACGCTGTTAAAGACCAACGATCTGTCTGATAACATGAGATTAAAATTCTTTAATAAGTTGCCAGGTAAAGTCTGCTCAGTAAACACTACAAGATTAATAATGTACTGGAAAAATTCCAAAATACTTTGAGCTGGCCTTTGTAATGATAGTGTTTAAAATGTTTCGTTGTAATATTAGAGTTTTAAATCTTATATAAATGTATTGTAAGCAATAATTGACAACATCTGCCTGGGCTTCCCCATGCCATGGATGAATAAAGATCATTATTATAATACAACCCCAGAATAAACATCCTTGGGCTTTATTCTGCCACAAGTAGGACTGGCAAACTTCAACAGCAATGGATTGTACCCATATGAACTTGTCTCTGACCCACCAAAGGGTAAGAAAATTAGAGGCAACTAACATTAGGCTCAAACTCATTGCCCACAGTCAAGATTATTTGATTATGCATGAGAATGGACAACAAGTTGGGGCCTAAAACATTGGCTGCCTTTAATTTTCTTATCCAGCAGCAAACCCAAGAAAAGTTCACCAAAAGCATTAGCTGGGAAAGGGTTAAATTCGATAATGGATTGTATAATTTTATTTTTGCCCACCATAATAGGGTAATTTTTTACTATTATGCCATGTAATGACGTTATGTACCAGGAATGAAATTTCAGGATTCCAATCCACATGTAAAATTTGTTTAACTATTCCAAAATAATTTAGAAACCTCCAGTTCTAAATTACTTTGGAATCCAGATATTTCTCCAGATATTCTAAGTGCTCCCTCAGAACTTATGGTGGGAATAAGTCCTTACCCTGTCGCATAATTCCGAAAATGTACAGTCAGCAACCTGGCCACATGTCTTATTGAAGGTAACATTTCTCCCTTTGATGTTAATTGTGCGTGGTCTAACGATATCATTTTCCATTGAGCTCAGAAATTTGAATACTTTGTCCATTTCTTTGTTGGCATCACATTCAGAGGTACTGAAAATAAAATAAATAGGGTCATGTAATATTAGCACAAAGTGAAATAAAGATCAGTAAAGCTCAAATTAAGATTGGTTCTTCAGAGGAACTAAAAGAGAAGTTTTTAAAGCAAATAAAAGGGATTTTAAAAGATTGGATTACTTACACAAAATAAGTTTTTGTATCAGAAGGAAGAGATTTCAATCTATAATCCACACCAGAGTCCAGCCCGACGACATTGCAATGAGCTTTCAAAACCCCAATAAAAGGCAGGAAGTTGGAACGCTGAAGGCCATTCTTGTAGAGATCTTCTGGAGGGCGATTGGACGTGGCCACCATCACAACACCATTTCGAAATAGTTCCGTAAATAAGCGTTTGAGCACCATGGCATCTCCAATGTCTGTAACCTACAACATGAATGATTTTTTATTATTTACCTCCATTGAATAGCTCCAATTAATTGAAATTTTCAGATTCCTGGGCATCAATTATTACCTGGAATTCATCAAAACAAATGAGCCAAGACTCTTTGCTTATCGATAGCGCTACCGGTGGAATAGGATCATAAGGCTGAGGCTGAGTGCTGCTGGGATCTCTAGCGCCCATGTTTCGCTTCACATCATGTATTCTAGAATGCACGTCCAACATGAAAGAGTGGAAATGTACTCGTCGCTTTCCACCAATTCGTCCTCCGGCTGCCTTGGGTAGGGGCACACATCCATAGAAAAGGTCCATCAACATGGTTTTACCTCCGCCAACAGCCCCGTGCAAATAGAGACCTTTAGGCACACCGGGAGTCCCTTTCAGTGCTTCCCTTTCGGCATCTTCGCCTCTTTTCCTCGATCCCAGCCAGCGGCGAAATATTCCGCCTCTTTCTGGGGGAGTGTAACCCTAAGAGTATACACAAATACAGAGAGAGAAAAATCACTCAAATTCGTAGAGTTCCACCATAAAGCAAAATCTAGTCATTAACTGATTCGTACTATAAAAGTATAGCATTTAAGAATAATGACAACTCATTATCTTTAAATGGAAAATAGAAGTATGCATTACACTCCGTAATAGTTAACGTTTACGTTAAACTGACACTTCAGGAAGGAAGAAGGTAAAATTACGTTAAGAAACACTTAAGTACTGAAGAGGAAACATGCCATGTTATGAATAAAATATAAAAGACAAATAGTAGAGCTTGCATGTGTAATGATTTAATTTTCAATACTGGAACGGTGAAAAAATCAAAGCCAGAAGTTGTTAATAAAATCTTAAAAAATGGAAACATGCACCTACCTGGATTTCATTGTACACCTGCTGCAGACTTTCCGCAACTTTCTTCTGGTATTCATCGGGGAGAAGTTCTCCACTCTCAACTCTAGCTTGAAGCACTTCAATAGGTCCTGATTCCTGAGTTTCGGTAGCTAGTTTATGCACACTATGCTTAGGAACATGGAAATTCTTGTTCAAGGCCAAAACTCCAACTCTATTCCAGGAGTTCCTTCCGGCCACTTCGTTCCATCGTATCAATGTCCTCAGAGCCATGTCGATGCTGTGCATGGGAATAATGCGAAAAAGTTAGACAATGCTGACGGAAAATATTTCTAATAATGCAAATACACCAGCAAATTAGGTCAATGCCAAACTGATGGGGCACTAAAAATAGAAATTTCACAATGAAGTTTGGAAGCCGAATGTAGATAACTAATTGATACATGACAAGAAGAAAAAACTATTGAGTTCATCACATTAAAGTGAACTCGCAAGAAATTAAGTTATTTGACTCTATAAAACGGAAATTTAAACACCATTGGAACAGCTGATACCCTCCGCCTTCGAAATTGGGTCGACAAATGACAGAGAGAAACCGCGAGAACCTCTCGCCATCAAAATTAGCGCGGGAAGTCAAACAACCAACAATAGCAAACACATGTATGCCAGGCAACACGGCGTCACTCCAGAATCAAAAAACATCAACTGTGTGCCATTTATTCAAAATATTGATATTCTAGAGTATTTTATGAATTCATGACAAGATCTCAGATGCCAATATGAGCCAAAAATTTAGAAAAAGGTACAATAATATAATATCATTTTCACAAATTAAAAATGATTAATATACGCCAAAACCGCCCAATAATTTGACTTTATAATTTACTCAAACACCTATTCCCATAATGCAATCATTACGGAGAAGATATTACGTTTAACGGGAATATAAAAACTCAAGAGGCCAGATTGAATTTTTTAACACCAATGCGGTCAATTTTCGTAGTCGTGGCTAGTCAACACGATAGTTTCCTTTATCAAAGAAAACGAAAGAATTTGATTGCAATTCGTTACTCACCATTAGTGTATTCATAATATACTAATTATTTTGTTTTAGAGATCCCAGTTTAGACGACCGCTAATGATCAACTTTAACCTAATTTGAAATAGGTCAGATTGGCCACTCCACGTGACGTCACAGGGACCTAGATGCCTATGGTCGGAAAGTTACCTTCGTTTATTTCTACGTTTCCTTCGGGTATTAATATAATCCTTATTTAAGCCAAGCGCTACCTGCTAGCAGCCTATACATCGTAGCGGCGCTCATAGCCTCGCACCATTGTGGCCTCACACGGCGGCAGCCGGAACTAGAATGACGTCACACGGGCTTTTCCAAGCATTCATACTTGACCGTCGTGTATTCGCGCGCTTGAAAATTTTCACTTTTCATTTTATCGCCAAATATAGATATCATCATTTAAAAATCTAAATCGTGAAATACGTACTCCAGGGGTAATAACCTTTCGATTTAGGCATTAAAAAAATAAAAGGAAACGTCCGTATGTTTCCAAGTTTTCAATTTAAATATTCGTCAAATTTTAAATATGGGTCAACCGGTGAAAATCATAAAAAATTCCGAATGTATTTTAACATTTTTCTTGAACAAAAATAGTGAATAATCAGCTTCTTTAGAATTCCACACTCCTACTTCAACACAACGAAAACGAGAGGTCGCTAGTTTTCACGTAGAAATCACTATAATAAAGTTTTTCACTCTAATAAAGGCTACTGTTTTACTATAGTCGTTGAATTATTCATCTGAACAATGGTCATATTTAAAAAAAATCCATGGGATTATTTAGAGAAGCAGGAAAACGTTAAGTTGAAGAAATATATTAAAATCTGGATTAATGAACTGGAGAGGAGGATGAGCTAATTTTGAAGATGACTTCACAGCTATTTTCTCCCTGTCATAGCCACTAAGTAAATTTAAAAAAAGAGCCTATTGCTCAGGATTTGAGGCGCTGTAGCTTCGCATTCTGACACTAATATTGCTTGAGATTGGGATCGGATGAATGAAAAAACGGTTCCCTTGCAACTCGGATAATAAACTCAGCAAATAATTCTCAAATTATCTTTAGGCCTGTCATTTCCTATTTTTGCTCCATTTCTGCTCTTGTTTTATAATATTAATAGTAATAATATTTTATTCTCTAACGACTTCCAGAAGCATATGGGGTACGTCAACATGTCACACATAATTTTTTCAGGCATAAAAATACAGGTTCTACAAAAAATATTGTAAAAATGGAGATATATACATAGATAAACAGCTGACAGACAATAATGGATGAATATTAGCATTATTCAATGAATTCATTCATACTACCATACCTTTAATAATATATATTGAGTAATAAAGGGGCGCAGCTAAGAATTAAGGCTACGGGGGATTTTAGGAGCAACTATTTACGGGTGTGGGGGTATTGCATACCAACCAGGGTAAGCAGGAGTCGCGGGAGCCCTCCTCCAGAAAAAAATTTAAGAATAATGGTTCAAAATGGCGAGTTTTACCGCTTTCTGAGGGATATTTGATCAATCCTAACACTATCTATAAGTAATACTGATCCAAATAAGTAAAATGGATTAAACTTAAAAATTTCTCTGAGCTCTGGGGGGGGGAGGGGGGCGGGTTTATCCCTCAAACACCCCCTTCGCTGCGCCACTTGATGAATAGAAATAGAATCCTCGAAATAGCGTTTTATACATTACGTTCTTTAAATGACTTGAGGGCCACAGGCAAATTATTACTATCCAATTAAACACTATCATGCCCGACCAATCCTTACGCCCTATTATGCCCGAGTGGGACAATTTGACCCAATATGACCAGATTTGCATATTGTAATCAAAATACTTAATTCCTTCCCAGTTTATTTATTAATATTGTTTATAAAGCATTTGGGAGGGTAGTAAAAAATTTAATTAGACGAAAAATATTAAAATTGTTGTTTTTCAACAATTTATATGGTATTATGGGAAACTAGCTTCCACGAATTTGTGAATACCTATCGCTTTTCCTCTGACGGGTTTTGGGAGGTACAATGGATTTCAATGGTATTGGGTTCAATAAAAACTACAGTAACATTTTGACAAAAAATCAGTATAAAACACACCGTTGCATTGAATACAAAGGAAAAGTAGAGAGGCTTGAAATGGATTTGATAGTCTGGGTCAAAATGAGCCATCTGGGCACGGCAGATATAAGTGATGAGAAAAAATAGAAAAAAAATAATAATATCTGGCCAAAATTTTGCACAGTGGTAAAGCAAACTAAATAATTAAAAGTCATGAAATATGAGCCTAAATAATGTCTTCGTTTCAAAATAATCAACATAATATTCTATTTTGGGTCAGATTGACCCAGCTGGGCATTCCTAGTGTTAATACTACACCTAATGTTTTCAACACCTTACACTCGTTATTCACTTCTGATCTTCTTCGAGGCTGAATCCGAGAATCATAGCAAGAGAAAGAGCTACGCTGCTGACGTCTGCGCGTGCGGAATAACCGAGGAGAGCGGCAACGGAGCAGATATCGTCCCGACACAGCCTCAACTGAGGGGCAATGACCCTTTCGATGAATACGATGGATCCCGCCTTTAATAGTAATAGGCGGGAAAGAAAATTCTGAGACGCAAAAGGGTGGAACGAAATGCCCCAACTTATTCTTTCTTCCGGATGACACTAAAAGACAATCTACACGTACGAATGAAGCCAGTCGTAGTCATCAGTGGCGCAGCGAGGGGGGGTTTTGGGGGTTAAACCCCCAGAGCTCACAGAAATTTTTGAGTTTAATCCATTTTACTTAACTGGATTGATATTACTAATAGAATAGTGTAAGGATTAATGAAATATCCCTCAGAAAGCCGTAAAAACTCACCATTTTGAAGCATTTATCTGAAAATTCCGCAATTTATTAATCTCGCACCAACCGCTTATCCTGGTAGGTATTCCATACCCCCACACACCCTGGTATTAGTTGCACCTAAACCCCCCCAGACTGAATTCCTAGCTGCGCCCCTGGTAGTCATGATTGAATAAGAAGTCTTTACGGAAAGAAACGACTGTTTTGAGAACCACCATTAGCTAAATATTAGATAAAATTACCTACCGACAAGGGGCGGATCCAGGATTATTTTCTGGGGGGTGAGGGGGGCAGAAGGGTCTGACAAGTAAACAATCTTCTCATACTAGAGATTAAAAACAAGATGAAACAATTTATGTACGTAATATTCTCTTTATTTTAGCATGAAATTTATAAATAGGAAATTAAATGATTGAGGCTCCGTAATACACAAAACAAAAGGAACGTAATGATAACCGTATTAAGAATTTTGTCTATTCTTTGAGCGTTGGGGGGGGGGGGGGGCACGTGCCCCTGTTCAAAATACATTCAATGTCACTTGTTCTTTGTAAACTACATGCAACAGGGACTCTTTCGTAATTTTTTTATAGGGGAACACTTTTGAGAAAAAAGAATGGAGCTTTTGCCTAGACAAATCTTTTACCGGTACAGTATGTATTTGATAATAGAAAGAGATGTGAACTGAACGAATAAACATAAGGATCCATCTTCTATTTATGAAGCCACACACTATTCATCCGCGGCATATTTCAAGTTCACGACTCATGCGGTTGGATAGAGAAATATGTGTGTCTAGTCTTGTCCTCGGAAGGACAAACCCTAAATTGCCCTGCCCCCACAATAAGATAATCGCCCTGCAAAATCTTCAGATATATCCTCATTCGCATGAACAAGTTCGACGTCAGAACTATGACATATGGAAGTCAATGTCCTCATTTTTGTACAAATTTCCTGAGTCCATTGAATTCTACATCTTGTACCTACTTCTGCAACTAAACGATTACTATCCAATATCGCCCTCAAATAACGCTAACTACCAATTAACTTCGTCAATCTAAACCCTTTTCATCATACCTCCCTCTAAGAACATTAGCAGGTCTTTTCAATATCATTGGCACATGCATAGAAACATATTTGCGAGTTTATTTTGCAAACTGCAGCACAAAAAGGGTGAAACTAACCGAAATAATTTTCCTTTTCACAGTACATATACTTAAATCAATTGCTCCAACGGAAATTGGGAGGTCGGGTCAACCGTATGCCGGGCTGAAGAAGGAAGTACAATTGGTGAGTGGAGGTTGCGAATGAGGAGAATACTAATGAGAAGAAGGACGGGGGGGCTTCAATTTGAAAATGTCTTTGACGTAGGATGACTTTTAATATTATTGAAATGTCAGCAAGGCGCGGGTGCGATGACAAAACAGTTAAGATCGTTAGCGGATGTTAAGGTTGGTTGCATTAGAAATTCGGTGCCATTCACGAATGAAGATGAGCTAGTAAATGAGCTAGATTCACAAATCCCAAGACGAGTGGAAGGAAAGTGAATTCTTCTGAAAAAAACTGAAGAGACAGAAAATTTGGATTGCTTAGAATACCAGATCATGAGGCATTTACAACCAGTATGCATAAATGAGGATAACTGTGGAAGGACAAGAGAATAGAAATATTTACGAATGAAGGTGGAATACAAGGAACAAGTGAGAAAGGAGATCGAAAACAAGAAACGAACTGTTATCAACAGATTACGTGATGGGAATATTGAGAGGTGAGCAAAGTCAAGCCAATTATAGCACTGCTGGCTAATTATGAAGAATAATAAGAGCGATAATTATTCTACCCTTTGCTGTATTTCAACACTTAACAAAGTGCCGAGAATTTTCAAGAATTTCTGGAAAAAATCCATTTTGAAGAGTTCTCTTGCACGATTTGAGAATCTCCAAATCCAACAAAATTCCGAATATCAATTTGTTCTTGCAATTACGGACGGTGAGATATGTCTAGCGACTTTGTACATGAACTACTTCAACAGAGGAAGGAATTACTGTCTCGCGAGGTGAAGAGTCAAGAAGTGTTAAAAGTATAATTCGCTTAAAAAAACAGCATCCTGATCACAATTGTCTCCGCGATGACACTAATAGATCCAGAAACCCTTAAAACGAAGATTTAAATTTAGTTGATTCTCGAAAAGTCGCGTCGTCGGAAAAAAATACGCACACTAATAATAATAAATCGGGAGTAGAATCCTGTTAAAGATTCAAAAAAGATCCATTCTCCCTGCGTCCCTGCTACACTGAACATTGAACTATTCGAACTTTAGGCATTCAGAATCGTCTTTAAACCCAACTTTCTGCTGATCCGTCACACCTTGTATAAAAAAAATATTAAAGAAGTAAAAATGAGAAAGCACTCACACCAATTTTAGGATTGGTGAATAATAATGAATAATCTCTCAATTAAAAACACTACTGTTTTCATTTTTTACAATTGTTATTCGAAAGTAAAAATGAAAAAAAGAAACTTGCGCACGCGTCAGAATGTTTAATTCAATATCTGTCTCTTATTTAAAATGACACGAGAGAATTTATAATTTTATCAATAAAATCCATCTATGTTTCGAATAACTAATCTGGTCCATTAAGGTTCGAGCAATTCAAATTCCACTCTATTTTTGCTATTGTTAAAGTATTCCACCGATTAAGGTAGGTTTCCATGGAGTACTTAAGAAGTATTCTGGCAGTATACCCTTCACTCATGGATTTCCCTCTTAAATTCACAATAAGGCCAACTCCCTTTCATTCCATGTATAAATCCTATTCTCTTCCTTTTTCTCCCTCGTTTCCCAAACATTCTTCCATCTAACACTGTTCTTAACATCCTCTACCAGCTCAATACTAGCAACACTTATACCTTACGTCTCCTCATCTCGATTAGAATTTGCCTCTCCTCACCAGTGGCGCAGCGAGGGGGGAGGGCTTGGGGGATAAACCCCCCCCCCCCGGTCAGAGCTCGGAGAAATTTTTAAGTTTAATCCATTTTACTTAATTGGATTGATATTACTAATATAATGGTGCAAGGATTAATAAAATATCCCTCAGAAAGCCGCAAAACTCACCATTTTGAACCATTTATCTTAAAACTCCGCAATTTATTAATCTCGCACCTACCGCTTATCCTGGTGGGTATTCCATACCCCCACACACCCCTGTATTAGTTGCACCTAAATCCCCCCCCCCGCCTTAGTTTCTCGCTACGCCCCTGCTCCCCACACACTTTGACGAGCACTTCGTCGTTCTCTATGCGTACTAGAGATGAAAAATAATGAATTGAGAGCATTGGAAATACAGACCTGATGAGAGCTGAGTGAAAAGCCTAATTCTGAAGACTGCATCCACAGGTGCGCATCGAGCAAATCACTACGGGTTGCTAAAGCGTCGCACTATTCTCTCCAGGATTGGAGTAAACTCGAAGGAATCCAGCTTCCGTGCGGCAACGTGGGTAAGCCAATGGAGACTGATGAGCGGGGAGCGACTACTCCGGAGCTAGTCGTCTTCCTCAATGAAGAGACGGATCGGCGCGAGGGTAGAGTAGACTATCTCACGAGGAGGAGGAGGACGGCGAGGTCAAAGTCAATACAGCGCCCCAATCAACAATCGCGGTGGTTGGCCACGTTAGGAAACGAAAAATAATATGAAGAACGCTCGCATCCGACACATCAGACGAAATCGACGCTTTGCTCGCTATCTATCTCCCCCTTAATTGATGAGTTTCCACCACGAAAATAAGTCCCTTGTTGTGATAATCGCTTTCCCCTCCCTCCCTCCTCTCATGGCACGATTAGCGAACTGATACAAGAATTATTACGAGCTCTCAGGTTGGTGACACTTAAAACATTCTTAACCTTGTTGTGTAGTGAAATAATTTTGCAATCCTAAAATGGCGGACCTAGTGTACAAAGCCGATCCGAAAATGAAAATATCCTTTTACATTGGATCAAAGAAGGAAGACGAGAAAATGTACAATATGTCAATCGAGTCAGAGGAGTAGTTTTTGCAGGACATAGCGAAACAGGTCCACTGGGAGGTACCAGTAGCAGAAAAGTTCTGCATTTACAATTTATATGACACCTAAGAACTTCTATCAAGTACATGGAAGAAGCAACGACCAATCTTTCACACAATTTCCTGAATAGAAACGTTCGGAGGGGAATGGATGACAAAATAGAATTTTATGGGGCAGGAACATAGGCGGATCCAGGGGGGGGGGGGCACGGGGGCACGTGCCCCCCCCCCTAGACCCTAAAAAATATGCTAGATTTTTAATACGGTCCCATTATCATTTCGTTCATTTTGTATGACGAGGTATCCTTGTGCCCCCCCCTGAACAAAATCCTGGATACGGCCTTGCTTGTGCCCCTCCCAGAAAGAAATCCTGGATCCGCCCCTGGGCGGGAATATTACGGCACATTGCCCTATAAAAAGTTTCCCATCCAAGCATAGACGTACCCATCGAGGTGTAGGAGCCCCCCCCCACCTTTGAAGCAGCAATCTCAAATACCTTTAAGGAAAATAATATTTTTTTCAAGAAAATAATTTTTTAAACTAATCAAGAGCTGTTACAGTTTCCTTAAAATTTTGATTTCATTCGCCTTTTTCATGCTTAAATCTTACTTACAACTTGAACAACCGTGGCTTACCCCCCCTAGTTTTGATCCTGGCTACACCTTTGCGTCCAAGTTTGGAAATTTGCTAATTCCTCACAGAAAAAGGTGTAGCAAAATTAAGGGTGGCCATATACATGCCAATGTTTCTGGACGTAGCGGTGGCAATGATTGCTTGTGCACGTACATGAGCTGTTCTTACCGTTGTGTTTGCAGGATTTTTCTTCTGATTCTTTGGCGGAGAGATTGATTGACGCCGGGGATCGGGTTGGTGTGGTGGGTAGAGTGTTGGCTTCCCACCTCGTGGGCTCGGGTTCAAATCCCGGCGGCAGCAGAGAATTTTCAGAGACTACCCGATCCCTGATTGAATGTGGAATGGGACGGTAAACCGTGGATACCCTCGGCGCCTTTCGTTAAGAACAGGCTTATGCCGACGCCGGGTTTCCCTCCACCCTTCCTTACCTATACCCTTCCCTCATGGCGCAAATAACCCAGCTGTCGGACGCCTCCTCCAAATACCATACCATTTATTGACTCCAAAGCTGAAGTGCTATATGGGCTCTCGTCTTCGTGCGAAAAAAATAAAAGTGAACGTCAAATACAATATACAAGAAGCTGCAAGTCGTTTCTTAAAAAAAAAAAGTAAACATGAAAAGATGCATAGGGAAGAGTTTTTGCTCGGGTTGGCGGCGAACATGTATAGGAAAATTTATTCGAAGAGCCAACCTATTTCTTAAATCGCAATTCATCGTGCGGAGTTATGGCGGTAGCTTTGATTTCTTTTGAGCGCATCGATAGTGAACGGATTAGTAAACAATAGTCCAACACTAAAAAAATAATGGAGCCTAAACCACAGTGTAGATCAGAAAATATCCTGGATTAAAATATTTGCTTAAAAACTGTGCAGAGAGAACATATTTAACGTGCTAAGCAACTGAGGAAATTTCTACGCCGTATTAAAATTAATTACGCAAAATTTTATGAGAAAAACAATGAAATTTAATGTTAAATATAGATCAAAGACAATAGTGGTAGTTAAGTAAGTGATTTTTGAAGCCTTAACTAAAACAATGCTATGCTGCGATAAAAATATTGTTTTAATTAAGCCATAGAATCACAATATTTTTATCTGACTGAAAAAATATTCTTGATCGCAACTTCAAACGCAAGCAAACGTGTCGCGCTGAGGTATACGCGGTTAGCTAGAGAATAGACGACATTATGAAAGTTGGAGGGGGAATAGGTTGGCATATTTGCTAAAGCGCTTGGCTCCAGACTGAAATTTTCCGCGCTCATAACCCGTATGGATATAGATACTAACAATGATTCTTTTAAAAAGCCGGAATCTCGCTCAAACTCCATAAGTGATTTGAAAACTTCATCTGTCAATAATAAGAATCCAAAAATCAAGAAGAAAAAAGAAAAGGGACATAAACAGTTTTTCGTGAGATTTTAACACCGTAGACTAGTATGGAAAAAGCTTGCGCTGTCATTCTGCATATATTCAAATATAGCGAAACATGTTCTCTTTAAATATTAAACTTTAAAGAAATGTAAAAAAATCAGCGTAACATTATGGCCATAATCGGTTATTTGTGATTCATTGCAAGAATAATACGCATATCTAAAGAACAAAATCAATGTAGACGCAGTGGAAGTATCGTTACTTCCCTATCAATTGCTCGGGATGTCATTTAATGTCTTTGAGTAAAGTGCCGCCGCCTAAATCATAGACCTACGAGTTTTTGTGCATGTTTTCCACTTTGTAGAGGCATCGCGACTCATATCGGGGTCAACGGAGGCGACGCGTGTTCTTCTGAAGCAAGCATTCCATGCGTCGGTTGATAAGCGAAACGTTTTGAATCACCAAGAAGACCTGTGATGAAAAACAAGCCGCACCCAAAGGACACTGTTGACGCAAACGGTTAGAATTGATAGAAACCTCAGGTGATATAAGAATAGGATGGTTTGCTTTTTTTTTTATTGCCTAAATCGAAAGATTATTACACCTGGAGTACGCATTTCACGCTCTTAGATTTTCGAATGACGATATCTATTTTCACGATTAAATCAAAAGTGAAAATTTTCAAGCGCACGAAAACGCGACGGCCAAGTATGAATGCTGGGAAAACGCCGTGTGACGTCGTTCTGGTTCCCGCTGCCGCAAGTGAGGTGACCTTGGGGCGAGTCTCTGAGCGCTGATACGACGCAGGATGCTAGCAGGTAGTAGAGTACCATGCTAGCTGGTAGCGCTTGGCTTAAATAAAAATTATTATTAATACCTGATCAAACGAAGGAAACTTTCCGACCTTAGACAATTTTAATAAGTGATTATTAAGAGATGTTTCCCTGAACTCTGTGACTCATGCATGCATTGGCAATCTCAGACGATGCAAAACTCCTATCCTCTCGTGTAGAAACTAGGTCCCTGTGACGTCACGTGGAGTGGAATCGCATGGGCGCCAATCTGGCCTTTTTCAAATGAGGATATAATTGACCATTGCCATTCGTTTAAACTGGGATTTCTAAAACCAAATAATTTGTATATTATGATTACCCTAATGGTGGGTAACGAATAGCAATCAATGCATTTCGTTTTCTTTGATGAAGGAAACTACCCTATTGAGAGAAACCTCAGGTGATATGAGAATTTTCAAGAAGCTGACTTGTGGCTCTCACTGGATACATCACGATATCACATTCAATCAGGGACGGTTCTACAACATGTAGGCATTTTTCTAATGTGAGTGAACAACATTCCACCACCCTCTCAACCTTTTATCTAAAGTAAATGCGAAATTACGATTAGCATTTATTAAAGTCCTTTATGGTTCGGGGAAACACGATTTCCCAACCGTTCGACAAAATATCTCTCTTAATTTATCGCTTCTCTCAGATCTGGAAATAGAGTGGGGTTCTAGTACTATGTTCTTCGTGTCGCTCTTAAAGATATCCATTCTCAATCGTTCAAGCATTCTAAGCCTAGCGTGCAGCCTCCAAGTCTCCCGCGGGTCCCAGCCTAATTCGCTTAACATCTGGGCAACATTGTCAGTACGCCCGTAGCAATTTTTAACGAACCGCGCAGCCTTCCTTTGTATTTTATTCAGTTCGCGGATTAAGTCTTTCTGCAATGGATCCCATACGCTCGGTGCGTATTCAAGGTGCGGTCGGACGAGTGCGAAATAGCACCTTTCTTTTACTTTCTCATCCGAAAATCTTCCCACAATACGCTTGACGCATCCGAATTTCTCCAGGGCTTTGCCGCAAATATTCCTAATATGTGATCCCCACGAGACGTTCGAGATTATCGTGACTCCTAGGCTTTTCTCTTCGTCTGTTGCCTTTATGTTAATGCCATCCACAGCATAAGCCTGGTTAAAGTTGGGCGAACTCTGCAAAAAAAATGCACCGTAGGGCGTTTGCTAGGATATTCTCAGAGTAAAATCGTTTTTTTTTGTTAACATCTCTCTATGCGCGTTCGGTAGCTATATTAAAATTATAAAATACGTGGGTTGCAAATTGCATGATCCGTCACGTTGTCACGCTTCCCCTATCAGAAAAAAAACACTATACAGAGGACGACCGTGACGGTCGTCCTCTGTATAGTGTTTTTGCGACCCGAGAGAGAAGTAACGGGAAGAGGAGAATAGATGGGTTTTATAATGTTTTGTATTCCATTTGCGCAGTGAAAGTGGGTGAAAATATGAATTATCGATAAAATCAACGACATAAAGAAGTGGCTTTCAAATTTACGCTACGATTTGCACCCCAAGTATTCTTCTCTCCTCGTTCTTTTGGCTGCTGTATGCTCATATATTATTCTACATTTACTAGTCATATTTTGTGCGCTCGTCTTTTTTATTGCCAAAATATTTGTTCATAAGCTCATACTATAGATATTTTACGTTTAAAAATTTGCGATACTTTTTTTCATTGGTATATATATTTCCTGTAAATCCTTTGGCTACTTCAATTATCATTTTCGCTATTTTTTCTCAATAAAAACTATTTCCCATTGGTCCATAGATTCCCGATAAATTTTCAATCCTTCACTTTACCGCGGGTGACGTTGTACAATTTTATCCGGGTGAAAATGACAAATACATAGTTTCCCAGACCAACCTCCTCAAATAATATTAATACATGACTTTATTTCATTCATTTACATATTTCATAGCTTGCAAAGATATTCACAAGCTATCGTAGAATGAAATTAGGCACCCCAGAAGAGCACTATTTTGTTGGGGTTGCCGTGCTATACCTATGGTAGTACAGACAAAAGAAAAACACCTAAGCATCAAGGCAAATATGTGCACAGAAAAGTGTTCATTAATTAAAAAATATCAAAATGAGAGCAAAATAACAGCATAATAGAAATCATAGCAAAAAATACGGATAATAAATTTTTTTATTATATAAATATAAAAAGTAGATTCCCACTGCTGATAATAACTCTTAGGATAAGGCGCACATTGTCCCCACCCCTGTCGATATACGCATTAGATTATACGCATATTTCTGACGATGTTTACATAGCGTACTGCCCACGGCATTCCGAGCACTGGCAACAGTATATGCTTCATCTGCGACGTAATGTGGTAACGTGAGAAGCTATGCACGTCTATTTCTGCCCGCTGACCTTGATGATCCATTGATGGTTAGCTATTCCTCGAGCGTCTTTCATTGCCTCTTCTAGTAAACCTACGTACCTGCGAAGTATATTTGCTGCGTGAGCGATCTCACGACCGTTTTTCAAGTTGACGAGTTGGATTTCCTAAGATTTACATACAATTCTTTCGATGTTGAAACTCTTCGCCGTTCGCCTTTTTTTTTGTCAATTTCCGAGGGAATAATTATTTCTTATTTGGTTTGCGAAACGTATTTCATTCGGTATTGTCAACGGTGCCATTACAATCTAAAAATTCAGTAGATAACGATTTTTTAATCTTGTTTTTTTAACTTGAAATACTGAAAAGCATAGTCACATGTTATTTTCGTCCGCTAGGGTCATTCTTATTCCTTATAATGTGTTATTATTTATATGCTTATATGTGTTGCGATATAATTCTCGTGACAGATTACCGACAATACCTTTCAGCTTGTGCCATATTTTAACATATATTATACCCTAATGTTAAGGATGTATTGTACAAGAGGTAATTCTGCGGAATATTGTCCCCTGCATATAACAGGTTTGCTAATGTTTTTTTCGTTTAATTAACAAAGTGTCTCGCCATTATACGAAGTGCCCAACCTTTCTTGTTCAAATTTATTCCCAAGAAGTGGAAAGTCATTTTTCCTATACTAGGTATTTCAGAGTATTATCACTGTATTCACTAAAATCACCATTCCTTTTTCAGCTCGTTCGAGACATTCAATCGCATTTAATATTTATAAGCTTCTAATTATGAAAAATCGCAAATAATTACTGACACTCATATCCTTCACGTAAACCCATCCATAAGCCCTTACCCGTAAATATATTTTTGAGCCATTTTGGGCGAGAAGTGAGGGTCGTTTATAAATCCTTTTCAAATGTATGAGATGTGAAACCAGGGATTCGCGGTTTTTTTGTAGAATAAAAAGCCGTATAGCGGTAAAACGAACGCTACTTCAAAAATTCATTCCCTCAGTGCTTCGATAGGGAGGTTAGTTTGTATAGGTGTGCGTTCGCCCCTGAATGCGGCTAAGGAGCATGAATTTCACACATTCAGGGAATGGGGTGCAGTTCCTTTCCCTAGGCCACCTTATATTGAGAGGATAATTTGATGTCCTGTGGCTTCATTTGAGGTCATCCGTTCAGTAACTTACGTATTATCATTTATGCCAACATGCTCCAGATAATCCTTAAAATAAATAATTTTTTAAATTGAAGTAATAAACTTATTGCAAATTGTAATTGTTTTTCCAGTAGAAATTGCTTCCTACTCCTTTAACGGATAGCAATGAAAGCTTACAATAGATGCGTAACAAATATGCAACTGATGAATCTGACAGTTCGATATATTGTAGATGTCGTACAAGCTGTATTAATGTTAATTATTTGTCTTGTGGTCAGTTTTTTTCGATTGAAACAGTAAGCCATATAAAATATCTGGGTATTTATATCGATGAAAACAACAACTGGAATTCTTCTGTGCAACTGAACTCTATTTTTGAGAAGGTGGCTCGGACTCGGTGACCCCAAAGCGGATTTTTTTCCCAACGGGGCACCTATATTCCAATCAAATAGCTGTAATATTTTGTAATTGTCTAAAATTATGGTTGGAATAATTTTTTTTCATTATTTTTATATTTCGTTCCCATTTTCTAGAGAGCGAAATCTTACGTCAATAAGTCGCCTTGCAAATAAGTTATCTTGCATTGATGGATCGGGGCAGAATGATGACGATTATAAATGTGAAGCAGGAGTATGGCCAAAAAACAACAGGAAAATATTTCGGATGGAAAATTGTAAATGGCTGCATTAAATTAAGGGAAAACATAGGAATTTTAAAGAGCTAACATTTAGCTTTAATTCTGCCACGCGCACACAAAACTGTGCTCTGTTAGATAAAATGGCAAGAGATTATCATTGGAAGAGGAGGCGAATTTCCTCATCTAATCCCCACCGCTGTAATTACTAGTGGTTGGCACGGCAACCTCCTCCGTTTACTAATCGCATGCTTCGCGACTTCTGCCCAGCCAAAACAAGGATACGCTTTGACTTACGCCAACTGGTCATGATCAAATAAACTTTGCGTTGCAACTTTGTTTTGCTTAACGCTTTTGCCTTAAGAATCCATTTTTATTGAATTTATAACATATATAACATATTATTTACGAAAATTGTTCTTTTAATGCGATGGGCGAGGCAAGAATAAAATCGCAAGTGGAATAGTACAGGCGAAGAGGGCATTCTATAAAATGAAGAATCTGTTGACAGTAGAAGTATTGGAGTGATTGCTCATCAGATGCCACGTACGGAGCATGTTTCTCTATGGTAGCGAGGCTTGGACGTTGACAGTAGCAGAGAAGCCAGGAGTTGAAGTATTCGAAATTTTGTGTTACCGAATTAAAATGAATATTTAATGGGTCGAATGCGTAAGCCATGATTAAGGGCTATGAATGGTTGGAGATGGAGAGGAGAGGATACGCTACGAAGAGTGGGAGAAAGGAGAAGCAGTCTCAAAACTTAGGGAAAAGACAACACAACTTATTTGGCCACATATGAATTATGGTGGCCTGATAAAAACAATCGTGGATGGACAGGTGGAAGGGAAAAATTATAAGAGACGACCCCGAATGAGTTACATAGGACAGGTTATAAAAGATGTGAAAGAGAAATTTGAATCGATGAAAAGACTAGCGATGTGGAGAACGGAATGGAGAGCTGCGTCAAACCAATCTTGGGATTTTTGACTTACGATGATGTTGTTGCAATTGCTGTGTTCTCTCAAAAAATTATCTGAAGCATAATAAGGCCATTTCATGAAAAAATAGCCATAAATTAAGTGTTAACTTGTTAACGTGAGATCAAAGTACCATCAATATGGTGGCGTTCGTTGAAAAAAAATGACTCCGATCTTAACTAAATTAACGCGAACATTATCGTTGGGTTCTGTGGATTTCGATTTAGAGTGAAAATTCTCTCGCGCTCAGTGCAGCAACAAATTGTAATTCCTTTTTTTCATTTTCTTGACCTCTATTTTTTAATGTTAACTAACATCTTGGAGTATATAGGTATAGTATTTATCCCGTGTATTATTAAATCAAGCCGTGCATTATGGAAGAAGAAATCTCGGGATTCAAAATAAAATGGATATAAATATGGAGTGGAGAAATAAGCTCCGGAAAAGGAATCGTGGAAGCTATGGAACAATTCAACTCAATTTTAAGTCGCTGGATGCGGCAGCATGCTATCTGTTCAAAGAAGAGTGATCAATGGCGTCCAGAACGCGATCATTTTTTTCATGTAGGCTCCACAGCTCTTCAACTTGTTCACCCACAGGACTAGTATTTCCCTCAGAAAAACCATGCAGGACTTTAACAATCTACATGTACCCCAAGTCCGTGCCAACCAGTACCTAATTCCTTCCAGATTACAGCACAGAAGTTTGGTTATTCATTTCTCCCTCAATAAAATTCTCCTCTAACCCGGAATCTTATAATTGGAATTTATATGAATATTTAAAACCATAATACGGCCATTTGTTATACTATTTTCATAATTATTTTATTTTTGAGTGGAATATAAATTGTACCTAGGCTTTTTGCTCTTTCCCAGACCATCAAGAAATCCTTCATTCATTAACTAAGCAAATATTCTATTGAGTTATTCGCTCACTTTTTTTAAACCAGCATTTAGGCTCAAGATGACGGAGTCACACCTTACACGCAATGTTTCCCAACTCCTTCACAGTACTCCCCGCGGAGGAAATAGCTGACCTCGTCTCAGCTCCAGACAGTTTGCCCTCGCTGGGAACACTTAATTACAGGCAAGAGAGCAAACATGGACATTTCGAGCATCGCTTGACCTTCTGCAGCAGCGGTCATCTTCTTCGGTCCAGCGTTATTGTTCCCCGCACGCAGTATCAGCCCGAGACTCGACATTTCCCCCTAGGGGTCGTCCTAAATGGAACGCGACAACTTGCGTGCCGAAGCACTTCCATCACAATACACGTGCATATTGATGCCATTTGAGCGACCATAATTAATTTTAAATAACGCTAATATGAGCCAGAATGAGATAGTTCATGAATAGGAGGCAGCTTATGATAGGATCATAATGTAAAAGTTAAAAGAAAAGGTTAGTGAAGAGTCTGATCTGGAGTGTAGCGCATTATGGTGAGGAAACATGGAGACTTAGGAGGGAGGACCAGAAAAGTCTTTGAGATCAGGGTATGGAGAAGAAGAGAGAAAGTGAAATGGTCAGACCGGAAGAGTAACAACGAAGTGCTTGACATGGTGGGTGAGGAGATACAGCTTCTAGACGAGATACGGAAAAGACAGATGAGACAACGTTCGGATAAGACAACGTTCATGACCAGGAGGGAACTGAGGAGAGGGTCGTTAGGTAAGAGTTTTAAGAAAAAGCTAGTGAAGAGTTGGATCTGGAGTGTGGTGCACTGAACGTTGCGGAAACATGGACACTTAGGAAGGAGGACGAGAGAATATTGGAGGCATTCGAGATGTGGGTGTGGAGAAGAATGGAGAAGGTGAAGTGGACGGAGAGGAGGAGGAACGAAGAAGTGCTGGACATGGTGGGTGAGGAGAGGCAGCTTTTACATAAGATACGGAGGAGACAGAAAGTTTGGATGGAGCGAGTACTGAGCGGGGAGGTGATCTTGAAAAAAAGTTTTGGAGGCAGTAGGGTTAGAACGATCTGCAAACGAGGGAGAGGAAGAAGATAATAGGATTTTTAGGTAGAATTAAAGGGAATTGGCCTTATTGTAAATTGAAGAAAAAAGTCCACGAAGTGATGGGAGACTGCCAGAATACTTCTTATTTACGCCATGGAAACCTACCTTATTCGGTAGGATACTTTAATAATAAGCCAGAGATTTCAGTCTGATGAGTAAGGCCTTCGTGTCCACTGTTCTAATCCGACCACGACCTTCGCGCCTCGTTCGACCGAATAATATCGGCTGGAATTCCTCATCCCTCTGGTGCGTACAGGCTGTACCATTTATCGTGTGTCGGTTTTCATCTCAAATTCAAGGCACTTAAAGTTATGCTTTGATGAAATCTCGTACGCATATCAGAGAAGGTTTTATTATTTTACATAAATGAAAATTTAGAATTACGACTTTTTGACCATATAATGTGGGTCCAAACGCAAAATATGATTTAACCTTATGGGATTTCAATGCTAAAAATTTTGGGGTAGAAAAAAACCTGAATTCATTTAATGGATCTATGGGTATGGGAAAAATAATAGTACCACATTTATTAGTAAAAAATCCAATCAGCCAAGGAAAAGGAACAAAACTTCAATTGAAAGGTCACATGTTTGGTCGTCACCAAGGCTAAAGGGAAGGTAAGACAAAATCTTGGTTACCATGGCGACGAACCTTAGGTTTTCAAGGTTGCCCAAGCAAATGGTACAGTCCACACACCCGTATTGTCATCTAATTGACCTTAAAGATTCATGATTGGGTAAAATATGTCTGATGTTTGTTCCGCACAAGATGGAAAATCAGCATACCTAACTAATTATAGGGTTTTTAGGTTCCCAAAGTCATTGACGAGTTCTACAGATCCCTATTATCAACCAGTTGGCCTCAACTGGCTGCAACCTGAAATAAATTTAGGCCCGGCTCGGATATGATCCGATAGGATAGAGATACGCACCGAAGGGTGAGCTAAAAAATGACTTTTTTTAGGGATAAAATTCGACCTATGAGGGAAATTTGTGTGCTCACCTCATAGTCTCAGACCCGAATTTATTTAATGAACGGATGATACCAATCATTAATCACTACAGCCTAATTAATACCTAGCACTTTAGGTATAAATAAATATGTTCTGATAAAACTTTGGAGTTGTGGAGTATATTACGAGTCAAAATTACTTTTTTTGAAATGTGTAGATTACAAATAAAAATTACCAAAGACGTGATGGTTAACAGTAATTCGATTACTTTATCTTTGTTACATCACATTCGCCTACATATTCGGATACCTCTCGTATAGGGTTACCGGGGCACGTTGGCCATAGGGGCAGGATGGCCCAGTCGAGTTAATTCATACAATAGACACTGAATCGTGCTCGGAATCTATCAGAAGGTTGGTAGCACACTTCCCCTTTCTCCACAACACCATTATGACTGGCGGAGCAGTTTTTGACAAGCTATAGCGATTAATTGTATTTGCGCGTGTTTCAGTAAAATTCTACTCCCAGGTTAAATGTGTGTTATTTAAGTTTTGATCAATTTGGGCCCAATAGTTGAGTACTATAATTAAAGCTCATAGTTTAAGGATAACATCTGTGTGGCATACAATCTAAATTGCTTCAGTGAGTTTTGTAACGAATAGAATTTATTTTAAACATAGCGATGGGGCAGGTTGGCCCAGCGACGACGGGGCACGTTGGCCACCCGGGCCAACATGCCCCGTCCTATGCATTTCCTCGTCAAAAATGGCCTAATTTTTAATAGACGGTCACTTGCATCATCAATTGAACTGTCATTCAGGTGTAAATGACTTAATATTGTTACAAATCGGTTACGATGCATGCTTGCCAACAATAGTGTGGGGAAGTACCTTTTGTTAAGTTTTGTTACCTTTTTGGACCAACTGTGGCGTTACGTATTTGGGGGGGGGGGGGGGGGAACACTAAAAAATGCCACACAACACATACGTTTATTAGGGAATTTATCTTAGCATGACATTATCATTACATGTCATATTACCTGACTTTATCATGTCATACGTTCCTCCTTCTCCAAAGCTAGATTTACATTTTTCTGGTTAGCATATATGTCACTGTTTATGTGTTTATTTCACAAATGTGCTTAAGCAGTTTATCCGAGAAAAATGAAAAAAAGTCGAGTGGACTTCCGCATTTGATTACCTCTACAGTAGGAAGAATTGGATTACAATTTAAATTGAGCTCGAAAGCTGGATTACCCTTTCCTCACTTACATGGATTATTTTCTGTTACATCTGAGGGTAAGCTTGCATCAACAGTCAACTCCAGAGGTTCCGCTGGGTCTGCGATTAGTCGTCTTTGGGAGCTTTGGGTTGCGTCTGAACTGATTAGACACAAAGACTCAATTAAATTCACAGAGGCTACTAAAATATAAGCGCAGTGAAAATATAAGACAGGCATCTATTTGAACGTAACATAGTATCACAATGTAACGCATGTCAACTGGAGCTAAAAAAAAAAAAAAATATGCGCGTGCGATATAGGAAGATGAAGATTCACTGTGCCTAAAGTGTGCCTTTTTCGACGGTCAGCCTAGAGCACAATGTATTTAGTGCACAAATTGCAAGCGTTGTGTTCATTAGACATGTGTGAACAATGAAGTCCGCGTACTATTTCACAAGAGCAATAATTGTGCTGATCCTTTGTATCTGTACAGTCACAAAAGTCAACTGGTTTGTATTAACACGCCAGAAATCCTAATAATTTAAAGCTTTCCCGTTGTTTTAGTAAAATGGTTACATAAACTGAAATATACTTATTGATCATTTCAACTTTAACAGCCGAGAAACACGTGAGATCAGAAAGCAGTGATGCACTTTATCTGCATTGAGATGCGGACAAAAATTACGACCAAGTTGAAAATATTGGAAGACTCAATCCATCCAATAATTCAACAAATACTAAATGCGTGAATATGCGTTTTCCTAAGACGTCACCGGGTTCAAAATTTCCTTGAGTCCCGTAGTTCTTCCATTCGTGAAGTGGAAATGTTCATTACTTCAAGGAGCTACGACAGGAAACATCACTTCAAACAAGGGAAAGAAAACAGATTATTATTAGTTTTATTTTGATTTCCCAAAATCATACTAGTTCAGCTTATCAAAAAATACATGGACCAACGTGCCCCAGCCGCTGGGCCAACTTGCCCTGATGTAGGGGCAGATTGGCCCACCTGTCATATGCCCAGTATTTATTTATTTTTTTAAAATTTATAACTCATATATTCAATTTTATTTATTGCCATCCAGATTTAGAAAGACTGTTCTAAAATTTAGCAATAATTTCATAAAGTTAACTATGCATAAATAAAAAATATTTAAAAATGTAAAAAAATCGGGCCAACGTGCCACGGTCTCCCCTACATCTCGAACTATGAGTCTTGAAAGGTGGCGAATGGCAATAGGCACGCGTAAGGCTCGAGAGCCGAACAAATTAACGGTTTCGCAACAAAGTCAGCAGTGAACATTACTAATGAGAAGATATTGACATATGCATTACGATAGTAAATAAAAAGCGCTGAAAAATTAAGGAATGGATTTATAACATTTCGATACCGAAATGTTAAAAATCCATTCCTTAATTTCCATTCTCTCCTCCAAAAAAATGAGCCAGACGACTGCCCGAAATGAGGACTGTATTGCGTCCATCCATTATTCATGGTCTGCTTATATGAATTGATTTTTTTCCTTCATCGAGCGTTCGATTCATTTCCACTTTTTCATTCATAACAATACAATATGAATGGCATAAAAACATGCCCATTGTCAAGTGATTCGGGCGAGAGAAATTTTCTAGTAAATTTAAGACCTGAGGAAGGAATAGAATTACATTCAGATACTTTTAAAGCGATTACAATTGATTAACAACTTATTTAACCACGCGGTGCGGTATCACAATTGATTGTTCTAGAGCAAATGAAAACAAATTAATTTAATATTTAGGTAATAATAAAAAATTATTATGAAAAGAGGATATAGAAATTCTATATTCTGGTGGAATCAATTCCAGGAGTTGCGATGACTGAAAAAACTCTCGCACTCTGAATGCCAAAGTGATTGATTATATCTCATAACATTGGTCGTTCTTTATCATACTTGGCTGAAAAAATATAAAGCTAAATCAAAATGAGTAATGGCATCTGATCCGAATGGTGATGGCTTCGCAAGTTAAGATTATATTATCCAAGATAGAAAAATCTGCTTTCCATACGATGCTCTCAAGTTCTCGGACAAAAAAAAAGCCAGAGAGACGGCCGAATTCCACCACTGACACTATTCCGTCAGGACTATGCATGTGCGATATATTTGATAGTAATGAGTGATTTCTGAAAGCAGATAGCTGTATGTAAGCGTAAAAATATGCATACACGTGCATATTTTTGCGGAGCTTCTTATGTGACAATCAGCCATCCGGATCACTATATATTGCAAAATTCACTATTAGGCGAAAGAATATGAATATTTTCATTGAACTGGCATCAGAAAACAGCCACCAAATGCCTCAGACACAAGACAGAGTTACGGATCATAGAGGCTATTTATTCTCATTATTACAGCGCAGCGTTACCCATGGACAGCGTTACCCAGATGTTAAGCGAATTAGGCTGGGAGCCGCTGGAGACTCGGAGGCTGCGCGCAAGGCTTAGATTGCTTGAACAATAGAGAAAGGATACCTTTAAGAGCGACACGGAGAACATAATTCTAGAGCCACACTATATTTCCAGGTCCGATAGAAGCTATGAATTAAGAGAGATGTTTTTTCGAACGGATATTTATGGGAATTCGTTTTTCCCAATAGAACCATAAAGGACTTTAATAAATGCTAATCGTAATTTCGCATTTCCTTTTTTATGTGTAAATGTCTGGTGCCCTAACATCCCCTAACACACGCCTTTTAGGCGGCTTGCGGGGTTGTACGTATATGTAGATTATTCATGCTTTCATTCTTTACTTTTGGTCATTTCAACTTTAACAGCCGAGAAACACATGAGATCAGAAAGCAGTGAAGCACTTTATCTGCATTGAGATGCGGACAAAAATTACGACCAAGTTGAAAATATTGGAAGACTCAATCCATCCAATAATTCAACAAATACTAAATGCGTGAATATGCGTTTTCCTGAGACGTCACCGGGTTCAAAATTTCCTTGAGTCCCGTAGTTCTTCCATTCGTGAAGTGGAAATGTTCATTACTTCAAAGAGCTACGACGGGAGACATCAGTTCAAACAAGGGAAAGAAAACAGATTTGGGCTCTGGCGCAAACACTGTCGCTTTCCGCGGATATTAGTAACTAAATGGGTAAGTAATCCAGCGTTCATGGGTGGATTACCATTGGGAAGCTGTTCATTACGTTCCGTGATCCATTACTACATCTAACCTACCCATTCGGAATGAAATTGCACTGCAGTCCAACACTGATCGGTCCACACTAGCTATGAGCACAGAGGAAAAAAGAATGCTTTGTTTCGTAGCCGGTTCGACCCGAGATTGCAAGCTCCTTTTGATGTAGGTCATAGATAAAAGCGCCAACTCATTGTCAGGCATGCTGAGTCTCACGTAAAGCAGCAATCATAGCTGGACCTAGTTAGTTAATTAAATTAGTACTTTGGCTAATATGCTATTTATTACCACTGCAACTAAATTATTCACCTTGCTCAAGGAGCCAGATATATAACTAAATTAGGAGCATAAATTTGTAACATGAGGAAGTCAAAAAATGCATGGAAAAAGGGAGAATTTCCAAAAATTCCTGTAGTAATAAGTATCGATAAAATAAAAATTAGAACGCACTGCAGTGTAAACTGAATTTCATTTAACTTGACCGAGTATGATAGGCGTGAACTGATATTTCCCCTGCAGGATTGTCGCACTTTCTGGTGAATCCTTTACAGCACGCCGCTTATTTTTCTGCGGTTATTTTCTCAGTAGTAAAGAGCATGCACTGAATTTTCCCTCCTTGCTGACTCATTGAGAGATTCACTATCACGATTTCTCGGAAGAACGCCAGCTTGACCGGTCTCCACTAGCTATATCCGAGTGCAGAGGAAAAACAATGTTATTGTTTCCCGGCCAGTTCAATGCACGATCGCAAAAGCTGTTGAGATTCAGCTCACCTAATTATCGCTCACAGAGGGGAATACGCTTGATTGATTCGAGATACTTCTGAAGCGGGCGCGAAAGACATTGGCGAGACATCAAAATGCTTAGTCAAGGGACCAAGAGATGATTGGGAGACGCTGATTTGGCTGGTTGCTACGCCAGATTTGAGGAAAATCCATGGTTTGGGGAAAAAACGTATTTCCGCGATTTGGGCCAAATCTGGGGCAAGCCACGTGACACTTGACTCCTTCGTGATTTCTGCAAATAATTCCAACATTCCCAGGGAACCCGAATAATTTTTCGTCGTGTTAAAGCATAAATATTATCCATAGAACAAAAGGATGAACTTGTCAAATTTCCACTTTGTGAATTACCAACGATGGACGAAGTAAGACAGAAATCGTACGTAGAAAAGTACAGGCGAGGACGGCTTTCTACAAAAAGAAGAATCTACTTACGCTTTACTCTACTCTTTGCCTTGCCTTCCATTGCTATCCAATTACATATCCTGATTGCACCCCTATCCGTGGAAACTTGGTCAAAAGAGAAATTTAATTCAAATATCTATTATGAAAATAGCATTTTTTACATTTTCTACTGTTGCTCTATCCTGTTCTTCTTCAATTATACAAAAAGTTTACAGAAAATATTTATGATTACAATCATTTAAACAAACCTTACGTCTATATGTTTAGCTGATTAATTAACCGAACCTCTGTAGCTC
The DNA here is from genome assembly GCF_921293095.1 of Ischnura elegans. Classification (NCBI taxonomy): domain Eukaryota; kingdom Metazoa; phylum Arthropoda; class Insecta; order Odonata; family Coenagrionidae; genus Ischnura; species Ischnura elegans. The sequence goes on along the minus strand of NC_060251.1, from coordinate 115,844,335 downwards.
CTGTTGTAGTAGAACCTCTCTTATTACAATGCATGTTATTATAGCTATACATTTATTTAAAGCTATAAAAATTATTTGACCTAACCTCACGTCACATCTTGTTGATAAGACAGACGGCTTCAAAGCGTGAGACGAATGAGAGCATAATAGAGCATAATAACCTTGTCCTCTGAATCCCAAGACATGATACAGCATCCAACCGAATGTTATTGTCCGATTCGGAACATTTCACGTTAAATAAATGAATAACACTGAAAATCACATGCAACTTTATCTTACATCGTGAGTCGTATTAAATATGACGTAAGTACCAAAAAAGTAGCTGAATGTAATAGTATATCTATAAAAAGAACATAAATCAAAGCTTTCTTTTAGCGAAACAATCCACAGAAAACTCTTAAGAGTTTCAAAGCCTCTCGTCTGGGTATTAAAGTTCTAAGTTTCCTTGAGCATTAACAAAACACCAATTTAAAGACCATAAAGATATCAAATGGAATAATAATCAGTGGAAGGCGGAATTCTATATTTCACACTGATTATTGTTCCATACCGACTGAATAACTAATTCTAATTATGGAGTAAAAATTAGTGAGAATTTTGGAAATTTTCATATTATTGACTTTACAAGTTCTGGTTACAAACATTCTGGTACTGATATTTTTAATTGGGCTCGATGGCAAATCAACTCATTGAAAATACAACGACAAGATAAATCAATTTAGCCTTATGCTCTGAGAAAACTGGCTTGTACATAATTAAAACATGACGCTTATATTTATAATTCATTATTGAAATTAAAAACTTATAGACTATTTCTCCGCGTGAATGACTAGGTGGCCCTTTTCTCAACGGAATCTTTTCAAGGCAGGGGCGCAGCCAGAAATTAAGGCTGGGGGGGGGGGGGGGGGGGTTAGGTGCAACTAATACCGGGGTGTGTGGTGGTATGGAATACCCTCCAGGATAAGCGGTAGGTGCGAGATTATTAAATTGCGGAATTTTATGATAAACGGTTCAAAATGCTGAGTTTTACGGCTTTCTGAGGGATATTTTATTAATCCTTACACATCAACAGAAATATCAATCTAATTAAGTAAAATGTATTAAATTTAAATATTTCTCTGAGCTCTGGGGGGGGGGGGGGAGGTTTGACCCTCGCTGCGCCTCTGTTTCAAGGAACCATGACATTACATAAATTTAAACAAAAACGCTTTTCGTGGTACGTGATATTTGTTAAGTAAAACTATGCACGGTAGCGAAGTCAAAAAACCTAGCTTCCACTTACTGAACATTTAGTGGAAATTATATTCATTAGAATAGTGGAAACTTGAAGTTCATCCACAATCTACCCCGGAGGCTGCCTCAATAGGCGTGTGGCAGAGGGTGTTAGGACACCAGACGTTCAAAAATAAAAAGGAAATGCTCTGACGAAGTTTCGACCAGCATTTATTGACGTCCTTTATTGTTTGGGGGGCAAAAAGGAGTTCCCATGCCTATCCGTTCGGCAAAATATCTCTCTTAATTTATCGTATCTGTCGGGCCAGGAATTGCAGTGGGGTTCAAATATGATTTTCTCCGTTTCACTCTGAAAGATGCCTATTCTAAATTTACCATGAAATCTAAGCCTAGCGTAAAGCTTCTGAGTCCAGTGGCGCAGCGAGGGGGGATTTTGGGGGATAAAACCTACCCCCCAGAGCTCAGAGAAAATTTTAAGTTTAATCCATTTTACTTAATTGGATTGATATTACTAATAGAATAGCGTAAGGATTAATAAAATATCCCTCAGATAGTCGTAAAACTCACCATTTTGAATCATTTATATTGAAATTCCGCAATTTATTAATCTCGCACATACCGCTTATCCTCGTGGGTATTCCACATCGGTATTAGTTGCACCTAAACCCCCCCCCCCCCAGCCTTAATTTCTAGCTGCGCCCCTGGCTGAGTATCAAGTGATTCCAAGCATAATTCGTTAAAATAAGTGTACAGTTTACTGTACGACTGTAGCAGTTTTTGACGAATCGCACAGTTTTACCTTGTATTTTATTAAGTTCACGGGAGTGAGTGGCGATTATAGCGTAGGACTAACTATGGCGCGAACAGTTAGATTTTTAGTTAAAGGAACGAAGTATGTATGATGATGATATACATATCTAAAGCAAACAATGGGAAAAAATGATTTCCATGTACCGCGCACGGAATCAGCTTGTATCCCCTCCACCACATTGATCGTTATGTGTATCATCCGTACGTGTGTAGACCAAAAACTTCTAAAACGGGTGAACGCATAACCCAGCAAAAAGGTTTGCACTGAGAGGATTAATAGTAAAGGGTAGAATTTTTTTATTTATGTTATACTTTCAGTATGCCAAGAGGTACACGGCAGGATGTCAAACCGCAGAAGTGTGTGACGCGACATAATAAACGATAATTAGAAAACGACGCATAGGACGCGTTGGGTACAACCAGAAGTAGCACCACGGGTATATGGGAGCATGATTGCGCCTACGTACTAACTTTGGCTGCGATCCGAGCAACCATATGGAAATGCATGGCAGACAGACAAACAGATATCCTCTTTTTATATAAATAGAGAAAGATGGGTATGGGTTCCCCACGGTAGGTCCGAAGTTATGATTGATTTGGATGAATTTCATGTTGAATGAGCTAATTTTTCGATGTTTTCGGTCACATATAATAGAAGCCGTAATTTTGAATGCTTGATTCTTAAAATCTCATGGAACATTTAAGACATGCATGGGACGACCGCAGTAAACCATAGCTTTTCCTACGGACTTGATAGCGGCGAATAGGAAAAAATAAAATTACTCGAATGTCCTTCAGTTCAAAATAAGACTTGCTTATCGCATGGGGTTATACTGGGCCATCACATTCCCTTTCAATTTCTTATCTCCGTTACCCACGATCACGGGTGCAAAACTTGGCAAAGAAATACTAACCCTTTAGGTCATTATGAAAGACATTAAAATCCAGCTGAATAGAGGCTTATCACAGCTATTGTGCACGATATACTTTATTCTCTCTCTGATGCTTCGGATAATTGTGTAGGATTAACTCTATCTAATAAATTTCATAAACTATGGTATTCATCCCAAGCACGTTCACGGAAAAAATTCTGGCTAGAATAACTGGGATCCTGGATTTAGTTGGGTAGGGGCTTTCGGTCATTAGTTACATTACGTTGATGAAACGCATTATGTAAGTTCGGCAGAACGCCAAACCTTTGCACGTAATACAATGACGAAGATATGGGAATATGTACTCGGGGGTGTAAATGACAATGGATGAAACAAAAGAAAAGTTAATGAAGTTATTCATGGCCAATCCTGGAATTCCTCACAAGAAAACCTCAATATCTCCTGGTTTTCACGTATTAAAAACAAAATGCAGTTAATGCTTCTTGCATGAATTGGTAATCTCAGACGATGTAAAACTCCAGACTACTCGTATAGCATCTGGGACCCTGAGACGTCACGTGGAGTGACATCGCATGGCCGCCAATCTGGACTTTTTCAAATGAGGTTAAAATAGAGTAAATGCGAGTTTAAAGAAAGGATAGTAAAGAGTTTGATCTGGAGTGTAGCTCTCTACGGTGCAGAAACGTGGACACTGAGAAAGGAAGACTACAGAAGATTGGAGGCATTCGAGATTGAATGGAGAAGTATGGAGAGAAGAAGAGTGTATGGAGAAGAATGGAGAAGGTTAAATGGACGGATAGGAGGAGAAACGACGAAGTGCTGGACATGGTGGGTGAGGAGAGGCAACTTTTAGATGAGATACGGAGGAGACAGAAGGTTTGGATGGAGCGAGTCTTAGCGGGGAGGGGATGTTGAAAATAGTGCTAGAGGGTAGAATTTTAGCGAAACGAGGGAGGGGAAGGAAAAGAATAGGATTTTCAGATAGATTGAAATAGAGTAGGCCTTAATGTGAATTGAAGAAGGCAGCGCTGGAAGGAAAGAGAGGCTCCTAGATCACTTCTTTAGAACTCAATTGAAGCCTACCTTAATCGGTAGAATACTATAATATAATTTTATGCTAATACATATCATTTTTCGTGGGTTTAAAGAAATTTTTTTGAACACTTTCGTTTCAATTCAGTACTGAAATTGCTTTAAAGACTTTTGCGATTTTTGCTTCTAGGGGTGGCAGCTGCCCCCCCTGCCCCTCGCTGGGTGCGCCCATGGCATAATATTATAATATAGTACATGACTTATGGGAAATAAATAAAATTAGATTACGAGTGACAAATGTTATGATCTTGCGTAAGCTTCCGCATTAAATGGTTGATAAATTCGTGTTTTCCGGTATTTCACCGCGTTTTTATTTTGTCTTAAGACCATAATTTCGCCTGCCAAACCCGCCAGCATCAACTTTCAACCTGAAGATGTATAGGGGATTTCCAGTGAAAAGGTTGTCCTCCGACATCAAACAACGCCGTGGAAGACCGGAATACATGATCACAATCATTTTATGGTTACTCATGCAAATGCGATAATAAAATTTACCTTAATGGAGTTGTACTGATTTCCAATTGATGATTGACGGTATAGATGGCCAAGACGGCAAAAGAGCGGTGATCTGAGAGCGCCGAAGAATGATACATCGCGTGGAAACGGTGGAATCGGAGGAATATATAAACAGGACTCGCTACGGAGTCCTGACGTGGGTCACGAACTGCTCGCATTGAAAGCACGAATCGATGCCGTTATCTCGAGAGTGAAATCGCGTGAAATGTTTGAGCATTTCTAAAACCTTTTAAGGAGGTTGCGATGCAGTTGGGTGGTGACAAATACCACCACCTGCCGATGCTCCTAGAGCGATCAAAACATCTGAGCATCGCACCGACCACCTGCAAAGCCAACACCGAAAGTATTTCAAACGATCTCTCCGCTTAAAAAAGTTCTCAATTAAAGAGTGACTGTACATATTCCTTCCTAAAGCAGGTGAAACTCGCTATTTCCCAACAAAAATATTGTAGGGGTTATTTAGAAGTATTTTCGAACTATTTCCTATTTTTTATTTATTTTCAATTCCATTTTTTTGTTTACTGTATCATTACTAAATGTTACTTATGTATCAAAATTTCATCTAAAAGACATTTATGTTATTCAACAATATACACAATATTACGATTATTTTCTGAGGGGAAATAATTATTATTGAAAAATATTTTTCAAACGATTTCAAACAAAAGAGGGGCAATTTTGAGGGGTAAGGAGAAGACTCTCCAAAAATATTAAGTGCTGACGGCCAGTAGCGGATTAATGGGGGAGAGTGTACACTATTTCCGAGGTTAGACTCTCGTTAATTTAGAATCATACGTCTTATACCGTCCAGTTCTTGGATTTGGCTCAATTAAAATATTACATGATAAGAAAAATCAATTTAAATATGCATTTTAATGACTAAATATACCTTCATTAAGATTTATCAAGGGATGAATAACTTCCTGATGGATAATTGAGCACGATTATTAATACATTCAGTATAATATTTAAACAAAGAGGGAAGGCGTTCGTGCATCTTTCCCTTCACAACATACGTCGCAATAGTATTTTGAAACAGTAAAAATATTTACAAAATTTTATTCTGAATAAGCAAGCCCAAGCTAATATCTGTGCATCACTACGCGACGTAAGTCAGGCACGTTGCCATGGACAGTCCTATCGGGGCTGGAGCATCCCCGAAAGGTTTTCAGATCTCCTAAAATGCTGTGCCTGACTCTCAAAGCACAAGGCTATTAAGCGATTTATCGCAATAACATATTATTTCTTTTTCATGATACGACGACGGATACGTAAAGGGCGGAAGGTTACGGATTTTCTTATAAATTTTCAAGTTTAAGGCTTTTAAAGGCTAATAAAATTTAAATACTTTAAGGCATTTAAATGAAAGTTAGTTGCACTTTTCCACGATGATTTTAATGCGCACAACGTATTTCGGCTCACAGAGCCATCATCTGGAACAAGACCTAGTCTACAACATCTGGTACAAGATCGTGTTTTCTACCTGATGATAGCACTGTGATCCGAAACGCGTAGTGCGCAGTAAAAGTATTGTGGAAAATTGCAACTAAATTTAATTACAATAAGTATAAATTCCACTACATTACGCCTGAATTGGTTGAATATATTCTAAGACGTTAAAGCAAAAATAAAATCGATTTATTCCTCCGCGATACCTTTTTATGAGCAATTCCACTGCCCGCTGACCGATAATGACGGTCGTACGATATTGCTGTCGGTGGATTGAAAAGGTGTTTTTCCAGATGCTATTTTTAAGATTATTTTGGTATTGGATTAAAATTGGATTCCACGATTACATAAATAGAAAAAAGAACAGCATTGGAATAGATTTAATTAATGATAAGTAAATGGATTTAGCTAAAACTATAACCCACACAGAATTTGTCTATTACCTGAAAGATTGCCAATTCGGCTGCGAAAAAGGCACTCACAAACACTTGCATTTTTCAACCGTAGAACTTCCTTGATATAGTACTTGATAGCAGTATAGAGATAGATACTTGCAAAAGCTTTATCTAATGAATCGGGAATCACTAAAGGTACTGGAGGGAGAATAAAAGATAATTCATTGAAAAGAGCTTGACTTGGAACAATTAACGATTTTATGAGGATACCTTAAATAAATAATGATGCCAATAGAAATTGATCTTTAATGAGAGAGTATTGAATAAATGAATTCAAATTGAATAGAAGCTGAAAATAAATCAGAATAATCAATACGTATCAATACGCCGGTAGAATTTAATCCTTTATGATAGTATTCAATTACTTAATTAAAGTAAGCCTGTAGATGTAAATAAGGCAAACTGTTGCAATCAATTCTATGATTCACAAACTCATTTTAGTGCCTGCGTTTCGGCCTGAGTACCGAACGATGTGGATGAGAAATTGAGTTGAGCGATGTGAATGAGGAACCTATATAGCTTGAGTAAAGTTTAGCTAAGGTTCTAAAAAATTAAAGGCCAAATAATTGAATATTCGAAATACACCGCCTAACAATGTTTCTCTTGGTTCGTCTGGCATGGTGATCTAACCAAAGAACTTGAGGTACATAATAAGACAATGGCGTGACGTAAGTCTTGTATTCAAGGCCGCAAAGACACACAAACTGGGGCCTTCCCAAGAAATACTTCAAAGTCAAGTTGTAAATTTATCGTAACCGCAGAGGTTTCTAATATAGTGTTTCTACAACAAAATAATTTCTAAAATGTAAAGAGTGTATTCGGGCTTAACATGGTGCAATATAAATGAATTCAAAGGAAAATACAATAAATTTCCTAAAATACATTCTCCAAGAGATATCCGGGTTCGAATCCCGGCTAATTCGAATATTTTATTACAGCTAATTTCATGCTTGATGTTTTTAACTTAGCACTCATGAGCGTGGCAGCGTACGGAGTTACTTGCTTCATGCTTGCTTAGAATTTTCAAAAAGGAATTTTGTAGCGCAAAATGAAAAATTTAAAGGAAAATAAATGTCAATTTTCAGAAGTAAAATTTTTCAACGGTAAAAATATTTCTTCCGACCGCTTTAGATTTTTTAAAGATAATCATCAGATCAGGAAAATTATTATCGAAATTCGTCAGAAGTTAATTTTTTGTATAAAGCTGATAGTTTCCTATTTGAAAATTTCAAACGCTTTATTATAGCAATAAAAATTTCTTTATGGAAATAACCAATGCCTCTTGCTAACGACAACGAGATGATTTTTTTTAATTCGTAAGACACTAAAACCAGAGAATGATCGAAATTTAACGTGATCACTCTTGAAAGCAAGTTTTTCATGGAATACATCTGATATGATTGATAATAATAAAAATATTTGGTTCGTTATATTTTTTATCGCCTGAACGTAATAATTAGGGAATTTTAAGATTATTTCTGGATTGGAAAAAGACTAAATATTCTGTGGGAAAGACTTCCACCACACTACTGATACAGTCCCAACGATTAGTGAGACAATTCACGGATTGATTTCATATCATGCGAGCAAACTGCAAACATGATCTTGGCAAAGTCCAGGTGGGTCCGGAATTAGGTCGATCAAAATTGCATTAATGGGTGACATAGTACGTGGCGGTGACAACCAGTTATTGAAAAACAAATTCGTCAGCGTTTGTGCAACTCGAGCGAAATTTGGACTCATCGCACAGCGGAAATTATTCGGAGCCTTACGGCGTGCTGTATCGAAAACTATCTGGCCATCCGAGGAAAAAAATAATGAAAGACCCGTATCGCCATGTGATTGGCACGTGATAGCGGAGTATTGATTACGACCGAATCTTGTGACGAAAACATATTTTGTCAGCCGCGAATGCACGAGGTTACGAAAGATGACCTGTGATAAATTTTATTTTTAGATGAACGGCAGTATCTCCAGAGAGACAGATATGCACTGCACTCTATTCGCGTTCGGTAAAATGAGAGTCTAGGAACTAAAATTATTTTCTTTTCCACAATAGGGTAGTTTCCTCCATCAAAGAAAACGAAAGGCATTAATTGCATTTCGTTACCCACCATTAGTTTATTCATAATATACAAATTATTTGGTTTTAGCAATCCCAGCGTAGACGAGTGTTAATGGTCAATTTTAACCTCATTTGAAAAAGGCCAGATTGGCGCCCATGCGATGCAACTCCACGCGATGTCACAGGGGCCCAGATGCCATACGAGTAGTCAGGAGTTTTACATCGTCTGAGATTACCAATGCACGCATGAGGCACAGAACTCAGGGAAACATCTCTTAATTAACACCTATTAAAATTGCCTATGGTCGGAAAGTTTCCTTCGTTTGATAGGGTATTTATAATCCATATAATATGTGCTAGCATCGTAGCGGCGCTCATAGCCTCGCACCAAGGTGACCTCATGCAGCGGCAGCCAGAACCTGAATGACTTTAGACGGGATTTTCCCAGCATTCATACTTGGCCGTCGCGTTTTCGCGTGCTTGAAATTTTTCACTTTCCATTTAATCGCCAAATATAGATATCGTAATTTAAAAATCTAAATGCGTGAAACACGTACTTCAGAAGTAATAATCTTTCGATTTAGGCAATAAAAAAATTAGGAAACCACCCTATTCACTCATGGGCGTACCCAACGAGGCAGCTTACATCAACAGTTCAGCCAGTTCAACATCATTTTCTGAATCACACGGTCATTCCCTCCGTCCATTTTTCCATCGCTTTCCGAATTTACAACTGTCGTAAAATTAAAAGCCAAGCGTGGACTTAAATTCGCTGTTAGGGGCCATGCGTGCATCCTGATTGGCCCAAATACGGTACCAGCGTTAGTGTCAGCGACGGAAAATGGGACGTGCCTAGTGATAGAAAAAGGGAAGGAATTTCCATCCTTGGAGCCGTCGCTGAAAATTATTTCTTGAAACAGTCATTTTTTCCGCCATCATTGAAGCGATTGGTTGAGCTATCGCTCGGAAGGGCGCAATAAATGATCATGCGATTCAGGCTTTCCAAACGGAACTGAATGTTTTTTTACACCAGTTTTTAACCTCAAAACCTCTAAAACTGTTCTTAGAAATTTTATTTATACTCCGGAGATGTGTCTAATTGGCGTAACTCCTTACCCTCAAGGCAAACACGGTTCATTTTGTCGTGAAAGCAAACATCCCTGCCCACAAACTTTCGTCAATCAGTCGATGTTTCGCAAAAATATATTGGTGACGGCGGAGTGCGTGCGAGGGGCACGTAATTTGTCTGCTTAAAGATCGCATGCAAACCTCGGTCAGGTTTCGGACAGTTTTATGTATGACAGAAAAACGATAGATGACGATCTTATTCCAAAAACAGAATAAAATGCAGTAAATAGTAAAAATTAAGCTTTTCTTCGATCGGAGAAGAAAGCGTGAGTGCCGATAAGGTTTATTAGAAATGAATGAATGAAAGAAGAGACCGATGGGTGAATGAGGATTGGCACAAACGAGCCAATGGTCTGCGAGCGATAAAATGCTCAATTTTTTTCTAATTCGTGCAATTTGTTCCTACCATGATTAGAAAAAGCCTGTTTTTTTATCGTTTATGTTATTTTTATCTTACTTTTACTTATAATATAAATTTGAATTTTTAATCTACTTAAATACTGTTTTCTTAACTTTATTTCATAAATGCGAGGCCTAAAAGGCTACCAAAAATCGTCCTATAAAGTTCGAAATAGCAAAGCCTAAAAAGATACGAGACGTCTAAAGTAAACTTGTAAACATCATTTAATTGCATCAGAATGCATTTTCATCTGGTTCTGATCTGTACAGAAAATTTCAAACCGATTTGACAATGGGAAGTGAGATGAAGATCATTTACAAGCTTCCATCGATGAAACAGACAAAGCAAGTTAAGAAAAAGCGCGCAAAAAAGACTTATTTAGATGTACTTATCACATGCATACAGACGAGCGTGGTGGCCACGTGGATAGACTAACAAGGTTCAAATCCCGTATGAAGTCTTCGAAACCGCGACACTAAAATCATCGAAATGCGATAAGGCCCACGAAAAATTACTACCCCCCAATCCTGAATGTACAATAATCACACCCATGTGACCTAGTCCGGAGTGAGCTCTAGCTTAACCTATCCAAGCCATTCAATGGGTGGAAGTATATCTTTCGTTTATTCACACCAGTTTTTAGTATAAAATTCGCTGAATGAATCGAGTTATAAATATTTTTCTAATAATCTAGCAGATTTTTCTATTTATATTCAAATATATTTTCATCACGCTTTCTTTCTCTGGGACATACTTCCATGTCCTCAATGTGCAAGAGAGCGGTGGCCGAGTCGCAAACTAGTTAAGGCAGGGACCATCGCCGTCCTCAGTATTATCTAAGACAGATAATAAGTGTCAACAATCCTACGCTCCCTCCAGCTCGTTTGTTTTCCACTAAAAATATTTTCGTGGAGATTTTCAGCAGCCAGCGATTAAGAAGGGCGCAATGTGTCAACGACTGCAGGAGGGCCTAGACGATGACGAAATCGATTTTGGTCGCCACGGAGAGCGAGAACAACAAGCACAATCAAATAACGGAAAATGCTTTCCGTAGAATAGAGGAGTGGAGAGCGCAAGATGACTACACGACTTGATAACCTTCTGCTCCAACGTGTTACAGAAAGATATGTACATCTAAGAACTCGGATATTGAAAAATCACCGATTAAAAGGAGGAAAATGAAGCTGTTTACACATATGCGATATTTATGATGCATCCACGATTTTAGTGCACGCATCAATTTCCTGATAAATTTTACGCCATCGAAATCGAGAAAAAGAAGAAGGAAATCGTGAAAGATGGGGAGAGAACTATAAAAAATATTTTTCTCATCATCATCATAATAAGCCAAAACCTATAGTTTGTGTAATGGACATTAGGGTAGTTTCCTTCATCAAAGAAAACGAAATGCATTGATTGCGATTCGCTACCCACCATTACTGTATTCATAATATACAAATTATTTGGTTCTAGAAATACCGGTGTAGACGAATGGCAAGGGTCAATTTTAACCGCATTTGAAAAAGGCCAGATTGGCGCCCATGCGATTCCACTCCACGTGACGTCACAGGGACCTAGTTTCTATGCGAGTAGATAGGAGTTTTCCATCGTCTGAGATAACCAATGCACGTATGAGTCACAGAGCTCAGGGAAACATCTCTTAATAATCACCTATTAAAATTTCCTATTGTCGGAAAGTTTCCTTCGTATGATAGGGAATTAATAATACTTATTTAGGAAGCGCTACCTGCTATTAGGGTACCCTACGCTACCGCCATTCTCGGCAGCAAGCAGTCTGCATCGTAGCGGCGTTCATAGCCTCGCTCCAAGGTGGCTTCACACAGCAGCAGCCAGACGCCACATGGGCTTTTCCCAGCATTCATACTTAGCTGTCGCGTTTTCGCGCGCTTGAAAGTTTTCACTAATCATTTAATCACGGGAATAGATATCGCCATTTAAAAATCTAAAAGCGTGAAATATGTACTCCTGGAGTAATAAGCTTTCGATTTAGGCAATAAAAAAAATAATAGGAACCACCCTATTCCATTTGTGACGAAATTACCTTTAGAGAAAACTATGCAATAGGATATTTCGATAAAATTGTAAAATACAAAAAAATTGCAAAACTTCTAGCTATGCATGATAAAAAAACATTTATGAAGTCGCTGTTCATACGCAGAAACAAAATTAATTATCGAAATGCCTTCTAAACACGCCCAAAATTAACATGTGACGGAATTACTGCGACGTCAACCTCCTAAGTGTAATGATATCAAACATCTTCAAAACTCTGTGAATCGAAGTATAATTTGAAAATTAGTATGAAAGAACAGAGAAATAGCACTTTTCTTACATCATCAATATGTACTTGATAATGACGGTTGAAAGGCGTCGTACTTTCAATGATAAACCGGTGGAAAAGTGCCATCTCTCTGCCTTTCAATATTAATAAGATGTCATTCCTCTATATTTCGCCTGCTTCTGTCACTTTTATAATTTGAAAAAATTTAATAAGGCTTTGAATAATGTTTCAAATTCTGATTTCATAAAATTCAATCATTTAGCTTTTGATTTATCAATATAAAATATTTCCGGCCTAAATTTTATTTTGAGAGAAAAAGTTGACATTATCATGGAAATGCCCTAATATTTAAAAGCCTGCCGCGTGAATGGAGGTGAAGTATAAGATCCGTTGTTCGATTTCCGGTTCAGCGGAATTTTTTCTCATGGCAATTCATGTACACATAATGCTAAGGTTGGTTTGCCGTGCATTATACTATCTACGTTAACCTCCTGTATGTCTCCATTCCTTCTCTTTCTTATCCGTTGCCCTTTTCACAATGACGTATTTCTTCTCTATTTTATGTCCTTTAAAACACCTGTCTTAAAAAACTCATTTGGGGTCGTCCCTTGCCCTCCTTCCACACCTGTCCTACAATTGTTTTCATCGGGCCATGATGCCTCATAATGTGGCCAACTATGTTGTCACGTCTTCTCGTTAAATTTTTTAGAAGACTTCTCTTTCCCACTCTACTCATTCGGCTGATAGATTTAATCTTCGTCATTCTTCGGTAGGACCACATTTCGAATGATTTGCCACTCTTGATTTCTGAAATTTTTTCTGAGCAGTTTAAAATATTCCATTCCATTACGATATTAGTTTCCTAGCTTTTCTCGAGAATGAACATGAATTACAAACGTCGACTAATACAGATCCAAATTAAATATCCTCTATAGATTATAAGTGAAGTATAAAAATAGGCGAAAACTCATGGCATATTATACCTCACCTGTAATTTATTTTTCATTGCAACCAGGAAAATATTACCTACCACCTTAATCTTAAAAATTAGGTAGACACACTACCTTAATCTCATGGAATTCAATAGGGATAATGAATGTAGGCTTTCCTCGCTGCAGTCCATCACGATGTCACGATAACCTTTTTCAATACTTAACGTTGTCGCAGGGGATATCTGAATTCTTCAGTATCTTCTAAGATAAGGATCCTGTTTGAACGAAAGAATGTGCATTTCAGAGTTAAAGTTGAGGTGAGATAGACGACCTAACATTGTTTGTTTTTCCGTTATTCAATATACCTCCGCGTAATTTTTTATTTAAAAAAGGATGATATCACATACTTTCAACAAATATTTCTCAATCTAATTCGTTGGAGAACAGCATGTATTGTAATTTTATTACTATACTTCTTTTGTAGTTGTGAATAAATCCTGCAAAAGAAAATAACCTTTCCATGGGAGCACTGTATGTTGGGCCAGCGTTACAATGCACAAAAAACTTTTTTACAGGATGGTATTCATTTAATATCGAGGGACATTTTGATTTATCATTGAGAAATTGCAATACTTTCAATTTGATTCCATTCATTTTTCACTTCATGTATAACAAGGAATGACGAATGACCCTTTTCATTCGAAGAAGCAAAGAAGTCCTCTTCTGAATAAATTCCATTATTGAAAATAACGAAATAAAACTTTGTAATGTTCACTATTTTAACATGGGCACGACCCGAGTTTCGTAACGTGGTTACATCTTCAGGTTACACCACGTTACGAAACCCGGGTCGTGCCCATATTAAAATAGTGAACCTTACAAAGTTTTATTTCTTTATTTTCAATATGGAGAGGTTTCACAAAGTAAAGCCTGAAGTTATCAGTTAAATTTCCATCATTGCTGGAATAGAGGATTTTTCTTCAGGATTAAGTTTTTTTTAAATAGATGGCAGGCTAATACCGATTCATTCGGGATCCCCGCCATCTCTTTTGAATTATGCACGGAAACATTATATGTATTTTCGTTTTGAATGCATTAAAAAAAAAAACTATTCTTAATATGCATTTTCGTTACAAAATACTGCAAGAAAATGAATTTCTGATACAAATTACAAAGTACGATAATATCGAAAACACGAGTTTCCAATTCAAGTATCCGCCCATCCCTGACTATATTGCTCTGTTCTTCTCTATCCTCACCATCACTGTATATTTGTTTCATTTAGCGGTAGAGGACCAATCGGTCTTATAATCCTTTTCGATCCTGTTTCTCACAATGGGGCAGTGCACCCTCCATTCAATAGCGGATACATATGGGGGGGCGCCCCCCTTACCCCGCATTGCGGGGCCGCCCGCATTGCCGAACATTGCAGAACCACAATTTTAACTTTTTTATTATCAACTACTTTATTATCATAAGATGGTATTGCCTTGCATGTGTGTATAATAAGGTGAAATAATACTTTCTTAAACACTACATCTGACTTGATTATTTTTTTACGATCAAAGTAAAGGTAGCTCGAGATATCTTTTGCGCCCACCCCACCTTGAGTTATTTCTGTATCCGCCACCCCTTCCATTCCTGATAATCCTCAGCTTCCGTCAGATGCCATTTCCTCCATTTCATGAACGACACCCATTTGAGCGGCGGCTAAAGGAGATAAAAAAACGATCAAGGTGGGAACAATACCTGCGAACTTTTAGCGCAACTTTACGGGCACTTGACCCACATGCGATCCGCGCCAAATGTCATCCAAGTTTAACCTGAAAGATCGAGGACGCGAGTGTCTAGGAGGCGTCGCGTGGCTATCTATTTTTGACAAACGGCCAACTAAATCTTCCTGTCGCAGCCCAAACGCCACATTCAATATTTACAAATAATGTGGCGTTCGCGCATGCGCACTCGCTAAAGACTTTGTATTGAGAGATCGAAAGAGGAACTCACTAACTCAGTGATAAGGTTGGTCTTAATTGGGTGAGGGTAAAACTCACCCACCATAGACCAAGCCTCAGGTGTGTACGAAGAACTATTTTATGGCATCGCTAGTGAGGATAGTTCGCAGCAAATTATAAATAAAAACTAGAGAAAAAGAACTGACGGTGTATCTCACTATACCGAGCGCTACCTGCTAGCAGCCTGCGTCGTATCAGCGCTCAAGCCTCGTCTCGAGGTCACCTCACAGGGCGGCAGCGGGAATCAAAAATACGTCACACGGACTTTTCCCATCATTCCTACTTATCCGTCGCGTTTTCGCGCGCTTGAAATTTTTCACTTTTCATTTTATCGCAAAAAATGGACATCGTCATTTAAAAATCTAAAGGCGTGAAATTCGTAATCCAGGAGTAATAATCTTTCGATTTAGGCAATAAAAAAATAGGAAACCACCCTATTGAGAATGGATATCTTTGAGAGCGACACAGAGAACATTATAATAGAACCCCACTACATTTCCAGGCCTGACAGAGGCGATTAACTAAGAGAGATATTTTGCAAAATGGGATATGTATGGGAATTCTATATTCTCCGCACAATAAGGACTTAAATAAATGCAAGGCGTAATTTCGTTAGAGCAATTCCTTTTTTATGTCAACGGCTGGTATCTTAACACCTCTTGCCACACGACCACTGAGGAGGTTTACGGGGTAGTATGTAGATGTAGATTCTCTACCCACTAGGATACTACGCTCCCCATTCGAAAGAGCTAATTCGAATGAATTATGAGACCAAAGTCGAATGGTTTATGGGGTAGACGTATTATAATTATGCGGCACCGTACTCAGCACATACTTCGAATTGGTTTATAACATACCATGCAACAATATGGGATAAATCACCAGTAATCATATTTATGTGTTGTTTTGATAATATTAATGTGTTGACCATATCCATGAGTTATTTAATAGCCTGTTTAGTGATAATATTTCCATTCACGAATACCTTCCTTGAATGGGTCACATTACACAGCAAAGTATCAAGCAAGAAGATAATTACACTTATAAATGAGACATTAGACATGAAAAAAATCTTTTAAACAATGATGTCGACGATATTTTTTTGGCTTTCGATGGCTTTCATTTTCAATTAAATATATCAACGAATAAAAATATAAATAAATGTAAGGGTGAAGAAAATTAACTCAATATAGATAAAAAATCTAGGCGATGAAATGGTGATGCATTAGGTTAAATTAATTTTATAAAAAAATAATCAATAGCTAATCGCAGAACACGCTCTTCGACAAAGATCGGATGCAAATTATAAATTTATAATATTTTAACTTTCCTCCTTTCAAAATGTAGAAAATGAAATAACCACAGGATAGTTTGAAAGTACGAAATTTCATTTGGGATGATAGGATGACCAAGGAAAAGACTGAAAGTAAGGATATCACTTAGAATTCGTAGATTTTTCCTTAGGTCAATCGTGATGTTTAAGGCGAAATTAGACGCAAAATAATCAATTGTGAATATCGAAAAAGTAAAGATATCAGGGGATATTAAATAAAAGAAGGCAAATAAGAAATAGCCGAGAGATTACAAAAATTAAGGCCGCCTGGGCACTTATACTTAAGGCTTAAGGTGTTATCATCGATAAATCTACAGGGACTTGAGGAACCAACCCCTATAAATTGTTAAAATCGCATGAGACTCTTGAAAATATAGTGAGTGGCGCAAATGCTATTGGAAATACATGATTTGTATGCGGAAATAGTAAAATCATCTCCAGCCTGTCTAAAAATATAATAAAATGCATGACTCAAAGAAGCTTGCCGAAAAAATATAAAAAATATTCATGACTCAAAAAAGTTAAAGTGATCGATTTAAAATAAAATATAGGCTGATTTTACTACATTGCATAAAGATCTTCTAAAAAATTTTCTGCTCCAAATTAAATGACCCATTTTTATCCAGCAATGTTAAAATGTCCAATGAACACGACGAAGAAGTCAACAGGGAATTTATATCACACCAGTGTAAAGGAGTGCCATGAGTGAAACGGAAGAAATCTATTGCAATTTCTGATGGGCTGATATTACAATCGAAGCAGAGACTCTGACCAAAGATATATTCATCTCAATATTCCTCAACACTTTAAAAGCCATTTTAAACGAATCATCTTGAGGTACGCTCTGATATATGAGCTATCATCGTTCCCTCATGACGGTGAACGTGCGGGACCTCGACACTTTGGAGAGAACTCTCATCCGGCTGATAACCCGAAAAAACCCTTTCAAGTTTATTCGCCGGGAAAGCACCAGGTCTTTCTTCCGATTAGAAATATATCACACATTGAGAATGACTGTCACTTCGTAGAGAACTGAGCCGGAAATTAAAATTTCCGTGGATAATCACATGATGTAATTTCCAATTTATCGATCGATAGCTCCTCCAAGTTAAGCCCGACAAATTGGTGCATGTATGCGAAGTCGGGATGGTTTCCTGCGATCTTTAATGTCCCAATGACTGCATACGGGAAGCTGGACGGACGAAAGCGACGAGGAGGCAATCGGATATGACGTTGCGCAATGCACAGAGGTCTTCGAGAACACGGCAAGGTCAGCGAAGAGGTTACTCAAGTGTTCCTGCAATAACATCTCCGAGAATGCTGTCTCCAATGCTCGCGGTCCGTCCTTTAGGTCTAACAGGCTTATCGCTCGCTTCCCAATCTTGGCGAAATCGCGAATCTAAGTAGACCTTGAAATGCGCCACTCTCACCTGAGGAAGTACTCATAAAAATTCTTGGATGATTAATTCTAAAAAAATTTACGTTTTCGTCCCCATGAACATTTGGTCGTCTACGTAATCCGTACAAGACACGTAATGATTCAATGGATTAAAGGAGCTCACCCTGCCGATTAATTTATCGATTCATGAAGTTATTTTTAGAGGTTATTTCTGGCGCCAAAACGTTAATGTGAAAGAATAATAGTCTGACACTCATTTCTCAAACACCTTGAATGTTTCGCTCCTTTTCCTTCCATTGAATAGAGCGAAGTTTTCGTTTGTGGTTTGTTTTGTATTTGCTGGTGGTGACCAGGGAGTGCAGATTGCGGCTAGACGCTCATGTGCCTGTGTCGAGTCAACGTGCACATTTAATTTGCATTTGCAATAAAGTTCACTAATCTTCTTTGAAGTTAATTTTGTTCTTATTTTTTGCCTAATAATTTGGTGCGAAAACAGTTAGACTGGGCAAAAGCAATAGTTTCCTCATTTTTCTATAATTTCATCCCCATTTGAAAACCCGTTGCATGAATCAGAACAGTTGAACGTAGGGAGCGTTCGTTTGCTGTTGACGCCAATTTTTCGAGCGGTTGTTCAGCGATCGCAACCCAGCGCGCCTTACACAATCGCTTTAATTTCATATACAGGGTGTCCCATTTATCTTGACCACCCGAAATAACCTTTTGTCCAGATGGAAATTCAAAATTGTGTCAAGAAAATGTTCATTTGCCGTCAGGGGGGCATTAATCAGCATGATTTCCTTCCTTATAGCTTTGTTATTTACAAAGATATGAACAGCGGTACGTCTTTTTTAAATCGCACCCTATATTTTTTATTCTGTAATTCATTTCCTCTCCTAAAAACTCATTCAAAAATGTAGAACAGTGGAGCATTAACATAAACATAGTGTTATGAAAAATGACTGACTCTAGCGCTTAGTGCAGGTACGCGGGTATTGGAACTACTCCACTTGCTGACGTTGGCGGTGAATAAATGAAAGCACAGTAAAATGCACACCAGTCAAAACGCTATGTTTATGTTGATGGTCCACTGTGCTACATTTAGGAGAGGAATTGAATTACAGAATAAAAAATATAGGATACCTTTAAAAAAGAATTACCGCTATTCATATCTTTGTAAATAACAAAGCTACAAGGAAGACAATCATGCTGATTAATGTCCCCCTGACGGCTAAAGAACATTTGCTTGACAGATTTTTGAATTTGCATCTGGACAAATAGTTATTTCTGGTGGTCAAGATAAATGGGCGACTAAACTTTGAGAAAGCAGAGCTTTATAGTCACGCCTTTCGAACGAGACCACTAGTGCTCCGCTGCGACATCAACCGACTGAACTGAACTGCATTCTAAAAAAGGAAGTTATGTGTGCGCATCCAATAGCGCCTGATATGCTGGGAAGAGTGATGACAAACTCTAGATATTGGTTTACTCAGTGTACGGAGGATGGGGAACGTCACCTACCTGATTTGACCTTTAAAACTGTGAAAAAAAACAGAATTTCCGACATGTGCCTACAGTATAAAAATACAAATTAAAAACTTCTGATTCAGACAATGGGTTTTTTAAATTAAAAAATGACGTAACATTGCCGAAACCTGTATCGAAAAAATTACACCATAAAGGCGTCATCAAAAATTTGACATTGGCGGCACCAGGATCAAAATTTTAAATCCTCCAAAATTAAATGGCAGGACTTCGGAAAACACATCATAAGCTTCACAGAAATTAGTTGTTTTCACTTCATGTGGGCTCTCGACCTTATCCTTATCTCGCGAGACGATTATAAGTGATAAGCAATTCATTTATTTTTAATCTTTATTCTTCCCCGAATGAGTTGACGACCTTGCAATTCGCTTCCTGGCCGCTCAGATTCATTCCACCGTAAAAGATAAAAAGAGGACAATGCACGCGTTGGACTTTCTTCACTCAAAATGCAAAACTCGACGCTTTTTGTTTTACCGCATGGCGTCGTGTGGCTGCGATTATATTTCGACTCACTCATTCAGTGATTAAGCCCGGAGGTTGGTTTGCAAAGATGAGGGTAGAGCTCTCCTCAAAGTAAGCCACTTAAGTGTGTATTTCACGCATTTTAAGCAGGGGGCCAGCTCTATTCTCTAGACCACCTCGCAATTAGAGGATTTTTGTTAGGAGATCCGAAGGCTTCAAACTGGATTTGAACCTGGAACCCTTCCATCAGCTGCTAAGTGTTGGATTAAGTGATGGAGCTATCGCTCGGAAAGGTCGGGAAAAATGATAGCGTGATTCATGCTTCAGTTAAATGCTGTCTCGAGAAAACCATTTTGATTCAATACCTACTCGTATAAAGAGCTATGAGAACGACGATAATTTTCAAAATTGTCATCTCACTTGGGTGATGCATTTGGCTACTGTACCATAAGAAGACTACTTGGCGCAGGAAACGGAAGAAATTTGAATGAACTTGATAATAACCTTTAACCCTTTCTAACCCAGAGCTGATTCTGGGAGAAATCAAATTTGAAGATTTTTCAATTTGAAATACTTGAACATTTTACACTCAATGATAATTATCGTGGCAGTTTAATATTTCGTCATTAACATTTACACTACAAAATAGTTGGTAGTGTAGATATATACTAAATAGAGCTGAAAGTTTAAACATTTTTGATGTTGCTTAAAAGCAACATTGGGCTATAAAGGGTTAATGTGTTTATGTATCAAATTAATGCAATCATATTCATTCATAGCCCTAAAAAAGGTATAAAAATATACCGAAACGTTGACTAAAAAATGTTTATTTAATGCTGAAAGACCTACACTCCATGAAACTAATTAACGTTAAAATTGAGGCCAAGAGAAAGAAAAAAGCCAAACTAGATACTGGCACAAGCATTATTTTGACCAAGAATACCCCTTTTACGCGCAATTAAAGGATGATTTTTCTAAAGTTCTTCTCCTTGAATTCTTCCACAAACCGGCAGCCATACAAGAACTCTACAGCAATTAACATGTATGTTGAAGTTAAATCTGCATTTGAGGTCGCTGAAAATAGATGTCAACCATTATTTAAATTTTAAAATTGAGAATTCTTACCCCATTTTCGATACAAATTATACCTGATGTATCAAATCATGCAAGTGCAATGTCTGAATGGGAATTAGCTCATTTTTCATTCAGTATTTGGATTTATTTGAATTGTAATTTTAATTTATATCATCAGCAATACCGAGTCAGGATTATGTTCTGCTCCCCCACTTTTTTTAATGATATACGAAAAGCCTTTCAACATAAAACAAAACAAATATAGAGCACGTTTAAAAATACGAATAAACCGTTGGAAAAAATCTGCAAGATCGATTTATATTTAAATTGAATGTGGATATATTCTACTATATTCCCCAAAATTCAACTTATACCAAAATATAATCAATAGAATTTCAATCTGTATATTCAAATACTAAAAGTCCCATTTTTTTGCTGTTTTTCCGGTACTTTACCGAAAACATTTTTATTTACAAATTAAAAACGTTTCGGCGAATACATCGAATGTCAACCATAGAGTAATGCTCAGCTGGTGTTGCTTAATGAACATCATTGCTCCTATTAAAAATGTATTCAAGGAAATGATTTTTATCCCAAGAGGAATTACTTTTCAAATGCAGGACTTATGTGATTGAATCTGGTATGCATAGAAGTGTGAACTCTTATTATTAAATAACCCCTTATTTTAATGACTTTCTCACAATTGTAGAAGATTAAATATATGAAAAGAAGCTAGATCTGATGCTATATCTGAGGAAGGAAACGGAAAAATGCAATTAAAAGTTCTAAACACTTCCGCAATTGAGATTTCTACTCTAAATCATATGATCAACATTTGGAATTAATTGAATGGAAAGTTATAATTATTCCTACCTTAGGAATTTTTCAACTTCAGCTCTAAATTTGATGCGAATCAATTCTTCAAAAAATTATTTAACTCCATAGAAAGTTAAAATATTTCCTAGCTTAAAAATTTTCCAAGGAACGGGGATGTAAATTCAATAGAAAACGGTGGACATATAATTCAATTGGACAAAATTTTCAATTGCAAAAATGCCAAATTGCAATTGATTTCTTCAGTTGAATTTTTTTTAATAGAATACTTTCAACACGGCTAATCAAATTTGAAATGAAATCGGTTAAAAGTTAATTTGAGTCATTGAATTGAATTGCTATCGTTGGATAATTTAATATAATAGGGTGGTTTCCTATTATTTTTTTATTACCTAAATCGAAAGATCATTTCTTTTTTATTATAACCAATAACTGAGTAAATCATTATTTCCTTATCTAGTAATAAGTTCATTAACAATTTCATTGGATACTGTTGGAGTAATTTTCATGGCCCCAGGATTGCCTAAAAACACTTTTTGCTCGAACCTGGAGTACGTATTTCACGCATTTAGATTTTTAAATGAAGATATCTATTTTTCGCGATTAAATGAAAAGTGAAAATTTTCAACCGCGCGAAAACACGACGCGTAAGTATGAATGCCGGGAAATCTCTCCGTGAGACTTATTTCTGGTTCCCGCTGCCCCCCTGTGAGGTGACCTTGAGGCGAGGCTTAGCGCTGATACGACGCAGGCTGCTAGCGGGTAGCTGAGTACCCTGCTGGCTGGTAGCGCTTGTCTTAAATGAGGATTATTAATACCTTATCAAGTGAAGAAAACTTTCCGACCTTAGCTAGTTTTAATAAGTGATTATCAAGACATGTTTCCCTGAGCTCTACGCCTCATGCATGCATTGGTAACCTCAGACGATGCATAATTCCTATCTTCTTGTATAGAAACTAGGTCCCTGTGACGTCACGTGGACTGGCATCGCATGGGCGCCAATCTGACCCTTTTCAAATGAGGATAAAAATGGACCATTGCCATTCGTTTAAACCGGTATTTCTAAAACGAAATAATTTGTTTATTATGAATACACTAATGGTGGGTAACGAATCGCAATCAATGCTTTTCGTTTTCTTTGATGAAGGAAACTACCCTATTGGCATACTGCTAAGAATACTATTAGTTTTTGTTTAATCTATTAATCTATCTCCTCGGTACCCTCCAATTTCACGTATCCTTTCAAGCATGGTCTCGCACTCCATCAATTTCCTCGAATACTTAGCGCAGTCTATCCCATTGTAACATTACTTTCTTAATATGGTAATTCTTTCACCATTAACTTCACTTCTATGAAAGTATTCTGCTATTTAAACATCACACGACCATTACGAAGCCTTTGAAACCTCCTTTCAAATACACTCATTCGCATGCGATATATTTCACTCTCGTTCAAAAGGTTACTTGTTTTATTTTGAATTTCCAATCTCTGCATTAGATGATTAATAAGTCACAGCCGCAGAGAAAGCGATTTTTTATCATAGTTCTGGTGTCAACAAGCCATTCACCACACAAGGCCTTTCACGCAATTACGTCTCTCATTACTCAACAGTCAACATTGAATGAAATATTAAACCAAGAACGAACTTTAGACGTCAGTTGTTTTTCTAATGGTGACATTAACCTTCCTTTTGAAGAGGATTAGATTTTTCAGCCTAACTGATAACGTTTACGGAAATTTTAGCGATTCAATTTGGTTCGCGCCATTCATAAGGAGTGGAAACATTGTGGCTATCCATTCCAAAACTCAAATTACTAACAAAAAACACGTTATCCTCAAATAATATGAAAATAATAACCAATGTTGAGTACTTATCCCTGTTTGATTCAACAGATAAAGGGTTTGGTGATATGAAACAGGAAATTAGAGGTTTGAACCAATCAAAGGTGCAGATAAACAGGTCGCCAAGGACACTGTCGGCGGCGTTCTAAGTTCCATTGAACACACCACCTCAGATTTCATTCTGCGCACTTGGCACAATACATATTTCACAACCAGCTTTCTTCTTGGTAAACAAATAATAGAATTTGAAGATAAAGATGTGCTAATCCTGAAATTGGGTTTCACAGGTGCCAATGGTGAACAACCAGGGTCGGAGCCCTCCCACCTCCCCTATCCGCATGAGGCCCGCATAATTATCGATAATTTCGTAGTTACAATAATGGACCAATATTTACGACCAAAACCAGTCTTTTTTTATTTTTTTGAGAATATAACCATTGAATATAAAGTAATAACGAAAATATTTGGGCCTATTTATGAAGCAGGAGTTCAGTGAATTGAGAGAGATTTGTAGTAAGCCGGATATAATTGTAAAAATAAAGAGCAAACGTTTGAGTTGGTTGGGTTTTGAGTATTGAGAAGGCAAAACACCAGCATGATTAAATAGGAGCGGAGGCGGAACGTTGGCGGGGCCAGAAATCATCTTGGGTTTACGGAGAGGTTGGGTTTACATCATCGTTCGGGGGGAGGGGGAGGAGAGTCACCAATAGAGTAGCCAACAATTACTCGGTTTCTTAGGATTAAAAGAAATTGATTGCGTTCGATAGCATTCCGTGCGGGTGAATTCTTCAATGTTGCAAATAATACGAAAATGTTTCACATCCATGTTTTTCCTCGATGAATGTATTTGCATAATAGTCAGGAGACGATTTCCAAGAAAAAATAAAACGCATATACACGACGCATTAAAAGATGATAAAAATTATGCCATTACTCCAGTTGCGAACGTCATATTGATACCATCATTTTATTTTCAACATATCAAGCTACGTTTGCAATAAATAGTTGATTTGCTATGCTCGGCGAACTTTCCGCAAAATACTTAAGTTCCCAACGAGACGAGGAGCGCGAATGAAGTATCTATAGGAAAGCGTGAAATGGCTGTAGCACAAGCCCTATTCCACCTGAACCATATTGAAACCTAACCCCAATGTCGGGCGAACAATGGCGCCCCTATTGTATTATCTCAATGAATAATTAACTCACCGTGGCGACTGAATGTGGACTCATCATTTTGGGGCGCCTATAGGCCGCTCATCTCTCCCAAACCAAGAAAATTCAAGCAATGCTCGATTCATTAGACTTAGTTCGTAGTTCACTCTCTTGTGAGTTATCGCACACCTCTATCCTTTTTCTTTGCAGCTCAATACCCCATGGAGCATTCAGGGACAAAAAAGAGACCTTTAACCAAGGGCGTACCCAGGATCTTAACTAGGTGGGGTGGGGGGGCAAGCTATGGTCTATGGGGGAGGGCAAGCCACGGTCTGGGAGCGGCAAGCCATGATCTAGGGAAGGGGGGGGGGTGCAAGCCAAGCTGTGATATTTTAGTATGGAAAAGGTGAATGAAACCAACATTTTAAGAAAATTATTACAGCGTTTTATTAATTTATGAGATTATATACTTGAAAAAATTGTTTTATTTTAGTTACTTATCTTATACTAACACATATCATTTTTCGTGGGTTTAAAGAAAATTTGTAGAATATTTTCGTTTCAATTCAGTACTGACTTTGCTTAAAGACTTTTGCGATTTTTGCTTCTAGGGGGGGCAGCTGCCCCCCTCGTCCCCTCGCTGGGTACGCCCATGCCTTTCACCCATGTTCCACTAATTAAAGTTCATTGATTACGTGATGTGATTTTTTTGGACTCCCCTTTCTCCCTTAGTGAGATATCATGAGATTTGGCTCGACCCCTTCCCTCTAATCTCGTGTGAGATCTTTAAAAACGCGTATTTTCAGTGTATATACGTATGTTTCATTGCGTTGGATTTACTAAAAAAACTATTTGTTTAATTATTTTTTATATTAATATTTTTGTGTAGAATTTAGTCATATTTAAATATAGAAACACATTTTTCTCAATTCAACCCAGTTTTCTCGCATTTTAACACTGCTTTTAAAATACCAATTTTTTTTACGCATTTTGGAGCCTATAATTTCATTTTTATTCTTAACAAAAGATGATATGGAACAATTCTATCCATTTAAGGATACAAAACCTATTAATCTAATAAAAATTTAAATTCTTGATAATATTTGGGTGGGGGTCATGACCCTGTCACCCCCCAAAAATCAGCAACTGGGAGTGAAAGTAAAATAATCTGATAATGAATTCAAGATACAAATAGTTATTTAACTGCAGAGAAGCGGCTTTTGTATAAGTGGAAAGCATTGCGTGCCGATTTTTTGCTGGCCGCACAAGATAATACGAGATAAGCCTCTGGGCGTGTGGTGGTCCTTCGATGTCGCCTCTTACGGTTCTCTTTGCTCCCTCTGCGAACTCTCAAGGACGTTTCCATTCGATCGAGATTCCTCTCTCCGTCCTCACTTCCTCTTCAATCGGTTCGGACGCAGGCGGGCAAGCATCCGCTCCACAAACCTTGAGACGCGAATCTCAGGAGACAAGACGTCGCTCGCTCGCTTGCCCAGCGGGGTATGAATGGATAATGAGAGAAGGTACGCTTGCGTCGACGTGGTCGCGGACGGGAGTAGACTGCGCAATTTCTGTGGTTGACCTTTTGCCTGTCGCGCATTTCCCGAGGACGTTCAGCACTTTTTCATCTCGACCGCTTTGTAGGCGCAGAGTAGTATCTCAAAAATCATTTAATTCGGGCGTATCTTGAATTTCTAATCCAAAGAATTGTGTGCCAAACCTGAGCCGTTTAACCGTATCAGAAATTTCGTCCATAAAATCGTACGTCAAAATAAGAGTGCGTAGGGGGGAGGGCAGAGAATTGATATTTTAAAAATTAAGGAAAGGGAAAACGATGTAAACACCATTGCGTCAAAAAGAGATTCGATGACTCCTTCGACTATCCAATAACAATTATATAGTGTCCGCGATCACCAATAGAGTAGCCAAAATATGACTCGGTTTTTATAAAATAAAGTGATTGCATTCAATAGCATTCAGTGCTGGTGAATTCTTCGACGTTACGCAAAATATTAAAATGCTCAGCATCCTTTTTTTTCCTTGATGAATGTGTTCGCATAATAGTCAACCCTCTAGTATCTAGAAGAAAATCTCCGAGTTATTCCTCTTTATTGAATAATCTTCCATTTCGCTTAGAGACACAGTAAATTTGGTTTCCCTTGTGTTAGCTCACGTTGCCATCATGTAACAAATAAGATTCTCTCATTCCATTCCGAACCCTTCCTATCCTCTCCGACCCTTGAGGAGTCGTCGGACTCTCATCGCCTGCTTTCCCATTGCCCTTCCGCTATCTCCCCCTTCCATGAACATTCTTTTCTGATATCTAAATAGTGATGCAGGAACGAGGATTGTTGGGACAATGATGGGGTAGGGGCCATCTTTGGCCAATGGTCATGAAAGACAAATTGAAAGTGAATGGAAAATTGTAATTTCTATACCAAAAGCGATACAGGTTTCAATAAAGAATGTTTGCAATAGGAGACACATGCAAACGCATTGGATCCTTACATGATGTGCAGGTCTATCCATCACACTTCCCAAGTCATTCATCCACAGTTGGACGATTTCTACGAGTGGAATGTTGATGATACGCGTCAACTTCATGTGTGTTGAGAGGCAGGGGTGCCTATGGTGCCTGTGGAGAAGCTGCTCCCAGCCCGCACTCCAACACTGTGATTTAATGTGTACTTGGAACGAGCGTTTGGGAGAAAGAATTTGTAGTCGTAAGAATATTTCATATTGAGGTATGATAATCATTGAAATGAAATTCACGGTGATGACTCATCATTAAGAATCATCATTCCTAAGATTGCTTTGGGGTCCGTTGTTGTTTACACTCTCGTTACAGCGTTTCCTTCCCTCAACGAAAGGCTCTATCTGTACGAGTAAATGAACCAGAACACCAATGTCATCACCGACTCATGATAAGTGGGCTACTTTCGCGTTTATTTTAATATACACTTACGAGGGTATCACCGCCGGATCCAGGATAGGGACAAGGGGGGGGGGGCTAGATGGAGGGTAACCTCCCAGCAGTAGAGGAGGTTCGAACAAAATTACCATTTTATCTTCTGTAAATTGGCTACCCAACGGGGGGCTATAATTCCCCTTACCCCCACTCTGAATCCGCCACTGGAGGGTATGAATGAATAAGAAAGTTAACGTGTACGTCGTAACTAAATTTTCTCTACCATCTACCGAATTCATGCGATGTGACGTAGCGAAGTAAAAGTAATCGAATTACTATTAACGATTACATCTTTGGCCATTTTTACTTGTAATCGATACATTTTTAAAATAAATATTAATATTTGAAGTCAAATTTCGCGATGCAATACACGTGAAATAGATTTTAATTAAATCAAAGATAATGCCGCGAAACCCAATGACGTCAAAATTCAATTGAGAGCTGAATGCCTTAACATAAAAGTGAGAAAAACAAATTACTGGCGTCAGCCGTACTTCAATCACCACACTCGGCAGTTTTGAGATCGAAGTCAACGCGGAAAGAAATCGAAGGGAAATGCGCAATGAGCAGAATTTCAACGATAGAGGCGGATTTCGAACGATAATTCAAGCATGGCGGTTAAAAATACGACGCGGCGAGATAAGATATCTGCGTAAATTAAGACGGCTGCGTGAGGAGGAAGTGGTCGGGACGACAACGACACAGTCTACGATATGTGATAGACGGAAAGTCGAAGTATCGAGGTTTGCTATTCAAAAGAGGCATCGCAATATTTCCACTTGATTGAAATGAGATAATATATGCTTACCCGGCGAATTATGTGAGTAAACTTCCCTCGGGATTCCCACCGGGTTAAAAGCTCCATTTGTGCCGACATTTCGAGCTCCGATTCGGGGCTCATTATCGGCTGTGAATGCCATTTCGAGGAAATAGGCCTTCTTACCGTAGAATTGAGTTATTTTGAAAATTTTGTTGTAGCAAAAAAAAAAAAAAAAACGCGTCGCACAAAAATTAATTCAATAGCAATATTGAAATGTCTCATTTAACTAATATTAATAACTTCCAACACATCGCGGCTCGTATAGTAACAAGATATCGATGTTTGGACTGAGTACACACATTTTTGAGTACGTTCTCACGGAGCTGATAAGAAAATGTTTTTATTCATAGCAATTAGGATGGCCAATATCTGGGGAAGTCACGATCGTATAAATGCATAGATGGTGTGAATAATGCGGAAGTTCTATGAAGAGTAGGAGAGAAGTCTTTCGAAAACCTTGGGCAAAAGACAGGATAATTTAAACGACCACATCATGAGACACGAGTGTCCAATGAAAACTATCGTTGAAAGACAGTTGGAAGGGAAGAACGGGAGAGGTAGGCCTCAGATGAAATACCTACATGGGGCGGGTGAAGAAAGCAGGAAAACTATGTGGTCATTAGAAGGATTTGCTGCCAGGCGAATTTAGTGGAGGGCTGCGTGAAAGCAATCTTAGGGTTGTTGACAAGTGATGATGATGAGACTACTATGCGGCATAAAAGGTGGAAAATTAGACTCAGGTTTATTGTGATGGAATTTTTCGATCATGGCGATAGATGAACACAAACCTTTCAAATTTCCCCACTTCCGCACTTTAATCAAACTTACACCGACCTAACTTTCAACGGATAACCGTAATTCAATAGGGTAGGGTTTTAGAAATAACGTTACTTTTTCCGTTAATTCAAAACCCACCAAACCCTATGCTAATTTTAGCGCTAACGCCGCCATGTTCCGCGCAATTGTTTTCTTTGAGCACTGGCCATAGAGTTTACATTTATTTATGGCACTGGCTTTGACCAACGGGCATTTTATTCGTTTAGACTGCGGTAAAAAAAATTTAAAAAACTGAAAATTACGGTACGACCACAGGTCCTTTGAAATATGGAATGTATAGCAAAATTGAAATTAATAGTACAATAACACAAAAATAATATACTACCATTTTTCATAAAAATACATTTAAAAAACAAAATAATGCAATAACTCAAATCAATAAATTCATATTAATAATACAATAAACTAGATGACCCAGTGAACTTCGTATTACCTACGCATATATGTATACATAAATCAATTGCAGTTAGTTCATCTCGGTGAAAATCGAAAACGGCTAGACATTTTCGCGAAAAAATATCTGTGGAAGTCCAAAAATTTAATGCTCCTCAGCTTCAAGACTATTTATGTATGCATAAATCAATTGAAGTTAGTTATTCTCGCTAAATTCGAAAACGGTTAAACCGATTTCACTAATTTTGGTTATAAAAGCATTGAGTACAGAACGATCCACTTCTTTCCAGTGGCGCAGCGAGGGGGGGTTTTGGGGGGATAAAATCCCCCTCAGAGCTCAGAAATTTTTAAAAGTTAAATCCATTTTACTTAATTGGATTAATATTCCTTCTTGCAGAATAGTGTAAATATTAATAAAATATCCCCCCGAAAGCCGTAAAACTCACCATTTTGAACCCCATATCTTGAACATTTTCTAAAGTAGTGCCCCCGCACCTCCCGCTTACCCTGGTGGGTATTCCACACCCCCAAACACCCCAGTATTAGTTGTACCTAAAACCCCCCCAGCCTTAATTCCTAGCTGCTCCCCTGCTTCTTTCCATTATTTTGCAGTGTAGTAATTGCAATTGAGAGGAATATTATTAAAAAGTTAGGGATTTGAGAGATCAAATCATCAGGAATACAAATTTTGGTTGACAGCCCTGATTATATCTAATTTCTACGTGAAATTCGGATCGCTTTGGCCATCAGTTACGTGAGTGGCCACTTTTGTAAACTCAATCATAAGAGACGTAAGGGTGACAACGCATTCAGAGGTTGAATTGAGGATCCCCTTTCGTGATATTCGTACTAAAGATTATCACACTTACGTCTCCTCGAGGAGGGCCGCAACTCTTACGGTTCATCGCAATTGTTTTTGCACGCGGCGCTCACTCGCGCTGCAAGTGGCCGCGTGTCTGGGAGGGTCGCGGACGCAACCCACGACAGCCCCACGGCGATCACGCCCCGAGCGCGTGGCCTCCACCTGACTATTCAATTTCGCAAGTGCACTCGTCCCGACGCGCTTCTAGTACTAGACGATGTTGTTGTGGCGGGGCAGCATGTGCACGCACCTCTGCGCACTTGCTCGCGTGACCACCACGCCGCGCCCTAATCACTAAACCCGACGCATGCGACGATAATGAGGCACGCGTGGAAACTGTTGGTCATCTAGGCCGGAGCCACAGTATGCGGGGAAAATTTCACATTAGCCCACAGGCTGATTTGGGCATTTCGAGGAAAGATACATTCGGTCATCTACATATACACACTACACCGGAGGCCGCCTCAATAGGGCAGTTTCCTTCATCAAAGAAAACGAAAGGCATTGATTGCGATTCGTTACCCACCGTTAGTGTATTCATAATATACAAATTATTTGGTTTTAGAAATCCCAGTTTAGACGAATGTTAATGGTCAATTATAACCGCATTTGATAAAGGCCAGATTGGCGCCCATGCGATTCTACTCCACGTGACGTCACAGGGACCTAGTTTCTACACGAGCAGATAGGAGTTTTACACCGTCTGAGATTACTAATGAGGCACAGAGCTCAGGGAAACATCTCTTAATAATCACCTAGGAGTAATAATCTTTCGATTTAGACAATAAAAAAAATAGGAAACCACCCTATTGGTAAGAGACAGGGGGTGCTTTTATCTGTTCTTAGCAGCTCAAAGTAATCTAGCCTAATGCACAGCCTCAGAGTCTCTAGCAGCTCACAGCCTAATTCGACTACGTAGATTTCCGCGGTGTTCAGGTTCCAATTTCTCCATATTTCCGGTGCAACCGCGTCGGTTTGTTGGTGATGACAACAGTTTCGCTGGCACTGCTGCCAGCGTCTTCAGGTCGAAGATGATGACGGTCCACGATTTTCGTCCTCCTTATATAGGGGGTCAGTCCCGCCAGTTGTGGCTGCCGCTCTCCTATTGGTCCGCCTAATGAGCCTCCTCCAATGGGCATCCAGATGGTAGCCGTCGTCTCTGTTAAAATTGTCCGTCCGGGCTATCTCAATGGATTCGCGGATGAGTCTGGGAAAATATCTGCCTTCTTTCACTATTATCTTGGCGTCGTCAAACTTAATGTCATGTCCCGGGGTCCAGGCGTGCTCCGATATGGCAGACAGCTGGAATTGCCTGTTTTTCGTTGCCCTTCGGTGCTCTTGCATCCGTATCTTGAGTGAACGGCAAGTCTCCCCGATGTATGCTTTTCCACATGAGCAAGGGACCTTGTAAACACCTTCATGAAGGTCGTGCTGTAGTCTGTCTTTGGCTGTGGGCAGCAAGTCACCAATTTTTGTCGTACAGTTAAACCTGGTGGTGATGCCGTGCTTTTTCAGGGCCCTGGCAATCCTTTCGGTGGTCCCTGCGACGTAGGGAATGACGGCCCAAGCTCTTTCGTCTTCCGTTTTTTCACTTGAAAGTGGTTTTCTTTTAATGGTCCTTTTCAGGGCCGAATCCGGGTAGCCATTCTTTTTCAATGCTGCAATTAGATGTTTCTCTTCTTCTGCCAGCGACTCAGCATCCGAAACGCGGTGGGCCCGGTGAAAAAGTGTAGAAACTGTTGTCATCACCAACAAACCGACGCGGTTGCACCGGAAATATGGAGAAATTGGAACACAGCCTAATTCGTTTAATATATCTGTAATGCTTCCTAGCAGTTTTTGTGGAATCACACAGCTTTCCTTTGTACTTTATTAAGTTCACAGATTGAGCCTCTTTATGCAGGAACACATAAGCTCTCTACTTATTCAAGGTGTAGCCGGACGAGTGCACCTCTCAATATGATAATCTTTTCAACACACGTTTGACGATTCCTAGCTTCTTCAGGGCTCTGCCATGAGTATTTCTTATATGTGTTCCCCACAATAGGTTCAAAGTTATCAAATCTCCTAGATACTTCACTTCATCAGTTAGCTTTGTGTTGACACCATCCAAAACATATATATATGGCAATTTTTTTGGACAGGGAGTACATTTAGAGGGTAGTTCAATTGAAGGAGGAACAATTAAAAAGTTGGACCCTCTCACCCCACCTATTTGGCATGGTCTTGATGCATAAAAATGCTAACTAAGCTGATAAACTAATGATAGCATATTTCCTCTGTGTGGTCTATTCTATGGAGATAAATCTTGTGCTTTTTTTTAATGTTTTCTTTTGCATGTCTAGCCGACAAGTGAGCCTACACCAATAGGTAAATTCAGCACATAATATTGAGCTATACATATAAACACAGTAGACTAAAGGGTAGATTACTTCACTACTAACTTAAGGACCCTGGGTTCCAATACCAGTAGACAAACTCAAATAAATCCTTGAAATGCAAGGTGGCCCACGGAAAGGAACTTGCCCCCTACCCTGAAGTGTGAAATTCACATACTTATGAAACAAAATGTGAGATTTCCATCTTTTCACATTTGAAAACAATACTTATTCTGCTTATTTTCATAACAGTAACTCATGTTCCCCTTTGCTTCTGGAGTATTCAAGAATGTGTTTCCAATGATTTAAATTAGTTTTATTCCATTCAAATTTTAAACCAAGGATTTTGTAAATGACCTAGGTGAATTCCCTTTCAGGGATTGATAATGTGTATGAATAAAATTTCAATAAGGTGCACAGTGTGAAAAAAATTGATTAAATGCTACTTTTTTTAAATACAGCAACTGCATAAATTCTCCAGTGTTCTGAAATCATGAATTATAATTTTTTTAGCTGGTTAGTAAGAATATATGTATAATAACCGGATGGTTCTTCCACAATTACAGCTAATACAATTTCTATTATTCAATAAGTCTCCGACTGATTGATGTAGCGTCCACGGGCTTAAAGCCATTAATGAATAAGACACCTCTTGATGTATACATATTTACAGCTGGTCTTCACAGATTCAATAATCTGGATAATCAGGGCATCCAATGTGCATTGCTCAACGTAACCTGATAAGTTCCAGAGGGCCAAGGAATCTGAGTTGCATTTCAGCATTTATCCTACCAATTGGTCTTCCATATAGAAAGGATGAAAATGGTCTCAACACATATCTTAGTTAGCTCTTATGTCTCCCCTGCTTAGAATGCGTATTCTCTCCCTGTATAGTATGCGTAGTATCTTCGGAGATGTTCTTGTGTTCTGTACTCTATTCTTGGAGATCTCATTTAGTTAAATCTCATTAGGAATTATTTTCTTAGATGAATGTTCTGAGGTATTTACCCTAAAAAAGAGAATACATACATATGTTAAAAATTACACACGCCACGCCAATTCTCATATATCAACATCATTTAGGTTAAAATACCTTCAAATGCTTCGTCCTACACAAAGATATTGGAATTATATACCCCATCCGCAACGTTTCATTATATTTCCAAGCCTATAAAAATGAGGACTAGAAAACAGTGGAACTAGCTTGACTGGGAATGAATTGCTCTTATTGATACCATGCAGTGAATTTTCCTAGTACATATTATAAATATTAATATTGGAAATTATAATTCAATTCAAACAAATAAAAGTAAAAATTTTCAATTCCTACTACAACGGGATGAGAGAAAAAAGATTTAACATTCCCATCTTCCATGAGCTCCTCAATATAAATGTTTTGCTACGGTCCGCAGGGTTTTCCACAAAAAGACAATGAAGGATTCCCAGAAACTATCACTGTCAAATTTTTTTGTGTTGGTGGGCACCAATAATTCAATCACACAATATAGGAGAGCTTAGAGAACCTTTTACTATGACAACTTTGATTTTGATGATTTGCTGTATATTTAAGTATGTGGTGTTATTTTTGCAAAGGGGAGAATTTAGTGCTACAAAATATATGTACATACATATCTGTATATGTAAATTAGCTAAACAGTTTGACATAGTCTTCAGGGTGGCGTGGATAAGAGATGGATAAACAAAGATATTTCATTTTCAATCTTCCATCTACATATCCCATGATTTCCAAGCAACTCAACCAATAATTAAGGTTGTATCATGATTTCAGCAGACTTGATGCAGTGGTGGCTCCTGACTTTTGAAGTACATACGCAAAGTGCTGGTCAGACGTACTCTACTCATGGAGCAGTGTTCAGTATTTCACCATTTCCTCTCCCTTAAATTTGATTTAAATAGCATAAAAATAAGGATATAATATATACAATTGCTATTAAATTGTTGAAAATAATACAATTTTCAGCAATATGATAAAAATCATTAAACAGTTTGGAAAATAAAAGAATGAAAATAAGACACTTGATTGAAAACCAGGAATGAGAAAAGTTGCCAGAAACCGATGTCTGAATCAGAACTGATAAAAAAGTGTAGCCGACCCAGAAGAAAACAACAGAGTTCTTTGGAAGTTGATGTTGACTCGCAAGGAAAAGTGTAAGTCGCACCTACACAGGCACATTTTCTAAGGTGACCTGTAAAATGGAAATAATTTCTTCAAGTAAAATGGTTTTAAAATTGCTTTGTACTTCATACTAAGTTGATTGATTTCCTCATTAATCAACCTACAACCTTAAAAAAAAATTAAGTGCACCTGGTAAAAGTCACATAAATCATAGGATAGCACTGTATTCACAAATGTTATCAATGTCTCCATGGAAAAAGACAAAAAATTATGAAAATAGATATATAAACTCTTTACAGAGATTTGACCACTTACAATTCAGAAGTGTCTTCATTTTCTTAGGAGCCCTCATAATGTTCGGAATATAACATTCACTCACTCAAACTTGGCACAATTCAAGCAGTTCCAACCAGAAACACATAATACTATACCATCATACAGCATGTATTCAGGATATTTACTCAATTCATTTGATCAAACCATAAATTCTCTCTCTCACAAAAATTATCAACACTCACTCAAAACCAATCACAAGCAGGTGACAGACACTGAATTCATGCCAACAAGTTGAGGATCAAGCCAGCTTTGAATACCCTTAGACACATGGAAAAGGGCTCTCACTCACTTCTCTCAATAAACACGTTCAATCACAGACTTCCTCCATGAACTAGATTAGTCATACATGTGGGAATAATGCTCTTGATACACCTGAATGTAAGCCTCTTTCTCAGCCGGAGTCATTTGTGCAATGAGAGCATCGTCGATATCAGTGATTGGAACGCTCCTGTTCCCAATTTCCACCATGGGAACCAAATCATCATCATCACCATCCTCCCCTGCATCGTCACTGTCCATTGCCTCCACAACTGTAAAGAGAAATACATTAATGATTCTTGATGCACTTACTTCTTCTGAAGTTTTCAAAAAGAATAAATTGTGATGTCCCACTCCTGTGAGTGTGATGCCTTCCTTGCCCAGGTGCCTAACGCATGGCAGAGCAGTCGTGTGAGGACATTACTCACACGACTGCTCAATTGTTCCACCCTTTAGCAATTGCTCTAGTATTTTGTTGCTTCGTTTAAATGACACTTGTGTGATGTAAGCATGTGGAAGTTGACAAGCTGATAAGCTTTGGTTATCAGAAAGGAACAAGCTTCCAAGATAGAAAGAGTCCACCTCCCACAGGAAAATTGACTTCATTGCCTTTATGATCTTGCCATTCTCAATATGCTAAATTAAAACTGTTTTATTTGACGTTAAACTAAACAAAATTCTAGTTTTCATTGAGCAACAGCTTTATATCCCAATGAACTCCAACAATTTTTTTATGTATCAGTCAATAATTTGCTACAATAGCTTTTTGTTAGGTCA
The DNA here is from genome assembly GCF_921293095.1 of Ischnura elegans. Classification (NCBI taxonomy): domain Eukaryota; kingdom Metazoa; phylum Arthropoda; class Insecta; order Odonata; family Coenagrionidae; genus Ischnura; species Ischnura elegans. The sequence goes on along the minus strand of NC_060251.1, from coordinate 115,807,643 downwards.
TACATTGTCAGGGATGCTGACTTACAAAAAATATTGGGGGGGCCCAAACCAGGGATCTTGCCCAGGAAAATTTTATAAGTTTTTTTAAGCATTTTAGAAGGGTCATATGATCAACATTAGAACCCTGATAACTCGAATCTCAATATCTGGACACTCCAGGGAAAAATGAAAAGCCTGACACATTTTTACCTCATACCCATAATGAATTTTTGAGGAGGCTCGGGCCCCCTCAAGCCCCATGAAGTTGGCGCCACTGTATATGGTCACTCATTATGATGCAAAAACCTCAATGCAAAAACTTTTTCGTGAAAAGTTTGTAATGAAGTGGCTTGACTACCCACATATCTTCCCTGAATTAACTAGATATTGCATATCCATCCCTCGGAATATGAGTACTATACTGATGTGACTCACAGGTATTTTCAGGAACCTGACCTGACAACTGACTGTGCACACAAGTTCTATGAAAGGGATATGGCAAAAAGATCTCAAATGCAAATTATTACAGTGGAACTTGGTTAGTACATTTCTGAAGGGACCACGAAAAATGAACGTACTAACCAGGAAAACGTACTAACGAGGAAAGTAAATAATAGCAGTCGGGGTTATTGCAATCAGTGAAAAAGTCGTCATAATTACAATTACTATCGGTAGTTCTCATAAGATCGCCTTCCTGAACTCTTTTCACATTTAAAATCAAGAAAATGAGCGCTACCATGAAAAACAATACCATGTGAATAAAAATCGCAATTTTTCATGGACATCCCGGAGACAATTTCATGATTACGACGTCTATCTCCCGTGATTTAACCTATATATATTTACAGAACGAGGACGAGTGAAGCTCAGACAAGCGAAGACAAGTCATTTTTCTCTCTCACAGCGTACTCGGAGAATATAACAACAACCCGGAGTAAGTCAACTGGTTTTTTAAACATCATAAAAATTGGGCAAAATTATATTGACTTTCAAATTACGGCAACAGCCGTAGACATTCGCTTCTGGAATGATACCATTTCGATTGTAAAATCGATCGATATATCGACTGATGACACGCAAGATTATTAGATTACGACGTAATTACAAAAAATTTTTATATTAAACAGTTGAAATTTACTTTCAAAATTTGACTAATGTCGTCTGCTTTCGTTCCGAGATCAAGTATTTTTAAGCTTTACTTCGCGTGGAGATCCAGAGGATCGTCTGCTCCCGCAACAGTAGTCAAGTAAATACGCACGACGTCGAGTTTATGGAGCAGCACTGCTTTAGATAATGTGTGAATTGTCTAATACCGTTAAGACTCATTTATTCATCATGATAACTCGTGCAATAGCAACAATTGCCCACTCACGAACTTTGTGCGCAGCAGTGGGCACTCCCAAGCGCTCCAAAGGCAACAGAAGGTGAGGAGCTCGGGGTGGGGAAAATTGGGGCTTCTTATTGGCTGTAGTTTTTCATAGTCAGACATTCCCGGAAAATGGCCGCATTTTATGATTCAGCACGTCACAAGAATTCAGAAATGCATTTGGATAAATTACGGTAGAAGAAAGAGATGTGGAATGAATGGAAGAATGTTAATGGCTAATAATAATAAATTAAATCATGAATTCAGACGTTTGCGACCCTTAAGAAGACACTAGAGAACGAATTGCGGGTTGCGTCACGGCAAGCAATTGAGCGTACTAACCAGGAAAGCGCAATTTTTTCAAACGTACTAACCAAATTCTTTTACCTGTATTTTGTTCGGATGGTACCGGGACCGAGGGAAATCGCCGTACTAAGGAGGAAAACGTACTAAGGAGGAACGTACTAACCAAGTTCCACTGTATATTGCAGGTAGAATAATGAATTTCCAAAATTTACCACTATCCATTTCTGGCACATTGTTTCGCCCGCCACGAGGATTTCCCGACGCCTCGTCGTCGCTCGACTCGCTCCCGCTCTCGCCTGCCCGCACCAGGCCAGCAACTGCGCCTCTTGTCGAGAGAGAGGCTGTGGCTGCTGCCGTCGCCACCGCACCACTCGTGGCTCCGGCCCTCTTCTCGTGAGCCAAGAGCACTGACATGATGTCCTCCGCATTCTTGTTACCTGGTTTCTGATCAGCAGCTGGCTGGCTATCAGTATTCTGTATGACAACGCTCCCACTGGCAGGCCCATTGAGCTGGATGAGAAAAAAAAAGGTTTTCCTTTAACTACAGACTCCCATAAAAAGCAAAATAAGGGGTGATTTATGCCAAAACAGAGAGGGGAGAATGAGGTAAAAATGAGAACATAGACAATTTTTTTCTCCAAGCAAAGACATTCATTTGGGCAGTGGCACCAAAGAGATCAGAGAAATGGTCAATAGGTACAGCTAATTAAAAACGACCTTCACTAAATATTTCTACCGAAAAACTTAAACTCTGGCTCAATCAACTAAGAAACCAAATTGCCACAGCAATCATTACCACCATATAAATATGGTACTATGGAAGGTCAGGCCAGGCCTAATTCAACCAAAAACATGCAAGAAACTCAATTTCACAGTCATCATTACAGCATCATTTCATCTATTCCTGTACTCAAGTGAAAGAAGGACATAAATTCACACTACTCCAGTAAGGATTTTCCTATCTGACACTAGTATCTTTGAAAAAAATAAAATGCTAATCTGGCTGGCCCCACGAGGATATTCAATGTGGAGTCATTCCCTGACAGAAGGTAAAAGGAAGGTATGGATAGATGGATTGCCTCAAAAACATATTACATCATCACCATCTAGTGCAGACTGTATTTATTGTTGCTTCAATGCCTCAGATGCCTTTCCAGTTGAAGCAGCCAGGCCTCTATGAAGACTATGGGATAATGACACAGAGCAAGGAAAGAACTAGCGTGGGAACATTATTCTGCACCACAGAGTAAATTGGGATATAGTACACCTCAGGGTATTTCTTACAAGATTCTATGTACGCATGAAAAGACGCTTTTGGTTACTTCATTGAATAACTGAGAATAGCCCAGTGATATGTTTGTAAATGGAAAGCACTGACGCTAGTACATATCAATCTAGCTTTCTTAGATATCAATCATTTCAAAGTGATACTTATGTTTTGATACAGTTGACTCCACCTGACTATAGATATGCTTAATTCTTTGAGAAATTACGAAGTATTAAGTCAAAATGAGATCATTTTTCTCTTCAAAATAGAGGTTATCCTGGGCAAAATCAGTAAACAATCAGCATAAAAACTGCATTAGTTGGATTTTCTGGGCTAGGTAATGTTGCACAAAATATAAAATCTACGTAAATGAAGATGTAAGAGTTCTGTGTTCCCCAGCTGGACTTGAGTATTGCTCCGTAAAATGAAGATATGATGCAAAATCAAAGGTTTACTGTACAAAATATTATTTAATTTGGTGATTAAGATAAATGCAAAATGTCACAAATTGAGTGAAGCTCACTGAGACCAGAGACCACTTTAGGTAAAATTCTATCATAATTGATCAATTTGGTGATATGAAGCCGAAAATCTAAGGTAATAGCACCAGGATTAGCACAGGCTACATGTTACGGCACTAATAACATAATAATTATTATTCAATATTACATCTTGTACATACTGAAATTGAAATCTATTTATGGGTTTCTAATTCTTACCCAGTACAGGGTAACAAAATCAGGAAGGGAAGCTAAGTTTTGGGATGAATAAGGATAACTATTTCCAAAGAAAAGGGAATTCATTCCCAAGTGTGCATATAAGTGAAAATAAGGTTTTGTACTACATACTTTGAACAGGATATTACTCAGAGGCTGATTCTTGGTATCAGCTTGCTGATGTAAGTGTCATATAATAGTAAACTTGGGGCACTATTGAGGGCAACATAAAGCATTTACATAATTGAAAGATGACCATGAAAAGTCGAGTAAAGAGCCGCAAATATATAATTTATGCACAAGTAACTTATCATATATATTTATACCAGCATGAAACCAGCAATGCCATCTAATGTTTACAACATAATATTTATCGATGGATTTGAATGAGGTACTCACATCATTATTGTCAGAAATAATGGTGCTCTCCACCATCCAAATTGGCCTCTCCTTCCGAGCAGCACCCACATTATCAGCACTCTCATCTCCAATCGTGACATCCACCCTTGTCTCTTCCACCTAGAACACAGTGTAACATTACTTTTCAATTCAATCCCAAAGCACGATAATAATAATACGAACATTGGGATGTGGCCTGTATTTTAAAGTAACTAAATTTTAAAAAAAATCACTTGTGTGGGTATTATCACCACAGTTTGTTGTGTTTAACTTTTGAATAGCAGATGATTCTCTTTCTAATACAATAACGCAAAAAATTCCTGTTATTGGGTTTTTTTCTTGAGTTAGGGTAAATTTTGTGAAACCCAGGTAAATTTCTTCCATTGTTGCATAATCATAATTTGCATAAATTAGGTGCTTCTAGCTATGTATTACATATGTAAGTCAACTAAGTCTGATGCATAATGCAAAGCATGTGGTGATAACGAGATATTAGATCAAAGATGGCTTGATTACGGTATAGTAAAATTTAAATGGTTAAAGTAATGACTCAGTGGTATGATGCCATTCTCAAGTAAAATTAAATTAAAGACTAATTTATAAACATTACCTATTATGCCATTCAGTCAGGGATGAATTAAATAGATATCACTCTTGAGGAACTCAAATCAAGTCAATTCATGGCACTCCACCACCATCCGAACTATGCTATGTATTGACATGTTTGAGTTCATTGAGTGAGTGCACTGATGCCCCACCATATTAATCCATTCTGGCATAAAGTATTAATCGAAAGCGTTAATCGATTTTAAAGTGAATTCCATTTCGTGTTGAAATGGCATATTTCTGGATGATGATTTGGTGAAAAGAGCATAAGCATCAATCCATTCAGTATACAAAACGAAAGGCAATGCATATGAAATACTCTGTATCTTTATTAATATTAAATATATTGTAAAAAATATGTATTGGAATAATGTAATAACTTGGCGACATAGTGGAAATAAAATGAGTGAATTTGAAAATCATAAAAATGCACACACAATCAGTTCAGATGGTAAGCTGAATCTATCTTTAACCTCAAACCCATCATAAAGCAGGGATCCACTGTATGCTAGTGCATAACCTTGGAATAAAATGATCCAAATAGTAAAGTGAGAGTCCAATACATAATGGGACTTGGTACAAAATTTTGTAGACGTTGAGATGGTAATTTACACATAAACAGTGAGATAAGGAAGAATTCACTGTATAAAAATGCAAAAACGAAGTACTGTTCCAGAAATAACTTAATGCTGTCTATTAGTTTCAACAGCTTGGTGTCATTATCACGACAAACAGAAAGATCACATGAAATATCGAGCCTCATATATCCAACAACAAAAGGAGAGGAGAGGGAATACAGGTTGAAGGAAGGGGGTGTTCATGGGGTGGGTCAAAGCATACGAGTATAACAGCAAGGAGGGGTGGATTATGTCTGCTTTGACCCACTCCCCTAATGCCCCCCCTCCTTCCTTCAATTCGTCTTCCTCCTCCCCTCCTCTGGTTGTTGTGTGTTAAAGCCTCAACACCGCATGTGCTCTCTCAGTTTGTCTAAATAATGAAGATAAGCCGTTGAAACTAATACACAGCATTAAATCATTTGTGAAACAGTACTTTGTTCTACCGTGAATATTACTTTGTTCCATGAAATTATGCCAAAATCAGTTGATTTGATTTAGAAACGACTGATGACCTAATGCATAAAGAAAAAATACAATTGGTGTGGTGAGGAAAGAAATACCTGAAATCCACCACCACGGGTGGCATCTCCCGACCATGGTCCTGATGGATCTCCAGGAGGTCGAAGAGTTGAACTTGGTCTCCCTTTATCAAAGCTGTAACGTGAAAATAACAGACATATGTAGCAATGAGAGACAAGCTCATATAGTAGCCATAGAATATCAAGAATTTCAATTTCCCAAGTTTTCCAGATTTGTTTAGGGGGGAGGAAACAATTAAAATGGCAATTGAAAATGCTCGTGAATTTAACATACTCATCCTGGAGTATTTAAATGCACATCATTCAATATATCCCAGTAATACATACTGGACAAGAATTCGTGGCCTTCAGGCTGAATGTGTTGATACTCATATTCAAAACAAATAAAAGCTAAATTTTAGATATCAATGGCTTGCTAAGATAAGAGATGGCACAAACTATTTCCCATGACATTTTTGAGGTTAAATTGAAAACAGTCATGCTAACAGCATAATTTATTCTGTCATTGGTAATGACAATGAGTACTGGAAGCTCAAGTTTGAACGTAAATAGCAGAATAAAAAGATAAAAAAAACTCTTATACCACAATAATTTTTGCTCAATACCACTTTGATTAAACTGAATTTTAATTTTTGAAACATATTGAAAAATTACTTTCGACATAGAAAAAAAGGAGTGGCATTTAGACCATGACGTACAAAAGAAAATATTTCTAAAAGAATTTCAAAATTTTACTAATTGCAGAGTACTCATGACATTTTCAAAAATTGAAAAATAAAATTTATGCCATTTGTGGATGACTGGACATTGATTCCTAAATTAATAAAAATGTGCCACAAAAATAATTAATTCAATGAGCTAGAAGTTCTTCACAAAAAAACATGTACTTGGTAGAGGAGGGCTAATTGGGTGAACTTCATTTCTGAAACTATTTGAATCGGTTTGAACCATCTGATTATGCATTTCATGCAATTATGCATTATGACCTCAAAATTTGTAGACGTCGAATTATGATTATGACCTTATTCATTACGACCTTGACATGTTAGTATTAAAAAAAATTGAATTATATGCCTCGCACAGCATTGTGGCAGCTTGCCACTAAAATTGAAATAAGTTTTTGGGCCAAATTTAGTTGAGTACTGAGGCAAAAGCTCAATCTCTACTCCAATAATGAATATTACAATACTAAAATGATTTAATTGAAGGTAATGCAGCTTTTGACAGTTCAAGTTGCCCATTTCACTAATGTAGTCAAATTATGGTTTTCTGCAAGAAGATGTAATCAAATAAGCTATAACATAATTATACCATTATAAAAACATGATAGTTATTATGATGATTACATAGCTATTAATAAGTACAGTGGAACCTCGTTAAAGCGAGTACGGGCTATAGCGAGACCCCCGCTATTACGAGAGATAGCCAATGCACCGTCAATTGATCCTATAATAAGCATGTTAAAAATTTCGTTTTTACGAGGCCCTTTTGGTGTTGGCTCTCGCCATAGCGAGGGTTTCACCGCCAGAAAAACTTACACCAGGACTCCTTAATCTCTGTAATTGCAAGCGATCTGTTAGAAATGAAGTTAATGGAGTGCTCAGTCTCAAATTTATGTGGTAAACTGTCGTTCGATAAATAAGAAGTTAATTTTGGTGAAAATATTGTGGCATTAGCATTCGCGAATGCTTGATCTCCTTTTGTTCCTCGGGCGGCAGAAAGCAGTCGTCAGCATACCCGCACGTCCATGAGTTGCATGAATAGTAAGCATTTGATGGAACACACCATGGCCAAAAAAACACCAAACACGTCCAAGCGAGAAAATAAAAATAAAGGAGTATTATGAGGTATATTGGCTATTATTTGCACCACCTCCGGTAAAGCGACAATTCGCTATAGCGAGTGTTTATTGGTGCACCGTGGGATGTCGTTTTATTGAGGTTCCACTGTACATATAATCGTCTTGCTTACGCCAAAGGCCAATATTGTAATTACATCTTGCATTTAGTCTCATTAGAAGAGGGACAAAGGCCACAGCAAAGCATCTTGCAAATAAAAACAGTTTCTTGCAAAGTATAAAAGATTGTGGGGGAGCACAAAACTAACTAACAGCACCTATACGAATGAATGGCTTCCTTTGACATTAGCTGTATTTTCATCTACATGAAATGTCGAGTAGAATCACTCTAAACAAACACATACAACAAAAACCCTTTTGTACAAATTGAAAAGAAGGCTGAAAAATCTAATAAATTGAACTTCAACTACACTGCCACTAAAACGTAAAGATCAAAATTAGCATCGTCAAAGGAAAAGGATTTACGTACCCTTTAATAGAGCTGAGATCCGTGGGCTCAGGTTCAAGAACTTCTGGAGCGAGGCGAATACCTTCAACTTCCCTGAGTAACACAAATAAAGGCTCAAGTTGCTCATTGAATTTTGCCAGAAGAAGACGAGAATCTTTCTTTGGAAGCGCAGACTGGTCTTCCTCCACTACTTCTTTACAATACGTGCATCTAAATTCTTCAGTAGCAAAATCAAACAGCTGATCGGCCTAATTGAGATGAGAAAGAAACATTATGAAATTAGCACACAGTGGGGGAAATCTTAGCATTTAACAAGTTGACTACACAAACTACAAGATAAGACATTGTTTTATTAGGCTGTAGGTAATAAAGGAGAACAGACACATTACAAGACTTAGCAAACATACTATATCACTTCATGAATGTTTGCAATGCCATGAGCTCTTGAGGAAACTTATGCTATCTTCCTCAAAAGTTCTTTTTGGTTCAGTTGTGTAATATTGACTTTTCAAGCAATAATTCATACGATGGGTCATATGCACTATGAGTACCAACCAAGCTGTGATCAGAATGGCTAACTTGGTCTGGTCTACCTAAACCGCTTTGAGAGCGGGTCGAATGAGTTCACTTTCAAAACCTGTCTGAAATCTCAGCTTGGGCCAAATGAGGCTGGCCTGAGTGGTTAACACATCAAATAATCCCATTCACTTGCACATAGCGATTCTTCTATGTCATCCAACAAACAATTTGGCACTGTTTTTTTTGTGGAATCATCCATCAAGATAAAATAAAGCCCTTACTGTATAAAGGTAGGACTAGTTTCGGTAATATGAGAAGATCGCTAATTGTCCCACTCCAGGAAGAAAGAGTTCTACTCTTCGGGTCAAAAAGTTATGTGGAGAAAGGAGGAGCATGTAAGAGGATAGGGACAAATATGTAAGTATACACTTCAGGCAATTACTGGTACACAGCTAACTACATGTATGTTTCCTGCAGCTCAAGGGTTGAGAGGACATATGACTTCCTCTCAACAGGTCTTTTTGCTGATGGATTACTCACATAACACTTATGCTATTATCTTAAAATTTTCAGGGAAAGTAGAATTGACCCCATTCAATGTTTGCCTGCTTTTTTCAAATAGAAAAAGTTACATTTGAAAAAATAATTTATAGGTAAAATTTTCACATTGGAGATAAAGGCAGATGCTACATCGTTCAAATTATATACCCTGAAAATTCCAAGAATATAGCATTAAGTCTTAACACATTCAGTGCGGATGACATATATATATGTCATGAGGGCTTTTCCACTCAGGCGGATGACATAAATGTATGTCTTCGGGAGTACGCTTTTCCACTGGTCACTAGGGTGCTCCGAGCGCGCCTAGCGTTACTTTTTCACCCTCCCGCAGTTCGGGAGTGACCTTACACCATTGCAGAAGTGTCCGTTTCTAGTTCTACGTGTTCCTTCATTTGTAGTGTTTTTTTGTTTACTTTACTGCTATTTTTGGAACAATTTGGCAGGTTGAGATTTTTCTTTTAATTTCCTTCGTCTCTTTTTCATCATTCTTATCGTAAATATCATAATCATGTCTTACATATGGATTATTATTTTTTATTTGTTTTTTTACCTTCATTTTTAATTTATTCATATTTTATGTGCTATCACAAAAATTATGATTAGACTAACTTTTTTATTAAAGATATTTATCCCCGTTTCATACTCACTACATTATAAAAAAATGATCTTAGTTCGGTGCTTCAGTTAATGATGTTATATTTGAATTTCTTTTGCTAGGAACATTTTTTATAAATGCAAATTACGTTTATCCTGGGTGATTTTTTTTGGGTCTTTTTTCTACTTTTACGGCATATTTTCTCATTCGTTTCCCTAGGTCAATCACCAATCCTCTATTCATTCCGATTTTATTTCATTTTCTGAGTTATTCATACGTGTTGGGTTAGTTGCAGATTTTCTTCCTTTTCATAAAAAAATAACATATTAATGGCGTATGCAACACTGCATTACATTATCTACAGTATTGGTCTGTATTTTTTTACTCGTTTATTTGTTTCCTTAGCTTTGTAAACGAAATTGCGGAAAAAATAGACTCAGAGGTATTTTAAGCATTACGGCATTTAACCATTGTTTATTCCCTTGAAATAGTATTTTTATCTTATTTTTTAATTTATTCATATCTTATGTGCAACCACAAAAATTATTATCAGACTTACTTTTTGTTAATAACGTGTATTCCCGTCTCAAAACTTAGTATTTTATTCCAAAATGTTTCCATGCGGTCCATAAGGTCGTATTTTATACTTTATTAATAACTTTAAAATAATTATTGCAAATTACGTTTTTTACATAATTTGAGTTTTTTCCTAATTTTGCGGCATATTTTCTCAGTCATTGCTCCGCATCAATTACTTGTCCTCTGATCATTATGGTGTTTTCATTTTGTAGGTCATTAATACATTCTAGTGTTAGGTACATATACAGTCTTAATTTTCATAAAAACTAAGGTACTAATCAATACACTCCATTACACAAATTGTACTATTTTGCTGGATAATTTTTAAGGCTCAAGGTTGGAGTCCCTCCCTACCAGCGGCACTCCTAGAGATTATTTCAACTTGCAAATGATATTTTCTTTGAAATAATCCTCTCATAGACGGAGAAAAATGCAGAAAGCATTTTCCTCCGAAATCCTTCACCAAGGGCCTTCACTAAGGGCATAATGGATTGGAAGCTGTTGGACAGGGAGAACTGGAAACTTGGCTGGGCCTTCTTCTCCACATGGGCGCAATTAGGGTTAATACGATTTCTAACGATTGTAGGTCAGAATTAGTGTGAGTACCGATATTCGGGAGAAAATGTGCCGTGATAGGTTTATAGGAATGATGCATGCTCTTCATTTCTCCGCTGATCGTGAAGGCATCCGTCGGACAGTGACTGCAATTTGCCCAGAATGTGAAGGTCAACCAGGGCTCTATCTAAGGCCTTGCTTTCAAATATATCATAAACATTTGTGAGAATTTTTATTGAAATGTTTCAATTTTGCAATAACTGTGAGGTAACATAGATTTAAAAAAATGTTTATCCCATAAATTTATATTTTTCTTGCCGTTCATTGTGTGTTCTACTTCTGTGACTTGAAAAAATTAAATCTACGGCCGTTGAAACAAAAAAATACACGTAAAGACTAATTCCAAGATATTTCCGTCATTAACCTAAGGAATCAATGGTAGGAGAAGTATTATAAACGGAAATGTGAAAAGTTCACTCCTTCATACAAGGAAAATTGCATGTGTGTAATGCGGGTTGCGTGAATTGTCAATTACTGGTGACGGGTGGCATACATGTATGTCATTAGGGTTTATTACAAATTGCTTAAAATAGAAACAAAAAAAATTGAAAATTCTGTTGTATTACTTCCAAGACCACCGTTATGAAGGAAAATCACCCATCCGTCACTGGAGGTTTCGGTGAAAATATCATCCGCATTGAATGTGTTAAGCAAGTAATTCACTACCAAAAATGACCAATAGAGTGGTTTCCTATTATTTTTTTATTGCCTAAATCGAAAGATCATTACTCCTGGAGTATGCCTTTCACGCTCTTAGATTTTCGAACGATAACATCTATTTTCCGCGGCTAAACGAAAAGTGAAAAATTTCAAGCGCCCGAAAATGCGACGGCTAAGTAGGAATGATAGGAAAAGTCCGTGTGACGCATTTCTAGTTCCAGCTGCCGGCGAGTGAGGTGACCTTGGGATTGAGGCTTGAGCGCTGATACGACGCAGGCTGCTAGCAGGTAGCTGAGTACCCTGCTATCAGGTAGCACTTGGCTTAAATACGGATTATTAATACCTTATCAAACGAAGGAAACTTTCCGACCTTAGACAATTTTAATAAGTGATTATTAAGAGATGTTTCCCTGAGCTCTGTGACTCATGCATGCATTGATAATCTCTGACAATGTAAAACTCCTATCTACTCGTATAGAACCTAGGTCCCTGTGACGTCACGTGGAGTGGCATCACATGGGCGACAATTTGGCCTTTTTCAAATGAGGTTAAAATTGACCATTGCCATTCATCTAAACTGGGATTTCTATTGCCAAATAATTTGTATATTATGAATACACTAATGGTGGGTAACGAGTAGCAATCAATGCATTTCGTTTTCTTAGATGAAGGAAACTACCCCATTAGGCGATTGTGATAGCCCAGTGGATAGAATGCTAGGCTGCCAATCGAGTGGCTCCAAGGATCAAATCCCAGGTGAAACCTTAAAACACCCCTAATCAGGGGTGGATCCAGGATTTTTTCTGGGGGGGAGTGGCACAAGGGTCTTACAGGAAAACGATCTTCTCATGCTTGATTAAAAATATATGCAACAATTTCTGTACGAAATATTATCTTTATTTTAATATGAAAGTTATTCGCATGAAATTAAATGATTGAGGCTCCGTGATACACAAAGCAAAACAAACGTAATGACAGCCGTATAAAATTTTTTGCCTATTTTTTAAATGTCTGGGGGTCATGTGCCACCATGCATCCCCCTTAATCTGCCAATGGCCCTAATCAAAATCCTCCAAGCACAAGGGGGCTCAGGCATAGGAAATGGCCCCACTATCCTGAATGTGTGCATTTTGCATGCATGTGGCTAAGTCTGGTGTGAGTGATTACCATTAATTTAACTATTCCAAAAAAGTAAAATGCAAAAAGGTCTGATAAATTTAAAAAAATTTCATGGGTGGTCAGGTAGTTGCTAAAGCTATCTTATATGACATGGGGCATGATGAGGTGGAAGTCATTAATACTAATTAAATGTAACATTAATTGTCGGAAACAGGGGAAAAAGGGTCATTTTGAACGCATCATGCTTATATTCAGTGGAAATATCGCAATGTATGATTTCACTAATGCTGAAGCTATACTTATTAATTACCGGCTACCTTGAACTGCTCAATCTGAATCCAATGCCGCCATAAAAATATTGTAGTTTAGAAGCTATGGAAATATACAAAGGACACAATTTTCATAGAAAAGCTAGCTCCACAATAGATATTTTGGCTGCCAGTTAATGAAAAGTTAACCAACAACCACCACTCTTTCCTACCTTTCTTTCAACATCCTCAACCATTCCCAACTAAAACCTGAATAAATGCTAATACATTATTTCCAATGATGAAGAAGAGACCAGCATATAGGTCCCAATGTTTCCTGGCCACTGCCTTTGAAGTAAGTAACCTCAATTGACCTTCACAAGTTTCATGGTGAACTGAGTGGATCAAATTTTTGGGTTTTGGTGAATGGTTGTTAAAGTCGCAAGGTGGTGAATTTCTCATCTACTTACAATGTAAGTTTACCATATTAATTTATGCACTAAACTTGACTTGAAATTAATCTCAATTTTACTTATGAACAGTTAAAAATCCTTAAGCATAATTATTTCAAAATTGCTTTCCTATCAATGCATTGATAGCAAAGCAATTGCATGCAGTGAAAACTGAACTCAGAATGTATTACCATGAGTGCACTATGAAATAGTTACGGTTACTGCATTTTGGCAGTGCAATGGTGTTTCGATTTCAACACAACCAAAGTGCAGTCGACAGCACAGACCCTTATCACAGACATAGTACGAACATTGAAAATATTTTATTTATGAATATTGCATAATGAGAGCAATCATTTCAACAAGAAATAATTTTAAGCATCAACAATTCTAAGGTTATGAAACATAAATCATTTCTTAGATTAAACGTATAGATAAATATAAAAAAGCAATTACGGGGTAACTTACTTCCAAATCGGTAAACGTTTTACAACAGGATGGGCACTTAAAGCTAGCACGACTTGTTGCATCTCTTTCCTCAGTTTCCATTCTTTTACGCATCAAATCCAATTTATATTTCACCACATTTACAAATGTCTGAAATTGAAAAAAACTCTATTAGCCACTATCTAAAGCGATTGATCAATATCAGAGACAGGCACACTACCAAACCTTATAATTAATGAAGTAATAATGCACTTTCTGGGCTTTCCCATCGATCCCTGTTTCCATTTTTAAACGCACTTGGATAAATTTATCACTTCTTAGGGTTGAGATTCTGGCACGCAGCATCTTTCTTTCAAATTTGAGGAGTTCACAGAGGTCATCTTCTTTCATACCTAGGAAGTTAACCTTAATTAGCACAGTTCAACATTATAGCGACGATATGTATTGGTGCATACTTACAGGGATTCCTAACAAGCATGTCAACAATCAGGGCATCTTCAATATTGTAAAAGCCTCTCACAACAAGCCTAGCCAACTGCTTCAAACTGCTAGGAACTTCTGTAAGAACTCTATCTTCCATTTTACCTCGAAATTATCTTCAGCTTACGCCTAGTGTTATAGTAAAGAGCATTTGCGACCGCTAATTTAACGTGATTTAAGGCAGGAAATAGTAATTTAACTGGGTTGACACATTCACCAGATAAGGGATGATCCGGCGGACTGATTATTTATCACTTTCATCTAGGTGTTTCTCCGTCCAATAAACATTGAAAAACTTGATTAAAAATTTTCATCGCTAAAGTACATCTTAACGGACAAAAAATGAAATTAATTCAAGTTTTCATTCCCTCCAATTCATTTGCGTTCCTAAACTTTTCCTCAAAAACAGACGACACTCGGACTTCGCGGTGCCGATTAAACAAACGAATGTTCTCGCGCGAGAGTGCAGACGAAACTTGATAATGAAGTCATATAAAGCAACCAACTTTTACACATTTTATGTTCGCGATTGAAACCAAAATGCAATTATTTAGGACCAGATTTTTCTCATCATTGACCAGTTTTCTAACTAATCACTCATAAGGTTTATCAGTAGCTTAACTATGGAGGGGTTGAGGGGATACATCTCCCCCCCCCCCCCAAAGCATCACAGAAATAAAAAATGTATTAAAAAATATTGCCTAGTTTTAAAATATAATAACCGCATCTGCTTATATTTAAATTAAATTATTAGTGCCAAAATCACGCAAAATTTATATCGAGGCGTGTCATTTTTCAAAAATTTTCCCGCCCCAGGCCATCACATCCCTCCCCCCCCACAAAGCAAATTCCCAAGCCACATGGTAATGTGAATGGTTTATCCCGGGGTATGGGAATTTCTTATAAGAGGAGGATGTCTTCTGTTGGCTTGAGTTATGAAAAAGGGCAAGAGTGGGCAAATTTGGAGCACCTAATACGACAAGGGAACAGGGCAAACACCCACTCCTCTCACTTCCACTCTTATCAGTACATCATGTGCAGTGATGACCGAGGGGGTGGGGAGAGGAATTTTCCCTCAAACTAACGGAAAAACTATTTGATAATAATTTAACTCTTTGAAACCATAAGTCGCCCATGCATAATTCAATATAATAAGGCTTATGGAATTGCCTGCACCACTGCAAGTAATTCCATTATCACTCGCTCCAACAAAGTCCCCTACCTTAAAATTAGCCTAAATCCTCCATGGGTGAATGAAAATATCAAAAAAAAAATTCAAACCATACCCTCTACGCAGTGGCATAGCCACAAGGGGGTGGGGTTCCCAGGGTTACAACTCCCCTGTGGAGCCTTTGAAAGAGGCGTGAAAAACAAGTAAGATGGCCTCAACTAACTTCAGATAAAATCTCGTACAAAATTACTGTTTTCGAGTGCTAAATATCATGTTTTAAACAGCGAAAATGTAAAAATTTTTTCCGAAGGAGGACCCCCACTTGCCCGGGGATGTTTTCCATGCACCCCAGAAGGACCCTGAAATTTACGGTCAACTCCCCCATTTCAAAATCCTGGCCACACCACTGCCTCTATGTAGACTAAAATCGAGCAAATGATATCACAGTCTTTAGCCACATAATTGGTGTGTAGCTTCATACAAAACAACATTATTAAATTGACAATAGACCATGATTATTGGTAGTTATAACTATAATATTAATTACCATACCCACACACTGCCCTCAATGAGAAGAAAAGGAGGGAATGATTTGACTACATACCAGATAGCATTAATAAAGAGGCATTTTGATAGTTTACATCACCCAAGAAATTTGGGATCACTCACAGAGCTGTATGTATAGTTTTCAGAAAAGATGCTTTCACATATCAAGGTAAAAGTCACAAGAATACATTATCTCTGCAGAGTTAATAGGTAAATGACAACTTCCATGAACTTCTGGGAATTAAAACAATATTTAAATTTTGATTATATATGAAACATGAATAGTCATGATTTTTTATTGACAGGTTAATAAAAATAACATATTTGTAAAGTTAGCAGATACATCATTGATGGATAAGGCTGCCGTGTATACAATAGTACATTAGGCATATGTTTAAAGCAGTTGTGGCTCCTTTGGATCCAACATTGAAATCATGCCTTCACCACTGCCTTGCCAACATTTTTCCCATTTAACATTTCTTTAAATGCTTTCGGCAAGTTTTCAAAACCTTCCGTTATTGTCTCCTTGTATTTCAGCTTGCCCTAGAAAAAAAGCAACACATTAAGATGGATAAATGAAACCAATTATCCTTTCACATAGAATTGCAAACATTTTCCAAACCAAAGAGAGAGTAAAATCAACTGATTTGGGCGTTACTTGGTGGAACGATGAAATATTCATGGTGAAGCAAAAACACAGTACTATTCCACAAAATTTATTTAAGCTGTCTACTAGTTTCAACGTTTACACCGTCTTGAATGAATGAATAAAAGTTAAATACATTTTGTGGAATAGTACTGTGTTTTTACTTCACCACAAAGAGAGAGTGCCCATGACAGAGGGTGAGGATTTTAATTAGGAACAGAATGATTATGAAAGTAGCCAATATATTTATTCAGGAGCGTTTTGCACGGAGGGGGTAGCATTAAGGTGTGGGTACACTAATGACGGTATCTCCCAAAACTTGAGGCTGTGGGAGCAGGTAGGTTTGAAACTTTTGACATTTACTTGCTGCCTAAGGCCTTGAGAATGCTAAATGGCTACATATATACTAACATTTAAACATTCAAGTATATGATGCGAAAGCTGACAAGATATGTAAAGGCAATACAATACATGCTTAAAAAGGATATAAGAGAGCACAATTGTAAAACACACTAGATGCAACTATACATATGAAGTGGGAATGATGCAACAGACAGAGATGGGCAGTATTGAAAATACATGAATTATTTGAATGATGTATTTTCGCTAATTTGTATGTACAACTGAATTAACATTAAAAAGAAGAACTTTGTGCTTTCACATTAATATTTATTCTCGACCATGGTTTCAACGTTAAACGTCATCATTAGGTGAACTCTACAGAGGTCCATCACATCCTTTTATACCAGGCTAGGAGGGGTAGGGAGGACGGTAACTAGGTTGAACAGATTGGTCAACAGAGAAGAGGGAGGGGGAAAGAACTTGGTCATATGGTTTGAAAGAAGTTAGGGGGAGGAGGCTCCCTTAGGCTCTGTTAACCAATCCGTTCAACCTAATTACCTTCCTCCCTACCTCTCTTAGCCTGGTATAAAAGGATGTGATGGACCTCTGTAGAGTTCACCTGATGATGACGTCTAACGTTGAAACCATGGTCGTGAATAAATATTAATGTGAAAGCACAAAGTTCTTCTTTTTAATATTAATTATGAATCGCTTTCACCAAGTTACGCCTCAAACAATCAATTTTGTACAACTGAACTTATGCATTTAAGACATGCTCAAATTTACATAGTATATAATTTGAATTTTGCACTTGAAATGGAATTTTCCCATGTAATTGGAGTCTAAAATACAAATTGAATGTATTTTGCCCACCTATGATGACAGGAAAATCAACTAAGGGATAAAGATAATAACAGTAAGAATCAAATAACCATACAACGGTTTAATGAATCATGTAAGAAATCCAAACTGGTCTCATATCCTCAAATAAAGTTTGCCCTACCTCTTTGATCCAATCGATATTCTGAGTAGTGCCCTCCTCCCAACGGTCCAGCCACCGCATCACCATGAACCCCTCCATTTTCAATTCCTTCAATATCATTGGTAACTGGACTAAGGATGCTGAAAACAACAGTAATTCCAAGAATCAATTAAGTTTAAATCCAAATCATAACTTTCAGGCCTCCGGAGAAATGTTCACAGAATTTTGAAACTATGTAATTTATCATGATAGAAAAGAAGCAAATGGATAAATACCTTTTGGTGCTTCACTTGACAGGGCATTGTAAGCAGATATAGAACCACAGACAGATATTCGACCCCGAGGATTCATATGGCGCAGAATCTTGCTGCTCATTTCACCACCCACCTGCAATGTAAAAATGACTACTTAGACTGCAAACATGACAATAGGAATAATAAGGCAAAATTTCATGATAAAAATCCCTCAAACATAGAATAACATGACGTACAGCGAGCTCGATATGAAATCCCAGTCGAGTGAATATATACACATAAATTCATGTACGTGACACTCTGTGAAATTTCTGTAAATTATACATATTCGAAGGAACTGCATTGTACTTTCCACACAGCCTTTTAATTACCCTGATCGATTTCTAGAACAATGAGTTATTTTCAAGGGGAAAGAGTCCCATGGCTCTCCCCTCAAGAAAATGACTCATTATTGTTGAAATCGATCGGGGTAAATAAAAAGCTGTGTGGAAAGTAATGTAGTTTTTTTAAACATGTTTTACATACATGTTTGTATGTATTTCAATGGAAGACATATAGAGTGCATATATCATCATCATCATCATCACTGGTCAAAAATCCTACGATTGGTTCGACGCAGCTCACCACTCATTTCTCTCATTAGCTAATCTTTCCACACCTACATCTCTCATACATATCCTTCTCTATCACATCCTTCTTTACCTGTTCCATATGTTTTGTTTGAGGTCTAGTGCATATATAGTTTTATAAAATCATTTACACGAATAATAAAAGTTCAGGACTAATTACAGCCACCCCTTACATTATCGAAGTGGCAGTCAACACCATTTGGAGCAGCTTCCTTGAGGGCAACATCAACGTCAACCTCCTTGTAGTTGTATGCATGGTCAAAAAGTAAATCCTTCTTCAGCCATTCCACTTTCTCCTTTGTTCCAGCAAAGCCAATCACTTTGCAGCCTGTAAAACATTAAAAAATAGGAATGATGGGGGGAATTAAACAATAGACAAATATTCCTTATACAGCTATTCCCTATTAAGTGGAAAAAAAACAGAAGTTGGTGCCCTCATCAGAGTTCTGGGTCTTAAACTCCTTCAGGGAGGACCTCTCATTGAGGGAGTGAGTAAACAACAATGAACCACATGAGGCCATGGAATAGCAGAGAGATGTTTCACCCTCTCGGCAGGAGTTAGCGATGCCGTCGACATGGTTATGATCACCGTTTCTTCTCTGTGAGTATCTCAAGAAGTGGGCACAATAGAGAAATGAAAAAATATGAGTCTAATATATATTTTTAAAGACTATCATGATTGAAAAAAATTGCAAACCATTCCAAAATTAAGGTGATAATCAGCAAGTTTGGCAATTCCAGTAAGGAAAGCACACAATAACAAGTTTCACAAACTAAACTACTCCAAAGTAGAAAGTGAATATTAGTAACCCTTAGAGTACTACTAATACTACAGTAGACGCTCGTTATTACGAAGTTCGCGGGACCGAAAACCCAGAGGTTCGTAATAACGAATTTCGTACCAACGTTTTTGTCAGGAATCATTGGAAAAAACAGCGTTTAATAAACACGATTAAATTACGCGGAAGTATGGTTAAATAGGAAAATTCGTTCCAGTTTCTCAACAGAAGAATGCAGTACGACGCAATCGAGGGTTTATATCTTCCCGAATACAGTTAGTCCGATATACGAACTGAATGCGTTCCAATACATTTTTCCTAAGTTGATAAACCTACAGTACAGCCGCCGAGAGTTATCCGATGACACACAGAAAGGTCCATGTCGGGGTAGGGGGCAAGGTTGCCAGCTAAGAAAGGGAAACGCCCACAAAGGGTTCCGTGAAGAAACGATGCGGAAGGGACGCCGCGCTTGAAGGACCGAAAGAGGAAAAATCACTTGTTTTGGTGATTCGAAGAAAGGATTTTTTGTGGGTCAGCCTTACTTCGCTGCGCCTTATGCAGTTGACAGCGTTGAGAGGGAGGACGAGGGTGTGTTTGGAGGACAGCAATTGGGTGTAAACCATGCTGGCGTAGGGTTATCCGCCCCTTCTATTGTGCTGTCATCGGGCGACTCCCACCGGCCGGACTGTATGAAATTGCATAGAGAAGTATGGTTATCCTACAAAATGCAACATGGCATCACAATCATGCTCTACCTCACGATATTAAGAACTCATCCAGCTGGACTAGCGTCGCAGCCGGGGCCGAAAAAATCACTCCTCGCGGTAAGGATGAACGAGGGAAACGCTCAACAGTTCCTAAATTCACACCGGATTCAATGATACATTGTTCAGATTGTGGTCAAAGTGATAGTTCCTCTACGCCAAGCAAAACCGCAAAGCATCGGCCTAATCGAAAGATGCCAAATTCAAAATTTGAAAATTTCGAATGCTCGTACCTCTGAAAAATCTTGAATCGAATGTGTATAGGAAGAGGACCAACTGTACGTCCAATATAAGAGCGGTTACGTGTGGGTCACCATTGGTCCACAGGAATGAAACTTATTATATTATGTTGCATGTACACTGAAGAAAGAACCATAATTGACGCTCTTGGGCACAGTTCGTGGGAAGAACTTAAACGCGGCGTGATTATTATAACTTGGCATAGTGAATATCCTCCTAAATACCGTTGCTTATGCGTGGAACTTCGTAATAAAGTTCATTTTATAGCCGCCGGATCCGGGACTGATGTTCGTAATTTCGTAAAAACGAAAATTTTGCATTAACGTTTCTTTTACTATAGCTTGGAGAGGCCTTTTTTCGGGACCTACTATTTGCTTCGTAATAACGAAAACTTCATAATAACGTTGTTCGTATTATGGAGAGTCTACTGTAGTAATACTTCAAATCATAGACGGTTAAGTTCTCAAGTTCTCGATTCCACCAGTTTTTGAGCTGAGAGAATGGAACTGAAGCCAAGAAAAATCAGAACAAAAATAATTAGCCCAAAAGCCTGTTTGAAAACTTCTCTGCAGCACTAAAAGTTCACATTATACACCTTTAATATTGTGGAATATGTAACCAATCACTTTAAGATAACTTGATATATTATTTTAGGTAGTTTTCATTACACCATCATGAAAGTCATTATGTAATAGGTTTTGAAAATTGAATGATGACAATAAAATTATTGACACGGAACAGAGAACCCAGCCAGAGAATCAGTTCTAGAAGACTAACCACAATCCATACCAACAGAAAAGTGGAACCAACCAATTTTTACTAATACATAATCAAAAGCATTTCAGCCATGGGATTGAACACAGTGCATGACAACTATAAACTACATATGGGCACTAAAATATTGAAATTCTCTACTTTTCAACGACTAATCCCATGGTAAACCTAGCAATTAACCACAAATCTTGAGTGCATATCATTTTGTCATCAAATGCACAGACACCAACCTTTTATTTTGGCAATCTGCCCAACATGAGATCCAACAGCTCCTGCAGCAGCTGTTACAACAACGGTCTCCCCAGCTTTTGGCTGACATATCTCCAGAAACCCAAAGTATGCGGTGTTACTGTAAAATGAAATACAAATGCTTTGTTGACAGGAATTTTTAAAAGTTGATTATAAGTATGATTATAAGATTACACATTCATCCAGAGAGGAATTTCAACATCAAAAAAAAAGGAACTGGGAAATCAGCAATTGTATTTATAAAAAGGAACTAATTAAAGCTACGCATTTAATTAAAAATACTGAATTTCAGGCATTTTTAAATTCCCCAACAGGTTGATGCACGAGAGTCCATTGCATAGTATATTATGGGCTACAAGTCAATGCACAGTTGTAAGTATTAATATACGATGAATACATTTTAGCCATAATTCGATGGTCATATCATATAACTGCTATTGTAGATGACCATTACGCATTGATGCAAAATGTATGACGAAAATATATCATTGGAGTAGTAGAGAGAAAGTAACAATCACTTTAGGAAAATAAAAATAAACAACTAAAGGATACAGTTTTCAAACTGCTATTATGATAAGAACAAATTACTCACAGCTTAATTGTAACCATCAACTATGTTCTCTGCATACGCCTAAGTTCTCTCGAGAAACACAAACTGGGTCAGGGACTTTGACAAATTTAAGCAGGTAGGAGATTCTCAATAAATGATTTACCAATCACTTCCACCACTAGTTAACACGTTGCATACCGGGGTATTTTCATGCAGCGGAACAATGTATGTACCTGGGTAGAGATGTTGAGATTGAAAATGTGTGTCAATTTGGGTGAATTGCCTTTGGTTTTTACATATTTAAAAAGCTAATGTTTAAAATATAACTTGACCCAATCAAACATTACCATACGTCTCTTCATAATAAGTAATGAGCAACAACTGATAACGTATTACTAAATACATATAGAATGCGTTAAAATTGTATAAGTTGTCACGAATAAATGACGAGAATCTTTTTCATCCATCCGGAACGCTCAGGAAAAATGACGAGAATTCTTGCCCCCACTGGCCAGAAGTGTGCTTTAAACTAAAGATGAACGGTCAATAATTTCATGTGTTTCAGGGTATATTTCCTTGTTGACTTTTTGCATTAAATTTTCCGTTGAATTTGTAATGTGTGTGGCAAGCTTTCGTTCTTTCGTGCACGCCAGCAAGCCATCATCAAAGAACCCCACCCACATTCCCCTTCCTTATCCCCCTCTTTCTTCCTCCCCCTCCCCTTTCTACCAACCCACAACCCGTCCGTCCCAAATGAACCCTTCAAACGAACCCTCCCAAAGTCCCACACCATGTTATAATACATACCTACTCATGGATTTGGCTATTGCCTCAGGCTTTCTCTTGGGCACTCCAGGGCTAGGCATATCCACACATTTGCATCCAAATTCAGAGGAAATCTTTGTGACATCTTTTGGTGCGATGGGGATTGATCTCCCCTTTCTTTAATTTTGCACTGCTCACAACAAGCTGGCTATTTTTCCTACCTGCCCGCAGAGTGCCAGAGCAAAATGTCTGCTCTTCAAGTAGGTCTTCGGTCAGTTTTGCACTATTGTAAAAATTGTCCATGTATAACTCGTGACTAGAGATGGGTCAAATAGCAGATTTCTCGAACTCGAATATCGAATTCGAATATTAAATCATTGCTCGAATATTCGAATACCTCGAATACTAAACGATGAATGCTGGAATGTTTGACTCGGTTGCCTATGCAGCAGGAAACACAAGATTTTGGGGAGTAATTTTGATTTCCTTTAAATGATTCGAATAGGAATTTAGCTGATTAATGGAATATTTAAATTTTTTGGAAACAATTGGGCATGCAGTTGATTCAACCTACATCTCATTAATATATTCTAAGGGGACACACCACCTCGCGAAAAATGATTGCATGCTGTCTTGGCATATACACTGCTACGATGGATTTCTGTCTGATGTATACATTCTTATCTACCAAACGCCATTTCAGCGGCACGCCCATCTGATACTCAGCTTCATTCAACTTCTTATTTTCAACAGGTAGCTCGCTTTAACCCCACTCCTGCTGCCAAGTGCTAGCGGACTATCGGAGGCGTTTTGCAAAATACACATGCTTCTCCACCGGATTTTCTTCAATTATTTTCAGTCCATCTTTGAAAGTTCTCACGAGATAAGAAGATGAATTCAAATTGCTATCAGGGCCAAACCAAAAGAAACCAAATATCCTGAGAAAATATCCCTTCGCCTGTGACTGTAACAATAGAGATTTATAGCACAACTCATAAATTGTAACTTGATATATGTTTTCGAAAAAAAATACCGCATCAACTTCCGAGAAGCTTTGCTGCTCATACAGTCTCTCGCCAGAATGCTAAGTCTCTGTCGTATTACTTCGTCTTTCCGACATTTATTTTCTTGCGTAAAATGCTTAAATAAAGTCATAAATATCTCGTGTTCGGTCTTATTCTTTTTTAAATACGTGCACATTACTAATATTTCAATCCATTAAAGGAGTAATATCAATTGCTGAAAGTCATTGTTAGACACCTTTTGGGCTAATAAGTGATTTATGCAGCAGTTGACCTCCAGAAACTGGGAACTTTGAAGCAGGTAGGATGAAAAAGGTCAGTGGGTGAGAAAAGGGGGGGGGGGCGCGAAACACCTTTCCATTGTTCTCCTGTAAGTTGATTTTTTTTCGAAGGTAAGGTCTTCGTAATATGATCCGTGCGCGAGCTGGGACCTCTTTTTTATTTCAGAGAAGAGGAAAGCCTCTGAGGGGGGGCTAGTGCTGAATGGAGGGGGATAGAGGATCTTGGGAAATGTGCTAATGTAACTATCCCACGGTATTCATGCAGCAGTTGACCTCCAGAAATGGGGAACTTTGAAGCAGGTAGGCAGAAAAAGGTCAGTGGGGGAGAAAGAGGGAAAGGTGAAACACGATTCTATTATTTTCCGAGTCAACTACCAACGACAGTTTGCGACAGTGTACGGCGCGAAATTCAACAATTAACATAATTATTCGAGACCTCGAATATCGAATACTTTCTAGTATTCGAAGTATTCTAGTATTCGCGGATACTATTCGCACATCTCTACTTGTGACCCATTCCTTTGAAGTCGCGCATCAATTTATGGACCACATTTTCTGCGTGGCCCCGACCCCCCACTTCAATATCACTAGCCCCAGCAAGCAAGGACCCCAGCAGGGGTCCGATCTTATACAGCCTATCGCAAGGTAACTGTTCATTTTCTCCAGGGTTAGCAGAGAGGTGGAGTGCCTGCATGATTCCTAAAAATCGATCATGGCTCATTTTCTCACCGAATATTGGCACCCTTAACTTTTCTTTCTGCTAACTTCGACCTCCTCCAATTATCATAAATCCTGTTTACCCTAATTGTGCCCGTACAGTAAACACCACTTTAAATTGTAGGTAGAAATTCACTGTAATTGTAGATATTTTTTAAATTTTCAACCAGACATAATTCTCTTCTGACTCTCGCCAAGTTCTCTGACCGGTTTAGCATCCCCCTCACCAATGATGGTAGCCTACACAACCAAAAAACAGGTTTCGGAGATACTAATTCCTATTATAACCGGCTTACGAAGACACACGTCTAATAATGTCAGAAATAATCTGAATTTTACGATTTTAGGCACTGAATGGGATACAAAACAAAAATTATGTCAGCAGCATATTTATTAGGCTTGCAATGTCAAAGTAGGAAATAGTTTTCAATAGGAACACACTAAAAAATTGTAGCACTAGCAAAATTATAAATATTTACCCTGGCATTCCGAGGACTCCCAAATACAGGGACATAGGCAACTTCTCCAGATGTGGCACAATCAATGGCTGTCCAAAGCCTGGGGTTGGTTCATTCTTTCCATCACATATTGTATGAGTCCTCCAGCCAAAGTATCCGACAACATACATTCCTTCTTTAAAAACATCGTTTTTACTCTCCAACACCCTGTCGATACACAACAGGCATAATGTTTAGTAATAAAAAGGCATACTTACAATGCAGATGACACCAAATTATGCCATATCTAAAAATTGTCAATGATGGCAGACATCACAAAACACCATTAGGGTACATAAAACGAGTACTCCGAAGCCAATGAGTATGTACTGGTATTAACTCCTCTCATGGAATCAGTCAACTTCAGAATTAATTAAACCACATGATTGTAAAAGTAATAAGAAAAAATACCCTGAAAAATACCCTGAATGAAAAACAAGTAAAGATAATAATTTTATTTCACAGGCATGGGTTCCTTTTACAAAATAGAACAATATTTACAACCTATTTTACTTACTCTAACTGAAGTATTTACTTAAAAATTTACCACAACCAGGCATACATTAGAGTTGATGAAAATTGGAAATAAATTAAAATAAAAAATTGGACCCCTAATGGGGTACAATTGACTTACAAATGGCTGACATCATTCTAAGATTTTTTTTATACATACTTTGCTACTTGAGATCCAACCATAGTTGCTCCAACTTTTGACCAAAGCTCATGGACCCTGAAAAAAGAAAAATCATTTCAGAAAATACCCTAACTGAAGCTACCACCAAATGATAAAATTATGTATGCAAAACACATTTCATAACCATGGCATTGCAATATTTACTTCATCATATTTTTTATGCTAAAATGAATCTTATTGGCGATAAAAACTAGCAACAATGGACCCAAAAAATAACATTTCAAGAGAGAATCCAAGCAAGACTTTCCATGAAAAGTTTTAAGAGGACAATTTAGTTCCAATGTATGAGTCTGCTCTATTGGAATTCCTTAGTGACATCCTGTCTAGTGAATTTAACAACTGTTTTGACCAATGGAAGAAGCATTTAGAGGAGTGTGTCACGGTCGATAGAGAATACTTTGAAGACAGTTGAAATTTGGTGTAAAAGTAATGAGATTAAATAGGCAACTTAATATTACAAAATTCCCATGTTTTTTAGTCTAACCTCGTATGTTCATTGATTGAATGCCATAATGTCAAAGGGACTTAATTGAAATTTGAAGAAAATATGAAGTTCCACAAACCACTTTAGCCAGCAAAATTCATTGCTTTTTAGCCTGTACGTTGAGGGCATTGGAGTAGCATGGAAAGAATGTAAGGTATGTTTACTTAGTGACTAAATAGAGAAGCTAGACATAGTGAGCATCAGCATACACTCACAGACTCGACAGGCAACAAAGCCTGTTACACTTACAAACAGTCATGGCTTTGTCGATAATTCATCTTGACATTTGAAACGGCACTTTTAAAACCTGTATATGGCTTAAAAATATCCATAAGAAGAGGCAGTAGACTACTGAGACAACCATTTGATGTCATAGGTCCAAGAAATAGTGGCCTGCTGTCACCTCAGTCATGCTAAGTCATGTATGCCAATAAACTTTAAAAGAGAACCTAAGACGAGTTTTACATTAAAGTGGAAGGTTACTTTCAAGCCAGTTACATTATCGGATGAAATAGTGTTGATTAGTCAGTAATGGTGTAGACTTTAAAGGTACGTATTAGTGGACGAATCACCTTAAGTTCACTGCGCAGGACAAAGGTAAATTGATAGGCAGCCAAAGTCGCTTTATCAAAGCCTCAAGAACAAATTCAGGATACGAAAATGAGATGAGAGCACAAATTCAGCAAGTTGAACAGTAAAACTATTTAGGTTGTACCACTGTGGAAAAATAACACAACATTAAAGGGCCCAGGAAAAGCATAGTATTAGCAAATAATGGGCTCATGAGAAGAGAGAAACTGATGAGAAGAGCACAGAGTGAATGTGTTATGAAAAGGAAGTGAGAAGAGTTACACGGAGCATAGTGGCAGCGTGCTAGCATAGAAAAAGGGTGTTGAAGACAACATATGATATGATGCTATAGAACTTCAAGACAAGAAAAAGGTAAGACAGGCAAGGAGGAAAATAATGAGGAAGTGCTACAGATGTTAAGTGAGAAGACACAAAGAAGATACAAAGAGGAAGCAGAGGGGATGAATGGAGCATGTAGCCGGGGTTGGGGGATGTTGAAAACCGAGGAGGGACAGATACCAGAGGTAAACGAGGAAGATACAGAGAGAGCAGGTATCATAAACGAAGGAAAGCCTCACTCTAAACCAACGATAATGCATACATCAATAGCAGACATGCATGAATGACGATTAACTCTGGTGTGTCGCCATCCCTCTGAAGCGGCAGATTACCACTCCAGCGCTACGGCATTAAAAAAATACCTATTTCCCCATTGTGGGCGAAAGTAAGGACATGGAAAAGGTCAGCAAAAAATTAAGGGACGGCAAGAATTGGAGGTATTGCCGCAGATACGTAATTTCGACGAGGAACACTGGATGGAGGATCTCCATAAACAAGAGCCTTAATATCATCTAGGCAATAGTTGAGAATAAACTCGAGCCAACGGTAATCGAAATGCAAGCAAACAATTAAAGTAAGCTCACTTAAAATTACTGACCTCATGTACGGATCAACGCTAAACCACTCTCCAACGCATAAAAATTCTGAAAATAAGACATGATGAACTTGATAAGATTGATTCGAATTCAAATCCATCGTAACTACAATTGATATCACCTACCTCCTTCCTTCAGCGGTGGTAATTCTTCTTCAGTCAGCGAAAAGTCGCTGTCTTTGGGTTCCCCCTCAAATTCACAGTTCTTCACGAAGATTTTTGCCTTCATCTTCGAGCAGTTCAAATGCAACTGGTGTCTGAATGAATGGTAAGTCTCAGACGGAGAGAATAAGCTCACAATGGGACAAAGGCAGAAGATATCCACCCTGCTAGACGTCAATTAGAACTCCCCCTCTCGCGCCAATATAGTTGAAGGCCAACACTCGCACTACGGTACTACCAACCTAACGGACCCACTGCTTCACCAACATACTCACAGAATACCAACATTATATTTATACAAATTATATGAATCATGAATTTTGAATCTTTATCCTAAATTAATATAAGAAAGCCAGACGAGTAACGTTAGGGATATCTTATTTACACGTCATAATTTCAATTATATTTACTCAAACATCAATATTTTGACGAAAGAATTTTGTTTCATTTAACGATAGGTTTGGGAAATATGACAGTCATAAATATGAATATTCATGTTCAACTAAAATAATTGGCAAGGTAAGTATTTTATTGGCTGTAATTTCACGAATTACCGAAGTTCGTTTTAGAGTGTCAGTAATAATTATGGATTTCCTCAAGTAAATCACATAAAAAACTTTTTTATGGCAAAATACATTATATGACTGATTGTAGTATTGACCAAGGCCATTGATGAGAGAAATGAACGCGCCCATACGGTTGCGCACTGCCAAATATATCAGTATTATCGTCTGTTTGGCTGGGTTGATTTTCTTAATGGGAGGGAGCAAGCTTTCTTTGGTAGGGTACCTGATAAAAATAAATTCCTCCATGGAGGGTAGGGCTACCCTGCTGTGAGGATAGTCAGATGGAAGCAGGGGGGGTTTAGGTGCAACTAATACCAGGGTGTGTGGTGGTGTGGAATACCCACCAGGATAAGCGGTAGGTGCAAGATTATTAAATTGCTGAATTTTAAGATAAACGGTTCAAAATGGTGAGTTTTACGGCTTTCTGAGGGATATTTTATTAATCCTTACACTACTATATTAGTAATATTGATCCAATTAAGTAAAATGGATTAAACTTAAATATTTCTCTGAGCTCTGGGGGGGGGGTTTAACCCCCAAAATCCCCCCCTCGCTGCTCCACTGGATGGAAGTGCTACCTACCGCCTACCCTCCAACTAGGGTAGATGGATCGCATTTTAGAACATCGAAGGGTAGCCCATACCATCCATGGAGGGTAGACGAAAGGTGGAGCTACCCTCAACAGAGGGTATATGAAGGGTAGGGTTCCTTTTAAAGGAGACTAAACGAACGTCTACCCTCCACCATGGAGGAGTTTATTTTTATCAGGGGCTGGTATTAAATGGGAGTCTTGGTCGGAGATGTAGGTTGCTGAACATGTTAGCAACAGGATTGCGGTGATGGAAATCGAACTGGGACTCAACATTCACCATGTGGTGGTTCAAATGTACCTATATGCCTGCTAGCCACCAGAGAAAGAAGTAGATGGGGTGTAGGAACAGCAGAAGGAAATAAATATTATTAGGGAAATCCCAGGTAAGAAAAATCTGGTAGTGTTGGGGGACTGGAATGCTTCAGACAGGGAAAGGAGGGATGGATAAGAAAATTTGTTTCTCTAGTCGCACCACAGGGGTTTTGCTAAAAGAGTATAAATTTAAAACTAAATATGTATTATATCAACTAAACCTTAAGGCTTCACTCAAGATTTGAGACCATAGCCCTTCGGACAAATGCTCTGCCTTGAACTACCACACTCCCTAAAATATACTGTATATTTTAAAAAAAGTGGTTAACCTACTACATCTACCTCTTCTTACACAATCCTTAAGTAAAATTGGGTATATGTAATTTATTTACTAAGGCTTGGTATATGACTGAGGGCAAGTAATCAGTAAAAATGCACTGAATAGTAGAGGCCTTCACGTTGTAGAAATCCATCTTACTGATTTGTGAATGAAAAACTTTGCTTGTTTCTACAATTTGGAACTTTATTTTCCTGACTAGTTTCGATACACTGTATCATATTCATAGGACTAGCCTAGTCCTATGAATGAGACCATAGCCCTTCGATACACTGTATCATATTCATAGGACTAGGCTAGTCCTATGAATATGATACAGTGTATCGAAACTAGTCAGGAAAATAAAGTTCCAAATTGTAGAAACGAGCAAAGTTTTTCATTCACAAATCAATCAGTAAAAAGTTGAGTAATCTGATGGATGCACCATTGAAGTATTGTAAACAAAAAAATAATTAAGCATGTAAAGGCAGTGTTCCAAGAATATCCCTTTTCATTGAAAATTCATGAAAAACCTTTACCATTTTAATAGTGTGCTGGTTACACAACTCTTAGCAATATAAATACAGAATAGTGTAGCATCATAAGTTCTTTTCAATGATTACAGAATGAATTTCACTTCAACTTACATTTATGAGTGCTTACTTTTGTAGCCTCTTCCTCTGTTTTTTCCAACGAATCGTATGGGGCATTCGGTGGCACTCCTTTGTAGTCCACTACTTCCTTCAACCTAGCAGTGGTTGATCCCATTGAGAGCGAAAGAGAGAGAAGGAGACCCAAGAGTATCTCAGATTGCTGTGCTAACACTTAACCCAAGGCTTCCAACAGATGCACTGCTATCTGTTGACCATTGACAGAAAAATCAGAACTTTTGCTCTTGGCAGGTGGTGATCCAAACATGCCTGGCAGTCTTGGCAGGCACTGGCCAAGAGCAGCTTTACTGGCTTACCCCGAACGCATGACACTGTAGGCTGTCCCAAAAAAACATTTTTTTTTTAAATTTCAAAATTGTCAAGCGAATTTCGATGACCCTCGGGTATACAAGGATAGGTGAAAAAAAAATTTTAATTTGTCATACGATTTCGCGAAAAATAGCAAAATAAGGGTAATCAGGGTATGAGCAATTGGGCAAAAATTTCGTCAGCTTTTGCGTATCTTTCACCATATAGGCTTTACGGCCCGCACAGCCTGGCACCAAGAGTGGTGCTAAGTGATGCGGCTCGCGGGACGCGGCGTAACAGACCGCTGAGGCCATCCCCCTCCCTTCCCCTCCTCCTCACCCACGGTCAACCACCATGTTCACATGCTTCAGTGACTCTTCAGGGTTTGGTATTTCAGCGCCTCTCGCTAACTAATTATTTAAAATTTTTGGAAATTTTTTTTTCACCTATCCTTGTATACCCGAGGGTCATCGAAATCTGCTTGACGATTCTGAAATTAAAAAAAAAATGTTTTTTTTTTGGGATAGCCTAATGCCACTACCTGATGGGGTAATATTGTGAAGAAGTGAAATAAAATCAGTCAGTTTACACGCGGGAAGATTAAGGTCATTAATTGTTTTGGGAGGAGGGACCAAAGCAATATTACATTCTTTGATGGCTTGGTGGAACACAACACCTCTCAGCCAAGGTACAGCTAGGAATTAAGGCTAGGGGGAGTTTCAGGCGCAACTAATACTGGTGCCTGGGGGTACAGTATACCCGCCAGGGTAAGCAGTAGCTGCGGGGGCTCTCCATCAGAAAAAAATTTAAGATAAATGGTTCAAAATGCTGAGTTTTATGGCCTTCTGAGGGATATTTTGTTAATCCTCACACTATTTTATAAGCAATATTAATCCAATTAAGTAAAATAACTTAAAAATTTCTCTGAGCTCTGGGGGAGGGGTGTTTATCCCCCAAAACCCCCCCTCGCTGCGCCACTGCTCTCAGCAATAATGCATGTGTAGAGAGGTGCCTTCTATTCATAAATTATTTTCAAACACTGTTTGTTAAGTTGTTGAAATAAAAAATTTAATTTGAGTCCAGTAATTATGGAGGTGATGGGAGACGGTATCTCCCCATCTCCATTAGGGGCAACTATTCAGTCACCGATTGATTTCCTCCAGTCATCCTGGTCAGCAAAAGTTTTGGAATATGCCCAGTACATGCATCCCTATGATCTCAAAATGATCCTGTGAAATATAGAGACAGATGGGAGCTCCAGGATCATCAACAGGATGTG
The DNA here is from genome assembly GCF_921293095.1 of Ischnura elegans. Taxonomy (NCBI): domain Eukaryota; kingdom Metazoa; phylum Arthropoda; class Insecta; order Odonata; family Coenagrionidae; genus Ischnura; species Ischnura elegans. Next base: position 115,775,191 of record NC_060251.1, on the reverse strand, counting down.
CCGTGGGATGCTCTACAGGAAGGTGCACAGGAGTGGCCCGAAGGACTCGCTAAGTTGGGCCTCAGGCCGGGCCTGAATGCATCAGACAATGGCTCCCTCAACGGTCACCTCCCTTCCCTCGTGTCGGCCAGAGCCAACGTCCAGTCATTTGTGTTGAACAATCCATGACAGCTATACCCGACGTAAGGTGCTCTGCATATAAATTAATGCCCGTTGGTGCCACTTGACGTCCGGCGTGAACGGGTTAATGCACATTCTGTGCCACTGGGAATGTTTGTTATGAGAATTCTTACGTCTTAGTGAATTGAGAACTTAAGTCAGCTTAAAAACATAAATATATGTCTCTCGATACATACCTTAAAATTTTGCAATAGTTCCAACTTCAAAACAATCTGGTCATTTTCCCACATGGTTTTATATTCTCTCGTATCTTGTGCAAAGAACAAAAGGAAATTTCACCTAGAGTTAAAAAGTAAATATAGTAATCCTTGAATCGAAAATATAGAGAGCATAAAATAATCAGTTACACTCAATTACATATTTACATATTCAATTACATATTACATTTAAAGCGATCTCTGGAAATCTTACAATAAGGCCATAAAAACTGCGATTGTTTAATCCCGTTTCTACCACAAAGAATACTCCATTTTCCATGAAGCACAAAATTTCTCCCGCACATAAGTACAAAAATTGCATTTTCATGAGGATATTTGTACAAATTTAAGCACTATAATCAACTGAGCCAAAAATATCGAGGTTATTAAAATGACCGCACTTTCGAGTTTTATTTATTCTCGACAGTTGAAGGAACTGCAGGGAAAACAAAGGCATACGTTCATACGTTCACGTAGAACATACGTTCACGCGCCATAAAGCAGAAAAGAACACAGGGACTGCATAAGTTGTAGTATTCTTGGAGAAGAAGAAACCTGTGGTGGGTGATTTTTGCTAGCCTCCGGGAAAGCCTGTTTAAAATAAATGTCCTCAAATTTAACGTAAATATATTTAAAATTTATTCAAATAGCTAAAATATGCTAGAAATGGAAAAGTACGGCAAACAGTTACGAGTCACCACTGAAATTCAAAATGGCGCGCTATTATATTTTTGAAAGAAAAAAATTGCGCGGGGGCGCGGGGCCGGGTAAAAGAATGTAGGAGTGCGTGTGATATCGAAGATAATTCCACATTTGAATGGTCATTGTGGTACAAAAAGTTGTTTTTCGAGTTTCTTTGGCATTATACTTAAGGAACTGGTGGAGAAATTTCATATTCCTATTTTTCTTCTCTTGCTATCCCAACCGGAGTAGCGTTTTCGTTTGACTTGGAGGGTGTTTTGTTTACGTTAATTTCTCGTGTTTAGCATTAGGAGAATACATTCGTTGTGAATGTGTTATATGCTTGCACTATAGTACAGCGATTGACTTCTGAGTGAATAAGATTGTACACTCCTGCACAATTGAAAATATCATTTCTGTGGAATTACGATGGAGAGACTTAGTGTATCTGATTCGTCCACCAACCCGAATTTTGTGGAGTCTTCGTTTCATTGTGAAGACGTTACGTGTGAAATAATTGACACGCTAGTTACTTTTCAATTTCTAAAAATGGACCGTAGTTTGTACATCTGGATTGGACCTTCCTCGTGCCCAGTACTTACCGATTTGTCGATGGCATTGCCAACTTCTTATGATAGTGTTCCGGCAGGAACGCATTTATTGGGTTCATCTGAATCAATCAACATGGCTAGAAGGTATTGAATTGTGTAACTGTGGAGATTAAATTATTTGTCACTGTTTCAAATGATATACTTTCATTTAATTTTGTCGCAGGCTTTCGAAAAAACTATCCATACCTGTGTTTATCAGCTACAACATTGGAGCGGAAGATAGGATGATACTTCCTGCTGTTGAGAAGAAGATAACGGAGGAACTAAATAAGCGTATCCACCTTGTATCCTGAATAAGTGTATTCAACAATCGGACTCATCATGCCTGTTAGGTTATCTCCGCCTAACCGATTTTGTTCTGAAATGAAACTCTGCTGCTTTTACTTCAATACCAATGCGTCTAAAGCACCGGGAATCGGCAATTGGCTTGGTAAGCCGTGTAATTTGAACGCTAATGTGCGCCCGTCCAAATGATATTTTCCATAAAAATAAATTACTTTTGATTTTTCTGTTTGTAGATTATGAATGAGGCTGACACCTTGCTAAATTCTGTTAGCGCTTGGCCAAACTGAATCTGTTTAGCAGTTGATAGGCCTTGCACTTCGGTGACAGCTTATGGGTTTCATGAAAGTTTCTGTGTTAATATGTCTTGGTCGCTGTGGACAATACATTCACTGAATGCTTGACTCATTTTTTGTAATTCCTATTTTTATTCATAATCGCTACTTACATTAATGCATTTATCATGACGTGGTACAAGCTTGCAATACCCTCTCTGTAGAAATTTCAAGTTAAACCACTTATTTAGGCACACCAACATTCGGCGTCAATGTCAAATTGTTGTATAGCGAGCCAATTTATTATCACTGGGAACATGTCAGAACATGTGATAGTCCAGGTAGTCCCTTAGTGCCAAATCTGGGTTTACGGCGGGTGATTGAAAACTTCCCATCCAAAATCATCCCACATCCCCTGGGTTCAAATTGCCATGAATGGATAGGTGTTGTTAGGGGAAACAAAACTTCCATGCTAAGTTTTCCCCAATGCTTGTTTTGTGTCATGTATGTGAATTTTCTGAGTGATTATTCCTAAATTGTACGCCTAAATGCAAATCTGGTGATAAATTGAATTTGATCTGTGATTTTTTGCCTGCAAAAACTTGTTGCAGCTCAAACTTGACAACTGGTGGGATTTTCAATTGCAGGGCTCATTTTAACACTCCACTCTATGCAAAGTACAATAGGCACGACGTGCAAGATATCCAAGCTGGTTGTGCACAAAGAGTAGGAAAACTTTGAAGCCAATATAGTGGCGCTAGTGCCATCCAGTGCCGTGCCATTACAAAATGTCTGTTACTTTCTGGACAGCCCTCGTATTTCAAGGTTCCACTCATATTTGTTCCTGGATCTCTAGATTAGTAGTTTAATACACCATTATTGATGCCGCTTTAGTCTAGAGGCTTGTGACGAGGAGTGAAAGCCACCTGGGTGCACCACGATTCTTGCGAAAGTACCTATTGGAATAGAATAAACAGCCCTTCATCTTTTGAGGCCACTGTGTAGATTATTATGCTTTATGAGAAAAAATTCCCTTGGACTGGGAGTAGAACCGCAGACTTTTGGCTTTCCAGGCCACTTGTTACCTGGTTCCTGAATTCCCATGTCAATTGTACTGAGACTTAATGGCACTAAATGTCAGGCCATCGTGGTCCTGCCAAGATGGCAGCATGAGAGAGAAAGAACTTCTATTTAGGCACAATGAGTTGAGAGCCTTAAACTTGCACTACAGAACTTCACAGTGGTTATGTGTAATACTTCAGGCCTGCCATGAGAACCTTGGTGTAGTGGTCTGCACAGTGAATGGGAGCCAAAGGGGGGCCCTTTGAATTGCCAGGGCTGGGACCCAATATGTAATTCAGTTGATACGCCCAGTCACCCGGGGAGGGGTTGGAATGGGTGGGAAAATGGAAGGAGGCACCGCTGCGATAGGAACCCGTCGATGCCTCTGGGGAGAGGATAGGAGTGGAAGGTACGAGATAGGGGAAAACCCATGCTGCCATGGGGACAACGGGGCCCACCACTATCGAAACCATTACTTGAATTACCAACAAAATCAGCAGATTTTTTTATGAGGAGAAAAATCCATCGATCATTTTGTTGGATTGTGATCTGCAGAGTGGCCCAGGTAGCCAAAGGCTCTTTCTGAAGAAACAAAGGTTTGATTCTTTGTTGAAGGGTTAAATTTTTTCTTAGGTAATTTATGTGACTTTCTCTGTTAATCACTCCAAAGGTCTGTGGCTCTATTTCTAGTTCAGGGGAATTTTTTCCTATGGAAATTTATATGAGTGATGGAGATGAATGCGTTGTATGATATGTGGCGTGATGTGGTGGAAGTGATTTATGTTAGTGAACTTAGACATTGCAATACATAGTTCCACTGAATTTATTTTCACAAAATGTGTTTCTCTACAACATTTTGAAGTGCATCATGTGCAGCCAAGTTCTTTGTGAAACATGTCCTACTGCTTATGGAGAGGAGAGGGTAAGATGAGGGATGGGGAATGGGTGTCAGGAAATGGAAATATGTATTAAAGGTTGTGGGAGAAAGGGTCATCCTTTAGTGTCTCAGGAGTGGATGGGGGAGAAAGGTTCCAGGGTAAGTGTACCACATGTGTCTTTACCATAGACTTGAGAGTTGCGATTGTCAGGATGGAATCCTCGTGGTGGATATTCGGTGGCACGTCACACACTAGGTTTTTATTTTTTGTATGTTTGAAGCAAAATGGTATACCCCTTCACAAGCTTCAACTCATTACTGTTCCAAGGTGCTACATAATTCAGAAGGGGTTTAGGATAGCTGAGGCAGATTTCTTGGCTAGGAAGGAGAGAGCAGATTTTGCAAATGCCTGCAAGCTTTTTCATGCTCCCTTTTCTTTGTCTGTGTTCCAATGTGAAATTTTTCACTGCATCAGCAAAATGACTGGGCTTCTTGAGGGCTAATTAAATTGTTACATGAATTTATGACATGATGGTGAAATTCAAATTTCATGGACCTGCATCTTGGGTAATAGCACCTTCATGGTTCTAAACTTGACTGTGTGACTCCATAAATTTTTCAATTGGACTCAGACTCTACAGTTTTTCATGCCTATAGAAACTTAGTGGACGACTGTAATTTTTTTAAAAATTAATGAAATGAATGAAATGTGTAAATCATCAGTACATATTTATTGGTTATTCCCAAACCATCTGGCTGATGATTTTTTAAAGTTTTTTGCATGTATTATTCCCTCCATAAATACACACTTAAAGAATTTATAATCTATTTTGAATACAATTCTAAATGCCATTGGTTATACGTGGAATTTCTTACTATTGACTATAGACCTTGAGGTACAGTATGATACTTTGAGGAGGTACATGAGTAACATTGACAGATGTGTGCCTTGAGGTCAGGAATGATGGATAAAAGCATGGCTTCAATGTTAGCTTGTCCCTCAAGAAATGTGACTGAGTCTTCTTGGCTTAATGTCCCATCTGGTATGAGACGCTACGTGCGAAGTGCCCTCCAGACAATATGCAAGCAGGGATCAAGCTTCCCTTTAAAAAGTCATCTAACCTCGGGATTCAAATCCTGAATAGGGAGCTAGCACTCCAGCCAACATGTACATACAATTGTCTTCAAAACTGGGCATACATGGTTTTCTTTCACTCTTTTTGATCGGTTTATGAAGGACACGGAGCTTCATGATATTCCTTGTAATCAGAAAAATATTTAAATCAATGGTTTTTGAGATTTAAAGCTTTTTTTGGCATGATTTTTTAATATTTATATATAAATAATACTTCATTTGCTGTCAATTCTTCCTATTCATGTAATAGGGTTGTTCCCTTCATCAAAGAAAACGAAATGCATTGATTGCTACTCGTTACCCACCATTAGTGTTTACATAATATACAAATTATTTGGTTTTAGAAACCCCAGTTTAGATGATTGGCAATGGTCAATTTTAACCTCTTTTGAAAAAGGTGAGATTGACGCCCATGCGATTCCACTCCACATGACGTCACAGGGACCTAGTTTCTGTACGAGTCGATAGGAGTTTTGCATCGTCTGAGATTATCAATGCATCCATGAGGCACAGAGCTCAGGGAAACATCTCTTAATAATCACCCATTAAAATTGCCTAAGTTTGGAAAGTTTCCTTCGTTTGATAGGGTATTAATAATCCTTATTTAAGCCAAGCGCTACCTGCTAGCAGGATACTCTGCTATCTGCTAGCAGCCTGCGTCGTATCAGCGCTCAAGCCTCACCTCAAGATCACCTCACAGGGCAGCAGCGGGAACCAGAAATACGTCATATGGACTTTTCCCATCATTCCTACTTAGCCGTTGCATTTTCACGCACTTGAAAATTTTCACTTTTCGTTTAGTCGTGAAAAATAGATATCGTCATTCGAAACTCTAAGAGTGTGAAATGCGAACTCCAGGAGTAATAATCTTTCGTTTTAGGCAATAAAAAAAAATAGGAAACCACTAGTAATACATACTACATATTGTTTTTACCTAATTTTTTTCCTTAAATTTCTTTATTTGGTATTTACATCTTTACTTAAATCGTTTTCAGTCTGTTAAAGTGTTACCTTCTTTGGCTTGATTTAATTTCTCATCCATACCAAAAAAGTTCATCAAAATGGTACATCAAATATCAGGTTTCCAACCTCATCAGGAATTCTGTGGATGAGTGTGGTTTATTGTACGTATTATTGATTCCTTACAATGCTGGAAACAGATATCCAAAATAAATTTTGCCTCTTCGTTTATGCCACTGACCACTGTTTTGAGTTTCCAATGGGCTGCCTGTCAGGGTTTGTTGCCTTATATGAGGTCTTTTTGACATTCATTTTTGAAGGATTTTATTTCGCACATTCTCTAATAGTAACTAGAGATTTGTAGCTCATGTTAATTTATTGAGATTAATTTCTGTAGCCTCCTTTGTTATTATCCAACAGTCACCACCTGTTGCCTTCTTTTACCTGCCAGGTGTGGAAGTATTTGCTACTTTGCTTGTATACCTATTCTTGCATTACTCGTATTCCTTTGTGGAAATAAATTCATTTTTCTCTTCAAACCAAAATAGTTTTAGGAAGGGTGAATCCTCAACCGCAGCTTTTTATGAAGCAATCAATTTCATCCTCACCTCTCTTGGCCAAAAACAGAAAACAGACCAGTATTTTCTTTAACTTTCCTTTGGCTTTTGGTATGGATAATCAACATTGTCTTCTCAAAACTAACCTAGGTATGTATTAGAGGTACACCGTATGATTGGCTTGAATCTTGCCTTCAAAAGCAGACTATTTTTGTACCTCTTTTTGCCAATGGTGCCTTCCACCACTCAAATGTAGCCCACAGCTCTCTTGGGGTCCCACATGATGCTGCACTTGGCCCAGTACTGTTCCTAATCTATATTAATGACTTGGTTCACTATATCACAGACACCACTACCACTAAATTGCTTTTCTATGACTCCAACTTCCTTCTTACCTCCTCCAAATCCCCTACACTGGTCAGCAATGCTAATATAATATCAGATAAACTCCATTTGTGGTATCAAGTGAATGCCTTCTGCCTCAATGCCCAAAAATCACAATTAGTTATATTTTCTCTTAATGGAATTGAAAATTACTTTATTGTTGAATGAAACAATGTATGTACCTGCAAAATGTCTAGGCATTCATTTCAGGCCAAACCTTTCTTGAGAAATTCATTATGACACCCTAATGAAAAAACTGCTCAGTGTATGACTTTATGAGAACTCTATGCAGTTAGCATGTTAGCATTCATATCCTATCAATATTACGTTATGGTATCTCCTTCTCACATGTGTTGTGCAGCAAAATACTTGAGCAAGGGCGGATCCAGGATTTTTTTCTGGGAGGGGCACAAGTTAGGCCGTATCCAGGATTTTGTTCTGGGTTGGGCACAAGGATACCTCGTAATACAAAACGAACGCCATGATAATGGGACCGTATTAAAAATCTTGCATATTTTTGAGGGTCTGAGGGGGGGCACGTGCCCCCGTGCCCCCCCCTGGATCCGCCTATGTACTTGAGTGATCTTCAACTGATGCAATGAAGACTTTCAAACTACATACAGAAAATACTGCTTAGCACTATCACAATAATTCCCCATTGTTCCCCATCCAGACCCATCTTAGCAAAATTGAATATTGTTCCATTCCTTAGTGTTTATATCATATAGTCTATAGTATTATATGTGCAATAAAATATATCCTTATTCCTTATAAATGCAGAGTCACAGTGTATGATCGAATCTCAAAACATCTGCTGCAAGATAGTGTTAGGACAAGAGCATCTAGCTCTGGCAAAAGAAGTGAGCATTAAAATTTTAACAATTTAAAATGAACAATTAATGTTCAACTATCTACCCAAGCAATTAAAAAAACATTCAATCTCTATGTTCATTTTAATAAAATGTCCGTAATTTCCTGTCTTTAATTTTTCTCAGTAAATTAATGCCTATTTGAATAATTAACCTGATTGTTTTACATTCTCAAACAATTGCAAATCAATTTTATTGACTATGTATTTTCATTGTATATCTTTTAATGTTTCTTATATCATGTGCCCATGGTCTTTGGATTAATAAATTATAATAATAATGAGCTTAAAGCCATGAAGTGGGTCAACATCTAGATGTAGGGGTAAGCTAAAAGATATGTAGGTGGGTTTACTGGTTGAATGAGCCGTCATTGACAAATACTCTCACTTACTTACTCCCATGGCCATTTATGCCCTAGATGCCTCCTATTCTTTCTATCTACTGCATCCTCCTTGCTGCTGATTCTCATTCTCCCTATACTATCAATCAATACCTCATCCTTTTTTTGTCATTGAAAAATAGTGATAACAACTCAAGGTCATATTAATCAGCCCTGAGCTATCTTAATGATACATACATAAATCTAAGAATGTGCTCTGGTGTTGGAAGACTGCCAGCAATTTTGCCTCTCATTCATTGGACTCTTCTTTAAATTAAAGGATAGGTACCACTGTGGTCAGTTCAGGGATAGTCATTTTACTGAGTGCTTGACAAAGTTTATCAAAAATAGTAATGTGTTGTGGAAAGGAGGAAGAAAGTGCATTATTAACCCTTAAGGGTCCAAGGCAGTTTAAAACATATGTCATTCCTATGCCAAAATGTGATGGGACTGTACCTGTAAAATATTTGACTGGCTAAATTGTTCCTCATTAGGATTTCCTGGCAGGATTATTTAGCCATGGTGATAACTTTTACGTAGTCACCCGCAATGCCTCTCATCCGGGTCAAGGCGAATGATTATTCCTATGTAGATTTTTTGCACTATTCCTGGCAGGAACTCATTGAGAGTACCCCAGTCCATTACATTTCAGGTTGAGCAGTTTGAAAAAAATCAAGATCACTCTTAACATGTCTCTTGCATAGAGCAGAAAGATTAGGATACAATACTTTATTATATATGGCACCTACAACAATCAACAAATGGTGTTTTAACAACAAGTAAATACATAAGCACAATATTTACAGAAATCAGATTATGTACATACCTTGGCACTCCTTAATCTTATAGATGCAGCAAGCCTAATCCAGATGCATAATTCTCAAATTTAAATTCATGGAGAGCATTCTGTTTTCTCAAAAAGTAGGATCACTAGTTGTCGGTAAAAGTGAAAAGTTGATTATCTTCTCTAAATAATTTGGCAGTGAATTTTTGTAGAAACACAACTTTGTCTGTAATTGCCATGTATTCTGATTCTTTACTAGATGCAACAGAAGTCTTTGTTTGCTGGTTTCTCAAGATATGACTGCATCATCATCAATCAGCAATCTTAAAGTTGGTCTGACAGCTCTCCTATCTGCTAACCTTTTTTTATGTGACGAATTTCTTCTCTTTCACATCCTTTGTAACTTGTCAGGAATTCATTGTGGGCCGCCCCTTGCCCCATTTTTTCTTCAACCTCTCCTTCTATGATTGTTTTCATGAGGTTATCATTCCTCATAATGTGGCCAAATAAGTTGTCCTCTCTTCTCCGTAGTTCTTTTTTTGAAGACTTCTCTTCTCTCCCACTCTTCTTAGCACTTCCTCATTGCTTACTCAGCTTTACTTGTTCCATTTTATCCTCATCATTCTGCGACAGTACCAAATTTTCAATGCTTCCACTCTTGACTTCTCTTTCATTAATCTGAATCTCAGACATAATGATTAATATATGTACCATCTAAACTCCACTAATTCTACTATGGGAAATGCAGATGGTCTAATCGATCGTCACACATTCTTTCTCTTTTCTCTTCTCATGTCTGAACTCCCATTTTTCTCTGGTTTTTCCATATGTTAAATTTATTAATTATTACGTATTGGTATTAAATATATATTCCTCATTATCATAATTCCTGCTTATTTTTATGCAGTTAGTTTTACTTTCATATACCTTCTTTGTAATTTAATTCTTTTCACATCTTCTGTGGATATGGCTTCAACATAAGTCTTCTGCCTAAATATCTAGGTGGCTTTTTGAACAGTTTTCTCAGCTCTTTGTTTGGCCTTGTCCATATTACACATGTCCATACTCCTTCTCCATATTTCTTTCTTTTTAATGAGTGCAAATATTCAAATCAACTATATTTTTTTCAAATTCTATGAGTTCTCTGTTATTTTTCTTTGCAACCAAATTTCTGGATGATTTAACAGTATGTACAGTATAAATATTAATTTTCAAGCGTGGTGATGCATAGTGGTTTACACATGAAGTTCTACTCAACTTCATGAGGTTCTTTCACCTGCTGCTGGTCATGTTAGAATATTGGTCTCCTCTTATGATTTATTATTGTCATGGCCATATATGGTGGGGGAGGGATGTCATAGGGTTTAAAAGAACCTCTTCTTCCTATCCCTATCCATAATATAACCCCTCTCCAAAAACCAACACCTCGGCATAATTCTTTTTGGTTACTCTAGTGCAGCAGTTCCCAAACTTTTTCTTTCTGCGACCCATTTTAGCCCATACGTTTTAGCCGCGACCCCCTAAAAATGGTTGTCTAAGTTTAAGTACATAGTTCACTTTATTATTCGCACATCTCGCGACCCCTTTCCGAACGGCCCATGACCCCCAGTTTGGGAACCGCTGCTCTAGTGGATGTACTTAAATTGATTTGATATTTGTTTGTATCATAGAGTGAAGGGGTGATGCCTTGGCCACAATAGGGTAGTTTACTTCATCAAAGAAAATGAAAGGAATTGATTTCGATTCATTACCCACAGTTAGTATATTCATAATATACAAATTATTTGGTTTTAGAAATCCTAGTTTAGACGAATGGCAATGGTCAATTTTAACCGCATGTGAAAAAGGCCAGATTGGCTCCCATGCAATGCCACTCCACGTGACGTCACAGGGACCTAGTTTCTATACGAGTAGATAGGAGTTTTACATCGTCTGAGATTACCAATGCATGCATGACGCACACAGCTCAAGGAAACATCTCTTAATAATCACCTATTAAAACTGCTTATGGTCGGAAAGTTTCCTTCATTTGATAAGGTATTAATAATCCTTATTTAAGCCAAGCGCTACCTGCTAGCAGGGTACTCTGCTACCTACTAGCATCCTGCATTGCAACGGTGCACATATCCTCTTCCCAAGGTCACCTCACATGACGGCAGTTGGAACCAGAACGACGTTGCACGGGATTTTTCCCAGCATTCATACTTAGCCGTTGCGTTTTCACGTGCTTGAAATTTTTACTTTTCATTTAATCGCAAGAAATAGATATCGTCATTTAAAAATCTAAAAATGTGAAATGCTTACTCCAGGAGTAATAATCTTTTGATTTAGGCAATAAAAAAAATGGAAACGACCCTATTCTGACGGAGTATTTCAAAATATGTATTCCTCTACATCAGGGGTCTCCAATTTACTAGGCCATGAGGGCCACATTCCAAGTTCCGAATCGCCCCGCAGGCCGGATAGCAAATTTGCCGATGACTGAAGTATTCGATTCCAACGTCTACTGAAGTATCTGGTGGCGTATTTCTTATTTACGAATAGTTGAAGGCAACTTTGACGTGTAGTACAGCGCCGCAATGCTACTAGCGGCGTCTCACAGAGTTAAACGAGCGATAATCGCGCGCTACTTGAAACTAGTTCGTGGGCCGGATGGAAGCCCTTCGCAGGCCGGATCTGGCCCTTCGGGCCGTAGTTTGGAGACCCCTGCTCTACATCATAATGCCTACTTATCGGTGGCAGCAGAGATAAGTTCTCGCCTGCCAAATCAAAGGTCGCAGGTTCGAGTCCGGTCTGGTTAGGTTGTCCCGACCCAGCAAAGAAAAACTGATTTCCATCAGATTTGACACTGATTTCCAACAGGTTTGACGCACTGATTTCCTTTTCCTTTGAATCTGTTTTGAAAATTGAAACAGCTGGAAATGAGTTGGAAGACAGTTGGAAAGCAGTTGTGAAGGTCCAATATGGCGGCTGTTTTCCTACTCATTTTCATGAATGTGGTTTGACTCTGGTTTCCACTGTTCAACAGATTTGAATCCGGTTTCCCCATTTTTGCTATTTCGAATCTGTTTTCCACCTTCATACTGATCTGAATCTTGTTTGCAACTCGATTCTCACCTCCTTCGACCCACTGATATTAGTTATTTCCGCCAATTCGAAGTTTTGCAGATTATCTTAGCTGTGCTCACCCAACGTTTCTCACTTGAAAATACATAGTCATAAAATTTGGTAAATTTCTGTGACAGAACATTCTTGAAATCTCAATTTCATGCATTCCAACCTCTAAATAAATAATTCAATGCCGTGGATATATCCAGGGGATTGATTTTCTTGTGCGTTTAAGCGTTGAATGTCATGAAAACCCCAATGTAAAGGCCAAATAGACCTGTTTTTGGTGGTGTGATAATAATGAAGTAAATGCAGTTGGTTTTACCTTCATTTACTGGTATACCTTCCTACTTAGCCTCAATTAAATGTGTTGTATTTACATATGTGATTGTTTCTTTAAGCTACTATTCATTATACTTGGCTCAGCCACCATCACTATTGCTTATACGTAGGCCTATGTATTTCTATTTCTGTACTTCTGGCTCCATCTGGACCAATTCTGATTCTCTTAAGCACCTATTTCTATATACTATATTGAAGAGGAGGGGTGGCAAGCCATCAGGGCCTTTGTCCTGTGCTTACTTCAATGCACTCAATCTCTCAAATGTTCCTCGTTCCAATACACTGAAGGGAATCCATAGAGTTGAGGTTTAAGCATGCTTGAATAAAGCAAATAAACAGAACTCTAAATATTAATATAACAAGTTTAGTGCATGATAAATTAGAGTCGGTGTAGGCTTGGAAAACTAATATGACTTAATGGTGGATGTGGATTTTTGTTGTCGTTTCACACAAGTGGTAGGAGTCCTTTTCTAATTGACTCAGAAATGATACTCCTCAACTGAGGGTGCCAAAATCCCTGTTCCCATTATTTGAGGGTGCAAGGGTGCTCTGCTCGTCTTCCTTTGGGTAGTGCTGCCTTTTGGCAGTAGCTTGCACTAATCAGTGGTATGCATTATTGCCTCCTGGATCTCCTGATACACAATCCATATTTCCACATTATTATCCAAAGTTTCTCCCTATTTTTTGAGTCTTATACTTTGCTGAAGTCAATAAGTATGAGGAACAGATCCTTACTGTAATCTTAGTGTTTTGAGACTAGCTCATTAAGAAAATACATTTTGTATCTCATTGACAGAATTGCATTGCAAATCTCTCTCTCACCAGTCATACTTTTTTTTGTGAAAAATTATGCTGAAAAAAAATTGACCTCAGTCCTTGTATAATTTCCGCAGACTGCAGCTTAACATGAACCACAGATACCAAATTCCTTGTGTTGTTCACGAATGAATCCCTGGGTTGGGACACTCATATTGATTACCTTACTATGTACCTCAATTTCCTGTGGTATTACTTGATCAGGAGAATGTTTAACGTCACAAATAAAAGACAGCCATCAGCCCATATAATGTACACTTCAACAGGAGATTGAAATATTGCTAAGTCATCTAGGGTAATTCTCCTAAAGCTGAACGAATTCTCAAGTTGCAGAAATGGGCAATCAGAATAATCTGCAAGGTTAGAAAATAAGAAAGCTGCTGAACACTGAAAATTATGCCCCTATCTCATGTATCTATGTATGTACCATGCAATACATATTGTCTGTGAAAACTTTGAAGCTAGATTGTGTTTGAAGACCAGTCAAGATGTTCATAATTGTTGTACAGGAAATAGATCTCAATTTACTGTGTTAGTTTCTGAACGTGAACTTGTATTCCTGCTGGAAGATGATGGTGATAGCGTCAATCAATAATAAGACTTCACCTAAGTCCAATTGATGGTCATTTCATTTAAAGAATATCACATAGTGAGGTATTGTTGCTGAGAGGACACACATAAATATGTTTGGTTGCCAACCAGCGATAAAGAAGTTCCTAAGCATAGGACACACTCAGGGTAAGACTCTGAGAGAACAAAACTGAAAATTACAAATAACAACATACAGTTGCAACTCATAATCTCACCATGTTCGGCTAGGGGCCTATGTGTATGGGTTGCACATTTTTCAACGGTTTGCCTGGAAAAAAACGAACACTCATGTGTTTTTAGACAAAACTTAAGAGCTATTTCTTTGAAACATGTTTTTATACTGTCGATGAATTTCTTTCAAGTAGATATTAACTAAAATGATGAGTAATGTAAAATCTCAGGTGCTACTTTAATGTAATTTACTTCTGCTGGGAACTTTTGTTTCATGTGCATTCTAATTTCTTTTGATGGGTCTTATATGTCAAGCTATCATATCAACAGAGCCAATAAAAATATTGCTATGTATTATTTTTACAAAGTAAAATTGTTTCAATATTAGTTAAAAACAAATGTTACCGAGCGTCTTCATTTTCTAACGAGCTGATGATTGTAAGGTGATGGAACAAGTTCTGAGCAATGGTTGCATCCCCAAAAAGGAGGAATGCATTCTCATAACCTTTCTTTAATGAATCCTGCCTGTTGAGCTCTTATCATCTCCTCTGGTTGTTCCCAAAGTGTATTTAGCTCAATTTTATATATTGTATTAATGAATGATATGTCTGTATAGTTTTACCATTCAACTTATCCTTTCCAACGTAACATCATAATTGCCACTTCTTTCCATTCCCTGAGCATTTTTTCAGTCCTCCACTCTTTAATTGTTAATCTGTTTAGGAACGAGATTACTTTCTCCATTTTCTATTTACTTCATTGGTATCCTGCCCTCACCTGGCGCATAATATAAGGAACTCCCAATACATCTTGTATGAATCTGTTGAAATGTAAACACAATGGCTTTTTAACCGAGATTTTGATTACTTGCCGAACTTAATGCATGCATTTAATATTCCTTGGCATTATGTAATATTTATTGCTCTTGAATCTTCTGTGTATTTGAGTTTATTAATTGGAAACTAGAGTCAAGTCATTGATATAGTGTGTACTTGCTGTTTAAAAGCCTTTGCATTTTTGGTGAGCTATCTCTTAATTACATGTCAAGGATTCATTCAAAATATCTGAGGAATTTTAGAAGATATTAGTTCCTCATACTTATTTTATTTGAGCCTGGAGAGGATATTTTGTGAAGTTGGAGCTCTTCTATTTTTATTTCATAAGCAAATTTTTTCATTAAACTTAGCTTTTAGATTTCAAGGTGTGTATAGTTATTTTTCCACAAACAACTGAAATGGTGGCTTTCAGTGGATACAGTGATGGAGTTAAGGTTGAAAAATGAATAGACATTATATAGGTAAGCGATTTTATTACTGTAGAAGAAGAATGAATTTTCGATACAAATCGAAACCATTTATATAGTAAACTATATCCATTTCACCAACAAACTGTCAATGCAGCAAGGAGGTACAAAATACGGAAAGTTGGTATATTACCTTCAAAAGAAATTAGTAGACATGTTATAGATAAAGGAATACAAAAACAGAGTAAGAACATAATAGCATGTTTATGGTAACTTTGACATCACTGGCACCAAAAAGCATTCCCATGTAGCTGAAGGATTTCATGCCGTTCTAATTGATGTTTTCATTTGTTTGGCATTATTCATTCTTAACAAAACATTTTTTGGAAGCAAAATGTTATAGTTGTGTTACAATGCACTACCTTCTCTTAAAAGCATGAAATCCATAAGTATCCATGGAAAATTCTGGTGGTTTTTCAATTTCGTCCGAATGGCATTTTATTTTAGGTAACCCATTGTTATTTGTGCTTAAAAATTTCATGAGAAAAAGAAGGCAAATAAATGGCTGCACTAAGTACTGTTGCACTTAAATAAAAAAGATTTGAAATTACGGACCGTAGCAAAAAGTTGCATTTTTCTGGGTCCTCATTAAACCAAGAATTTAATTTGAGCATTGAATTTCAGATTAACTTCATGCAACTGTCATAAGGTCGGTGCATCTCAACTCGAGTGCTCTGTAACTGGGCTAGTAATTAAATTAATTGGAGAAATGGCCAGTTGATGATCTTTCATAAAATATTTACACCGGAAATTCTGACAATTTTGGTAGTGAACCAGGCCATTTAATGTGCCCACAATTTGTCGTCAAAATTATTTCTTTTGCCATCTTAGTCAAAAAACAGCCCCGTGCGAGCATAATTTTCCCTTCGGCGACCTCTGCTAAAGAAAAATCTCCGCACAACCAGATATTCTCCAACCGGGCTTATTTAAGGTTTAGCTCCGTCCAGAAAAATTGTCCCTTGCACTCCATCTGCTCCTGCCATCTTAACTTGTGATGTCCGTAGGCCAAGCCCTTTTTTAAAAAAAACAGTGGCACCAGGAACTCATCTCTTGAAAAACAAAACAAAAAAACCCACTGAGGTTTTTCCTTCTCATTTGTCACGCGTACAGACGCTTTCGATTGGGGGGTGGGAGGGGGGCTTTTGGTGCCCTCCCTGCGCCTTAGAGCGCGTCCACCTGCACCGTGTCTCCGTGAACGATGAACGCCGGCGTCCTGAACGGGGTCTTCACCTTGAGCGCTTCTTCCCTCAGCGCCTGCAAGTACTGCGACTCCTTCGAGTTGATGAACACGGAGAGGTTGGGGATGGGCGCAGCGGACTGCACGATCCCCGCCGGGATGAGGGCCTGCGGCGGCTCCCGGTTGCCCAGCTCATCGCCCGTCTGCGGAGGCTGGAAGAAGAGGGAGTCTGGGCTGGCGACGGCGGTGGGGAAGTCCAGCACCGTGATGAGCTGAGGGCTGCCCGCGGGAGGGGCGCCGGGCTTATCCTGGTCTGCGTCGGTCACGGGCTCCTGCACGGGGGTGACTTCCGTGACTGCGGTGGTGGAGGGGGTGGTGGGGGCGGCGGCGGGCTTGGCCTGCTCCTGAGGCACTGCGAGGGCGGTCTGGTAGGAGTAATGGGGGTAGAAGTACGGGGGGAAGGCGTAGGGAGCGTAGGAGGGCTGGTAGAAGGCTGGCTCCACGCTGGCCACAGCGTAGACGACGCGGACGGTGATAGGGTAGTGGATGGCGTAGGCGGAGGAAGCTGGGACGGGTGCGACGAGGGCTCCCACGCTCATGGGCATGCGGACGCCGGGCTGGTGGTCCACGGTGAAGCCGGAGGGGAAGGCGATGCTGGCCTGGGGGGAGTCGATGACGAGTGGCTGACGGAGGATGACCCGCACTCCGGGGGTGACGCCCTCGGGGTCAACGGGTGCGTGTGGGTCCAGGATGCGGACGAGCCCCCCGGGGACCACGTAGAGGGGCGTGGGCGCCAGGGAGGGTGCGGCAGCGAAGGGCCGCTCCGGCAGGATGGTGAGTGGGTGCGGCAAGGAGTAGGGGCTCTGCGAGGTGAAGCGGACAGAGCTGGGCGCAAAGAAGAAGGCGTCGCCGTCGGCCGAAGCGAGGACGGTGAGCGCCAGGGTCAGGCACCACGAGACCGCCATCTTTTCCTATGGGGGAGAGAGAGAGAGAGAAAATACGTGCTTAGTACATATATAAATTAGGGATGGTCGGATACCTCGGATCCAAAGTCGTGAAAGACATCGGATCTGGATCCGAAATTTTAAATAATAGCTTCAGTGAATGCAACGCCCCATAAGGGTGGAAAGAGTTTCGATTCTCTCTTCGAATGTGCCGTCGCATGCGATTCTTGACCTACGCCACTGGTCAGTGGTTAATCCGAAGATTTTTCCTATTTTCATTTCCAAACGCAATCGTAACAGTTTAGGTCCTGAGCATGTAAAGATGTTTAAAAAAAAACTTGAAAGCCTATAAAAATATCAAAATGTGTATAAAAATCTAGAAAGTATTCCTTCGATTGTACGTACCCAGCGTAAACTTGAATAATTACTTCGTTTAATAGCAGGAATTTGAAAATGCACTTGGATCCGAAAATATCCGATCCGAAAAATCCGGCTCCGAAAATCAAGGATCCGATCCGAATCCGGATCCGAAAAAAATCCTGGATCCGTCCATCCTCAATATAAATAATGACAGGGCAAAATCATTTAGAAATCAAATTTCTCTACGAGTTAGGGCTTTCGTGAACTCAATACTGTACCATCACTCTAGTGGCAGTGGCTGGTTTGGGGGGAGGGCGTTGAAATAATATCTGAATGAATTGTTTTTTGCAAACTTCACGTCAATTAGTAAGGTAGGCTTGAGTGTTTGTTTTATTAATACGTATTTAGTCGGAAGGAAATTGCGTACACATCCAGTGATTATTTATTTCATGTAATATTCGAGCGAAGTAAGTTAAGACAATCTGGAAAGTTTATTGAATAAGGTGTCGGGAAAGTTGGATCTTCTCAACTGGCACGTGATCGAGGGCCACTAAGAATTGTGCCCTGATCCTTTTTAAATATTTTACTCCGTGGAAGGATATTTTTCATAATTTAATGATTGTAAATGCTCTAATTTGAAGACATCAACTTCTCAGATTTACGACTTTTTTGTTTTTAAATGTAAAAAGATGTATTGCTGGCACCATAATTTAAGTTAGCCACATAAAATTACGTCATGGTTTGAAAAGTCTTTGTTTTAAATACAGAGGCTGGCTGGGAATACTTTCCTTTTACGGTTAATGTCTGATCATCTGGTTTATAGGCATCAATATCTCACATTTACAGTCACCAAGAGCCAGGGAAACGTAATGGATAGTTCGAACTTCAAGCGGCAGGACTGAAGGCCCGAGCTCAAAATTCGCCTTACTGCGGGATACGTCATCACTACTTGAAGGATGGAATACTGGCTGGCTGTGGAAAGTGAGCATCTTCTCTATAATTTTTTTTGTAACTTTGTTGTGAACCTATTGATTTTCAGCCATTGACGCCGTAGTGGTACATTGCAAATGAAGAAGTCTATGGATGGCGGTATCCTAATGATTATACAGCCCTCGTGGCATACTGTTTCCTCTTGCGGTTGTCGCTTTTACACTTCCTCCGGTGTGCTGCTGCCGCTGCCCGTTTTGTTGATATCAAGATGGCGAACATACGCGTTTACAGTCGCTCTAATTGTGGAAATGAAAATGTTACGTGAGAAAATGAAAACGTTTTTTTCTTTGTTTATTAAAAAAAGGCTGATAGTGCAGGGGCGGATCACGGTCGTTGTTTTGACGTTTCATCACTTTCCGCTGCGCTTTAGTGATATGAAATGCCTATCAGCGATAATACGTCTGTGGTCTGATATGCACTGACAAGTTTCTTTTTGGTATTCATAATTTATTTTTAAAAATTGTTTTCTCTTGATAGTTAAAGAAAAACTTTCATTGTAGAGCCACGATAACGATTGCCAAAAATTTATTGAAACCAAAATATTAACATTCAACTTATAATTAGTCCAGAAGAAGTCAATTTTTAATGATCCGAATACGTTTTATCGAGCGTCTTTTATTATCTCCGTCAAGTGTTGATGCTTGCCGTTATGCTCTTTGATTCAATGGACCAAGAACAGTCGATCTTTTCCGATGCCTCTAACTCACGTCGAGGCAGGATTATGCGTTGGGTAACTCGTTTTCCGCAAACCTGTTTCTGTCATTTCATCTGCCGTCAGGTTTCAGTCTTTTTTTGTGAGGTGTTGTTGGGACAAATTTACTTCGCTATTGTGCGTGCGTGACTTGTGTGCGGAGTAGTAAACCATCGTTTGGAAGCGATAAATCGTATCCTTCGTGAGTTACGCCGTCAATACGTACTTGAATTAGATCGCGTGAATCGCTTGTGAATAAACTGGAATGTATTTTTTTCGACCTAGTTGCCGCGGTGTACACTTTCGTGGTGGAAGAAGACAAAAGAGGATGAAAACGAACTTGCTACTCGCCATTCAAGTTCGGTCCGGCTTCAGATTTTCCGTTTTCCAGCAGACGTTTTTCTTTGCCGCCCTGCCAAAATTCTTCTGCATAATGGTCAGGGACGCATATGTTTTCTTAAACGTTTTTATATGCAACTATCGCCAGAATGGTTAACAGCTCAATTCGCATATTTAACTTATTCTCAATGTATATAGCGCAAAATAATTTAGCCTCTGTATTGATACGACCCAGGTGTTGGCATTTTAAGTTGTCTCTGTCACCGAAGTGAAACAAGGTTATTAATTCATACACTAGTGTGGATTGAAACTGAGGTATATTTAAACGCGAATATCTGGAACTTCCAACCATAGACGATGGATTACTCCCAGGTGTCTATTAACTATCTATTGATTTTAGTGTATCATGCATGATAGAACGTGTTTGAGTTCCATTTGCTTCATTTCATTTATTTAAGAGCCATTATTTGAAGAAAATAGCCCGCATCATCTTTCATTGATGCCATCATTTTGGTTCGAGGGACAAAGGAGTGAAAAATACGTTGATTTCCATGCTCTGTTGTCTCGCTAAGTTGTCCGCAATGAATAAGTAGAGTTTTTTTTTTAATTGAAAACTGATACCTGTACGTTGCGAGCAGTGTGGGTTATTTTATCGGGTCGATATATGGTCTATAACGAGGCCTATAGCGTGCGTTCTGATGTGAGTGAATGCCTCACAACTGCTCCCCGTCTGAATTTCCCGGCCTGACTCGAGCAACCTTGCTCTGGTAAATCAGGATGCCGAAGAGAGGTTGGAAGGAGGAGGAGGATGAGGGGGGGGGGGCTGCTGGAATTCTGTGGCGGGGGAGTTTGAATCGGAGTGGGAGTGGTCTCGGCAAAACAAAAGACTAACGAACCCGACCAGATCGACTGGCCGTGTGAGAGGGAGGAGGAGGAGTGTGGCCTCCGCGCACGGACGAAAACCGTGGAGCCTCTGTGGTGGATTGCACGCACGGCGCGAACATGTCGAGAGGAGAAATGACGATCTATAAAAATATTAACGAACAAATAAAACGTAAGGGTCACTATTTGTAATACCCATATACCGATGGCGGCACTCATTCTAGTATACGCGTCCGTTAAAAATTTTCAAATCTCGCATGACGTCATCGCCCCAATAGTTAATAATAGGGATGGTCGGATCGGATACCTCGGATCCAAATATCCGCGGATCCAAAGTCGCGGAAGACATCGAATCTGGATCCGAAATTTTGAATAATAGCTTCAGTGAATGCAACGCAAATGCAATGCATAAGGGTGGAAAGAGTTCCGATTCTATCTTCGAATGCGCCGTCGCATGCGATCCTTGTTCTACTCATGAACCGTTTTGTTTGAAAGCTCTCGCAGAGGTTACGCAGGAGAATTTCAGCCGTGGAAAATAAAAAAGGCAAAATACGACTGGTACATAGCGTGGATTTTCCCAAGAGATTGAACAATCATCGGGGGAATCTCAGCGTCAGGAATTTGAAAATGCATTTGGATTCGAAAATATCCGATCCGAAAGATCCGGCTCCGAAAATCAAGGATCCGATCCGAATCCGGATTCGAAAAAAATCTCGGATCCGTCCATCCCTAGTTAATAATTTATATATATTCGCCCTAGATCTCTCAAGCGGATTTTTTCGTAAAGTTACGAGTCTAATTTTTCTCTATTTTTTTACCGGCCTGAAGAGGTGATGGGGAATTGGGGTTGGTAGAAGGGGGAGGGTGAAAGTAAATGGGGGTTGGAGGAGCAGCCGGTTAAAGGCATGGACGAGATTACACAACAAGAAGAGAGGTAAGAAAGAGTCGACGGAGCGACCGCAGGCGCGGCAAGGACTCCGGCTGTCCTTGCTCTTCTGCCTCCCCCCTTCCACTCCTCCCCCCTCCGCTTGCTTCCAAATTGCTCCCCCCACCCTTCCCCTCCTCCCCTCCCTCCAGTCCACACCCAGGTGGTGCTCATGTCGCTTCCTCACTTGCAAGCTTCCGCTCCGCCTCCGTCCATGCGACATTTCCCCAATCACCACTCCTCTCCTAACGTATCAACACCTTGAAAACTGTCCGTAATTGTGTATTTTTGTCACGCTAACATTTATTATTTTTATAATCATTTATATATATATATATTTTTTAACCTTTATCTTGGCCTCGTTTTATTCATGTTGAAAAAGTTCTTGGAGTTTAGATCTATGTATGTTAAACAAAAAAGTTTTAGCAAACGTTTCTGTTAATTTTAAACTATCATCAGGGATTAGCA
Organism: Ischnura elegans; assembly: GCF_921293095.1. Classification (NCBI taxonomy): domain Eukaryota; kingdom Metazoa; phylum Arthropoda; class Insecta; order Odonata; family Coenagrionidae; genus Ischnura; species Ischnura elegans. Next base: position 115,752,851 of record NC_060251.1, on the reverse strand, counting down.
TTGCACATATTTATTGATTAGATAATTTTTTTCCTTATCTTCACCTCGTTTAATTTATGTTAAAATAGTTCTTTGAGTGTAGGTTAATGTATGTTACGCAAAAAAGTTTTTGCCAACGTTTCTGTTTATTTTAAACTATCATTAGCTTAGCTTTGCCCATATTTATTGATCATTTATTATTACGCTATTTGTTTATTTTTTATGCTGTCTACTGCTACCTCCGAAGTTAATAAAAATGATGACTGATACGAGAAAATTTGAAAGTTAATGAATAAATTCGTCTATAATGAAAGATTTCAAAGCATTCATACAAGGAAAAAAAATTTTTTTATCACTCACGTTTCCTGAATTGTACATGAAATTGACTAATAAAATAATGGCCGATTTATGGAAAAATATGCAATAAATATAAATTAGGATTAAGAAAAAATTAGCTTTACAACTTTGGGGCGTTCTTCGAAAAAAATAGCATGGACTGGATGCCATCTATCATTCTTCAGCAGAACTATAACAGCAGGCAGCCGCACTCAAGGTATTGGAATTGAGTTGAGTTTTTTCTTAGCGCATCTATTTCTTTTTTAGGGTTTACTCCTCAATTCCGTTTTACATTCACCATATATTCCATTCTGAGATATCTTATTTCACGGTTAGAATTAAGGAATTGAGTTTGAGTTATTTCTTAGCCGCATCGATTTATTTTGCACGGTTTACTTCTCTATTCCAAATTATACCCACGTTATTTTCCATTCAAAAATGTCTTCTTGAGTTTCTTCCACGATTCGCTGTTAGAACTAGCAAAACACTGTTGCAACGCGCATGAAAATAAACGACGTCGAAAGTGTGCGTTCAATAGATTCACGCTAATATTCCCGTTCATTAATGTAATCGACCAAACCCTATCGCTAATTTTCGCGGAAACTTCAACAAGCTCCACGCAAATTTGAAAAAAATAAATTGACCTTCAGCACCTAACTATGGATCAATCGCCCTCTTCTGGTCTGGTTAACACTTAACGTCCACATCTTCGGAGAATTATCTCTCCCGATCAATTTTCTTCCGTAAAAATATCGATCCAAGAAAGGATCACAGTGATGAAAAAAACTTGACGATCGCATTCTTCACTAGTTTGTTTTTTCAACGGATTATAATTTCGCTCTGTCAAAACCCAGTTATTACTTAGTAATACCTCTCGGAAAAACGAATGACGGTCGATAATTTCATCGACTTTTTTCAGTTGTGTTGTCATTACTAAAGCCATCCGTTAAGCAACTTCAAGTATTACATATTTGTCGACAAACGAAGTGTTGATTGTTTTTCAAGAATATCTTCATTCGCTAAATAATTTTCGTCGCTCTTGTTAGTTGTCATTTCATTGAGACAGGAAATAGAACGAAAGAAAACATTTTCAACATGAAAAAATCAGTGTAGTATAGAGTATTCCTGGCATAAAAAAAACCTTGGCAAGGGCTTGGTTCTTATGAGTAATTCACTAGCGCTCGCTACTTCCATTCCTGTTCCATTTTCATGCCATATTAGGGCAGTCTTAAAGGCTCAGGTTCCCTCACCTACTCCCCTTGAGTAAATATGGACAAAGAGTTTGCCTCGGATCGCATATTTACATTTTAAAACTGTGTTGGCTTTTGCCTTCTTTAAAGCCCGTGCGAAACCAGTAACGACCATGTGATCTCATGCTCATACTAATGAGATATATATATTTTACCAACAATCCTTAGGTTGAACGAGATGGATTATTCCTGTGAAATTAGCACTCTTGGCTGTTCTGCTCGTATTTTCTAGTAAATATGTAATTTACCTCTACAGCCTTTATTTTCTGACGTTTGCTTTCCAACAAATTCGTTCTTTTTTTCTCGCTGCAACGCACGGAGGAATAATCTCTTCCATCGTTCGACATTTTATTCCTGGCACATAAATGTAAGTCTAGCGTGTTAGATTAAAGCAACGGCATACTCAGTATGACTTAAAATGAAAGTTCGGATGCTTCAGTATTGTTACAGCTACGTTTTGACATTGATGCGTGTGATTTCTTTAAATATTTACTTTAATTACTTTTTATACCGATGGCTGGGTTATTGATGAATTTAAAGATTTACAGAATAATATGGCAACATAATTTAATATGATTTGTGTAACACTGCTCGATATTTTTTTAGTAGGATACAACTAGTACCAAATTTTGTAAACCAATATTATGCTCAATTTAAATGTTTTGCATTGTTTGCGTATAGTCATCAAAACCAAATGTAATTGAATTATTTTGGACAGTAGAGAAATAAACTGCAAGGTTTTCTGTTGAAGTCACGTAAAACTCGCCAGTTTGTGATGAAGATAATCTCTCCCCTAAGTAATATTAAACAGCTCCTCTCAAATGAACGAATTCGATAGACATGCATGGAAATTGGTTTACAGGTTAGATCAAATCTTTCATGGATGTTGCGCAAATTATTGATTGAGATGAGCGATTCCAACACATGGGATCCATTGATAAGGAATTAATCAGTCTCGCGTTAATAGAGTTTGACTGCTTCCAGCACCTTAAGTTGATGAAATTGATTGAAACTCTCGCTATACTTTTTACCTTTTGGTCGTGATTGTGCCCGATTACTCCAGTCGGAGCGTATCCAGTTCATTATTCACGCGACTTGCGTGGAGTTCCTTCCTTCCCCCTCATTGCTCCTGCCTTTTCGCTCGCGGGGAGAGAGTAATTGATCGAGTCGTTTAATAGCGGAGGAATTACGTGACCCGGTGCTCGACTTAAGTGGGATCCATTCCCTCGCCGCGGCCACCTCATCTCCTCTGTTTGCGGTCGCAGCCTTCCAGCCAAGTCGAGTGGGTGGACAATTGAGTGGTAAAGTCGTTGACGTCACACATCGCTAGGCATTTGTTTATTTTTCTTCCAAAAACATCTTTTCCGCCTATCTTAAAGCATTGAGTGAAAGAGTAAAAGTGAAAGTCATTTTTCCTGTCTCGCCCGCGAGGTTGTTACGTCAATTACCGAAATCTATCCAATCGATTTGGATCTCCATTTACCAATGAATGGTTTTTTGAATTATAAATCGTCTAATTCGGCTTATAAATACATATATTAAATTGATGTGAGCATCAATTATTAATTTGGATATGCAATGTACACTATGCATGCGCCCTGTCTAGCGGTGGATGGATTCATTTTGGTAGTACAGGGTGGTTTATTTTCTGTTCACGAATATGTTTTTTAATGTCCAAAGAAAAGCTAATGATGACGGAATTATTTTTTCACTCCTAATTCTCACAAAACTACAGCCAATATCCTTACTCTTATAGTAAAAAATAATGTCTTACATTTATAACTAGAATGCACTAGCTTAAACTATTATTGAACGCACATTTTTAGGCCAAAGAAATTGTAAACACTTGAGTTTTCCTTTGAAAAAGGTTTGTGAATATTTTAAAGGAAAATTACCATAAGAGATGAGCAGGAGCCAAGCCCTGTTGGGACTCTTTGGCTTGTCGGCATCTTATTAGTGTGGTAAAAAAGAGAGGTGTTAGATGTGCTAAAGATTCCACACACCCCACTTGATGTGACTTCCATAAGAAAAGCGTCGAGATCGTCATTACGAGTTTGAAAAAAACCAATTAGCCTTTCACTCCGCCGAGAGCGTCTTTGTTTGCGTGGACCGTGTCGGGGGCGGGGGGGGGGGGGGGCAAGGGGGAGGGTGGAGGGAGGGAGGGAGTTGGTCCCGGGTGGGAAAAGCAAAAGCAGAAGAAGGGTGAGGGAGGAAGGAACTTTGGGATAAATACGGCCTTGAGATGGTCGACGTTCACTTTCTTCTATCGTCCCATCTTGCATAATTTAGACCACCTCACCCATCTCTCTTACCATGCCGTGTCGGGGATGAGCTCGTGGGAAGAGAGCAAATAAATGTACGATTCAACACTTTCTCGGCGAATAGAATGAATGGAATAAGGTGGTCTCCTATAATTTTATTACTGCCTAAATCGAAAGATTATTACTCCTGGAGTAGGTACGTATTTCACGCTTTTAGATTTTTAAATGACGATATCTATTATTCGCGATTAAATGAGAAGTAAAAGTTTTCAAGCGCGCGAAAACACGACTGCTAAGTATGAATGCTGGGAAAACTCCGTGTGACGTCGTTGTGGTTCCCGCTGCCGCAAGTGAGGTGACCTTGGGGCGAGGCTTTGGGCGCTGATACGATGCAGGATTCTAGCAGGTAGCAGAGTTCCCTGCTAGCAGGTAGCGCTTGGCTTAAATAAGGATTATTAATACCTTATCAAACGAAGAAAACTTTCCGACCATAGGCAGTTTTAATAGGTGATTATTAAGACATGTTTCCCTTAGCTGTGTGCCTCGTGCATGCATTGGTAATCTCAGACGATGTAAAACTCCTATGTACTCCAATAGCTAAGTCCCTGTGACGTCACGTGGAGTGGCATCGCATGGGCGCCAATCTGGCCTTTTTCAAATGAGGATAAAATTGACCATTGCCATTCGTCTAAACTGGGATTTCTAAAACAAAATAATTTGTATATTATGAATACACTAATGGTGGTTAACGAATCGCAATCAATGCCTTTCGTTTTCTTTGATGAGGGAAACTACCCTATTCTCTAGGGTTTGCACGCGGGTAACAAAATACAAGGGAGCCAATCAAAAAGTAACAACTCCGCTGGCGAGACGGAAAAAAATGACTAAACTTTCACTTAATACATTAAGATAGGTCGAAGCGGTGTGTTTGTAAGCCTTAAATTTTCTTACTCGCGCGCAAACCCGAGAGAAGTACGATAAGCAAATACTAGCATACTACGGCTACCGTAGTATGAATGGTAGCTATGAATTTCCAATATTTTCAAATAATATTGAAGTTTGGATTACTGAACAGCTTCTTGAGCGATCTTTATTTGCGTAGTGTATTTTTAGATTTCTATGTGAAACATCTTGCTCGGGTAGAGTATTTCCGACTATAGCGTGATTATTTTCACGGCCTCGCCCGCCAGAGAATCGACCAACTTTCTCGTATTTTTGATGGGCACGTTTACGATGTCACGGATCTAGCCAGACGCCTGCCGCTAAATTCTGATCAAGAAACTCCACCTTGCGATCGACAGCGATATCATATATGAATTTCGTCCCCGTCAAAATGTTTCGCATATTTCTCTCACCCTGCCATCATTTTATGGGAATGAATTTTTCGCCCTCGTCATGCCATGAAATTCGATATCCGTCGGTCAAAAATACGTAAGGAAAAACGGTCAAACGTTTGCTATGAAATATCTGAGTTAAAAAGCTATAGGAGTATGTTCGTGGATGTGGATCGCTTGAGGCGATGTAGATCGCGAAATTGTCGGTGTGGATTATGGACGCGGATATCCGAGAGAATACTGAACTGGAGATTATCAGAATTAATGATTCGGTAAGAAACTCGAGAGGAGCCCATATGTATGTAATCCCGATAACCTAGCGAAGGTGCTGAGATGCGCGTTAAAAATTGGCAAACCGTGTCCGAAAGAAGGTGTTCACTGTCGAGAAAATAGTGCGGTTCTCTTAGCTCCGTTTATCTGTCGTTTTCAGATGCCGGCTTATGGAGTTGACTGGGTTTGGCATTGGACCTGGTAGCTTCTTGTTATTTTGGTCAGGTAGTAGAAAAAGTTGTCAGTGCATTCTTCATGATTTCAGCAATATTTCTGGAGTTAAATGATAGATAAGCTTAAGAGGAGGGTTAGGGTATGTAGTGATAGTAATTTAGCGATATTGCATCCGTTACTGACGTCAAAAATAATTGTTCAAATTACATAAAATTAAAATCGATATTTTTACACTGTATGTCTCGACTAATCGACCTTAGGCATAAATGGAATAATGCGTAAATAATGACTAGATGAAATATATGTGAAGAAATTGCAATATTTTCCTTGAATGATATATTATTGAATTTTAATTAAGATAGCATATGAAGCAATCCATATTAGTAATTACTCATTGCAAGACCAGTCCGGTAGATAAAATAAGCTTACATAGGTGCATGTAATTCTTGCTACACATTAATGGCATAGTTGTGATAAACCATTTAAAAAAATAGCCTTTAATTAATCGTTGATAATTTAATTAACTTTTGAATTTAATCTTTACTTTTTTAGAATTTTTATCCATTAAAATTTTAAGTTAACTGGATAAAAAATAATGTCAGTTAATTTTTGGGCGTTAAATTTTGTTAATCTGATCGTGTTGGGCATGAAGCTTGTCCGACAGCCAAAGGGGAAAGTGAATCGGTATCTGAGAATAGTAGAGTGCAAAAATGCAATGAATAGGCCGAGACATATGAAGATCAAATGGATCGACCGAGTTAGTAACGAGGAAGTCCTAAGAAGAGTAGGAGAGAAGAGAAGCCTCATGAAAACCTTAGCAAGAAGACGGAACAACCTTATGGGCCACATCTTGAGACATGATGGCCTGATGAAGACAATCGTCGAGGGACAAGTGGAAGGCAAGAACGGGAAAGGAAGACCTCGAGCGAAATATTTGGAACAAGTAAAGAAGGATTTGAAAGAGAAGAAATACGTAGGTGTGAAAAGATTAGCTGATAGGAGAACTGAGTGGAGAGCTGCGTCAAACCAATCCTAGGATTGTTGACCAGTGATGATGATGAAAAGAAGTCAAGAGTGGAAGCATTCGAAATGTGGTGCTACCAAAGAATGATGAAGATAAAATGGATTGACCGTGTAAGTAACGAGTAAGTGCTAAGAAGAATGGGAAAAAAGAGAAGTCTTCTAAAAACCTTAAACAGAAGATGGGACAACTTAGTTGGCCACATTTTGAGACACGCCGGCCTGATGAAGAGTGTAGTTGAAGGACAGGAAGAAGGGCAAAGGACGGCCCCGAATGAGTTACATAGGACAGGTTATAAATGATGTAAAAGAGAAGAAATACTTCGCTATAAAAACGTTAGCAGATAGGAGAGAGAAGTGGAGAGCTGCGTCAAACCAATCTTAGGATGGTTGACTCTTGATGATGATCCGAACAAAAGCAGGGTTGAGTGGACTGTCCACTCGATTTACCGAACTTACCGAACGGAACGTATTTTCGATCGTTCTTTCGGACGAGAATACACGAGACCACTCGAAGACAATGTACGCGTGATGGCACGGATGCCTCCTCTGCGACATCGTGCTACCCATATCAGGGTGAGGAGGTTACTTAATGAGTATTTTTTTGAAGTGACTGAAAAAATAACTTGTAACGCAAAAGTTACTCATTAAACTTTACATTTAATCAGTTACTTCTTCAGGAAGTAATTTTCGAATTTATCCAGGTAATTTTTGCCGAGATTAACATTAGTTTTAATCAGTTAATATTTTAGGCGCAACTTTCCCAGTCATGACTATGGCAAGGAATGCCCACGCGGAAATCAAAATAAGCAGTCCATAGAATCCAAGTTTAGCATTACATTGTGATGAACGCTGCCGAAAAGCAAGGTTTAGACCCCCTTTCTCACACTCACCTCAGCCAAGCGTTTAAAAATTCAGCAGTGGGTCGATTTAAATGTTTCAATCCTGCTCGGGTGCAGAGCGGAACGACCGGGCATAAATTGTTCTATTTTCCTCGGGGGCCGAAAGGCAATATCGTTGCCTTTTTTCCGGCGAATTATCATGCATCGCATCTCGTTCCCTTCTTTCGAATCCCACGGCTTTTATACGGTCCGATTCTTCCCTCTATGCCCTTGAATTTTCCCTCTTAATCGCATGCCGATTGCGGCCGAGGCGATGCGATGTCTTGTTTTAGAAACAGGTGTAAGGAGCCAATCGCCTTGTCCTTGCAGGTGCTATTATCGTCACCATCAGGACATGTGACGCAGGTATTTTAGAAACAATCATTGCCCGACGGGTGATGAGGATAATTTTAATTTCAAGCATAAGCGACGAAATTGACGAAATTAATGGCGTTTAGAGGGAAAAATCGCTAAAACTATGCTTCCCTTGGTATTCAATCGATCAGGGAGGATGTGATTACGGTCAATATTTTTTTGCAAGGATTAAGGAGATACTCCATCATTGTATTATCTTGTTAGGTTGAATGATAATATCGATATCGTTTCCAATGTTTGACTTTTCGTCATAAGCAAGTTGCATACATGTCAACGCGGGTTTTTGAGTCGACTGAGAGAAATTAAGCGTGGAGTTCATTATCTAATTCAAGGCGTACAGTCATAAATTCAGGATTGTGTGACTTAAATCATAGACAGAATAGAGTAATATATACAGATATGCACTTACTTAGTACTTCTTTGGATTCGAAATATATAACAATTGAAATAATTCGAAATAAAAATCGAAATAAATACCGTGGGAATGAAATTTTCAGGGCTGCTTTGTCTGTCAGAGGGTTTGATTTGAAAAGATTAACCATGCTTGAGACATCGTCTGAAATAATGCCGTCGTGCGGAAAATTAGGTAGGATTAATTGCATTATATCTCAAGGAGATAGAAACGGAGGTCACGAGGAACAATGCCGGTTGATACGTGGGAAGTGGATGTCGTTGAATAATTGTCTGTGAACAGCTTAATATATTAATCACTCCTGAAACTTGAGTGAGTTAGAAAGAGGCGCTAATGAAAGTTTTAGGTACAAAGTTTACCGCAGTATGTATTTTACCGTGTAAATTTGTAAACTTTAAAGAGACAGGTTGAGGTAAAATAAAAAATAAGTGCATCCAAGATGTTCAAATAAATGTCATGACTATTCTGCTAAATATTATTTTTAGATTATTGTGCTTGTAAAGTTGAGAATGCTAAGACCTGTTTCCGCGATTTATAATCCACTTCATACTTAATGCCATACGCTTCTAAATTGAGATATCAAAAATTTGAGTCGAAAGTCACGTCGAAATAACTGCCTTTTCGACGGCTCGATCTCCATCTCTGTTGCCTTGGCAACTCCTGCCGCTTGAATCGATGTGTGCACCTCGATGATCGGTCTTGAGACTTCGGCCATGGCCGTGACAATCTCCCTTGTTTAAGTCGAGGAGAAATGAGACATAAATTTGCCGAGAACTCCTGGTCGTAAATTCAAACTGACCAGATTACCGGTGCATAAAAAACGAATAAATTATACTTGCGAATGAGTGACTGGAAAATAAACAAAGGGAGTTGGAGGTAGAAATAGAATCAGGAATAACATTATATTTACTTATGCACATAAATGAAATGAAAATTTCCACCTACTGAGGCGTTGATAGGTTCAGAGAAGTTATGAGTGGAAGTATTCGAAATGTTGTGCCTCCGAAGAATGATGAAGAGAAAATGGATCGACCGTGTAAGTAATGAGGAAGTGCTAAGAAAAGTGGGAGAAAATAGAAGTCATATAAAAATTCTCTCAGGAGAAGGCGGGACGACTTAGTTGGTCACATTGTGAGGCATGATGGCCTGGTGAAACAATCATAGAAGGATAGGTTGAAGGGAAGGAGGGCCAGAAACGATAATGAATGACGACGGGAATGTAAAAGAGAAGAAATATGTCACTATGGAAAGGCTAGCGAATTGGATACCTGTATCAAATCAGTCTCAGGATTGTTGACTTACGATGGTGATGATTTATTTACTGGGTTTATCTCAAGTTAGGACTGATGTTGAGGAGTGGAATGTCATGAGTGAATGTTTCGTCCACGGCTCACATTTGGCTTTTAGTTCGACCAGCATGAGCGCACCTAGTTCAAGTGCCCCGTCGTCCTTGGTTTGAAAGCGTTTCGTGTTTTGCGAAAAAAAGAAGTGTCGTGAGCGGTCTCGGGGCTGTCACTCATCGCTAATTCCCACGTAACATGTTGACCTTCTTTTGTTCTCCTTTCCGAGTGCTAGACTTGAATCTCTGAGTTCTCTTTGTGATTCTCTTTCCCCCCCCCCTTTCCCAAGTCTTCCTTATCCTCATATTTTATGCTTTAAAATGCGGCTTTACAGAATTCAGGTTAAGGCTGAAATGATAATTTTAGAACTAAAAGCACTATTTTCACGATCCCATTATGAAATTTAGCTTACTTGAATACATAACTGAAAGATAAAAATAATCCGGTTGAATGAATACATAGCCCATTCTATTTTGTGGTCCCTAGTGATAGGTTCAGTCACTGCAGACTTATTGGGCTGTCCAAGGCTAACTGTTTATATGACTGTCTACAGTTAAATCTCAAAATTTGTTTTATTCAGTCAAACTTAATCATTCACCCTAATGAAGATGGAAGAGTCGTCAGTCGAAACGTTGATGATGCACAACCATTTCAACCATTGGAAATCCCCAGAAGTCTTCATGAAAGTAATTCTCCGAAAAAGAATTACATCATATTTTTAATAACGTATTCTATTTGGTTAAGGTAGGCTTGCACGGAGTGTTTTGTAAGTTATCTGAACCAACCCACTTTGGGCCTCTCTCTTCAGCTCACAATAATGCCTACTCTCTTTCATTTTATCAATAAATTCTATTCTCTTCCTTCCTTTCCCTCGCTGGCCCAACATTATTCCTCCCAACACGGAATTAAAATCCTCTCTCCGCTCAGTACTCGCTTAATCCAATTCTTTTGCCTCCTCCATATCTTGTCGGGAAGTTTCCTCTCCTCCCCCACCATGCAATGATTACATTATATATTTTCTTATATCTGAAATCCCCTATCGTTTGGTATCTATAAAAAAAATCCTCTTCTCTATTTTGAAATAAAAACTTCTCGTTACGTCATATACGCGTCGTGACCGACGGTGTGCTATGGGCGGCCAGAAGAAAGGCTCAGTCTTCGGTCATAATGACCGAAGCGGCGCGGGCGTGGAGATGAAGTATATGTTTCGGTCATTATGACCGCAGCGGCGCTGAACGTGTTAAACTCTTACCTAGCGATCCTTTCAAAAACTCTTTCCTTTTCATAAACGCCTCTTTTATGAATGCAATTCTCTTCCTTATGCTACTATACCACGGTTTACTCCAAAGTGCTTCACCAATTGTTGAACTGCTCCACCTGTTCAAGATTTCAACCACCCGCTTGTATCATGAGCCTCGCATTCCTCGAGATTCCTTATGAATCCATGTCTGTACTTCAATTTGAAAATAAAAGTTTGGAAGTGAGGAAAAAATTCGTCAGATACTACACATGGAGGATGTTTCTCAATGAGAGCGAGGCTTGGACGTTGACGGGTGGAGAGAAGTCAAGATTGGAAGCGTTCGAAATGTGGTGCTACTGAAGAATGACGAAGATAAAATGGATCGACCGTGTAAGTGGCGAGGAAGTGCTAAGGAAGAGTGGGAGAAAAGAGAAGTCTTCTAAAAACCTTAAGCAGAAGACAACTTAGCAGCTTAGGGCAACTTAGTTGGCCACAATAGTAGGATGATAGCCTGCTGAAATAATCATAGAAGGACAGGAGGAAGGGAAGGATCGCAAGGGATGGCCCCGAATGAGTTACATAAGGACATATCATAAAGGATGTAAAAGAGAAGATATGCGTTACTGTGGAAAGGATAGCGGATAGGAGAGCAGAATAGAGAGCTGGTCTAAACTAATCTTTGGTTTATTATTTACTGATGATGATGATGATGTTGAGGTAAATGTTAGAAGGGGTCTTGTGCATATACCCCGGATATTGCAATATGTTTTCCTTAGTTTTGATTAAATAATACATCACTGCAAAACAAAACACAACAGATCTGGAGGGAGGAATACGTTCTCATTTAAGTTTTGAAATTCGATATTTCCTTCTGAATTATTGACGATCGGTCACTCGAGTGATCGCTTTCGAAATAATTTATCTGAAGTAATTTCACGTGGAATCCTAAGCCTTAGAATTTTAGTTCGCCATTTTTAATAAATATTTGCCTATGATTAAATTTACGCATTGTTCTTCTCAGTGCTAGATGACGATGGAGGCAAAGTAGGGAAAAATTGAAGGAGTGTGCGCATTGGTTGAACGTGCTCCACAGTCCGGATGGCTTCCCACGTATAACGGGGACAGTTGTGGAGTCTCCGCGGGACTCCCCGAAGGCCGACACTCGATACCCCTTTTCACCCCCTCCCCTGGTCCTTGGCCGACCCCACCCCACCTCCCCTTACCATGGTCCCCAGTCAACCTACTGACGTGCGTCTATTTCGGCAAAAGACGGGCGACACTTTTTTAGCCGCTCAGGTGTGGCTAAATGGCTAAAAAAGAAACACTCTTAAGTATGTCCTCGGCATATCTGGTGAGGGGCGGATGATTCGAACCCCTCTCCGATTATTAACCCTTGTCATTCTTTTCTTCGGCGTTATCTCGAGTCGCGGTCATGTTTGACTCGTCTCGGCCAAAGGGTAATCGATATATCAGACGTAAAATGAAGCAGCCTTCCGTACCGCGTGATGTTGGTCAGATCGAAGGTCGGAGGTTTTTTTCTCTCCTGCGGAACGTGGCTGAATGGAATTTATTTCCAACAAATCGACAGGCTATTTTTATTTAGGAAAGCTCGACAACCCTCTAGAATATCTGAGGAAACTAGAATATAGCTCTGAGTCGCCTTGTGACTGAATGAATAGGGATAAGTTTTCCTGGATATCACTAAATTACTTATACCACTTATTTTTTACAGAGCGCGATTCGGGTTTCAATGAATTATTATAATCTTCAGGCGCAAATTATGTAAAAAAATAAGTGGTGTTAGTAATTTTGTGATATCCAGGAAAACTTATAATGGAATACCACAATGTTAATCAAGAGTTAGTGAATTTTGAATGGAGATAACTCGAGACCGATGCTAATTGTAAGTTTTTATTGATTAAGTAAATTAAATTTTGCTCAATTAACTGACGTACTACGTGGCTTACGTGGCCCTTTTATTATATCTAAAAGTCCTATTCTCTTCCTTCCTCGCCTTCGTTTACCTAGCATCTTCCCTCCAACATCCCCTCCCCGCTCAGTACTCGCTCCATCCATACCCTCTGTCTCCTCCCTATCTCATGTAGAAGCTGCCTCTCCTCACCAGCACCTCATGTCCAGCACTTTGTCCTTCCTCCTCCTCTCCGTCCTCCACTTCACCTCCTCCATTCTTCTCCAGACCCACGTCTGGAACGCGCAACAAGTGTGTGAAAATTTGGAGATGGAGTGGGGGGAATGTACCTGCCCTAGCTCTAAGCAGGAGCCCGTGGCGAAATTCTCCGCGTGCCTTACCAATGTGTTCGTTCCTTTGGTCCGCCGGAGCTCGAGTCTTCAGGCGGTCGAGAAGTCGCTCAGGCATCCGAGGTCGCCCTGTATTTGTAATAACTCCATCGTTAAGGACGGGAGAGAGAGAGAGAGAGAGAGCGTGCCCAACTCCTCCCTTTTCAGACTTCACGGGTGTTTGGTCTCAGAAGAGAGGGAGGGAGATTAAAGGAATGAGGAGGAAGAAAAAAAAGAACAACGACGAGCGCGAGATGGACCTCTTTTCTCCTCTCGAGACTTCTTTTTCTTCCCATCGGCAAGGTCGCCTCCGTTCCCTCCTCCCCCTCCCACTCTGCTCCCTTTCGGTTTTACTCATCGCGATCATCGTAAAAGGCCTCCCCCGAATTTCGCCACCCGCCTCCGAAGGTCCTCCACTTCTCACTCCTCCCGAAAAACCCTCGGCACCATTTCCGCCTTCTCCGACCCGATCGAACGCGAAGCACAACCGGTGGACCGCATTAGCATCTATTCCCCCACGTATTATTCCCTTTTCTTCCTACGTTTCATATGCGATTTCTTCGATTTCGGTCCGAGCAATGCAACTTTTCCCTTTAATTACGTGAAAGTCATAAAGTCTTGCTGTGTCTCAGCTTGAAATAATTTTAACTAATTTTTAAATCGAAGTAGCATGAAACAAGTAACTTTGTTCGTGCAAGTTGTTTACATGAAGGATGAAATTCGCTATGAAAAAATGTGGCTCAGCCGGGATTCGAATCCGTCTATCTTTATTGCAGGTCCGGTATGCTCCCAGTTACTCCATCAAGCTATCATTTTCCAAGGTGAATCTTAGACTGGGTTTTACCGATCAATTTTTACTTGGTGAATTACATCCTTGGTGTATCTTTGATTTAAAATGATAAAACATCTGCGCAAGTTTGAGGCAATCGCCAGCTATTTGAATGGTTTACAACAATCATCTGCATCCAATTTAATTTTTCTAGGAATGAATCCAAATTTCTTTTTATTTCTCAAAAAGTTTTACAAACCTTTTTTCGGCGAAAACCTTGTAAAACGGATCACGTGCAAAATATGTTTCTTCGTATTAGGGCCATTATATGTTTATTTCTGTCACGGATAAGCAGTGATAACAATACTTTATTATTAATAATATATTATTAAGGCACAAATTGGATATTTGCCAGGTGGTAACAGTTAATATGTAATAAATTAAAATTCATCATTAAAATAAAACTGCATCAGTGTAATCGAAATTTTAAAATAAGCAATTTAATTAGTTTTCCAAGATAAATTTTTTTGCACCTCTTCTTGAAAATCTTTATGTTGCTAGGATAGGGCTGAAACAGTTCTGCAGGGAGTCTATTCCAATCATTTATCGTAAGCGTAATTATAAGTGTTGCTTAAGTAAATACAGTGTAAATTTGCTAGCTAAGTGTGAAGTAAACTTAATGGTCGTATGATTCAATGAGTTTTACGTAATCTAGGTTTATACGTTAGTGAACCTAGCGACTGAAATTGAAAGCGAAATTTTCTGGTGGAGGATTTTATTAGGTTACTCAACGAATCTGAGGAACATACTATAAGCTTCATTTTTCCCTACTGTGGCTTCTACAATGTACTTTACATGTCAATGACTGAACTCCACGCACGAAAATTAATACTTACTTCGTTTATGGACCACCGTTTATGTGAAATTTAAGTTTAAAAAAAACGATGAGATTTTCTCTCTCAAAGGAGCTGGAAAAAATTAAGTAGGTGGTAAAATTTATTCAAGAAACCCAATTAGGTAGAATAATTCATTAGGAAAAAAGGGAAGAAAGTCGTTCTACAAGTGTATTTCTCGGAGCTAACTAGAATGCAGTAGGCGTGGCATATAATGAAATGTTCATGGCTTTAAGGAATGGAACTCGCCCACATATTTGATAGACTCTTAGTCCATGTATCATGGCATTGGAAAAGATTGTTGTTAGATCTTGTTTTTTTATATCTGTTCTTTATTTCTCTAGTCTTTCCTCCCCTGACACATGCGTTTTTGAGTGCAATCACATAGTAGGTACGTAAAAATAGAGAGGACAGATGGCGCTAAAAGCGGTAATCTCTGGATGCGCATTTGGCCATGTTATAAATAGGGTAAGTTAATTGTGTTTAAGCAGCAAAGCAGCCTAAGCAGCAAACATTTAATATGTTTATGCTAGCGTTGGCTGGCGTTATTTTGTGTCAGATTGAAAGAACTTTTAAATTTCTGTGATTTTGGTAGCGCTATGGGGAAATGCACGCGGAGGAGAAAGAAAGGAAATGAATGTATTAAAATTGGTGCTCTGCAATTACCTCCGGGATGAAATAAAAGTACAGCCTTTTCCATTTTTCCGAAAGATCTAGTCAGGTAAGAGTTATTCGTCAATACTGGCTAGTCTTTCACATAATAAGTTGATCGGAAAATTTCATATTTCGCTGTTGTCTATTTTTCCCTGTATGTGGAAAATGTATGATCGGATGCGTGTGCTGATGATTTAGGTGCAAAGAACGAGTGAATTGTTGCTATACTTTTGCAAGGCGCGGATACGGAGTTATCATTAAATGGATTCGTTGTCGGTAATTGAAGGCGTTATCTTACTTGAGAACTGCTAAACTTTATTATGACTGAAGTGATAACTAAACACGGTCAGTTAAGTGAATACAATCTCCAATTACACCTTAATGAGTACTGAGAGGAGAGTATTAGAATGTAAAAGGCCTAGAGCTAAGGAAAAATAATAGCGTAAGCAGTAAGTATGTATGGATAACTTTTAGTTCCTGGACTGACGGAAAAGAAAGCCATTCCCTTCAGTATATCCAGCCGTACTATTTCTCTTTAGTCTATTCGATAGATGTTGATGGGAGGAAAACATTTCAACCTTCCTTTTCCTCCTTTTTATTTATTTATCGATTTTAATGTTTACCCAAGTGTATTATTTAAGTGTAAACTCATGATATACAAATTATATAAATATAAATACATACTGTCACAGCTGTTATATAGTATCAAATGCATGAGATTTAGTCATTGCAGTTCATCGACAATATGGGAGGGAATTTTATGAAATTTGCTTCTGTCGTAATTCATATCTAGTTCACTGTAATACTTATTATATTTATCGTATAATTCATCTAATGGTGTTTTTTCATAGTCGTATTTTACATCGTTTAAATAAAGCAAAGACTTGGATATCAAATGAAAATTGGAAGCATAAAAGTTTGAACTCTCATCTAACACTGCCGTATATTTTGTTACGTAATGACGCATAGACTTTCTTCCTTTTCATTTTGATGTGTGTATTTCGGGTTCTCTTCCTCCGCAATCGCCTCCCGCGGCCGCCTGCCTGCCAGACATCTGCTCAGCCTCTAGTCGACCTCGAAGCCCCCTGGAAGCGCCCGCGAACACAGCCGGGCAAGACTCTTTTTACGACTCCCCTCCGCCGCATTCCTACCCCCTCCACACGAGAGTCCACTACATCTCCCCTCCCAAACCTCGAACCGATAATCCATCCTCCTCGATGCCATGCCAGAGTGGCACAGACCAGAACAGCTGAAGTATAATAGCCGCTGAATGTGATCCTCTCCTCAAGAAATTTCAACGTAATTTTCCTCTTCCTTCTTTGCTTTTCAATTTTTTTTCAACGCGAGCGACTTGTCATGAATCTAAACAGCAGTGAATTAATCTCCATATTAGGGATTGACTCTCAGTGGACTGCCCGCAAATCCATATCTAAGGATCGGAGGTCATTTTCAACCAATTTGTTGACCAAGAACGGGCTTTTTTGAATTGCTTTTTTGGGCTTTCTTTGTGCATGCGCTGGAGAGGAATGGGATGTTTAAGTCCGATTTTTTTGGTCCATCAATCGTAGTTCAATGGCGATGACGATGAGGAACGGAGGCGAAGGGAAAGTTTAACTAAGGGTTTCTGGTCTCTCGCCGTTCGTAATCACACACTTTGGATGACAAAAACTTTACATTTTTTACTGTTTTTCGACTATTTAAAGCGGAAATTTTCAGGGAATTAACGAGTTTCAATTATTTAAATAAATTTCCTTTACATTAATCGAGCTCAGTGAAATACAAAGTAATTCTATCATATGTAAAATGCCTATTATCTTTGAAAAGAGGAGATATACCAGATATGGGTGTGGAGAGAGTGGAGTAGGTGAAGTGGATGAAGAGGAGGAACGACGAAGTGCTGGACATAGTGGGTGAGGAGAGGCACCTTCTAGATGAGAAACAGAGGAGATAGAAGGTGTGGATGGAGCGAGTGCTGAGACGGAAGGGTATGTTGATAACAGTTGTAAAGGAATTAATGTTAGGTTAGCGAGGGTGGAGAAGGGAGAGAATGTGATTATTTTAAAACAGAATGAAAGGGAGTAGGCTTCATTGTGAATTGAAGAGGGATTTTATAAAGGGAGGGGAAACGGCTGGAATATTTCTAATACTTCGTAAGTAATCCATGGAAACCTACCTTAATCGGTAGGATACTTTACTAAACTAATGGAGTTGCACCCCAGTTTTCTTTCTTCTCCTGCATCACCCTCCCTAATCACGCGAATAATTACTGACGCATGACTTTCCTGCATTGAATTGGAGGATCCGAGGTATTTGACGTGTGGGAGAGGAGGGATGAGGGGGTATAAATGGACGTGCAGTGCTATCAATCCACATTGGCGGTGGAGGTCGAGCAAACATTTGCGTTTGGCCCTCCCATGAGAAGAAGGGGTGAAAATTCGGGGGGGGGGGGCTGCAGGGAGTAGCTAAGAGTCCTTCGGATGGAGAGGAGTCGATGCGACGAGAATCCTCAGGGCGTGGCCCGCTTAAAATGCCGGAAGAGCGCGGACGAATCACTTTGCTCTCCACTCAATGATTTATTTATTTATTTATTATGTTTTCTCTCATTATTTTTTCCCTTTAGCAGGTTCCCCACATCTCTGTCGAGGGGGTTGGGGGAATCCTTTGCTTTTATTTGGGCGGTAGCTTCTTTTTTTCCCCTCTCCGCGTTCGTTTTGGAGGGCAGAACCGATTCGGGCGTGTCACGGAGCGTCTGGGCCTTCGCCTTTTTGGTCCTGAGATAGGGGATCAGTGGGATGTCAACGGGGAAGTAGATTGATGGTCCTTCATCTCGGGGAAGTTAAAGAAGTGGTTTTAAAATCACAAGGAAGCTGAAATGTGTGCAGAATTTCTCTCTTTTCGTCAACATAAATAGAATAACTATTTCTGCAATCAGGAAGTTCCGAGTATTTTTAAGGTGATTCAGGGAATTTGAGTTTTATTTTGAGAATTATTTTTTTTACCAAATAAATATTACGCTTGAGTCGAATTATTTTTTGAAAATGTTGGGAAAATACTCACTCTAACTGTGAGTACACGTTCCGTGGAAAGTCTGTTGCGACATGGCTGCGGATATTAACATGTGGTAGGTGTAAAGGCAATTTAACAAAACATTATAAATATGTGCGAATTATTTGGAATTTCCTATTGAAGTTATTTTTCAGGAAATGAATAGCGGCTATTCAATGCTGCCTTGCCATTTATGCCTCTGACTATATGCTAGTTCACAAATTTTCCTTCATTGTGATTGTTTAAAAATAAAGAGACCCATATTTTCCCTTTTTCGATTCGTCGCCTTATATTCAAGCGATTCGCTATGAAAAAATGGACGGCCTTAACCCTTTCGCTTATAGTTGTGACGGGAGGAGCAGGAACGAAGAAGTTCTGGGCATGGCGGGTGAGGAGAGATAGCTTCCAGATAGATACGGAGGAGACATAAGGAATGGATGGTGCGAGTACTGAGCGGGGAGGGGACATTGAAAACAGTTTTGGAGGGTAGAATATTGGGTAATGAAGGGAGAGACTATGATATTTGGATAGAATGATAGGGAGTAGGACATATAGTGGATTGAAGGGGGAAGTCTATGAAGGGCGGAGAGACTGCCATAATACTCCATGGAAACCTCACTTAATCGGTAGAATACTTTAATAATAATAGTTGAGCAACGGACTATGACGGAGCCTTGTGGGTGTAGTGTAGCCCACCATATTGGATCGTGCGCGTGAAAATCCTCTCCCGAGGCCGGACCGAGGCGTGCGCGTGCACAATTTCCTCGTGACAGGCGCCGAAATCACGTTCTGCGGAGTGTCTCGCGATGAGATCGTTTCCTCCCATCCGCAAATAACCGACCACTCCCAAAAATAAATCTGCGGCCACTCAACGCCCAGACTCGTTCTCCCCCTCGTCTTGTGGATCCGCGCGTTCAAATCTCCGCCACCTCACAGTCCTACCTTGGGATTCGCGCGTTGAACTCTCCAGGACTTGACGGTCCTTTGAATTTCCGTCTTTCCTGCTGGAGACGCAACTGTATCTCTGGGACGGTTGGAACGTCAATGAGATTCCACCACGAGTTCGAGATTAAAATTAATGAATTCCATTCTTTTGCATGCATTGAATAAAGCGTTTTTTTCTTAGAAAAAAATGACATTGCAAATTAAAATAAAATAAAGATAAATGGAATTGGAGATTTTACAGTTGATATGCAGTGATTTCACTCATTTATCAGAATCATGAGATCTCTTCACAGTCTATATCATTTAACTCAGATACACTTTTTAACGAAAGTCACTGTATTAGTTTTCTGACGAATATAGTTCCCTTCGTACGTAATGTTTTATGTATCAGTTTTTATCAAAAGGATTTTTATATATTAATTTACAATAATGTCATTTTTATGGTGCGGATTAATGGATGTAGAAATATGAATTAATTCTCGGATTTTAATATCAGAATTCAGAAAATAATGAGTCGTGAATAAAAATTGGCACATAGTGTTGAAAGAGGATTATTTTGAAAATTTCCAAAATATGACGTTCACTTTATCTCTTGGTCGAATATCCCTATCAAGAATGTAAATATAATCAACAGATTTAGGCGTTACTTGGAGGGTAGAATATTGGGTAATGAAGGGAGAGACTATGATATTTGGATAGAATGATAGGGAGTAGGACATATAGTGGATTGAAGGGGGAAGTCTATGAAGGGCGGAGAGACTGCCATAATACTCCATTCCCTCCTCCTTCTTCCCTCACACTATTGTTGGATAAATAAGGCTGGATGTTGTATGCTTCTCTCAGTTAGTCTTGATAATGACGTTGTAACGTTGAAACTAGTAGACTGCAAAAATATAATGTTGTGGAATAGTACTGTGTTTTTTATTTAACCATGAATGTAAATATGTTGTCTATTTAGGGCCAGTTTCTTAACGACTGTACGGTTTTAACCAGAAGATGATGCAATCGTTGCATTACCAATGAAAGATTTTGTTTGTCATTTAAATTAAGCAAACGATCAGTTTACGTGTTAACTGGTTAACGAGAGATAACTTTTTCAATTCAGTGTTATTCGTGAGAGAAATATTAAGTCCCTCTTCATAATGAAAGTTGAAATGTGCGCAAATATTTCTTTTCAATGTTTCAGATATTAATCTGCTGTAGGAATATACTTTTTCTTCCTTTTAAAATACGCAAAGGTTTGGCTTTTTCTTTGTGCTCGTTATTTGATTTACTCCAATTCATGCGGAGGTGTGCATGGATTTTTTTGTCTTGTAACTCCTCTTCCATGTTAGCTTTCCTTTTCTGTATTAAGCAGCCCTTGAGTTCCTCTTTACGTTTTATCATGATTGCTATTCGTGGCCCGCCTTAAAATACCTGCTTATGCCCACGCATAAACAAGACAGAGTCCACCGAACATCTAAAAGAAAATATCAAGTACCTCCTGAATGTAAGTGGGTGTAATTACACGGCAGTATATTGTGATGAAGTGTAGTGAAATACGTTTTAAGCATATGTTATGTTTTATGTTTTACATCTGCGCTGCATTATAGTAATGAATTAGAAACAGGTAACAAAATTATTGCCGCTTGTATAATAATTTCTCTTCTTAATCAATAAATATTAAAGTAGCTGAATTATTTGCACTCGAGAATTTATTTTCCTTTATATTTTCAGTCGGTGGGTAGTGCAGTTAGGACTGAAGCATTTCTACTCGCATAAGTTCGCCAATTGATATACTTGTGATCTCATAGCGATATCACTATGCTTCTTTGTCTCATTCGCCCAATTATTCCTCTCGAAAGCCGCTTATAATATAAAGAAATCAAGTTCATTCAAACATGTTTAACCTCAGCGGCCACCTCAGAAAAAATTAAACAATGAGAGGAGCTGAAAATTTTATAATACTTCAAGGGAATGTACACCAACATAATAACAAAAAAATGGCAATCGGACTCTCCAAACTCGCGCGAAATTTTAAAATTTAGTTCCCTTCATTTCCTGAAAACGATCATTACCTGGTTGTTCGTGCCGGGAGCGAGCGCTACCTAATGTAGGAGTCGAAAAATAGGGTAGTATCATTCATCAAAGCAAACGAAAGGCATTGATTGCGATTCCTTATCCACCATTAGTGTATTCATAACATACTAATTATTTGGTTTTAGAAATACCGGTTTAGACGAATGGCATTGGTCAATTTTATCCTCATTTGAAAAAGGCCAGATAGGCGCCCATGCGATGCCACTCCACGTGACGTCACAGGGACCTAGTTTCTATAAGAGTAGATAGGAGTTTTACATCGCCTGAGATTACCAATGCATGCAGAGGCACAGAGCTCAGGGAAGCATGTCTTAATAATCACCTATTAAAATTGCCTGTGGTCAGAAAGTTTCCTTCGTTCGATAGGGTAATAATTATCCTTGTTTAAGCCTAGCGCTACCTGCTAGCAGGGTACTCTTCTACCTCTAGCATCCTGCGTCGTATCAGCGCTGAAAGCCTCGCCCCCTCACTTTGCGACAGCGGGAACCAGAGCGACGTCACACGGAGTTTTCCTAGCCTTCATACTTAGCCGCCGCGTTTTCGCGCTCTTGAAATTTTTCACTTTTCATTTATTCGCGAAAAATAGATATCGTCATTTAAAAATCTAAAAGCGTGAAATGTGTACTCCAGGAGTAATAATCTTTTGATTCAGGCAATAAAAAAATAATAAAAGAAACCACCCTATTCCCAGAAACCTGGGATCAGCAACCCGACCGCGATGATGTCTTTCCCGAAAATATTTTCAGGTGGACCGAGTCATGTTCGTGGGGGCAGCAGTCTCCCGCGACCCGACTCTCATTTTCGCCCGGATTCCAGAGTCCATTGAGCACGGTCCCCGCCCTGCCCCCCCCCCCCCCCCACCACTCTCTCCCCCCTCTCGGCGGTGTGGCCCTCCCGAAGGCCGTTCACTGTTGCTGCTGCTCCTCGCCGGCCGGCAAACAGCCTGATCCTCCTCCTCCTCCCTTTGGGGACCCGTCTGCCCGGATCCTCCTCCTCTCTCCATCCCAAGGACTCCGCCCCATCCCCAAATACTCTCTCGTCTCGCCTCTCGGATACTCACTCGGATGTACGCCACGGCGCGCGCCGCCGTCGTCCCAAATGGGTTCAACATCTCCGAACTATTGTCGATTGTGATCAAGTTTGTCCAACAAACGGCCCCTCTTCATACCTTTTTTGATTGCCCCGTCTCCTACTTCTTGGGCCATTCTTGGAGAAAAATTGACGGGCTTAAACCTTTAAGTGATAAGTTGATGACGTCATGAACTCTTGCCAAGCGGCTCACCGCCTCTCTTCGGCCCCACGCATCCGTATCACGTGGTTCGTATTCATTAACGCTCAAATGAGCGAATATTTCCTTCAACGTTAGAGTTTCTCTGAGCGAACTGATGGGGCAAAATTCTAATATCGTCGCAGGTTCATGAAAAGTGGGCAGCAACTATTATTTTAATCTATTAGAAAATGGCTGAATGAGTAGGACTGGTTTCTCGTCGTCATTTATCTTTCCCTAACATGTACCGATTAAAAAAATAAATTTTATTATAATTAAATTATTTTTCCGATTGAGGAGCATGGAGTATTTACGAAGCATTCTGGCAGTCTTTCCTCCCTTCGTTGAGTTCGCTCTTCAATTCGCATTTAGGCCTACTCCCTTTCAATCTATTTATAAATAAAATTATCTTTCTTTATTTCTAGCGATTACCCTAATGTTTTCCCTCTGAAAGAGTTGTCGTCATCCCTTCTCCGCTCAGTACTCACTCCATCCATACAATCTGTCTCCTCCGTAAACTCATCTAGAAGTTCTCTCTCTTCACCCACCATATCCAGCAATTCGTCGTTCCTCCTCCTTCTCGTCCACTTCACCTTCTCCGTTCTTCTACGCATCAATTGCAACGATTAAAAAATGCATTGTGAGTTAAATACTGAATTATTTTGCGTGAACGACCGCATTCACTGCCGGTGACCCCTCGCCGCTCGTGTCTTGGGTTGACCGAAGGGACAATCTCGTTCTCGGAAGAAAGGTGAGCAGCCTGCCTTTCGAATGTCCCGCTGCGGGTATGTGAACGATAAAGGCAAAGTGTGGTACTCGTGGCATAGCACGCAAAGTTAAGCAATGTGCTACTTCCGAATTTCTTATAGTAACTTGCGGTCTTCAGACTTAGGCGATGGTTAGCAACTCCACGACGTCTCGCTGGAGACAACTCCACTAGATAAATTTATTCAGACATATCTACTGCTTCCGCTACTATTTTTCCTTATTACTAGGACTCTTACCGGGCAGAATATTTCGCTAGAACCGATTTTTTGTGGGTATGTTGACTAAATTAAAGGTCGGAGTATGACGGAGGGTTCTTCATGTGTTATCACTCAATTCTCAATGGTAATTTCTATGCGTATTACTATCTCATGTACAATAATAAGACTTCGGGATGCTCGACGATATCGCGTCCCAAATCCTCAGACTTTGTTCTCCCATCGGATACAAAGGGGAATTCCAATCTATAGGGCTAATACATCGGTCTTTATATTGTGTTGGACCACATCGTTATGATGCCCATCAGGTCGTAATAATTTTTTCATGAGCGTACAAAAAGCGGTATGGACGTTTAAGTGATGAATATTTATGCACACTGAATCAACATCTCTCCTCTTAGCAGTACTTTTCATATCGATGTATTTTATCTTTTTCAGGTCCTTCATCACTTGTTCTCTGCATTCAATGAGAGGTTTTCTGTTGCCATTATTCCTATATATATGCCCTCCTGTCTGACTGTCTTCATTACATGTTGTTCATATTGATTTAAAAATACTTCTTTACATCTGACATTCCGTGACGAGAAAAAGCTAAACGTCGTCTATAACACCTTGCATCCGAAGACTACCGTACCATTTTCATTCAACGGACTTATTTTACTTCACCTATTACATTTTTTCGTTAATATTTCAGAAGGTATTATTAAGAGATATCTATGATTTATGTTTGTCTTGGTTTCTGTTACTTCAAGTGCTTTTAATTAGTTTGTTTGCGAAGGAAATTATATCTGAGTTATAGTCTTCATTTTCTTACGCCTGCATCGCCAAAAGATTCTACTGGAATCCGTTGATTTTGAAATTTTGCTTCTGTTCAGGGGATCGAAATTGACTTTGTTTATCCGTGGAATCTTTCTAACAAAACGATCTGTCGGAGAACATGAGTGCAGAATTCTGTAACGAAAATACGATGCCTCATGCCCTGAATTCGAACAAGGATTCTTCGACTTCGTTTCAAGCCATCCCGATCGCCATTTAAGCATCCAAACCGTACTTTTACACCTCGTCCCGTTTCCTCATGAAGCAATGACTTTCTCAGGAAGCTTGAATGGTCCATGGATGGAATCTGCGAATCCTGGCTATGCTCCAAATTTTGGTCGAGAATTTATCACGGAATTTCAGCGATGAGTATCTTTAGTGAGATTCTTACTTTCGGTGTTGATATTCGGTATCGAATGTTCTTCAATGGTTGACTCGACGACAATCTTTCAGCATTAAATAATTTAATATCACTCGATAACATCAGAATCGGTTGATTTACCCGGATCAGCTTATTTGATAGTATATATTGGCTCTGGAATCACCGCACAGGTAGTTTTGGTGTTAAACAGTAAACATTTATTGTCGTGAACTTCTGAGTCCTTTAGTCGTATCCTCCTATACTCTCCTCTCAATTCCCAACGAGACAAGAGTGTAGGATTATTGACATGTGATTATATTGACGATTTATGTATACTCTCTGTCAGTATATGTCATTTATGTATCAGTGGCGCAGCGAGGGGTGATTTTGGGGGATAAACCCCCCCCCAGAGCTCAAAGAAGTTTTTTTAATTTAATACATTTTGCTTAATTGGATCGATATTACTAAAAGAATAGTGTAAGGATTAATAAAAAATATCCCTCAGAAAGCCATGAAACTCACCATTTTGAACCATTTATCTTTAAAATTCCGCAATTTATTAATTACGCACCTACCGCTTATCCTGGTGGGTATTCCATACCCCAACACTCCCCGGTATTAGTTGCACCTAAACCCCCCCCTCCCCAGCCTTAATTCCTAGCTGCGCCCCTGCTCCTCTCCATTCCCAATGAGAGAAGAGTGTAGGACTATTGACATGTGATTATATTGACGATTTATGTATACTCCCTGCCAGTATACTATGTCATTTATGTTGTATATTCTCATCGCTCCGAAATCGGTCGATATATATATTTCCTTCGCCTCTGCCTGAGGGAGAGAAAGAGTGAGACAGAGAGGGAGAGAACGAGATCTTGAGGGGGAGTGGGGGCAGAAAGAACGAAATGGCCACAAGGTCACCACCGCCGCCTCTCCGCTCGTGTGCGTGTGTAAATGTGGACGGACAGCGTCACGCAATTGTTTCTCCTGACTGTGACTGTCGCTCGCATCTGCCCCCGACACGAGTGGCCACTCTCCACCGTCGTTGTTGTATTGTGACGTAGAGGAAGTGACGTCGCGTCGGTTAACAAATTTTGCTGCTCAATTCGACTTTGTCTTCTAAGATTTCACTCTTTTTTAATGTGAGTTAGGTTAGTTTCAGAAACTATGAAATTAGTTTGAAAATTACTGTTTTCATTGTATACCTTTAAGTTTGACATTTTGTTTGTAGTTGTATCTTGTCCTCTGAGGGTTTTTAATACGCGATCAAAAATATTCACGATTAAAAAAAAACACCATGAGAGATTTCAACTTTATACGGATCCTAATAATAATGTGTGTTGAGTTTGTAGTAGTCTTTGGTGTAACATTAGTGTGGTATTTTTAAAGTTACTGATGTATACGCTATTACGGTTCATTTTGTTTTTCATGGTGCAATGTGTGTTCCCAAATTGTTGTTTTTCGTTTTATAATTCCTTCAGTAGTATTTCTCGTTATATACTAATTTTGATTGAAATTTCGTTTCTCTCTGCACAGCCGTTATTCCGGTAGCAACTCAGTGCTTTTATTGTCGAAAATATCTCATTTGGGTATTTCTGTTTGTCGTAATGCTTGCTTACTTCTGCAAAGCAAGACCCAAGAGGTTGATTGCTAAATACAGAGTTTCGTAAGCATTGTTGATGTCAGCAAAAGTGCATGTGAACCTTTGCTTTTGTCTGTATTTAACCATAAGTCATGCTTTGGTGAAGTTGCGTCAATCAATAAAAATACAGGCGACTAATTACTGGATCACTTTGCGATTAACCCGCTTTATCGAAAGTTTTTCTAATTCCAATCTACTGTGCAATGCTCTGACTGGACCCAATGCCTTGTCCGTCGTCGTAATCCTAATAGACGTTATCTTTCTTTCAACTTGAGGGCCAAAGATTATTCTTTAAGAAATTTAGATTTAATGGGCTCATGGATTTTTAAATTGCACGAAGCACTACATTCACTGTCCTAAATAAAAAGCGCTTTGTTGTTACTTCACTAATTTCAATTTGGATAATAATACTTGCTCATATTAATGCAACATTTTTTCAATAATGAAACAACTTCGTTTTTCCCAATATGTACATCTATTTCAAAACTTAACGCCGAATTATGACTAGCTTTGTCGAAACCTAGGTCGTAGTGAAGTTTTGTAATAGATCTATGGACAATATAATACTTATATAATGGCTAACACTGTATTAAATCATCAGGTATCAAGGCTAATAGCCGCATTTCTCACTCTGATAATTACATTAGTGCTGGATCCGATCATTACGTAATAGGAGAGGAGCATGGATGTAAACCTTACGTAAATATCATAATTTGATTAAGTTCCTATAGTTAGCAACAATGGTTTCCATGGCGCACGGTTGGTTGGCCTTTGGAGTGGGCTCGTCCTCTTCGCCAAACCGTTCAGTCGAGTCTTCCTCTCCATGGGCGTGCTTCGCATTCGAGTTGTTCTTTTGTTCTTTCGATGGCTTCTATCCCGAGGCAAATGAAGATGGGCGGAGCGCGAATGAATGTTATCCTCTACGCCAACGAAAGGGCTCTTAGCACATCGTTCGCCCATGGAACTCGAAATGAAGCGAGCCATTCTTCCGCTAGTCGAAATTTTCAATCGGTCATTGCCTTGCCTAGCGTGCCTTAAGAGGCCTCATCACTCCCACTCGATCGGTCTTTGTGGGACGCACTAATAGCTATAGACGTTTGCTATCGCTTGAAAATTCCAGAGTAGGCTATTTCAGCATTTTCCTGTACCTCAAATTTTAACGTTTACCTCGGTATTCTCTCACCTACAAAGTTTATAAAATTGAGATGGAGTAAAGAATTCTATTTACTCTGTAAATATTAATTTAGTAACAATGTTTTTCAATGTGGTACAATTATGGTAAATTCAATGCCGTTAAGCTGATTTACGCATGCATGAATTTATTTTACCTAAAAACATTGCTCTTTACTTTATCACGCCATCCGTTATTTGAGTCATAGTTATTGCAGATACATTTACATCATCACTGGTCAAAAATCCAACGGTTGAGTTGGCGTATCACTATCCTCTCAGTTCTCCTATTGGCTAATCTTTTCGCACTTGGATATTTTCTCTCTTTCACACGCTTCTTTACCAGTTCCATATACTTTGTTCGAGACCTTCCTTTTGCGTTCTTGCCATCTACTTTGCCCTCGACGATTGTCTACATCAGACCATCATGTCTCAAGACATTGCCTATAAGGTTGTTCCATCTCCTTATCACGGTTTTCTTCTCTCCTACTTTTCTTAGCACTTCCTCGTTACTAACTCTGCCGATACATTTGATCCTCATCAATCTTCTGTAGCACCACATTTTGTTAGCCTCCACTCTTGATTTTTCCGCTGTGTATTTCTCATGGAATTTAAATCCAAGTTTCCACTAAGCGAAAATTTTATTTTTCAAAGTGGGCTCAAAATTTTAAGTTTTTGGTTGATATAGACCCAAACAGATATTTTCACCGAAATCTGAGACCCTTAGGGACCAACGTTTGCTGAATTGAGGTGGAATGACCCTCATTTACATTTACTAGAGTACCCTTTGCTGTTTGAAAAGAAAATAAATGGTTGTAATTCTTCATTATCTCGTAATAAACCAATATATACTAGAGTTCACTGTAAATGGTAGGATATATATTAAGGTCTACTATTGAATTTGTCGCCCCCATTTCGACTCTTCCCGTCTTAAACGTGCTTGCGTAGCTATTTTCCTTTGTGCCTGGTGTTTTAATATTTTTATTTACGAATATATTAGTATTATTCATCACTATAAATTCGTAATTTTACACTTAAATGAAATTTTTTACAACATGTTTCAGCTGCTAAGTTAGCATTTGTTATACATTGTTTGTTTTTGTTACATTATTGACATCACCTATGTACGCATGATTGTATATGTAAAAATAACATTTACAAATAAATGGTATAAAATACTTTGAAATATATAGATAAATAAAATAGCATTATTTGGAATTTGCAAATGAACTACATAAAAATGAAAAATAATTATTTAGCAACGGACATGTCTGAATCAAGATTATTTGATAGGAAGGGTTGGCATAAAGTTTCAACGGAAAAATACGAACTTATAGCTATGAGTATAAATAACTACCACGAAATGAAGTCTGACGTTGTTAAACATACACATTTGTAGTATTCACTCATGTTATTCTACCATCGCCTTTTGCTTAACGTGGCGAAAGAAAGGTCCGCTTTCCCTTTCTCGGGTTGTTGAAAAAAAAAAACGACGTAACACGCAACAGATTAAAAAGAGAACAAAAGCCGATCTGTTTGCGTCTCTGCCTCCCCCCCCTTCCAGAGGCCGCCGTCCTTGCCTGCCCGCGCGCCTCGCATCTATCTTCGGATATTATTTGGAGGTCGGGCAGCGTTCAATAAACTGGCTCGCCATGCTAAATGTCAAACGGCCAGGAGGCTCTCTGCGGGAAAGAGGCCGCGCTCGACTTTTTGCATCTTGAGTCTTCTTGGGCGGATCTCCGAAGAACGGTTTCCACGCAGACGAGCTTCATTTATGCTCGTCAGTACGCGACGTGCGGTAAACGGCGCGCGGAGCCCAAAAATTTCGCGACTCACTAAAATCGTTGTAATTTTTCCACTTTAATCTCTTAGGCGTTGCTCTAAGAAAAGGTCCAAAGCCTTCAACACAATATGCAAGTTATTATTACTAGGATGGAATATTTTTTATGGAATTTATATAGTATATAATAAACGTACATTTTGTACTCTTGTGAGTGCGACGGTTCGGTGAAATAATGCTCGGTGGTTGTAATATGTACTTAATTTTTCGAGCCCAGAATGATCTACCGCTTGTGTTATTTTCTGAAATGTCTAAGGATGAGGCGAGTATTCAGCGGGAAGGTGATGTTGAAAACAGTTTTCGAGGGAAAAATGTTGAGTGAGCGATAGAGAGGAATGAAGAGAAGATGATTTTTCAGATGGAATGAAAGGAATAGGCCTTATTGTGTATTGTATTCCGTCCACGCCCTCCTCGCCCTTAAAAATGGTAGCTCCATGTCACCCATGATTTCATGCGTCTCCGTGCGTCTGCTTGTCTTCCTGCCCGAGTGGTGGATATCCCGCTCTTCCCTCGGTAAACAGTCTGAGCGACGACACAATTATTGTCTAGCGTGAGAAAGGACGCATGGATCAGGCTGGGAGGAACGGTGGAAAACAATGGGCGAATTGATACGCCGTATTTTCTCCCGCCGATTTTTTTCTCTCTCTCTTGGCGGGCGTGGTCCCAGTCCGCCTGGGGTAATTGTCGAGCCGACCCCCGGTGACCCGTTCCCCACGCCTACGCCAGGAAGACGCCAACATAGCTGAGGTACATGAAGGGAAAAGAGGAAGGATGCGAAGTGCCGGGGACGCCATTTAAGGAAGATCCGCCTCGAAAATGAATTCGCACTGTTCCTTATTATTCTTGATGACATTTGATAAAATGCTTCTCATATCTTATGACGTCCAACTATTCGCATCTGCTCACAAGTTGTAATTTTCGGATGGGTAAACCCTTTTTTGTGAATTTGTGAAGGCTTGAAAAGGATTTTTGGCTCATGAATGGTGAATCAGTATAGCGAAAGAAAGCAACGCTGATCGTATTTTTAAAGGACGGAATTCCATATAGTTCACCGCTATCAATCAAAGAGCTCATGTGAAATTAAAGTTAAGAGCTATTGCAAATTGCTGGGTAAAAATTGAATCACCTGGTTCAGGATTCATTTACAGCTTAATACGTGTAACTTTTTGGACAAATATGATTCCTAAAAAATGCTCTCGTTGCATAATTCGCAAGCCGTAAACTTCTTTTTGTGAAGGCCTTAAAAGCTTTTTTGACGAAGGAATGACGAAGCATATTGGTGAAAGAAAGCAACGCTGATCATATATTAGTGACAGCGTAGGTAAAATTTCATACAGTTGATCCTGAATTCATCAAACAACTTAAGCTGAGCTGAAAAAGTGTTTGGAAAAATGATTTTTCTCTCAGTGCAATGAAAGTGCTGCTAAATTCTCCGGGATGGCTATGGAGTAAGTTGAATCAGTCAAAGCTGACTATTCAAACCGAACGAATTTGAAATGCTCAGTTTCGACTTGAAGTTTGGCAGTGATAGACTCCTAATGTGGCTCAAGTGCGCCTTCCGTGTTTCACGCTCTTGTGCCCCGCAATGCGCCCCCACTCAATTTCGTAAAGGTCACGGACGTGGGAGCTCTCTTTTCCTTTTTTTTTAGCTTATCCTTGAGCGAAAGAAGTCGATCTTCTTAGGACACCTCTGAGATGGCAAGGCAGCGTGAAAGCTTCGTCTTTTATCATCCACACGAGTACATGCGAGGGTACTTATTAAATATAAAGTCATCAATGCTTTAAATCCAGCATGTATCAAATCCTTGTTTCAATACTATAGGGATCCTGAAATAGTCTTCGATATTTTTATTAAAAATTACAGATTATGTCTATTCTTAAAAAATACCTGCGGAGATATTTTTTTGTACAGAAAATGAATACCCTCTTCTCATCAGCATATATTAATTCCTTTTTCCAATTACTGAGAGATCCTGCAATAGTCTTCAGACATTATTCTTAAAAACTCAAGAGCAATCGCTTTTATGTTTCTAAAGCCAAGAAAAAGTTTATCTAGATCTTTTCATGGCATAAAAGCTGTATCTTTTGGGTTTCAAGTTGAGGATTATGGAATAAGTATCCGAAAACGAAACACGCCTATTACATAACGGTTGCTTACACGGCTAGGAATCAAATTCTCAGCTACTTTCTGGCGGCGTGTTGAAATTCGATACTGGATAGGCCCCATCCTAACTTTTGACTTATTATTTTTGAACATTATTTATTTAATAAATATTGCTACAAGTAGGCTTTCGCCTGGTAGTAACACGAGAATCGAAATAAATGAGTAAGGAGCCATTATTCTTACAAACGTAGGTATGCTATCTAAGTGCGAAGTAAATGACCAGAAAATACACCTTTAGGAGACAAAAAAATACGCTAGTAAGAATACCACGCTTCTAAAAAATGAAATTTGAACCAAATAACCCAATTTCTAACGCTCCCTAATGAACCGCATTGACATAAACCAAAAGTTGAGGAACAATTACGCTTAAAAAGTTTAGTACTTGCGGGGAAGATCTTAAAGATTTCTTCCGGTATGTCATTCCACTCCTTTATTCCTATAAGTAGGAAGAATGCCTTCAAAATATCCGTTTTCCGCTTCTTTATCTTGATTTTGAACTTGTGATCGTTCCTTCTTACGTAGCAGAGTGAGTTCAGATTTTGACCCGTTTTCTTCACGGGCCGCTCTTTTAAAAACTCTCTGTAGTCCCCACATAACCTATTTTTAATTAATTATCTTAATTTCAATAGTTTCCACTGCATTTAAGGTAGCACAACTGCGATAAATATTCTGTTGCACGTTATCGGTTGGGACTTTAATCTGGCCTTCCAGTGGATTATTAAATATGCGGTTACCAATAATTCAAACATTTCCCTTTGCGCATGCATTAAATTTTCGATATTTTCATTCTGCTCTACCTATTGCACTCATAACTTCATAATAATTGCCAATGGTCAATCTAGTTTGACTCTCGTAATTCTTGTTGGCGACGTTAAAAAACGTGGAGTGATAGTATTACCAAATGCTTTAGGCAAACATTTGCTTAAATATTCATGCAAACATGCAACAGGTTTCTCCTGATTTGAGCAAGAGGTGCTGTTCATCATTCAAAACTGGAATGCGGCTGTTGAAAGTGCTGTTGCCTGTTTTCGCATTCGCGACTCATTTACCTCGTCTAAGGAGTGGAACTGGGTGACTATAAATAATATTTCTTCCCACGATATACTCGATATCGGGAATTAACATCAGTTAGGGGCGAGATAAACATCTCCTGCCTCGTATTTATACGGTAGGTATGCTGGCCAGCCGTAATTTCCTCCAGCTCGGGCCACTCCCCAACTTAGTCGCCGACGCGAAAGGGAGATTGGCCGGAGGACGCATGCGTGCTTGTGCGAGGTGACCTCGAATGCTGCGGGAGTGATGACTGAAAAAGAATCTTTAAGGTCTAGGTTACGCTAAGAGTGAACCTCACGCGCCTTTGACTCACCACGACGTGATTTAGTCCGCAGCTACCGGTTTTAAGTCCAGATTGCTTAGGCTCGATTTTTTTAGAAAAGTTAAATTTTTTAACATTTCCGTAAAGAGTGCTAAGCATGCGATTCGAGCACCAATACGGCGGTGTTCGTAGAAGACATAAGCGTGGAACTAGGCTAGATTTACGGGAAAATTAGCAAAGGGCTTTGGTCGATTTTGAATCAACTGGAAATTCCACGTGAAACTTAGGAACGCGCTACATCGTAGTAACATTATTTAATGCACTTTTTCATCCGTTTTTTGTTGGGTCCAACCGTGAATCATAGGAGGAAAAATTTCGGTATGAAAAATATCATGGATATGGTATAGAGTTGAGTACATAGTTAACTCCGGAAAAGACATCGATTCGCTTTCATAATTTTTAATACCTTTTGTGCGGCAGTTAGCCCTGATATCTGTAGAATTATAATGGAAGGTGTTGAATATGCTTTATTTAAAAAAATAAAAACCTGTGATGCTAATTTGTCATTCATAGCTGAGATTTAATGTGGAGCTATTTTTAACTGACTTTTAGCAGTTTTAGTATCCTGTGACTGAATTACTGCTTATTGTTCCCATCCTTTATTGTAAGGTTCCTCTCGCAACATGTATATGTAAAGTTGTAAGCGCTAAAGCAGCTCTGGGGATATGATTCGACAAAACATGCCGAGTTAGAACGTTTGAAAACAGTTAGGTATTCTTTCATTGGTTTCATTTTTCAAATTGCAATGCGTTAGCATAGCACGCGTGCGGTATATGTGCTACATAAACACGTAAAGCTAGAAAAAACCATAGGTTTAGGTACAAAAGGTACGTTTGTAAGCTCCGAAATATTATTTACTGTGACTCTGTGGAGAAAAATAAGGTCTTCCAACTCTTTCTTAGAATAGAGGATTGATATAAATTTTATTCGAATTAGAATCCGATGACCTACAGGCGTATTTAACATCTAAATATACATATTACCACGGAACCTGCTTCAATAGTCGTGTGGCGGGGTTGCTAGGTAACCAGCCGTAAAAAAATAGAAAAGGAAATTCTCCATCAAAGTTCCACTTAGCATTTATTAAAGTCCCTTATTGTGCTGGGGAAAAACGAATTACTATGGCCTATGTTCGGCAAAATATCTTTCTTAATTTAACGGTTTTATCGGATTTGGAAATCAAGAAGAGTTCTATTATAATGTGCTTCGTGTTGCTCTGAAAGATATCCATTCTCAATAGCTCAAGGCATCTAATTGTAAGTGGTTCTCGAAGCCTCCAAGTCTCTAGCGACTCCCAGCCTAATTCGTTTAACATCTGTCCACGCTTCCTGTGCGCCCGGGGCAGTTTACGATGAATCGCGCAGTTTTCTGTTGTATTTTATCAAGTCTACGGTTTAAGTCTTCCTGCACCGGATTCCAAATTCTCGCTGCATATTCAAGTTTCGGCGAGTTCGAAATAGCACCTCTCTCTCATTTTATCATCCGGAAATCTTCCCCGTTACACGCTTGACGAATCCTAGCCTCAGAAAGACTCACTCTCCGGAGGGTATGGTTACATAACTTGATGCAATTTCGAAAAATGGGAAACATTTTCAAGTTAGGCATTAGTAAGAAATTAATTGTTGGAATCTACAAGTAATAATGGAATAATTATTAGATGCTGTTATGTTTCAGTAAGTTTCTATTAGTAAAAAGTAGTAGCAATTAAAAATTGAGGTAATGTAGAAGAATGCATTCATAATGAGTCCAAAAAGTTACCTGTAAATCTGGGGATTGCATGTTTTCCAGCTGCAGAAATATGATTGGATATTATTTGCGTTATTAATTTCATGGGCTCAAAGTGAAAATTTCGAGAAATTAGTTCCATTGCTATTAATAATACGATGAATGTTCTTAATGAAATTTTCGAGGAACGTATATGAATCAGAAGTTAGTTAATACGAGAACAAAAATTTAAGATCAGAATTCTTGCGGAGATATTTTTGAAAACATCTCCGTCGTTGTGATATCGTTTGTACTATTACGTGTGATCGGAGGAGTTGGAGTACGCGCGAAGGCCGACTTGGAGGGCAGCGCCCCGACGCGGCGTAGTACTACTGAATCACTCTCTCCGTCTATCCGCTGCTCCCACCCTCCATAGGGCAAGTACCTACCCCACTCCCCCCCTTTCTCTCACCCCCCCCTCATTCCACTCGCTCCCTCTTCCCATCTCCACTCCCGCTACTTCTGAATGCCTCCCTCTTGATAAAACTCCAGTCTCGGGCTGGACTCTGGCTGGAGAATACCTTCCACCTCCTCCTTGCCTCCAGTGTCTTCCAGGGGGCGGGTTCCGGCGCCCTCTGGAGTTTGTCCGGGCGCTAACTGCTTATTGCTTCGTGTTGGGCGATTTTGGTGGCAATCGACTCGGGATTGAGCATTTTTCAAGGATATCAGTGATGCTGTGTGCCTTCTTTAAAATGCTGTTTGTTTGGTTGTTGATTGTATGATAATGAATGAAAAGTTTTTTTTTGCTATCAGCTTGATGAAGAATATGACGAGTGAATATGTATGAAATGAAATGAAGGAAAGAAATAGTGAATTGTGCTGGATTAAGTGTACTTTATCAGTCAGTGGAAGTATTTCGCGGCAATTTCATGGGTGTTGTCTAGGCGATTTGTAATGGAACAAGGTACTTACAAAGCAAGTATTTTTAAACTTCCCCTTCATCCCTTTTGCGTGGAATTGGTACGAAAATACGACGAAACTAATAGTACCTTATCAAAAATAGGGCATTCCAACGAAAATCTTCTAGTTTTTATCGTGGCTGACAGTATTACCCACGGAACATGATTTTTTCAGCAGTTCATTTTTTTGAGGAGGTATTCGTGCTTTCGGAATTGGTTTTAAAATTCATAGCTAAACGAAAACAACGCGGAACACTATTGTTCCTAAGGGGAAGAATTGTCTGATCGTTGGTTGAGGGTTATTTTCGATAGAAATGGAACTGCTGTAAACTCAAAGTTCTCTTCAAAGCGCTAAATTCGGAGAATGTCTTAGTCTCTAAATTCCTTACAGGTGCATTGGTTGAGTTCGGATGCTAGATTATGAAAAATATTATTTTATGTTACCTAATTTTGGCGAAGGAACTAGTCTAGGAGTCTAGGAACCGTAGTGCTGAAGATTCTTTGGGTAAGAAGGTTTTTGGGCGAGGAGGTTTTGAGGCGAGATGTATATATCTGCTAAATTCCTGCATACATATCCGGAAAAAATCGATGAAAAGAAACAACTGTTTTTTTAGGATGTGTACTTCAAATTGAGTCAGTGGATATACATCGAGATATTTAGGTTATCATCTATCACTGCATAGATCATTTAGTTTTCCGTCCTATTTACTAGTCTAGCTTGGTAATTTTGAATGTAATTCATGTGATAGGACTGATAAATTCAAAATATTACCGCTACTAAAATAGTTATTAACCTTTGATGTTCTCACCCAGACGTAGACATCAAAATATTGAATTTAGCTGGGTCACCTTGCCCTTCCACGGTGCGATCGTAATAATTACTGTAAAAAGGTTTTGTTTGAAGTATACGTTGTGATGGAATTAAGCTTGGAAATACTGCTACAAAAAGGAACAAATCGCCTTAAATTTCTTCTAAATATGATTGTATTAAAGTTTCTGTCATTTTAGATTAACCGAATTTGCCACTATCTATCGATCGATCTTCGGTTATCTGGTTGAAGAGTTACTGAAAAAATCAGTTATACCTGTTGTGCCCTTAAAACTTAGATTCAGCCATTTTGCTGAGTATTAAGGATATTGGAAAGAGCCGATTGATAAGTTCTTCTGAACTGAATCAACCGATGCTGTTGAATCGTGTTAGAAGATAAAATGATCGCGGGGAGAGTGGCCAATCCAATGACATCCTGAGCAGTGTTGGTGTTAGTTGATTTTCTTTTGTCCCGAGAACACACTTCAATCAGTCGAAAATGAATTAATTGCTATTTATTTATTAAGTATTTATTCTCCTCCGTTTGAGTGCCTCTTTTGCGATGTGGAATAAAGTTATATTTCGTAATGAATAAAAAATTTAAACTTTGTTTTTCCACAGAATATGTAGTTTTACATTACGGAATCACCCGCAATTGAATTTTAAATTACCCCGCTAGGTAACCCGCGGTTATTCCTAGAATATAGTCAAATATTGTGTTTTTGCATGAATATTTACACTCTATTGTTGGAAGCAATTCCAAGACCATTAACATTTTTAATTCAAGGTATCGATCTTCATTGAAAATACTCTTAATTGGAATTCAATGCTCAATCAAGAGGCAGTCATATTCATCTCACAACCCGTTACATTTCTGAGCATTGGAGCTGGTCGAGAAAGAGCGAGCGGGAATGTATGGTAAAGATTGCCAAATTGGATTTCTTTAACGGCTGTTTTATGGCGTTGACTCTTCCGCCCTCGAAGGCTAGGTCAAGGAGAAAGGTAATGGTTAGGGGGTATTTTTAGCCTCGTTTCAACATTCTCTCTTTCATCCCTTTCACTGAAGATCCCAATTAGCTTAAACTATTTATGTTCCTAATCCACTCACAGTGAAGAAATGAATTTTTCGTAGGTTAATGACAAATTGATTGTATTCAGTACCTATATATTATATTTTGATAATGCCTTTTATTCATGCTGCCAAAGCTCCCTGGCGATTACCTCCATAATCAGTGATTCTAGAGTTATTTTAAATTTCACTCCCATGGCATTTTGGAATTTTATTGGAGGATCGAATGTAAATACTATTTTGTATTTCCTCAGAATTATTTCAGAAATGGCTGGAAAATTCCCAAATGTACCTATGATTATTATATTTGGATCCATCTAAGCTTGCCAACTTATGTGACTTCCCTACCGAAATTCATCATTGCGATACAATATTTATCAAATTACAGTCCATGTGAGGGATAGATGATACTGCGAATCAACCATGCCGTGCTAAATAAAGGATAACTGGATGTGCTATAATGTTTAGCGGTTATACACTTTCTCGAGCAACATAACTCGACGTTTGAAACATCTTTCTCTATTGATGCTTTCTTGAAAACCCAAATTCTATTTTTGTTAGATTACCGTATTTAACTGTCAGATATCAGTTAAGTGCAAACTATATTTAAGAGTTTATCATGTGGAATTTCACCAAACTCAATGTTTGCAGTTTATAAAGACATGCTGATTGCAGATCGGTAAGGTTATTTTTTCACTGTCATAAATTTCAACATCAAGATATATTAATGAAAGCTATGGTTTATTCATCAGCTCGAAGCGCAGACTCAAGTATATTCCACATGTTTCGAGCACGGCAGTGACGAATTAATAAGGTAGCAGTAGCTGAATTCCATGCAGTCATGGTTAATATTGAAATTTTAATAGTAAAAAAAAATCATTCACTATTCATGTTTCCGAACATGCCACAAAACTTGAAATACCTTTTTATTATACAATTTTAAACATACTATTTAGCGCGTTTCTTTAGTTGTAGCTTTGAAATTAGAACCTTATCTTTCAGGTGTGAAATAGTGCCTGTGTTATACGCAACGCCTCCATTAATTATTTTACAAAAATTAAGTATGAGTGGAATAGGTTTCAATTTTATTTCACTCACAAATCAAAATAGGTGGAGAGGACGCCCTCAATATTAAACCGTGATCTTCCAGCTGTTACAGTTACACCGTCGTTCGGGGTAGCCTATTGGGTAGAGCATTTGGATGCTGATCCGGTCCGGGTGAAGTATTCGGGGGTTTCGAAATCCCAAACGAAAGCACTCGAATTGTGAGGTGGCCCAGGGAAAGGAAGTGGCCCCACTACCATGTATGTTTAAAGTTTACATGCCTGTGGTCTAATCCGCGGTGAGGTGTAGTCTCACCCAGCCAAACCTCAACCTTCGTATTGAATAACTTGAGTGAGTGAGTTACACCGCCAGTTCTTTTTCTCTAGTTATTATTTTTATTTTTCTGTGAAATATACTTACCAGCATAATTATCAAATGGTAATTTCTCTCAGTTTTTAGTCGTAGATTCAGGCTTTAGGAATGATATTTAATTTAGAATTTTTTTTGTTGCTTGTTTACTACCAGCTGAATCTGTCAACGGTGAAAACTGTTCTCACGTATTTCATTACCCCTTTCGTATGCAATAATTTTTTAATATACAAATCAATGCTTGTTAGTGGTTGTGCAAAATTATATTTTCAATGTTTTCAGTCGTTTCTCAGTTGACTTACTTCATATTTGATAAATAATTTTGTTAATGTCACTTATTTAATAAAAAATACGTTAAGGTTGTTAAATATGTGAATTTTACAAAGTTATTTAATTACATACGATATTTTTCTTTAAAATGTGAGAGCCAATGAGAATGAAAGTATTATTGCGATATAACAGTGTCTTTCTTTTTACCATCTTGGCCTTTTATTGTACTTTTTTGCACCAAACTGATCCTGGTAAATGTGCAAAATAGTCCTTTACAATCCGTCACACCTTTCATGCGCTCTATGTATGAGCTTTTTTCTTTCGATACTTGCAAGTGCTGATATTCTTTTGGCACAGTTTTTCCACCATCCCTTCAATAATTTTTGCTATTTTTTCTGCAAAGCGTTCCTACTAGGTGCTTAATAGGATTATAGTATTTTATTTTCTTTGTGTACGATATTG
Source organism: Ischnura elegans (assembly GCF_921293095.1). Classification (NCBI taxonomy): domain Eukaryota; kingdom Metazoa; phylum Arthropoda; class Insecta; order Odonata; family Coenagrionidae; genus Ischnura; species Ischnura elegans. The sequence goes on along the minus strand of NC_060251.1, from coordinate 115,712,996 downwards.
TTTTATGAAGGATAATTCAGTTTGTATCGCATAGTATTGGCACTGTTTCATCGCTCATTCTGCAATTATTTCTGAAATAGTTTGTCAAATCAAACTTCTCTCACCACAGGTACTGTAGGAAAGCGTGCGTAATTTTTTCATTTCACGTCTTTGGTTTCAAAAAGTAACTTTCCATCTCACGATTAGTTCCCCTCATGGCTCAGTTCCCTTGTTAGTCCTTCCATGATTTATGAGCATTTTTCTTTAGAATGATACCACATGGTGCGTTAGAAAATAGTGCTTTACTGCCGTAAGTTATGTTGCAGATGAAGAAGAATTAAAATTTCATCGAAAGATATTAGTTCCCCTCCTGGCACGGTTTCACCGCTATTTCTGCAATGATTACTAAGCTAGTTTGTTAATTCAAACCGATTTCACTAGAGATATTACAGAGAAGAGTGCTTAACTTTTGTCAGTAACGCCTTTGGTTCAGAAGTATAAGTTTCCAACGCATGATATAAGCGATAAGTTCCCCTCCTGGCACAGTTCCTGAGATAGTCGTGATAGCCTACTTGGCTGCCACCCCATCCCTCCTATCGCGACGGCGTTGTTGCACCGTTAAGCAAATGTTTTTTACCACCCTCTCTCTCTCCGACCGCCCTTTCGCCCCCCGCTGGCTACTCACATAGATCGAGAACGCCATCGTGCACTTCCTCTCTCCTCTCGGACTCTCTGCTCACTCTTCGGCCGTTGAAGTCTCTTTCCCTTTCCTTGCGAACCGCGCGTTCAAGTCTCCTGGGCTCCCCGGACAAGTCTCGACGAACTTCTTCCAAAGGGACTCTCGGGCGAACTGGACGCGGGATTTGGACGCGGCAAAGACACGGCAAGAGGGAGGAGCACTTGGGAGAGGAGGTTGACGGTTGGGTCTCCAGGGGAACAGTGGTCCGTAATTACTCCCATTCACCTTTTATATCGATAAAACCCTCGACCTTAAGACGGATACCCTTCCCCTCCCCTGGCCCCCACCCCACTGCCCTGATCTCTTAACCCTCGGGACCCCTCCCCCTCCCCCTCCATGCAACTTCTTTTCTCCCCGCCCTTCCCCCTCCGCCCCCACCAGCTCCACTGCTCCTCTTTCTACTACCCTTCGCCCACATCCCGGCCACCACTCCCTTCGTCTTCCCCAACTTGCTTGTCCAAGAACTTCCTCCACTCCCTCCCTCCGTCCGACCCCTCCCTCTCCCCTCGCCACTCCCTCCCCGCTATTTTCAAGGTAAGTGTATCCTCCGTCCTCCCCGTTTCTCACCATTCCCAATGGCTGCTGCTGGTGCTTCGTCTGTCCCCCCCCTCCCCTCCTACCCATCTCCCCACATCGCTCCCTCACAGAAGATTCGAATCCTTGGGACCACTGCTAGTTTTCTCTTGGTAGTTCGACCCGTCACCACTCTTATCGATGGTAGTAGCCACGGCAGTTTACTCTGTTCTTGACACCACTCGTCTGTCTTTAGTCTAAAAACAGACTGCCGTCGGCCTGGAATCATACTTTCAAAGCAAATGGACACTACAGGGTGGAGTGGAGAATAAGAAGTTGCGATAGAATAAACGATTAATTTATCTTTTACAGGTTGAAGTGAGAAAAGTAGAGGGGAGATGCCCTGAACCCAAGAGATGAGTTTAGTTGGCCTGAAAGCACGCTCTAAACTGTGAATACTCAATTCATTTGCTAACTCTTTTCGTTTCCCAAAATAAGTTTGCCGTTAACAATGTTGGTCGCGCGTCATCATTATCAATATGTAAGTGTTCCAAGGCCTATTCGTGTCGTGTTAGTGGAAGTAGAAGAGCATAAGAACGACATTTTAGAAAGAGAAAGATTTTCATCTCCTATTTTCTGTTAATTAATTGAGTTGGCTTGCCGTACCTATCGAGAAATGACATAGATAGAAAAAATGCAAGCTGTATATAAATTATATTATTGCAAAACACTACATGAAATTCGAATAAAATTTGGCATGGAAGAAGATGGCTTGGTAGTATAGCTGAAAGCATGCCTCACCTTCAATCGAAAGATAAAGATATAAAGCTCGTATCCCAGTTAACTTATAATTATTTTTAATAGTGAATTTCATCCTTGATGAATATAGCTATGTTATTTTCCTGCGTCATTAAATCAACATTTTCCACTTGCTATATATCCATAAGCATCGATTCCTACTGCATTCCAATTTGACCCGGCCTCGGTGGCGGTGGGGTAAGTGACAAACCGAAGGTCGCGGGTTCGAACCCCGCCTGGGTAGGTTGTACCCAGGGTATGAGTGTATGTTTTCGTCCAAAATTGTTATCCGTTAGATTACCCCCTAAGAAATGCTATAAATGCGTTGTTTTCGGGTCCGTGATGATAAAAAAAATATGAAACTGCTTCAACTTCGCTAATACATCTATTGAAGACCTCAATTGATTCGTAATATCTTCGTAATGCTTCCCAGTACCTGTACTCAAGAGCCGAGCGGAATAGTCGACTGCTGTAACGCTGAAATTCGACTTCTTAACAAGGCTCAAATAATAGGCCAATATCACTGCTGAATTCAATTTTCGATGCCTTCATCGATAATAGACCACATCATCATCATCATTAGTCAACAATCATAAGTTGGTTAGACGCATCCCTCCATCCCGCTCTCCAATCCGCTATCCTTTCCATAGTTACGTATATCTTTTCTTTTACATCCTTTATAATATATCCTTATCTAACTCATTCGGGGCCATCCCTTGCCATCCTTCCCTTCCTCCTATACTTCTATGATTATTTCATTAGGCTATCATGCCTCGCAATGTGGGAAACTCAGTTGTCCCGTCTTCTTCGTAAGGTTTTTAGAACACTTGCCATTTCTCCCACTCTTATTAGGCATTTTCTCATTACTTACTCGGTCGATTCATTTTATTTTATCTTCGTAAGTCTCCAGTTGCGCCACATTTCGAATTCTCCCGTTCTTGACTTTTCTGCACTTGTCAGCGTCCAAGCCTCGCTGCCATGGAGAATCATGCTCCACGAGTAGCATTTAATGTATTGTTTCCTCACTTCTATTGATTGATTTTTATGTCACATGAATGTCGATGACAAAACATAGATTGGGCCTGCCTGCCACTTTCTCCTGCTGATCGCCTCCCAAGCTACCCCTATCTTCTTTTTGTTCCTCGAGTAAACAGCCTGCTCCGTTCGTCCGCAGATTTCACACTCAATCTCCTCTGCTCATTTCCTTCTCGTCCTGCTCTGGCGTCAATTTTAACTCCGTCATGCTGCTACTCTGGCACTGTAATTTCCGTAATTGAATCGTAAGGATTGTGGCCCCAAGTAATTGTCTTTCCTTGTGTCTACATCCCTGCTTAGTTGGGGTTCCCGTGTATACTTCATTATTTCTCTTTGATATCAGATATGTCATTTGTGGTGCGGGTATAATTTGGCTCTGATTCATTTCGACTTGGTTATACAGTTCTGGATATTGTGGAATAAGACTATTTCATTTAATGGGAATGGCTGTTAAGGTTAATCTCATTTTCTTCTCATGATGAGATTTCCAGAATGATGCAAAGAGTGGTTTCGTTAAGTATAATTATTATGAGAGTATTTCTATGTAAATATTTTCTGAAAGATTTTTTGTGCTTTACAAATTATATTATTTTTATTGCTTGCAGTACGACCTGGGGCTGCTCAATGCGAACCCATCTGAGTGATGCTGTGCATTTTATGTCCAAATTTGTAGTAGTCCTTTGAGAAACATTTCTCGACTAATTTCTGTCTACCTCAATCACTGTGAACGTAGTTTATAAGGCCTTTACTGTTGAGATATTATTTTTTATTCCGCGTATTGCGTAATTTAACACACGATATAAATGATAGAATAGTTATATTGCTTTGCGAAATACTTCATTTTTCCACTCCGCAGACTTTTTTTTGTCAATAAACGACATTTTTTTCCCATTTCACCTGTTTCTCTAGTTTTTATTTTGCCAGAAAATTCTCTGTTTCTGTTATTGAGAGGGACTCAAGTATGGAAAAGGAGTTGAGCTAGAGAAATAATCGAATTATTGATGGCTAATCACCAAAATTAACTGCGGGTATCTATCCTTTTAAAGAAATGAGAAACAAGTATGAGTGGAGATAAAGGAAGAATCTGTAATGGATACTTGATGACTATTTAAGAATTATATTTCCTGTTGTAAATTATACTTTTCTTGATCCGATCAAGGTTCCTTCTGAGCTGTAAGACCGAATAAATTGAAACTCCTCGTTAACCTAAATGAACAGCTGTCTACAGCCGACTTTCACGGTAAATGGACATTTTATTGGAATAAAATTTGGTAAGTTTTAATCTAGGAACCCGAATGCGTTGATCTTACTGCCAAATTTTAATTTTCATCTAAGCTGATATTTGCTGACGCCCCCACTAAAGGCAAATATCATTTTATAGAACTGTAAAAGTTACAGGATTTCTAGTTTAATATTCCCCTCCTACAAACTGAACCATTTAAGAAACTAGTTCAATCGATTAAATAGTCATAAAAACTACTTAATTTAGCTAGTATCATATTTCATTTTGGCTTCAAAACCTGCAAATCAGTCAATTTCTTTTGTTACCAAACTTCAGCTTTATTCCCCACAGGTAAAATGCAATCAGAAAACACAGGAATTTACCATCAGAGATTAACCAGAAGTTTTAACGGTCGATTCGATGAAATCAGAAGACTAAGTGATCAATGATCGACTTGTTTCCGCTCGATGACCCACGAGTCATTTGATTCGATCACTTTGAACAAATCAATCGTGAACGACCCATCAGTGCAGTCGGGAGTGGCGATGGACTGGCAGTGAGCCAGCACTCCGTGAGGCGATCCCCGGTCGCTTTTCGCGTTGACTCGGTTGACGGGTGCATGGGCACGCATTGGCATCCGCGGAGTGGGGGGAGAGAGGGTGCAGAGAGAGTGAGAGGAGGCGCCGCGCCCATCTGCCGGTCACGCATGTCCTCTCCCCCCACCCCCCAACACTTTCCCTTTCCCCGAAATCCGAACACCCCCCACCACGTTTCCCTTTCGCTTTCGTTATTGCTGCATCTGGGCGCGCGTGAAGCAACGCAGCGACCAGCGTTCGTGGGTGGACAATGCCCAAAACTATAAGCTCAATGGTGCAACAAACGAGCAGTGCAAACGACACTGTGAATTTCTCCCAATTTTTTTCCACGTATTCCGAAGACAGCTGGCAATGTATTTTAAATGCAGGGTCCCAGCAATCATCAATTGTACAAGCAGGGACAACCATTACGTGGATGGAGGTTAATTACCCTGGCGGGACTCGAACCTTCGCATTATTAGGTGAGGCCTTTCCCAACGAGTCCGGCAATCATAGAAAATGTGCTCTGTTTTAAGGAAAAACATGTTTCGTCACTTAGTCAATCATCCCGAAGATTGTTTTCATGAATCAGTAATATTGCCGCCACTACGCTGTCAGCCATGATAGTTTTAGTTGTCTTTTGTTTGCTGTGTGGCTTCTCTTGTTTCTCGGGTGGCACCTTGGGGGTTGTTCAGAGGTGATGGCGCGTAGGCATGCCGATGTAGCCATGTGTCTGTGTTTGGTAATAAATATCGCTCTCACAACGAATCGTGCATAGTCTACATAATTGAGGAAAAGGATTCAACAACTGTTATCAATGAGAATGGGTCGAGCAATGGATGTCGACTTACAAAAAATATTGGGGGGCCCAAACCGGGGATCTTGCCCCGGGAAATTTTAAAAGTAGTGAGTTTGAAGTTTTTTAAGCATTTTAGAAGAGTCATATGATCAACATTAGAACCCTAATAACTCGAAACTCGATATCTGGACACTCGGGGAAAATCGAAAAGCCTGACACATTTTTTCCTCACACCCATTACGAGTTTTTGAGGGGGCTCGGGCCCCCTCAGGCCCCATGGAGTCGGCGCCACTGGGTAGAGCACCACCAATATTAAGCCATAGGAGTGAGGTAACACATATACAGTGGTACCTACGGGGGCTGGATTGAAATTACAATCACGGTGATTAAACTTTAGATTTTAAGCTGGCACTATAGTGTATGGGGAGCGTGGTAGCCTAGTGGATAGAGCGTTTGGATAATCATCGGGGGCTTCTGAATAGGGTGGTTTCCTATGCTTTTTTTATTGCCTAAATCGAAAGATTATTATTAAGAAGAAAGATTATTAATACCCTATCAAACGAAGGAAATTTTCCAACCATAGGCAGTTTTAATAGGTGATTATTAAGGCATGTTTCCCTGAGCTCTGTGCCTCATGCATGCATTGGTAATCTCAGACGATGTAAAACTCCTATCTACTCGTATAGAAACTAGGTCCCTGTGACGTCACGTGGAGTGGCATCGCATGGGCGCGAATCTGGCCTTTTTCAAATGCAGTAAAAAATTGACCATTTCCATTCGTCTAAACCGGTATTTATGGAACAAAATAATTTGTATATTATGAATACAGTAATGGTGGGTAACGAATCGCAATCAATGTCTTTCGTTTTATTGGATGAAGGAAACTACCCTATTCAAAACCCTGGTGAAGACTTCGGATATCCTCCAAACAAAATGTCTTCGCAGTGCGAAGTGGCCTGGGAAAGGAACTGCCCTCCTCCATCCTATATGTGAAATTCACGCGAATGTGGCTCATTGTCAGATCACGGTGAGCTCTATCCTCACTTATCCAAACTAACCAGTGGGTTGAATCACTGAGTGAGTATTACTACAATACGGGGCCAGCAGATTTCAGTTACAGTTACTTTTCATAATCTGATATCAGTCACAAGAACCAGTTATAATTTAAAAAAATTAACAAGTTATAGTAAACAATTCAATGAAAGCTACTTTTCGTGAAACATGTCAAAAACTGCCCACGACATTCGTGCTGGAGAATCTATCGAGTGCTTCCTTAAAATAAAACTTCAATATATTGCTTTTCATTTGAATCATGGCAGAGATTCACGCGTAAGAATACGTTAGTTCACACAGTTTTGGCCATACGGCAGTCGGTGCAGTAGCGATTACTTTCAGAGAGAAATCGTAGGTCACAAATAATTGTTTAACATAAACGTTGAAAAGTAACAATACATGAAATTTAATCGCTACTGGTGACTGAATTACTTTCACTCAGTCAATCCCCATCTCTGAGGGACAATTCCTTACTCTGGGCCACCTATCTCTCCTACGACTGTAGTATGGGGTGCCCGAAGGCTTGGACCCTTTATTTGAATCCGATACCCTTCAAATACCCAACCCAGACACCCAACGCTCTACCTACGTTCCCACAAGTTCCGTGTATATATAGCAATAACACTCGAAGGTCTTATTGCCCGTCAGGGTACATAATTAAAACTTAGCTTTTTCACTTAAATATTTCCGGGTGTATACAGCTGGCCGTGGTCAATTATCGCCTCATTATCTACAGTCATCACTCCTAAGATTTGTTTGATGCAACTCTCCCCTTAACTCTCCTATCTGCTAATCTTTTAACACCTTCGTCATACTTCTGATTTACATCCTTCCTTTTCACCAGCTCTACAGTCTAGCCGGCGAGCGTTGTCCGATGGCACTTTAAAAGGAGAACCCTGCACTAACATGGTTTGCAACCAATCGCTGTTCCGCAAATGCACCTCACACCCTTACCTAGTCATACAACGTTGTCACATGCGCATGAAGCACTGAAACAAGCCTGAACCACCAAAACAAGCCCTTTCTGCGAATCGCCAAAACAAAGGATTCTTCCTTTGGGTCCTTCACGCTCGTCGTCCCTTCTGGCTGCTTTCTTAAGGGAACCCTTTTGCTTACAGGCGAGGTGGGCGTTTCCCTTTATAAGGCCTGTTTACACGGTATATTAATACGTACGGGTTCATGTCTAAATGTATGAACGCGAGAGTGAACGCCAAAATGCACCGTGTAACCACCCAACTTGTGCAAATGCATGCACAGAAAATAGAAGATATTCTAATTTGGTTCATGCATTTGTTCATGTTCCGTTCCGGTCCACAAAAATCATTCACGCAAACAGACATTAACTCGTACGTGTTGATGTATCGTGTAAACAGGCCTTTACCTTGCAACCTTGCCCCCTACCCCTTCTACCTGTCAACAGACAACTCTCGGTGGCCGGACTGAATGTATCTCATCTGTGACCTACCTCTGCCGTTCATACGATAATTTTCAATATTCCATTATATCTCATGATGTGGTCGATTGAATTTCCCCATCCTCTGCCCAGGGTTTTCAAAAGATTTCTTCTATCTCCTACTCTTCTTAAGACTTCCGCATTACTCGCCCGATTTATCCTATTGATATTCACCATTATTCTGTTGCACCACATTTCCGTAGCTTCCAACCCTGCTTTTCAGAAGTAAGAGGACTCCTGTTTTTGAGGAATGTTCTCTTAGCTGGGGCTATTCTACTTGAAATTTCCTTCTTGATTCGTCCATCCGCTAGACCCTTGCTTGCCCAAGTAGCAGAAGTCCTTCTCCTCGCCTCGCCTATTTCGCCATAATCGCCCGTGTATCAAATTTGGATACCTTATCTATGTGTTTACTCCGAGGTAAAATTTTCAAACTGGAGATACTTTTAGGACTAAAGTTTATCCCCTTTGTGGTAGAACCTTGTAGAACACCATTATGTAATAAGATTCCTAAATTTGATAAATTTTATGGGCGTACTACTTTCGTGGCTCATTGACTTTAATAGAAGAAGACTAAAAAATTGATGTACCCTCGTATTTCTTGAATTACAATCAACGTTGAATGCGCAAAGGCATTATAATAGAATTGATCGCGTAAATTAGGTTAATATGATGGATTGTTATTTTAAAATTGTGATAAAGTAATGCCGCTGATTCAATCTTACTGAATGCCTGGCGTGAAAAATTATGGGTTGAAGTGAGAGCTCGTTATTGCTTTATCAGTATGGGAAAACTGTCACTGGTGCCACTATGGTGCTAGAGCGAAGGAAATGTCTGAAAAATAGAACTTGGCCTTTCATGAAACATCAATCAGGGTTCCCACTCAACCTTGAAAACCTTAAAACCGTGAATAAGCCGTGAATTTCGTATACCGTGAAAAAACCTGGAAAAAGCCGTGAATTTCGTCATAAAACCTTAGAAATCTTGATTTTACGACGGTAGAACTACGATTGACCGATTAAAATAAAAATGGACATTTGGATCATATTTCAAGATCAGTCACGCGCAGACATGGCCACGGATTTATCTGCACGTGTATATTCGAAGCATAATTATCGGTCCGTGTGCCATGATGACACATTGGTCTTAAGCCTGCACCAAAGTGTTCATTGACACTTGCGAAAATTCAGACACTTCTTAACTTCCCTGGCACCCTGGTCCCTCCATTTTCCCACTCTCAACCTTTAGTAGGAGCTGAATTTTGCAAACGATATGTGACGCCAGGAGAGATAACACTTTCATTGTTGCGTTTGCATTCGCGGCGTCTGTTGCGTTTGTTAAATTTTTAGTTAACATGCGGCCGATGATTGCTACGTGATCAATATTTCTGCCTAAAATGGTTTATCTACAAACCGTGAGTTCGAAGACATTTAGACCGTGAACACCTGAAAAAAACCGTGAATTTTATAATTTAGACTGAGTGGGAACCCTGATCAATTGTCCTCTGCATTGTTGCGAAATTGATGGTGGAGAGGTGCAAGGTCGTTGTTGTAATTATCTTCCGGGACTTGCAGTTAGGGGTTATATAGGACAAGTGAGCAATATCCGTGGGTGATTTTTTTATTCGTGCACGTCATGCGGGTTCTCTCGTTAAAACGGTAATTTCTGTGCGTGAATGAAAGAGGGAAAATGGATTTTATTGAGATTTGTGGCCCCATGCTTTTAATTGCACGTCGTTTCAGTCCCTCAAGTTCAACAGGAAGTCGGGGAAAATTCGAACTCCTGCTTCCTTTGCTTCCTTTTTATTGACCATTATCTTCCTGAGACTGCAAAAGGTTCTTCGTTCCTTGAGATTTTGCATGCGGGTGTCAAGTGAATTTTCATGCTTAGATCATGCAATGTCCGTATCGGTATCGAAGAGGAAGTTGAAGACCGTGACCGAGTTAAGGTTTTGAAAACAATGAATCTTGTGCCTTAAAATTTCAGAAAAGAGAAGGACAAGTATATGAACGGATGTCGGAAAAGGCATTTGCCTTGAGGGACCCCGCGCCGTTGCCTTTTCAGGGTTTGCATATTCATGAAAGGTATTTTTTGAATGTGGGATTCCTAACTCAATCATACGTCACATTTTTATTTTAGCCTTGATGTATTAAAATTTATTTAATAAAACTGATATTTCTCTACTTGCTAATTAATATCCTGAGCTAAAAATGTGTATTATTTAATCTTATATATGCTCCATTTTTATAATCAAACCATTTCTTTTAATCTCATATTTTTCAATGCCTCTATTGGATTATTTCATGGGGTAGGGATCATGTGAGTGAAGCCGCTGGATAAATAAACAAGCTTATTTAAAAGACTGAATGGTTAAATTTGAATTTGTCATTTCCAGTACATTGACTAACATTTATGATTGTTAATTCCTCTTTTAATACTCGTGCTTCTAATTTTATATTGAGTTGTATGATATAGTTTATAGATTTATAGTAAAATAGTAGCATAAATAGTTTTGCCTTCTCGAATGGAAAGTGAAGTGGGCTGCCAAAAACATCATGAGTGAATAATTTGCTCTTTTGTATGACGGCAACCTTCCTTAAAACAGTTCGTAGGAGTTAATCCTTGAAAGCGATTTTAATATATAAGGCAGTATGAAATAGTCTGCGTGGATTGTAGCCTCTTGAAAGATGATTTGGGGGTAAGCAAATGAATTGCTTTTAAGCAGGAATCTTCGACACGGTAATAAATCAGGGGTACAAACCAGCTGGCGCTATTAATTCGGTGGATGCGTAGGAACTACACGAGACAATCGAAGCGTGGACATTGTATGGAAATCACGCTTCTTATCCCTCCAGTAATTGCGATTGAAGATGCAGATACTTTGATTAATCGCTTTCGTTCGAAATCCATTCCTCTCCGATTTTTAAGGTCCCATCGTAACTTTTCTCATGTAGTGTTCGCTAGATTACATGGTGGAGCATACAATATGTTTTTGAAGAAATCATTACCGTAGCAGTTCAAAAATTAGTAGCTCAAACTAAACATGCTTAATTTGGTCTTTACCCTCAATTAAAAAAATTGACGAAAAAACGTCAAGTTATCGCAATAGAAATGACCTTGTAATTTCATCAGGCGATTTCTTACGTCGTTGGTTCGCAGTTACTATTGCGGAGCATGGAAAGTCGCAATGCTTCTTTACTGCGGAAGGCCCATCGGAACAGATGGATTATAGGAAATTTATTAATGATGCATCTAACTTTTGTAGAAAAAAAATGAAATTACGAAATGGCTAATTGACAACAATCGTGGTCAGTGCAGCATTTTTATATGAAGAGTGTTTTAACTCGCGGGTCGTATGTGAAACAGAATTATTATTTTTAGCTTTACCCACGTCAATTGTAATCTTGCATGTCCACTAGAGAGTAAAAGTCTTCGGTAGACGCGTCATTTTACAATTTGGACAAGACTTCAATTGTTACCAGTGGACACGCTTACTTCCCAACTCTCGTGAAAAAAATCTCCGAATTAACTATTAATACTAATAACTACTCCGATTATTAATAGAGGCGTTATTTTCAGTGAACGCATTTTCAGTATTGCACAGCATGCACTACAATCTCATTTTCGCATTTATCATGCTGATTTTAAATGTTATGAGGCATTTAATCCTCATCTATTTTACATCCTCAAACGGTTCAAAATCTTGGAATGGTAGGGGGTGAAAAATTAAAGAATTATTTTGGCCGCGTGATTGGAGGATTAATATACATGAATTTCTCAACTTACCTAGACTGACATCAATTCATACAAGTACATTCAAATCGCTAGCGTAGAGTGGTGCGCTGGAAACTCACCTATAAGATAAAATGGAGAAGAAAACTGTGATTAATGAGATCTTCGTCTCCAGATGAAATTCAAAACTGGAGGTAACGTGAATGCATGGCACAGGGAACACATAAGAGAGGATATGGTGATAGTATTCAAGATTTGCAACACAAGTGCAACATTCACAGTTGATTATTATTGCTGATGAATTGACCATTACTTATTCTCATTTTTATAGAAAAGCCCAAATGACAAATTTAGGCGGTACTTGCATCCTCGATGTGAATTTTTGAGTTGCTCATGTACTCCATATTTTTAAGCTTGTTAGTTTTGATTATTAAATTTGAGTTAATTTGATTTGATTTCAATTAATTGAGGTTTGTAATAAGCAAAAAATCCACGCTTTCTTAATAGATTTTCCTTTCTGGAGAAATATTTTGATAAATTCATAAATCGGCCAAGTTAAATATGACATGCACTATAAAATAAGTACCAACTTTAGTCATTCTTGCATAATTTGTCATGATGATCTTGCAGCAACGTGAGGTACGATGGTTGTCCTAGGTGGTGCAGCCTTGTGAGTACGTTCATGGGGAAACAAAACCGAGTACTGTTCCATAAACTTTTTATTATTAGCTGTCAACTAGTTTTGGCGTCTATACCGACGTTCATGGTGAAACAAAACCCAATGCTGATCAACAAACTTTTTATAATTAGCTGTCAACTAGTTTTGACGTCTATACCGACGGTAATAACAAAAATAATGCTAATAATAAAAGGTTTGTGGAAGAGTACTGGGTTTTGTTCACCAAGAATATTTCATCGTTCCACCTAGTAACGCCCAAATCAGTTGATTTTATTTGTAAGTACGTATTTATCGTGCGTGTTGAAGATATCCCTTCCCCTATTCTTCATTCTGATCCATTTCTTTCCCCATTCCACTACTTTTGAAAGGTATATTTATCTGTCTGTAACTGGAAAACCTCTGAACCTGAAGATGACTGCGAGCCAGTTGAAACCCCTGTTGTAGAATTTTGAAATTAAATAACTACACAGTGCGATATCTTTGTGTATCTTCTCATTATGCTGTCCTACGTTACCTCTCCCGAAAAAGTTGACTTCATATCCTTAGTTCGCCGGTTACCGTCATTCCCGTTTCGGGGAGACTGGAGTGGAGCAACGGACTGGCGGAGGTTTTTCTGCACTCTTTGCGTCGGCCTTAGTTACTTGTTACCATGGCGAGGATCGGGTCGTATATCTTTCGGCCTCCTCCCATCGCTTGAAGCCTCGCTGAAATCACACGCCCTCTCGTTGCGAAAGGTTTATTATGTTGTCAGGTCGGATAAAAGAATCGGAATGGGATGATGTTATTTGATGGTTTATCCCTTATTGCAAGGTGAATATCGACCATAAAAGAATTTTTGAATTTTCAATTATTAATAATTATCGTAAAAGTTCGGCAATTCGGTAATTTTTTTATTCTCCCCAGGGTTAGAACATAGTTTTTGCAGTTCCCTGCCAGGAGAGTTATTTAGGTAAATTAGTCTTAATGTACGATGAAGTAACAGCTACATTACACGTGTGAGTGATTAAAAAAACGGAATTCGCAAATGGATCTATCCTTAGATTACTATCGGTGTTGGTGTTAGTCTACAATTGAAAATATCGATGTATTTTCTGCTTGAGGTGATTTCTGGACTCTGCTGTCATCAAATCCGAACGCTTGCGATTCGAATCCACGCTGAAATTGGTAATCAAACCAATATTGTGCAACAGGAATCCCTTCGTTGTCGCATTGGGATTGCGCACCTTTTAAATTTTCTTTCGGAAAAAAATATGAATTACCTGGTAAATGTCTGATTCACATGGCACCTAATTATACCGGGTTTTTCTAAATGAATATCGAGGTTTTCACGCTTTCTAATTTTTATCACACTAAACTTACAGCCATTAATGGTACATCAAATAAAAGAGCAACTCAAACAGTTTTGTTTGCTGGCAACAATAAGCATGTGCTCTCACTGTTTCTGCCGCCATCCGTTAAGGCCGTTTTACACGGTACACGGAATTGCGCAATCTGACGTACGTGCAAAGGCGCAATCAAAATTTCGTCGAGTAAAGCGGTGAATTGCTAGAACACATGCGAGAATGCGTGGATTTGAGACGGCAAAATAGCCCCTGTTCTAATTTCGTTCATGCATTCGCGCAATTCCACGCCATTTTAGAAATAAATGCAGCTCTAACCTGCGCAATTCCGTGCTCCGTGTAAAACGGCCTTTAGAAAGCGCTAGTAGCGAAGATGGCGACTAATGAACAGCAAGTTTTTTGTGCTTTACAGTTTGCAAAGATGGAATCTGTAGTTATTGTGTAACGCGTGTTCCATACTAAGTTCGGTTGTGGTTCTAAAGGTGATAATAAAATCCGTGTATCCACTGCAAGCTGACCATTCCGAATTAAGGCAACATGATTGAAGGAGCTGTTGCAACAATTACTCGAGAGACGTTTGGGAGGAACTCGCGTTTCGTCTTGATGTGTGTGTGATTATTCTAAGTCCGTGTGTGTGCCATATGACGAATAGAGCACACAGTGAACATGTATAGGCTATCGTAGAAAACTGTTTGAGTACCTCTTTCATTTGATGCATGATTTATAGCTGTAAGTTAACTGTAATAAATGTTAGAAAGCGTTAAAAACCCCGACATTCATTTAGAAACACCCGGTATAATATGTTAGGTAGTTATTATACTTGGAAAAGGAACATGCAACCTCACTGGCATTCTAGCTTTTACCAGTTTTATCATCCGCCGTTATTAATCAGGTTTTAGAACTGATCTCAATGAAAGGAAATGGTCGTGAAGGCAATCTAAAGGTAAGAGATTGAAGGTAGTATATTCTTTTCCTTATGAGTTTTTAAATTAAAGCGTTTCTCAGGCTGACGTAGGAGAGTTTATGACCTTGGTTGAAACAAATCTTTTTAACCAATTTGCTTGTTTGCTTGAAGGAAAACGGTTTTTATTCGGACGTAATTGTCTTATTTATAATGAACGCGTGGCAATGGCAACTTAAATGTTTGGTATTCTTGCGAGGAAAGAGGACACGTAACGATTGTACGAGGATGCAATTAGTCCTTCTTTCACTCAGTAATTCAATCCGAAGGTTGGTTTGTGTATGTGAAGGTAGGGCTCACCTTGAACTAAGCCATGGGCGTATGAACCCTTTTACATTCAGGGTAGAGGTTCCTTTCCCTGGGCCACTTCGAGGATTTTGTTTGGGGATGCCCGAAGGCTTCACGGGAGATATGAACCCGGTTCTCCGCAATCAGCAGTCCATGCGATCTACTCACTTGACTACCACGCTGCCAATTTATTTAGTTAACGTTGACAATATCGAAAATCTACTCTTAAGTATCATAGAAGAAATTCTCTCTGAATAAATGCATAATGTTATGCACTTTTCCAATGCTCTCATCGGGAAATCTCAATTTATGTCCATGTATACAGCCTGTCAAGCCCTGGTTACCGTTACATTAACCTGTGCGAGTTAACATCTAAATGTGCGAAATCGTGAATGACAGGAAAAATGCACCGTGTTACCGCCCAATTTGTGCGAACGTACTTTTAAAAAATACAACCTGTTCTAATTTGGTTCAAGAAATCACCAAAATCGTTCATGAATTTAGTCATTACCTCGAAAGTGTTATTGTACCATGTAACCACACCTTTACGCACTCATTTGTAGTGATAGTTCTGCCAAGTGCTTAACATACTGCCATAGTCCAAGCAGGGAAAGTCGCATTGAAGCTCATTCCCTCTTTGCCTCTTACGTATGATTTTCAATTGACGCATTGGTGAAGTTCCATCGTCTGAGATGAGTGGTGTGATTTTAGTTTCATGCCATTACAACTATTATTAACGGAGAAATGCAGCTGTCTGCCGTCATTCGCTTGTTGCGTACTATCAAGCAATACACTACAGTAATAATTCGAGGTATCGATCCGTACTCTGAAACACACATCGTGTTAAACTGGTGATAAACACGGAAACGAATTTGTGGCGCAAGTTTATTCATCCGGAAAAAATATTGAATGTAAAAATATTCCAAATATCTTCAGTGGCCTTCGGATGTGGTGGTTGGCGTGATCAGCAACAGATGGCTCTGACAGCGTCGTCGTCTTGATTACATCAGATTTTTTCGATGGAGACGGGGAAAAAATGGCTCGTTGTGGTTTTCATTGGAGGGAAAAATTGCAGCGTTTGTTACCTTGTAGTTTTATGATTTTGATCCGTGAATTAAGAGCTGTTTATTCCTCCCTGATCATGGATATTCGCCTGGTAATGCTCAATCAAGCGAAATATCCCTCCAAGCCCTTAACCTGATATTTTGGGATCAAGGAGTTTATCTCGTGGCAGTGACGCAGGGAAGGGGGGTTTTGGGGGATAAACCCCCCCCCCCCCAGAGCTCAGAGAACTTTTTAAGTTTAATCCCTTTTACTTTATTGGATTGATGTTACTAATTAAATAGTGTAAGGATTAATAAAATATCCCTCAGAAAGCCGTAAAACTCACCATTTTGAACCATTCATCTTAAAATTCCGCATTTATTAATCTCGCACATACCGCTTACCGAAAATTTTTGAAAAACCGGGCACTAAGTAATGGGTTTTAAAATAATTTTAACACTTTTCATAATCGAAAAAACTTAATTTGTTAAAAATATTTTTGTAAATTCCTGATTTTTCAATATTTTTGCTTTCTTTTATGAAGAAAAATAATTGCGTTTTTATATTTCTGGGGGGTCCGGACCACCCCCCCCCCCCGAATGGGACGTGCAGAGTGATGGAAAAAGGGATGGGATTTCCATCCCACGAGCCGTCGCGGAAAATGATTGCGTGAAGCGGTCATTTTTCCACCATCATTGGATCTATCACTCGGAAGGAACGGCAAAAAATGATCGAGATATTCAGGCTTTAGCTAATAAAAAATTAGGCCACCTTGTGACACTGTCTCGAGCTCGACGATCTCTGAACTATTGATTGGTATGCAAGCCCATGTCGCTGCTGATGAGGATTTTCCGAAAATAGGTCGATTCCAAGGGCAGCTGTCAAGAACATCGTTCCTTCAAGGACGCTTCCTTGTGGATGGATCCTTTGCGAGCTGCAGCCCGCCCAAGTATGGGCATTTTTAAGGAACCAGTTCCTCACTCATCCTTTTGTGTGCAGTTTTTCGGAGAAGTGTCCGTTAAGTACAGCTGTCGACGAGAAAAAATATAATGTGATTTTATTGCTTTCGCGGTTGAAGGTTGTGAAATATTGAAAATTAACAGTTTCGATACGGGTAAAGTAATTAGGATGGATTTCTGTTATTATTGTTTAAAACGCCGTAAGACGTTGAAATTATGAGTGTATGCATAAATGTTAATCAATGTTCTAGAGTACCTTATGAGAGTAGAATAAGAAAGCCATATCTTTTTGTGCTTTAGTGTCATTTTAACAAATTATTCAATATCAGTGATTGAAAAATATTTTTTTTAAGGTTTTAAAGAAATGACCACGCACACTCGCAAGAAAGCCACGCAGCAAAATGATCAATATCAGTAATACGAAGAATTTAAGTTTTAAGGTTTAAAGAAATCATAACGAACAATCATTAGGTTAATGTTTTGAGAACACCAAAAAAGAAAAATGGCATGCAAATTTAAATGCGGACTTCAAATAAGTGTATTTTTCCTTTAAAGGATAGAAGGTATCGTGATGATTTGATTTTATCGATAGGGGATTCCAGAATCTAGCTGCGGTAAGTTGAAAATAGTTGATATATATACATCAGTGAGAGCTGGAGGAATTTTAAGGTGAGAATTAGATTATGCATCACATTTGTAATGGTTGTTGGGTATTTTATGGCTATTTATTAATTTTTTTTACCATTCAGTGGAAAACTTATCCTATCCCTGCTGTCAATTTTGAAATACGTATTCTATTCTCTGCAAAATCGCTGAAAATTTCGCCGTCTATTAATGGTACGGTTTTAGACATTAAGAAGTTCTGTAAACATTTTAGTATTTTTTTGTAGTTTTCTGACAACTATGAGAGCATTTAGGATCAATTTTTGGCGTAAATACTTAACCTTTCTTCCTTAAACTTATTATATATAATCTTTGAATATTTCTACCAAGGCTTCACTTGACCGTTTGTTTTGCGTAGCTCAGAAATTAAGATTTATTCACCGAGTCACGTAGTAGCCAATTATCTTTGCCGCGTTGCCAATCCTTGAAGCTTCTTGTATACCCCGCCCTGAGTATGGACCTCACCGTAATTGGCACGGTTCATTTTGTCATTGTGTGAGAGTTGATCACGACCTCGTAATAGGGGACGGGCAATGTTGTTTCAACGATGAGATGCGGAGGATGTTCTCGAAATAGTATAAAAACTCTAGAAATATGGCCGAGTAAGAGTATCGCAGTCTTTCCGGCAGAGAAACTATTGAGGCCTCATAGAACTTCCCTTTTCTGCAAAGAATTTATTTCTTGTCATTCATAAGTGGATGTTGCCGGCGCGTCGAGTACGAGTCTTTCAATACGACATGCTTTTGGATTTAGACTTTTATGATTATAAAATAAATTGATACAAATCAATCATGTGGTCGGGTGGTAACACACAAGTCCAAAATGAAAAACGTAAAATACTATGTACAAAAAGACAAAAAGGACAAAAATATCCTCTCTCACAATGCAATGTCTTTCAGCCTCGTCGTAAGAATCCGAATATTCATTGGGAAGGGCTCCAATGTTTGCATGGGTAAACCCTTCTAGTTTTCTATCCTCGGATGTAGGGAGGATAATTCTAGCGTATTTCAAAGCTATTTCGGAGGTACTATCTTAAATTTATGATCTTTCCTCTCCAAGTAACTAGGTCCTTTTAACCTTTTAGATTTGTCCCTCCACGCAGGATCACAATGTTAGCTTCATGTTTACCCTTGATTCCTCCTTCTCTCCTCCTTGACTCTAATTATCTCCAGCCCAAAATTTTGAACAACTCTGTAACATTTGCCTTAGTATTAAAACTTACCATTACAAATATTGCTCATGTAAGGATCTCAAACTGTATTTTTTTTAATGTGTCAACCTTGCTTTCTGACACATGAAGGTGTTTCTACCTCTGCAATTTTCTCTATGCCCCAAAGACAATGGGATAAGTAATGAGAAGAGGTACTTCAATTTCATCATTCTAATACTACCTGAGTTATCATCATATCCGGTACAAGAGTGACCTGTTTTACTCGCTCCTCTTATACATACACTTCTAATAAGGTTTCTTAAAAGTCAATCGTAAAAATTTGCTCATAATAGGCCACTTAAGTTATCTGCCTCCCCAAAAAAGGTAGGAAATATTAGCCAGGAACCAATGAGGAATAGCAAATAGCTTGTATCGGCAGTTTTTTGTGACTGTGTCATGGTAAAAATAATTTGTCATAGGTAATGTACAAAATAAGTCACACCAGCCCAAGGTGGGATGGAAGTGGAGTTTGTGCGAAACTTATTCACGCCGAAATGTTTTAAAATATATTTTCAAACCTATATGTACTAGCTTTGCCTTAGAAATGGGGAGGGAGTAGAATTTACTTTCCGAGATAAGCAAAAAAAAACTAGGTTCTTGACAATATTTACTACTTTTTTTGGGCTCCCATGAGTTCATTTAATCATCCTGAGAACTGTATCTGGACAGAGGTCTGTTTTAAATCTGCCAGGCTATAAATTCCGGATTTTAGAGAATGCCTCTCGAGTCGAAAGCTGTGAAAAAATTCTGATGATGTCGACATGAGTCAAGGAGTACCTTTCGCTGGTTGCATGTCGCCCAATTGGGGACAAGGCTGAAGATGGCCGTTAGCAAGGGTCAGAGAGGACGGGAGGCGAAGAGAAAAAAGTGCATCGCGTTGAAGAAAACTCGCGTGTGCATGTTGCTCGCACATGCTGTGAATGTCACATGAATTTCTTTCTGCATCCAACGTCGGCCACCGAAAGGATGTTTACGAATGTTTCCTTAAGAGCAAGTGGACTTCCAAGGGTGATTTCATCGCTTATAAACTACCCGGACAAGTCCTTATTTTGTGCTGAAAAATTCCTCGTAGCTTTTGTTTTTTTGGTTCGATTTTCCAAAGTTGAAATCCATAGCTTGCCAAACTCTTACGGATAAAAGGCATGCGTTTTTTGGTAGAAATTAATAGTAAAAGAAAGTAGCACCTACGGTTCCTACGTTTTTTTAGAGTTACTTCGTAAATAGGAGCGAAAATTAGCCAAGCTATAGTTTGGTAGAACTTTAAATATTATCTGCACTTTCTATAATACTGAAAACCAATTTTAATAATTATGATGCCATGTATGGTGATGGGGGTTACTTGTAGATATTTTACGCATAGAGTGGTGAGAAAAGTATCCATTTTCATTGCTACAGGGTAAAAATAAATTTTTGATCTCCTAAAATGTTAATTGGAGCAAAGTGTTTTCTAGGCCTTTGAAGCTAAAATCCGATAATTATACCTGTGTGAATAATATATTACGTCATCACCACGAATGAAGGCCTCGATTGACGTCTCATTTTTTAAGTTGTGATATCATTTCGTAATTATGTGATGATTACAATAGTTAATATCCTTCATTTTATGTCAAAAAACTGTATTTTTTCAGAGGTCAGTTTTGTCCGAGGCCATAATATGCAACATCCATCGAAGTATTTTGATCGGTTACATAGTTTACCGTTCGTGACATTTAAATAAATACGATCGTTTAAATACCTGATGTTGATGATTCACCTGTTTTTGCTTAATCACTCACTCAGTGATTCAACTTGAAGGTTGGTTTGCATGAGCGAGGGCAGATCTCACCTCGAACTAAGCCACAGGTGTGTGAATTTCACACATTCAGGGTCCTTTCCAGGGCCAGTTCCTTTCTAAGGGCCTTTTCGCACTTCGAAGGTTTTGTTTGGGGACATCCGAAGGCTTCACCTGTACGGTGATTTTATGATGGTAAAAAGATTTTTTTCATGGGCATAATTGATTTCGTCTTTAAAATATCTGTAAAAATCAGCTATCGTATCCCAATTAAAGAAATTACATGGCGCGTCACTTTATCCAATTCACTAGACTTCCTTTCGGAAGAAAATATTTTCAATGTGAGAAAAAGTAAGAACAAATTGATATCCTTAAGGAATCATCATAACCAAATATACTTATTCCAAGCTTCGTGTTCCTGAGAATGGTCCTCTACGTAATTTTTGCGGTTCATTTTTTCGGTTCGAGTCGATCAATATCTAGTAGTAAGGGAGATGGACAACGATATTCGGAAAAAAGGGGGATGAAAAGGAATTTGAGTATTAGGTAGAATCAAATTCCATCATGATTACCTACAATTGATACTATTTTCTGCAAGTGTCTTTTGGCTAAATTTTGACACTTTTTAGGGAAGTTTCTGATGTCGCCATGTCGTCGATCGAGGGACAAGAGAAACACATGCTATGAAATGCCCCAATCCTTCCCCATTCGATAAGCGCAAATCCTTTTTTCCTCGAGGTCGCGGTTCAGAAAATATTATCTCCGCTGTGCAATACCCATGTCGTGTTTTGCATGCTTTATGTCGCCAAGGGAAGCGATGCTGGGTGATAAATCCGGATTTCTCGTGAAGTGCCAATTAGCTCAGCGTGGGGATAGCAGCGCGCGCTTAAACGCAAAGGCTCTCGTGCGGAGGTGGACGTAATCGGAGGAAAGGCATTTTATGTCCCATCGGCCTTTCGAATCGCATCTCGAGTCTTTGATCAAAGGAGGCGACCTCCCGGCTGCATAAAGAGGCGCATGTACCCATATCTTTCTTTCTCTCTCGCAACAGTGATCTTGGTGCTGTTGACAACTGCACCCCGATCGACATTTATAATGCAATCGAACAAACTCGTAAGTGGGAAGAGGACCTGATCCAACCTTCAAATACATGCATAAAACATATACTCTTAAATTATTGTGTTAGATTTGTCCTTGATATCCGTAAATATTATCATATCCCCCATCAATTCCACCTTTGTCATGGCTTAGAACCTCTTCTCGGAGGAAATATTTATTTGGTTCATTATTTTCACTCTCTTTGAGATTGAATATCCAGCATATCTTTTTTTTCCTTTTCAAACCAAAATCAACCCCTGATTCGAGAACCACTGGGACCTACAACGCTCTATACCTCGGACAATTACTTGTGTAAAAAATTTCTTATCTCTTGTTTCAATATGTATACCTGTCGTTATCTATGAAAAATCAATTTCATTGGTTCCTCGATCACTTTTTAGTAATCTTTACGTTATAATAACCATAGCAAGGACCAAATAAATATACACCGCACATTTTTTTGACAATTTTGGAAAAGGTAGCACCTTCCTAATCCATTCCAGAGTCAAAATCCTGCGTAAACGGCGGCTTATCATATACAGGGAGTGTCCTTTTTTTAAGTTGTCTACTTTTAGGCATACATAGCTTGATTGCAAGTTGTAGTATACGATTTTATTGCAGGACTGTTAATTGGATATATTTGTCGACGGTGTATTGTGTCATTAACAAATATTTTAAGATTAAATTAATTTTCAATCGCCCTCTTTTCTAGCAATGAATGTTTAAAAAATCTTTCCAAGATAGCAATTAGTTTACGTCTATGTGCCAGAAACCTGCAATCAAAGTCTTAAAAACTATACTTTTCAATTTCGGCGTATCGGAAATAGTAATCGATTTTTCATCAAAATCCTCAAGAATACGGCAAAAAATGAATCTGAAAGAAAAATTATGGACTATATTGTTTTCCCAAAGCAATCTATTTCTAATTTACTTGTAATCGATTACTCTTTGGAAGTAATTGATGCATGTACTACAAAACGTCCTGTTTAAGTAGTTTAAATAGAGTAAAATTGATTTTTTTCAACTGACAAGAAATCTCTTTGTGCATAGAGGATGGGATGGACGCTTGGAGAGGATGTGTGTAAGATCGGCGCCAATGACATTCAGTGACTCTGGGTCTCGCGCCAAAGGTCGATGCAACTATGCACTGCACCGACCCGATATGGATCGGCGAGTGCCAGGAATGAGCTGGACATTGACAGTGAAGAAACGGAGGAAAGGGTGAGTTTTCAGTCTTCCTATTTCAGAAGCATTTGGCCTCGTCTTTTATTTGAATGACAAATCTCGCGAGAAACAATGGGAAATTTTTAATCATCTCGTGTGCATGCCTGGGAGTATCATCACTAACATCGAAATGCTCTTGATTTTAAAGTTTAGGTTTTAAATTTTAAACCTAAAGGCAAACAATTCCGTGTTTTTTATGTAATCTTTTCTTGTTAATATCCTTCTAATTTTCGACGTAAATATGAGTGATCGGGTTATTTTCTGTTCCCATGTGAATCCAATGAAAGTTGATCCGGTCATTTCACCGGTGAACGAATCATATTTGCCACAGATAATTATTTTTCGCGTTCTCTGATAACCACTGCGTTGCTATTTCGGTTGACCATTACCCTTTGACTGATTAGATACTTTATCTTAGGGTGCGTGCGTGTTATATCCTAATTCGGCGTATTTCTGTTATTGGAGTTATTTTATTTTAAAAATTGATCGACAAATAGGATAATCTACTCGTAACGTCTTGTGTGGCACGATGTGTTGGAAGTTATTAGCATTAGTTAAATACGTCATTGCAATATTTTCACTGAAATTGTTTTCGCACGATGCCTTTCGTTGTTACATCACACGACACCCAAACCCCAAATCATCCCTTTTGCCCCCTCCCCTTTAGCAGAGGGACGAACTTTAAGGAAGAACGTTGCTACACATTATGCAATTGAAAATGTTGATTGTAACAGCAAAACGCTTCGTGCGAAATTAATATGAACCTTGCGGTCTTTGACGTTTTAAATTGCTCCAGTAGCCGTAAGGTTTAAGCTCGTAGTTTGCACCGGCCAAGAGGAAAACCAAGGCAGTAACATTGCTCAGTAAAAACGAGGTGTTTTAACGTTATGACTTGTGGAGTCATTTTATTTAATAACCACGCGTTTGTATTATGTTATTTTCATTCAATAATTAATGCTATAATGTATTTTTAAAATTTGCTGAAACTTTTAGAATACGAAACCGGAGAAACAATGTGAATTACGGTGGAACACATTGCGTGGGTTAATCTATGATTCATGTTGAAAGAAATGAAAGATTAATGCATGTACTACAAAACGTCCTGTTTAAGTAGTTTAAATTGAGTAAAATTGATTTTTTTCAACTGACAAGAAATCTCTTGGATAGGCGACCTTCCACTCCACAACGCTTCGATCTTTGGATTGTAATCTACCTTTCAGTTATGTGGCCTGTTTATTTCAGGTTTCAACTTTTCTCTGCCCTTTCATCGAATCAAACTTAGGTCATTGGATTGAAATCATTTTAAAAAGCACTCCTGACCATGTTGTCCCAATCCCACATCCCAATTCATGCGAGATGTAAAATAATGGCTAGATATATTGAATGCGGACTCTTAGGCTACCCTGCTCGACGCAATTCGGTGGGTTGCTTATATTCACGGGGACTCCTAGAGAATGGCTTTCCCTCTTGCCTCTTGCGATTGCCATTTTGGAATCTATCCATTATAAATATCGAGTGTATGTCGTAAATTTTGGGTGGTTAAAAAAATAGTTCTTTGCCAGCGTTTCGTAATTGAATGAATTCCATCTTCAGGGCATAGAATAATGGTAATTTTTATTAAGTTCTATTTTTATATTCGTACCACTTGCTATAAGTGTTGAAGGATTCATCCAAATATGAAGTAGAAATGATGATGTCCCCATATAACAAATCCAAAGGTAATTATCCCCCTTAAAATCGTATCGATTTTGTTGTATAAGAAATGAGATGTAGGTGCTGTACCCTCATATGATTATTTATATTCAGATCTGAAGGTGGAATCTATTGCATTCGGAAATGTTAGCAAAGAATGATTTTTAATCATCTAAACTGAAGACCTACACTCGATATTTTAATGGATGTTTAGATCAAGAGGTCGAGAAGACATAAAACTGTTCTTTTTAAAATACTGTATCGTTATTTACATCTTGTAACTTAAATTAATGGTTGAGAATTGGCGAGACGTCAGACGACCTCATCATTATGAATGTTGTGATTTTTCCTTGCATCCTAAACTTTGCGCGCATAAAAGTGTTTTGCGCAATTAATACGCAAGACTCGATCAAATTGCTAACTTAGCGATTCCTGATGAATTTTTTGTGTGGGTGCATCATAATTGCTATATTGTATTAATTATTATCTAAGTGTTAAGCTAGGATTCCATGGAGTATTTTGAAAGTATTCTGGCATCCTCCATTTCATTCTATCTACTCGTATAATTCCTATTCTCTTCCATCCTCTCCCTCGTTTAGCCAAAATTCTCACCTCCAACACTATTTTCAACATCTCCTCTCCGCTCAGCACTCGCTCCATCCATACCTTCTGTCCCCTCCGTACCTCATCTAAAAGTAGCCTCTCGTCACCCACCATGTCCAGCACTTCTTCATTCCTCCTCCTCTATGTCTACTTCACATTCTCAAGTATTCTCCATACCCACATCTCGAACGCCTCCAGTCTCCTCTCGTCCTCCTTCCTAAGTGTCCACGTTTCCGTACGTAAATCGCTGCACTCAAAACTATTCTCTAGCATTTTTTTTAACTCTTACATAATGATACCCTTATTAGCTTCTTCCTGTTAATGAACGCCTCCTTTTGCTAATGTAATTCTCATCCTGATTTCCTTGCTGTTGTGTCCTTTTTCCTCTAATGTTCAGCCCAAATAGTCGACTTGTCCTACTAACTCCAAATTTTGTCCTCCTATTTTTATCTTGAGTCTCAAAGTAAAAATGTTGAGAAACTCCATCAGCCAAGAATGCAGAGAACACCGTCGTCCAAAAGGTTCGATGATTGTGGTCGCATGTCTTTTGTTTTAGTCCACAGAGACACTCTCGTGCGTGGGTTGCTGTGGAATATCAATTACCACGGATCCCAAAAAAAAGTCAAGCCATTGTTTTCTCAGTCGAATTTCACTCTTTGAGAAAATGAACTGGAAGGGTTAAGCAATAGCACTGCAAGGAATTCAATTCAAAATACCTACTCCATGGAAACCGACCTTAATCGGTAGAATACGTCCTAACTCTGAGGAAGGTGGATAGGTATATCCCACCGAAAATTTAGTTTTGTGAGTGTTTTGTCTTTATTGTGTCTTTTATGTGTGCCCAACCTGGGATATTTTTTGTGCTATTCATCTCATTGAGGAAAGTTCTGAAGTATTAAGAATAATAATAATGATATTTACAAGGAATGATTTAACATCCAGCGCACGCATTTGAAATTTTGCCAATTTAAAATTGATACTAATAAGGTTCGATAACGACTCAACGTAAAAGAATTTCATCCTTCCATTGTGTATTGAATTATCTTGCTCCAATATTTATTTGTAATTTTCATCTTTTATTCTATAAATTTAAACTTTTTTTCGGAACATATCGTACTAAGAAATCTAAAACGTGAATATTTTAACCCCACTTCCTTTTCTTCGAAGACTTCGTATGCCGTGAACTATAAAAAATTTGTAATAAAAAATTACTGCTCTGCTCACACCTTATATAAGCTTAGAATATGCGTCCCTATTTCAAGACTTGACGTCCAGATTTTCTAAGAAATGAAAAGAAGAGTGGCACACCGAGTATAATTTTTTGAAGAAGGCCCTGAATTGTAAATAAGTGTGCTGTCCGCATTGTCCCAGCGGGTGGTGTTCTGTTGCCCTGCCGAAAGTGGCGATATTTTTTTCATTTCTATAATTTTTTAACGGTTTTGTCGCCTGCGGTCGACCTTAGCGCATTAATTCAGTGTCGTGGGGCGAGGTTATTTAAATCAAGAGGCGAGGAGGACCGCCTTAAGAAAGCGGGAATAATACGAGTTATTCGCCCGGAGTAGAAATTATAACTGCCGGTAGGCATCTTTCATTCAGACAGATAATTGTTCAATTGGTGGGTTTTGCTGCCTTGGCAAGAAGACGAGAATGCTATATTTGAATCAATCATTGGATTTAGGTCATGTCATAAGTGCAATCGCACTTTTTATAACTTTTTTACTAACTAGTTAGAAATACCCCTGAATACTAGATATTTTGATGTTTAAAATGAGTATTTAAAGACATCAAAATTAGGTTGTGGAGCGATGACACCATGATTTGTTCTTAACTTACTTCTTCATTGGTATGGTTTGTTTTTAAGGCCTCTCCCATTATATAAGGCTCTAAACAATTTTAATATTTATGAGCGATGCAGAGGTAAGATTAAGTCTTATGGATAGTACTTGAAGTGCGTAGAATTCTGATCTATTGTGATCGGTGGACTATTTAAATGACAGGTGCCTGCTCAGCAAGTCAGATCATATTGTACTTAGTGTTAACTGAAACAAAACGCACAGATCTCAGGAATGGATGTAATTTTTCACACTGTTTCACTCTCTGGCACTCTGCATTAAAAAATGCTCTTTTTTCGGCATAAAGGTCAAGACAAGTCATGTGCTGAAGCCATTCGGCGAGCTTTCTGGCTGTCGCTCCGCAGTGCACCCTTGGCGAGAGAACCAATTGAGGCAGTGTAGTTAATGGGATTGCCACTATCCTAAAAATGGCAAATTACGGTCAGAAATGACTTTTGAGTGTGGTGCGAAGGACGCGCAATTGCCCTATCCGCGCAGTACCCATCTGTATGGTGTTTTTGCTGAGCAATCGGAGGTTGAAGAATAGCAGTCCTCGTACATCAGAGCTTATTCCCTCAAGAACTGTTTCTTGCTTGCGATCACTTAGAAATTCGCGTATCCCGTTTAATACTGTTTATGTTAATCCGCAGCATTATTGTCAATGTGTAGATTTTTTTTGTGTTAAATAGGAAAGTAACTGCAATTGATTTCAATTGATTCGACTATTACTCTGTGAAAATCCATGTTGAAATGAAAATACACAACCTTGGTAAATTTTCACTGGAACATTATTGATTGGTACGACGCGTTTCGACGCTGAGGCGTCATTCTCAAGCATCTAAACGCGTCGTACCAATAAATAATTTTCCAGTGAAAATTTACCAAGTTTGTGTATTTTCATTTTCATTTCAAGTAACTGCAAACTTTATTCATTTACCATTGAAACAGGGTCTGTACCTCACTCATCTTATATTCATCAATAAAGCTAGTTTTTTTCTGATATGGTATGAATTTTATTTTATTTATATTATTATCACCAATCCTTTACCAAGGTTGTTACTTAACGTGTATGAGATCATGAAAACTATATTAGAAAAAAGAATGTAAATTAACGGGGAAGGGTAAGGAAGAAAATAGAATTTATATTATAGGATAATAGATATGATGAAAGGACATTTTCTCATCAAATCTTTCTAGAGTTTTCCCCACGTAGTCGGATGATTCATTGACTGGCTACCCGTCGTGTTGGTTGGCTGACTTCCGGAAGGAGGAGGACCTACCCGCCGGCGCACAAGGCTGTCCCCCAAAAGTGGTCCACTTTCGTTTCGTGACGCAATTATGACGCGTGTCTACGCGCTCCTCGCATGCGGGTTACCATCCGAATTCCGCCCTTGAAGGGTGCTCTAGAGAGAGAGAGAGAGATATGCCGAGATACGCCACTTGGCCAATGAGTCTCCCCGAAATAATGAGGAAGCCGAACGAGGAAAAAGTGGTGAGCCGCCATTAGGGGGATGAAGGGGAGAGCGATTGACAAACAGGGGGCAGCATCCCCTTTTTACGATCTTTTTAGTGTCCGAAAAATAATCCCACCGCAATGGTCCCTCGAGCACATTTTTTTGGTCGTAAAAATAATAGCGATTGGTGACAAATTTATTGCATCATTCTCACTGAGTTCCAGAAAACATTCTCCCAAAAAATTTCAATCCATCTGTTTACAAGGATACGAACCCCGTTTCCGATGAGTCCTATAAAATTTCGGCGTAAAAAAAGGAGGAGTGCGTAGGATGACTTTGAGATATCATGACGGGGGATGGGTTTTCAATACTTGTTTGCGCATTAAGCTTGTTACATTTTTGTTTTTATGGAGGAGCATTCGAAGGAACCAGGTTTTATGTGAAGAGCAACCGATATATCTTAATTTTTTTTTAGGAATTAAAATCTGATCCCTGATCCAAATTATGCTTCCTTATGGCATTGGCATTATCGAAATCGAGACCAGAGTTATTTTTGGAAGCGATGCCCCTCTGCATGTATGCCTACCTACTGATGAGCTGAAGTTTTTGCTCTAGAACAGCCCACTTATCTTTGATTTAAATACTGGCCTTATGTCCTTGCCTCAGATTCGTGCGTTTTCATCGTGCTACGACATCAGATTGAAACCGATTTACTGGGGTGTATTTCAATCTCGTGTTAAGAGCAACAAACCCTTAAAAGGATAGTCACGTAGGCATGTTTAGAACAGGTCTGAAAACGAGGTGTTGTCTGTCAAGTAGCGGGCGAGGAACGCGACGAGATGTTTCTGCACGTGTCAAATTTCAGCCCAAAATTGCCGGCTTCCTAGAGCAGAAAATTAAAGGACTTGTATATTTTCGATATTTGAAAGTGATGCCGGTATGATAGAGTAAGAATTTGCGGCAAATCACTGTCAATACTTTACTCGCTCACGGAAAATGTTAGTATTCGTCTTATTTCTAGTTATTGGGGCCAAGAACTGCGGGAATTTATACGGAAATAGAAAAGTCGAAGAAATGTACCTACAAAATTTTTGCATCTAAAAATCGATCATTTATAAAAAATTCATCTATTTTTTTAAATTTAACCATTGAACCTGCAAAATATTGTTTTAGATTGTTGTATGCTACCAGGCAACGTAAAAGACCTATCGAAGAAAATTTTCTCACATAGATTTCTCCCATTCTCGATTGCGTTTGCAGGCCTACGGATTTTTTCATGCACGGCTAATTATGTAGGTTTTGGTTGAATTGTTCAAATTGTTTATGAGGCCGTTCCTGAGCAGGCCTTGATTTTCAACGCTGATTACGTATTATAGGGGACAACTTAAAATTAAAACAGATAGACATCAGTTAGACAGTATTCACCGAAATCGGTGTGTGGAGAGATGAAGAAACCGCCTTTCATGGCAGCTCTGGCAATACCAAGTGGGATACAGGTGCCTATAATAATGCCTAATGTTGCCTAATGTTGATTCTCCGTATTTTAAATGATTTGGATATGATTTTGCATGTACGTCGTATAGCAACCTTGAGGTGGGAAAGTGGAGCATAGATTGTTTCCATTGTTTCATCGTGCCAAACACATTATTCATATTGACTTTGATGAATTTATTAAATTGCTCCTTATACCCACTACTGATACGGGTAAAAATACAGCAAATATATAAATGTACAGTAAAAATACAGAAAATACATAAAGGTGTTGAGGCCGCGAGTGTAAAACTCTCCTACCTTGAACTAACCTAACTAAGTAAAGGGTAATGATGTCTACATTACCTACGAGCTATGGAAATCATCATCTCATGTTGCAATCGCTAAATTATACTACATGCCTAACTGTCAGCGCAAGTTATATTATTCTGAAGCAGAGAGACGAACGCAGTGCCGCCATAATTCCTCCAAAGGAAAGATTAGTTGCAATTCGCCAATGATGTGAGGTAACGAAGTGAAAATAATCGAATTACAGTTTAAAATTATATCTTTAGTAATTTATACTTGTAATTTATACATTTTAAAAAACTAATTTTTACTTAAAGTCTACTCCAAAGCTGTTGCGAGTAATCGTTACATTCAAGCAATTTTTAAATGTTATTAATCAAAAGTGAAAATTAGAATTCCATGCGCGCTGATCGAATGGCAGTTCCATATACACTAAGCTACTCTACAGGTGTACATTTATATATTTAATTTTCTTAAAGTCTCTAAATAAATTATTTTCATTATCATTTTATTCGAATGTGCTGAATAATAAAGATGTAATAACAATAAGATGTTATTAGTCCCTGGTAGGTATGCTATTTGGAAGAGGCGACCGACAGCTGAGGTCATTTGCGCCATGAGAGAAGGGTAGGTAAGGAAGGGTGGAGAGAAACCTGGCGTCGGCATTATTTTGCTCTTAACGAAAGGCGCCAAGGGGACCACGGCTTAACGTCCCATCCGACGGACGGAGTGTTGCGCTTGAAATGTCCTCCACACAACATTCAAGCAGGGCAGTCTCTGAAAATTCTCTGCCGCTGGCTGGATTTGAACCCGGGCCCACCGGGTGGGAAGCCAACACTCTGGCCACCACTCCAACCCAATCCCCATTATTAGTCCCCGTTTGAGGAAATGTTGACAGTGATTACATCATGTAGAGGAGCAAAATTAGCTGTAATTGTAATCCAACTATTTATTTTTTAAAGTAATTTGTATTTGTAATAAACAACAATCGGCTGTGTAGTTTTAATTGCATTCACTTAGCACTCTCCTATTTTCTGGTCTGACCGCGTATCGTTTACGTCCTGCCTGTATCCGGTGAACGAGCGAGTCTCTGATTAAGGCTGGGATGAGTGCTGCATGCCTGGTGTGGAATCAGCCCGTGCCACACGCTCCGGTAGTGGCTTGCGCGGTTCCTCGTACATGTAGAAGACTCTTGGCGCGTGTCCGCTTCGTTCTCGAAATCGGTCTTTGAGCGTCCGAGTCACGTCTCATCGTGACGAGGCGATTCGGCCACAGACCTCAGTCACCTCTTCGGAGGCGTGGACGAGGAGGGAGCCTATCCTTGTGGCACGCCTTACTCGCCTCTCCGTAGTATCAACACTTCTTAGGTGTAGCCAGGCCTCGGGATAGAGTGAGAGGCGAAGACGAGGAGAATAATGGAATGAAATTTGCATTTTAGGGAAGCTTAGCGGCGAGTTCCGCATGGATCCTTCGGAAGCTTACTTACTATTACTTTACCCTACGCGTTCAGTCCCATTGGACCGCGTGACGTCAAAACCAAGGCTGTTCTCTTGTCTCTTCTTCTGTTACATGTTTATATAATCAAAAGTGAAAATTTGAATTTTAGGCGCGCAGATCGAAAGGAAGTTCCTGGTACATTAATCTCATCCACAGATTTAAATTATTGGTATAACATAGTTATTGTCTATTATATGCCTAAAGTGCGTTTATGTAAAAAATTTGAATTATTATTTATTAAGTTGCGTAATAAGTCCCTCTAATTCCCTTCAATCATTCTGGGCTTCCATTTGTCGCAGAACTTTATCCATCTATCCAATATTATGCTATCCATCCAACTTTTTTTTGGTCTTCCACTTGGTCTTCTTCCGATCTAATTTACTAATTTAGGATATCTTTTGTTATCCATCCGCTCCACATGTCTTATTCGTAAAGTCTCCGTCCCTGTAATAGTTCCACAATCGTATCGTCTCCAGAGAAATTATTTATTTCCAGATTGTGTTGTTTTCTCCATTCTCCTGTTAATTCGTCCTGGAGTGGACCATATATTTTCCTAATCGCCCGCTTCTAAAAAGCTAATTCGATGGCTAAGTTCTAACAACACGTATCTCAAAATCGGCCGGTTTGAGACAGGTATCTTAAGCAAAGTGTAATGACATTTCAAAAAATGCAAGCAAAAAACAACTCTTTGTTTGAAAATGAATGCTTCTTTTTCAGTTTTATTAACTTTTGGTTTTTAATTTTAGTGTACAAGTAAAAATAATTAATCGTTTTTCTGCTCTTCTAAAAATTTCTATTTTTTTGCCAAGATACTTAAACTTGCTTAATATCATACTCTTCAAATCATACTGGTGTTTTTCTTTCGTACAAATACCCCTTCATTTTATTTTAACTTGATAATGATTTCCTCTTGTAATATATTCTGAATTACGAGGGATTAGATGGAAGAATTGTCTTTATGTCTTATTGTCTCTGTAACCTAAATGCCCACCAAAGTATCATGAACCGAATGAAATTACTACCTACCTTTTCCGTTATATTTTTTTACTATATTTCTTTTACTATATTTTCCATCTTTTACGTCCACGGTTCACTTACATCTTGATGGATTAATGGTGATGGCGATGTTTCGAAATTTCCATACTGTAAACACAAGTTTTGCAGAAGACTTTGCTAGTGATTTCTACTAAAAGGATGGGGGGCTATATAGAGGCCATTAGAGCCATTAGCTGAATTCATGAAATTAGTTTCTGCATATGCGCAAGTGATAGTGAATTGCGGTGGTGAAATAGTGTTTGCATTAGTGTTGTTAGAGTAGTTGATACTGAAGTTTTATTATTTCAGACCACGTCCGCTTTGACAAAGTCTTAAACCATGTAGTCGCAATGGGTTTCTATTCCAGAACAGCAATTCAATGCCAGAATTTCAATTTTTCCAGAAATCACGGGGAGTTGAGGATGGCCCACCCTCACCCGCTGCTGGCTCGTACCTACTCATGCTACATTTCAAGGTCCGACAGAAACGATGAAGTAAAAGAGATATTTTGCCCTACGAATAGATATGGGAATTCGCTCTTCCCCAGGGCAATTAAGGGCTTTAATAAATGCTAGGCGGAACTTCGTAGGAGCATTTTTATTTATTTGTTAACGGTTCGTGTCCTAACATCCTCCGTCACACGCCTCGTGAGGTTAATGTGTAAATCGATGGCTAAGTTCTAACAGCACCTATCTCAAATTCGGCCACTTTGAAACAGGCATTGGAAACAAAGCATAATAACTTTTAAAAATAAAATAAAAGCAAAAAAACAACTCTGTGTTTTCAAATGAATGCTTCTTTTTCAATTTTATGAACTTTTGGTTTTTAATTTCAGCGTTATAGTAACAAATATCAATCGCTATTTTTGATCTCCTGAAAATCTGCTATTTTTGAGATACGTGTTGTTAGAACTTAGCCATCGATATGTATCTATATATTAAGCTTGTATCGTGTCAGTCTCTGCAGTTTGCGTAATCACACTTTAGGGCCTATCTCAGTTTGGTGCGTTCCACGTAGAATTGCTACATTCACATTTTAGACTTGGTCCGAGCGCAATGGCGCAATATTGCGTAAAGTTGCGGGAAAAAAACGTGCAAAAACAGACCAAAAACCGCCTGCCTGCGGAACGGGAGACAAATAGTGGCATACCACAGTCATTTCCTGTCTCCCCACTGCAGTGGTGGTTCTCCTTTGAAGAACTCTAGCAAGCGGCAACAGGTGCAGCGCTATGCAGGCAACGGCGCCACAACGATGGGCGAAAAGGCAACGATCGGTAGCGTAGCGGAATCAACCTGGCTGTGGAACAGGCAGGCTGGCAATGTGCCGTCTATCTATCTATTCTATCCTCTAAATTATTTCTACTGTATATATACCTTTTTCTCAACTAATACGCAACCAAACTCTACAAATGAGGCACCGAAATTCACAGAATTTATCAGAGAACATGCGACGGCATATCTTACTTCCTAAATATTGCTATTGTTTCCTAAAAATTGGTTTTTAAATAATAAAAAAACGGTAAATATTCCTGACATTAACGGCGCACAAACTGATACATTTGTTCATTTGCAACAATATCTCGCATTCTTTGAATAATTTTTATCAAAATGCGGCTGACTCCACATTCAAGTCTCCTGTTGATACGTAAGTATGAGTCATTATGTGCGTTTAACAGAGGATAGTGTAATTACTTCCAGTGCTGTGTTTAAAGAGGTCCTCTGACCTCAATTTGTACATGAGCATTCCAATTAAATTTGTACATAAGACCCTGCCTTTTTTCTACATTTTAAAATTAGAAACGCGCCTATTCCTCTGTGGACCCGCATTGAAAAGAGCGGGGGAAGCCCGCTGGGAGCGGGCGCATCAAGCTCGTTTCCCTTATTTTCGATCAGAGTGAAATGGTGAAGCGATGCGAGTGAGTCCCTACGGCAACGCGTGGCGTGGTGTGGATGGTTGGGACGGCGGCGGTGGGTTTGGTGGTGGGGCGGGTCGCGTAGTTTGGCGATCTCTGAGCGGGGGGCCCACGACCCTTCGGCGCAGCAGCAGCCGCCGAACGAACGAACCGAGGAGTGTCCGGGAGGAGCGAGAAGGCGTTGGCGAATTTTGTGGGTGGCCTTGAGCGGCGTGGAGTGGGAGGCGGAGGAATGGGTGGAGGGGGGGTGAGGAGGTGTGGAGTGGAGGGAGAGGAGGAGACGAATGCAAAGTACGTGGCTGGATAGGGACCGTCCCACTGAACGCAGGCGCCACCGATGCCGAATTATAGAGTAGTTTCCTTCATCAAAGAAAACGAAAGGCATTGATTGCGATTCGTTACCCACAATTGGTGTATTCATAATATACAAATTATTTGGTTTTAGAAATCCCAGTTTAGACGAATGGCAATGGTCAATTTAAACTGCATTTGAAAAAGGCCATATTGGCGCCCATGCGATTCCACTCCACGTGACGTCACAGGGACCTAGTTTCTATACGAGTGGATAGGGGTTATACATCGTCTGAGATTACCAAGGCATGCATGAGGCACAGAGCTCAAGGAGACATGTCTTAATAATCACCTATTGAAATTGATTATTGTCGGAAATTTTCCTTCGTTTCATAAGGTATTAATAATCCTTATTTAAGCCAAGCTCTACCAGCTAGCAGAGTACTCTGCTACCTGCTAGCAGTCTGTATCAGCGCTCAAAGCCTCGCCCCAAGGTCACTTCATAGGGCGACGGCGGGAACCAGAACGACGTCACACGGAGTTTTCCCAGCATTCATACTTAGCCGTCGCGTTTTCACGCACTTGAAAATTTTCACTTTTAATTTAATCGCGAAAAATAGATATCATCATTTAAAAATCTTAAAGAGTAAAATACGTACTCCAGGAGTAATAAATAATCTTTCGATTTAGGCAATAAAAAAATAATAGGAAACCACGCTGTTGGTGTAACATAATTTTTTTTCACATTTTTCTTATTCATAGTGGATAGGAGTTTTACATCGTCTGAGATAACCATTGCATGCATGAGGCACAGAACTCAGGGTAACATCTCTGAATAAGCACCTATTAAAACTGGCTAAGGTCGGAAAGTTTCCTTCGTTTGATAGGGTATTAATAATCCTTATTTAAGCCAAGCGCTACCTGCTAGCAGGGTACTCAGCTACCTGCTAGCATCCTGCGTCGTATCAGCGCTCAAAGCCTCTCCCAAAGGTCACCTTACTTGCGGCAACGTGAACCAGAACGACGTCACACGGAGTTTACCCAGCATTCATACTTAGCCGTCGCGTTTTCGTCGCGCTTGAAATTTTTCACTTTTCGTTTAATCGCGAAAAATAGATAACGTCATTTAAAAATCTAAAAGCGTGAAATACGTACTCCAGGAGTAATAATATTTCGATTTAGGCAATAAAATAATAATAGGAAACCACCCTATTATAGCTCTTCATTTGTATGGAGTCACCTTTTTCATGAGAGACATCGTAGAACATCATAGTAAAAATATAGACAAATATATCTTAATGTTTACTCATTTGTATTCCAAAACAAGTGTCTCGCATTCATCATCAGGCCCACAGACTTTTCCCGTATTCAGTTACTATTCCTCCCACTCCACCAATCTTCCTTCTGATCCTCTCCATCCCACTAAATATCGAGTTTAGGTCGTCAAGTTCGAGTTTGGGTGATTAAAAAGCATTCTTTGCCAAAGTTTCGGAATTTAATGTATTCCATCGGTGACGTAGCCAGGAATTTCGTTCGGGGGGGTCCAAAACCAGGGGGGGGGGGATTGTTTAAAAACAGGGTACTATGTAATGGGTTTTAAACTAATTTTAACACTTTCCATAATCGAAAAAACTTAATTTGTTTAAGAAATATTCATGATTTTTCAATATTTTGTTTTCTTTTATGAAGGAAAACGATTGTGTTTTTATATTTCGGGGGGGGGGGGGGTGGGTCCGGACCCCCTGTCTACACCACTGTATTCCATCTTCAGGGTTACTTGGAAAGTATCATGTGAGGATAACACGCTATGAGGTAGAGTTGCACCCTCATCCCTCATATGATTCTGTTTTTTTTTATTTCAAAACTCTACAAAATATGGTTCCACTGATTCGTAGTCATCAGTAGGTACAGAGACTATTCCTGCATTCCCATAATCTCCCCCACCCCGCTATTTTTCCTTCCGATCCTTTCCCTCCCATTACTTTTGGGTGATATATATATATAGTCATGTATTGTAACTGAAGCCCCACGGTGGAAGATGTAATAGTCATTGCTGTAAGTTTGTGATGCATTTATCCAATGCAGATATCCAATGTTCATTTGCGCTAAAGTAGTGTCGTATGAAGCGGAATGTAGGTAGTTACATGCTTGGAAATAATAAACCTCTGCCACGTTCATGTGGAGAGCCATGGGTGGGAACTAGAACTTATCCTGAGAGAATGCGCGACGGTAAATTTCTTTCGTTGACTGTCCAACTATCCCCATCTATGTGCTGTGGAGTGTAGAGGGTGTCAACATATGAAGATGACAGATGAAGTGAAGTATCATGGAGATACAATAACTTCGAGCTCATCGTACCGAACACTTACAAGAAATATTTGTGAAACCGTTACACTGATGCTATACGAATTAGGCACGGAGCATCTAGAGATGTGGAGGCTGCGCTCTTGGCTGAGATTGATTGAGCAATTGAGGATGGATATCTTACAGAGCGATAAATAGAAAATCGTATTAGAAACCCCAGTATATTTTCAGGCCCGACAGAAACGATAAAGTGGAAGAGATATTTTTCCAAATGGACAGGTATAGGAATTCGTTTTTACGCCGAACAATATAGGACTTTAATAATGGCAAGGCGGAACTTGTTTATCGCATTTCCTTTTTAATTTTTAACGTCTGATCTCCTAAAAATCTCGCCATACAGGAGCGCAGCCAGGAATTAAGGCTGGGCGGAGGGGGAGGTTTAGGTGCAACTAATACCGGGGTGTGTGGGGTATGGAATACCCACCAGGATAAGCGGTAGGTGCGAGAGTAATAAATTGCGGAATTTCAAGATAAATAGTTCAAAATGGTGAGTTTAACGGCTTTCTTAGGGATATTTTATTAATCCACACAATATTCTATTACTTATATCAATCCAATTAAGTAAAATGGATTAAACTTGAAAATTTCTCTGAGCTCTGGAGGGGTTGTATCCCCCAAAATCCCCCCTCGCTGCGCCACTTCCGCCATATGCATATCGAGGTGGCTTTCGGGGTGGTATTTAAATGTAGATGTATCTGAGTGCATGTTAGTGAAAAAATACTCACCCCCTGCCACACACATTAGAGGTGGCTTGCAGACTATCGGGATATTATCCTCCAAGTGCGAAGATGCCTCGAGAGAGGGGATTGATCCCTCTACCCTGAATGTGCGAAATTCATACGTCTGTGGCTCAGTCCGGGTTCTCTTTTGTGAGTCCTATGAAATCCTAACCTGTCTAAACTAACTTTCGCCTTCAATATCTGAGAGTTATCTCATCGGAATTGGCCAGGCTGATACTCCATTCAAGCAACATTGATCGTCACGCGTGCTCGTACGTGCCTAGACAAAAAAACGTGAACATACGTCCTTAAGCGCTTGAATCGTAGTTCTCAACCTTGCCGTTTTACGATGGTGAAAGGTAATCGTCGTCGTCACAGTCCCCACCGGAAAAAGGTGACAGTAGATGATCAGTTCGGCTGTAACGTCGAATGAATGAAGCATAAATATTGAAATATGATAAAATCCATGGAACGAATTCCATACAAGATGGAGAAAGGAAAGAACTATGCCGACGAGGAGGTTGGCTCCCGGATCCTGATTGATATCCTACTTCTTAACTGCATTACAGTTTCCTCCTCAATGACTATTGGGTGAAGGAAGAGTCGTACTCTTCTGTTGCTGTTTTCATCATCAAGGGATAAGGAACATTAAAAAGAGCATTTTTTGGGTGGGGAATACGACTAGAAGATAGTTAATTTGGTAAATTATATCATCAAAAATCCTAGTTTCACTTGCTACTTGTCAAATTGGCGTAGTTTGTTTTAAAATTAATTTTTAATGTCATTGTTTTTGGACCGATATTGATGGCGCTTAGTTGCAAGTCACGCAGATTTGTCTAATTTTCAGCGTCACTAATAATTGCTTTATGTGTTAGCTGTGCAACAAATGTGTTTCTTGTGTATGAAATATAATTATTTTGTAATTCAGCATGGCAGTGCCTATATATATAAATATCTCAAAAATTCTGTCAAATTAAGGTGATATAAAATCATATTCATTAACGATTCGGGTAAAAGGTAGAAATGCAGCCACAATTTATCGCAGTAAACCACAACATTTAAATGTATGAAGCTACATATCATCACTCCGTAATAGCCGGAATGGCTCGCTCGAATTTTCTCGTTACTCGTTAACATTGAGGGCAGCACAGCTGTACGATGGTAATACAGATGTCGTGTGAACGCGCGTGGGAGGATTACGCTCGTAGCGATCAACGTCGTGTGAACGAGGCATGACCTACACGGGTTATTTGATAGTATGCTAGTACCAGGGGGGTATGGTAATTAGGAGGGTATGGAAGCCTAGCGAGTTGAGCTCTTGGCTCTTGACTGGATGGTCCATAGTTCGAATCGCTCCGATGAGCTCTTCAAATCGGGCTTTTATCCTGAAACGTGTGCTTTTTTGCTGTAAAGTATAATTTATCAAGCCGGAAAAGTCGAGTTAACTTTTCACAGTCCAATGTTTCCATTTGGGAACAGAGTTGTAAAAATTCCTGATAATTATATTTCTTATCTGTGATTACTTTCATTGCTTTTGCTACGTAAATAAAGTATGGAAATATTTTTAAAGTGAATCGCATGACTTGTGTATACATTGGTCGTTAATTTGTTAAACTTAGTTATTTGGTCAAGTGTATTTTTCAAGCAACAGCAAAATTTTGTGGCGTGTTCCCATTTGGGAACATGTTTGAAAACGCATTTAAAAATTTTTTGTTCAGGTTTTCTTTCATAATATCTCTTAATTAGCAGTAACAAAATGGGACAGGCAAAAAAATTATTAAAATCAGTTGGTAAGTTAGTTCGGTATTGAAAAGGTTAATCGGCAAACTTTGAGCATCAGGGAAACTAAAGAGTCGCAAAGTCTTTTAGGCTTTTTCTCCCTCCTACTGGCTTGAACACAATCGTTGGTTATGTTGGACGAGTTAGGCTGAGAATCTTTCCTGAGCGAAATGTAAGCTGAAGTTGCCTACTTTAAGGCTAGTGGGCCGTATGAAGTTACTGATCAATTGTTGCTCTTTAACTTTATTACCGTTTACCAATGTACCTTTATAGAAAAATAGAATAGAATTCTTTTAGAATATTTTACCTGAGAGAAATCCATCATGTTTGAAAAAAATGGAGTAGCTGCGACTCCTCGGGATAATAATGTGGTGGTTTCCCCCTGCCTTCCACATCAAATTACTACAGACGTTAAAGTAAATGTTACTACGCCTGTAGTGGAATGAGTTTCGCTGAACTGACCACTTTGGTCTCCACTTCACTCATACGAAGAAGATCTGATGCCCTCTCCCCCGGGTGATGGGAGGCATAAGTTTTGGCGGCCTCTACTCGCCAAGTCACGGTATCTTCAATGGGCTACATATCATTTAGATGGCCTATCTTACCAATGGATGGACCTTTACCACCTCGGAATGCCGTCGCTTTTTGTTCACGACTGCTTATTTGACAAGTAAACTTCCTTACATCGCAACCAACCTCTGTATCTAGGGGTCGACACACCATCCACAACCCGGTGGACGCACTCGTTCCTTTATGATAGCAACAATGAGCGGTGAAAATGACCCTCGACGCACCCCTATAACGTATTTCTAATACTACTACGCACTCAGTGGCTTAAAGCTCAGCCGTGAGATTGTTATCCTATCTATTATTTTACATGATAAATTTCTCCTAATAATGCTAATACGAATCGACCGAGTTAGTAATGAGGAAGTCCTAAGAAGAGTAGGAGAGAAGAGTAGTATCATTAAACTCTTGATGAAAAGACGGAACAACATTATAGGCCACATCTTGAGACATGATGGCCTGATGAAGACAATCGTCGAGGGACAAGTGGAAGGCAAGAATGGAAAAGGAAGACCTCGAACAAAATATATGGAACAAGTAAAGAGAGATGTGAAAGAGAAGAAATACGTAGGTGTGAAAAGATTAGCTGATAGGAGAACTGAGTGGAGAGCTGCGTCAAACCAATCCTAGGATTGTTGACCAGTGATGATGATGATGATTAATGCTAAAGTAAAAAAATATAATTGCATTAAATACATACTTATGGAAAAATTCCATATATTTTTCGTTTACTCAGGATGTCCTTCCATTATGCCTTTCATGTCTCAGTTAATTTTAACCGCATGGATTTTCTTGCCTTTAAGGAACTGATACATGTTTCGTGCTTCTTGTTTGAAGAGATCCAATCGCGAATTTCCATCTCCATTGCGCAGGAGGCATTCGGTGATAAACGACCTGGATGATGGAGCAATTGCATCCGCTGGTGCAATGCAGTTACCTCGCTCATTCGGTGCATCGGCTGGGTGAATAAGTATAGAGTATCGTGCGCTTGAATTGCGCCCGCCGCGGACCCCGGGGTCAGAATCTTGGGAAGTGTGGCCTCCGTCAATTCGGAGGTCAGGGGAAAATGCGCCCCCTGAGATTGAGCCGTCTCGAGTGTCCGTCGGTGTAATGTCTGGCAGGCATCACTTAACTCTCTCGAAAGTAAACACGACCGAGTGAAACACTCGTATCAATCCAGCCTCAATGATATGCCTCGCGGATACATTCTCCACTGCCCTCTCCGAGCCCCGGGGTCAA
Source organism: Ischnura elegans (assembly GCF_921293095.1). Lineage (NCBI taxonomy): Eukaryota > Metazoa > Arthropoda > Insecta > Odonata > Coenagrionidae > Ischnura > Ischnura elegans. The sequence goes on along the minus strand of NC_060251.1, from coordinate 115,671,101 downwards.
ATTCAATCTCGGAATATCCGCCGAGACGTTTATGTATTTGTTCGGCTCGTAAAGGCGTGTTGTTTTCTCGCGGAAAAAAACGATGTTAGCTCAAGAAATTTTCACGTAATATCCCGAGAGAAAAAGACCTCGCCTCTTTTTCTCGTCGTAAACTTCCCACTCTCTGTATTTGCTATTCTTTTCATTCGTGATAGGGAAGCAATTGTATATATATTTTTCGAATTTTTTGATTTTAATGCTTAATATATGCATCTCTACATTAATGCCTTAACCCTTTATAACCGTGTGTTTCTTCCAAGTAACATCAAAAACGTAAAAATTTTCAGCTCTATCCAGCAAAAATTAAAACTACGTGTTTTTTGCTGTCAAATTTAATGGCGGCATATGTTGCTACGATAATAGTTATGATGTTTTAGAAAATTTTCAACTTTTTAAAATGTAAAGTCTTGAAATTTAATTTATTCCAAAAGCAGCCCTGGGCTAGAAAGGGTTAAATATAACTATGCATATCGTGTATAAGATATCTTAATATTCCTGTAAAATTCATTATATCCCCTTTTGAACTTCTATAGTCTTTCTATTGGATATTTTATCAACATCTAGAAGATGAGTCTTTGATCAGTAAAATGCCGTTGATGTGCTCTAAATTGTTAGGGAGTTCAATTGATATTGGAGTCACAATGTTTGATTTGACGTCTATTAATTTTGTGTTACATTTATTAGATTGTGTCTGATATTAATGCATTGAATAAGTAAGATTTTCAGTTCGTAATATTGTTACTCATCTTGTTACCTAATTATTTTCAGCATCCAGAGAAATAACCATTGCTCTTCAATCTGTGGAAATATTTGCATTAATTATTTAATGAGAAAACTTTTTTAAATGGTTTTAAATTTAATGTGATGTGAATTTTAAATTAGTTTTACACAATTTTTATTCGTTATGCTCTGATTAGTAAAATCTTGAGCATCTGAATTTGAGGCAGTAAAAATTGCTGTGATGCATGAATTGCTGGTGGTTCGTTCGACTGGATTAGAATCGTCAATTTATTGTCTTTATCATTGTCCATTGACATTGCTATAATCTCTAGTTTTGATAAATTTCTAATTTTCTAAGATATTCATTTGTACTTGTCATACTAAAGTTATTTACTCCCAAAAGTAGATGCCACTAAATTTATTTCTTTAAAATCCCTTATTTTAACGTTTATAGCGTAAGAAATTATGCTTAAAGATGACAAACCTTTCGTTCAGGGACGCGATCATCGTCATAACCAATCGATATTAGGATTGGTTTGATGAAGCTCTCCTCACAAATCTCCTAACAGCGAAAAATATTTTTAAGTAAAGGAGGAATTTTTGTTATTGAAGGATTAGATATTTTTATATTTCATGGCAATTATTATGCTCACGTCTCCAACCTCGTTACCTAGCATAAAGACCACTCCAAATTCCTTACCAATGATTCCGTGTTACCATCATCAATTTCCATCTTCGTCTCTTAATCGACATTACTGTGTGTTTTGAATATCACTTCGGCCCAAAATTAATTTTAGCCGATTTAAATTCTGCCCATCGCAAAAAAAGTTTGAGGTCTTGTTCTGCAAGTGCGGGGTTTCGTACGGATACCAATTATTCAAAGTATACTGGGCCTTGCTCGTGCATGGTTATGGAAATTTCGAAGCGCGTTCATTTGAATTCGAGTCGGTCGTTGGACAATCATCCTTGGAACTTAAATGTCGTGGCCGTGGTCGTACGGATCAATGTTTAACTGTTGCTGCGTCATCACATATATTGGCGTAGAGGCATCGAAAATCGTTGCGTCTGACAACGATTTTTATCAATAACAATGAATCTCCCTTGAATAACCGGTTCGACCCGACTTCCGGAACTGGTTTTTTACGCATGGAGTGTAAAAGATTGGAAAAGAGAATGAGTTGGACCGATAGTGAGGGTAAAATTTTGCACTGACGTAAGGAGGAAGAGCTCAAGAATGCACTCTGTATTTTTGTAAATGCAGGGAGTCGCGTAGCAATGATACAGTGTAAGTTTGATGGGTTGTATTCACTGGTATTATGTTAGCTAGCGTGTTGGGCTTTTGTGACGTGGGACTGACAGCTGAAATCAATCGAGTACAGCGCAGGGTGGCCAATGACTAGTTGTTACGATATAAAATGCACCGCTTCTAATACGCTAGGCGAGTAAGGATGGGAATATTTGCGGAGGCGTGGATAAAAGTATACGGTAAATTTACAATAGGCATATTATTTTCCTTCCTCGGGATGGAACCGGGATCACCCGAATTAATTTCCAATACATTAACCTCTCGTGGTATCTATTTTATCTGAATACAAAAAAGTAAATTTATACTAATGCCAATCTACTAACCAATTAAAAATTTTAACCGAATAATGCAATTTTCAATGCTCCCTAAAAAACCGAAATGACATAAACTAAGAATCGAAGAACATTTACTCTTGCAAATTTCAATATTTGCGGGGAAGATCTTAAAATTTTCTTCAGGTTGTTCATTTTACTCGTTTATTCCTAAGTAGGAAGGATACCTTCAAAATGTCCCTTTTCACCTTCTTTATCCTAATTTGGAAATTGTAATCGTTCCTTCGTGTGTAGGAGGGGAGTCCAGCATTTGACCCATTTCCTTTCCGCTCTTTTATCAACGCTTTGTAGAACTCACATAGCCTATTTATGGTTCACCTTATCTTCAATGGTATTCATCCCAAACACCCTTCAATTAGATAAAATCTTCTCGGGTTTGGCACCGGTTAAGGGTGTTTAAGACCGACGTTTCGATGAGAAACTCCCTCATCATCATTAGGGCTTAGACTGATTCAAACACTAACTTTAAAGGCCGTTTTACACGGTACACGGGATTGCGCATTCTGACGTACGTGCGAAGGCACAATCAAAATTGCGTCGTGTAAAGCGGTAAATTGCTAGAACACATGCGAGAATGCGTGGATGCGAGACGGCAAAATAGCCCCCGTTCTAATTTCGTTCATGCGTTCGCGCAATTCCACGCCATTTTAGAAATTAATGCACCTGCGAAATTCCGTGCACCGTGTAAAACGGCCTTAATAATTATGATATTTTACCCTTGTAATAATTGAAATAATTGTCCTGGGACGAGGAAGTAATTGCTTTCCAACATTTAAATCCGCACTCTATGTTGCCGCCAAGTTCGGATGCAAGCGGTAATTCAAGCAGTTTTTTTTCTTAGGTTATCTGCGATAATTTTCCTGCTTCGTAAGGTGCGGTTGTAATAATCGGAGACTTATAATCGGTGTGCTAGCCTTTGGGCGTGGGTCTTTTATGTGTTCAAGCAATTTCCGGCGGTGGCTTGATCCTCGAATGCCATCGAAAAGGCCGGAAAACCAGCGTCTCAAGACAAAGGTCACGTTTCAGAAAATAACGCATCACTGATCAACCAAGGGTGATCTCAGAATCTTAATGCAGCTTAAATCTGCCCTTGCAAAGTTATATCCCATATATAAGTTATGTATGGGGTCCGTATAAAGCCAACAGATGAAGTGATGTCTCCATGTTTCTGGGTTTCACCGCGTGTATTTTCTTTGTGACGACAGTTTCTCCGGTATTCCAACCGGCGTCTTCAGGTCGAAATATAGAAAATAGAACAATATAGAATACATATAATATATATAGAATAGAAATATAGAATAATATAGAAAATGATCGACCTGAAGAAATCCACGCGGTGAAACCCAGAAACATGGAGACATCATCTAGACAACGCCGCGGAAAACTACGCATCAACATATGAAGTGTTGTATCTGGGTGTTACGATAACTTCGAACCTATCGTGAGGGAATAAGAATGTTTATGGCAAAGCCTGAAGAATCTAGGATTAGTCAAGCGTGTTGTGGGAATTGTTTCGGATAAATGAGTGAAAGAGAGGTGCTATTTCGCACTCCTTTGGACAAAACTTGAACATGCTACGGCCATATGGGATCCGGCGCAGGAAAAATTAATCTGTGAACTTCATAAGTTTCCGAGGAAAGCTTCGCGATTCCCCAAACACCGCTACTGGCGTATGAAAAGCGTTGATTAGAGTGGCCTTGAATTATTTTGCCGTTTATAAAATGCGGCGTGAAATTTTGATTGGTAGCTATGTATCATCAAACTTGAAAGCCTCTCATTGCATCCCTCCAACAGAGGAAATCTCAGTTTGATTCAATTTGGAGAAGATTATGTTATCTCTGTAAGGTCATACTCTAAACTCCACTCAAAAAATTAAATAATGTATAAAAAAAGTACCATTAAGAGTAAACCCCCGAAGAAGACGATGGCAGTCTCAGCCATTGAAACGTTGGGAGAATTAACCTCACCCGGTGGGAATCCCGAGAAATTTTTCATTAAATAAGGCATGTTTTCATTATTTCGACACCGTATTATCATCAATAAATGTATTCATTCAGTTTTTCATGATATGTAGGCATAAAATACCTATGATTTTGAATAAAATTAAGCAGTATAGCAATGCAACTTTCAATTAAATATTTATTAAATTTAATGGATAACGTCATTATGTTTTATACCATATACTAACGCCATACATATATACGCCATGCATGTGTAAATGAAGTTGACCATGCATACAATAAACCACTGAGCTGTGTCAGTTATCTTGAGGTATGAGAGGACACCGAATTTTAACGAAATAGGGGGTATTAAATCCCTATTATTTACATTATTTCTTTCCTAAAATGGGAGGTAAAATCAATCATGGATCACTTAGATGTACATCCTTGATTTTTAGCTTGATCGCGAGTTTACCAATCTCCACGACTGTTATATTGGTATTTCTAAATTACTTGGAGTAGACTGTTGATGTTTCCATTTTCTACCTGGAGATTCCTTACATTCAAACCTGAAGTGCAAAATAATAGGTCTCTTCTCATTCACCGCTCTTGTTTTTCTGTCCATGATGATCATAGCACGTCGTCTACTTAATGTTTGAATAAAACTGTGATAATACTTAAAACATAGGATAGCGTTCGGCACAATAAAAGCTCTGGACCAATCGTTTGCTCCGAAAAGAAGTTATGACCTCAGAATAAAAATGAATTAAAAGTACAACTGGTTTCTGCACATGTGACTGGTTTTGGGATGGAAAAATTCGAAATCACGAGATCCTTGAATGACTCTAAATAGATGATTTTGGAGATAGCGCCGGTTCGCATGTATTTTACTAGCTTTTCTTTTACATATATAGTATATTCAAAGTATATTTCGATTATATTTAACACTCAAGAAGATCGGGAATTACCACGATTTTATTAAAATATGCATAATATATGGGATAGCGACAAATAAATCAGCCGTTCGAGCAACTTCTGGGACATGCTAGCTTAGGAAGCCATTGAAATCAGGGTTAATGAAAATACTTATAATCGAGTCACGGAGATATAAACTTAGCAATTCGTCGAATCCCACCGTAGGAAAATAAAAATAGGATAGAACTTTTCCTCTTCATCCGCTATACCTCGATCTTTCCGGCCGATTAGGAGTAACTGATAGTTGTAATTGTTTATTGTTACATCTCAACGTTTTTTGTTTAGTCAAAATAATTCATTCATCCTGACGACGATGGACTAGTCGTCCTTTGAAACTTTGGTATTATACAACGAATTAAATAGGTTGAAGTCCTGAGAAGGTTTCACGCAAATGATTCATCTGGAAAGAATTACTTCATATTGTATATCTTTACCATTTTTTGATAGCTTACTCCATATCTCGCAAATAATTTTGTTTTGGGGCCTTGTTTGCCTAGGGTGTTTGAAATTTTTCTTCAGCATTTGGTTTCTGTGCACCCATCTTAAAGAACCTTTGCTTGTATTTAATGTGAGAGGCGTGACGATGCGGGGAGCTTGTCAAAATCGCCTGCCGGAGTCCTTGGCGATTCCTTATCTCGAACGATCCAAATTATTATCTAGAAAAGAGGGCTCGGGGAAATTTACTGTTAATTGGCGTTGTTGCAATGGAGTAGGAAATGCACCAGCTCCTCGGATTGAGGTCAGTGTGAAACTTAACTGAGTAACATTTTGAAATAATTTTAACCTCCCCACTATCAGTTAAAAAGTACGGGATTGGCTCGATCTACTTCTTCCACTCGGCAATCTCTTTTTTTCTTCGGTTTTCTTTTCGGTCTCCGGGAAGTGCATAGCGTGCAGGCCTTATTCTTCGCTGCACCTGTCTGATCTCTCAGCCTTGATCGCCTGCGCGCCCTGCACTTTGAGCACACCTTGATTGTTCCGCTCAGTCACTACCCATCGATTATAATTTAAAGTGGGAGTTTTCGGACGTGCGAAAGGCATATCCGTCATCGGAGAAAATTGCTTGTTGCTGACGAAAAGAAAGGAAAAGTGTCCTAGCAGCCAATATTTCACGCGAATCTCACTGCACCCGAACATTTTAATCGTTGTATTTTATGTATTTACTCCCTAAGGGCCGACGATTAGAGTATATGTATACCGTCAGATTGGAGTGGTTTGTATTTGGCGGTAATCCTGTGGAAACTGTCATGGATTATTGCAGGTGAAGGCAAAGAAAGATTGGAATGGAGTTGAAGCAATCTGGTGAAAGAAATATAAGATGAGATGAACGCAGTGTGCTATTATTCAAGTTTCACGACATATTTCTTGTAGAGAACACAGCGGGAAAAGACAATGGTATGGTATGGTATTTGGAGGAGGCGACCGACAGCTGAGGTCATTTGCGCCATGAGGGAAGGGTGTGGAAGAAAGGGTGGAGAGAAACCCGGCGTCGGCGTTAGCCTGCTCTTAACGAAAGGCGCCAAGGGGACTACGGCTTAACGTCCCATCCGACGGACGGAGTCTTGCGCTTGAAATGTCCTCCATACAACATTCAAGCAGGGATCGGGCAGTCCCTGAAAATTCTCTGCCACTGCCGGGATTTGAACCCGAGCCCGCCGGAAAAGGCAATGGGTTTGTTGGCTAGTCGCGTAATACCTAGTGCATGCCTTGAATATGCAGCGAGCATATGGGATACGACGCTGAAAGACTTAATCCGCGAACATAATAAAATACAAAGGAAAGATGCGCAATTCGTCAAAAACTGCTACGGGCGTACAGAAAGCGTTATACAGATGTTAAACGAATTAGACTGTGAGCCGCTTGGGACTAGGAGGCTACGTGCTTAGCTTAGAACGCTGAAGCCATTGAGAATGGTCATCTTTCAGAGCGACATGGAGAACATTTTATTTGAACCCCACTTTATTTACAGGTCTTGTATCAGAAGATGGCTCTGTGGTCCGAAAAAATATTTGTGGAAAATTGCAATCGCATTTCATTTCAACGAGTCGAACTTCCGCTATATCGTACCCGAATCAGTTGAATTTAAAGGAAATTCCTCTGGCCACAAATGACGAGTAGTACTGGAGAGCCATCGAACGTTGAGGCGACAAGTATTTCTTTAAGTTCAAAAGAAAACGAGAAAAAAATCCCCGTCGATTAGAATGCGTTCCGCAGGCTGACCACCGTGAGTAAGCGGCGGGAAATGTCAGCCAATGCGAGAGCGCCATCGTGAAACATTGCCATCGTGACTTTGACCTTGCCTTGGATAGTGACACGGCTTTTTGTTTCCGTCACTATCGCGAGACCCCTCAAGGCTGTTCCCACTCAAAGTCCATCAACCGAGAAACTCGCCTATTGCTTTTTGTAGTTAGTAGACGGTGACCAAGCATAATTATACGACATCCCCCCGACACGAGAGTTCAAACTTGGAGGCAGTTCAAAAGTGCTGGGATCGCCATTGATGCGGGAGACGATAATGACTCTCCAGTTCATTTATCAACCCATTCCCGTGGCTCGTGCCATTCATATTGCGTTACAAAGGAATGCACTCGCTGTTACTTTTGTTATTCTGCTTTCAAGATCGTTTTTCTTTCAAAACGTCATTCATCAACCCGCGGCAGGTATCCATCGAACCGATATTCTACTGCCTTTGCATTGGCTTGATGTATTTAAAGTGACATGAGGTGTCCCACAAGGTAGCGTAATAGGCCCTCTTTTGTTCATTGTATACATAATAGACATCTATTCGCGAATTAGCAGCAAAATAAGTTTATTTTCTATCGACCCTATCATCCTTCGGGAAATTAGCGATCACTCTGACTATGAAATTCTATCATCAGATTTAAACTACGTTCATGCGAGGAGCCAAGAGTGGGTACTAGAGCTTAATTTGAGAAAATGCACGTCGGAACATTTATTGCGTAGATTGTCCAACTATTCATCCTTGTATATGCTGTGGAGTGTGAAGGCCTATCCCCGGGAACTTATCAGAACCTCTCCCAACTACACAGAGGATCATATAAGAACCCAGCTGTATGCCCACGTCCGTTGGTTCCTAAAAATTAAGAGTGATATTTTGCCGAACGGAATGATATGGGAACTCATTTTTCTCCCGAACCTTTAATCTCTCTTCTAATCAAACTAGTCCAAACAAACAAATTATTTTTTTAGTAAAGTTTATATTTTATTACTTATCTCTGTGTTTTTTCCATTGCAATTTCATGTATAAACGGATCGTTTAAAGCCAATTTATCTACCACCTGACCGACTGGTTAATTTGAAACAATAATTTTAATAATTACAATAGAAGCTCTCCTTATCCTTGGATGGTTCCGTGGGAGAAATCTATATAATCTCCAGCAAGAAGTGCTTCAAGGACCACCCCGTCATTTATTTACCTTCAGAACCAAAGCGATGATTTTAGGGTGCAGCTAGTTCTCTCTGCATCCGATGCATATTTTCCGGCCACGCAATGATCCTTCGAAAAACATTCCTCCCTTATTATTTTTCCTCCCGTCCGTAAATTTCTGCCTGACCTGAAAAACAAGCTCTCAGTTTCGGTGGCAGCTTCAATCGGACAATATAATGACCGTGACATGCAGTTTCGTTGGCTGTTTTAGGTTCCAATCGAAAGCAATTATTATCGACCCACTTGGATCGGTAATGTTTTTTCTTTATATTTTAAATTTCCATGGGGCGTTTCATTATTTAAGTAAGTGTAATAAGTCTGAGTTGATTTTCTTTTATAAAAGTACGGCTGTGTAGATGTAATTAATTTATTTTTTATTTTATTTAAACCATTTTTAATATCCATCCGTGACGCCAATTTAAATAGAAAATAAAAAAACATGAAATAAGACGAAATGCATTAGTATTTCGTCTTATTTCATCTTTTTTATTTTCTCTTTAAATTGGCGTCACGGATGGATATTAAAAATGGTTTAAATAAAATAAAAGATAAATTAATTACATTAACTTGATTAAAACTATCAAAGAATAAACCGAAGGATAGGGAAAACATTCAATTAGCTGACAGATGGGACAAAGCGTGTACGATGACATTGATGAATGAAAAGTTCAAAGGATTGATGGAACGAGGGAGTGAATTTAGAAGGAAGGTGAGGTGAGCGCTTGATTAGGGAGATCCTGGGGAGAATGGGCAGGTGGAGTGGGGGAGTGAGCGGATGGATCGAGTTTGTATTGAGATTGTACATTGCTTGAACAATTGAGAATAGATCGGAGCGACAGGGAAAACATCATCTCGCAGCCACACAATATTTCCAGGTCCGAGGGAAGCGATAAATTAAGAGAGATGTTTTGCCGAACGGACAGGTATGGCAATTGGTTTTTCTCCCGCACTATTAAGGACTTGGATAAAGTCTAGTCGTAATCTTGTTTGATCATGTGATCTTTATATGCAGACGGCTGGTGTCCTGCCACACGCCTTTTTAGGCGGCTTGTGGGGTAGTGTGTAGATGTACATGCTTTCTAAAATTTAACAGAGAAAGGAGTTTAGGGCAGTCAAAAGTTAATCGAATCAACTAAAAATATACAATAGACCTCTGGACACCTATCAAGGTAAAGACCTTTCTGAAAAGTACGTGCAAATATTAATCTAAGTGGCGTAACACTTTGGCCGTATAATCTTGCATTTTTTTATTTCGAGCATTTTAAATAGCTGTCACTTGCCATGCAAGAAGAACGTAATTCGCACCACTGCCATCTTGAATGACGTCAGCTCATGCAATAGTGTTGTTCGCGTCCGTGCGCATCACTGTAGAGGAGGTAAAGAATTAGTGATTTTGTGGACATTACGCCGTTTCTGTTGTCGTACGTATTTCGTCGATTTGTCGAAGCGCAGCTATAAGTACGGCATTGTGCCTATGTGCAGTAATACTAGTGGAAATGCCTCAAATAAGTATTTTCACACGGTCCCCCAAGACGGTGAACGACGAACTGTTCGGATGAAAAAGTGCCGACGAATTTCAGTCTCTTGATTTATTGGTACTTACTACGAAAACTCTAATATAATTAACTGAAGTAATTCTTTCTTGAAACTAGGGAAAGACTGGATAATGTTAGAGTAACTCGAATATATGCTTACAAAACCAAATGAATAAGTAACGTAGAACCCTACAGCTCATTGATAGGTAACAAATGTAATAATAATAAGCGGATAGTTTTATCTCCTATATTTTTGCTGTAGGTAAAGAATGTAAGGAACAGCAACAGAAAAAGGGGAATTTTTTTATCCCATTAAGTTACTTAAAAGTGAAATTTTGAGCAAGTGGGCTACTTCGAAGAAGTTCCATATTATATTTTCCACACTTCAGGAAATACTAATTATTTTCTATTAAATCGGAGATTTCACCACTTAAAAATTTCATCAGGTTGTTCTACACGAATAAATAACGGGAAAATTTGTTTTCCTTAAAATGCCAAATAAAAAAGATACAATACCACTTAGAGTAAAGTCTTACGTACCCAAACTGGCTATGCAATCCTTACACGAAAGAGTCACAACCGCCGCTCTCCTCCAAAAGACGGGCTTCAACAACATAGGCCCTCGATCGAACCTACGAATACGATCACGGACGATGCATTCATTTTTATCACGCTTAACCACGTAACTTATAGCATCATCGCCGTATTCTTCTCGTCTGACTCTATGTGAATAAAAGGATTTAGAAACGTTAACATCAACTAATACCCTAAGAAAATCAGTTTCCACTCGTGGTGATATACTCACCTAGCCATCTTCACTCCCCGGGTCTCAGAATTTATGTAGTTACTATTAATTCAGTAGTTACTATTTATACCTATGAATGTAAACATTGAGGCAGTTGAAAATTTAGGCAAGTTTCTCGCGTCTCCCTTATCGAAACCAGGATCCATGATGCCCACGGAAGCAAAATAATATCCCCAGTAACTTTTTCACTCTTCGGAAAAGCACGTCACGGCGATATTATGTTCACTTCTCAAAGTGAAACGCTAACGAAGTGCCGATCCGTGCTGAAGATCTCCTTGCAAATCCGCCGAACCCCCATGAATTTCATGGGACCGCCGCATGGTTGCAAGAGCTGACGTCATATCTCCGTCAGCCAATGGAAATACGTATTGAGGTGGGAGTGTCTGCTGGTGAGAAAAGCTTCCTTTTCTTGCGATTGAAAAACATTCCATGGAAAATTATTACATATAATAAACGTTTTACGTATATATTTATCCTTATTGATTTTTTAGAACATATTTGAAGGCAAATTAAAATTTTGTCCAGAGGTCTATTGAAGAAAATTCTGGAATGGATCGTGGTTACTTGATGAGGCAGATGGCTTTCATCGCTGGAACTTTTTCTGTTAAGCTGTGCGAAAATTTTCCATCATTAATTGGCTCATGTTGTCCTATCATAGTTTATTCGATAACATTAGATTTTTAGTTACAGTAATGTTTTTTTAAGTAGGCACGTATTAGTCATTAGGAAAGTATTTGGTAGCGTACTGTCTGTCAGAGCCTAGATTATCCGAGTAATCTTGACCTGATTAAGCTTAATCCCCAACATCAGTTACAGTTGAAGGAGTAAATGACGTATCATTTCCGTATCGTTTTGCTAGATGCTGTGGAATTCAATACGCGAATATAAATCGATATGTTTTATTATAAATGTATGCAAGCATAATATGGTATGAATTACTCTTCTGCGTAATAATTTACAAAAGATGGTAGTATAAATCTGCGTAATAATCTTTGTAAAGCGGTGTAACTGTTTTTTTAATCTTCTTTCAGAATTTACAAGAAGCAAAGATAGAGGATAGCCAAAAAAATGGTAAGCATTTGTTTTTCATTTTGATTTCCCTATGGTATTGCGATAAAAACGTGCTTTGCCGAAGGTAAGATGCGACGCTTGGGTTATGCTGATTCTCGGGAGGTAATTCATCGGCATGACTTTCACCACTGACCTTAATCTCATCCCTGCACTGGCCTGGCCTTGCACCGCCAGCAGATTGCAGCATGCAAAATTTCTTTGACATGTTTAGTGCCCTCTTTGAGGCACTCTCGAAATTCATTCTCCTTGAAAACATTTATAATCGTGTGTGACGGTGGTTTTCGGTGGCTATTTTTGTCGTCGTAAAGCGCCGAAAGTAACAGTATTTCTCCGGAGTCACCACGGTGTACAGCGGATAAGGGTAAAGTCGTTCTTTTCAAATATTCGATCGTTATGAATCAGGTCGCCGGGGTGATGCAGTCAATTGAATCGATCACTTCGTTCTTGTGATTCTCAATGATTCGAAAGTATCGTAGACTCATCATCGGCGAAAACGACTTAATCTGTGATTGATTGGGACTCAAAGGTGGAAAATAATTATAGAACATGAGTTGGTAAATTATCAAAAGATTGTTGCCTGGTCAGCAAAAATGCGGGTATCCATTATTTTAAAGAAATTAGAATGTTGGATCAGTGGAGGTATGGGAAGGATCTACTATGGATACTTGAGTACTATTTAAGAATAATATTTCCTGCAGTAAGTTATACTTTTATGAAACCAAGCAGTATACAATAAGTTATACTTTTCGTAAAACCGAGCATGGTGTGTTCTGTATTATATGACTGATTAAATTTATGCTTTTCGTTAAGCTAAATAAACTAGTCAATCGCCTATTTTCATGTTATATGGACATGTTGTAAGAATACTATCGGGTTGGTTTTTCTCAAGGTACCCTGATCATACGGCCACATTTAGCACTGTTATTATCATCGAAGCGAGTTTTTCTTACGGCTATACTAAAGGTAAACATCATTAAGTGCAACTGTAAAATTATCATGGTTTTTTTTTTTTTTAATACCCTCCAACAAATGGAACCAATTCAGAAACTAGTGAAATCGATTAAGTAACCATAAAAGCTATATAATTCTGCAATTATTATATTTAAATATGTCTTCATAACGTGGAAATGACTCTATTTCTTTTAAAACTAAACCTCAGCTATTTTCTGTACAGATAAATAGTAATTTATCAGCTGACCCAGGAGTTTACCATGAGAGCTAAACCGGATTGTTGTAATGATCTATTTAATGAAACCGGAAAACAAAGTGAATGAAGATCGCCTTGCTATTGCTCAATGACTCGTGAGTTATTCGCTCAATCACTTTAAACGAATCAATCGCGAACGACCCGTCACTAGTGTACAGCGGGCAATATCCGGTCGACCTTCGCCTCACCCCGCTGCGTTGGTGCATCTTCATACGTCTGGGGAGAGAGAGTCTCTACTGCACCAGAGCCCATTAATTTGAATGCGATGGGTGCTGCGGAGCGACTCGGAATATGTATACTGGCGTAATATATTCGCTTAATTTTTGCCGATGTATCCGAGAACGGAGGCCGCGTTGGATGCTGGAAGCGAGATCAAAGGTCAGCCTCATTCTTACGTGAGCGCGGAATACGAGCCACGAAGCTGTGCGCAGTGGAACATAATAAACAGGCGTGGAAATGGTTGGCGAAGAAGTGTTTACGGGTTAATAATTCCGTATTCCAGACGCTAGTCGCCGAATATTTCCTATTTTTAGCAGAACGATGGTCGTTACTCCGGCTCCACTTCCAGCACCGGTTCGTAACGACAAGCTACCTAATGATTGTCGAGGAGCGGTAAAGTAAACATTCAAGGCTTTTGGCATAAAAATATAACATCTAGAAGGCCCCGGACGCTAATATTTCGTCATTATTTTCATTTGTGATGACCTTAATGTTCACATTTAAGCGTTGAGTGCGAAAAATAGTAATGATTTTAAGATATAATTATTAGGAAAACGTCTGCAGTTTTTCCATTTCTCACTTCTGATTTTTTAATTATAAGATTGATATTTAAATCTAATTTTTTCTATAGATGTTGCAATTTTCTGGCGATGATTTTAGTAAAGGAGGATTTTATTTTTTAATACGCGAAGAAATGCCAGCCTGCTGATGTCTCTGATATAAACATGGTGGCAATTCCCAGTAATTACACTTAAAAAATCGAAATCGACGAGTTACTTTTACTCGCATTGCCGCTATTAAGATAGTTGCACGTTTGATCCTAACGTTTGCCTGGATCGCTCCAAGAAACATCATTATTAATTAAGATGCATGGGGAAGTTTCCGCACCCAGTTACTTGATATACAGTTATGATCTTTACCCATTTGATATTTATAATATTCCGCGATATCTGTTAATAATTAAGTCAATGTGTAAGAAGGATAATACAGAATGCCTAAATTGTAATTATTTCGATCAATAATGAGTACTCCAGCTATTAATTTGATATGAATTTGGTTCAATAACATCCTCTTGTTCATAAAATAAATATGATCCAAGTGTAAAATTTACAGCATATCGTTATGTCTTAGAGTTTCATTGTAAAACCCACTGTTTTCGATTTACCTTGATATCGGTTCGCAATTTTAAGTGATGGGACATAATACGAAGTTAATTAACTCTTCCCCTTCCAATATTCGAAGCCGTGATGACGAGGTTGCTATTGAATTTTTGCCATCTAGATTTATTAAATTTTTACCAAGTAATTGTAAATTTTTACAAATACGAATCATTAGGTAATTTAAATAAACTATTTTTATTTATCCTTTTTCGTAAGAAGCATATTTATATCCGTGTTTTAAGTGATTTAAAGTAAAATAAAAAATATTGGAAAACATGCTTTAAAAAATTAAAAATGGACTATAAGTAAAAATAAGCTTTTCATCGGTAGGAGAATAAAGCGTGGGGGTGCTAATTAGGTTTATTATAAAGATGTTTAGAAGAGTCTGAGAGGTGAGTGACGTGGGGAACACAATATTAATATCTAAATCTAATCAGCACCCAAGCTTTATTCTCCAAGTGATGCAAACCTTTTTTTACTTTTTTTGTGCATTTTCTACTGTTTTTTGAAAAAGTAATTTTTTGATCCTTTTATTTTCATTTTTATTTCCTACTTTTATGTGGTGAAGCATGTAATAGATTAAACCAGAACTGTTAAAGAAATTTTTGCCACAAAACGCCATATGTCGAGCAAATTTAAATTTATTTTTCCATTGGAAATTTAGCCTATTGAGTAGAGCACAATGGAAGAAAATTTCAAAATTCTGATTATTGTGCATTATATTGTCATCAGTAGCAAGGAAGAATGCAAAATGTAAAACCGATCCGACAGTCGGAAGTGGGTTGAATATCAAATACAAGATTCCGTCGATGAAACAGACAAAGAGACCAAGCAATTTTAGGAAAAGCTTGTGAAATAGCAGTTTATCTAAGCTCTTCAGTTATTTCTAGGCCCTTCTCCTGAAGATAGCCAGCATTATAGAAGATATCATGGCAGAATTTGGCCATGACAAGTCGCATACGTCCCATGTCCCGAAGCCTGTCCTCACGTAGCAAGCATCTGTACAAATAAGGTGGATTCCTATTACTTTTTTACTGTCTAAATCGAAAGATTATTACTCCAGGAGTACGTATTTCACGCTTTTAGATTTTTCAATGACGATATCTATTTTTAGCGACTAAATGAAAAGTGAAAATTTTCAAGCGCACGAAAACGCGACGGCTAAGTATGAATGCTGGGAAAACCCCGTGTGACGTCATTCCGGTTCTCGCTGTCGCAAAGTGAGGTGACCTTGAGGCGAGGCTTTGAGCGCTGATACGATGCTGGCTGCTAGCAGGTAGCGCTTGGCTTAATTAAGGATTATTAATACCCTATCAAACGAAGGAAACTTTCCGACCATAGGCAGTATCTATAGGTGATAATTAAGAGGTGTTTCCCTGAGCTCTGTGCCTCATGCATGCATTGGTAATCACAGACAGTGTAAAATTCCTGACGACTCGTATAGAAACTAGGTCCCTGTGACGTCACGTGGAGTGGCATCGCATGGGCGCCAATCTGGCCTTTTTCAAATGGGGTTAAAATTGACCATTGCCATTCGTCTAAACTGGGATTTCTAAAACCAAATAATTTTTATATTATGAATACACTAATGGTAGGTAACGAATCGCAATAATGCCTTTCGTTTTCTTTGATGAAGGAAATTACCCTATTCAACTACTAGCATTGATCTCGAAATGGATGGTTTTGAAGTTTTTTATGCATTTTAAAATAATTACCTTGGCAGAAGACAACCACGTTATATTTCTAGTGACGTTATGAAATGTGAAGCATCTTTGAGTTTTACAGTCGGTGGTGCTAAAGGATCAGCGGATGGCCAGTGTTTTATCAGTTGATTCTCGTGAATAATGAGAACTTCAGTCGATGACGGGGGATGATACTGGCATCCCCCTCCCTTCATCGTCTTAATCTATGAAAGGTGTCCGGTTTTCTTAAAATTTCAACGCATTTATTCACCTTTAAATGATATCATATCGAAATAATACTTTCTTTTTCCTCGTTTTCTTTGTGCCACACAGTTATTCATATACATATTATTTTTCCCGATTTATATATTTTTCAGTATTAGATTTATTGCTGGATAACGAAATCAATTGGCACCAGCATCATGTGTGTTCAAATTTTTTTATTTACCGTCTCTGATCGCTGTTTTCCTCTTGGAAATGATTTTATATTTAATTTAATTTTGAAGGAAACTATCCTATATGGAGAGCAATGCCAATGAATTATAGACGGATGATTAGCGCGTGTGTGCGGTACAAGGTTTTATTCGGTGTGGCATCTCACATTCACCTGAAATGCGCCAATGTTTAAATAATTGCCTGACGTATTCTTTGTACCAATTAATTCCAAATAACGGTTAATGTGTTCAGGAGTAGGTGCGAGGTCGACGAGTGTGCAAGTAGCAATGGTGTCATCTATTCAACACCTGGAATATGTACACAAAAAGCTTTCAAAAATTGTATCACGCGTTCCCAACGCGCATTCTTTCAGAAATGTAAATTAATTTTCGATAGAAATAATACGGGTTTTCGTGTACGGTACGAGTTTACGGTAAGATTTACGAGTGTTGTTTTGCGTTACTATGTGATTAGATGTAACATTTCTGATTATACTCATTCAGGTAGCTTAAAAGTATTTTTCAATGCCTTAATTTTTGAATCCTATAACGGTGAACTAGTTGTAAGTACCTTCCTTAATTAAATCGAAATCTTGATATGTGTTTTTAAACTTTAATGAATTGGGAAATAGAGGTTTAGTTATTTTAATAGTGACGAGTTTTGTCTCTGTTTCCGTGGAATTCTCCAAAGCCAAATAGATTTACGATAGATACGGTAAGATTTACGAGTGTTGTTTTGCGTTGCTGTGTGGTTATATGTAACATTTCTGATAATACTATCATCCAGGTAGCTTAAAAGTATTTTTGAATGCCTTAATTTTTGGCTCCTATAACGGTGAATTAGCTGAACCATCCTTAATAAAATCGAAATATTGACATGTGTTCTGTCATTTAAACTTTAATTAATTGGAAAGTAAAGGTTTAGTTGATATATTGTTTATTGTAATGGTGACGAGTTTTGTCTCTGTCTCTGTGGAATTCTCCAAAATTAAATAGATACTTTTCCGTTCATCTTTCCACGGAGGAGCGAAACGCGAAAAGCGGTCTAATATTCATTAAACATATCGCGTGCACATCTTAATGAGACGTGCTTAAGATACTCTATTAAGCTTTTCATAAAACGTATTTATTTTAAGATTTAGTTCCTTGCATAATGTTACACACTGTTAAGAGAATTTGCTGGTAATGTGTAAAGAAACTTGGCCTTAACCTCAACAGCAACAATTATCTGTTGCTGACGTATGTTGCGTCACTGAAACTATGTGGTGAAGAAAACTCTGGTGGCTATAATTAAAATTATTATTAATTAAATGCATTTTATATATTTGAGCAATAGGCGGAGGATTCTAGTGAATAATTGTGGATAAGTGCAATTATAGTCAAAGTC
This sequence comes from Ischnura elegans, assembly GCF_921293095.1. Lineage (NCBI taxonomy): Eukaryota > Metazoa > Arthropoda > Insecta > Odonata > Coenagrionidae > Ischnura > Ischnura elegans. The sequence continues at coordinate 115,652,841 of NC_060251.1, read as the reverse complement.
TAGCTTCCACTCTATTATGCCTGAATCATCGGTATAAATTATGTGAGTGAAGGTGCCTCAAATCTTGGGTGCTGAAGTCACCTTCACTCCCCCATCCCTCCGTAGCTAAGATCCGGCTCATCCGGGCGCTCTTCTTCGCGTTACTCATTCGCACCGGCACTCAACGTCCTTGGTTGGAACTCGTTGCAACGGATAACATGATCTGAATGATAGACACTAGCGAAGAGTTCAAGGACTGGGAGATGCTGGGGAAACATTCAGCTGACAGGTGCTGCGTTAGGACCGGTTGCTGGGAAAAAATATCAATGAATATAAGTAGGAATTAAAACGAAAAAAATAGCGTCACATCTTCGGGGTGTTCATAGAAAAAACGGAGAGGACTGGAAATCACGTGTAGTGAACTATAGCAGCAAAAATTCGCACGCAAAATGTTGAATTTGAGTTGAAATGTATCTTAGCCGCATCAGTTTCTTTTCCCGAGTTCACTTCTCGATACTATGCTATGGTATCTGGAAGAGGTGACCGACAGTGGAGGTCATTAGCGCCATGAAGAGGTCATTGAAACTAATGCGGCCATTGAAACTGGTCGAGAAGGATTAAAAAAAAGTGTGGAATAATACTACTGCTGTTTCAATAGGGTGGTTTCCTATTATTTTTTACTGCCTATATAGAAAGACTATTACTCCTGAAGTACGAATTTCACACTTTTAGATTTTTAAATGACGATATCTATTTTTCGCGATTATATGAAAAGTGAAAATTTTCAAGCGCCGGAAAACGCGACGCTTAAGTATGAATGCCGGGAAATATCTCCGTACGTCGTATTTCTGGTTCCCCCTCCCGCCCGGTGAGGTGACCTTGAGGCGAGGCTTAACGGTGATACGTCGCAGGCTGCTAGGGGGTAGCTGAGTACCTTGCTGGATGGTAGCGCTTGGCTTAAAAAAGGTTTATTAATACCTTATCAAACGAAGAAAACTATCCGACCTTAGCCAGTTTTAATAGGTGATTATTAAGACATGTTTCCCTGAGCTCTGTGCCTCATTTATGCATTGGTAATCACAGACGATGTAAAACTCCTATCTACTCGTGTAGAAACTAGGTCCCTGTGACGTCACGTGGAGTGGAATCGCATGGGCGCCAATCTGGCCTTTTTCAAATGCGGTTAAAATTGACCATTGCCATTCGTCTAAACTGGGATTTCTAAAACCAAATAATTTGTGTATAATGAATACACTAACGGTGGGTAACGAATAGCAATCAATGCATTTCGTTTTCTTTGATGAAGGAAACTACCCTATTATCCTTATTTGAACCCGAGCCCACGGGGTAGAAAGGCAACACTCTAATCGCTACTTCACCCCGATCCCCCAATAACATCCACGTTATTTTTCATCCCGTGGTGTCTTCATCCGCGAATGAAGGTTAGGATTTACAAAACACGTTTGCAAAGTGAATGAAAAAAAGACTACGGCGGTGCGCGTTCCAAAATTTCACATTAATTTCCAGTTCATTCAAAATCGAGCCAATGTCTGGTTAATTTTGAAGCTGATTCCGCTTGGTTCGTCCATAATACATAATTTCACCGTAATATTTTCCGTAAACGCTACCATTGACGTGCGTACACTGGAATTTCTCGCTTAGTGCTCCATATGAACAATTCATCGCTAATTGTTTAAATGTAAACTGGCCTTAAAGGCGAATAATTCTGTTGCGGCCGTATTGGATTCCAGCTTTTTCGTAGAAAATAAATAATGAATCCACAACTTGTTGCGTCGTTAAATTATTTTTGTTTTAGGTGACGCTTATGGAAAGCAAGAGTAGAGCTCACTTTGAAGACAATATGGGTCTTTCCCTTTTGGGATGATGTTTTTTTTCATTTTAGATGAAAAATTTGGGTAATTGGGGGATTCACCAAAAGGTTTCCTTCCCTCGTTAGTTTACGGCGTTGCTTGTGTTTCCATAGATACTTTACGTATCTAACTAGTTACCTTTATTTTTGAAATGAAAACATTGGGTGAAACGAATTAAATTATGGTTTTCAAATTCATAGATTGCGCGCATTGAGACATTTGTATATCGATGTTGCTTGGTTATAACTTTGCAACGCACTGAATGAAATGTAACCACAGAGTCTTGATGTATCATTTATTTAGTTGAATAATTCAGTTAAAAAATCAGGCTTTTCATTTATATTTTAGCTGGCTTTAAATCCATTTGGCGAATTATATGACCCATACTATGGTATACCACCTCGTTATCAAATGAAATAAATTATAATAGTTTAGAATAATGATTTAAATCCAAGTTTGTTAAATTTCACTTTGATGCATCATCTCACAATTCATGCATCCAAGTGTTTTTAAATAAATATTTTCCGGGAATACTTATTATTATGTGTATACCATCACCGTTGTTTTCATGTTGTACTTGCTGACTCTGGTCTCTTTTGGTGGTTTCAATAGACATCATGTTAATGTTTTTTAGTATTATTATTATATTTACTCCACTTGCTGTAGTTGTTGGAGGATTCAACCAAATATCAAGTACCAGTAATGATGTACCCTCAAAATAAAATTCCAAGGTGATAATTCCTAATAAAAGGGCATAGATTTCGTGAAATAAGCTATGAAATGTAGCTGTCGTATCCACACACGATTCTTTCTATCTAGCCATCAAGATGGAATGCATTAATTACGAAACTTTGGCTATGAATGTCTTTTCAGACCACCAAAACTGACAATCTAAACTCGATATTTTTAAAATGTATATACTCTTTCCGCGCCGACAGCGGACAATGCATCCTGGTAGTTAGTGCACCAGCTTTCCTTACTCAGACGATGACTAATTGTAAGACGAGACAATGAGGCGGTATGACACGAGCGGTGGCCTCTTGCGGCTAAGTCATGCATGCACACGTCCACTCGCTTGAGACTGCCTTGAAGATCGCATATTTTGCATGCTACTGCCTGCGTTTTTACATCACGTGTACAAGTAAACCCTTACGTTGCCTACTACGAGTCCCGGAAAACAACAGTAGAACCGATTGGAGAAGGTCAATAGTATTTTGAGTTTTCACTCACCATTTCGGACCACATTGTAGAGTAGTTTCAGCTGAGTATGCTTTCTCTTCGTAGGGAATCCGTCCTTCCTGTCGATTCTCCACAGACCTGCACCTTTCTCTGCCGATTACCCTTATTTCCCGCTGTAAAACGTTGCGTATTTAATATAAATACGACTTTCAACTGTTCCTCATGAGGATTTTATTGGACGTTCGCGATGTATTTCCTCAAATTAAAGTCTCTTCTCCTGAAAGTACACTAAAGAGCTTTGTTTTTTTTTCACGGAGTAGTTAGTTTTGTATGGGCAGAGCACAGTTTTTCGTCCAAGAGAGCTCTAAGCACCAGTCTCAAATTGTCCGCGGATCCCCTTGGCTTCGGCTCGGTGACACTTTCCTTCGTGGCTTGGGCGGAGTTAAGAAGACAATGAAGAGGACCAACACGAGCCGAACTCCGCGCGCTAATAATAAGATCGCTCGAATGTGTCGTCCCTTGTATCATTTCTCCCTCTCTCTCTTTCTCTCTCTCTGACATATCGTCGCCCCATTCCATCATTCCCTCCCCGCCCCACAATTGTCTCGCCTCCCCCACGCCCTCTCTTCTCCCGTGGCACGATGGCACGGCCATTCTTCTTCTTGGCACGGCGCTCGGCGGTGGGGAAAACCTTTTCGCGCGTTCAAAGTGGACCATTCGAAGCGACCCCTTACAGCCTTCTTCCCGACCACCTCTCTCCCCAACCTACCTCTGCATAATACCCCCCCCCCCCCAACGGGGGCCTCTGCCCGCACGGTCCGTGCGCGGAATGCGTGATCGTCACGGAGAGCAGCACGCCACGCCAAAGCCCCCTCTCGCGGATTCACGCGTGATCCGTGTCCACACGCCCCCCCCCCCACCCTCCCCATCCTCGCTCCCGACTCAGCGGACTGTGTGACGGGATTCCGTAACAATCTCCGCGCACGAAAAATGCGTTCTCGACGAACTCTTCGTTTCTTCGTCTCACTCTTTCTTTTTTTTCTGTTTTTCCAACCCTCTCCCTTCCTTTTTTTCTGGCTTCTTTTGCGCTTGTTTTGCAAATGGTTGAGAAATAATTTGTACAGTGAAAATTAACCCTAATATTTTTTATTATTTAGCCACCCTAAGTGGCAGGGGGGTACGAACCTTGTGCCATACCGAACGTAGTGAGTCTGAGCATTGGTAGCTTGCCCCTAACGTAGAGCAAGTTTTCTGCCCTAAATGGTGTTTACATGTGGCCAAAGGAAAAATGTTAACTAGATCCTCGCCTTAAAATGTAAATCTGTTTCATATCGTCCGTGAGCGTAGGGCGAATTCTATATGTTGAGTCGGCATTAGGTATCTATCTATTCAATCAATGGTTTTCCAACGCTCTGCATGAAACTTTGTTCGCAGTCACGCGCACGGAGCAATTCTTGGTGTATACAATCAAATGTTTCTATGTTATATATGTGTTTCGTTTGCAATTTAGGGGTAGGTGTTTACAATTCAATAATTGGGGCTTGAGACAAAAAAGATGAAAATGAATAAATAATTGTAAGATATAATAAAAAAGTTTAAAAAAATAGAAATTATTTACCGTATAATTAACATTAGTGTGCAATTTTTATAGAAATACTTCTAATCATTTTCTAAACGTTTAATTTTTAAGCTTCTGTTAACACAAGCGAATCACTACTCGCGCATCACAGACTGATGCGCTTAAAATTATTTTATTGTCAGGTGGGTGGTGGGGGTGAACTTGGTCTGCCTTGGGGCAGCTTAGGAATGCGACCGCGGCGGCGCCACGAGCGATGAGAAAGAGGACGCAGAAGAAGCGGAAGGGTTCGGCGAAACCCTTGGCGGAAATGCGCGCCACCGGCGACGGCCTTTGAGCGAACGACTCACCGATCGAAAGGAAAAGTCTCCGACAGAGTGCTAGAAAAAAGAAAAAGGAACTTTTCCTTGCGCATTACATATTTCGATCCGAGCGACGATTCGGGCACGGTAATATTACTTCCACGAAGCATAGGGTCGTTTTCGAATATGGTTCTAGGAAGATACCTTTATCTCCATTGGCTTACTATGCTGCCAAAGAGAATGAGGGCTCAAGGGGAGCCCTTCGAGGATACAACACATCGGGGCCGGGAACCAAGACAGAGACTTATACGCCCGATCACCCGAGGAGGGGGAGGAGAGGAGGCAAAAAGGAAAGAGGCGCCGCCGCGATAGGAGCCCGATGACGCCGCTGGGAGAGGAAAGGTGCGGAAGGAAGGGGAGAGGGAGAAACACCTCAACGCTATAGAAGAATGATCCAACAATCCAATAACAAGAATAATCCAACAATCAAATCGCTATATATGCTGCCAGTCATCTCAATGGCAGAGGTAGTAAATATCGTGGCTCACTTTGATTCCTCTCGAAAGTTACCGTGAGAAAATCAGAGTATATTTGCCAAGTCCTTATTCGCGGTTAATCTGAAGTTGGCGTAAGTAAACAGTCTGTATTGACTCCTTAATTTAATGGGTTGAACTTATTTTTCTGCTTACGAGAAAATTACTAACGAAAAATATCCGCCGTGGTCGCAGGAAGGTAGGATATTTTGCTTAAAAACATTTAGTAAGTGAAGTATGTTTCTTTATGGCAGCGATGCATGGCCATAGTTATCTCACCAAGCGTAAACCTGCGTGTTCTAAAATATTAAAATGTGCGTTGGTAAGGTGACGTGGATAATACCTATACCTATTACCTATTATTATACCTATACCTACCTATACCTATATCTAATACCTATTGAATTCCGTTATTGTTCGGGGGAAAAACGTATTCCTAAACCTAGCTTTCGGAAAAATATATTCTCAAATCATTCTCAACACAATCCCACCGTCTTTTCTTTGATCTTCCCGTGGCTCTCTTCCCTTCTCACTGCAAATTTCGATTCTGCTCCCCACACAAGCCTCATATCTTCTTAAAATATGACCGAACCATTGGACCCTTCTTTATTGCATTCATTGAGATCTCGACCACTCTTGCCATCTCCCTTATTTCGTGTTCCTAATCTTATCTCTTCTTGTTTTTCCCATCATCCATCTCACCATTCTCATCTCTGCCACTTAATTTTTTATTCTAGTCTAAAATTAAAAAGTTTATCTGCTCTTATGTGCTCAAGCTATCTAAATTTTGCAAGTAGCCCTCGACCCTTAACGGCTTCTAGCCTTATGCACGTAAAGCCGTGTGATGCTTTGTTCATTGTTAGCAGTTAGAGGCAAATCGCGCGACGACGCGCATTTTGAAATGTGACTAAAGAAGTAAAAGAAGAAGATAGAAATGCGTGGGTTTGGCGGACGTCGAAGACATCGTACCCAGATCTAGGGGGAACTTTATCGAGGGCAAATGTTCTATCATTCACTAGAAGGTAACGTCTAAATCAGACTCCCGTCCACGGGATATATGTCTATAAGAACAATGGTTCATGTTGCCGTCGGGAAGTTGGTCCCATTTGATGCCTGTTGCCGCAGTGGAATATGGAGATGTGTACCATAATTATTATTCTATATTTGAGACTCGGAGGCTGCGCGCTAGGCTTAGATTGCTTGAGCAGTTGAGAATGGATATCTTTCAGAGCGACACGGAGAACATAATATTAGACCCACACTATATTTCCAGGTCCGAAAGAAGCGATAAATTAAGAGAGATGCTTTGCCGAACGGATAGATATGGGAATTCCTTTATCCTTCGAACCATAAAGGACTTTAATAAACGCTAGTCCCAACTTCGTCAGAGCACTTAATTTTTATGCGTAAACGGCTGGTGTCCTAACACCCCCTCCCACACGCCTTTTAGGCGCCTTGCGGCGTATTATGTAGATGTATTAGCCATTATAACAACCTAAAATTGCAATAGCTAGTCCAGTTATGACCTCTGACGTATCATAGATATTTCACGAATAGAAATTTAATATTAAAATCCTTTTGAAAATATATGTTTCATGTGGTTGCATCACATGGTCAATTGTAGTAGTCCCTTATTAAATATAGCTGAGTTCACCGATTTAGCAAAAAGATTCTGCTCGAACAATAATTTACCCACCTTAAATGATCTCGGCGTTTCCACTTGTTTAAATTGTTGTGAAAATCGCTGATTCACCAACGTTTCAACGAACGACTCGTCCACTGTTATCAGGGTGAAGGAATAAATGATACACTTTTACAGCAGTTAGCTTAACAGTTTAACGCCGATGATATACAACGAACTGAATCGGTGGAGATTCCAAGGAGACTTCACACAAATAATTCCCCGCGAAAGAATAACATTACATTATTTTACACTTTTATAATATTTAAAAGCAGAGTAAAAGGGAAGATAAAACCATTTTTCCAATATCTCCTCTTTTGGTTCACTCAGAGTACCTATGTTTATTTTTTAGTCCTTGCATAATCAGGAGCACAATTTAGGTTTATGGCTTTGTTCGCCATAGTGTCCATGTCATTATTTTGCAGATAATGAATAATTAATAGTTAGAATGTAGTGTGGAGGTTGGGGTGACCAGCGTGTATGTTCGTGTTCATTGAGTGCCACACATAGCCTGGAGAGAGAAACATGGAGCCAAGTGTAGTGATTAGGAATGAAGCCAATTTGGAGGTCCCGAAACCTCTTTTTTGTGGAGGGCTTTCCAAAGACCTTTGGCTCACTTTGGTTCTTCTCGACTCTTTTTATGTAACAGCGAGAAAATAAGTGATGAAGTGCCAAGTCGGTATTCGAGGTTAGCCTAAAGTTTACGTAAATAAATAATCTGTATAAGGGTCACCGAGTTATAAAAAATATTGGGGGGCCATAGTGGGGGTCTTACCCCAGGAAATTTTATAGATAGTGAGATTGAAAGTTTTTAAAAAGCACTTTAGAAGAGTCATATGTTCAACATTAGAACCCTGAAAACTCGACTCTCGATAACTGGACACTCTGGGGAAAATCGACAAGCCTGACACATAAATTCCTCCCCCCATAACGAATTTTTGAGGGGGCTTGGGCCCCCTCAGGCCTCATGGAGTCGGCGCCACTTATCTGTATGTACTCCTGAATTTTATGGATTGAACTTATTTTTCTGCTTACGCGTAAATGACTGACCAAAAACATACGCCCTTGTTCTAGGAATATGGTATTTCGCACAAAAATTCGTTGAGTGAAGAATGCTTCTTTATAGCAGTGAGGCATTGACGATGATAGCAGCAGAAAAATCAGGAGTGGAATCAATGAAAATGTTATGTTACCAAAGCATGATAATGAGCTGTTAAGATGGATCTTTGATTCTTGCTGGATTTTAAAAACTTATCAATATGTTACGTTTTTCGCCACACCATGTTATCAATCATCCCACGACTTAAACGAGCATGTTTTTATCCTTTTAAATTACTCTTATAAATCTTAATTCCAGATGAGAAATGGATCGTTCAGATGATATGTTAGCCCTTACAGAGTCACTTTCGTCTTGGGGGAGCGGTGGAACATTACGCCAGCCGGGCACCACACGAGTGTCGTCACGCGATCGTTGGCCGCGTGTGGAGTGCAAGTCGCAAGCCGCCTCCATTGGGTGTCGGGTGCCCAAGATGCCATCTCCTCTTCGTTCGGCGGCGAGAAGACAAATGAGGTGACGATCGCGAACACTTTCGTATTTATGTCTCGGCCATCGGCTTCGCCACTCTGTTAGAGCTAAGGAAATCGAAAATTGCCACGTAAATATATATCCTGTCAATATTTGTATCCAGCGAATTTTTCAAATCTCTGAATTACTCTTGAAATGAAAAAATAGTCAGTGAAGGGTAAAATACTACTCAGTGCATTTCAAGTTAAAAAATCTGTCGTTTCTCCTTCTTTCTCCGCAGCTATTTCCGTTATGCATCGCCGTTCCTGGTTAACTTGTGGCCTACAAGGACTCGATCATGGGTATCCCTTTCAGCTAAACCCTTCTCCCTCCTATCATTATCGACATAGTTCCTCCATATTCTCTTTGGTCTTCTCCTTAAAAAAAGCTATCCTTAATTCTCCGAAAAGATTTCGATATATGAAAAGATGCAAAAAAAAAATAAGCCTCGTCAGTTGGAAATTGGAAAGGCTCCAGTTGAATATAAAAGATTAATCTATAAAAGCCTTAAATTAGGATTTCGATTCCATACAAACTATTCCATTTTTAGCTGAGTATTTCGCAAACTCTACAGCCAGCTTTTTTGTTGTCGTAAGCCGCTGTCTGTCTTCAATGAACCAATCTAGTTTTACGTCAGGAACCATCTCAAGAGTATAGCAAAAGATAGGCTTAAATAGCCGTTTGTGAGCCGTTTCTAAGATGAGTACATATTCCAGATTTTAGGAAATGAACGACTTATTTAATAAGACTTTTGTGAATCAAGCATATCAAAATAATAGCCAATTTTTTGTTATATCTACTCTTTAGACGCGAAAAAAATTTGAAGCAAGTGTGATTTATTTCAAGTATGCCGCGTAAACAGCGGTGAAATGCAGATTAATAGCCATAAGAAACAATTACTCTTGACCGGGAATCGAACCACTTACCAACCCACGCAGAGACCTTTCGGCTCACCACTCAATATACTCTTTATTTTCCAATCCCAATTTCACCGAGCTTCAACGGTACCAGATGTTTAGTCCATTTTAATTTAATGGTAATTAATATGAAATTAAAGCAGTGTTATGAGCCGAGAGTGATATCTAGCCACCGTGGTAAACCTTATGAAACAATTAATGCCGTGAATGCATGGAGCAAAATCAAATCAACGTGGAACTCTGCAAATTATGATCCTTAGTGGACTCAAAAATTTCGCCGCTTAAATTGATGGCGGCGGGGTAAATATCGTTTCCCAAACCGAAGGTCGCGGGTTCAATTCCCGCCTGGGTAAGTTGCCCCCATATAGGGCATGGGTGTTTGTGAAAGTCAATCAATGATGATTGTTAAAAATCCCCTGACGTAAAGGCCTTAAATGTGCTGTTTTTTGGAGGTGAAGATAAATAAATGAAAATTTTAAATATAAAGTAGTAATTTAAATTAATGGAATTTGAAAAGCTGGGTAGTATTTTAAGTTGAATAGTTATTAACACTTACTGGTATCAATTTTAAATTGGCAAATTTCAAACGCGTCCTTAACTGATGCTAAATTATTAATCATACCTTGTGAATATCATTGGCCATTTGGATCAGTATTGAATAGAATTCCTTACAGTATTATTGGTAAACTCTTCAATTTCATTGCCTCAAATAGTGAAATTCGCCCTGAGAAAAATAATCACTTGACTTTTTTTTGTGATCCGTGGTAATTGATATTCAGCGACGGCCCACGCACTCGAGAGTGCCTCTGTGGACGAAAACAAAAGAGAGGCAGGCGACCGCAATCATCGAACCTTTTGGACGAGGGAGTTCCCTCCGTTCTTGGGGAGGGCGTACCCCGCGCGCATTTCGGCAGATTCGGGGGAGTGTGTTTTGGAAGGCCTTTCGGACGACGGCGAGAGTGGAAGAGGAGTGAGTGACAGCGAAAAGAAAGGGAAATGAGACGAGGATGAATTGGGAACGGTCCTTAGCCTCCGTCGCGACAGTTTAGCCACTGAATCCTTAAGCAGTGTGCCGCCGACTTCCGGGAAGATTCGAATGGGAAATGTTTATAGTACGTTGCGCCACCGTTAACTCCTCTTCTCAACACTAGAACCGCGGACGGGACTTTTTTCCCATCGCCCTTTGCAAATGTTTGCCATTCATGTAGAAGTGGCTTGATCCCTTTGAAAATTACTGACATTTGCTCATTTTTATGCTCTTTCGAATGGTTATATCAAAAATATTGTACGATGTTTGGTTCGCGAAAAAAACGACGATTTACCTAGAACCGCGGGATGGGACTTCTTTGTCCCATATGGGGAAAACATACAATTTCAGTTTTTTTGTACACTTATTTTGTATTTAGCATAATAACAGTTTATTACGAAGGGGATCGATGCACAGATACCGTTATTCTGCCAGTTAGAAGCGCAGAAGGGAATAATCTGTGCACTGCGCCGGCCGCCTACTCACGCAGCGCCGGCCGCGTCACCTCTACCCGGCGCGTCTGCAAGTCTGAGCTTGCAACCAACACGTCAAAATAAGTTTAATGTATTCCTAGTTATACTTAATAAAACGTTTTAAACATTACATAAACACGTGTCTTGTTCACACAAGCCACAAAAAAACCGTAAATTATTCTTAAACATGACAGGATCAACGTATTTTGTCAATGGGACAAAAAAGTCCCATGCCGCGGTTTTGGTGGGGTTGGAAAGTTCAGCGGTTCTAGTGTTAAGGCCTGGTTACACGGTGCATTAACCCGTACGGGTTAATGTCTTAATGTATGAACGCGAGAATGAACGGAAAAATTCACCGTGTAATCACCCCAAAATGTACAAATGCATGAACGCGTGAACGGAAAATAGAACCTGTTCTAATTTCGTTCATGCATTTGCACAAGTTGAACTCATAACAGAGCCACCCGGTGGCAACAAAAATTAAACGCCTCGCGTTACGAGAAAATGTGTGAAAACTTGTGCGAACGCATGTACCGTGTAACCGCTCATTCATGCTCCTCGTTCACGTAAACGTCCATGAATTCAGGCATGCAAACAGACACGCATTCATGCATTAACCCGTACGGGTTAATGCACCGTGTAACCAGACCTTTATAAAGTGCAAAAAATAAATATATCCATATACGGTAGGTAATAATATTATTTCGCCCGTTGTATTGATTGATTGAAACAATTGAATATAAAGCGGTCAAATGATGTTTTCAAATCATCTACATCTACGTATTACCCCGCAAGCCGCCTCCATAGGCGTATGGCGGTGGTGTTACGACACCAGGCGTTAACAAATAAAAAGAAAGAAATGCTGAAACCAAGTTCCGCCTGGTATTTGTTTAAGTCCTTTATTGTTCGGGGAATGATAATTCCCATGCCTATTCCGAAAAATATCTCTTTCAATTCTCTTCTCCACACTCACATCTCGAACGTTTCCAGTCGTATCTCCTTCTCTTCCTTCCTTAGTGTCCATGTTTCTGCGTCGTGAAGTGCTACACTCCAAACCAGGCTCTTAACTAACCTTTCGTTTAAACTGTTTTCAAATCTTTGCTTCCGATTACAAAAATGAAACGATTATCTACTCTAATGTAACGATTTCTCGCACGAGCACGAGATTAAAAGTGAAAATTACTTTAAAAAAATATATATACATACGAGTAAAATGCGTAATCAGTAACGGTAATTCTATTAACTTTACTTCATTGCATCACATCACTTGTTGTCACCCACCTTGTATTCTCATAATTATTACTTAAATCTTTTGGTAGTTTTTTATATTTACTTACGTATACTTGTGTGAATACTGTTTTGTAATACCAACCATCTTTAACCGTAAAATATCGCAATCTGTATGCCACTCGGCGCTTGTACTCTTCCGGGAATGCTGAGGTCATATCAATCGTAAAAAGAATCTCAAAAATCAACCAGCCTACAGCGCCGGGAGAATTTCAATTCACGCCCCATGTTTACCTCTGAAAAAAAAACAAAATCCGAGTGACTGTGCGAAATGCTTTGATAGAGTTGTGATGGAGATATAAGCTTTCTTTTAACGGGAACATGAAAGCAATCAAAATTCCGTTGCTAAAATACGAGATTGTTTCTTTGCCCACGATCAAGTCTTGGAGAGGATATTTGAGTGGCGTGAAATGTTTTCCATCATTTAATTAAAATTGAAATGTGAATATTTTTTTACGTAAAAGGTGTAATTTCATGAAATACATTCATAAAGTTTACTGAAGCGTTAGTTTATTTGGCGTGTATTAGATGTTGCTCATGTGACGTTCTTTCATTCCATGGAATGATTATGTACTGGAGGTACCTTATTGGATTATCAAAATCTCTTCGAAAAATGTTTTGAGTTTATAGCGTTAAGTGACTCACAAGATATAAGATAAGTCATATATTCGCTTACAAGGTACAAATTTTCTCTAGAAAAATTATGTATTCCATGGGGATCACAACTGATTTAATTTCTTTTGTCTCGATTTAATCCTAGAAAAGCTATTCTTAGATTTTTGATGGTCACAATAATAAAAGTAATATGAAGCTCAGAATTAATTTTTTATCCTGTTTGAGCGACGTAATAACATTTCTATATCTCGTAATTTTAACTTGATAGATGTTCTGGAGGGAAGAATGGTAGCCATGGTAGCAGGCAGAGCGCATGGCTGGTGATTGTAGGGTCCTGGGTTCAAATACAAGATGAAGCCTTCCGACACCACCGAACAATCTTTGGAGTACGAGGTAGCCCAGTGAAAGACATTGACCCTTTTACCCTGAATGTGTGAAATTCATCGCCTGTGGTCTAGTTCGGGGTGAGACAAACTAATTTTCAGGTTAAATCAATGAGGGAGATGTACTGACGCAGGCTAAGTGGTGAAGAAGAAAATTAGCATATTAAAAGCCACATGTGTCGGCAGGGAGAAAGAGTCATCATAAGTCTTCGTCAGCCTATCTGTTTTCGCTCCCGACCTATGATTATAAAGATGAAGGCATCTCCTACCATACGTTGCCGTGTCAATTAAAAATCCAGGCATAGCATAAAAAAGCGTAGAGAATACGCTGTGAGGCACTTACCATTTCTAGACTCTTTTAACCATGAAGTATATTTATGATCTTTGCATATTTGTTTTTTGGAAAAAATACAGGATTCTTTTACCTGCAGAGTCTTTTTTAAACGTCACGAAATATCGGTTGTAGCTTACGCCGCCCAGTGTTTTCCAATTAACTCTTGCTGTCTTCCTGTAATGCGTATCGTCATTCGTGACGCCTCACCGTGGTGTTCCAGTCAATATTACGTGAATACGAGATAGGCCTCCCTCAAGCCTTTTCTCATGACGCGTGCTCAATCACGTTTTAATGAAGCATTGTAGACTTTCCCTGCGAATAATATTTGTGGAATCTTCTCGAGTTTATTAGTCTTGGGTCTGAGTACGATAAGGGAGTTGCTCGTTGAAACTTAGGCCTTGATAGATTACCTGGTACCAGAGCCGAAAAGATTTTACAAATGGTTGTATTAGTTTAAGATTTTCATGATCGTACTCGGATTATACTCATCGAAAAAAAACTTCTTTTTGCGCACTCCACGCTTTCTAAATAAAGCGGGTTACATTCATGGTGATGGAAAAAGGCAATACTTTATGGAGGTTAATAACATTTATTTATAGTAAATGAAACAAATTTTGAACGTTCCACACCTATTTACATGTTCCCCGATAGATATCAACAACTATGCAGCATTTTCATGGTTGACAAAATATTCCGCTCAAGGCGTTCATACATTCCCACTCCAAGCCGAAATCGATTGAGAAATATAAAAAGCTTTGTGGGATGTACATAGTTTTTTCATCTGCAAAGTTAGGTCTTCCTTCCTAATTCCGATGGCCTCTGAATAATGTAACGACTCTCCTCTGATTGATTTTTATTTTTATTTTTTTTTCTCGATTCATGCAATCGCTTTCGAACTGGCATACATAATAAATTTTAAATGTTAATCCAATACAGATTTTCACGAGTTAATTTGTGAAATTTCTTCATATTAAATAAGAAAAAATCATAAAATTCACATAGATATTTAATTTCACACGACCGGTTTCATTGCGGTGCGACATCATCTGGTAAATACCCTTGATCAGAAGGGGCGGAGGCAGAAGGTGGGGGAAGTTTGTGTGAAGGAAGAGGTCTGTTATTTTGCCTTGAAGAAGATGTCCAAACTTCCTACTCGATGAGCGAAAAATCCACAGAGAAAAATATCATTCACCTTGACCAGGTTTCGAATCCATATCCTCCGATTTTCGGTCGAGTTCTTTAGCCAGTTAAACTACCGAGGCGTCATTCCTCTCTGTGGATATTTGTGGGTGAATCCCGTAAAAGTTATCACCGTGGCTAGTCCCGCTAGCTATACTTAAAATTGCTACTCGATATTTGATAGTTAATTTCCCTTATATTCATCTATATGTATTCCCTAGTCTAGGTTTCCTTGGTTGCGGTACTAGCGCACATGATATAGTTTCAGGCGTTACTTGCTATAAATCTATACTTTAATTTAACACTGCTAAATTTTAAATCAATGGAGGGAGGGAGAAGCCAAGGGGTACAAGTGATTTTTGTTAAATGGACTGAGTTAGACAAAGATAATAGGCAAACTTACAAACTAGGTCGACTAGATATTCAGCAGTGCATTTGATATTTCATCCGATGTCAGTACAGAACAGATATTTTAATCGTATTCCTAGGCCATCAAGTTTTGCATATTTATTTTATAATTTTCTCTACATAACTCAATTTAAAAATAAATTCACTTGTACCCTTTGGCATCTCAGCCCCTCAATTATAATTGTTAAGGATTTTTGTTTTTTATGATGACCATGGAGCTCTGCGCAGCTTCCCGATTATTCAAATGCCTGTGGTTCGATTCCCGGTGCAAGGAATTTTCCCATGCATATTCACGTGGAAGGCTAGAAGTGAATCACGCATCGCAATGTTGTATCACGGACTCTCCTCCACACTCAGTTGGTGGACCTTCGTGTTTCCAGCTCGGGATCTTTCCCTGTATTTTTCGTCTTATTTATTTTATCGGAGGGATGACGGGTGGACATTTGCGAGCAGGTTTGACGGGTGAGCAATATCCCATCGCGTGAGCTTCCGCTGGGTCGATGTCTTCAGCAATGTCGTTCTCCTGCTCATCCCCCACCCTTTATTACGCCTTAAATATTCCGATCTCTCACCATGAAGATGTTTTGGGAGTCGGGAAGTCAATGAGATACTTAACAGCCAGTGTCTAAGCAATTGATGAGCTCACCCTAGTCATTTATAATAATCTGCATCCACATACTACCCCGTGAGCTGCCTCAATCGGCGTTTGGCGGGGGATACTAGGACACTAGCCGTTGATTAATGTATAGGAAATGCTCAGACGAAGTTCCACCTAGCATTTATTAACGTGTATGAAATGAATGAATATAGAAAAATGAATTCCCATACCTATCCGTTGGGCAAAATATCTCTCATTATATATCATTTCTATTTCTAGAAATGTATTGGGGTTCTAATCCGATGTCCTCCGTATCGCTCTGAAAGATGCCCATTTTCAATTGATAAATCAATCTAAATCAATTAAACTTCACGGTTGATATTAGAATTCCGACTTTGAATGCGTTTCTAAAAAAACTTTCATGTAAAATAAATCCACTTACTTTGTGATTGTAGTTTTATTTGAATCATCTTAGTATCAATTTTGAGTTGCGTTATTAAGGATGGGAGAAAGAAGGATAAAATTTTATTTTTTTTACTCATAAAAGTATATAGTACAAAAACTAAATATATATGCATTATGTGTTTTTGTTTTTATTAATAAGAGAGACAGTACTCCTAGGTAGGTACTTCGGATAGCACTGGAAAAAAGAATTACTTCACTTTATTGTGAAGACTCCTTTATAATTCTGTTGAAATTACTTTATTTTTAACGTTTTATTAAACGCTAACGTTTTATTCGTCTACCGTTTATTTCTAAAGCAATTTTATTTAATTAACTATTGACCTGGGCCGATTTTTGTGACTCTCGGTTCGTATTCCCTCGCAACCATTTCTTTAATGATTAAATATAGGTTAGGATGTAATTTGATTACTTTTAAACACTTTTAAAACGTTTATTTAGCATTTTTTAATTTCAAAGTTCTTTCATAAACTTGAAATCACCCATAAACTTTTATAGAGAAGAGTAAATCGACAGGGTTATATGATTTTTAGAGGGGGAAATATCTATTAAATCTCTCGTGCTTACAAGTTATTGCATCCATCCACATAAATCTCACAGATAGGTGTATGTAACTCAGTGTTTTCTATTTTCCTTCCAAAGAAACCGGTAATATGTGCCTTGTTTGGAGATTGTGGTCTCGGAGCGGGTTCTGAAGAATTTTCCGGAGTTTCTCACCTCAATATCTTCCGCGACACTCTAGTTATCGGTCTGAAACCACGACGGGAGTCAGATGTCAGTTTGGATTAATGGATTCGATCCGGCCAAAGAAGAGGAAGAGTTAATATTATCGCCGTTTGTATCTATTATGTGTAAGCGATACGTTTACGCTCTTGGTCAGCCTAAGGTAGCTTAAGAATCCGCAGCTTATCTGGAATTCCGCAACCAGATTTATGCGAGGCAATGACCCCTATGAAAAAGAATTATGGAATGACGAATACTAACGGTATGACCAAATACAGTCTCATAATGTGTCTTTGCAATCTACTACCATGTTTTGCAACACGATTATAACGGGCAAAATGAAGTTCCGTCCGGCGGATGTTGAATAGCGAAGAAGATATTTTCAAAGATGGTGATTTTTTATACAAAGTATACTGTTTGATATGAGGCAAAATATGGTGAAAATCATAATTAGCATTTGATGATAAATTGCAATATTTATAATTAATATAGAAAACATCCTAATGGTCGTTTTCAGAATCTAGGATGCTGTCATGGTTTCGGAAAATGCTCATTATTGTCTGTCATTACTTGACCCCATCTCCTTTGCTGAATATCTCAAATCCTTATTCCTGTATTAAGTTGTTTATTTCTTCAATATCGAATCAGTAACTGCATTAATTTTCGCTACATTTTTCTTCAATCTTATAGTTGGACGTCATCCTGATTTGTATGCTTCCCCGAATTTGCAACGTTTTTATCTCATTATTAGTATCGTGGTGTATAGTTAGAACCTAATAATTTATTCTTAATTAGTTTTCCAACCGGTTTCATTTGCGTTCAACGTAGTTGAATAGAAATTGTATGGAAATGTATTTTTCCTTCGGCTGTGAGAAAATTGATGGGTACTCGATAATGATGTCGGCAACAGGTGGGTCAAAATACAAGGGGTACTGAGGTATATGTACTGATAACTCACCTCACATACGGAGGAAACATTTTTAGGGAGCTATAAAAAAATAGAAACTCTCTTCAATCTGAAATTTCGATCGAACACCAATGATGGATGCATAAACATGTTTCCGATTCATGCACGTAAAATGGAAGTTCTGGTTTAGCCTGAGGGCAGATTCAAATTTTAAGCTTAACATTGGAATTCAAAATTTATGGACCTCATTATTCCATACTCTTTTCAATGTAAAAAAATCACCCCAGCGTCAGGTGTTGCAAATTTCGTTGAGGAATCCATTGAAACTCGTCCTCTTACCCGGGCTGTTGGTAATGACGTATGGCTGATGACAGTCTGATGAAAATTATAATTTACAATTTTACTGTGATAGTTAAGTAATTATTAGAACAAGATATTTAGGATTTTCCCTTTAACATTAAAGAAAGGAAACAATTAATCAGATGCAATGGAGCATGCGTCTCTATGGGAGCGAGCGAGCTTGAACGTTGACAGCAGTAAAGAAGTCAGCATTTGAAATGTGATGCCAATTAAGAATGGAGATGATAAAATGGATCGATCGAGTAAGCAATAAGGGAGTTCTAAGAGTAGCAGGAAAAAATGTATCCTGAAAACCTGAAGGAGAAGGTGGGACAACGAAGATAATGGACACATTATGAGGCATGATGAAAACAATCGTAATAGGACAAATAGAAGGGAAGAAGGGCAAAGAACGGTCCCGAATAAATAATATATGACAATTTTCAAGGATATGAAAGAGGAGAAATACGTCACAATGAAAAGGCTGGTGTATGGGAGAGCGGAATGGAGAGCTGCGTCTATTATCCCAACCCCAGCATTACCGTTCAGGGATCCTGTGTGTATAATCCTATAGATTCCACTCCAAAAGTCTCCCTCCTCAGGCCATTTCATTTCGCTGATTCCTAGCACGTCGATATTCAATCTTTCCATTTCCACTTTAAGGTTTTCTAGCTTACCGCAAGTCCTGAGTGATCTCACGTTCCATGTACCTATCCTCATAACTTTATCACAATTGACCGATGTACCCTCTCTGGTAGTCCCCGCCCGGAGATCCGAATGGGGGACTAGTTTACCTCCGGAATTTTTTACCTGAGAGAATTCCATCATGTCAGACAGTTTAAAGTTGGAGTAGCTGCGCCTCCTCGGGATAATAATGTGGTGGTTTCCCCTTGCCTTCCACATTGCAGTACTACAGCCGTTAAAGTAAATGTTACCACGCCTGAAGTGCAATGAGTGTCGCTGTACTGACCATCGTGATCTCCACCTTCACTCATATGAAGAAGAGCTGCTGCCCTCTCCTCCGGGTGATGTGAGGCATAATTGTTGGCGGCCTCTCATCGCCAAGTCACGGTATCTTCACAGGTTTAGTGTATCATTTAGATGGCCTATCTCACCCAGGGATAGACCCATACCACCTAGGATAACCGCCGCTTTTTGTCCACGACTGCTTATTCGACAAGTAAACTTGCTTATATCGCAGCTAACCTCTATATCTAGAGGTTGACCCACCATCCGCAACCCGGTGGACGCACTCGGTGGCTTAAAGCTCAGCCGCGAGTAACCAATCTTAATCTCAATCATTTACTTATGGTGATGAGTATTAATGAATGAAAACAATATTTCTCGTTTTTCTTGAGCGAATATTTTTAAATCGAGTAATGTTATTAGCATCCATTTTTTGAAAAAAAATGAGGTTTAATTATTTTTTTTGTAAACGATTATAAGATATACGATTTTGAATGGGGAACTCACTCCTAGTCCGAAATCATTGATGGGCAAGCGGTCGTATTGGCATTGGTCCCACGTATTGCCAGAGACAGACCTACTCCTTTGATACGTGTTGAGATAACCTCTGTGGACGTGAGTAAATTTTGTCTCGAGGTTCCTTCCTTCGCAATGGAGGAAGTGGGAAACTCAGGGAAAGACATACGAAATATAAGGCAACGCCTCTGCGTTCTCTTTACCAATGAGAAAGTTAAAGGCATGAATGCCGATATACATATTACTATTCTGGAGTTTTTTTTGATGGAAATCAATCTTTCTGGGAAGTTCGAACGCTGAAAAATATCAGTTTCTGATGCCTCGACGCCGATATATAATAACCTTGTTCACCCGTCTGAATTTTTTAATGTAATTGTTTTCTTGTAAAGAAATCGATCTGTCCGGGATTTTCGAACGGTGCAATTCCCAGCTTTCGATACCTCGACGCCGAATTCCATAGATTAATGCGAAGCTGATCCATATATCATAACATTTATGTCCACCATAAATAAATTTATTATCATGAAAAAAGGTTGATTTAATGTTAATGAAGGAAAAAAAAACTTTTCAACGTTATTTAAGCGCAGGAAATAACAGAAATTGGGCATGAATCCTGGTTAATCCCAATTTGAGAGCCTGGCTGTTTATTTCAGGAGGAAAATGAAAGTGTTTTTAAACCTCTTGGCCAGGGATTCATTTGATAAGAAATTTATTATCCATGACATTTTTTTACAATTATATCTATTTTGATGTTATTGTGCACCTTTTTTGATATTTTGTAATACTGTAAACATTTTTGAGCAAAAACTTTCTTCGATGCTTAGATATTTTTTTCTCTTCTGTGTTGCCATATGGATCGTATGGTAGCCAAAAGAGTACTTTCTGGGGCCCTAATATCATTCTTTTACAGCTGATGCTTATTGAATGCTATTAGCTATGTATATGAATAAAAATAGAGCCATGTATTATCATAATAAAATGGAGCCAGCCAATCAGCCACATAGTTTAGCATGTAAATTAAATTTTCTGGATAGTTTGGCGATTGTATGGCTTTATTGTGCTTCCGCTTTTGAAAGATCTAGGCTTCCTTTGTTTGTTTCCAATGCGGAAACTATTCGAAACTCCCCGCGTAACGAATGGAATATCTCGATCAGAAAAATGGCCAAGAATGAGTCCCACCCACGCGTGAAGAAATCATCTCACTCTGCACGCGACAAGAACCCGAAATTTTCGATCGCTCCCCTCTCTTTCTCTCGGGACGTAACGTGTTTGCACCGCCACGCCAAGTCACCTCGGATCACGTCGAAGAAGCACGCCTCATCTCTCCCGTGTTTCTCAAATGCTCTTCTTTCCCCCTCACGAATTTCGTATGGAGATAGGGATAGACTGGCCAAGGAGAATCCTTCTAACATTTCTCGTTGCACTGGGAGCCTTTTTAGCGTGGCTGCGTAAAGGAGTGCGGATATAAATCGTAAATATGATCCGATTACCGTCCTATCTTCTTCCCGGAATATTCACGCACAATACCTATATACGGGTTATTGTGATTACGAAACATTCTAATTTACACACGGGCGTATATTGAATGCAAATTAAATTTCTATCATGAATAAAATCGTCCTTAATCGATAAAATAGGTAACACCATCACTACCGTGGAGCATCAACCGCAGAGACGGACAAAATAAGTGCACTATGTATAACATTCGCGGCGGCGGTAGCTTACTCTCTCGATAAATTATGCTGTTCAGTTAGAAAATTTAGTATTTACGCTCAATTATACCGCATAAAATTAATTTATGGAATTTTTTGCTTTAATTAGTGTTTTTACGCATTATTACACCAGTATTTGAAAATGTTCACTGTCGCAGTCGTGGCCCGTTGCTTAGCTTGTGCGACATGCGAAGGAGTGCCATCGCAAACGATTAACTCTTCTTAACTAATATTCTTCATAGACGCACAATTAGTATTCATGCAATTCATTTCATGCAATGGTTTCTGACATTGAGAAACCTCATTTTCAGAGGCTGCTTATTTCATTCACGGAACTACGGCTGCGATATATTTACACGATATGACCCTAGCTGAGATGAGGCCACGATGAAATGTGAAGCAGAAAATAATGAGAAATTACGTCCAGTGGGGGTATGAAGCTCTCAGCCAATTAGTAGAACTACTCCAACTGCAAGTTAATGTTTATGAAGACTGGAATTCTACGTGTAAACTAACAGTTAACCTAAAAAAGTGTGTTCACGTCGCCTTCACGAAGAGACGTAACAGCAGCGACTGAGCAACACATTATTATGAAGATTCAGAGATTCCAAGGCGAAGCTGAATGCGAAATTTCTAGGCATCACCTTAGATTTAAACTAACTTGGAGCCTGCACATACGAAATACGGTTTGCAAAACTTAGTAATTACAGTTAAGGTTTCCCCTGTGAAAAAATTGTATAAACCTGTGTAGAATTTGTATTCATTCTTATACATAGCCATGAAAATTGTATAAGAATGTATACAAATTTTATACAGGTTTATACAATTTTTTCGCAGGGGTTTTAATTCCTATCTCCAAATGAGACCGAAACTCCCGCTTGATACCAAACTCATACTATGTATAACTGTGATGATACAATATTAACGCACGCCTCACCAGTAAGGCTAATGGCTGCGAAATTACAACAGCAGAAATTACAGTCTACTGAAAATTCAATCATCAGAAAGTTGATTCAAAATAAGGATTTACGTAAATACCTCCAATTCATGCCAATGTTTACGGAAATGGAAGGTAGTTTACCTGTTTTCAAATATCTCTTCTGAAAACTGATTACCCACTGATAGGTACTCTTTGGTAGCACGAACCTGCCACATATGCAACCTGCCATACCCCACAATCCTCCATTTTACCCAATCATATCACCTCCCCTTAGCTATGAGTATATGCCATACTGTGACTTAATAGGGTAGTTTCCTTCATCAAAGAAAACGAAATGCATTGATTGCGATTCCTTACCCACCATTAGTGTATTCATGGTGTACAAATCACTTGGTTTTAGAAATCCCAGTTCATACGAATGGCCATGGTCAATTTTAACCTCATTTGAAAAAGGCCAGTTTATCACCCATGCGATTCCACTCCACATGACGTCACGGGGACCTATATTCTATACGAGTGGATAGGAGTTTTAAATTGTCTGAGATTACTAATGCATGCAAGAGGCACATACCTCAGGGAAACATCTCTTAATAATCACACATTAAAAATTCATAAGTTCGGAAAGTTTCCTTCGTTTGATAGAGGAATAATAATCCTTATTTAAGCCAAGCTACCGCTACCTGCTAGCAGCATGCATCGTATCAGCGCTCAAGCCTCGCCCCAAGGTCACCTCACTTGCGGCAGGGGGGACCAGAAATACGTCACACGGACTTTTTCCATCATTCCTACTTAGCCGTCGCGTTTTCGCGCGCTTGAAAATTTTCACTTTTTATTTAATTGCGAAAAATATATACGTATGGAAAAGTCTAATAGCGTGAAATACGTACTCCAGGAGTAAAATCTTTCGATTTAAGCAATAAAAAATAATAGGAAACCACCCTATTGTGATCAATAAGCCTGAATTGACTTTTACTATAATGAAGCAGAGATTGGTGAAAGAGAAAACAAAAGTGATAATTCGGCGTGGCAGTGCCTCTATTTCGTATGTCGCAGTGGCGCCGCTGGCGGCACACGGCGGATCCTTCCCGAGATTAAAGGTTCGTGTGCGGGTGAAGATTGGCGACGACGAAAATGACGAGCCTTGCAAAATCAACGAGGGGACGCCGTAGTTACGAAAGAATGTGTACAGGAGGTAAAATCGGCGGCGGGATGGAATTGCATTGCGTCCGGAGCAGACTGTGGAATGGAGGAAAAAATATCTTATTGAAGTGAGGGCAAGGATCGCTGTAGCAGAGGGGGAACTGGGTGAAGACGTCTGCTGCTTCACGGTGGAAACTTGCGAGACAATCTTTTGGGAGTGAAACTGCGAATTGGGGCAATGGGGTGTCGCAAAAGCAGTACGATGTGCGCGATTGCGCATTCCTCATAACTTTAAAATGAAATTAAAAAGGTTGCCGCCCACTTTTTGTGAGTTAATAACGTCATTAAATAAGTGCCTATTAAAAGGCGCGAAATGAATCTAATAAAGTAATATTTATCCACAATGGATTTACTAAGCCTGAATAAATTTCTAATTTTGCAGCAATTTTTGGGGAAAATGGCTATGAGACTTCATGCTCATGTTGACATTCCAAAGACCAGCCTGTTTTTTTCTTTTTGGATGGCAATTGCGCTTGATAATGACGGAGAATAGGTCGAAATACTGATTGCCGAGTATTAACATTGGTGTGGAAAGTGCCTTTTTTATTACTCTCTAGCTCCCTTTCACAAGGATCTACAGTTACACACATCCCCGCAAGCTGCCTCAATGAACGTGTGGCGGTGGTGTTAGGACACCAGCCGTTTACAAATAGAAAGGAAATGCGCATAGAAAGTTCCTCCTAGCATTTATAGGAATCCTTTATTTTTCGGGGAAAAACGAATTCCTATACCTATCCGTTCAAATAGCTCTTTTCGGCAAAAAAATTTGTTGTTTCTGTCTAACCTGGATATGTTGGGGTTCTAATATGATGTTTTCCGTGTCGCTCTGAAATATTTCTACTGTTAATTGTTCAAGTAATCTAAACCTAACGGGTAGCTTCCCTGTTTCTAGCGGCTCCAAGCGTAATTTGTTTAACATCTGTGCTTTGTGCTTGACAGCAACAACTTTTGACGAATCGCGCAGCTTTTCTTTATATTTTATTAAGTTCACGGATTAATTCTTTCTGCACCGGATGCCATACTCTCGCTGCATTATTTTTTGCTTTACAGTTGGTTTGCAATCTTGGGGAAGAATTTGAATTTCGTCCTTTTCCCTTCTTTTAGATCCATGTCAGTTTTCTCCTTTCTTCTTTTAACTCAGTAAGAGAGCAGTCCTCAATTTGTTTCGCCCAAACGCGTTTTTTTCTGTCTCTTACAAGCTTTGAATAAAGATGTCGTTGTGTAACGCGCATATCTTGTCTTTTACAATCCTCTTTCCCATCCCCCTTGTGTGTTTTCACCATCCTTCGCCGTCCGCTTTCCAAAATTAGTGATCTTGGTTTGTGACTGTTTCACTTCGTTTCCGAGAGTACTTTTCCAAAGCTTTTAATTCCTGAAGTGGAATATTTTTGTTTTTTTTTATATTTTTTTCCGAATGCAGTTTCCGTTGACTGCGTCATTTAGCGGATTTTTATTATTATTAGTTATAGATTAAATATCAATCAACACTTGAGAATAAATAATCGTGATTAGAATAGGCCTTGAAAATTATATCAAACCGTTGGCATAATTTGGGTTTTTTTTCATAATTGGGCATTACTCTTGTTTGGTGTATGCTATACTTATAAGCTTTGAGAAGGTGTGCAAACAATTACTTAGGATGAAAGTGATCCTGTGTCTTCGTCTCAAATATTTCCTTGTTATTTTTGTTAATCTAAGTGCACATACTACACAGCAAGCCTCCTCAATATGCATGTGGCGGAGGTGGGGGTGTTAGGATGCCTATTTTTACCAAATAGAAAGGAAATACAAGTACAAATTTCCGCGCAGTATTTGTTTAAAATCTTTATTTTTCTGGGAAAAAACTAATGTTATTACTATCCGTAAAAATACTTGTCGTTTATTTTGTACTTGGAAATGTATTTGGGTTCTTAAATGATGTTGTCTGTATCGCTCTGAAAGATATCAATTCTCAATTACTCAAGCAGTGTAAGCCTACCGCGAGACCTCCTAGTCTCCAGCGGATCCCAACATAAAACATCTTTGTACCGCTCTCTCAGCGACCTAATAAACTTTAAATCGTTAATTACAGTAAATTATGGTATTTAATTACAACTTTGATAAAAACAAGTTTTTTCTTCGAGTTAGTTAGTTTTTTCTTCCTCGATCCTCACATGTTCCAGTTGTTGATGACTCGTGTGGGAAATCAAGTACGACGCGGACTTGTTCTTAATTTACCCCCAAGATCGAGATATGCTGTGGGCAGTGGCGGTAAAGAGACCTCTTCGCCGCGGAAATTATCACTCCGTTCTCGCTTACGGACGTGAATCTGACGATACCGCTTTAACGGTAACACTTAAAAGAACAAATGAAAACTCGCTGCAAGCTCAAAATAGCTTAACTGCTTTAATTCATCTCCTTGTAGCCTTCTCTCTCTATCTGTTGATGTTGGTCGTACCGTTATTCCCACGAACGGCGACCGGGCAAAAAAGTGAAATCGCGAACAGCGTTGAGGATCGGGAGTAAAAGAGGAGGAAAAACGACTGGTTGTAGGGGAATGTCTTCTGCGAGGGTTTAGCTTGATAAATAGTGAGGAATGCGGAGAAATGTTTCGAAGGAAAAAGTTTCCTTTGGCGGGGATCAAACCAACGACGTCCAATGCCACTGCGATAGCTCAGATTCCTCTCGCCCCGTGGGAAACGAGGAGAGACAACTAGATGAAGTTCCCTGCGTTAGTGTGTCAAATGTACTGTGCAAAAATTGCTGTTTTAAGTAATCAGTTGTTCTACTTCTTTTTAGGTGTCAACAGTGTATTTCTAACAGATTACTGGACTGGACTCTTTTCTGTTTTGTGTTATCCAAACGGATAATTCATTATGATTCAATTTAATGAAATGCTGAACATCCGTATGAACACATCCACTGTACGTTGATAAATCATTTTGATAATGGAAAAAATGTATACGGTCAAACCAATATTTTTCGTGCAAAGAATGTTCTTTGATGAGTTTAACAGACTTTACAGGACTGATGAGTATTTTCTTACAGATTTGTCAATAGTCAATACGACTATGTTGCCGATTCTTGTGCTGTGCGGCATTTATCCTGAGAGAAACTCATTTCCTGTGAATTGCATAACAGTATGCCTGGGAATAGTTAATAGGAAATATTTTTGCAGTGAAGCGCTAAATTTCCATTTGCTTTAAATTTTGAAAACAAAACGGTGAAATTGCAAATCCCAATTCGATAGGTTCCAATTTAAATGTAGTATCGATTCTCTTACATAGCTTCATGTAATAAAATGACAGTAAAGGCTTTTTCGTGATATTTTTCTTCGTTATTCTTCGTAATTATTATGCCCTCATAACTTTCTTGGGAAGATTAAAACACCTTAATAAGTTAAGCGAATAAATGGAGACTTTAAGCGTCCTAGCTTGTCTCATTGTTGGGAATTTTGTAACATAGAAATTAAATCAGACTTCGCTGGTTCACTATCTTTACGGTTCTATTGATTTGCATGTTTTTCATGTTAATATTTCAAGAAAGCTAATTGATTCTAAACGTTAATAAATTACATAATACATAGCCACTTGTGAAAATTCCCAGTACTTGGGAGATGGTAGAAAAAATATCTATCACTAACAGTTTATAAAATAATTAACCTAAATTCTTATATGCAATTACCTTTCAACAAATTTATTTGGGGATATATTTGGGGTGATTTTGATTATGTTCTTTAGAGTTTGTGACCACAAGAATTAAACGGCTCCAGCCATTTCCGAGAGTGCCAACAATGTTTTTTCCTCCACGATTAATGGGCAAAATTATAATGAATTCCGTAATTAATACCAGCATCAAATGTTAATATCATTATTTACTTGAAGTTTAGTTGGTGGTGTAATTTTGCCGTAATATTCATTTGCGTTGTAAAGATAACTTCTTCATCTTGCACATGGACGGGCTTGATTTACGTCTATGCTAAAATGTATTTTAGATTATATGCTTATTCATTTATTATTCATCTTATGTCAGTTTACTATCGATGACTGTAAGCTCTCGTAAGTTGTACCTTGGTTTTTCGTTATCACCAAGCATCTTCCTTCTCGATCACTTGATTTATACATCCATTAAAATATCGAGTGTAAGGTCTTCAGTTTGGGTAATTGAAACACCATTCGTAGCAAACGCCTTGGAATTTAATGAATTCCATCTTCAGGGCTGCTACAAATAATCATACCGTAAGTATGCTAGTACAACATCTATGTTTCATAGCTTTTTATTAATCATTAATTAATACAATTTTAAGAGGGATAAATAGTTTAGAATTTGATATAAGAATACATCATTATCGTGACTTCATATTTGGATGAATCCTGCAACGCTTAGAGTATAAGTATAAAACATACTTAAGTGTTGGAGAATTCATCCAAACATAAAATAGCAATAGCAATTTACCCATACAACAAATTCTAAAGTACTACTCTCTAAGATCTTTCTAAAAATACTATCTATTATGCTAAATACGCTATGAAATGTAGGTGCTGTACCCTAATCTCTGAAGCCCTGAAGATGGAAAACATAATATTGCGATACTTTGCCCAAGAATGATTTTTCGTTATCATCGTTGCGGTATTCGGTCGTTGAAGTCTCCAGAAGGATGATCGGTCGTTGAAGTCTCCTACGATGTTCTGCGCGGATGGAGAGGCGGTCGGGTGACGTGAGTGGCGTCTTATCGTCGACGGCGGAGGCGGTGACGCGCTCGCCACTATCCCGAGTGCATTTCCGAGTGTTGCATCGCCCTTGCCCCTGACCAACAAGGTGCTTGGCCGCTCCGGACGCCTTCGCCGCCGCGCCAGAAGGACGTCTTACGGCAGTTGAGAAGGCGGCGGCGTGTGTCGGAAGGGGCTGTTGTGAGCGAGATGAATTGCACTTTCCTTCGGAGCAAGTGCATGCACGGGCGGATTACACTCGGACGGAGAGGGCTCATGCTTCGGCACGGAATTAAGAGCTGTTTATACGCTGCGTGGGAATGTGGACTGTTATGCCACTACGCACCGCGATTTATTTCCCGGAAGGCAAGCGATAAAATAGAAAGGGATCTTCCTTTAGCTGTTATGAAGCCAAGAAGAAGTTAAAATATCGTTTCATAAACATGTCTTTTTATGTTTAGTTAAAAATGCGTTGAATCAAAAAGTTTTTAAACCAATTTTTATAGCCAAAGTCTCAATTTTCTTTGGTAATAGTTGTGTGCGACCGACAGTGCGACAGTGCGTATTAAAGGAAGTGAAATCAGAGAAGATGGCTAAGTTTCCAAGTAGGCTTCCGCGGAGATTATGATGATATTTAGTGATTTTTCCGGGTATTCTTCCGCGTTTATCCATTTTGTTGGACAATATTTCGCCAACGTTCCAGTTGGCTTCCTAAGGTCCACTGTGGTATCGATGCAGAAAGTTAAAGAATCAAAGATCTTCAAAGATCCTGACCAATCAGGGCACAACAACAAAGGCGGCAAACGGGGTGTATATAAGATGAACAACTTTCTGCATCGACACTTCAGTGGACCTGAGGAAGCCAGCTGGAACGTTGGCGAAATATTGTCCTACAAAATGGATAAACGCGGAAGAATACCCGGAAAAATCACTAAATATCAAGATGGCAAAGTTGTCTAAAACAGAAATAGAATTAGTGCCTCCGATGGTCGTACCTTGGAATGAAAACGACCTTAACTTTTTCCATTATGAGCTTTCACCTACATTTTTCTATTTTTTACAATTTGAATTCAATATAAATATATTATAGCAGCAACTTAACCTACCGTAATTATTTGGAACGTCAGAAGCGGCATCATGCTGAAGATTTATTTTAAAATTGCATTAATTGAAAATATCCTTGATCATTATTTATCTTGCTGAAGTGTCTTCTCTGACTCGTTTTGAGAATTGGAAATTTTATTTTTTACGCAATCGTATGCATTTAAAATTCGAATGTAATTGAATCAAATGCGAAGTTTAAGGCTATTATTTCTGAGTCAAGCTTGGATCAGACAAAGTGCCAATGTATACGTGTGCAGAATTGCATAATTTTAAATAAATATAATAATTTTAAATAAAAAATTAAGGGATGTGCTGATTCCACAATTAAGCTTTTCGTCATTTGAATGGGAATTTTTAGGATCACTGAAGGCGAATATCCTCTGTTTATATTTATGATTGGAGAGATATTTGGGCTCCACTTTCCGTTTCCCTTGCCATCGCCGAAGTGTAAATCATCGATTGATGTCTGTGTAGCTCACGTTTACCTCCTCGTATTGCCTCAGGATGTCTCGAGCGAAGAAGTGGCGTTGGAGAAGTCCTTTCGAGAGATCCTCTCTCTCGAGTCGCATTATTATTCATAGAGGTCTTTTCCGTAATAATGGTTCGCCAACTTCGGCTCGTTCTTACATCCCCCTTGGACGTCGTAATTTAACGCCCTCGCCAGCGTGCGTGGGACATCTCTCGCACGGAACATGCGGGATATGGGGTGCGTGCTCTCGTAAGGCGTGCGCCGCCAAATAAAGGCGGAATCCATTTGGTTTCCCAGCCCACTCATCACTCACTCTCTCCCCAAGTGGAGCGCAGGCCTTGCACTCGGAATACGCAGCGAAACGCGAGCTAAGAGCTTCACCGTTCGCCGCGTAATTACTTTTTCTCAGCTCTTTTAACCACTTTTACATTTCCACGCGTGTATACGTTAATTTATGGTTTCCCGTTGTTAGTTTTCCTAGCATTTCCATGAATACTACTATCCTCTTAACATATCTTGGAGACTGAGAAGCTGGCGTTCAATTTTTGGGGATGATGATCGGGTATGCAGCTCTCTCGGTGACAAATTTAATCTAGTAGGCGTGGCCTGTCATTTTTGTCGAGTTTACCGGCGAGGTACCCACCCTCACAAATATTTGGTCCAAAAGGCCCACATCCCAGCCTCTAAATATTTTTAAATGATTTTAAATCATTGCTGTGACAAACAGAGATTTATATTTCGAATTGAATCGTGTCTTGAACATTAAAAATTTCTACAAATCTATTGATGTTTCATAAGGCAAGCAAATGAAATGGGTGATCAGGTTGATGGTATGGTTGGAGTGTGGACTTGCGTCCTCTTGGGATCGGGTTCAAAACTTGGAGGTTACCCGATATCTGCTTGAGTGCTGTGTTGCGGTCTCTTCAAGTACCTCACTTCGTCCGTCGGATGTGACGTTAAGGTATCGTCCATTGCCCCGTGACTTTTCGTTTCGTTTCGCTAATGCTGACGCCGGGTTTCACTCCACTCTTCCTTCCCTACCATTCTCTAATGAGGAAAATGACATTGACTATCTGTTACCTTCTCAAAATACCATAACTAGCCAAATGAGTGGAGAAATTTCCATTGTAATTTATGAAATTACTTAAGAACTGCACTGATTTTAATTAAAATTATCATATGAAATTTCAGGAATTTATTTCCCAGGCATGGAAGCTATTTAACATGGCCATAACTGACCGATCGTATAAAATAGCCGATTCCTGACGCCGTGAATTTGAATATTCTATTTCAACATTTTTATCTAATCAAACATTTTTATCCGATACCTTGTGGAATACCACATTTTGTCAATTTGTTTGGATTATGCTTCGAAACATTCATATAGTTTTATAGGTTGTAACAAGAGGGCCCATTCCTAATGTTAACTGTCTGCATTGTATGCGGGAGATTTAGAAGACACGGCTTCTGTGCTGAAGCTCTCGCCAACGGCTATTGAAAACAAAAGTGTATATCACGTGATTGTGAGGGAGGAATTTAGATTTTTCTGTAGGATTTTGAGGGAATTTATTTATTTATGACTTTAGTCGCTCAATGCTTGCATTTTTTTTTCTAGTTTCAGGCCATTTTGGAATGCGTTACAATTCGAGTCACACGTCGATGAGGACACTTAATGGGATAAAAAGATTAAAGCGAAGTGTGGGACAAAAAGCATTCACGCCATCGATTATTCTCTAGCTGCACTGCTGTAACTCATGACGACAGAGTTATATATATCTACTCTGCTCCGTTCAAACAATGAAATAACGATGCATCTAAAAACGAAAAAAAGCTTTTTACTGCAGGAATGGAATGTACTTTTCTCTCTGGTGCTGGTAGAGGTCGTTGAATAATAACTGCGCTTTCCAGGGGATCGTATATTACCCTGTTTATTTTTACTTACAATCAGAAGAGTGGACTCACGAAGTTTTGTTCGCCCCGGTATTTTGTTCATGTTCACGTGACATTCACTTGTGATGAAAATTATGACTACTAGAAATAATCCTTCGATGTGAGTGCTTTTCCTCTTGTATTTATTTATCATGCTGATTTGGTCACGAATGTATTGTTGTGCTCCAGAGTAAGCTTGATATATCCGTTAATGGCACGTATTACCAGCGGTTTGAGATTCACTTGCTTTCCTATTACTTTGGAGACTTGCATTCAAATGGTATTTTTTGCTTCTTGTTCTCTAATTGAGCAGGAAACGTAATAAAGATATACTGTTGTAGGCTCCACAGAAGTTTTAATAAACGACCCAGGTTTCGACAATACACTCTGGCATTATCATAGTATATTGTCGAAACCTAGGTCGGTTAATAACACTTCTGTGGAACGTACAACAGTGTATCTTATTTATGTTTCCTGTCTCCATGTTCCACCAAATATCGCCGTCCAGCCTTGAGGTGATCTAATTGAGCAATTGAAAGTTCCGTATATTGGTGTATGTAATTCAACCGTTTACTTATGCTAATATTTGGATGCCTTCCGGTATTATTTTATTCATCTGATGGAAAATATAATCTGAACATCCACGCATTAGTCTTATTTGGCTCTCGAATTTATCCTCGCATGGGCCTTATTCTGGTTCTTATGAATTTGGAGATGGTAGCTAAAATTTCAAGAATTTCAGATGTAAATGAAGATATGCAGGTTTTATGACTTATTCAGTGCTAGAAAATTTGCGATCATGATTTTAGCGTATGATGTATTTACCTCATTTTTAACTTTATACTGTTTATTAAACTTAACATGTTATTTACGTAATGGAAATATTTATTTTTACTTCAACTGCATATTCATCCCCACGCCTCCGTATGAACGGTAAAACAATAAGCCCTGGAAACGCGTCTGGTGCTTTTATGTGAATGACTCGATCCACTGATCTAATTGAGACTGTAACTGATTTAACTGATCCACTGTTAGACAGAAGGGAAACCAAATGCAAGTCACACCTACCTGTTATTAAAGTATTATCTTGAGATTTGTGCTCTTCATTCATATAAATTGAATGGATTCAGGTTATCTTAAGGAAACTGCACTCTTATATGAAATAACATGACTTCGTATGTACTGCACGATGAAATAACGATCCCTAGTTTCGCCTACTCAATAGAAAATTTCACGGCCTGTTGACGCAATAAAATGAATTAGATTAACGCCAAAGTTTTAGTGCATTATCCGCCTTCATCTGGGCTTACTCTATATTTTTAAGTAAAATTCATGGAACTAGTAAGTAAAATCTCTCTTTTGAAATTAGAAATATTGTTTATCTCCAACCATTTTAATCAACGGATTTTTCACAATAACTCAATAGCTATTTGAAATAATAAAAGTGTTTTAAAAGCCAATCCTTAATGGGAGTGAATAAATTCATTGTAACGTTTGCATTGTTCTGAGGAATATAATTATTATTTCCTGACCAGAACTCCAGAGAGGACTTTATGTAACTAAAAAAAGTGGCTGATAATATAATAATGTTTTTTTTAAATCTGGAAGCAGTGAAAAATGTATCGCGTAAACGTGGGTCCAACGTAAAATCAAGAGTCGTAAAAATGACTGCATGCCACGATTGTCCGCTGGACACCGAACGAATGAAAGTCCAGCGCTGAGAAACGATATCCCGCGCGGTGAATGGGGAGTTGTAGTGAGCGAAGGGTGAGAATGACAAGGGCCGTGGTTCCCGAGCGTTAAATGTACCCGAAACGGTGTGCGCTCGCCAAAACGGGTGGGCGGAGTTAAATGGCCCGTGCCTCTCTGCCCATGAAATGCAAATCGCCAGTGCGCCAGAATGCAGTTTTCGTCTACTTAACGGACCGAGTGCGTCGGATTCTGTGACTCAGATACGCTTCGACTCCACTTAATATGCGAGGCAGCATGTTGGAGAACACTCTGCCCGCCACCCTGAAGTCGCTCCAATTGATGTCGAGGGGAACTAAAAGATTTTGTACTTGCTAAGATGTCACTGTTAAATGAAAAAGCTCTCATGATTTTATTCGGAAGAATATCTTACTCCTTAGTTCGAAATGTTTCGGTACTTTGCTATTATTTAATTCATATTGCTCTCATTAAGTATAAAACAATAGGTTAATAAGATTTTTTATTATAGAATAAAAAAAAATAACTTTGTTTTATTCCACACTTCATTTTAAATAGCACGACCCGAGTTTCAACATCTAGTGTTATCATCACATTATGATAACACTAGGTGTTGAAACCCGCGTCGTGCTATTTAAAATAAAGTGTGGAATAAAACAAAGTTAATTTATTTTATTCTATAATGAAGCAATTCCACAAAATAACGCCTGAGACCGTGTCTTATATTAATTTTTTCTTTGTAAAAATTTTGCATTTTATTGTGATGCATTTGCATCTTATTTTGCATATTATGCTATTATTTGGCTATGACTGTAATAAAAAAGGGTTGCAAAACTTTCGAAGACAAATGCATCCAAATGATGGAAATAGCCCTTCTTATTTATCCTGACTGGCCCGAAAACATTCGCATTTAAGGCCTTTACAGCAGGGAAACAACACGTAGGACGATCTCAAACGCTCATGTCCTGTGTAGCGGGACCTATCGAGGCGGGACTTGAACCCGCGACCATCGGTTTAGCAGGTGAGGGCATAATCTCGCCCCCACCGAGGATGATATTTTATTATTGATGCTACTTAAAGTCTAACAATTGTTATTATTTCTAATAATATTTATTAAAAATGTCTTTACCCTCTAAAAGCCTGCGTTGCCACATACTATTTATTTAGTTATGACAGTAATTTTCTAAAACAATGTCTCCTGTATGCAGCTAAGTAAATTGCATTTGAAACGCGGAGACTATTTCATTCTTTTCGCCATATGACTGATTTCACTAAAAACGCTGTAAATTTTAAATCCTTTAAAGTTTGAAAGCCATTGAATGTTTGTCAATTTTTCAAACGCCAACCAAGGGAATGAATGAAATATCGAATGAATCACTTATTGGAAAAGTCTAAATTTCTTGTGAATATTATCACATAACTATGTGATTTCATACCATAAGATGGGCCAAGAAAACATTGGTCGAAGGTGCTGATTTTAATTCTTATTGGAAATATAAAGTTTCGCACTGAAATATCGTAATTAATGAATAATTATGACCGTGTTTTTACTACTGAATGGGTAATAAATACCAATAATTGTTTGATTCATGAGTTAAAATAACTAATTTTTGAACGTTTCTATCGCGCATAGTCGTAGGAGAAATATCGGTGTATATTCAATTATTCATTTTAACGTAAGGTGATTACTTCAAACTCGCCGGTAATGGAAAGAAATGAATTAAGGGAAATGTGTTTCGTCTGGGTGTCAGTGTCTGAGTTAAAACTGACACGAGTGTTTGATTATCTGTTCCCTTTATTGGCTAATTGGTTTGTGTCGTCGTATATAATCTGGCTGTACATTGTCCATTTCAATGCAAAGTTTATTATCAATGTAGTAATTTCCTTTTGCAACCCATTGATGGATATAGTACCCAGTGGTGTGACACCCTACTCACATTATTTTTTTTAACAGCAAACGATTTCCTTTCGGTTATGTTTTCGCTTGCTCGATGGAAGACAATGCTCCGAATATGATATATGAGCGGCGTCATTATTTTGCTATCACTCCTTCGCCTCCCACCACGCTTTCAAAACGAGAAAGAAAATTTATGACGGCGTTGTTCGCAATACCATCTGCCAATGAACTCCCGTACTAATTGTCAGCGCTGTGGGGTGGTCTAGCTGGAGAACTTCCACTTAAACACCACCACCCACGCTGCCTCCATTTCTCATCCGCTTATTTCTGTTGCTCCTCAAGATTCCCTTCTATTCTGTTCATTTGCTCACACCCTTCCTTTCCTGGTAGGTATGAATAAGTATCTGCTCCTTCGCGTAAGTGTATCCTGTTCAAGAACTTGCCATCTATAAGTGACGCGTCATTTGAAGAACTACGATGGGATAGGTTTATAGACCAGGAAAACTAGGGGTGTATGAAGTAATCAGGAAAACAAAAGCTTGAAAAAGTTTAGTTACCCAGAAAGCCTAATAAGCAACGATGGACGAAGCAAGACGGTATTTGTCAGTGGAATAGCACAGGCGAGGAGGGCTTCTCATAAAAATAATAATCTACTTAAAGATGAAAATGAGAGTATAGAAGTGAGTAAAAAACCATCAGATGCTACATATGGATGGCTAAGTTCTAACAACACGTATCTCAAAAACAGTAAATTTTCAGGAGAGCAAAAAAAAAACGATCAATTTTTTGTAATTGTACACTGAAATTAAATACCAAGAGTTCATAAAACTGAAACATTCATTTGCAAACAAAGAGTTGGTTTTTGCTTGCATTTTATTTTTTAATGTTATTTCAATTTGTTTAAGAGGCCTGTCTCAAACCGGCCGAATTTGAGATACGTGTTGTTAGACTTAGCCATCGATATGGAGAATGTTTCTATGAATATAAAGTTGATGTACCAAGTAATAAGTACGATAAAAACAGTGTTAATAAGTCTTCTCAAAACCTTAAGGAGAAGGCTACTTAGTTTGCCACTTTATGAGACATGATGGCCTGTTGAAAACAATCGTAGAAGGACTAGTGGAAGGGAAGAAGGGCAAGGGACGGCCCCAAATGAGCTACACATGACAGGTTATGAAAGATGTAAAAGAGAAGAAATGCGTCACTATGAAAAGGCTAGCGGATATAAGAGAGGGATGGGGGAGAGCTGCGTCAAACCAATCTTAGGACTGTTGATTTATGATGATGAACCATATAAACCAGTCAAAGTTATTAAAAATCAATTTCTCGATTCAAACACTAACTCTTTATTCAACGATGCCTTTCTCTGGAGTGTGTATCTCTCTCTCGTGCGCATGGTTGTGACTGTCAAGAAGGCGACGAAATCGGCTGAACGACGATGCACAGGGGCTAAAATTGAAAAAAAAAAGCTGGTCGAAAATCATATTTTCCATATTTTTGTAAGTAGCTCGACCAAATATGTCCTGAGACCATATAACCTTAGGCTATATAATATGAGTCTAATGACATATTTCCGAAGAAATGATCCGGGGAGTTCTTTTAAACGAATTTGCGGAGGCTGAAAAAATCCCAAAATCTACTAGTCTGAATTAGATAGGGATCATTTTATTGTAATAAATAGTTTTCTATAAGGAAGGAAGTAGTTTAAATTATAATTTACCTGATCATTTGAATGAAACTATTCACATTAAGTAGTTAACGCGATAACATTTGTTCTGGGATTACGCACCCAAGAAATCACCTCACAAATATTGATATTTTGAAAATTTTATGGCAAACGTTAAAAATGAACTTATTCATAAAACATATTAAATTTTTAAAAATTTATAAATCATAATAAAACAAAGGAAAATTTCATCGACACTTCATTAGTTTTCACCGGCTCCCCGATCATCGCTGTCGTCATCTGAAGGCGGCTCCTCTAACACAAGCAAGTTTCGGGTTTCCTTTGAGGAATATTTTTTTATACCTGATATGTTTGAGGATCCTAATCGTTTTTCGGCCTGCTTTTTTCGATTTCAGCCCAATATATGCTTCGCCAGGACGAGAGTGAAATTGGTGCGGAGAGCGAGGGAGGGAGGTGTGTGCGGAGGAGTGAGTGAATCGGAGAGAGAATATTCGGGAGTGATGTTATTCCCTCCGCGTCGCGTCGCTTTCAT
This sequence comes from Ischnura elegans, assembly GCF_921293095.1. NCBI lineage: Eukaryota > Metazoa > Arthropoda > Insecta > Odonata > Coenagrionidae > Ischnura > Ischnura elegans. The sequence goes on along the minus strand of NC_060251.1, from coordinate 115,615,157 downwards.
TTCCCCGTTATAAATGGCCGCGTCACATTCTCCCGTCGTACCACCCGTCGGTCACTGGATCAAACGCATGTCCGAAATAAAAGGAGACGAGAAAAGGAACGCAGCACATAATCAAGAGGGCGATTTCTTCTTCCGTGCTTTGGCCCACTCTGAGCGTTGGATCGAATTCTCACTTTTGTCTGCCCGCTGCGATCATATCAGCGAGGCGGAGAGAAACGTTTTTTGGAACGGGGCATGTTTTACATCGCTGGCATTCATTGTGTAAGAATCGCGGTGTTCCAAACTGACGTAAGGGAGGCTTGGGAAGCAAAGCTTTTAAATGAGGCACCATCGCGATTGCGCAATCCAAAAAATATCAACTCTTTCACTCATTCAACCCGAAAGTTAGTTTGGTTAGGTGAGGATGGAACTCACCCCTGACTAGGCCACATGCGTGTGAACTTGACACATACAGGGTAGGAGGGCCAGTGCTTTTCCCTGAGCCTTCCTTGCATTTCGAGGCTTTTAGTTTGGGGATGTGCGAAGGCTTCAAGGCGAAGCATCAGCAGTATAGCGCTCCACCCGCTGCATTGGTAAAATACTTTAAAAAATAATAATAAAATTAGCGATGAGTTTAAACGGACAATACGAGGGAGGTTTTCTTTTCAACCTCCGATAGCTCAGCAAAAACACCGTACAAGCGACAGGCGGGTGATGCGCAGGCAGGGCAATTGCGCGTCCTCCGCACCACACGCTAAAGTCATTTTTGACCGTAAGTTGTTAGTTTAAGGTTAGTTGCAATCTCATTAACTACACTGCCTCAATTGATTCTCCCACCAATTGTGCACGGCGGAGAGACAAACAGAAAAATCGAAGAATGGCTTCCGCATTGACGTTTGTCTTGACCTTTATGCCGATAAAAGAGAATTTTTCTTTTTGGCTAGATCGTGAAACAGTGTGAAACATTACTTTAATTCCCATTCAAAACAAAAGAAGAGACATGCTGACTTCTGGAAGTGTTCTGATCCATGACAATGCCCGTCATCTCAGCGCTGATGCAGCCCAACTGCTCCTTGAGCAATTTCAATGAGACATTTTCGATCACCCGCCGTGCAATGCCGACCTAGTGCCGCGGGACTTCCACCTTTATGCTGAAATGAAGATGTGGCTAGATGGCAAGGGTTTCCAAACGGGCGATGAGCTTCAGGGCAAGGCTTAATTCATTGGCGGCAACATTCCATGGAGAAGGTATTGTAAAGATTGTCCACTGGCACGACAAATTCCTCGATCGCAGAGGCGATTACTTCGAAAGGACACCACATGGGTGCTCAACATTTACAAATAAAATAATTTTTAAATCAATCAATTCGTCATCTGATTATGACCCATCGGAGGTTGATAAAAACGGCCCTCGTATATTCAGAAAAAGAGACAAAAGGGAGCGCATAATTTGGGGGTAATGCGGATTTGGTGTAGGAGACGTCTGAGGAGGCTACCATGCTCCAAAACAAAAATACCACTAGGCATCATATTTTGTACAACTAAGCTTTAATTTCATAGATTAAATCCATTAATGTTGGAATTTTAAGGCTGTACTGCAGCAAGTACCGTGAGAGCGAAAATTAAAAAAAAAAATCGGGGGTACCGATTTGGTTAGAGTGCTTAGTTCGAAGGGTCCCCGGTTCAAAACCCAGTGAAGATACAGATCAGAATCAGAAGATACCAAAATCAATAATCCTCGACGTTCGAGGTGGTCCAGGGAAAAGATTTTCCCCTCTCCTTACTCTGAATGTTTGAAATTCGATTTTCCTTGGCTTTATCATCAGCTATCTATGTAACCTTTAGGTTAAATCAGCCAGCACGTGGTTTTACCATCAAAAAGGCACTGAGTGTGTGAATAGGGTGGTTTCCCATTACTTTTTTATTGCCTAAATCGAAAGATTATTACTCCTGGAGTAGGTATTTCACGCTTTTAGATTTTTAAATGACGATATCTATTTTTCGCGATTAAATGAAAAGTGAAAATTTTCGAGCGCGCGAAAACGCGACGGGTAAGTATGAATGCCGGGAAAACTCCCGTGTGACGTCGTTCTGGCTCCCGCTGCCGCAAGTGAGGTGACCTTGGGGCGAGGCTCTGTTACGAGCGCTGTTACGACGCAGGATGCTGGCAGGTAGCAGAGTGCCATGCTAGCTGGTAGCGCTTGGCTTAAATAAGGATTATTAATACCTTATCAAACGAGGAAAAGTTTCCGACCTAAGCCAGTTTTAATAGGTGATTATGAGGACATGTTTCCCTGAACCCTGTGCCTCATGCATGCATTGGTCATATCAGACGATGTAAAACTCCTAAATACCTATTCTATTCGTCTAAACCGGTATTTCTAAAACCAAATAATTTGTATATTATGAATGCACTAATGGTGGGTAACGAATCGCAATCAATGCCTTTCGTTTTCTTTGATGAAGGAAACTACCATTTGTCAAAAAATAACATTTTTCATTGTCATCAACAGTAATCAATCTTAAGATTGTTTTGATGTAGTTCTCCACTCTGTTCCTAAATTGGCCTATCTTTGAACAACTACATAGCTCTTCTACTTTACGTCCTCCATCACCTGCTTCACGTATCTCATTCGTGGCCTCTGCCGTTCTTTCTTTCCATCTCTCCTCCAAATATTAATTTCATCATACCATCGTGACTCATGATGAGGACGATTTAATTAGTCCGTCTCCTGCCCAGGGTTTTCAATGAGCTTCTCATCTCCGACCCTTCTGTTCATAGGCGGATTTCGGGGAGGGGCACGTGCCTTAAATCCGCCCCCAAGACGCTTAAAAAACAGACAAGATTTTTAATACGTCTATCATTGCGTTCGTTTTGTTTTTTACTTCGGTGCCTCAGTCCGATTAAATATCATATTAATGACTTTCATATGAAAATAAAGAGAATACTCCGTATAGTAATTGTTGTACGATATGTTGTTTTTAATTTCAAATATAAGACGATCGTAGGCCTGTCAGGCGTTTGTGCCCACCTCTCCTCCCCCAGAAAATAAATCTGGATTTGCTCTTGCTTCTATTGATGAATAAGAAGTGCAAAAATGTAAGTAAAGTTACTGCTGTCAGATTCTTATAAAATGTGTGTGTTATCGTTTGGAGTGCGCTTTAAATCTCTGATATTATGCAGGACAAGTAATCATTTTCAGGGTTCCCACTCAACCGTGAAAACCTTAAAACCGTGAATAAGCCGTGAGTTTCTTCTACCGTGAAAAAACCTGGAAATAGCCGTGAATTTCTTCATAAAACCTTAGAAATCTCTCAAACTTGATTGTAGAACTACGATAGACAGATTAAAAGAAAAATCGATGTTTGAATCATGTTTCAAGGCCGAGTCACGTGCGGATACTGTCCACGTGTTTATCTGCACGCGTGTATTCGAAACGCAGTTATGCATTAGTCCGTGTGCCAAGACAGCACATTGACCTTAAGCCTGCGATTGGAAGACATTAACCCTGCCAAAAAATCAGGCACTTCTTCACTTCCCTGCCACCCTGCTCTCTCCATTTCCCCACTCACACCCTTCAGCCGGATCTGAATTTTACTAGCGATAGGTGACTTCATGAGAGATAGCACTTTCATTGCTGCGTTTGCATTTAAGGCATCTGTTGCGTTTGTTACATTTTTATTTAACGTGCGGTCGATGATTGTTACGTGATCAATATTTCTGCCTAAAATGCATTATCTACAAACCGTGAATTTGATGACATTTAGACCGTGAAAACCTGGAAAAAACCGTGACTTTTATAAAGTAGTTGGAGTGGGAACCCTGATTTTGAATGCTTGCGAAAAATGCTCTCCTTGGACAAACATCCCAAAGAAAAAAATTATCACCTCGTAAATGGACGCGTTGCTATTTTGTGCTTTCGTGAGTCATCGGAGTATTCCAATAAAAAAAACGGCTGCTTAGTCACTCAGAGAAAATAGTTATGCGCAGTCCTGGTAGCGGTTCTATCGCTCATTTATTGCTTCATTTTACCTTATCTTTATTTCCCCGCCGTTAACGCAGGAGTGATTTTACTCAACTTGTTTTTTCCGACGCCTTCGTTTAAATTGGATTCTCACCATCGCGTGGGCCGTCCCCTTTTCCCAAGACGTTGATGAATCTGAACCAAACCTTACGCTGTCTTTTGACTTCAATGCACCTTTAAATTAATGCAATGCCTTAGTTTTCACACCCGATAAGGTCCTCCATATCTCATTCCAACTCTTCGGTTTGCAACTCGGATTCCTATGCCAATCGGATTCCTGAATCCCTGTGGATGATGGGCGAGTTGCACATCTAAACATCGGAAGGAGAAATGGAGGGCCTAACTCGTTGTGAAAGCCGAGAAATCTTCAAAGTGTTGCGATTTTCAATTCGGAGACTCGTCAGCGTGTTTAACTAAATAATCTGTTAAGTAATGAGATCTTGAAATATCATAATTTGTTTATAACAGATATGTATTGGATAAAATAGACGGAATACTGCCTGCTGTGCATAGATAGAATAACAATAATAGAACAAGGTCAAGAATAGAAGAGGAAAAAATAATAATAATAATTGTTACCATTAATTTCGATTGATTAAATAAAAATAAATTTTACTGAGGTTTTCAATGCCTGTTTTTTTATTACAACTGTTTTTTTGTTTTTGATATGTAAACCATATCTTGGAAAAGTCTTTTTTCAAAATAACCTGATGATCTAAAATTTCGGCGTTGTCAAATCAAAAACATGGCCATTGCTTATGCTGTGGCTAAGGAAGAGCACACAGTGTTATACCTTGTAGTAAATCCTTAAGACTAACTTTAAATAGAATATCTGGTGCTGGAAATCTTCTTTTCACTCTAAGAATTATTATGTGTGGTTTAATTGGAGGTATTACTTATTTTTATATAGGCATGGTTGTTTTTTCTGATTTTGGCATATCATTTACCGTAATTGGAGCGTGGTACCCTAGTGGTTAGATTCCAGATCCTTGGTGAACCCTTTGCTGGTACTCGCTCAAATAAAATCTCTGATGTGGGAGGTGGCCCAGGGAAAGGAACGGACCCTCCTACAACGGACCTACCCCCAAAGTGTGATATTCACACGCCTATGACTTAGTCTGGGGTTAGCTCTACCCTCACCTATCATAAAACATATCTTCGGGTTGAATCGCTGAGTGTATGATATACGTACTCGCAATTTTTTACTTACATTTCGGGTGAGGGATTACATTTCATACCCGTGCCAATACAAGAAAGGTAGAATTATAAAAATAAGCTTCGTTGACATTTTATGGTGATCAAATATGAGCAAAAGGAAATGTATACGACAAATGCCAAACGAACATACAAACGAGACAAGGACTACTTTTCAATGGCTATCATAAAGATTTTTTTTATTGCGATCAGTCATCGGAACACTTTGGTTTCATATTTTAATATTATTGTGCTAGAAATTTATTTATCTAGCTATTATTTTTAATTTCGTTGGCAAAATGGAACTTCACAAGGATTCTCCTGATTATTTTTCCACTCAAATATTATTGAATCCTTAAATTTTAATTTAACGTTTAAGTCCGTAGTTAGCGCTGCTTTTTAACGCATTGTAGTGAGAAGTTTCTCTTCGTTGTGTGAAATGTCATCTGTGAAGGATTTTTTGCCATTAAATCCTAAGTTCTCACTTCAAAGAGCAATGAATTTCAACTGTTAAAAAAAAATCAAAACAGGGTAGTTTTCTTGCCTGTTTCCGAGAACGGCAAATGTGCTATCTACACCCATCTCTTCAAGTGTGAGTTAGATGTGTTGCTCTTCGACAAGGAATGAGAGAGGGAGAGAGAAAAGTTTCGAGATATGCTTAAAAGGGTAGAATGCGGGAAGGAACATCTCTCAAGAGTGCCACGTCGAGAAACACGCTTACGAAATTACACCTACCTAAGAACTGGATGTAAATTATTCTATTGGCCCGTCGTAAATTTGTATAAATTCTTGGTACAACTACAAGGGTTTTTCATTCAGAAAACATTTCCATGGCCATGCTTGTATGATTTAAAAAAATTATAATTATTAAGCCAATATGATTCTCGTACATATAAAATGTAATGATATGAGATTAAATATTCTCGTGGTTGACTAATTCTCGTCAAATTAGACGTCTCCTCCATTAACCCCTTTATTATGCATTCCATTTTGTCTCTTTTATGGAGTATATTCTTGGTTTAAACTCATCACTAATTTTATTATTGTTTATTTAAGTATTTTACCCATTAAGGTAGATTTTTCATCGAACATTTCGCAGAATACCCCGGCCTGTCCCTTCCCTTCAAAGACCTACTTCTTCTATTCACAATAAGGTTCACGCTCTTTCATTTTATCTAGGAACCCTATTCTCTTCCTTCCCTTCCCTCATTAAAACCAACATTCTACCCTCCAGAACTGTTTTCAACATTTCCTCCCTTCTCCGTGTTCGCTCCATCGATACCTTTTATCCCCTCCGTATCTCAACTGGGAGTTGCATCTCCTCACCCACCATGCCCAGCACTTCGTCGTTCCTCATCTTCTCCGTCCCTTTCACCTTCTTCATTCTTCTCCGCACATTTCAACCGCCTACTGTCTTCTCTCGTCCTTTTTCCTAAGTTTCCATATTAGCGCACCGTAAAGAGCGACACCCCCGATCAGGCTCTTCACTTGCCTTTTCTTTAAACTCTTACATAACGATCGTCTCGGCTGTTTCCTATTCATGAACGGCTGTTTTTTACGCAGCTCTCTTCCTTAGGCACTTACTGCTGTATTTGATTTCCTCTCATTTGCAGCCCAAATAGTCGAATTGCTCAAGCTTTTGCCCACTTACTCTTATCTTGAACCTCACTTTCCTTGCCGCGATACTGAACTAAATCGCGGAACTTTGGTCTTCTATTTTCAGGGTATATGAAGTACACTCTGGTTCAAAATTTTCTTCATCTTAGATTTTAAAAGTTTACCTAATTATTTTCCGAATGTAATATTTTATGCTCGAGAAACAGGCATATGTTGATCAAAGATCTAGTCTTTATACCAACTCTGAAAATTCTAAGATAATAGCGTAGGTTCTGAAGTTTGTCGCCAAAAAAGACAAAATACGACCGATCTATAGAGAGGGATGCGTTCTTTATGAAGGATTGGCATTTGATATTTTCGTATGAGTTAGTGACGATTGGTCCTAGGTACTCGAGTGATCGTCATCGACGTAAATAGTCTGAAGTGCTCTCGCATGGAATGTGTGAAGTTAAAACGATTTGGTTGTTTTATCTGATGATGGTGAAGTAATTCTCCGAACGCTTTAACTTTGACGTATGATAATATGGTTTCTGTTGAAGGTTATCATTCGTTTCGAAGGATTTTATGTCAAAAGTTATTCCAAATGTCAGTTTTGTCTTTGTATTTGCAGAAAATGACAGAAATATTCGGTGGAATGCAAGGGCCATAATACTACGACATTCATTCCTAGATTATGATCTAAGTGGTCTGAGACCTTTCGAGATAATATTAATAATATTTTTTTCTTTAGAGTTTATGAGGAATCTAAAGAAGTCATATTTTCTTCATCCATTTTTGAGATTTTATTTTGTAATTCTCATGATTTCTTTGAAAAGAGCGGTGAAGAAATAAGGCACCCGTAATAGATGGCATTCTTGTGGAGCTAATAAAAATGCAGGAGAGGAAACTTTTTATTTATTTATTTCCCATTTCCCCGTAAACAGCACCTTGCGGCCTTAAAATCGGGGTTTTCAACATCAACAACTTACAACACAAACATCCATGCCCTGGTTAGGGATCACCTACCCAGGCGGGATTCGAACACGCGACCTATGGATTGGCAGGTGAGGATTTTACCCCACCGCCACCGAGGCCGGCGAACCAGTTCTCCTGAACAATAAATGTAATAAAATGTACTAAACAGGAGATAAATCAATCGAATTCATGAATAACAATATCTTTCTTATTTTTAAAATAGAAAAGAGCAGAGAAGTATGAAAATATTAGGATGTCGGAAGACGGAACTACTTAGTCGGCCACTTTATGAAGCATGAAGGCGTGATGAAAACAATCGTAGACGGACAGGTGGAAGGGACGAAGGGCAAGGGACGGCCCCGAGTGAGTTACAGAGGACAAAGGGTTATAAAGGATGCAAAAGAGAAGAAATACGTCACTATGAAAAGGTTAGCGGATAGGAGATAGGAATGGAGAGCTGCGTCAAACCAATCTTAGTACTGTTGACTTATGATGATAAATGGATTTATTGCTGCTGATTATAACTTGCCCTGAAATTTTAACTGATTACTGCCTGCTACTGGCGTCATTACGCTATTTCATGAATATCTTGACTCAACCCCTCTCTCTTCAAGTGGCAGCCATGAAGGATTAATGAATGCCCTCGGCGCATAAGCACTTAGTCTGCTTAACTCACCGCCATCTCACGACTCGTTCTTTTAGTCATAGCGCGTCCGTAATCGATGTACCCCTCGCTGACTTAGGCATGCAGATGAAAGAAATGATGCCGCTGCTCTGTTAATACATTCACTTTTAAAGCTCTTCTGTCCGCCGGGGGCTTTTGAGGATTCCTGTCGTCTGACCATTCTACAACCATTCATTTTTTCAGTCAGTCAATTTATCCTTGTGCAAGATATTTCAATCCTGTCGTGTGAACGACTGTGAAATCCACATGAATTTTCACGATAAAAAATTCCCCTTGACCGGGAATTTGAATCACGGACCTTGACTTTCCGAGCCATTCCTCTCAGACTACGTAACTATCTAGGTTCATGATTTCCCATGGCAATGATACTGAGGATCAAGTGAAATCGACGGAAAGGAAATCGATAATGCCAACTCCCTAATAGATTCTTGAATGTGATGAACAACCCAGATTTCGAACCATCTCACCATTTCATTGAATTGGGACCTGATTTAAGTCTACAATGATTCGCAGCAGGAAAATTAGATGACGGAATTTATGTGACGAAAAATAGGAAGAGGGAAGACTTTAGGGAGTTTATTGTTGTTTTCTTCTAGTTCCTTCGCAGAATTTGATTTTTTTCGGCATAAATTGATGAAAGCGACTCCACTGAGAAAAACAGTTTTACCGTCATCTGTCCTGTCCATATTTCTACAATTAGTTTCAAATTTGGTTTATTTATTATTCCTTGTAGGCAATGATACGATAGCAATTTTTTCAATTCTGGCAACTATCGATAAAAATTTACAGAACACGAGAGTTAGGAATTATGCAGAAAACTATACCTGCTGCAATTAATTGTATAAACTGTTTCAAGTTAATAAATGGATACAACATGAGCTTTGCCTTGAAAATACACACCCAGCAACCAAGCTGAATGGCAGTTTAAACTCCTATTCCTTTTTTAGGGATCCCTGTTGAAGTGACGAATATTTTTAATATATTTATACTTTTTATTAATATTTAAACGCTCTGAAAACGCCCCCAAATGTTCCAACTTTGGTGTCCCGTAGCTTTCTTTCAAATCGCTTTGAAACTGAATATTTTTACTTTGAGATCACTCACATAGGGTCACTGAATTAAACACATTGGAAACGAATCGGAGCAGGCCGGGTTGAAAATGATACCGGCTAGCGTTGTGATGACGTTGAATGACCTGGATGTAATTCACCTGTCGACGACGTGTTTTCCCGGAGAGTGGTGGCGCCTGTTGGCACGGACTCCGCTAGTCACCTCGTCTCATCCGCCGCGTTGCGTACACGAATCACGCGTGACTCGAGGGCCGCCTCTTTATTGCACCCGAGGAAAGTTCAAAGACCCAACCGCTCCTCTCCTTCCCGGATTCGAAGTTATCGTGGAACGGGATTCGCATTACGGATTCAGCGTTTTTTTCGGTCTCAAACTTGAAAAGAAAGACGTATGATGAATCGCAATGTTATGTGTTTATCCGGGAAATAATCATCCCTAGTTTGGCCATCTTTCCTCTTTCAAAATTCGAATGAATTGCTATCTTTTAAGCCATGAAGCAAGCGCTCTTACGTGAGTGGTTGACATATATGTAAAGGTATATTGCTCAGAATAGGCTCAGAATATTGCTCAGTCAGTGCTCTCCATGGGATGAGAATGATAAACATTCGTAAATTTCCTCACAATATTAATGTTAATATACCCGGTTTCGATACTTCACGTCATTATCAAGGCACAAGTAGCTTCTTTTAACATTACGTTTAAATTTTTCTGCTGTCTTTCATTATTATTCAATAGAGATTTGGAAATTCCGCAAAGTTTCGCATGCTCTTAAAAATGTCATTAAATATTACATTTCCGAAAAACTGTGCCAATTTCTTTTAAACACATCGCTTTCAATCTATCGGTACTTTTGTAGATATGTCTCTCTTTTTCGGGGAAGTTCTGATCTGTTTACAAGGACACACGTACCTATGCACCCTCCCGTATTTTCGATAGGGAAATGGAGTGATAGCTGGACAGAGAACCATAAATGAAATCATTTCCTTAAATAATTCACGGTAATTAAAGTACTTATTGTTAAGTAAAGTCTTATTTTCAACCTAAAAGGCTATGGCGAACCTGCATTTTACATCGTCTGCGTTGACAAGATTGTGTGAACAGTACCGACATTTAATCGATAGAAATGCTCGTATAAATATAGCTATTAAGTTCCATGGTTGTACAGATATAGTAATTAAGTTCGCTGTGTTGAAACCGTTCCATCTTGTACTGTAGAAATAATTACATTTTTTAAATCCACTTGCAAACAATGCCAATTAACTGTTTTAAAAATAAAAAAATTGCATTTCTTGCTACAATTCATGATCGGTATTCTCATTATGTCTGCGAACGATAAATAAATGTCCCTTTCAAATCTATTTGCATGTGACAATCCATGCTAATCTTCATGTTTAATTGATGCTCACATTTCCGATCCAGTGGTCCAACTAAGGGTTCCGGGTCAACACTCAAGGGCAATACAGGTCGATTGCAATCGGGATGTAATTGCTTCCGTTGTGGCGTGGGAAAACCATATCTCGTTCCGAATCCCATCTACTCATCCGTGTAGACTACATGCCCTCTCCACCCTCACTCAAATTTACGGCACGAATCAAACTCTCGAGTATTTCCCGGTAGAGGTAATCTGATCTTGATTACTCTTCGCCACGCAAATTTAATTTCTTCAACGATAGTGAAGGTGAGAAACTTTATTATATTTTTTCCTACATGTAAGATATCAAGCTGGTAAAACATACCACGGCATTAGGAATAGTTATCTTTAAAAACATACGATCATTCGTTTAAGATTTATAGTACAAAAAATAGCAATAAAAAGTATTTTACCCTTCCGCCAAAGTTGTTTGCTACTGAAAGCGTTTCAACTCACAGAGCCCTATATAGAATAACACTATGCCCGAGTAAATTTTGGGGGCAAGTGTGAAAATTTTTTTATTGAAACCTTCAGCTATATCAAAACCGCATCTACCGGAATAGGGTAGTTTCCTTCATCAAAGAAAACGAAAGGCATTGATTGCGATTCGTTACCCACCATTAGTGTATTCATAATATTCAAAATATTTGGTTTTAGAAATCCCAGTTTAGACGAATGTTATTGGTCAATTTTAACCTCACTTGAAAATGGCTAGATTGGCCTCCATGCGATGCCACTCCACGTGACGTCACAGGGACCTAGATTCTGTACGAGTAGATAGGAGTTTGACATCGTCTGAGATTACCAATGCATGCATGAGGCACAGAGCTCAGGGAAACATGTCTTAATAATAACCTATTAAAACTGCATATGGTCGGAAAGTTTTCTTCGTTCGATAAGGCATTAATAATACTTATTTAAGCCAAGCGATACCTGCTAGCTGGGTACTCTGCTACCTCCTAGCAGTCTGCGTTTTATCAGCACTCAAGCCTCGCCCCAAGGTCACCTCACTTGCGGCAGCGGAAATCAGAACGACGTCACACCGAGATTTCCCAGCATACATACTCAGCCGTCGCGTTTTCGCGCGCTTGAAAATTTTCACTTTTCATTTAATCGCGAAAAATAGATTTATCGTCATTTAAAAATCTAAAAGCGTGAAATACGTACTCCAGGAGTAATAATCTTTCGATTTAAGCAATAAAAAAATAATATGAAACCACCCTATTCAACTGATTCAGGCGTGATGTAGTGGCAATTTTACCTACTTACCAAATAAATTGTAAATGCACTTTTCCTCTGTTATTTTAATGCGTACTACGCGTTCCGGCTCGCAAAACCATCACGTGGTACGAGACCAAACCAAATTATAGTGGTAGATGATGGCTCTGTGAGTCTAAACTCATCATAGGTATAAAAATAATAATGGAAGAGTGTAATTATATTTAATTTCAACAATCAACATTCAAATTTAGCATAAAATAATCGGCGATTTTAGACGATCTCGAAGGCTGAAAAGCCACCCGATTAATATTGGAAAATCATTTCGTATTATGTGAAGGTTTCCAAATTTTTTCCCTGAGTTTTTATGACGAAAAAGGAAGGGAGTTGAGTAAGAGATGCATCGCATGAATGTGAGTACTGATTGGAGTGAGGATCAGCGAAAAAACATCGCTGGAGGATGAGATTGTGTGTTGAGTCTCTTGCATTGGAGATGGGACGCGAGGGAAGAGATAGCAAATTGAAATATTGCCCTTATCTGATTTGCTCCCATTCCGTTCATTTTTAGCGATTCTCCCACGCCTTGCGTAAAAAATATCATTTCCGGATGAACCACACCGGCATTTTTTTATCGATACGGAATACATACAGATTCATATATTTTTCGTCGGTGTTCATTGACGATATTGATTTGATTTTAACTAATTGGACGCAAATATATACACATGTATAGTATCTGTCCGCTGCATACATTCTTAGCTGTGATATTAGAGAACTGTTTAGTCTACTTAAACATGATACACGTAGCAACTACGAGGTGTACTCAGAAAATAACGGGAATTATAGTTTTTTTAATATTTATTTATTCGTCTACATTCGCCTTCAGATATTTCTGTATTAGATATTATGCCCTTGTGCCAACGCTACGTCCAGTACTCAAAACACTTGTCAAACTCAGTCTTTGAGTTAGCCTTTAGCTCTTGTCAGCGATTTCTTTAAATGCCATCTATGCTTATAAAAATACGGCCCTCTAAGGCTCTCTTTATGTTTGGAAATAGGAAAAAGTCACACAGGAGGCATGTATGGCGATTATGAAGGCTGAAGCATCGTTAATTATCGTTTCTTGCCAAAACTTCGCAAACAAGCATCTTGGTGAGCCGAAAAAGCTCGCCGAGCTCATAAAAACACGTTTAACTCTAGTGTCTCCTCAGTCAAAGTAAACAATGATAGCAGTTGAAAATGTTATCATACTTCAGGGGAATATATGCCAACATAATGAAAAATTGACAATAGGAATGTCTAAACTTGCAATAAATTAAAAAATCACTTCCCGTAATTTTCGGAACACACCTCGTATAACTTAATATATAGATCCGGCGTCTACAGAGTTATTGCACAGCAGCGGTGCGAGATAGGTGAGGTTGGACATTTAACGTTTGGAAGTATTGTTCACTGCGTTGTTCAACCCGAAATCTTTATCGGTTAAGTTAGGGCAGAGCTCACCCTGGGATAAATCGAAGGCATGTGAATTCACACATTCAGGGCAGGGGTGACATTTAAATTCCGTGGGCCAACTCGCCCCACATCGCTTTTTTTCGAGGGTTTCCAAAGGCTTCTCGCAAATATTCGAAGCCAGGACCCTTAAGTCAGTTTTCAATCGTTCTACCCACAAGGCATGCAAGGCAAGGAAAAATCCAGGCATTAGCTTCACTAATCATTCTCCACCGTCGTTATCTCCACAATCCGCAAAGGCCTCCCTTCAAATACCAATGTACCGTAAACGGAGTCCGCCTAACGGATAAAATATGTCATCATTCGAGTTTAGTTTAATGCGCCTGGGTGGCTCATCTTTCCTTGGTCCCGGCGAGACATCCGGATTTGCTGGTGGGTCACGTCTGCGGTCGAGCGGGAAGTCCCCGAGCACGGCTGGGACGGTGGGGCCTCAGGAAATACCGAAATAAATTACACCCTAGCATTTGCCTCTCCCATTCCGCGCCGTGAAATCTCAACGTTAAATCGAGAATTAAGGGGATGAGCTCGAGCGTGCTTAGTTTTTGTTTGGTATCAAATCAGACCAAGCGACTTCCAGAATCTTTTTCAAAATATATTTGAAATTAGTTTTTTAAATTCTATTTCTTTGAAATTTCATCAACTTATTGACCAAATAAAAATCTGAGAAGATTAAGATAGGCTGGTCATTTGAACTTTTAGGAGATGGACTCCCCCGATAGGCCAAAAACTTCTGTAGATTGGAGTGGCCATATAGATAAATAGATTCTTTAAAATTCCACGTATTTCGAAATGCTTTGAATACTAATTCACATTTTCATTTATAATATCATAAATACAATCGCTTTCACTTGAAGTGACTACGTTATACTCGAGTCCGCATCGAACGTGACTTCTCCTGCTCATTTAAAATGCGTGATTATAATCACATCGATAGCCAATTCTTCATTAATTGATAATAAGGTCCATCACTGCACTCCGCGTTAGTATTAGCCTCTCTAAATTTTAGAACGTGTGAAATTGATACCCTTAGGATATCTAGTGTAGAATTAGCGGAATTTGAAAGGTACCGCATACCGTACTAGCATATCCTCATTTGGCAGTGGAAAAACTAAGGACTTCACTTTTCAAATATAAAATTTCTTCTCGAGTAGTAGCTGCAAATGCGTCAAGCATATTATATCTCCTACATTGTGTTGAAAACTCAGTATTTCCCGCATTCAATTGTTTCCCATAAAATTAGGTGTACCGACGTCAGTTATTATTGTTCAGCGGGTCAATGATTAATTATTAGTAGCTATTTCAATCAGTAGAGAGTTAGATGAGATACTTTGGATGGCGTTCTAGCTATTTCTTACAATTAGAGCGATACATAAAAATTTACATGCTCACCATTTTTACTGGGAAACTGTTAGTAATAATATATCAAGCCAATAGCACATCTATATAAATAAAACAAAGTCGAAAATCGTGTTAGTTCCACCATTTATAGCTTGAGAACGGCTTTACCGATTTTAATGACATTTAGTTTTTTTTTTGGATTCGTTTCAGCCCCGGATAACAGAAAAAAACATTAAAGTATTGTAAAATTTTGCGAAAAAATTGTTTATCTTAGGGGAAATTTTTGGGAGTTGGTAACACTGCAAAAGCTGTCAAGTCTGTCAAAAGCAGATGATTTGTATATTTTACCAATTTAATGACTGAGCTAAGTAGCAACATTAAATACATTTCAATAGTTAAAACATATTAAAAATATTGAAATAATATTGAATTCGCTTAATTCGAGCTAAGCCCAGCTCAAGTTGATTCGTCAATAAACACATCACTGCCGTGGGTGTTAACAAATCTCTAAGCAATTATTGAATGACGATAATGGCTGTGTTTCTGTCGATGAATCTAGCAGATTGATTTCATTTCCTCGGAAGTTTTGCAATTTCGTGTAATCGAAGGGTGAGCTCATCGACAAAGTGTACCCGAACATGGCTGATAGCCACAAAAATCACGAATGTTTGAGTTAGAGAGCAATTTGGGTGGCTTTGTGGATGACCTAAACTTCGTAATTCAGAATCAAATCGTTGGTACTCTTCATTCACTCAAATATATTCGCTGTGTAACGCACGAAAACGGTGAATTGAATAGATAAGGCAGATAATTTGTGGAGATCCATTATGAGATATGAAGTAAAACACTTTGCACTTTCCACATAAAAATTTGTTAAACTACAGTCGACATGTTTCGCTGCGCTACAGCATTATCAATACTAAACCAAGATGTTAACCATACCAATATATATACAAAAATGCACAGATATACACTATTAAAATGGATGTTTATCATTGCAATTCTGTATTTTACGGTTAACTTCTTGTATAAATTTGCCTGTGTATAGTATATTTTTGTATATATATTGGTATGGTTAATTTCTTGGTTTAGTCTTGATAATGCTGCAGTGCAGCGAAACATGTCGACTGTAGTTTAATATTTTTTTAATGTGGAAAGTGCAAAGTGTTTTACTTCATATCTCGAACGAAAACGGGTTAGATGAGGAAGTCCTCGAGGATTTCCATCATCCCAACCGATATGCCCTTTGAGTTTAAATGAATTCAATTTCCAATTCGTGTTTCATTCGGAATGATGATTAAGAAACCACAAGTTAAGTATTTGTGGTCTGAATCTGGAACCGGTGAAAGGACTGAATAAGGATTTTTCTGCTTTCTAGCCGGGTGAGAGTGTCAATTTTGTCCGACGTTTCGATGTCCGACACGTTCCTCGTCATCAGGGAACGGTTCTTTTATCGTCATTTCTATTACTCACCATCAGGATCATTCCCTGATGACGAGAAACGTTTCGGATATCGAATTATTGGAGAAAATGGACGCTCTCACCCGGCCGGAAACCCGAGAAAACTTTAGTCGCACTATTCACTTGCCTGTAAGAGGAAAAATGTTTGACTTGAGTGTGACATATTTAAATTCCTATCATCCAGATTTTCGATTGTTTACGTATATCGTGTGCACACTGATTGAAACCAACTTGTCAACGGTTTGTCCATGCGGAAGGACCAATTTTCAAGTTTACGAGTCGTAGGCGATCCTGTCCCTGGGATTTTGCGCGATCCGGCTTCTTGGGGGCCAAGGCCATCCCGAATATGTTGGCGACAGTGGTCATTGCACTCTCAACGCCTACTAACATCATCTTCACGCGCCCGGAGGAAAAAAAACTAGTCATTCATGTGGTGGCCAAATTCTCATCTCACTAAAAACGGGCCCATTGGGTTATAATCTACGGGAAGCTATTTGGAATTAGCTCTTTCTAATCTTTAGTTCTTAGTTTTGGGCGTAATATCTCAGGTAATTTTTTTTAAGGGATCACTACTGATTTTATTGACAAGAAGTTTTTCTAGTAATTTTTTTCTTAAATCTTGTATTACAGTTCTTTAGACGTAGAAATTGTTAAATTCAAGTTTTCCAGCTCGGTTTAAAGGCTTTCTGTATAAAGTAAATGTCATATTCCAGAGGTATCAGAGAAGATTTGAACATAACGAGCGTAAGATGCTTCTTCAAGCTCGAAATTTGAAAGAATTGGATACAGAGCGAGACCTAAGGAAGAAGAATTATGCATTAGTTATGTTCATACAATAAGTAATACTACCCTTAACAGTAATTTAAACGGGTCTAAAAAGAAAGAGCAATTCTTTTGATCCTGATGGCTGAGAGGAAAAATACTAAAAATACTATTAATCTTCGCCAGCCGAGTACCCTTCAATGGCTTTTGGCGCAATGGACTTTCTGAATTGCCGTCTATTGGCCAACACATGATACGTCCTCCCTTAAACTAGATACACATAAAGGATACAAGGATTCGTCAAACGTGTTGTGGGGAGACATTCGGGGGAAATAGTAAGAGAGAGATGCTATTTCGCACTCGTCCGGCCTCGCATTGAATATGCAGCGAATATATGTGATCCGGCGCAGAAAGACTCTATGCGTGAACTTAATAAAGCACAAAGTAAAGCTGCAAGATTCGTCAAAATCTTCCAGGGGCGTAAAAAATCGTTACACAGATGTTAAACGAATTAAGCTGGGAGCCGCTAGAGACTCGGAAGCAGCGCGCTAGGCTTAAAATTAGATTGCTCAAGCAATTGAGAATGGATATCTTTAGGAGCGAAATGGAGAACACCATATTACAACGTCACTAAATGTCCAGGTCCGCCAGAAACGATTAATTATGAGAGATATTTTTCCGAACGGATTGGAATGGGAATTATTTTTCTACCGAACGATAAAGCTTTTAGTAACTGCTATACGGCACTTCGTAATTGCATTTCCTTTTTATTTGTTAACAGCTGGTGTCCTAACACACCCAACACCTATTGAGGCGGCTTTCGGAGTAGTATGTAAATGCAGAAGGAGAAAGTAGCTCAGTTAAGTATAGGAACTGCCAAGGTACAGGGATAATTTGATGGCTGCAGTATGATAACCCTTGGTTTGCCATATTGTAGGAATTTACTTGTTTTTGTAATCAGACAAATTTTAGTTTTTTGGAGTATGGGCTGGAGAATTTTTATGAGAGGTAAGGGATCTGGATATACCTTTTCACCATTTTCACTTTATACGGACTTCGATGTAAATTTCATCTTAAAGTATTTAGAAACTTTCCTAAGCTTATGATTTGTAAATGAAATTTATGCTCAAGGAAATTTATAAACTTGCGAAACCATAGTCAAGAGAATTAGTTTTAATTAAATGCATGAATTTTTAAGGTTAATCAAACTTAACTATGCTTGGTTCAAGATGCAAGTGAAAGCACATTGTAATTTCATTAATGTCTAAAGCGTAAGTTTTTCTTAAAATAACCCGAGCTCTGACGCGTTGAATTTATCGTGAAAAACGCTGGTTAGCAATTGCTTAAATTTTATCAATAAGCAATCAGACTCCCTGAAGACGAAAATATGATTAATAAGTGATATTTCTTATTATTCTTGATGTCAAAGGTGAGCCTGTTACCCTTCATATTCACAAGAAAACTCCATGAATGATCACAAAGTGTATGAGGAGGTAAAGCTTTAACGTCTCGGAACTTCAGGTTGCCTATGTCAAAAGCGATAATCTTACTTCATCTCCTTTACATAAGGCCGCGAATTTTGAGGTTCATGACCACTGATCTACATTTTAATTCCGTTAATAAATGTCAAATTGTAATTTTTCTTGAACGCAATGATCTTCTATCACTTGATTTATTTACATTTTCTTTTGTGAAGAGCCTTTTTAACATATGTCCTAAAATCACTCTTGCGATGCATTATTTCCTGAAAATGATTATAATTTTCCTGTCTCTCGGAATACTTAGCGATTATATGATACACTCATTTTGCAGACCGTTTGTGAGATGAACTATATATATTTGATGGGTTAGCATAATTATAAGGTTAAAAAAATAATACTGATGGAAAATCTCTCAAAAATCGTTTCACACGATGCTCTGGCCCTTTCAATCAAATTTTTTTCCCAAAATTCTGACCGTGGGACATTGGATTACGTTTCGCATTGCAGTCCGACCGTTTGCCTTGAGGTGTCAGCTGATGATAACAAGAATAAAGAGCGTGAAATGGCTATTGGGTATCCGTCACTGTTGGTGGAAAGGGGAACAGAAAGGAGGCGGTCGCCTCACTTACCCTTGTCGCGCGTTGAAGTCTCCGATGTCGTGCGTTGAAGTCTCCGGATCGCTGGACCTCCGGGGCGGCAATGAATCCTGAACTGCGGACCTTGGGAGAATTTCACCCCACACGAGTGCGCAGGCGCCGAGTGGCAGAAGATCCGCTTCCTCCTCAGTCCTTTCGGTTTCACACAGAAGAAGCCTCAGCGCGACCTCCTGCGGCTCGAGGTCACGGACGAAGTCTTGCGCGGACGAGCGCCTCCTAAAAATAAAGTGGACATGGGATTCTCTTCATGCCTCCCGAAGGCAATTAAAGACTCGAAAGAGACGGATACCGTCTCTCATCTCTGCCACCGGGAGGCATTTCTAACGCCTTGATAGAGGGGCGATGTGAACTTTATCTTACACCATCCCCGAAGTATGCAATAAGAAAGCCGGCACGGATTATTGACGCGCTATGAATTTTTCACGCTACCACCGATGTATTTTTCGTTTTGTCGGCGTGGTGTAAATTATCTCCCAGCATTACGTAGTGAAATGCACGCCGGCGGGTTTTTATTATTTACCTTCCCCCCTTTTATTTCATTATTCACTTCATTAACCGTGAAATACGAGTACCGATACGGTTTATCAACGCACTACCCGAATTTTACACGCTAGATCACGGGTTAGTTCCGTCTTCGGTCTATGATAGGTTTTCAATTGTGATGCATGTTTCTTTCCGGGGTATGATGATGAAATACCTCCCGTGAGATTTTGAATACATCTTTTCCAGGGATGCTACTTCTCCTTTTTATGCTGGAATGGAATCTAGAGTTTTCTGAAACTAGTACTTATCCGCGGGAGGGCAACCAGGAACGAATTGAAATTGCCACTGAAAGGAGAGATCCAATCGCTTCATACGGTCAATTAAACTCAATTACTCTCCCTTCGGCATTGGAATTCAAAGGTTAAAAGCGGAGATGGATGCTAAATGTGGAGATCTCGTGATGACCTCAGGACATGTCTTTCGGAAGGAGCTATGCCCATTTATGTCGCCTTTTCTTTCGCTGTTTTGCGCGTAGCGCTTTGTCGCACCCACCTATGGCGGCAAATGACTCCACTGTTTGTCCGGTCGCGTTGTCGTGATGACTCCCGCGTTCCTCCGCCACTTCGTTTCTCGCGGAGCGGACAAAAACACAACAACAATCAAATCGGATGCCGAGTCGATGCACACGCGTCCTTACCGCGAGAAGTCGGATTCCCAAAGAGGCCAGAGGTGTTCGTCACTCTCTTTATAGCAGAAGCTCCGTCGCGTCTTTTTCTTTCTTCTTCCTCGCCTCTTCCTCCTCCCTCTGCCGCCTCTCCCCTTTCCCTTTCCCCGTCTCTCCGTAAAAAGGAGACTCAGGGAAGGGCAGTGCGGGGGCGCCCCTTGAAAAAGAATCGAGACCTCCCGCCCCCTCCACTCCTCGGTGATGGATTTGATAAAACGCGAACGAGACGAAAATGCAATGGAGAGCCGCTTGTTTTTCAATCCAAAGGTCGTGCGGACAAGTTATGACACCTTTTCTTTCACAAGGATCCTGAGAGGGTCACGAGAGACATTTCTTGCTGACTTAATTTGCTTTTATTGACGAGAAATGTATTGTATTTTTCACCAAGTTCGTCGTTAGAACGTGGAGTGTTGGAGAGGGGAAAGTGGTAGCGTAGTGGATAGAGCGCTTGGCTGCTGATTTAAGGATCCCGGGTTCAAATCCGTGGTGAGGTTCAAGTGACCTAATATGGGGCGAGCTTTACCCTCACCAATGTAACCTCCCATTTTAATAACTGAATGTTAACTCAACGAGGCTATGGGAGATGGGAAATGATAGTCAAAACTGTGGTCCCCAGAAGACCTCACGAGAGCGTTATAAATCCTTTCATTTCACAACGGCTTTACGAGTGTCACAAGAGAGGTTTCTAAGTCAATTAATTTGCTTTTGTTGACGCGAAATATATTCCATTTTTCTCTGAGTTACATCGTTAGAATTGGCAAAGGCTAGGTGAGACGGGAAAAGCAGTTCAAAAATGGTGAATGAGTAAGGCTGTTGTATGCTAACACTGTTCATTATTATCAATTCCTACGAAATAATCTCGACAGAAGACTTTTCTTTGTTTTTAGTGTATTCCATTCTGATTTGTGTTGACCGAGTGAGCACAATTTATTTCACAATCATCAAATTGGAAATGAAATGTTTTTTAAAACCTTAAATATTTGCACGTTTGAATAGGCCAGTAGAATTTCTATTTTAAGCATTAAATTTTAAGTCATAATGTACTCTAAAATACGCTATAAACGTCCTCATCCACAACGGAATTCCTCATTATAGAAGTTGAAAGTTGAATCATATCTTTATACGGGCCGTTACGTATGGTTTTGCCAATATTTTATTTGTTACCAGTTACCCAGCGAATTATTGCTGCCATCAGACGGCTTGCGGGATAGTATGCAGATGAAGTGTAGAATAGGGTGGTTTCCTATTATTTTTTTATTGCCTAAATCGAAAGATTATTCCTCCTGGAGTACGAATTTCACACTTTTAGATTTTTAAATGACGATATCTATTTTTTGCGATTAAATGAGAAATGAAAATTTTCAAGCGCGCGAAAACGCGACGGCTAAGTATGAATGAGGGGAATAGCCCATGTGACGTCATTCTGGTTCCCGTTGCCGCAAGTGAGGTGACCATGGGGCGAGGCTCTGAGCGCTGATACGACGCAGGATACTAGGAGGTAGCAGAGTACCCTGCTATCAGGTAGCGCTTGACTTAAATAAGGATTATTACTACCTTATCAAACGAAGGAAACTTTCCAACCTTAGACAATTTTAATAAGTGATTATTAAGAGATGTTTCCCTGAGCTATGTGCCTCGTGTATGCATTGGTAATCTCAGACGATGTAAAACTTCTATCCACTCGTATAGGAACTAGATCCATGTGACGTCACGTGGAGTGGCATCGCATGGGTGCCAATCTGGCCTTTTTCAAATGCGGTTAAAATTGACCATTGCCATTCGTATGACCCGGTATTTCTAAAACCAAATCATTTGTATATTATGAATACACTAATGGTGGGTAATGAATCGCAATCAATGCCTTTCGTTTTCTTTGATGACGGAAACTACCCTATTGTACCTGCGGGATAGTTTTCATGCAATGTCTAGTTTTGGGCGTCCACCGTGCGGTGGCGTTCTGAGAATGGGTTTGCGTGGGGCTGGCGTCGCGACCCCTGAGCTGCAGAGCCCCTCGAGGCGCCCCGCCCACCCCTGTCACTCCCACGTCCGCCCCGGATATTATGAGAAAGAGTGGACCCCTCGTTGACCACGCCCCTCCCGGCCGGGGGTGATATCCACGGGCGCCTCTTCGCCCCCGCGCCGCCCGCCGCCCAGGGGACGGGAAGGAAGGATACGGACCCCAGCCCACGCCCCCCAACGGAACCTTATATAAAGATACCATCCTACCCTCACCGGGGATAGAGTGCTTGGATTTCGATTGATCATTACTATTTCGATGCCGTGAAAATACGTCTTTAGGTTGTATAGAAATGTACCTGCTACCGGTACTTCATCATCATTACCGACCTCGGTGATGACGGGGTGAAGTCAAGTCTGCCAAACCGAAGGTCGCGGGTTCGAGACTTGCGTAATTAAGTTGACCCCATCGAGGACATGGGTGTTTTCGTTCGCTTTGTGTTGTTGCTCATTTCGTTTACTCAGTGAAAAGACCTGAAATGCGCTCTTTTCGAGACGATGAAGTTAAATAAATAAGAAGAAATAAACAATCGTCCATGAATACGAAGTTATGCCACCAGTTCGAATGATTGGCTGGAATAAATTACACAGACTCTCCTGACACACGCAGGGCTCGCTGAATTCCCATTAGGCACTACAATTTATATGCGTAGAAATCTTTCGAATGCTCTTACAAACCCTTTTAAAGCGTTCTCCACAATTTTCGACGTGGTGGGTATGAATGGGATTTGAATAATCTACCAAGTCTCTGAAAGTGGAAGACTCTTTCTTTACTGAAGGTTTAAACGCGATTCATTTCGGCAAGTTGATGGTACGGTGTGTTATTATTACTCCCTATGCTATTTTCTACGAAGGCATTCATTTTTACGATTACACTCTGGCTCTAATCTTCTGGCTGTCGGAATATGTATTTTAAGGGTATCTAACTAACTGAATAATCACTCTTTTTATGATCACAAATCCTTTTCCTATTTAACTTAGTTTTACTTTCTTAGTTTTTCAAACTCGTTTCTAGGAAAGATTCAGGGAACAAAACTGACAGAAAGTCGTCTAAAGGGGAAAAATTAAGTCTCCCCTCTCATCTTGCAACGTTCATCCGATGTCTCTTTCCAGAGTTAATTATCAATACACATCAGGCTGAAAGTGCGTTGAGAAAATATCTTGCTGGGGTTAAATAAATTGAGCTGTGAGAATTTTCTCTCGTCGATGAAAAACTAATAAGGCGGAGGACGAGCTGAGAATAATGAATGCGAAGACTCGCCTGAGTGGTGTTTCGGATGAGATATGTGTGCGAGAATGATAGAGGAGAAAAAGCCGTCGGAGGGTTTTTGCTTTACACTCTTGTCATTTTACAGCTAGTCTTCCTCCTCATCTTCCACTCCGCAACGGTTCAGATCTCTGTTCTAATGATTCTAACCATAGCGACTCGTACCCCAAGTAAAGATTTAAAATTTTACCACGGAATATCACATCCACCAACTGTCTTGATAGATACATTCATCTTTATTGATGATCGAATCGCTACTTTCAAATGAATGTCAACACTATACCAAATAAGCTGACTGTTTTCGTGTTTAGATGCTTACCAGTGTCATATTTCGCTACACAGTCTTATTGCTCTCTCCGATATCAAATTTTGCTGTGAAATATAATAAGGCTTGGTACTAGAGCACTACGTCAGCCTTGCATAAATATATGAAAATATATCAATTTACTACATTGCGATAAAATATATGAATGCTCGGATGCTGTTGTTAAAATATGATGTAATTCTTTCTCGGAAAATTGTTTGTGTGAAGTCTTCACGGTATATTCTCTGGTGATATTCGTTGTATATCTCCAACGTTTCAATGGACGATTCGCCCATCGTGATCAGGGAGAATGAATAAGTTTGTCCTAACAGAAAACGTTATTTTGTAACTATAAACAGTTACAACAATCAGGTTACTTTTTACCTGCAGGAAAGATCTAGGTAATTCAAATTAAAAGGGGTACTATCATGTTTTATTTTCATTAAAATGGGACTCCACACATTGCTTAGTTTATTCCTCGTGTCTCAATTAAAAGCATTTTTACTAAGCCTGATCTCAATTTCTCCTTAGCAAGCCTGTCGCAGAAGCTGTTGGAACGATAGAGTAATTTGACGCTATCCCATTTTATCTCGCGGTCCCTGTTGATGCTATGTTGAAACAAAGCAGACTTATCGGGCTGTCCAAGTCTAAAAATGTTTAAGCTCCCGAAAAAAGCAAATCTGCTGCCGAATTCGATACCTCGAATCTCAGCGTATTTAGAACGATCAGAAGAAAGAATTGTAGAAGTTAATATATCATCGTCATTCTCTATTGTTGTTATCAGCTGGTTTGTATTACAATATTTATTCCTTTTATGTCTTTTTCTTAATCATCAGTCTCTACTACTCAATATAAAACTTTCTGATGCTTTGAAACGTGTTGCTTTTTTATTTATATTAGAACTAATATTTAGGGAAAACCACCAGCCATATGTAACTTCTAAACACGCCTTCTCAGTATGTTCTCCAGAATTTTCATGACCTTTGTTTTATATTTTCCTCCTTTTAACACTTACCATTCGATGGTTTCAGGTTTTCCCGGTCTTTCTTTCGAGATGTATTACTTGTTTAAAACTATCAATTTGAATTTTAGTGTTAATCGACTTAGCACTTGTCCACTTTTACCTGTCACTTAAAGATCTAAATAAAAATTTTACCTAATTATTTTCTCGGATGTGGATTATTTATTTGGTGTAGGGGTATATGATAAATTATAAATTGGTTGCGTGGTAGCCCAGTGGCTAGAGCTCTTGGCTGCTGATCGAGAGGTACCGGGTTCACATCCCGAGTGAAGAGGTGGCCCAGAGTATGGAGCTAAACCCCCTACCCTGAATACGTGGTCTAATCCGCACCTAACCAAACGAACCTTTTGGATTGAATCACTGAGTGATTTGATAAATGAAGGCATAGATTCTAAAATTTTCAAGGTTTCAAGCGTAAGTTTTGAGCTAGTTTTTCGTCGCGATAAATGATAAAATACGGCCGGTCGATGGAGAGTTATTTGTCTACGTGAAATCCTGAGGTAATGTGCCGTGTCGACAACTATCTGCTCTGGTACATTAAGCTGTTTGTGACTTCGTCTGCCTCTATCTCACTCACTCCTCTTTCCTGATTTATTCTAACAGCATCCTTCCTCTCCTCTCCGCACTCTCGTGATGGGATCTCATTTGAGTCGACTCATTGCCATCTTTTTAACGAATACCCTTCGTTTCAACTTTCCGCTTTTTTCCTCTCTCCCAGCCTCAGCCTGAGCGAGTACCTCGTTCTTCCCTTGCTCCAGTATTGCGAGTGAGGGGAAATTCCATCTCTCCAAGAATAGACCCCGCGTACTTGCTCTTCATCATTGCCGCTCATGTGTTTTAAATGGAGATTTTTTTCTCCACAAAGCGTTGTGAAGGCCTTGACAGCCTCTTAACGCAGCAGCAGGATTTCCGAAGCCTTAACGACTCATTTTCCATGCTGCAGATAGGGGTTGCAATGATACATGTTGATGGTTATTAGGGGGACCGGCCGGTTTTTTTTAGGTCATTTCCGCGTTCAGGGAGATGAGGAAATTATTGTAAGGGTAATTTTACATTGGTGGAAGTGTTGATGGGAAGATAGGAACGTGAGTTGCTCCGTAAACAAACATTTAACTATGTGTCTAAAGACGTTCACAGTTCAATTTTTTTAAATGAGAAGATCTTCATTTCCGAGGTCCCGTGCAAATTAACAGCAAGGAGTATGGCACGGGGTGATTCCACGCTAGGCATGCGACACTCACGTTAGCTTTAATCAGGATCGCGCTCGTTCATCGGATACAGGCCAAGCATACAGGACACCGAGATGCTTTCAGACCAGAAGCTAGGAGAGATAGCGTAAGGACACGAATATGCTACCATGAAAATGAAACACATTTTCCTCAGAAAAACAAAATATCCGCGTAGAAAATGATTCATGCTTGTATGAATCACTTAAAACGTATGCATGTATGACTTAATTACTATGATATACATAAATTATAACATGGCAAAGTATTAATGCATAAAGTTAGTTTTGATAATTATAATAAGTTATTTACTACACAATTAGAGCCTATTCTGCCTAATGCGAGTCAAGCTATCTTAGAGCTAAACTATCGCAAGTATTATGGTCCCTTATTGTTCCCGGAATAAAGCGACACCTCAGGTCTATCGCTCGTTTTGGTGAGTCATGGAATCACCAGTACAAACATAGACGTGTGCAGTTCACACGCCTATGACTAAGTCCGGAGTGAGCTCTAACCTCGCCTAACCAAACCAACCTTTAGGTTGAATCGCTGAGTGTGCATCAGTTTTGATAGAGTAATCCGTCACCATAAAAAGTCAAGTCGAACGAGAGTTATGCGTGAAAATTCCGCACCTTCTTCCCTTTGTAACAAATGAAGGCTTACCTCGACCTTCGCTTGGATTTCGTGAGGAGCGAGGAGTTCACAAAAAGCCGTCGCGGGAAACAGTTGAAGGAGAGGTAGGTGGAATACAGGCGGAGCGCTTTAAGCACTTCCATCTCTTCATTTTTCTCCCCGGGCCGAAAAATAAATAAAAACACTCCTTCGTTTAGCGGTGTACACTTTTTAGCGAAATCATTCCCCCACACCCTCGTTCCCTTTTTTCGACTTCCTTTGTTGCTGCTTTTCGAGTAGTCTTTGTTGCCGGAGGCGCTGAAGCCCTCGCCTGGACTTAACCAATTAGGCCTCATCGCAGTTATTTCTCATTTTTTCAATGGGGCTCATGGGCTGCACATAATGTGCTTCTTTGTTTCCATTTGTGAGACATTTTTCGAGGTTAAAACATCTTCGATTAGATGGAGCAGGATATCCCATCTTTGTGTCTATTCACGAAGTGTAAAACTCGAAATTTGAAGAAAGATCTGGTGCTTTCCCGGCGAAAGATCTGAATAAGGTTATCAGCCTGGTGAGAGTGCCCATTATATCCAAAGTTTCGAGGTTCAACACGTTCCACGTCATTAAGGAGCATCGTCGCCTCTTACGCTCATACCAGCCGAATAAGTCGGTTGTTGTCGAGCATTGGATGGCATTTAAAAAAGATATTTATTTTGATGAAGTGTTAATACTCTGCCGAGCGATCAGTTACTGAGACAGGATATGTACAGAGGCAATAGGGTGGTTTCCTATTATTTTTTTACTGCCTAAATCGAAAGATTATTACTCCTGGAGTGCGTATTTCACGCTTTTAGATTTTTAAATGACGATATATATTTTTCGCGATTAAATGAAAAGTGAAAATTTTCAAGCGCGCGAAAACGCGACGGCTAAGTATGAATGTTGGGAAAACTCCGTGTGACGTCGTTCTGGTTACCGCTGCCGCAAGTGAAGTGACCTTGGGGCGAGGCTTTGAGCGACGATGACGCTGAGCTGATACGACCCAGGATGCTAGCAGTATAGCTGAGTACCCTGCCAGCAGGTAGCGCTTGGCTTAAATAAGGATTATTAATACCCTATCAAACGAAGGAAACTTTCCGACCATAGGCAGTTTTAATAGGTGATTATTAAGGCATGTTTCCCTGAACTCTGTGCCTCGTGCATGCATTGGTAATCTCAGACAATGTAAAACTCCTATCTACTCGTATAGAAACTAGGTCCCTGTGACATCACGTGGAGTGGCATCGCATGGGTGGCAATCTGGCCTTTTTCAAATGTGGTTAAAATTGACCATTGCCATTCGTCTAAACTGGGATTTCTAAAACCAAATAATTTATATATTATGAAAACCTTAATGGTGGGTAACGAATCGCAATCAATGCCTTTCGTTTTCTTTGATGAAAGAAACTACCCTATTGAAATCCTTTCGGAAAACCGTCATTTCTATAAAGACACCGGGTACGCGCTGAGCAACGCGCGGGGAATATTGCTGAAAACTATTAGGCAGTGGAGGACGAAAATCTGCGCCAGCCAAGAGGAAAAAACCACAACTACCGAACAAGCCTAAGTACAAGCCAGGGTAATGGCACCAGCATCATATCCTGATGACAAGAAACGTTACGTAACCTCGAATGAGGGAGGTAATGAAAACTCTCACCCGGATGGAAACCCGAGAAAACATTATTTGTAGCCTATTTTTTTAGGGTGTTGATTTTGCCGTTTAAATTTTTTTATATTGTACTAAACGAACTCATTGTGTTAATTTTGTGAAACAGCTTAGCAAATATATTTGTACTCTTGCTGTTATAGAATATATTTGAGGCAATTTCACACGCTAATTATTTTTAAATTGAACAGTTCTCAGTAGTTTCTGGGTGTGAGCGGATTCAGATCCTTTTTTATTGTTCATGACTTTCCGCTGCGCTATGGTGGTATGCAACACATTCCAGCTGTAATGCATCTGAGGTCTGAATGCGTTGACGTGGGTCTTTTAGATAACTATCAATAATTGTATGGCATTGTTTTTTTTATAGATGAAATAAAAAAAAACAAATTTTTGTTCATATGAAAGAATCCATGAAGAAATTGACTTTTCAAAAATTACATTATAAATTTCCAACCTTATCTTTATCATCTTTTCCTTTTTAATTCCTTTATCTTCTTTTCTAATTGTGCTCTTTTTGTTTGTATAATCAAATATTTTGCTATGATTATTTGTTTCTATCTTCCTTCCAATTAGTTATAATGCATCTGAGGTCTGAATGCGTGGACATGGGTCTTTTAGATAATTATCAATCATTTCATGGCATTGTTTTTTTAATAGATGAAATAAAAACAGTGAAGAGCCACCGTAAAGATACCATATTTTCGATTGTAACATATCGATTACAGGGGGTTGAGATCACTCCTCCCTCCTCTGCACCCTTAATCTGCTGCTGTTACGGGTATGTATAATCAATCAATCAATCATGTACTATCAATCCTGTATTATTTATCCAATTACTGCTAAAGATTTTTATTGTTAGATGATATTTGCTTGAAGTAATTCGCTCTACCCTTTTGAAGGGGTTGAGCGAAGGACTTGGAAAATATTGGTAGTGGTTTTGACAATACGTCTTTTAATAAATGCCTATTGAAATTAGTAAGAAAAACTATATTGTTATATTTTTAAAGTTTTTATGGTGTAATAGTTAAGTCTGAAGTAATAATTTGTATCTTTAATTTTTCAGTAATTTGTTTTGGGGTGAAAAATCCCAGTGAGACTTCTTGTTCATGTTGACAGTCCAAACGACCAGCCTGTTTTTTTTCCTCCGCTCCCTGTCTCTCTCTGGATCCCCTTCGCTAAGATGCATGGGCCTGCCTCCTTGGATATCGCTTCTCTTGCTCTTTCCCGGTGGGAATCCTCCTCCTCATCCTCCGCCTTGCCTTCCAGCTCTCCGACGTGGGCGCGTCCTCCTCCTCCTCGCCCGTGACTCGTCCCTGAACTTGACAGTGAAAGGCCATCACTTGGCGACTCCTTTTGTTCCGCCGGCGGGCGCCCACTTATTAGTGCCCAACCCAACCCTCCCAAAACGACCGTCTGATGGCATCTCAGACACGGCATCCTAACACTCCCTAAACACGAAGAATTTTTATTTTAAATTTTATTCTCCAAAAATCCTTTCCCCTTCAAACGGTCCCCCCCATTCTCATTCCATCTCCCCGCTCACTTTTCATTCTGTTTGAGCTTCTATTCATCAACAAAATCAATCGCTCCCTCTGTCTTATGCAATACTTTATTTAATTTTTGTTTTCCTGCTAGAGACTACGATAGAAACCATCAGGAATAAATTTGAAATGATAATAATAATAAATAATTTTACTACTCCATACACAAATTACATGACAATAGCAAAATTGAGTAATTTTAGGTAGCCGCGAATGATAACCTGTTTGAGGCTATCATCCAAAATAATAATACATTATGCTTTACATATAGTGTAGCTCATTTTGTGTTACCTTGATAATCTATACTAACAAAACTTAAGTGCGTAGGTGAAAAAAAACAATTAAAGTAGTATTTATAATTATATACATTTACATCAATATTTACAGCGAAATATTATAGATTAACACCAGGTGCGGCTTTGGCGCACGTTTTAGGCTCTCAGCCGGTTGTGTTATCACAAAAAACAGTTTCACTTACAAATCCAGGTAAATTTTAGCCGAATGTACTATGCTAGTATTAATGAACATGATATGCATAAATTCAATCGATTCAGTCATGAGTGAAATTCCGAAAAGCGGAATTCAAAATCGTTTTCTATCAATAGTGTCTCAACTTGAACTTTAATCCGAAGTACGCTAACTTAACGACTAAATCGTCATCACAAGTAGCTGGTCATGCAGTGGTTTCCGCAAAAACGACTTACGTTTCCCACCCCTTCTTCAAACTCGTCAAATCCTCCTCCGCCTATTCCTCAAATGCTATGTTCTCATGTACTGTTATGTTTAGTATCGGATGATGGTTCTGTAAGCCGAAACTTGTCGTGCGCACCAACATAATTGTGGAGAAGTGCAATCCATGGTCGTACCCAGCGGGGGGCATGAGGGGGCTGCTGCCCCCCTTTGAAGCAGAAATCGCAAAAGTCTTCATGAAAATCAGGACTGGATTGACAAGAATTTTTTTTCAACAAACTGTCCTTAAACCCACGAAAAATGGCATAAGTATAAGACATATAACTAAAATTAAAATATTTTTAGCAAATAATTTTAAAAACAAATAAAGCGCAGTTATAATTTTCTAAAAATATTTATTTCACTCACCTTTTCCTTGCTAAAATGTTACAGCTTGAACGAGAATGGCTTGCCCCACCCCCTACTCCCCCTAGTTTTGACCTTGGGCACGCCCTTGGTGCAATAACTTTTTTATTTTAATTCGTCGAACTTCCATTGCATTACGCCTGATTCAGTTGAATTTATAGTCTAATTTCACCATTCGCCAGGAGTTCTCGTTTTAATCTCTCGCTAAATTAAAGAGCGCATCCTAGTAAGGATATTCCTTTTGTCTCGTAGGTATCGGATGAATCAACGTTTCTATACTTGAGTCATCTGGAGCTAGATGTAGTCGCCATGGTGTGTTTCTGTGTATTCTTATCTATTTGTGAAAGCCCGCTATGGAGGAAGCGGTTGGTATGGAATATTCTACAATGTTTTTAAGAGCACCGGCGAGCATGAGTCACTTCTTTTGTTCTCCATGTCTCTGTTAAAATTGTTTTCATGTTTCTTCGTCATCAAGGTCTTCCTTATTATCTGCGACTTCAGGTACTATCTTTTTTGAGGTTTGTTTCGATGTCGAGCGTCTTTTCTGGGACTCGTGCGGCATGTTCATTCAACGAAGACAAGTCGCACATATTATTTATCGCGCATTGCTTCATGCTTTCCCGTTTCTCCTAGTAATTAATCGATGAAGATACCATCATTAGGATTGATTGTCACAAAAAATTTACCAAGAAATATTTTGTGAATTGAAAGATATGTTAATTAATTAAATGAAGACCCACCAGTTTTCTGAAATAAAAAAATATGTTATTGAACTTAGTAGGGATGGACGGATCCAGGATTTTTTTTTGGATCCGGATTCGGATCGGATCCTTGATTTTCGGAGCCGGATTTTTCGGATCGGATATTTTCGGATCCAAGTGCATTTTCAAATTCCTGCTATTAAACGAAGTAATTATTCAAGTTTACGCTGGGTACGTACAATCGAAGGAATGCTTTCTAGATTTTTATACACATTTTGATATTTTTATAGGCTTTCAAGTTGTTTTTTTTTTTAACATCTTTACATGCTCAGGACCTAAACTGTTACGGTTGGGTTTGGAAATGAAAATAGGAAAAATCTTCGGATAAACCACTGACCAGTGGCGTAGGTCAAGAATCGCATGCGACGGCACATTCGAAGAGAGAATCGGAACTCTATCCACCCTTATGGGGCGTTGCATTCACTGAAGCTATTATTTAAAATTTCGGATCCAGATCCGATGTCTTTAGCGACTTTGGATCCGATGTATCCGATGAAGGGCAATATCCGCGGATATTTGGATCCGAGGTATCCGATTTGACCATCCCTAGAACTAAGTCAACCTCTGATTTAAAGGGAGATTTCACACCAATTGGTGTTCACTCACTCGGTGATTCAACCCGAAGGTTAGTTTAGTTAAGTGAGGGTAGATCTCACCCCATACTAAACCAAAGGCGTGTGAACTTCATACAGTTAGGGTGCGGGGTCCAGTTCCTTTCCCTGGCTCACTTCGCACCTCGAGGATTTAGTTTTAGGGTGTCCGAAGGCTTTATGTGGAATCTGAACCTGGAAACTGGATCAGCAGCCAATTGCTCGACTCATTAGGATACGAACCACGCTCCCTACCAATAGGGTAGTTTCCTTCATCAAAAAAAAACGAAACGCATTGATTGCGATTCGTTACTCACCATTACTGTATCCATAATATACAAAATATTTGGTTTTTGAAATACCGGTTTAGACGACTGGCAATAGTCAATTTTATCCTCATTTGAAAAAGTACAGATTGGCGCCCATTCGATGCCACTCCACGTGACGTCACAGGGACCTAGTTTCTATACGAGTAGATAGGAGATTTACATCGTCTGAGATTACCAATGCACAGAGCTCAGGGAAACACCTCTTGATAATCACCTATTAATACTGCCTATGGTCGGAAAGTTTCCTTCGTTTGATAGGGTATTAATAATCCTTATTTAAGCCAAGCGCTACCTGCTAGCAGGGTACTCTGCTACCTGCAAGCAGCCTGTATCAGCGCTCGTCGTATCAGCGCTCAAAGCCTCGCCCCAAGGTCACTTCACAGGGCGGCGGCGGGAACCAGAACGACGTCACACGGAGTTTTCCTAGCATTCATAATTAGCCGTCGCGTTTTCGCGCGCTTGAAAATTTTCACTTTAAATTTAATCGCGAAAAATAGATATCGTCATTTTAAAATCTTAAAGCGTTAAATGCGTACTCCAGGAGTAATAATCTTTCGATTTAGGCAATAAAAAAATAATAGGAAATTACCCTGTTGGTGTAACATAAGTTATTTTTTTTCACATTTTTCTCATTTATAGAATATTCCAATTGTAGAAACAAGTTCTATACAAGGTGAAAAACTAGACCATTAGTATTGGAAGAAATTTTCAAGAAGGTAAAATTTGATTCAGTTTAACCGCACCAGTGCTATATTAGGTCCAAATATTTCTCTTCTATTTTCTGTTCGTGTTTTGATTCGAGCTCTGGCTGGTTAAATTTTATGCTTTCTATTTTTATTTTTTATTTTCCAAGAGTATGCGTCCCTTCAATTTACGTTCCGTTGCCCATTTTCTGTTTCATCTCATCATGTAAAACTCTCATAGATTTCGAATCTCGGGACCGCCTTTCCGAGGCCATTTCGGAGGATGACAGACGACTTAGATCACCTGGGTCGATAAAGATTTAATGCAAGTTTAGAAAGGAATGCCGAATTATAAATGGAGAAAGGCTTTGGAAAAACTCGACATTGGTGCAAACTTTCCTTTCGCCAAATCCACGGATGCTTATCCTATATCAATTTAAAACTAACCCAGTGTTCGAAACGTGTTGCGGAAACGTTGCAAAAGAGTTGCAGGATGCAGCTAGGCGTTTGACAACATTTCTGCAACGTTTTAGTTACGTCGCTGATACACTCTTTTGGTATGAAAATTTTTATAACGTAATGTTTTAGCCAGAGGATATACATATATAAATCCGATTCATCCTATTCGTAAGACACTGATTGTATGTGAGAGTGGAATATTCACTAGGTTGCAGAAAGGTTGCGACATGTTGCTGGTCACTTAGCGGAGTGTTATTTGTGCATAGTTTTCTCCAAACATATATTCAAATATCTGGTTTTTAAAGCGTATTTTCATCTCCTGAAGCAAATTGTCTCTCACAATAAAAAAATTTCGGCCTTAAGGCAATTTTTCGCACTTAGGCACTTAGAAAATTTTGAAGCATACGAGAAGGGGAGCAGAGTCCACAGAAACGCTGCATATGAGAGTTGCATAAATGTTGCAAGTGCGTTGCAGGAGTTGCATAAGTGTTGCAAATATGTCTCACCAGAGGTTGTGAATACGTTGCCATTGCGTTGCAAAAACGTGGTTGAGAGGACTTTTGACTTGTTTTGCGACATTCCGATTACGTTGCAGCAACTACATGTTTGTTGCAGCGCAATATTTTTGCTACGTTTTCACAACACTTTTTGTTTACAGGGGAATATCTAAGAAAAATTCATTTTGCATCTCCTCATTTTGATCTTGATATCTTCTTTCAACCATTTCAACCATGGAACATGAAATATTTAATTCGTACGTTGAGCTTTCTGATCATAAGATTTCTGACTTTTATATCTCATTTAGCATTTTGAAATGGAGGCTAGTTCGGTGTTCTTCAAACAGAAAATGTAAATATATTTCGTGTTCCCGTGATTAATGTGTAACAAGTTGTTAGAAACTGAGTCTAATCCCTGATTAGAGAACCTCTAAACCCAATTCAAGACTATCATTATTTTTTCCGCCTCGACTTTAAGTTGATATAAATTAATGCTATTATTTGTAAGCCGATATTTTGGTATTTAATTCTGGCATTCTGTGGACCGTAATGCAAAAACGTTCACCGGACTAATACAAAAATTTTTCATGAAATTTTCTTTTGTATTTGTGTAAAAATATATTTGGTATGTGTGAAAATATTATGGACAAATTTAATCTTGCCCAAAAAATTTCCAACTTCTTCATTTTGGCAATCTAGCCTCTACAGAAGTACAGAAGATCCCACATTCCGGTGGCGATGTCATCTTAGATCCAATGGGTTTTAGTGTATTTCCAATAATAATAGATTGCCTTTTATAAAATAAAAACCCTTTTGCACCATTATTTCCCTTGCAAAATAAATCTTTTGGGCAATTTTCGACTCGGTGTGAATTTAGCAATTTACCTTTACTTCAATTATTCTATCACATATAGATCTTTCTCTTCTTCCTATTATCAATGCACGATAACGGCGTGAAGTTTTGTTCACACAATGAAGATAATTCAGCCAATTCTAGCTTTTTCAGGAGCTCTGTTTCGTAGAAGATTTAGGTAACCGTATCGAATGTATCGGATTGGTTTTCTTCCTCAAAGGCTATTTTGATTTTGCGTATTTATACATTTCTTTCTCCGTAGTTGCATAGACTACTTGCCTTACATTAAAGGGCTTATAATGTGGCAGTGCAATTTTCCAATGCGCCTTCTCCTCCGCCCTCATTGTGCTACTTATCTCTCTCATGCGAATTTACATTTTTCTTCCTCTTAACTTAATCATTATACGACTCTGTTCGTTTCTGATCACCAATCGTTTTATTTTCCTCCTTCTCTTGTGCGGCATTAGATTCGTGATGCATCGATAAACATTTCTAATGCCTCTCCATTATTCTTTCACGTCCTTTGCATTATTTTGATGGGGGATTTTTTCATGAGTTCGTATGTGAGCTGGTCACTCAAATTATGCTCTGTCCATTTGCTCATCCCATGCAGGCGGAGCAGAAAAGCACATAATTAAGCCATTTTAATTGGCATTCATAAATCTTTCCTTGGCTAATGGAAGTGATGAAATACCAGATGTACCACTGGAAAAGGAGTTCGTAAAGGGAGTAACCGCAGCAAAGTGCGTATTTAGAATATTGGGTTTAGGATATTGGGTAAGAGTGAAAGTGGTAACAAAGAGATCAGCAACAGAATTAGAAAGGGAAGTATTATCATAAAATCTGTAAATTATATTTTACGGGGCCTAAATATTGGCCGAAAAACGAAGATGTAAGATTATGTAGAACAACGGTGGGAAGTGTGATGACATAAGGTGCAGAGGTGTGGGGCATTTAGGAAAAAACAGATATAGGTTATTGATGACTGAGAGAGATTACTGAGAAGGAGTTGCAAAAAGAGTTGACTTGATGAGGTTAGAAATAATGCAATAATGAAGATGATGGATTTGGAAAAATATGTAGTCGACAAGGTAGAGAGAAAGCAATTACTATGGTTTGGCTATGTTAATGGGATGAGTGACACCAGATAGCACAAGCAAATATTGGATTGGAGACTCCAGATAAAATTGAAGAGAGGAGGACCAAGAGTGAATTGGAGAACAGAGGGAATACAGAGAGCGATGGAAACAAGACGAATGAAATAAGAGGAGCGTAATGACAGAGAGAAATCGAATATGAGAGCAGGAATACACCGACAGTCGTAAACAACCTGATGTACCTATATAAATAAAATTTCCCGATATATTCATTATCAAGTACATTAAATGCTATTTTAGTGATATAACTAGAATAACGGATTAGTGTTACGGTGTGATGAATGGAGAAACTCGACAGAAGTTTGACTAATGATCTTAGTACTGAATTGATGCATGCTAAATGGTAAGCGGTTTACGTTGCGCATCAAGTTTTAAGTAATTGATGTTAATCTTCTCTAGCGATACGTTTAATAGCAGCTACAAGCCATTTAAAAAACAGATGCGCACCAAATCATCTGCGGACACGATGTATCAGGATAATGAAATGTTAAGCATAGAAATTTGTTACTGTGATGGAGGGTTTCCTTTGCCCTCATATGCAAGTCATTGTGAATGAATGGATCATCATCGGATAATAGGTGGTTTGTTTTCATACAGAGAACAAATAGTAATAGAACACCTTGAGTTTACAATATAATCATAATTACTCACCACTAGTCTTGTGCTCATCAGTAGTGCTAAAAAATCATCGGTATGATGCCGCAAAAACTCTATAAATGTCGTGGAAAAAGGCCAAATTTTCATTTTATTATGTTTTTCCTGCTAATAGTTTTCTATATTATCCTGAAAAGTATCGTAACATCAGCAGGAATAGTAGGTGAAAAACGATGTAATGATTTGACATTAGTTTACCTTACGCCTAATGTAAGCCTAATTGCTGTCATGTATCGGAAAAACGGCAAATGTTTATCATTATTTTCATCAAGTGAAACGAAGAATATAAATAATAAGATTTATGACATTTTTTTAAATCGGATTTTGAAAAAAAGTTCTACTGCGACAAAAAAGTATTCATAGTTCTGGGTGCGAATCGCGGTCAAGGTAAATGATTTCTATTCAGTGGATATTTCGCACTTGCATTGTGAAGGGGAAGGTATCATATTTATTTATTTTTAAGTGCAGAAATGTTAATGTATACAGATCAATCACATTATATTTAACCTTCATCGTGTGGAATGTAGAATAAGAATGAGAAGTTTTATGAAATCTTCAGGTATAGGATATTTATAGAAGCATTTTCAGTAATAAAGCCTTTCTGCTGTTGACTTAATCATGAGTCAATTAGAAAGGATTCGATTAAGGCATGAGGATTGCAGTTTTGGTCATGATGGCTCGCCGATTTTCTTTCCCACACACAAATCCCCCGTGACCATGTCCCCAAAAACTGGCCCTCATCATGCACTATCGATTTTTTCCTTTCGATCCGATCCTCATATGGTTTGTGCCCAAACAGGGATGAGGTTCCGCTTCCCCCACACTCTTGGGGGATGGATCCAGTGGATTTACAGCCGCCTCGCTTCGTGAGCGAAAAGGACTACGATGAAGGAGGACCCAGGGGCGAAGGCGCCCAAACTGGTGTTTGGACACTGATATGGTGAGTTGAAAGTTATTTTATTTTTATCTTTTGTGCGAGCAACGCCTTCTTTTTTAATTTCCGCTATTTTTGCGGTTTCGAAGTGAGGGCGTTAACTTATCATGACTCAGAAGGACCAATAGACTCCCTCCGAATTTTCTTTTCATCCCAACCCGTTGGCGACTGACCAAGAAGAAGGTTCTGTAGACGTCGTAATCTTCTTAATACTGAGAAAACAAAGGGTAGTCTAAAACTCGTGCGGAAGCATGTGAATTTGGTAGAGCGAATAGATTTATCCTGCTCCTACCTTTATGAATAACTTACGTAATACTTAAGTATCATTACTGAAGCGTGTTATCGCC
Organism: Ischnura elegans; assembly: GCF_921293095.1. NCBI lineage: Eukaryota > Metazoa > Arthropoda > Insecta > Odonata > Coenagrionidae > Ischnura > Ischnura elegans. Next base: position 115,576,538 of record NC_060251.1, on the reverse strand, counting down.
TGGTAAGCCTTAATCTGACGCTATGAGAGAATGCTACAAAATGTTTGATTATAATATAAATATTAATTGACGGTGGCCAAAATGTTTTTACTTATTACAGAAATAGCGAATGAATTTTACATAAGAGTAGAATAAATATTTAATTTCTGATGTCTTAGTTTGATCGTCAATGCTTTCAACAATCTCCATAAACTGTAATAAAGTATATAGCTATCTTTATTCTAATAGGGAGTTTAAAGCATAAGAAATAATGATCACCGTTTTATAAACGTATCGTGGCTAAACATAACAAATTGCGTAGCAATAATCTGTTAACCTTTTTACTGTGAATCAAATTAGAAACTATCCCAACTTAGTTTTTATACTTCTCATCTGTTAATTACACGCGCCACTATAATATCAGGTTTAATGTTTGTATGAATTTCAATTTTTGGCAATAAAAACCGTGTAAAATATAAAAGCAATTTAAATACAATTAATTCTAAGAATGAATTTATGATTATCTTTCCTTGAAGATAACACAAACATGGCATTTTATGGCCGTAGTGATGAATGCGTTCTATGTGATCTACGATTACCACCTCGCTCGTCATTAATAATACTTAAAGCGAAATCCTTTTCAATCGCAAATTCGAGCATCGGCCATTTCACTTACAGACCCAATGCGAGTATTGCCAAGTTCATCCTAGAAAGTAAACGGCGATCAAAAGACGTAAAACAAATTCTGTAGAAAAATCGCCTTGAGGTGCAGTGATGGAAGACCGACTTCGTAAGCGATGAGCGCGTTTAACGGCGAGCTTTTAAACTGCGAATGTCCCATCGTCCCACACTTGTTTGAGCGCATTCTCAGGGTGGGCAGGGACATCAATAATGTCTTCTTCGTCTTCAAGGGACGTATTTGAGAAGCAGGCGATAAAGAATGTTATTGCTCTAAACGAATCGCTTAAGGTCAGTCTCGCTAGTTTTTATTGAGATCCTGGGAAGAGGGTATCCGCGAGAAAATAGCTGTGGGTTCCTCTCATCCCTCACGTTTGAATTACGCCGCTAACATTTTCGTTTTTTTTTCTTATTTGCTCACCCATCCGTCATTTTATTCTTCGTCTCTGCGTGATGACCCAGCCCTCTCTCTTCATATAAGGTCACCCCCGGAGATTTTTAAAAAGAAACACCCTGGTAATTGGAATGAGCAGTGCTTAACCCACGCGACGCGAATGCTTTATCAAGATCATCATAATATTCTCCTAAAAGCAGGGCCTCTCGTTGCGGGATGAATCACGATTCCGGGCGATCGGGAAATGGTGCTTCGGTTATGCCTTTCGCGAAAACACCATCCGTTAATTACGGGGCGCCTGTTTCCCCTCTAGAAACTGTGGAGGTGTGCATGCATACTGCTTATTACGTCATTCCCTTTATGCCGGGGTCGATACATAGCGATGGTAAGCAGGCATTTAAGGAAGAGGTAGTAGTGGCGGTGTGAATATTTTGATTTTATGGCATCCTAGATATCGTATACGCCGATGGTATCAAAGTGTTTATATTTCGCTTCAAAGTGATGTATTTTTACTCCTATTATTCTCACCTCAGTATTCCATTAGTTTTCAAACTTAGAGAGAATAAATATACCTGGGAAGTCTAATAATGTGCGACGGAACGAGGAAAGAGAAATACGCAGAAGAATTATACAGGCGAGGAGTGAAAGAAAAAAAAATTTACTTGTAAAGCATAGGCCTTAACGTAAGGAAAAGACTGTTGAAGTAGTATGCTTGGAGGGTGGCTATATATGGAAGTGAAACATGGGAAATTGGAAAGGTGGAAGAGAAACATTTGATGGCTTTTGAGACTTGGTACTGGAGGAGAATGCTTATGGTCAGATGGGTAGATCATGTAACTGTAAATGAGAAAGTGCTCAGAAGAGCTGGAAAAAGGAGCTTCATGAATAGCCTTTGAAAAAGAAGAGCAAATGTGAAAAGACATATTCTCAGGCGTAATTTATAGTCTACTAGCAGGATTCATTGAAGGGACGATGGAAGGATGGAACACAATCGGAAGACAACCAAAGGAAGGAAATTCTTTCGTGCAAACTCTGTCTAGGATGTTGGCGGAAAATCCAATAAATACTTAACTTCCTCATTTTATCATATTTTTTAAAGCTAGAAATACCCCTTTTTTAAGCTGTATAGTGAATTTAGAAAATTCTCTACGCTCACTGCTACTCTTTGTTAACACGATCCTAAAATTGTGACTACTGCTTCCATTGAAGAGTGCTTTAAAAATGTATGCTATCATTTTCACGGTGAAGGTTGTGTATGTGTTTCAGCATTATTTTTGCAGGACTCAAATGCCAAATTTGATTGTTGGAAATTTAAAATCAGTTTACCAGTGTTTGAATATATCATCAGTCTCTATTTTTGCTCCAATTCTATACACAGAAAGGAAATTAAAATTGTTGAGCTAGGATAAAACCATAGGTACATTGATTTTGGCTTCATGATAGCAACATTAATAATAATAATAATGATACTAATAATAATTTATTCTTTAAAAATGGATTAATTCAATATAAATAAACGTATTTGGAGGCTAAATTAGGTGCCCTACTGTACACAAGACCTGTTTTTAGGATACATTCAGGTTTTTTACAAACGTTATGCATGTAAAAAAGCTCCAACTGTAATGCATTCACCTCCCGCAAGAACGGTGTGTCAAAAGGCGAAGACGATAGCGGTCAACCCTCGCCTTTCTCTTTCACTGCACATTCCATTTTTCTATCCATCTAGCTTGCTGTTCCTTTTATCTATCCGCTTCAATCTATGGCCTGAATCACACAATGACTCTTTCCGCCCCTCATAGTGAAATCTCCAGCGATGAATTTTCAGGGACCAAAAAAGTGAATGCGTTATTTTCTGAGTCGCATGGTCATTCCCACTGTCCCTTTTGCCATCACTTTTTCCGTCTCTTTCCGTATTTTCTACTTTGTTTACTTTAAAACACGAACAAGGAGTAACAATTGCTGTTAACCGTGCGTTCTGATTGGCTGAAAGACGGTGAATCGGCGTGCATAGAAATTTTCTTCCGATTATTTCCCGAGACCCGAATCCCTTTCATTTTCTCCCGGTGGAGATTTTTATAGTTTTTGGAAATAGGTACATCGTTTAGAGGACCCTAATAAATGTATCTAATTGAAATAACTTATTCAAATTCTTAAAATTTACTTTGTACCAACGATAGTTTCAGCGTCAGGAATAAGGGACTTGACGAGTGATGGTAAAAGTGATTGGATTTCCATCGCAGAAAATGATCGCTTGAAACGGTCATTATTTCGCCATCATTGGTGCAATCGCTGACGCTATAGCTCGGAATGAACGGGGAACAATGTTCGTGCTATTCAGGCCTTATCGTTGAATCTCTGAGTACGTTTGTCATTCTCACTTTCAACGCTTGTTTTTTATATGAATTTCCTACGAGGCATCCAGGGGAAGGAGCACGACGGCCCAATAGGCTAGGCCATTAATCTAAATGATCCAGGATGAAGCTTTCACACGTCTCCAAATGGAAATCATCCAATCGTCAGGTGATGCAGGTAATTGAATTGCCCCCCTTACTATCAAACGATCTGATCGTTGGATCATTCTTCCTCAAAGAATGATCTTCCAAGGTCGTTAGAATATTGATGGCTTTGCCGGGTTTCGCTTATAGTAGGGCCCCCTTCGCTTCTATAGCGCTTAGGTGTTTTTCCCCGTCCCGTTCCTTCCGCTCCTATCCTATCCCAGAGGCGTCGGCGGGCTCCTATCGCGGCGGCGCCTTCCTTTTCCATTCCTCTCCAGCCACTCCCCGGGTGATCGGGCGTATAAGCCACGGGCTTGGTTCCCGGCCCCGGTGTGTTGTATCCTCGAAGGGCTCCCCTGAGCCTTCATCCGCTGCCCCCCTGAATTTCCACTCTGCCCCACTGAAGATCCACTCTGAATTTCACGCGCCTGTGGTCAAGTCTGGGGTGAACGTTACTGTCACCTATCCTCACCAAACTTCTGGTTGGATCATAAGAGTGAATCAATCATTCTCACTTATGGTGCTTGAGTCGTCGTATGCGAATCGTCGACGAACCAACTCTCTTTCTAATCTGTACCCTTTCTCACCAATATTTTATTTTCTTTCGACGCAGGTTTTCATTATTTTTGGAAAATGTTACATCGTTTTGAGGACATATCGTAAATGTAATTTGTAGAAATTGCTTATTACAATTATTAAAATTGACAGGGATATTGAAGGTTTGGTGGACGATTTTTTTGGTGGCGTCTAGCTGACCCGGCGAACTTCGCACCGCCTATTAATCACTGAACAGTTTACTTACACCATTTATTAATCAAGAGCGGACTGTGCTGATTGTAATAATATTTAGATTACATTAATAATATTAAAAAAGTTAAAAGAAACAAAATAAGCATAACAGTGGCTCGTTAGAAAAATATTTTCTTTATTCAAACTACACCGGGGAAGTAGACCAAGGCATGTACATGCGGATGCTTTTCAATGAATTTTCTAATTTTTTGTTTTAACTTAGGAAATTTAAGACGCTGTGGTCTTACAAAGCAATTATTAATGTCAAACCCGTTCTTGGAGCAAGTTTACGCCACGCTAGACCGATACCTGACTGACGCTCAAAATCTCGTGAAAATAGCCACTAGAGAGCAGCATTAATATGTCATATACTCGTGCCGCGCTAGTTATAACTCGGTTCTGGGAAGTGCACTACGGAAACGTACCGCGGCACCTACACATTCGGGTTTGATTTCTTGAGTCAAGTACATTCTGATGTAAGACAGTTTTTGTTTTTTTATCGGGCGCAAGATAAAGCGGATGAATCGAAGTAAATATAGCGAAGCGAAGAAAGAGATTAAGCGGATGGTTTACCTGCTCGTGAACGTACTACGTATAAAATCTTGGGTTTTTCATGAGCATATGAGCACAAACACTGAAAGATTGACCTTGTGATTTGTTAATCATTATCACGAATGCAACATGAAATGGAATTTGTTTAAGCTCAAAAGGGTATATAATTTGGGACTATGGAATCTTCGGAATTAAAGGGGTATCGTGGAAATGGCGTGTCCTGATTGGCGATTACTGTGACGTTATTTCTCTTGCATCGTCCACTTTGAGAGACTTAGAATAAATCTATTGGAGCCATTGCATATAATGAGAGAAATTACTTTATAGCCAAAGATGACGTGTCTCGCAAGCAGGTGGTTTTCTTTTATTAAGTTAAATTGTTTATTTGTTGACGCTTTTCTGTGTATTAATTACCCCTACATCAATATTTGATATCTATTAGCATTGTTTATGAAGCAAAGAGTGGTGATTCATTCTGTCGAATGTCTTGACGATATCAAAAATTATAAATTGCATTGGGAAAGTATTGAAGCGTTCACATAATTTATAAAGCGTGTTTTTATGCCCTAGGGAATCGTTTGGGTGGAGGTAAAGCGAGATTACTTCATGAATCTTTCAGTTGTAACATTTTTTTGGCGAAAGCATTAAAGTGGACAGTTTTGTGTCGTTTCAAAGGTAAAAAAAACTCAATTACTCCGGCAAAAAGATGTCGTGACCATAAGCATTGTTTTCCTCCAAGTTTCAGAGAGAATATCGAGTTGCGCTTTGTTTACACGACTCCATAGCCTTGTAAGATGACTGTCATGGTAACGACCTCGTCAGCCGTAAGGTTAAAGACAAGTCATGTTCATTTCTGAAGCAAAGACAATCGTATCCGTTGCTACACCTTATCTCACACAGCAATCCTCTCCAAGTTCTGTTTTTTACCAACCTACGTGTCTCGCCATATCCAGTGTTTTAGTACCAGGCGTATCTTACCTCCGGCGCATCGTTTGTCCGTCATTTTATTTCCCTCTCCTAATATGCATCCGATTACGCCCTGTTGATTATGTCAAGAGTATTCACTCGCCAACCCTCTTGCTGTGAAAATGAGTGCATTGGAGTTGGAGGAGGACAGTCGTGGGCGCCTCTTAGATTCTATCATATTTAAACCAATGGCTCTCTTGGATTTGAGGGCGTGGTTTGCCAAATAGGGATCCATAACCCTCCCTTTAGTTTTCCATTTCAGGGCCCAGGAAAAATTATGGCGCATCACTTTAATTCTGACGTAATAGGCTACTAAATGAGGACAATACTGTCCTCTCCAAAAATGGCAGTAGGAGGTAATGCCTTTTTCATGCCTTATAGAGGCCTCATCATTCAACTTTCACAGTAAATAAATTTACGGTACAATATCTGTTCTCATTGCGTGAATTGTTGATCTTGATTAGGAAAATACAAGCTATACAGCTACAGAATCCCTTGCAGACAGAGGATGGAACAATAAATGTGATATATCCGTAGAAATAAAAGTGGAGAGTGATAAGTCAAATAGTATTGCTCAGACGAATAGAATCATTGCATCTTAATTATATTTCAGAATGCTAGTTTTCCTAGGCTAGAATGACGAATCACGGTCTGTATGAATCAATTTTTTGTTCACTCTTTCTTGTGTTAAAATAATATATTTATATAAACTGCCAGCCGGAGAGGAAGAATAATTTAGACGTTTTTCTTTGAGTAAATGTTAAGTATTTTTTTAGTGCTTGTCATTTACTTTTATGACCACTTGCAAATCAGCCTGAAGAATTATTCGGTGGACTATTGGCACTTATCTTCTACAAAACTATTAGAAATTGTGGTGTTATGAATGTATAGAATGTTAAAATGCTTACAGAGGAATGGTTGTGAAATTCAAGTCTTTTATAAACTAGTAGATCCGGAGAAAGAGAAAGTAAAGACGAGTTTTCATGCACATTATGCCTTCTCCAGCTTCCCCCGCTCTTATATTTTGATTGCTACGTCTTATTCACACTGATAGTCGTCGGATATTTTACATTTTTCAACTGTGTGCAATTAATGTATTCTAGAGAGGAATAATTATGAAAATTAGCTCATTAATGCGAGTTTAGTATTTTATTAAGATATGATGGAGGAAAGATGCTGAAATCTATGATTTTATTATGCGTCCATAGTGATATATCCTTTTAGCAATAAAAATAACAAAATTTTATTATGTTAAGCCACAAGGTCCTAAAGGCTTTAAAGAAGTCATCGTTCAGCTTGCTTACACAATTAGAAAACGTTAAGAAATAATATATACCACAGAACTACAACTTAAATAATAAATTTAGAAGGAAATAAACAGTACCTTCCTCATAGCAAAAAATTCCACGCAATAAAAAACGAAACAGGAAAACTTGATCTGGAGCAGAATGGAATTTGAAAAAAATAGGAAAGATCGCAAAGTAAAGAAGAAAAAGTGACTGAATAGGGAAAGATAGTAGTGTACACTTGAGAAACACCAGGCCTGTTTACCATTTTCAGGAATTCTACATTCATACTCATTGAGAAGGAATAAACAGATCGTCCATAATATTAATAGCACAGAAGGAAAAAATATAAATTTAGAATACCTTCATCTCATGGTATGTGCTTAAGAAGAATCTTCATTTTTCAAAATCTAAGTAGTTGAATAATTTTCTCATGTAACTGGTGACGGATTGATATAGTAAAATATCTTCCGGGAGTGCATTAAAATACCTTTTTATTGTAGCAATGTAAGATTCATTACACAATTCAGTTTTGTGCCGAAGGACCAATATGCAAATATGCCTATTAGCGATATGTTATTGTAGGTATTATGTTCATCATCAGTGGTTGGGCGCCAGGACGCCGACTTACAAAAAATATTGGGGGGGCCCAAATCGGGAATCTTGTCAGCATTTTGAGATTGAAGGTGAAAGTGTTCCGTTCTTGCCTTGTTTGTGTGCTGGTGGTAGTCAGGATACTGCGGACATTGATTGACCCCAATAAGTCTCTTCCATGATAAGTGGTGTGGTTGAGTGTCCTCTCTGTTGAAATAGGTGGCTCATTTTATGAATTTCTATACCTCCCTGATCTGTCAAGGGAAGTACCAGCTCTCTTTCACTAAAAAGCTTTGTCTTGTCAAAATTCAATAATGCCCAGTTCTGACCTTTGGTGTTTGGCAGTTGTGGAGAGGTGGACAGGGATGCCGACTTACAAAAAATATTGGGGGGTCCAAACCGGGGATCTTGTACCGGGAAATTTTATAAGTTGTGAGTTTTAAGTTTTTTTTAAGCATTTTAGAAGAGTCATATGATCAACATTAAAACCCTGTTAACTCGAATATCGAGATCTGGACACTCCGGGGAAAATCGACAAGCCTGGCACATTTTTTACTCACCCCCATTACGAATTTTTGAGTGGGCTCGGGCCCCCTCAGGCCCCATGGAGTCGGCGCCACTGTTGGGCGAAGCTCTCTACTAAATTCTCACATAAACTTGCTACACTTGTTGACAACTGTGATTGCTTAACTGTGCAGGTTTTTTTTCTGTCCCAACGGGGCTTCGTCACTTCCACTTAAGTAGTGATTCTTCGCCCTCTCGCCTCTAGTAGGAGTGGGCTAGCATGAGGGGTCCGTCATTGCCATAAGCCGCCCACTCGCCCCACACAGGATCATCAAGTTCATTGCCTGCGTCCACCGTCTGCTATTTTTTTCTCCCACGCCCGAATATATATCGGAGCGTGTCCCACGTGCGGAGACGCCGCCGCCGCCGCCTCGCCGGACTCTGTCCATATCAACCGGACATCGGCCGCAAGAATTCTCCCTCGGCTCACTTTTACCGCTTTTTCTCCCTGCAAGCGTCTCCCTGACGTCGGATTACATCGGTCGCGGCGAAAATGTCTCGTACCCTCGAGCTCATGTTACCGGAATTGGTTGAACGTATGTGCTAGGCATGGAATCGGGGTATTCTGGTTCAATTTCAGATCGAGGCAAGAAAAAAATTGCATAAATATACACTCATGAAAATATGGGGAATAGTTAGCAAATGCAGTTAAAGGCCGTATTCTCCATGACGAGTAAACATATTTTGTAGTTCTGGGATGAAACATATGTAAAATGTTTAGTGCTCTATAGTGGCATAGTACCTATAGTAAATGTACATATAACCCTTGAAGCCTCTTCAAATCTTTTGAATTGCAGTTTGTCCTTAAACAATTTAGATATTTCAAATGATCGTTACTCAGCCCAAAATCCTTATTCTTAAGTACATCTCCCGGCTACACCCATTCTGTAAACCCAGTCTGAGATTCGCATTGGAGGAAGATGGTTCGGTGGTGTAACTGGTAGTGCGCCCGCCTTGCCATCGGGTACATCCAGATTTGATTAGCAAAATGATTTTTCATTGAGAATTTCACGTCTGGTATATAAGGAATAAAATATATTTCCATTTTAGTTCAAGTAAATCGCGAATTCAATTTCGCAACATCTAATCAAGGCTATATAAACGTTTTATTTCAAAGAACCATATGTTGAATACCAATTAAGATATCCAAGGGCCGAAAATTTGCGTTACGTAAGGCGTTTTTAGGGCAAGGGTTTTTTATTTTTGTATGTGCCTACTAATAAAACAGGGATAAACAGGGGCAGGGATAAGCAGGATTTTTTATTTTTGTATGTTCCTACTAATAAAAAAATGGCTCGAAAAAAAAGGGGTTGTGCTCTTCCTCTGGGAAAAAGGAAAGGGTGAACGCTTATAGGACGATTTATAGATGAATTAGCGATTGATCATTTACACAGAGCACTTACAATTAGCGTGAACCTGTTCTAATTTGGTTGATGCATTCCTACATGTTCTGTTCCGGTCCAAAAAAACCGTTCATGTAATCATGCACTTTGATTTTCCTAATAATTAAACTGGCATAAGAGTTTCATACGCCCTTACCTGTGACCAGATCTCAAGCAAAGGCAATCAGACAAAATACCCTCTATTTTTCCTTCTTTTTGGAAAATTTCCGGCTGTTTGACATTAAGTATTTAACGAAATTATCATCTTTACTCGAAATAAAAATATGATTGATATGTGTTCAGGGGAAGGTTATGTGTATTAAGAGTGAGGCAGGCAGGGTTATTTATTATGTTGGCCTCTCAGATATGGAACTGAAATATCTTCAAATTTATAGACTCAGTACACATATGTAAATGGCGGCGTTCATTGGAAAAATTGGCGCATTATCTGGTGAAATTATCGTTGCGTTTGGTCGATTTTAGAATTAATTAACGGGAAACTTTTGAACACGCCATGTCGTTTTAAATTTTTTTCCACGCGCTTTGCAACCCTGTTTTGTTTATTCTCATCGTGAATAGTAGAAGAAGGCACCTTAAATTAAAAATAACGTGACTATGATGTGGAATTGAGAAGTAATCTAATGGATGAAATCGATGCCGGTAAGGAAGAGCTCAACTCAATTTCAATACGCAGTGGTTAACTGTTTTAGTTCTACAGGAGAATGATAGATAGGCGTCCAGTCGACGCTAATATTTCCTTTTTAACACCCCGAAGCTGTGAAGCTTATTCTAACGTCAATCCTTTGTTTAATTTATTGCATTTTTTTCTATTGAGCGACCTTTCGTCGACCCGGTCATTGAGCAGCCAAACTGACTCGCGGGGCGTGAAAAGCTTGGAGAATGGAGCGCAGGAGGGATGCCAAGCGAAGTGATTGACGACACGAGGTGAAAAATTGACGATCGCAATGCGGCACGGGAGTCGAATGGACGGGATGAATGGTGGAGTGACGCTATCGCCGAGGACACATCTTCATCAGGAGCGGTGGGAACAATGCTGCTTTGTGCAGTGGCGTGCTTGCGAGGGTGGACAAGGCCAACTTGGGGCGCCCCCCTGGCCACCCCCTCCCCAATGGAACGGGGGAGGGATGGGCGTTCAATGCATAACACGAGACGACCATTCCATAACGATCCACCCACTAATGTATATGGCGCGGTCGAAGAAGAAAAATAATGCGCAGGGCTCCTCGCGTCCATTCTCCCTGTTGGACTGTTGTTGCACGGTCGTCGAAGTGCGGTCTTGACGCGGAGCACTCAGACGGTGGCGCCGTCGTGGCCGCATTATAACTGTCGCGGTGACTAGGCCACTTCGCAAGGCGTTGCTCCGATGAACTTAAGTATACCACCGTCACGACTCGACGGCGAAACGCTCCAGAATACGATATTCTCGTCTCGGATTTCATGTACAATAGTGCATGGAACGGACGGTCCATTTTACGATTGAGAAACAGCATAGATCAACCCTATGCAGTGGCGCAGCGACGGGGGGGTTTTGGGGGATAAACCCCCCCCCCCACCCCAGAGCTGAGAGGAATTTTTAAGTTTAATCCATTTTACTTGATTGGATTGATGTTACTAGTAGAAGAGTGTAAGGAGCAGTAAAATATCCCTCAGAAAGCCGTAAAACTCACCATTTTGAACCATTTATCTTAAAATTCCGTAATTTATTAATCTCACACCTACCACTTATCCTGGTGGGTATTCCATACCCCCAAACACCCCGGTATTAGTTGCACCTAAACCCCCCCAGCCTAATTCCTAGCTGCGCCCCTGACCCTATGATACACCTAGCCCTTACTGTAACAAAAGTAACACGACAGTAAAAAAACAAGCTTTATCATCATCACCTTTTCATCATCTATCTAGGTCTATAATTTTATGCGCATCAAATATCTCAATGAAACGGGTAACAAATATGTACCTTATGAGCAGCTACTATCGGAAGAGCATATGATCAGTGTGAAAAATAGAATTCATCCAACTATAGGTGCACTTGACATACTGCAACCGATAATGCCAGAAGTACTTAATAATGCCTAATATGGGTTGATTAATTATCAGTTAAATTATCTTAACTCTGTATGAATAAACAGCGATTCAACAGATTTGAAAAGTTCTCAAGTGCTCCAAAATTGAACCCTAAAAATTTTACATGGGTTTCATCCCAGAACTCGTGCACAATTAATGTTTGGCCCTTTTCCCGCAAATATTAATACAAATATTTTCAAATTATCGTGCCGTAAAAACTGCTATCCACTCCACTCATTTATTTTCTGTAATCATCTACATCCAATTAATTTCGGGGGGCAAAATCGATTGATGGAACTTTTATCCTGCCGCATTGATCTCCGCTATGCAGCCACCAATTTACGATCCGAATAGTGTGAGAGTGCGTTTTGTGCAGCTAAAAACCTCTCTGGAACGCTCTCGCATCCCATGATTCACGTCTTGTTTCCTATGCAATCGTATCTGCCCATTATTTATCCTGCCATGCCTTTTTAGGATAGATTACATGAATCCAATTTGGCAGCCGCCATTAATTTGCGGTGTATTTTCTCATAGTTTTACTTCCGTTCAATAAAAATCACCCTCTGCTTTTGATCGCGTTTGTATCTGCCCTTCGCCCTGCCCTGCGAGACAACGCGAGCACCTTTTCATCATCTATCCGCCCACATCGTTCCCTTCCTCCCAGAACGTGGGCCCAGAAGAGGTGACCGCCAGTCAATCGCCTTTGTCCTCCCCTCGGCGTGCACTTTGGCAGTGCTGCCACGGTCGGCGGAGGCGGAAGTTTAAATTGATCATCTCCTTTCATAGAGGCCGTCGCATCTCGGCTTCTGAATGACTCAAGCTCCCTCCCTCTTCACCCTCATGATAAACGGGGTCATTTCAATCTCCTTTGGTTTCATCGGCGCTTAATCGAAAGCGTAAAAATAGGTTCGTCAGCCAATTTTATTTTCTCGACGATTGTTTTGTACAATTAAAAAAACCGCATTTTCGGTCATTTTAATTCGTCTCCTACTTATCCAGCTCGCTCAATCACACAGTGATTCCATCTGACAGTTTTTTTATATAGAAGTGGGTAAAGCTCACCCCAGACTCAGTCATAGGCGTGTGAATATTACGAAGGAGGCAGGGGCACAGCTAGGAATCAGGGCTAGAGAGGGTTTAGGGTAACTAATACTTGCGAGTGTGGGGGTATTGCATACCTACCAGGGTAAGCCGGAGTTGCGGGAGCTCTCCTTCAGAAATTTTTTGAGAATAATGGCTTAAAATGGCGAGTTTACGGCTTTCTGTGGGATAGTTGATTAATCCTAACACTATTCTATAAGTAATACTGATCCAAATAAGTAAAATGGATAAAACTTAACTCTTTCTCTGAGCTCTGGGGGGGGTTTTATCCCGCAAAATCCCCTCCTCTCTGCGCCACTGACAGGAGGGTCCAGTTCCTTGCACTGGGCCATCTCACTCATCGACGATTTCGTTCGGGGTGCCATTTACGGCAGCGAGGTCGTCATCTTTTGAAACCCTTGCAGAGACTTATCATCATCAGCAGCATCAAAGATCTAACCAAAAAAGGCCAAGATGACTTACGAGATGCAGGCTGCAGCTTTTGAGGATTCGTGTCGTCTAACTATTCATCTTTCCTATCAACCAATTTAATCTTGCACAATGTTTCAATCCTGCCGCATGAACGGCGGTGGAATTCACATGAATTGCCACGAGAAAAAATTCCTTTCACCGGGAAACGAACCACGGACCTTTGGCTTTCCGCAATATGATAAACTAGGTAACCCGTGTGAAAATTCTGTACTTTCACGCTTTCAGGGAATAAGTATGTTAAGTAAACGGTGTGATTGGGTTTTAAATACAGAAGAAGGTGTATCATTAAGTACATTCTTTACACTTGTTTTTTCGCAAAAATGTACAAAACATAGGAATACAATGATGATTGGTTGCTGGGTTAATAGGGTGGTTTCCTATTATTTTTTAATTGCCTAAATCGAAAGATTATCAATTTTCAATCGCGCGAAAACGCGACGGCTAAGTATGAATGCTGGGAAAATTCCGCGTGACGTCATTCTGGTTCCCACTTTCGCCGTGTGAGGTGACCTTGGGGCGTAGCAGAGTACCCTGCTAGCGGGTAGCCCTTGGCTTAAATAAGGATTATTAATACCTTATGAAACGAAGGAAATTTTCCGACAATAATTAATTTCAATAGGTGATTATTAAGACATGTTTCCCTGAGCTCTGTGCCTCATGCATGCATCGGTAATCTCAGACGATGTATAACCCCTATCCACTCGTATAGAAACTAGATCCCTGTGACGTCACGTGGAGTGGCATCGCATGGGCGCCAATCCGGCCTTTTTCAAATGAGGATAAAATTGACCATTGCCATTCGTCTAAACCGGTATTTCTAAAACCAAATAATTTGTAAATTATGAATACACTAATGGTGGGTAACGAATCGCAATCAATGCAATTAGTTTTCCTTGATGAAGGAAACTACCCTATTGAGGCAAGAGAGTTGGTATCAGTAGGAACAATCTTCAAGTACAATCCGGCTCTCTGAAGCAGTGGTGCAGCGAGGGGGGCTTTTGGAGGATAAACCCCCCCCCCAGAGCTCAGAGAAATTTTAAGTTTAATCCATTTTACTTATTTGGATCAGTATTACTTATAGAATTGTGCTAGGATTTATCAAATATTCCTCAGAAAGCCGTAAAACTCGCCATTTTGAATCATTATTCTTAAAATTTTTCTAAAGGAGGGCCCCCGCAACTCCTGCTTACCCTGGTTGGTATGCAGTACCCCCACACCCGTAAGTATTAGTTGCGCTTAAAATCCCCCCCAGCCTTAATTCCTAGCTGCGCCTCTGCTCTGAAGAATCTGACTCCGTGCTTTTTTATTTGTCATTGCCAAGGCACTTACTTATGAATCCATAATATTCTCTAATTCTTAAAACAATTTCATAATAAACTCTCACTCTTATACATAACAATTTTAAAACATTCACCCATGTACAATCACTATGTGCATTTCGTACTATTTGCAGTTTTTGTTATCAATGACCGTTGAAAATAGTTATTGAATATTTTAACACGATAATTTTTGTATTCGTGATATAATTTATCATTTAATTTCCTTGCACACGATATCTCTTTTAGAGAACGTTAAACATCGATCATACTTTTTATATTTTATTTTTAATAAGTTTGTTTGCCTGTACTGCGTTGTTTTGATTTAACTATGGTATTTACGGGTTTTAAAACATTTTTTGAAGTTTAGAATTGAAAAAATGTTTGGAGTCAATATACCTCGAACAAGTAATCGGCATGGAAAAATCGAAAATTTGAAGTAAAATTAATGGGTAGCAGTGGAATTTGAGGTTGTATCTTTTGTCGAAAGCCGGCGATTCAGCTTTTAAAATGATACCTCACTCATCACTATTGGTGCAGTATAGACTTAATCCGCGAACTGAATAAAATATAAGGAAGGCTGCGCCGTTCGTCAAAAACTGCTACGGCCGTATAGACAGCGTTAAGTAGGAGCTCGGAGCTGCGCGATAGGCTTAGATTGCTTGAACAATTGGGAATGAACATCTTTAAGAGCGAAACGGAGAACATGATATTAGAGACCCACTATATTTCCAGGTCCGATAGAAGCGATAAATTAAGAGAGATTTTTTGCCGAACGGATAGAGATGGGAGTTAATTTTTCCCCGGAACCATGAAGGACTTTAATAAATGCTAACCCTAATTTACTTTGAGCTCTTCCTCTTTATTTGTAAATGTTTGGTGTCCTAACATCCCCTGCCAGATGCCTTTTAGGCGGCTTGCGGGATATGTATGTAGATGTAGATATTAACGGAGCATTTACGGAATGACAGAGAAAGACCTTCCTGTAATAATATATATGATATGAAACATTCCTAATTAATGGCATGCGCGGCATTTGAGCAGGTTGCGCATGGATTACCCAATCCTTTAAATAGGCATATTACTTGATTCCCAGCATTGGACTGGGAAACGAAGCACGGAGGCTCTCAACTGGTTGTGGCTTCATTGAAGTCCTTTCTCCCTCCCATTATTAATGGGCCCATGGGACTAACAACTTGAACCATGAAACTCGTCACAATAGGGTAGTTTCCTTCATCAAAGAAAACGAAAGGCATTGCTTGCGATTCGTTATCCACCATTAGTGTATCCATAATTTACAAATTATTTGGTTTAAGAAATTCCAGTTTAGACGAATGGCAATGGTCAATTTTAACTGCATTTCAAAAAGACCGGATTAGCGCCCATGCGATTCCACTCCACGTGACGTCACAGGGACCTTGTTTCTGTACTAGTAGATAGGAGTTTCACTTCGTAAGAGATTACCAATGGATGCATGAGGCACAGAGCTCAGGAAAACATTTCTTAATAATCACCTATTAAAACTGCCAAAGGTCGGAAAGTTTCGTGCGTTTGATAAGGTATTAATAATCATTATTTAAGCCAAGTGCTACCTGACAGCAGGGTATTCTGCTACCTGCTAGCATCCTGCATTGTATCGCCCCAAGGTCATCTCACTTGCGGCAGCGGGAGTCAGTACGATGTTACACGGAGTTTTTCCAGCATTCATACTGAAGACATACTTAAGCATTTTCGTGCTCCTGAAATTTTTCACTTTTCATTTAATCGCGAAAAATAGATATCGTCATTTAAAAATCTAAAAGCGTGAAATGCGTCCCCCAGGAGTAATTATCTTTCGATTCAGGCAATAAAAAAATAATACGAAACCAGCCTATTTCTTCCGAATGCAAGTCATGAGAATTTAACCGCCATTCACGAGGCGATATTGAAATTTTACACATATTACTTGATTCTCTTAGTTTGTGAAAAGAGGTTGGTGGGTTATCAACGTCACCCATGCATCCTAACTTGACGGAATAGGGATTCTGGAGTTCATTAACTATAATAAATATGTGGATGCGAGTAAAAATCATGCCAAGTTACTTGGATCATTGAGCCACTTATCCGCGTCAGTTTAATGCAGGGAAATCTCGCCCTTTGGACGAGGAAGTGACATTCCTCCGCGAGTGAGTTATAAACTTGGCAGTGTGTCATGAGCCACGCCCAGCACCTGAATAATACTGCTCCCGTTGAAATGCTTCTGCTCATCTTCTGATGCTTAATTGAGATCCGAATATCCTTGGTATTACGATGAAAATATTATTTCACCTTGGTTTCTTGTTATTTAGGTAAATTTATTAATGCCAAATAAATTATGAAATGATAGTAATAAAAATTTTAGTAAAAGAAAATTACACAGGACTATCATAATTAGGCATAAATTATAGCATTCGCTGCCGCCCGCGAAAAACTAAGCTTAAAGATGAGTATGGATTCGCTTACAACTTTTATAAATGTAAATTATGATCGATGAAAGCACTGAAAATGTACGTTGAGAGCACTCAGCTTAATTTAAAATAGTTAATCGTCAAATTATGTCACGAGCATATTAATGCGGGCATTAGCTTAAATAATTACATGATATACATTACAGTGAAATTCTTTAAGCCCGAATTACACGATCATTTTATCCGTCATTCCCTAGTGATCACTATCGCGATCACTAGAGTCATCACTCGCAAATGATCGTCGCCGGCAATTGTTTTTCGCGATCACTCTAACGATGAGGATTCCCATCACTATTTTTCATCACTCGTCCGGTCGCTTTTTCCGTCGCTAAAACCGTCACTATAACCCCAAATCAGCCAATCGGAACGCATGCCCGTATGGAGCGATTGCATCGCAACGTTTGACAATCGTGGGAACGACATAGCTAAACATAATAAACACGCTATATATTTTCGTGATGCGGGTCCTATTACAACGAGCTGTGATATTGAAAGTGATGCGAAAAGCGACGGCGGGAGTGACCGTGTGATTCAGAAAAATGATCACTAGAGCGATCACTTTTCCCGTCGCGAAAAGCGATCGCTGTAGTGATCATTTTTCGCGACGAAAGAAAATGAACGTGTGATTCAGGCTTTAGTTACAATGCTCTTGCTACGTATTTGCAATTGCGAGGTATCATCGGTGATTAGATTGGAGGTGACTTAATGATAGTAGGGTAAAGTAAGACCTGATGCTTTCCCAGCGAATCATCATTAATGGTCAACAATCCTAGGATTGGTTTGACGCAGCTCTCCACTCAGTTTTCCTGTCAGCTAATCTTTTCTCACCTACGTATTTCTTCTCTTTCGCATCCTTCTTTATTTTTTCCATATCTTTTGTTCGAGGTCTTCCTTTTCCGTTCTTGCCTTCCACTTGTCCCTCGACGATTGTCTTCATCAGGCCATCATGTCTCAAGATGTGGCCTATGAGGTTGTTCCGTCTTCTTGTTAAGGTTTTCATGAAGCTTCTCCTCTCTCCTACTCTTCTTAGGACTTCCTCGTTACTAACTCGGTCGATCCATTTGATCTTCCTCATTCTTCTGTAGCACCACATTTCGAAGGCCTCTATCCTTGCTTTCTCCGCTTCGGTCATTGTCCATTCTTCACTTCCGTAAAGGAGCATACACCAAATGTAGGTTCTTATAAATTGTTTCTTTACTTCCATATTTGAATTTCCCATTGTAAACATCTTTCTTTTGGTGGAATGCTCTCTTCGCCTGGGCTATTCTGCTGATGATTTCTTTCTTGCTTCTCCCGTCACTAGTTATCTTGCTTCCCAAATAACTGAATTCATCCACGTCTATCAGTTTTTGCTTCCCTATTTTATTGTTAGTCTTGACTTCTTCTCTTCTGCTGCATACTAATATCTTGGTTTTCTTCGTGCTTATTTTCAGTTGATATTTACCCATCACCCTACCCATATTAACCATAAATTTTTTCAAATCCTTCTCTGTTTCTCACAGCGAATATATTCGAAGAATGCTGTTCGGGCTTCCAGCCGGGTGGTCTCTCTCCATGCTGCCAACGTTTCGGAACACGAGTCGGATTCCATCCTCAGGGCTAAACAGGGTATTTTACATCTACGTTGTACCATGAAAGTCAGCACCAGCGTATGTTGCCGGGGGTTATCCCACACCAGGCACTGATCGTAATATTAATAAGAAACATGCTCGTTTCTTACTACTATGGTCCCTTATTCTACGCGGAAAAAACGACATCATAAATCTTTCATGGCATTATGCAGTGTAAAATTAAGTGGTGTATTTCCCTAATATTATCCTTGTGATCGTTTCTAAAATAATAATTAGGTTCTCAAAAGATTATGAGCTGAAAGCAAAAATTATTCTACTTGAAATTTTAGCAAAATATTTATTCTAAATTTTCCCTTCGATCGGTTACGCTTTCCCATTTAAAAATCCTAATTAATGAATTCCCTTGTGGCTGCCATGTCGCTCTGTTCAAATTAAGCTGATTAGTTATTTACGATAAGGAATAGCTGAGATATTTACCTTACATGAATGAGAACGATTTTAAGTAATTGATGACGAGTGGAAAATATGAGCCGGTTTTCGACGAGTTATACGTTATTTGCAGTTATTTTTAAACTAGCTGAATTCTTTGCTGCAAGGAATTTAGCCGCGAGCATATAGCTCCGGGTAATTGCTCTATAGTATAGCCAAAAGATTAAATGTGCATGCGTGTATTAAATGAAAAATGATTTTTCTGAGTGTCAATCTCAAACCTTGTAAGTAATTCAATATTTTTGCTTTTTTATTAAATATATTTATAAGTATTTAAAGCTATATTTCGTTTATTTATTTTCCAGTCAAATCTCACCGATGTACGTTTCAAGATAGTAAAATTTGGAAATTTTTTCGTAGGCCCTCAAGTATTACTGAAGCTGAGGTTACGCTCTATGCACGTGGCTTTAATATTTACAGGGCTAATTCCCATTTATGAACAAGTAGAAAAGGTAAAAAATTATGAATATTTTTTTAGGAACCGAATGAGAGAAAATGACAAAAAATGTAGCTCGACATTAGTGAACCATCCATCTCAGGCTGGGTGAGTAGCCATTCCAGGACATCCTTTAAGAATAAGTTGTCACTTGTTAGAGAACATTTTTGATAACGCATGAATAAACCGTCTTTTAAATTTTTATTAAATGGAGCATCACGTAACTGTGACATGATCTTCTAATTTATATTCTCTTTAATGCTTTTTCTCGCGAAATATGTTGGAGAATTTTGCAAAGACATGATTTTATAATTTTTAGCTTTATAAGTTTGTGAATGCCTCAACGGTTGAAATTTAAGAAAAAACTAATAATGGCTCGCAATCATTGTATTGATTTTATATCCGTAATGGTTCTGATTTTTTGATGCTAAGATAGGCGTCAATTTTCTTTTTCCATCCTGCGTTTCTGGAAAACTTCTATCATCAAAGTTGTCTGAAGATTCCACTGTATGCAAATTGCCGTTATCTTATGCTTACTATCCGAAGTGATTAAATATGTTTGCCATGGCTGGAATCAACTATGAGACAATAACTAAGAGAACTGGATGCTTCCGTTCCTCGACATGTGAGCAATAGTAGTGCTAAGGTGTGAATTGCAACAGTCAAAATAAAAGATCTCCTTTGCTGTAACTGTAATTTTATCCGTAAACAAACTGTACAACGTTCGTGGAAGTATTATACGAAAGCTGCTGTCATTCATCGTCATTCCGCGGTAATATTTCGCTCCTCTGCGTCGGAAAATCTCTTCTTCTCTGAAATTTCTTTACTGCTTCATTCTCTCTTCGGCGCGTTCTTTACGATTTGTCTTGCGTTTTTTTCATGTAACTGTTCCCTTCTCCTTTTCTCAATCTGTGCGTTGAACTCCATGAAGAGACCTTTTTCAAAAGTGCGAATACACTTCCTCAATACGAAACGTTGCTATTGCGTGGGTTTTCCCCAGGAAGCTGTGCCTGAATCACTGGTAGTTTTTCCGGCGATATAAAATCTTCGTAAAATCTTCATCCATCTGCTTCAATATTTTACTTTCGCGTGTATGTGATGGAATTAAGCGACTGAGGATGAGGAAGCTCTATGCCAAGTCGGCATTATTGCTCACCTTATATTCCATCTCGTTAACTCTACTTTTCATTAGACTAATAATTCTATCTCTCCATAAAGTGGTAATAAGAAATATTTATGCAAGAAGCAGCCATATGCCTGAGGAAATGGACTTGCATATTGCGTATAATAATCGTCGAGGCTACTGGGTCCGTTTACCTAAAATGTGTCTCACGCTTTTTAAAAGATCCGTTTTGTTCATGAGGCCTAAACTATTTAACTAGCCAGCAAAACTAAAGAGAAGACATTTTGTACAGCTTTTATCGAATTAGCTAAAAATGGTCAATTCTCACATAAAAATTGAATATTTGCTTCTTTAAGGTTTTTTATTTTTTGCCAGTCAAGTTGTATGTTACAGAAAGCTTATTGTTTTTTTCTGTTAAAATATTCTAATATATATACGTGAAATAGCCATACGTCATTTAAGCAGCGCATGTAAAAACCTCTTGGTACCCTAAAAATACTTTTTTGATCATCTGAATCCCAAACATGCTCATAAATATTGAATGTATCCATTTTTTATGAATGAATAAATTCAACGATGTAACAACCTCTATTTTTCTTGTTAGTCAACATAACTAAACGGTCTATTATTGACAATGGTTTCATATTTTTGGATCCACAAATAGATAGAGTTTATATTAACTGTTTTCAAACACATTTTTTGGTAGTTATTTATTATATGGGGTCTTCATATCAGCTAATTTTTGCTGATAAGTCAGTTTTGGCGAATAATTTTGCGAGTTCATTATGTTTATTTACTTACATATTTTGTCTTTGGCTAAAATCCTTCAGCCACAAATGATATAACGGTAACAACTAACAGTAAAAACCAGTAAACTTTCTGTGACATACCTTGACTCTTGCAAGAAAGGAAAAGAAAAAAAATTAACGAAGCATATTTTGAATGTGCAGGACATTAACTAATGTTTAGCTTAGGTACCTAAGAAAAGTTTTACAATAATGTCTCCTCTTTAATTCTTTTGGTTAGTGTATAATCTAATTTAGCTCCCACGGACAAACAGGATCTTTTGAAAAAGCCTGAGGTACACGTGCCCAGTAGCCTCTACGACGATTACACATGATATGTCTGTCAATTTCTTTAGGCACATTTGCCGCTTGCTGCATGAAATAATTTTTGGTATCTTATAGTATATATACCTTTCCCTTGGGCTACAACCTTGTCGCGGTGGAAAGGCTTGCGCGCTCCTATGACCCCTAGAGCTGCACTGGCGGGATTAATTCTAAATTATTCCCGGTAGGGCCACCCATGCCAGATAGGTCGAAGGGTAGGAGCCAGACGAAAGGTAGTCCGCGTGATGGTGTCACGTAAAAAACACTGTTGGAATGGAAGTGGGAAACCCTACCAACTATCTCTTCCCTGAACACATGGAGTACAACCAAATGAGCCTCGGAATCTCATCGCCCGGGACCCGTCCGCAAAGGGCGGGTGTCGGGCACGGCAACGAGGTCGGCAAGGTCCTCGGGGTCGCCAACATGCGAAATCCTTGCAGAGACTTATCATCATCAACATCAGTGGCAGCAGCAATGAAGAAAGAAGAAAAGAAGACCAAGAAGATGGAGAAGAATAAGTCTGCTATAAATGTGGGGACGTGGAATGTGAGGACTATGATGAGGGCGGGAAAGTTAGAAAATATCAAAAGGGAAATGGATAAAGGGAGGATAGATATCTTAGGATTATGCGAGGTGAGGTGGAGGGATGGGGGGATTATTGGAGTGATGGGTATAGGGTTATATATAGTGGAGGGGAAGAAAGCCAGCGAGGGGTAGCTTTAGTATTAAACGGGAAGATGGGTAAGCGTGTGGTAGGTATAGACCAGGTAAGCGATAGGATTCTGGTGGTAGAAATTGAGGCGCGGCCCACCAACCTTGTGGTGGTCCAGGTTTACATGCCCACTAGCAATCATAGGGAGGAAGAAGTAGACGAGGTGTATGAACAGCTCGAGGAAATAATTAGAGACACACTGGGTAAGAAAAATCTGGTAGTGATGGGGGACTGGAACGCCTCAGTCGGGGAAGGGAGGGATGGAAACGAAATAGGAGATTTTGGTCTAGGAATACGGAACGACAGGGGAGAGAAAGCAGCAGAATTTTGTAGGAGAAACAAATTATTCATCACAAACACGTGGTTCAATCATCATAAAGGGCGAAGGTACACGTGGAAAAGTCCAGGGGATGCGGGGAGATATCAAATAGACTACATTATGGTAAGACAGAGGTTTAGGAACTGTGTGAAAAACTCGCGCAGCTTCCCTGCAGCGGATGCGGATTCGGACCACAATCTAGTGCTCATGAAATGCAACGTAAGATTCAAAAGACTTATGAAAGTTAGGAAGGCGAAGAAATGGAACGCAGAAGCCCTGAAGGGGAGTATGAGGAGAGAATATCAGGAGCTAGTGGACATTAGTATACGGGAGATTGAAAGTACCAAGACGGTAGAGGAAAGATGGGATAATATAAAAACGGGAATAGTCAAAGCGGCGGAGAAGTCAATTGGTTACGTTGACAGTAGAAGGATAAAGAAGCCGTGGATAACGGAGGCAATGGTTAATGAAATGGAGGAGAGGAGGAAGTGGAAGAACGTGGACACAGAACAGGGCAAAAGAATGTATAGGGAATTGAATAATCGATTACGACGTGAAACTAAGAGGGCAAGGGAGGCTTGGTGGAAAAGACAGTGCGAGGAAATGGAAAAGTTCCAGAAGGATGGAGAAGTAGGCGCGTTGTACGCCAAAGTTAAGTCGCTATCGGGCGGCAAAAGAGGACAAGCCATGTCTAAAATTAAGGCTAAAGATGGGAGGATGCTAACCGAGCGGGAAGAGGTACAGGGTAGGTGGAAGGAATACGTGGAGGACCTGTATGACGGAACGAACAGACCAGAGAGATTGACTCTAGAGGAGGAAAGTGCAGTGGAGGAGGATAATCTTGGGCCGGAGATATTAGATTCAGAAATAGAGAGAGCACTCCGTGATATGAAGGCTAGGAAAGCAGTAGGCGTGGACAACATCCCGTGTGAGCTTCTGAAGAATCTAGGGAAGGAAGGTAAGAAAAGGTTTTTCGAACTAGTGCGCAAGATGTATGAGGAGGGATGTTGGCCGGAGGATTTCGTGAAGACGGTTTTAATTCCGCTTCCGAAAAAGAAGAAAGCTGTGGAATGCGGAGATTATAGGACTATCAGCCTAATATCCCATGCGGCTAAAGTAGTGCTGAGGGTATTGAACAGACGAATGGAGGCGAGGGCAAACGAGTATTTGGGCGAAGATCAGTTTGGTTTCAGAAAAGGGAAGTCAACTCGTGATGCAATAGCAATAATGAGGTCCCTCGTGGAGAGGAACCTAGAATATGAGCAGGACGTATATGTGTGTTTCGTGGATTTTGAAAAAGCGTTTGATAGGGTGAACTGGGTAAAGTTAATGGATATTCTCAAGAGAATAGGTGTTGACTGGAGGGATAGACGACTGATTTGTAATCTGTATATGGCCCAGACTGCGCAAGTGAGGATAGCGGACGGAGAATCTGGGTGGGCAAGCATTGGCCGAGGTGTGAGGCAAGGCTGTCCTCTATCGCCACTGCTCTTTAACGTGTATGCTGAAGAGATGGTAAGGGAAGCGTGGGATGAGTTAGAAGCTGGGATAAAAGTGGGAGGAATGATGTTCAAATCAGTGAGATTCGCGGATGACCAGGCGTTTATCAGTCAGTCAGCAAGGGGGCTTCAGGCCCTAGTGGATGCGTTATACGAACGTTGCGAGGAGTTTGGGATGAGGATTAATCACAAGAAAACTAAGGTAATGCGGTTTTGTAAAGCATCACGAGCGAGGAATGTGAGACTCAAGATAAAGGTGGGTGGTGAAAAACTTGAGCAGGTCGAGCAATTCAACTATTTAGGCAGTACGTTAGAGGAAAACGGATACAGTAGTAAGGACATAAGGAAGAGAATCGCATTAGCGAAGGAGGCATTCATGAACAGGAAGGAGCTTCTTAGAGGATCGTTGTGTAAGAGTTTAAAGAAAAGGTTAGTGAAGAGTTTGATCTGGAGTGTAGCTCTCTACGGTGCGGAAACGTGGACTCTGAGGAAAGAAGACGAGAGAAGATTGGAGGCGTTCGAGATGTGGGTATGGAGAAGAATGGAGAGGGTGAAATGGACGGAGAGGAAAAGGAACGACGAAGTGCTGGATATGGTTGGCGAGGAGAGAAAGCTTTTAGATGAGATACGCAGGAGACAGAAGGTTTGGATGGAGTTAGTGCTTAGCGGTGAGGGGATGTTGAAAATGGTGTTGGAGGGTAGAATGTTGGGGAAACGAGGGAGGGGAAGGAAAAGAATAGGATTTTTAGATAGATTGAAAGAGAGTAGGCCTTACAGTGAATTAAAGAAGGCAGTGCTGGAAGGAAAGGGAGGCTCCCAGATCACCTCTTTAGTACTCCATGGAAACCTACCTTAATCGGTAGAATACTATAATAATAGTATATACCTTTATATAGTATGTTATTGTCTTTGATTACAAATATTTGAAAGAGGAAGCAATCTCTGTCCAGTGAAATCAAACTCCTGTGGGATGGAATGGGCGTCCCCTATGCTTTCCTCTTGGCCTCGACTTTTTCTTCGCCTCCTTTCGGTTTAAAGTCACACTAACCCTCCTCCTCCCGCCCCTCAGTTCGGCGTCTCCTCCGTCGCCACAGCCTCCTTCTTTGCGGCGAAAAAAATGTCCCCGCCTACGACGCTTTCAAACTCGCATCCACCTCTTCTTTTTCCCTTCATCCCTTGGTCCGTCTGCTCCAGCCGCGGGGGTGTCACCCCACCTGTAATTGGCGTCGGTCATCCGGAGCGATGGCCCTGTACAGCAAAGGGGTGGATCTGGTTTTTAGTGCTCTGCCTGAAAAAAAAGCCTTTCCAAACCTGAGCCTTTCATATCATCCTTATACCGTGCTAATCTAGTGAAAATGGGCCGTTTATTTCATCCCTTTGATGAGGGATTCATTGGATTTCGTGTTAACGATCCTGTAAGAATTAAAAGGTGTCTAGCTCAGCTCTAAATCCGCAAACATTATTGGGATTCTGCGCTAGATCCAGAGAGGGGCTAATAGCCCTTGGGTTATCCAATTTACACTAGATAAAATGGAAATTTTGTTCATCTTTAGAATATATACAGGAGAGGAGATAAAATTCATTGAATATTTTCTGCCTCGTGATCTTTTATAGTAAGGAATAAATATGTGATATATAATAGAAAATTACCGCGAGGTAAATTTATTGAAAATGTGGAAAAAATTTTGTTTAAAAAATTTAATTCTTTGGGAATTTATTTATGAGACAACCTTTAAGTGTTGTTAAATAGTGGAAATTCTCAATATTTTTAGTACCTCCCGGACCCCCACCTCTGCTTGGGGGTTACCCCCCGGGATCCGTCCGCATTTTAATTTATTGCCAGGTATCATGTTTCCATATCTCAGACCTGTCATCGCTGGACTCGAATTTTTGATCAGTCTGGGAAAAGCTTCAATTCGGTATTTGAATTGATTTACGTAGTCACCTCGGAGCGTCACTTCCTGCGAGGCTCTCGCGACGAGCACCCGCGCGGTCGTCGCTCGTTCAAATCACCGCGAGAGTTGAAGTCTCCGCGCTGAGAAATGTTTCCCGTCCGCGTGATCGTCGCTCTTTATATTGTCCGAAGGAAGGAGGAGGGAGTGGTGGTCTCGCGCATGTAACTGAACCGAATTACAATCGGACTGGAAGGACGAGAGTGAGTGGATCTATGCTGGTGGAAACCTAATCCTGCTCCATCTCCGAAGCTCGTGTCTCCTTGCCTTTCAACTGTCCGCCATTCGTTCTCCCTGTCCGAGAAAGCGGATTACTGACTCACCTTTTTCCATTATGTTCTGGAATCTCAGGCTTTCCTCTCGCACGAGTCTTGTATCTTTGGAAGGACACTATCCATTTGTACCGAGAACAGGTGTCACGTGGTTGTAATTTGATGATGTACGTTACAGTGTTCCTGCGCTGGAGCGTGTTTTTGGATAGAGTTAACCAAGATGTCGGCTATACTCTCGCCTTACAGCTCTCCCATGGAATGAATATCTTTCATCTTTTATTTACTCGAATCTTTTTTATCTCACCTGCTTTGCCTATTTGGGAGATATCTAATAGTAAATTCGGATAGTAGATAGCTCGTAGCAATGAGTCCTTGATGGAGGGTAAAGTGATTTTCTTTTGCTGAGTGTGCTTTGAGCTGGATATTGGCAACCAAGTTGTCGACTCCAACCCTCACGATTTATAGTTCATCATCGCAAACAGATGTGTTAGGTTGACTTCGGTTGACAAGCCACTTGAGTTTCCCGCATGAAAAGATTGGATCACGTCGAAGAATTTAGATTGGACGTGAATGCGCGTCTGGTTTCGCACTCTTCTTGAGTATCAAGTCTAAATCCTCCTTCATAACAGCTTAACTTGACCAGGGTTGGCGTGAGTTTGGAGCTGCCAAGGTGATGTGAGTGCCTGCTGGTTCACAACTGCCTTATCAGGCGCAACTGTACGTAGTGTGCTTTGATGTTCTTATTCTCTCGTGAGATCCTATTTGCAGTTGTATGGGTCTCGTGGGAAAAATTAATGGTTACAGGTAGAAATAGAATACTGAAGCAAGCAGCAAGATTAGCTAGAAAATTTTATGATAAACGCAGTTATGTGACTAAATTAATTAGGAATTTTGAATGGGAAAGTCTAAACAATATAAGGAAAAAATTTAGTGCGGAAATTTCAAGCAAGTAGATTGCGTTTTGCCTTATTTTCAAGATATTTAGAGAGAGGCTAAGTATTGTGGTTGAAACAATCGCATGGATAATATTAGGGATATAGACTGCGGAACGGATGGATTAAAGTTGACATTTTTCCTCGTAAGTGGCCATAATACGTGGGATAGTTTAACTCTAGGATAACTTGACTCAGACTACTTAATAAATTATTTTATTTGTAAATATTATCGGTATAAATGTTTGGCATATGTTAAACACAAGCATGGATTACTTACTAACTTTTCGTATTTCTGGAACTAAGTAGAAGGTTTACATGCATAATAACATGTTCATGTCCTTAGCACTCTCGTAGTTTCAGGTCTAGCCGCGCGTCGTTGTCCTATGTGCTTGGTCTGTGTCCGGCGAACGAGCGGGTTACTAATAGGGTGGATTCCTATTATTTTTTTATTGCCTAATTCGAAAGATTATTACTGGAGTACTGGAGTACATGTTTAACGTTTTTAGATTTTTAAATGACGATATCTATTTTTCGCGATTAAATGAAAAGTGAAAATTATCAAGCGCGCGAAAGCACGATGGCTAAGTATGAATGCTGGGAAAACTCCGTGTGACGTCGTTCTTGTTCCCGTTGCCGCCTTGTGAGGTGACCTAGGGGCGAGGCTTACAGCGCTGATACGACGCAGGATGCTAGCAGGTAGCAGAGTACTCTGCTAACAGGTAGCGCTTGGCTTAAATAAGGATTATTAATACCCTATCAAACGAAGGAAACTTTCCGCCTTAGGCAGTTTTAATAGGTGATTATTAAGACATGTTTCCCTGAGCTCTGTGCCTCATACATGCATTGGTAATCTCAGACGATGTAAAACTCCTATCTTCTCGTATAGAAACTAGGTCCCTGTGACGTCACATGGAATGGCACCGCATGGGCGCCAATCTGGCCTTTTTCTAATGCGGTTAAAATTAACCATTGCCATTCGTCTAAACCGGTATTTCTAAAACCAAATACTTTGTATACTTTGAATACACTCATGGTGGGTAACGAATCGCAATCAATGCCTTTCGTTTTCTTTGATGAAGGAAACTACGCCATTAAGGCTGTGTGTGCTGTAAGACTGTCAGTGCTGGAATCCCCCTGTGCCACACACACTGGTGGTGGCTTGCACGGTACCTCATACATGTCGATAAAGTTGCGGAAAGCTCAATATTTTAAATAGCGGGGAATTAGTATTTCCAAGCGATGTTCTTAAAATCTATTCAAACCTTTCTGAACCTCATTCCATATTCGAATCGCAATGTGATATTTGACGGATGGAACACTTCCCCTCTGTAGCAGTGTGTGTAGTAGTGTGAGTATTGAAAATTCATTTTGCAACAGATTACGTTACGGTGAATTAGCCTTTTAGCCTTACACGTTTCTACGTGTCAATAGTTTATTACCCCTGAAAAATAAGAATTTCCAAAGAAAATGTCGCTCACTTTGTTTAAATAACTGTAAGCGTGGCATCCAAAAGCATAATCATTAACATCTCCTTTACAATCTATTTTATGCATCGCACAAAGTGTTGTTTTAGTGTGAAAGTCATGCTGTTGTTCAATTTTTCTATTTGTTTGTCCACAGAAATGGTAGGATAGAATTATTTCACTTGTTTGACTACATTTTTACCTCGACATTAAAATACTTGCGCATTAATGGAATCGTTTATTCTGTCTCTACAGAGATAATTACGGTAATGGCGTTATTCCCTAAATGCTACTCATTTGGCACTAATTATTTCAGTTTTAAAGTGTATCACTTCTAGCAAAAGATCACTTTTAAACTTTCTTTCTTTTTGACTGGATAAATATCCTATTTCGACTGGAAAACCCTCTTTTAAATGGTCTCTATTAATGCGTTTTGTCTTAACCGGTTTTGTTTTTTGAAGTTTTTGTAGCATTCAAAGTGATAAGAAAACGTCCACTTATATTGCTGCCTTATTCGCGTGAAGTGCATACTGAAACAGACACTTTATCTCCCACTCAAGTGTTCAATCTCCTCGCTCGGACACCGTTAAAGGATCAAACTCGGGCAAAATTAAGAGCAGGGAGCGTAAAGAGGACGAATGCATGCGCGAGGCCTGGGTGACGGTGAGGCATGGGTGCACTACTTGGCGGCCGCCCCCGTCCTCCTCCTCCTCCTCTGCACGATCGTGATGAATGCACGGGACTCTGGTTGCAAGGCGAGGGAGGAGGAAAGTGCATCGAGGTGGACGGGGACGAAGATGGACAAATTGGGAAAAATCATCACGCAACTTGAACGAAAAGTCGCACACTGAAAATAATGATGAATGCGTCACCGATTCATTTGGGTATTCACGGTAATGATTCTTTTCTCAGTGTTCGGATGGTTTGCAAATTTAAATCATCAAGCAAAACATAGGCATCAAAAAAACCTCTTACGCATTCATTTAATTTTTCCTTGCAAATGATATTATTGAATTCAGGTGAAAACTTTCTCGCAAAACATTTGATCGAAATTAAAATAATATAAAATGCATAACCGTCATATTTTAAGACTGCTATTAAAAATCATTTTCGCAGTGTCCACGTAAATAAATAAATGGGTAAAATTTGTGTGAACACTATCGCACAAAAATATGCATTAAAATAAAATAATTATGAATTCATAAAATATGATTACGAGTATGATTAATTCTATGCATTGATGGTAGAGACCCTTTTCGCAGTGTTCCGATTATTTATCAAAATCATCGCATTAAATTGTCAAAACGAAATTTTTAATAGGCTTCAAAATTATAGTTACTATGAATTTAGTTACTATTATCTTTTTCCGGGTGTTCACGAAATTTGTAAAAATCAATGGTTAATTTCGGGTAATAATCACCATGCAGCACGTAAGAATCAAAATTTTAAACAATAATAAATGCATAAGTGGTTCATTTCAGCCTACCCGATAAAGACCTTTTTCTCAGTGTTT
This sequence comes from Ischnura elegans, assembly GCF_921293095.1. Taxonomy (NCBI): domain Eukaryota; kingdom Metazoa; phylum Arthropoda; class Insecta; order Odonata; family Coenagrionidae; genus Ischnura; species Ischnura elegans. The sequence goes on along the minus strand of NC_060251.1, from coordinate 115,546,007 downwards.
GGCTACTTTTTAAATCATATAGCTAAACTCCGGAAATAATATTGCGTAATACATGGGCTTAAAAATCAAAATAATGATGAATGAATTAACGGTTCATTTTGGGTTTTGCCGACGGAGACCGTTTTTCAGTTCTCTTGTTCTTTTTAAAAAAAATCGGGTTAAATTCGCGTAAGAATGATCACAAAACTTGCAAGAATAGGCTTCAAAATTGAAATAATGACGAATACATAACCGATTTATTTGGGTATTCGCGGTGTTGATCCTTTTCGCAATGTTCGGGAAATTTAAAAAAATGTCGAGTTCAATTCGGCTAAAAATCATCACATAGCTTAGACGAATGGACTCAAAAATTGTGAATACATAACCAATTTATCTTGGGCTTCGCACGCTAAGATCTTTTTCGCCGTCTTCGTACAGTTTGTAAACGTCATCGGGTTAAATTCGAGTTATAATCATAGCACTAAAATAGTTATTAAAATTAAAATCATAATGAATGCGAAACTTTTTTTTAATTTTAGCCTCGTTGTTTGAGTTCTTTTTCGGAGTAATCGGCTAATTTGTTTCATTTCAAGAAGGGCTTTCTTAAAAATGTCTCTCCCGCTGGTTCTTGAGCGTGTTTCTTGACTGGTGATTTGTTTCAGTCTGGTTATGTCCACCGACTTCATCACAGACCATTTATCTTTGGATTATGCCTTTCAGATCTTTTTTGATCCCTCAGATCTCTTGCATATTTTGGGTGGAATGGAAACTTTCTAGGGACAGTAAAACACTGCGGCTGTTTTAGCTAAATTTCACAAGATGGAAAAGTCGTGCTAGTGGCTTAATATATCTCATTTGTTTAATATTATAATTAATACTATCCGAATAAAGCTCGTGAAAGAGGGTGAATGCTGAGCATGCCACTCAACTTGAATAATTAGGCATGAAAGCATCAGATTGACGATAATTATGTATGTCATGATTTCATAGCATCGTTATAATATGCACCATGAAGCGATGTGTGCACTGCATAGCAGATTTATCTGACATTCACCTCTTAAAATCCATACAACTTCATTACGAGACTACCTTCATAAAAACATTTATAGTAATGATTTTCATGAGAAAGCGAATTTTTCCTGAATCTCGGTCACTTGCGTTTCAATCCAAAGAGTGTTCTCGTAAAAATGTCCCTTCTTCTCATTAGTGAGAGATCTTTGAGTTATATTATCATCATTGTCTTCTTTGATAAAGCAACCGACTTCATATTTTTATTTATTTAATTATTCAAAAACACCCGATTTAGTCTTTATATTAGATATAGAACTTATCATCCGCATATTTTACAAATATATAAACAATAAAGAAACTATAAAAGAGTAAACATTTAATGTTCGTACGTAGGTTTCCGCGGTGATTACTTGAGTTCAGCATTCTTTCGGGCTGCATCCGCGTCCGTTGTCGAAGAACCACAACAGTTTCGCCAGCTCTCCTGCCAGCGTCCTCAGGTGAAGGACCTGAGGACGCTGGCAGGAGAGCTGGCGAAACTGTTGTGGTTCTTCGACAACGGACGCGGATGCAGCCCGAAAGAATGGTGAACTCAAGTAAACATTTAATATTAACGAGAAGACGTCTTTTTGAAGCTACCTCCTGAATCTTCCGAAGCACTTTAAGATATCTAGGGAAGAGTAAGAGGACGAAATGGCGTTGAAAAAGGTAGGAATTCATAAAAAAGTAGTTCCTGGGATAGAGAAAATAAATAATCAATCTTAATACATGCAGAAATGCTATTTTGATAATGAACAAATCATCATCATGGTCAACAATCATGAGATTGCTTTGACGCAGCTCTCCACTCAGTTCTCCTATCTGCTAATCTTTTCTTACCTACGTATTTCTTCTCTTTCATATCTTTCTTTACTTGTTCCATATATTTTGTTCGAGGTCTTCCTTTTCCGTCCTTGCCATATACTTGCCCCTCGACGATTGTCTTCATCAGGCCATCATGTCTCAATATTCTGCCTATAAGGTTGTTCCGTCTTCTTATGAAGGTTTTCATGAGACTTCTCTTCTCTCCTACTCTTCTTAGAAGTTCTTCGTTACTTATGCGGTGGATTTCATCCTCATCATTCTTCTACTGGATAAATTCCGTAATGATGCGGCTTCATGTGATGGGAGTAAAATAATTTACCGACAGCTTTGTTTATATTTTTTTGTTTGCGAAGTTCTGTAAAATATGATGATTCCTTTAGCATCAAATTTCCTCAGGTGTTATTTCGTTGGCTTGGGTAAAACAAATGTGGAATAGGAAATGATTTAGCCATATTAGCCATTTCCATCATTTGATATTTTCAAATGTCAATGAAGTAATAATTTGGCAGATTTTAATACTATGGCGTGTTAGAATATATTATTATATTTGTGGTGATCAACTCTTGCGTTTTAAGGGACGCAATACATCGGTCAAGGCGATAAGAGGCTGTTGTAATTTTTAATGAAAGCCAGAATATCCATTTCAACCTTAAACACCATTAATTTTTTTCTTCTTATCTCATCCCTTGGGTGTGTTTTGCCTTTCCTTTAAACTCTCATGCATTCTGTTATTCGTCTTCCCATGCAGTTGTCTTACAACACGTGCATCAACACCTCGTTATCTCTTGCCAACAGAGACACTGTCTGCTTCTTATCTTTGCTAGAAATTCCCACTCTTCATCGACCAAGTGCTTTCTCTTTTTTTCCACTCGCCTTCCATTTACTATTCTCTATCCTTCTTTTTCTCCGCTTCTTTTCCACGTACTTTATGTATTTATTACTGCGGTATTACAAGCACTTTCAATACATTCTATGACCATCCCTGATATTTCGCGTTTTTGCTACGGATTCCTCGTTCTTATTATTCTCTTGATATATTTTTTTTACTAGATCTAGCAAATGTCCATGTATCCTCGAGTATGTCATCTTCTTTTTCACCCCCATTAAATTTCAAACTCTGTTTCTTTTAATATACGACACGGTCTCAGGCGCTATTTTGTGGAATTGCTTCATTATTGAATAAAATAACTCTGTTTTAATTCCACACTTTATTTTAAATAGCACGACCCATGGTTTCAAAATCTAGTGTTATCATCATCATGTGATCACAGGTCATAACACTATCATATCATCAGGTGATAACACTAGATGTTGAAACCCGGGTCGTGCTATTTAAAATAAAGTGTGGAATTGAAAGTTATTTTATTTTATTCGTTTTCTTTTGGTTGCCGATATACTCCACAAGTGCAACCGTTATGTGATTGTTGTGGTTACGGGGGATGGCTCTGTAGGAATTTAAATTTTGTAATCAAATGTCTCCACGATATAGGCAGATCGTTATGGTACCTTGGAAATAGTTTTCATGTTTGGACCAACAACTTTCCTTACCCACGTATTTACTGCTTATATGATTGAATAAAAACCACGCCAACGTGTATAATCAGCTCTAAGTATATTTATCGTTGCAGTGTTGCAAGAACTTTAGTTATATTCTATAGCCAACTTTGATACCATACTTTCCTACTGATCTTTTTTTGTAAAACAAATTTCTCCATTGACTGGAGGATTCATCACATTTACACGACTAACCTTTCTCCATGTCATGTTTCTCCATGCGCCTATTAAGAAAATGATATTTTGCTGCTCTGTGGTGTTCACTAGCCGTTGCATATCATCGTTACCAAATGCTCTTTCCTCGATTCAGCACCTTTCCATATTTATTTATGCATGCGTTACCTTGGTATCATGGAGCTAATTCTAGAACTAGGGGGAGAATAATAGCTTGGAAATAATTGTATTTGGATTGAAAAGCGTGTTGAAACGGATTATTATGCACATGGACCTCTTACATTAAAATTACTTCAGAGATCTCGCTTAAAAGATTTGAGGAACTTAAAAGTTGAGGTAGTAGAGAATACCTTGGAAATGTTAAGGAATTCGTATATATCTGCCTCGGTCACCATAAAAAAATTGAAAAATTCCTTAATTTGAATTGATTCATCGGAGCACTTACATGGAGCTCTTTCCTCGAGTAGATTAATTGACTTCTTAGTTGAGCCCTCTGTTGCCTTCGCCTCAGTGATAAATATTTTCAACTCATCAGAATATTTCCTTGAAGTATTTTCGCTAATGGGCAAACGAAGTAATCATTAGTTTTTTTTAGAGAAAAGCCCTTGCATTTCTTACTCAACTCTCCTTGGGGCTAGCACTAAGGATGTTCACTTTCCCTTAAGGGTGAAAAAATGTGGATGGCAAAGAGAGAATATATCTGTCATCGGTAAGTTTTCTTTTTAAGAACTGCATTTCTGAGATTCTTAAGAAAAAGAACGTTGCCAATGCAATCGCATCAGCAAGTAGATCAAGGACGAGAAAACTTTTATCTCAAAAAGGGACGAATTGACACGCATTACTTCTTCCTACTGAAATCTTGTTGCTCGTGGAAAATATTGATGAAAGTTAGTCAGACTTCTGCAGTATCACAAATTTTATCAAATTCAATCCATAATTGACTGAAAATGTTTGTGGGCAGAAGGAAATCAAGATCTTCAGTGAAGAAAATAGAAATAATACTGACGGTGATGGATTTTATTAGACCTTTACTCCTTTCTACATCTTGTAATGGTCACGTATGCCTAATTTTTCCTCCCGGGTTCATTGATGTGTACGTTTCCCACTTCACGTGGTACATATGTCGGGCACACGTGTTTACTGTTCTTTCAATAAGATCTGTAATATTCAATCCTGCCGTAATTTCTCCCATTTTTCTACGCGAAGCCCGATGTTTTCTCCCTCTCTCTCTCTCTTTCTGTCTCTTCCTGTCTCTCTCTCTGTCTTTTCCTCTCTCTCTCTCTCGCAGTGACGAAATTGCGGAACGCAGGATGGGGGAACTGCATGCCCCCCCCCCATTAATAACGCCGGCGCGCTCTCGTTTGGCGCCTTGCAACTGTTACCAAATCCGTCGCTTCATCTCGGGACCTCGCGTCATTCAATCTTGTCCACCCAGGGGGTCACGAGAACACGAAATGCGTCCCTTAACAAAAAAAAATAAGACGAGTGGAGAAGCGAGGTGCAGCCTTGGTACGCTGTGGCCACGAATGCAGATGTTTCGAAAATTTCGGGGCGTCTCTGTTTTTATACCGCTTTTTCGGGGAAAAAACTTTTGTTAGAGGTCGATGCGACGGATTTCGGGGTTCCGAAACGCTATCGAAGTATCAAATTCCCCGTGAAACCATCAAATGGAGTAGAACGGATGATAGAATCGTGAAATATCAGAACAGATTTTGCATAAATATATTCATCTATAGTGCTATATATATACTTCGCATACGTAATGATCTCATGCGAAGATAAAGATATAGTCTTTGTGGATACTAGGTGATATCTTTCTTACCTTATTTCTTTGTTCTTTCTGAGCAATCAGCAAATCAGAGCCGCTAATGAAGTCAAAATACACGCTTGTGAAATTGTAATAAGGATGCGCTCCATTGGAAGTCATGGGAAAAGCTACTATGGAGAAATACATGGATAAATAATCATCATCCTATTTAGTCTTAGTTGTTTTAGAGTTCTATGATTGATGATGAATTAAATCAGTCTTTTTTCATAGGCTGCATTGGAATATTTTAAATTTAGCCCGTGTTTTACTTGGGATACCTGTTAAACCTGCCCTATAACTAGTGATGTGATGTAAAGAAGTAAATGTTTTCGCATAACTGCTAACGATTACTACTTTTGGCATTTTTACTTGTAAATAATACATCTTAAGAAAAGTAACTACGACTTGCAATTTACTCCGAAACTCTTACGAGTAATGAGTTACATTGTACTAAGAAAAATTTGGATTCCACTCGCGCTGAAGGAAAGGCAGTTCTACATTATCTTCATCCGGAACTGTAAATTTTTTGAAGAAGATATTAATTTATGCCCAAAGTGCCTAAATCAAACATTTTTATCGTTATTTTATAAAATGGCACTAAATGATAATAAAAAAATCTGGTTAACATGCTTGTCCTCCGTGTTTGAGAAAATACTGACAGAAAGTTTGTCATGTCGAGGAGGAAAATTAATGGCAATTGAAATACTGCTGACTACTTTTTCTAAGAGTAATTTGTAATTGTAATTAATTGAAAATTCGGCAGTGTGATTGTAATTTAGCCCAATCACCTATTTTCAATACTTTTCCCACCTTTGCTTATGACCCAGTAGAAAAATCTCATTTTTTGTGCATGTATTGAGGAAATATGTGCTTGTAGAGAATTTTAAAACTTATTTCGGGCCTTAAGGCCGATTCACAAAAACAAGAAGAAGCGTTATGAACGCCTTTTATCATTCTTCTGATCAACTGACAGCAAATCGCCGAAAACACTGCATTAAAATTAAGTTGATTTGTTCCCAACCTGCCTTGATGTGTTTTCCTAAGCTTATTTCTCCACTCCAGTATAATATCCCTGTAAGTTTTCTTTCCGAAGATGTCTCCTTCGATAATTCAACGTTCAAGTTAACAAAACAAGGATGGCTACAAAACCTTGCGTTCCAAAAAGTTCATGCTAATTCAAGATTGACCGAACGCCACACTAATCTTCGCGTTAATGTAATTCTTTCTATGAACGCCGCATTATATCTATATAATTAAATACATGATTGATTTTATTTCATTTATTTGCACAATCCATAGCATGCAGGAAAGCTGTAAAAGAATGAAATATGGCACCCCTGAAGAGAACTCTTTTGGTGGGGTTGCTATGGCAGCACATGCAAACAAAAATATCTAACTATCTTGTAAGCATCACGGCAAGTTTATGCACAGAAAAGTGTTCATTGTTACAAACATATAACAATCAGTGCACAATTACAACAAAATAGAAATCATCATGACACACATTATATGGATACTTAAATCGCTTATCATTGCTTAAATTGGTTGATGTAATGTTATTTTTTCTCTAAATTGTCCTTAATTTACGATTATTCTCTGCTGTGCGAATTGCCAAATGTTCGTGCAGTCCTTAAATCGATGGAGGACGTGAGAGGAGGCGTTGTGGGCAGTCCAGATTCAATTCTTGCACTATTTAATTCTCCCGCGATCGGCTCCTCCATCTGCTTCTCTCTTTTATGTCCTTTAAGCTTGAAATATTGTCGCGATAAAATCGAATTGCTCCCGCATGCATTTGGGGCCGTTAGTGCGTTCGATTTCTCTTCTGCCCACTTTAATTTAAAACAGAGTTGAGTTGTATATTTGAATTTTCTCTTGCAGGAAAATATTGTTGCCGCGATATTAATTATCACGAATGTTACGTCCTTAAGACTTAACTGGGGTAGCCAGATAATATATGGATTTTAATTATTTTGGGCATGGTAGTTGGTGTCTCATATTTAGTCTAAAATTCTTGATAAATGCTTTCATATTTGAAATTTCGTCTTCCAATTGAATGCATTAATCTCATTTCAAAGTCCTAAAAACCGTGTCTATCAGCTTTTTCCTCACTCATTTTTAAATGTAACTTATTCGGTCTTAAAATCGATTTCTCTGCTTTTTGTAGAGCTATTATTAACAGATTTAGTTTTAATAATTTACGAGTAAGCTAATTTTGATTGTTTTTGCTCAGATGGAATAGAGTCTTGAGGTTAAAATTATTTTTATGGAACACCAACTCTATTCTGGCATCCCTCGCATATTCCACTGCTTATCTATGCTCTTAAGTGCGCATAATTTGCAGTATCCTGGTCTTATTTATCATTCATATGGCCTCTATCGTCAACACAAATATGTAAGACTCATCGCTTTTTTTGATGAGGAAGCAATGGTTCAATATGTCTCTCTTGTCGAGCGACTACAGACGCACGTATATAATTTTTTAGCTATGCCAAAAAGCTGTTTGAGATTATAAATTAGAAAAATACTAAACATTAACTGTAAGTAATTCTGTTTTAATCCATGTTAAAAACTGCATCATTCTATTATGATGACCCTGCACAGTAACAATGTAAAAAAAGCATAGAATTACCCAGAGAAGAGAGGAAAACTTTCAATTAGCTGACAGTAAGGCCACAGCTGGTTCGGTGAAATTGTCGCATGATAAGTGAAAACGATGGAATAGGAATCGATGGAGGGAGGGGTGAGTTTAGAAGGGAGGATAGTAGATATAAAGGCGAGCGCTTGGTCAGGGAGAACGTAGGCAGAAAAGGCAGATGGAGTAGGGAGAGCGAGCGGGTGAAACGACTAAGTCTTTTAAAATTCAACTGAGCAGGAATAGGGTAGTTTCCTTCATCAAAGAAAACGAAAGGCATTGATTGCGATTCGTTACCCACCATTAGTGTATTCATAATATACAAATTATTTGGTTTTAGAAATCCCAGTTTAGACATATGTTAATGGTCATTTTAACCGCATTTGAAAAAGGCCAGATTGGCACCCATGATATGCAACTCCACGTGATGTCACAGGGACCTAATTTCTATACGAGCAGTCAGGAGTTCTACATCGTCTGAGAATACCAATGCATGCATGAGGCACAGAGCTCAGGGGAACATCTCTTAATAATCACCTATTAAAATTGTGTTTGGTCGGAAAGTTTCCTTCGTTTGATAGGGTATTAGTAATCCTTATTTAAGCCAAGCGCTACCTGCTAGCAAGGTAATCTGCTACCTACTAGCAGCCTGCATCGCAGCCGCGCACATATCCTCTCCCCAAGGTCACCTCACAGGGCGGAAGCGGGAACCAGAATGACGTCACACGGGCTTTTCCCAGCATTCATACTTAGCCGTAGCGTTTTCGCGCTTGAAATTTTGTACTTTTCATTTAATCACGAAAAATAGATATCGTCATTTGAAAATCTAAAAGCGTGAAATGCGTACTCCAGGAGCAATGATCTTTCGATTTAGGCAAAAAAAATAAAAAGAAACCACTCTATTTAGAGTAACTTTAAATTGAGTTTAAGGCATAGTGAATTACTTTAAAATCCATTTTAGGTCTAAGGTTCTGTTGGCTCGGTAATAAGAGAGAAGACAGCGCAGTATCAGAGGGCATATTACGTAGATATAGGACTTTATGTCTGGCTATTTTGGCATTGAAACGAGGGTCGCTTTCTTTGTCACAATCAGAATGTGATCGTAGTAATTTAATCTAGGGTCGGTAATAGCGCCCAATTCATTCATAGCCGTCGCTCTTTTTAAGGGAGATGAATGAATTGTGTGGTTAAATATAAGGAGTTTCGTGTTTAATGCACCTGTAATGATGCTGCACTTTCTAGGGTTTAGGTTTAGTTTTTAAATATTACATAACCGGTCAGCTTGATAAAGGGAAGTTGAAGATTTTTTACAGTCAAAAGTATTTTTTTTCCTAGTAAATCTTGCTATCATCAGCATATGGAAGTGAATGAGTTTGGGAAGGGAAAAGTTGGGACGGAACATCAATTTTATGAGCACTCCCATAGCATGGATCGGGGACTATGAATAATTGTAGTGATAAAATTCTCGTGCGAAACTCGATATTCCATTTAAAAAGGCGTTATTGCGAATTGGGAGATATGTATGTTCGTTCTGATGCGAGTGACAAGCGGCTGAGTAATAAGACTCTGCCCAATAAGGAACTTGCATCGCTGCACATTTTGCAGCATTGAAAATTACGACCGCACTGCACTCGACTTATGGGATGCAGCCGCATTCGGAGGCGACCCTGAGAGAATAAAAAAAGATGTCGGCGTTGTTACTCTAGGGCGGTGTTGGTCTTTCTCTGAGCATGAATGCGATTTTCTGAATAATCGGCGTAGCAGGTATAAGCTTACACCTCTAGGAGGTTCAACGTTGAGCATCACTTTTAACACCCACGAAGAGATATATATCACCCTGTGTCGGGGAGGGATAAATCTTGTCGTGGATGGCCTTGACGCCTAGTGAAAGTTGCAGCGATACTTTCAATTTTGGTTATTCATTCGCGTGCTGGAAGGAATTTTTCACACAAAGACCCTCATTAAGGGAGTTCTTTTTTTGGCGACGCATCGGAGGCGTTGACGGGAGAAATATTTCCGGTAAGCGTCGTCACATTCATTCGCCAATTTCATGGTCATGAGAATTTTATTGACTGACATAAAAATTTTAGTAATTCTGATCAAACGATCTGTCATGAACCCGAAAAAAATGCAGGATAGCAATACGGCAAGTAAAGATACTTTTTTTTTTAACTTTAAATGACACTGATTTTCATTGATAATGAAAGGTAGGAGCTTTTTCTGTGAAAGTACAAAGAAAGTAATGGAAATAAGTATAATGATCAAGAGATATAGGTGTACAGAATATGGGAGGGATTAAGAAATATTCATGGAAGAGAAATGGAAAGCAGGAATAAAGGATCAACAACTTTTCTATTTCCACACAGTAATTTATTGACGCCAACCATAGTTTCGTTACAGAGTAACATTATCAAGGTGTTACCTTGAGACACCTTAATAATGTACCTTGATAATGAACACCTTAATAATGTTACTCTAACGAAACCATGATCGGTGTCAATAAATTACTATGTGAATATAGAAAAGTTGTTGATCCTTCTATTCCTGCGATTAAGGATTTCCAGCAAGTTACGCCCGCTACTATTAATTATAAAGAAATGGAGAGAGTAATTCAAATCTATTTGCACACTGTTTAGCATCATCGGTAATGTAAAATAAGTAAGCTGGTGATAGGACTGAAATAAGTTGTTTGGGTAGGTTTTTTTATAGACTCTGCACTGGAGAAACTGGATACCATATGAGATATAATCCTGAGACAATCCTCATCATCATAAGTCAACATCCTAAGATTAGTTAGACACAGATCTCCATTCCGCTCTCCAATCTGCTGGCCTTTCCATAGCAACGTATATCTTCTCTTTTACATCCTTTGTAAGCTGTCCTATGTAACTCATTCGTGCCCATCCCTGGTCTTTCTTCCCTTCCACCTGCCAATTCACGATTGTCTTCATCATGCTTCACGTTGTGGCCAACTAAGTTATCCCGCTTCCTCCTTAAGGTTTATTATGAAGACTTCTCTTCTCCTTTCTCCCACCCTTCTTAACTGGCTAACACCCCTCACCGGAAATCGCGAAATCTGTCATGGAATCCCGGCTAAACCGAATATTTTTTCATGCCGAACACTATCCTTGGTGTTCATAAATTTGCACCCGTGCGCGTGACTGCGTGCAAAGGCACTTGTTTCCAGGGATGGCAATCAAAACTTAACGAACGACAAAACCAGTAAAATTTCAATAGTTTTGTTCGCGGGAGCGAAATGTAGAAACGAAATAGATTTAAACTGAGGGAGCTAAACTCAGGGTTGCAACGAAATCGGAGTCAAAACAACTACGGTTCGAAACAAAACTACACCTCTGGGACGAAACGAAGTATAGATAATGTTTTGCACCGGAGGGACCAAGTGCTTCACCTTCGAACAGTTTAATTTCGACCCACACACCGAGTGCGGTTAAGTGAAGTAGAGTTACCGAAGCATGGTTAAATGAAGTAGAGGTTCGGCCTAACGCCATTAGATGCATGGGGCTATCCTATTTTGACCACAAACAGGAGAACGGTGAACGCAAACCGGCCATTCGATTTTTAAACCTGTCTATACTTATGTCACACGTAATGGGTCGGAACTATTCCCTCTCATCCCCCTCCACTCAACCTCTGAGATCGAAACTTAACTATGAGTAGCGGAGTTTCAATTAATTTAGTTTCGTTCCCAGGAGTAAAGTTTCATCCCTCGTCGAAACTAAACTCCTTGGTGATTTTAATTTTGTGCGAGAACGAAACTAAACACATGCCTCGTATTTTCGTTTCGCTCCGGTTCGAAACGAAACATTTTCGTTTCACTTGCCATCCCCGCTTGTTTCATGCGAAACTTAGACCTCCTCATTACTTTCTCGGCCGATTCAATTTAACTTCGCCATTCTTCGGCACCACATTTCGGATGCTTCCGCTCTCCACCTCATTTACCTGATTCTCAGATCTAAAGATTTTGCGTCTGAGAAAAATCGATGTTAATTTTTAAGCATTGAGACTCAGGTATCATCTTGGTGTTAAATAAAGAAGTGCACGCATTGAAAAATGTTGAGGACGAAAGCGCGTACCCTTTGACCTGGGCGTGGCGTGGCTACGTGCTCCCTTCTCCTGCAGTTATTGAGCGTTGGGGAGTGGTCGTCAAGGGCGTGGGACGGATCTTCATTGCTTGCTCAATTCAGCCTCGCGTCGGGCGGACACTCCAAAAGGACCCGACGATACCCCCCTCCCGCTCACCCCGCTCTGGAATCAGCAGAACGTTAACTCAACTCCCTCGCGCTAAAGCCTGAATCACACGATCTCACGAAGCCTTAACGACTCAATAAATGGTAATTTAGACATTGTATTACTCTTATCGTTTTCCCTACTTAAGACGTAAATATACGTGTGGATGTTTCTTGACCCGGGAGACGAAAGCCCTTTATTTCCGTCTGGGATTTTCCTAACCGAGAGAACGAAAGCCGTATATATACGTTTTCTACCTCTCCCCCTTTATGATGGTCGCGGGAGTACGACATCTTTGTTTCGGGACCCAGTACTGCGGGGTTTAGGCTTTACCTTCGGAATCCGGGAGCAGGTACCCTGACGTCTCGTCTTTTATTACCCCTCTTAGCTGTAAGGGACCGCGGTCATGCAATTGTTTATCCAGTCAGTTTTCTAAATAAATATTTGTTCTTTTCTCAAGAAATATAAACTAAGAATTGAATTCTTTGTCTTTTGAGCTGCGTTTACAATTTTTAAACGAAATGCTACGATAATTATTAACTTATATCTCGAGCTCTGTATAAACATCAACATAGACATTGTTGCTGCATTAAATGCGTTAATATTAAGTAAGAAGTAAGTTGGAATATGGGTCAGTTATTTGGAATGCCTATTTAAAGATATGCCAATTATATACCGATACTGTAATGCTAGAGCAGGTTCAAAAGAGGTTTTTAAGATTTCTATATTTTGTATTATATCATGTGTATCCGCTTTCGAAAATTATGGTAGTTATAGTGATTTGTTAAAGGTGTTCGGTCTCCATACCCTGCAAAATAGAAGAATCATAAACGATATACTGTTTCTGCATGATGTCATTAATAAGGGCCTATGTTATGAATTGCTTAAGGAAATAAAAATAATAGTACCAAATGTTAATAGCCGGTTCAAAAGAACATTTTAATTATCAAAGGTTAAAACAATTATTGTTCCCATATGCCAATACAAAGGATTTGTGTATCATATACAACAAAAATTTCAACGATTTAGACTTGTATCAAAAGAAAGACTGCTCTGTAAAAGATGTTAAGAATATGTTTCGCGACTGTGATAGTATTTAAATAATATTTTTCAGCATTTTTATCATGATTGTTACTATTTTTGTGGCCGTGACCAATTTATTTTCATTTTTTGTAGTTACATTCTTGGATTGTTCACCCTGTAATTATGTATATATTGGGAATACATAAAAAATGATAAATATATCTCATTTTTTCGTCCCTGAGAGTGATAGATACAGCAATAGTTTTCCAGGGAGCAAAACAGTGATTGCTCCACACATCATTTTCTGAATCATAAGGTCATTCCCACCGTCCCTTTTTTCCATTGATTATTCCACCACTTCCCGTCTTTAAAAAATGTCATTCAATTAAAAGCCTTATGCGGCGTTACAATCGCCGTAAGGGGCCCTTCTGATTCTATTCTTATTGGCTGAAAGACGGTACCAGTGAATGTCTCAGCGGCGGAAAAATGGACGTGCCGATTGATGGAGAAAAGAATGGGATTGGGACCGTGAAACGGTCATTTTTCCCATATCATTGAGGCAATCGCTAGAGATATGGCTCGGAAGGGATGGAAAAAACGATTATGTGACTCAGGCTTCAAACTAGGTCAGAGAAAAAAAGAGGGGATGAATAGGGTGGTTTCCTATAACTTTTTATTCCCTAAATCAAAAGATTATTACTCATGGAGTACGTATTTCACGCTTTTAGATTTTTAAATCACGATATCTATTTTTCGCGATTAAATGAAAAGTGAAAATTTTCTAGCGCGCGAAAACGCGACGCGTAAGTATGAATGCCGGGAAATCTCTCCGTGTGACGTAATTCTGGTTCCCGCTGCCGCCCTGTGAGGTGACCTTGAGGCGAGTTGAGCGCTGATACGACGCAGGATGCTAGCAGGTAGCAGAGTGCCATGGTAGCTGGTAGCGCTTGGCTTAAATAAGTATTATTAATACCTTATCAAACGAAGAAAGCTTTCCAACCTTAGCCAGTTTTAATAAGTGATTATTAAGACATGTTTCCCTGAGCTCTGTGACTCATGCATGCATTGGTAATATCAGAGGATGCAAAACTCCCATCTACTCGTATAGAAACTAGGTCCCTGTGACGTCACGTGGAGCGGCATCGCATGGGCGCCAATCTGGCCTTTTTCAAATGCGGTTAAAATTGACCATTGCCATTCGTCTAAACTGGGATTTCTAAAACCAAATAATTTGTGTATTATGAATACACTAATGGTGGGCAACGGGTCGCAATCAATGCCTTTCGTTGTCTTTGATGAAGGAAACTACCCTTTTGGGATAGGAGATTAAGCACTGCATTTTAAACTTCAAAAAATCCACCGCCATGTGCGTAGGCTTAATTTTCGTAATAATATGGACTTGGAAAGAGTGCAGCGAGAAAAATGGTGTTTCTGTTTGGCTTGATTAATTGGTCCATTCAAGTCGGTCGTAAGACTTGAGTAGCCGACTGTTTGGTTGGTTTACAAGGATATGCACTTTTCACATGTCGAAACCAGTTAAGTGAACGCCCAACGCGTGCCCGTCGATCGAGTATCATTACATTTGGTTGTGATAAATATATATCGTCATCATTAATTATTTAGCTAATTGATCGGCACGTCTTTTATTAATTACTGCCGTTATTTGCTTATTGCAAGAGTTTCATTAACTTTTCTTTCGTCTCAATTCACATACGATTAATTTTGTAGGCACTCACCCTCGACAAAAAAATGTTATCTCCCCTACTCTTTTGCCTCCCCTACTACATATATTCATAATTGAGTGTTTCTTAAAGCCTTCACCTATTTCCTATCTAAGTTTCGCCTATTCTGTGGAAGGCGGAGGCTCAAAATATGCTTGCGAAAGAAATGGTATCGAATTTTTCCTTCATTGTACCTGCTGTTTTCCAATGGCTGAATGAAAGATATTGAAAAGGGGAGGGAATTGTCATTGATCTGCTTCTAACTTTAGCTTCAAGTACTATGTTTTCGAAATTATTTTTTTTCTCGACCGTTATAAATCTTACTTAAATATTTATTTCGGAAGATATAAGTGCATTGGTTGTGGGGTGTGGAATTTGGAGAAATTGGATTGCATTTATAAGGGCTATGTGGCAAGTAACCTCTGTTTTTTTTAATGAAACGCTAAGTAATAGTTACAAAATGTATTATATGCATCTTAAAACAAGGACTTTACTTTTCAACTTAATTTCCATGAACGTTGAGGCACTACGTATAACCTAACTTTGAAATTCCTTCTGCAAATAAAAATCTCCCGCCTGTGCCTCGAGCCATCTGGTATTTTTCAGCTCTTCATCATCCACAATTCGCTGGAAGCCTAACCATTTCTTCGCATGCATAAACCCATTCCAGAACAACTCCTTCACTCATAATCTCTGGGCCATACACAGCACAAAGTTCCCTATCAATTGATGGTGCCGAATATTGTATAGCAGTGAAAAATCACCACCATGACAGCACGCACTTGGAGGAATATTCTATTGCAGCACACATTTTGACAAGTTACCAAAAAAAACAGCCAGGGCTCAGACAACCCTCACTCTACCACGACTGTAGGCCGACTGACGTTCCGTGCTTGCTTACGCAACAATGGCACTACCCCCGCCACTTTGCACGTAGTGAGCAAACGGAAGTTACTTTGTAAAAAAAATCCTAGTTTATTTTTACATCGTTTGTAAAGGTACAACAGTTACCTATGGTTTTTTTCATGCCAGTGGTCTGCACAGTTGCCCGGAAAGCCAGATATCCGTGGTTCTGCGCCCGTTCCCGGAGAAATATTGCTCATGGAAATTCATTTTAAATCCTACTATTGAGTTATATGCGAATCGATATCGACATGAAAAGACCTTGGAAAAATCTTCTTTTATAATTTTAAAATGATTTCATGCACTCATTGACTCTCCACATCCCCGCTTTTAGAGGAAATTGAACATAGATATTGGGTGAAGAGGTCAGTTCATCTCACATAATAGCAATCTTCTATATTATTTCTACTGTATAGATACCTTTTTCTCAACTTATACGCAACCAAACTCTACAAATGAGGTACCAAAATGCACAGAATTTATCAGAGGACATGCGACTTACTTCCTAAATATTGCTATTGTTTCCTAAAATTGGTTTTTAAATAATAAAAAAAAACAAAAAAAAAACAAAAACGGTAAATATTACGGCGTACAAACTGACACATTTGTTCATTTGCAACAATAACTCGCATTCTTTAAATAACTTTTATCAAAATGCGGCTGATTCCACATTCAAGTCTCCTGTTGATACGTAAGTATGAGTCATCATGTGCGTTTAACAGAGGATAGTGTAATTGCTTCCAGTGCTGTGTTTAGAGAGGTCCTCTGACCTCAATTTGTACATGAACATTCCAATTAAATTTGTACATAAGATCCTGCCTTTTTTTCTACATTTTAAAATTAGAAACGCGCCTATCCCTCTGTGGACCTGCATTGAAAAGAGCGGGGGAAGCCCGCTGGGAGCGGGCGCATCACGCTCGTAATGAAATATTGCTCGATGTTTCCTGAAATTTAGAAGTACCCGAGATGCGAGGTTTCGAGGGAATAGGAACTGGACCCCTACCCCTGGATTTCAATTATTTGATCAGTTTGAATTTCAGACGCCTTTGGCTGAATCTAGAGTGAGTTCTACCCTCACCTATCCAAACCTACATTCAGATTGAATCTAAGAGTTAGTAAGTATATGATTAGCTGGACATCCAAGATTGAGGTCAAAGCGTCAAGGATCCGATACAAAGATGTTTCTATAATATTCTTTAATAAATCACTTTGAAAGCTCCGCGAGAAAACCGGTCTTGACTCAATGAACCATGACAGAATCCTGCGATTGAATTTTAATCGCTGGATTGGCATTGGATCCTTTCCGGGGAAAAAGATTTATCTTCTTCATGGTTCATTAACGAGGCAGTCCGACGTCTCTGGGAAAGTTTCATTATTAATTTTCGACACCTTCTTCAGTCAAGTCATGAAGAGGAAAGAGTATTCTTGATAAAGTGGTATTGCACCTTACTCACATACGGTATGGAAAATTCTTTAGCCACATGTGGTACGGTCAATGAAATAAAATTATATGCAAATATTTTCACTTATCATCATCGTAGATCCGCTAACTTACGATTGATTGGAGCCAGCATTCCATTCTATTATCAGCTGACTTTTGCACAATGAATTTTTTTACGCTAAAATGGGATATCCATCATTTTGCCGGGTAGGAACAACGTATTATGACGGGAATCATACCCGCGACCTTCGGTTCGGCATGCGAGGACTTAACCTTCCCGCCACTGAGGCCAGCGAAGAAAGAGAGGATCTACGAATCGAGTGATGCAATTGATTTTATTGATTGAATTATTGATTGCAACAGCAGGGGTTTGCCAATTTCCGGTTTTGATATTGGACGACAACATGGAGTCAGGAATGCGCGTTTGAAGCGAAACAGTGCATCTTACACAATATTGAACATGAAAAGCGTTTTTGGGCACTGATAATTATCAAGAATAAATTCAGTGTGGCTCTCTGAATGAGAAGCTGAAAATTTGCTGCTAAAAATAATCGACCAAAATGCATCCACCCTATTAGCATAATTCGTAAGCAGATTAACCGGTTTCATTACAAGCATGATATCAAGTATAGTGTCCCCAGCAAGATCAGTTTGCACTTGGCTACTGTATGCGAAAAACAAGTTGGCCTCTGGTACATGAGTGAAGCTTTTAGCTTCTGCTTGATCAAGGCGACGGAAGATCCATAATTTTACTCCCTTTCATTCTATCCAAAAATCCGATTCCCTCCATTCCTCTTACCTCGCTAACCCAACATTCTTGCCACTAATACTGTTCTCAACATCCCCTCCCCGCTCATCACTCGCTCCATCCAATCCTTCTTTTTTTCAACGAGTCTCCTCAATAAGCTGTCTCTTCTCACCCACCATGTCCAGTACTTCGTCTTTCCTCCTCCTCTCCGTCCACTGCACCTTCCCCATTCTTCTCCAAACTCACAATGCTGTAATTAGATAACAAAATCCCCCAGGATATAAAATGGTTTCGGTATCCCTTATTGCTTACCATTTTTTTAATCACTACATTATTTGTCCCCTGAGATGAAAATTCTACTGGATTTTTTTAATGCATGTAATATTCAGTTTTGTCCGTCAGTCGGCGATGCCATTGCTATGGTTCAACGTTGCTTGAGAGACTTTTTTCCGTCGTGGCTTATGGAGTTTCATATAATTTATTCCTTGCGTGATCCTTTGTGATTCGCAGGAATGAGAATGATACGATGGCTCTCTCATATAATTTGCATTAATTATATTTTTGATATAGTCATCAAATTTGAATAGAAGATAACTTGCTTGGAGCGAAGTCATTTAAAAATTAGGAGACCCATAATTTTCGCGGCGGGACGCGCGTGGAACGCTTTGAAATCCATGTTCCGCCATTGCTCCCCATTCAAATTTTTCCATTGGGAATATTTTACTCTCACTCACTCAGCGATTCAACCCGGATGTTTGCACGATCAGGCGAGTGTAGAGCTCACCCCTGACTAAACCACAGTCGTGTGAATATCAAATTACTTAGACCAGTTCATTTCCCTGGGAGTTCCAGCATTTTTGTTTTGCGGTGTCCAAAGGCGGCTTCGACCGGGAATTAAAACGGGTCCCAACGCTCTATCCACTGGGCCGCCTCGAAGAAAGAAAGTTGGCCATGCTGTAAGGATATTTGCAAAGGGCTGTGTTTCTCCCAAATTTTCAGTTGCAATAAGTTAAAACGTAGATATCATTTCTTTACGTTGTATATCTTTCCATGGCCTTGAAATATGATTCAACGAGAGTTGTACAGATACTTTTGGAATATTTATGGTCATAATTAATTTATTTTGCGTTTCTTTCTCATTTTTTCATTTTTGCCCAGGATTTCTTCTAGCCTTTATTGCTCGATGAAAAAACGAATCCCCATACCTATCCATTCTAATGAATACATCTGTAATTTATCGTTTCTGTTCAATCTAGAAATATTGTAGAGATCGAATATGTTGTTCTCACTGTCGCTATAATGAGATATCTATCATAAATTGCTTAAACAAGCCAAGCGTAGCGCGTAGCCTCCAATTCTTCCATCCTAATACTTTTAGCGTCTTTGTAACGCTTTCTGTACGCCCGTAGTAGTTTTGCGATGAATCGCGCTGCTTTCCTATGTATTTTATCAAGTCCACAAATTAAGTCTTTCCGCGCCAAATCCCTTATGCTTGCTACATACACGCATTCCCACTGTATAAACGATGGTGACTGACGAAATGGTGAAAAATATCACCCGGAAACTGTCTTTTGTAAAATCATAGCTGATTTGCCCAATTTAACTTGCTGAGAACACAGGATTGCTAAGATGCAGGTCTAAAATTAAATCATTAGTTCCATCACGACTCAAAACCCTTATTGAACTGAAAATGTATGGGCAATTGCTCAGTGCGTGCGTGACTTAATTGATAGATTTTTGGATTGAATATCATTCGATGTAAATGACGATTTCTGGCCAATCATTAAATCCGATGGCCACGGCGGCATTGCCCGTGGCACTTTGATCGCATACCGTGCCGCATACCTGATTTGGGGTCGAGTTCCTTGAGAGGCGCATAGCCTCAGGGGAGAAGGAGTTGCCACTATTTTCTCCGAGGTCATGAGCTCTCGCTCTCTCTGAAGGACCGCAAGTGTCTTTTTTCCGTCAAAAATTTCCCCATTGGAAATTCCCATGAAACCACCCAGGGCCAGCGACATTGAATAGGAATCATCAAGAGCAGTTGTTAAATGAAAGAATACCTATCTGTGCTTTGAATTATCTTCAGTCTGCCTTAATCTTCGTAATTATTAAAACGATAATTAAATATGAACTCTTGAGGTTTATTTACACTTATTAAAAAAATTAAACGATATTTACGAGATTAATAATGTAGAAATATACCAAAAAGACGAATTTAAGAAATTGTATACATTTGCAAAATCACAAAAAACAATTATTATTATAAACAAATACCATCCACTCGCCGTACTAGAGAAGGATACATTCTATACTTGGACAGACCGTTTCTTACAGATAAAACCATAGATTACAATAGACCTGATATTTTATTGATCCACAAATCAGGGCAAAGAGCAAATATAGTCGATGCAGCAGTGCCACTGAATAACAACACTGAAACTTAGGAAAGAGCGAAAATAAAAGTATCAAAATTTGGCCGATGAAATAAAAAATATTTGGAAGTTGAAAGAAGCCAGCATTCACCCACTAATAATTAATCTCTGCGGAGGGGGTCTATTCAAAACGATTCAAAAAAGAAGTTGAAGACCTGGGAATTCAAAAACACCGGATTGACCTCGGATAGAAAGCTATGAAGCTGTTTTACTACAGAGAGATTGTGAAAAGATTCCTAAGCCGGGTATCAACAGACAGTGTGTGATATGGTGAATTATCTTCCTTAACATCCGAGCCTAATCCTAATTTGCCCTTAGGATAAGAGAATATTTTCAGCGGGTTTTAACCAGCAGAGAAAGTGCTTAAACTCTATTAATAATAACAAAAGGACTGGCAAATATGGTTTAAGCTAATATGTATATCCTAATCCAATTAATCAAATTTGATGCAAGCATAAAAAAAGTTAAAATTAATATTTTAAAATATCAACTGCCAAAAAAACTAAAGAACTACTTTAAAGGTATGTCACATCAATTTTATTCATTTGTTTTTTTATGTTAAATATACGTTTTTTTTAAATGCCGAGTTGGATTTTTTTTAATTGTGAAATTAATTTTCAATACTTGGCCACTTTTTTATTAATTGTACCTCTCATATTTTCATCGAATAAACGTTGAAAATGGAATATATATTTCCGAAACGCCGGCGAATATGTAGTTTATGATTTACCTGAACATTAAAAGTTCATGTTCAAATATAAAATCAAGGCAAACAACAAAAGGAATATAATAATAATAATATATATTATCGCATATATGGAATATATAATGAAGGAAGTCAAAGAGAAGAAACATGTTGGGGCAAAAGTATAAGCTGATTTGAGAATTGAGAGGAGAGCTGCGTCGAACCAACCTTAGAAATGCTGACACGTGATGACGATGTATTGGGCTAATCAGCTTTTGAGAGCGATAGGCGACCATTGGAATAGTTTCGAGTAGATCCAAAATAAATGCAATCATAATTATGCTTGCGAATATGGTGGTTTCCTATTATTTTTTTATTGCCTTAATCGAAAGATAAGCGTGAAATAAGTACTCCTGGAGTACTTATTTCACGCTTCTAGATTTTTAAATGACAATATCTATTTTTCGCGATTTAATGAAAAGTGAAAATTTTCAAGCGCGTGAAAAGTGCGACGGCTAACTATTCATTTTATATTTTTTTTATTATATTCTTGGTTTAAAGTCATCTCTAATTTTATTATTATTTGCTAAAGTATTCTACCCATTAAGGCAGGATTTTTAATGCCGAATTGATCTTGCAGTCTCTCTTCCTTCATGGACTTCCCTCTTAAATTCACGAAAACGCCTACTCCCTTTCATTCCATCTCATAGACCTATTCTCTTTCTTCCTCTCCCTCGTTTCCCTAACATTCTTCCATCTGAGACTATTTTCAACATTCCCTACCCGCTCAGCACTCGCTCCATCCATACCTTTTGTTCCTTCCGTATCTTATCTCGAAGCTGCCACTCTTGACTCACCATGTCCAGCACTACGTCGTTCCTTCTTTCCTGCGTCCACTTCACCTTCTCCGTTCTTCTTCATACCCGCATGTCAAAGACCGTAAAACACTACACTCCAGATCAGACTTTTCACTAACCCTTTCTTTAAACTCTTGTATTATGATCCTCTCATCTGCTCCTTCGTGTTCATGAACTCCTCCTATGCTGAAGCATTTATCTCCCTGGTGTTTTTACTGCTGTATCCGTTTTCCTCTGATGTACTGCCCAAATAGTTGGATTGCTTTACCGACTGAAGCTTTTGCTCACCCACTCTTATCTTGCGAATCACATTCAAAGCTCGCGATTCATTACAAAACCACGTAACCTTGGTATTATTGTGATCAATCTTCAAGCCATAGTCCTAGCAACCCTTGCCTAACCCATCTCAAGAGCCTAATTATTTAAACTTCCCTATACTTTTATTCCAGATTAAATCATTGATGTTTTTAGCTTTGAAAGTTATTTTTTCCTTGGGACACAAAAAACAGTCATATTTTCTAAAGATAAAACTACTCGTTCAGTTTTTTCCATTGATTTTATAGCATAAAAATGGCCTAATTCGTCAATATCGTTCTCACTTTTCCACCTTAAAGTATGTATATAATTTTAATAGCCCTTTTTTTAGTTCTTCACATGATCCACTTCACCAAAAACTGTTTGCGTGCTCTTAGCGGATTTTTTTCAACTATTATGTTATTTTTTCTGTTATGAATATAATGACGAGAAACGTAAAGGCCATTATAGTTTATTGGACTAGAAAAACTGTCTTCCTACCCGATAATTATTTCGAGAAGACTCGTTTCGAGAGAGTGGAGAAAACTCTGTTTCATTGACGCACTTGTTTCTTCGGCTCGTACGCCTCGTTTTTTACCAAGTCTTTCTGCTCGAATTTCATGGTCTCCAATTTAATGGGAGGATTTGTTTTTAATTCACCACGGTTGATCTTTAATGTTCTTCCCTGGATTTCCTCGCAGACCTCGCATTGAGAGGTAATATGGCTTTGATTTGGAGCAACCTTAAAGCAGTTTTTCACGTCGTTTTGTGGTTCAAGGAAAAATGGGGATTTTCAATGGACGAACGGAAATTTTTGGTATATTTCACATTTTAATCGTTATTTCGTAATATTCATCTAAATCTGCGTATAACCCCGCAAGCCGCCTCAATGGGCGTGTGGAGGGGGTGCTGGGACACCATCCGGTAACACATAAAAAGGAAATGCGCATAGGAAGTTCCACCTAGCATTTAATAAAGTCCTTTATTGTCCGGATGAAAAAAGAATTCCCACACCAATCCGTTCGGCAAAATATCTCTCTTAATAGGGTAGTTTCCTTCATCAAAGAAAACGAAAGGCATTGATTGCGATTCGTTACCCACCATTAGTGTATTCATATTATACAAATTATTTGGTTTTAGAAATACCGGTTCAGACGAATTGCAATGGTCAATTTTATCCTCATTTGAAAAAGGCCAGATTTACGCCCATGCGATGCCACTCCACGTGACGTCACAGGGATCTAGTTTCTATACGAGTGGATAGGAGTTATACATCGTCTGAGATTACCAATGCATGCATGAGGCACAGAACTCAGGGTAACATCTCTGAATGAGCACCTATTAAAACTGGCTAAGGTCGGAAAGTTTCCTTCGTTTGATAAGGTATTAATAATCCTTATTTAAGCCAAGCGCTACCTGCTAGCAGGATGCTCTGCTACTTGATAGCATCCTGCGTCGTATCAGCGCTCAAAGCCTCGCCTTAAGGTCACCTCACTTACGGCAGCGGGAACCAGAACGACGTCACACGGACTTTTCCCATCATTCATACTTAGCCGTCGCGTTTTCGCGCGCTTGAAAATTTTCATTTCTCATTTAATCGCAAAAAATAGATATCGTCATTTAAAAATCTGAAAGTGTGAAATTCGTACTCCAGGAGGAATAATCTTTCGATTTAGGCAATAAAACAATAATAGGAAACCTTCCTAATGATCGTTTCTGTCGGACGAGGAACCAAAATGCGCCCAAATATGATGTTCTCCGTGTCGATCAGATAGATAGATATCTGTTCTCTATTGCTCTACTAATTTAAGCTTAGCCCACGGACTCCAGGACCCTAGCGGCTGGCAGCGTGATTCGTCTAACATCTGCGTAACGCTCTATGTTCGCCAGTAGCATTTTTCCTTTGTATTTTCTTAAGTTCACGGATTAAGTATTTCTGCGCCGGATCCCATATGCTCCCTGCATATTCGAGGTGTGGCAGGACCAGCGCAAATTAGTACCTCTCTTTTACTTTGTTTTCCTATAAATTTCCCTCATCATGAAGACCAGTTTCTTCATGACTGTGCCACAACTATATCTTGTGTTCCCCACGATAGGTTCGTAGTTCTCGCAACTCCCAGATGCTTCACTTCATTTTTTGGCTTTATGTTGACACAATCCAAAACATAGTCATGAGGATAGTTGGACAACCTACGCCATTATATCTTTGAAAACTACTTGCCATTTTCATCCATTTTTTACGCTAAAATTAATAGTTTATAATATTTATTCCCTTTTGAAGTGTATTTGGATCCCTCGTTCACTACATCATGCTGTTCGTTCCAAATTCCGCCCATTTCGGTGCAACACTTAGATATGTCCTAAAGAAACTACAGCATTTCACAAATGGAAGCCAAGTTTTTATATTAAAAATACGGTGATGCTTCCCCGAATGCGGCAGCGCTTATAAAGTGCTAAGGAAATTCACGCTCAAGAATTACCTTTTACCCTATGAACATCTTGGAAGCCGTTCGTATATATATCCTTTCAGCATCTTCCTCCTTGATCTCTTTACTTATATTTTCACGAAAAATATCGAGTGTAGGTCGAAATAACTCTTTTCCAACGTTTTGAATTTAATTGTATTCCATCTTCAGGGCTAACTAGAAAGAATCGTATGAAAGCGCAACACATAATCTGTTTTGGTGGCTCCTTTTGGACATCAAGCCAATGTTTCTGAAGTTCTATTATTGTAATTATTCCAGCTACAATATTAATTAAAGGATTCATCCAAGTATGAAATAGCAACAATGAAGTCCTCGTACGAAAAATTCTTAGGCATTATCCCTCGATATCGATTTTGTTGAATAAAATATAGAATGAGATGTTAATAAGTCAACTTTTTCCGGAGAGATATCATGGAACAACATATCGTGGAACAAAGATATCGTACTGGCCACTAATTTTACTTAACAGCTCACAACTCTTGTTTCGATTTCCATACAATCATCATCTTGAGATGTAGGTTTTTGTACCCTCATATGATTCTTTCTATGTGTCCTTGAAGATGGACTTCATTAATTTCCAAACATCTGGCAAAGGATGATTTTTAAATAACCCTAACTGACGACCTTAAGCTCAATATATTAATGGACATATATCATTTAAGTCCTTGGATATTAGCGAAAAAGCTAATTCATGTTTATTGAAACTAAAATTGCTGTTTTATTTTGAGAATATTTCTCACTTGCTTAATTGTCGTCAGCAAAAAAATTGAATGCTCTGCTTTTTACTTTCAGCTCGCGGGAAGGTACGTGACATCGTGTTTATTATTTTTTTAAGGGGAAGTCAATTATGGCCACTCCAGAATCCAATGTTTGCGAAGGAAGGCATTCGATCCGATCGCTATCCACCGGTCAGAATTGTAGGCAAAAAATTGGTCTCGTGACATACATTCGTGGAAAATGAAACTTGGAAAATCGCGTTGAATGTTTGCTGGCCGAAAAGGTTTTTCCCTTTTTACGATTCTGGGAATAACGTGTTTACGAGACAGCACAATGGCATTTATTGCGAATCTTCCGAGGACGGTGGCTAATGGGCTCAGCCGGGATTTGGATGCCCACATCCGCATACGACGTCCAAATCAGCGTGCGCACGCATCCACGGCGGCCATTCCGTTGCGATCGCATCCACCGCTCCGAGGATCGGGATCGAACGAGTTGATAACCGAACTCAACTCATTAAGCCTGAATCACACGATAATTTTTTTTCGTCGAGAAAGTGATCAATATCGCGATCACTAGGCGAAATGATCGTTGTCGGCAATTGTTTTTCGCGTTCGCGATCGCGATGAGGATTCCCATCGCTATTTTTCATCACTAGTCCGGTCGCTAAAACCGTCACTAAAACCCCATATCAGCCAATCAGAACGCATGCCCGTATGGAGCGATTGCAGCGCAACGTTTAACAATCGCGGGATAGATAAACAAACACGCTGTATATTTTCGTTATGCGGGTTCCATGATAACGAGCTGTGGTTTTGAAAGTGATGCGAAAGCCGACGCGTCGCGACGGCGGGAGGGACCGAGTGATTCAGAAAAATGATCGCTAGAGGGATCGCTTTTCGCGACGAGAAAAGTGATCGCGATAGTGATTACTTTCGCGACGAAAAAAATGTTCGTGTGATTCAGGCTTTATGGGTGGCTTTTTATCCCCTGCTTACTTCACTTAAGCATCCTTGACATTATTTGGTTCCAGTAAATATATCAGCTTTCACAGTGGCGCATATTTGAACTCCTTGAAACCTGCCGTTTTTTTACAAAAAAGAATGGTACGTATTATTTTGAAAAAGGACAGATTTGAAAGATCCTTCCCACTTTTTCTTCATTTGCGTTTGCTTCCGTTGAGGCATCTATATATTTAAAAGGTCCTACGATGTTTTTATGCTAGAGGTGGCAACTCTAAAATATTTCAGTCCCTGCCTTCTACTTTTACCCTGCGTAAAATAATTGTGCCCTTACCACAACCAAATTTGACTTGGTTTAAAAGACGTTTTTTGTACGTAGGACCCAAATTTTTAATTTGCTACCCCAGTCACGCTTTATTTCAAAGTCTTTGAAAAAGTTTTTGCAAAATGCACATTCTTGGCTTCTCACTAAAGAAAGTGTAGAACAAATATTCTTATAAAATATTGATGTAAATAAATTACAAATACTACTTTAGTTGTTTTTTTTCATCTAAGCACTTAAGTTTTGTTAGTATAGATTATCAAGGTAACACAAAATGAGCTACACTATATGTAAAGCAAAATTTATTATTATTTTGGATGACAGCCTCAAACAGGTTATCCTTCGCGGCTACCTAAAATTACTCAATTTTGCTATTGTCATGTAATTTGAATGTGGAGTAATAAAATTTTTTATTATTATCATTTATTATTTCATATCGGGCTCGGTGGCGGTGAGATGAAGTCATTGCCTACCAAACTGAAGTGCGTGGATTCAAATCCCGCCGGAGTAGGTGATCCTTATACAAGGCATGGCTCTTTGCATCAAGTATCGATAATATTGAAATCCTTGTTGTAAAGGTCGTATTTTGTTGTTGACGGTGAATTTAATGCATTGGTTAATAATGAATTAGTTACAATTTAGAGGGCATGTTAAATTCATGATGGAAGCCATTTTCCTTCTATATGCTTAATTTTGAAAATTTTTAATGCCCTCTTTTGATGTGAATCACACGGTGTATGTATCTATTCTACGATGAGAAATTTTAAGACAGCTTCAAAATGGACATTTTATTAGTGAAATATAAATAAAACTGGGAATTTGCTTCACCATAGCATCCTTGAAATAATTTTGCATAGTTTAAACACATTTTTATAGCATTAACAGTAATAGGCCGATGAGACATTCGCCGTTTCACATCCATTTATATCTTTTCATTATTTTAATTTTGGAATTTTGGAGTGGCCTAACGTTATATGAATGAGACTGTGTCCGGCTTTATTTTATGGAGCAAAATTTTTAGACAGCTCCCAACTGAACTTTTTATCGGTTGCATATGAAAAAACTGAGATTTTGATACTTCATCTTAATTTTCAGCCGAAAATGAAGAATTAATTCACGACCTTACTCTTGCTCTGTTCAAAATTATGGTCATTTCTCGATGCATTAGGTCGTGCATTAACAGTAATAGGCCGATGAGACATTCGCCGTTTCACATCCATTTATATCTTTTCATTATTTTAATTTTGGAATTTTGGAGTGGCCTAACGTTATATGAATGAGACTGTGTCCGGCTTTATTTTATGGAGCAAAATTTTTAGACAGCTCCCAACTGAACTTTTTATCGGTTGCATATGAAAAAACTGAGATTTTGATACTTCATCTTAATTTTCAGCCGAAAATGAAGAATTAATTCACGACCTTACTCTTGCTCTGTTCAAAATTATGGTCATTTCTCGATGAACAAAAATAACTTGAATGGGGTTAATAGGAAGACAGAAAATAGGAATGCGACTGGAAGAACTTATATCTATAAATTATTGATCTATAAATTGATAGAAAACTGATCTATAAATAATTGTGTGATTTAAGAAACTTCTATTACACATAGCTAGAAACACGCAAAAGGTGGCGTTACTTTATGGTTTAAAGATGTATTATTTTACCCAGAAATAGGGTGGTTTCCTATTATTTTTTTATTGCCTAAATCGAAAGATTATTACTCCTGGAGAACATATTTAACGTTTTTAGATTTTTAAATGACGATATCTATTATTCGCGATTAAATGAAAAGTGAAAATTATCAAGCGCGCGAAAACACGATGGCTAAGTATGAATGCTGGGAAAACTCCGTGTGATGTCGTTCTTGTTCCCGCTGCCGCCTTGTGAGGTGACCTAGGGGCGAGGCTTACAGCGCTGATACGACGCAGGATGCTAGCAGGTAGCAGAGTACTCTGCTAACAGGTAGCGCTTGGCTTAAATAAGGATTATTAACACCCTATCAAACGAAGGAAACTTTCCGCCTTAGGCAGTTTTGATAGGTAATTATTAAGACATATTTGCCTGATCTCTGTGCCTCATGCATGCATTGGTAATCTCAGACGATGTAAAACTCCTTTCTACTCGTATAGAAACTGGGTCCCTGGGACGTCACGTGGAATGGCATCGCATGGGTGCCAATCTGGCCTTTTTGAAATGCGGTTGAAATTGACCATTGCCATTCGCCTGAACGGGAATTTCTAAAACCGAATAATTTGTATATTATGAATACACTAATGGTGGGTAACGAATCGATTTCAATGCCTTTCGTTTTCTTCAATGAAGGAAACTACCCTATTGGTATTATTTTGGCAATTAAATGGATGGGAATAATGTGTCATCCTTCCAGTAAGCCCATTATTTGGCTGTTTGTTATGCACACCATTGACTACGGTAAATGTAAGCAAAAATCCTGCCATATAAATATAATGCATAGTTTTTATTTCAACGAAAACCATGAGCGAGGGCTAGGTCACTACTTTCAGCCACCTCGTGTTATTGAAATTTTGAAAATAAAACTACTTAAATCATCAGTTTAACGGGAAAAAACATGCCTTACATACGCTTTGATACAATTTTCGTGGCAGGAGCATGAGTAGAGAATGAAAGATGATTAAAAATCGGGCCTTAACTGTTCAAAATTGCGAGTAAAATAAAATTCGCTAATTTGCAGGAAAACCCTGAATTCGCGTCATCGCATTCGCGACTTTTCCATGTCCCTACGCATAAGGATCTCTTAAAGCTCAGCAGCTCAACTTTTCATTTTCACCCTTCTTTTCTATTTATGCAATTATTTTTATTAATTTATTTTTTCGTTCGCTTTTTTTACCCTCTAATGGGCTGAATTTTTTTCACGGGCTTCCATCCGGGTTACTTTTTCCATGGAGGATGACTTTTTTTAGGTTCAACACTTTTATAATGTTTCCATACCTCCATTGCATAAACGCTCAACAATCGCCCACCGAATCAAATCCGCTCATCTATTGGCACTAGTAGGTCGTTTGTTGAGCGTTTTTGCAGTGGAGGTATCGATTGGTTGCTTCCATCTGTTGCAGTGCAATTCTGCTTTGTGTCCATCGCAATGTAAACATCATTAAAGCTTAGTTTTGAGGCGATGTTATTTAATTTCATCTTCATGGTCAAACGAGTCTCCAAAAAAAACTGTATTATTTTTCTCTTTGCCAGAATAGCCTTTATTTTTCATAACCGCCGCTCTTCTCAAACTTATCTCCGTGTTTTTTTGCCTGCCCACATCTCTCATAACTTCTTTCTGTTTTCATTTGGAGTGTAATGTTTCCACTGCGGCACCAAATTACACTTTCCAGTGGTCATTATAAGACCGCAGTCGAGGCGAAGAGAATGAGGAAGTGGTTTCGGCGGGAAGGCGGGAGAAGGGACAGTGACGGCACGAGGTTCTATCAATTCCCAAGTTGGGGTATCCTCACGCATTGCGTTTTACATATTTTTTTAAGTCTCGTCTAGGTCCCGAGAGTTTAAATATTTCACAAATCATGTTTTAAATTTATGTCAAAGAAATCATCTACATCTACATAATACCCTGCGAGCCACCTCTCGGGTGTTTGGCAGGGGGTGATCAATCACCAGCATGCAGCATGCAATTGGACTCCCACATGCACACCACACGGTCCAAAAAGCATCACGTATACTAACAAATTATACTGCCATATGCTATTAGAAATAATAATAAAATTAAGAAACATGCATTAAGTTTTACATAGGTTAGTAGGCTACACTACAAGTCATGCAATATATTTATGAGTTCTATCGCTGCCGTTATAATCTCTTATTGATCGTGGAAAAAAAAGACATTCTGAACCTGTCTGTTCTACAATCTATCTCTCTTATTTTATTTATATGATCTGATCTTCCGTAGTATGTTGGCGTCAGTAAGATATGGTTAACTTCGTTAAAAAGACACAGCTCTTGAATTTATCTAAAAGGTTTAGTCTATTTTTCAATCTACGGTCCGACAGAGATTCCCATCCGATTTTATCTAAGAGGTCAGTTTCACTAACAAGACTATCGTAACGACCTTTCACGTACCTGGCATCTCTTCTTTGCACGCGTTCTAACTCTGTTATTAAGCCTTTTTCATGATGGTCCCAAACACTGGCAGCGTATTCTAAATGTGGTCTAACGAGGGAAAAGTAGCTAATTTCTCTCACTTTGTCGTCACTTTTTCCTAATATTCTTTTAACAAAACCAATTTTACGATTAGCTTGACCGGTTATTTCTCGAATATGTTTATGGAGTAATATAATCAATGGAGTCAACACACTAGTAATTAGCCAAGACACATGACATGGATGAAATTGCATCCATCGATCCCTCCTTTTTCTATTTTATTCTAAAATTCATCGAAGCAGTGCATATTACAATTGGGTTTTAGAAAATGGAAGTGGAAATAAATTTTTAAATTCCTCACGAGTTTGGTGAGAGTGATTTTTAATTTTTATAAATATGTTGATATACATACCTACCCCTGAAGTATGGTAACATTTTCAGCTGTAATCATAGTTTTCTTTGTCTGTGGCAGCCACTTAGGTAGGACGTAGGTATTTTTCCTTGACTCGGACACTTTCGGCTCATACTTCATTGCTTGTCAGTGAATTTTTGGCCAAAAACAATGCTCAGAGCTCCCACGCAACCGTGATTAACCTTAAAACCGCGAATAAGCCGTGAATTTCGTCTTCCGTGAAAAAATTTGGAAAAAGCCGTGAATTTCGTCATAAAACGTTAAAAATATCTCGAAACTCGATTTTAGAACTACAGATTGACTGGTCAAAAGAAAAATCGATACGTCGATAATATTTCAAGGTCAGTTACGCTTATTTATCTGCACACTTATATTCGAAGCGAATTCATTGGTCCGTGTCCTATGACGACACATCGACTTTAAGCCTATAACAAAGGCGGAGGACTGATAACCAAAGTGTTCGTTAAACCTGGCGAAAATTCAGACATTTCTTAACTTCCCTGGCACCCTACTCCCTCCATTTTTCCTCTCACGTCCTTTAGCTGGAGCTGAATTTTGCAAACGATATGTGTCCTCAGGATAGATGGCACTTCCATCGCTGCGTTTGAATTCACAGTGACTGTCGCATTTGTTAAATTTTAAGTTAATATGCGGCCGATTATTGTTACGCGATAAATATTTCTGACTAAAATGGTTCATCTACAAACCGTGAATTTTATATTTTAGTTCGAGTGGGAACCCTGATACTGTAACGATGCCCAGCCTCCATATTTGACGGACATGGCTCCGTATGACTTTTTCCGCTTTCCAAAAATAGTGAGGATTGTAAAGGGCTGTAGTTATACAAGCATAGATGACACTCGTTGACAGAGCTAAAGGCTATCCCAAAGATAGAGCTTGAGAAGTGTTTCGAGGATTGGTAGGAGCACTGCCACAAGTGCATGTAATATAATGGGGCCTACATTGAAAGCGACAAAATTGATGTAGATGAATAAATTTTATTTTTCAAAAAACTTATCATCACGAGCGAGGAATGTTAGACTTAAGATAAAAGTGGGTGGTGAAACACTTGAGCAGGAGGAGCAGTTCAACAATTTAGGCAGTAGGTTAGAGGAAAACGGATACAGTAGTAAGGACATTAAGTAGAGAATTGCATTAGCAAAGTAGGCGTTCATGAACAGGAAGTAGCTTCTGAGAGGATCGTTATGTAAGAGTTTAAAGAAAAGGTTAGTGAAGAGTTTGATCTGAAGTGTAGCGCTCTACGGTGCGGAAACAAGGACATTGAGGAAAGGCGACGAGAGAAGATTGGAGGCATTCGAGATGTGGGTATGGAGAAGAATGGAGAGGGTGAAATGGACGGAGAGGAAAAGGAACGACGAAGTGCTGGACGTGGTGGGTGAGGAGAGGCAGCTTTTAGATGAGATACGGAGGAGACAGAATGTATGGATGGAGCGAATACAGAGCGGGGAGGGGATGTTGAAAACAATGTTAGAGGGTAGAATGTTAGGGAAACGAGGGAGGGGAAGAAAAATAATAGGAATTTTACATAGATTGAAAGGGCGTAGGCCTAACAGTGAATTGAAGAAGGCAGCGCTGGAAGGAAAGGAGGCTCCCAGATCACTTCTTGAATACTCCATGGAAATATGCCTTAATCGGTGGAATACTGTAATAATAAAAAAACTTATATTCCCATTAATTTCCGGAAACACCTCGTACCCAGTCACGTTCACGGGTACTAATTTAAACTGAGGGTGATATTAGGCATGAGAAAAATCATGTTTTCATCGGATTCGAACTCGAAACTCAAAATCATCTCATCTCAAGGTGGGTTAAATTAGGCGTGGAGTAAGATGGCTTGGTGGTGTAACTGGTAGCGTGATTGATTGTCAATTGGAAAACGGGTGTAAATTTGATTCATATTTTCTGATACTTCCATTTCGCATTTTGTAGTACTTTGTTCGTAATACCGGCTTTTATCGCTCAATGAAGTCGAAACATGATAGCAAAGACTCCAGGTGTGGTTAGGTACTTGGAGGAAGCGACCGACAGCTGAAGTCATTACGCCATGAGGAAAGGGTAAGGGAAGGAAGGGTGGACAGAAAACTGGCGTCGGCATTAGCCTACTTTTAAAAGTGGATCCCTAGAGGAGAGAAGAGGAGAGGAGGACTATCGCGATCACTTTTCCCGTCGCGAAAAGCGATCGCTCTATAGTAGTGATCATTTTTCTGATACACACGGTCACTCCCGCCGTCGGCTTTCTCATCACTTTCAATATCACAGCTCGTTGTCATGGGACCCGCATCACGAAAATATACAGCGTGTTTGTTTATCTATGTCGTTCCCACGATTGTCAAACGTTGCGCTGCAATCGCTCCATACGGGCATGCGTTCCGATTGGCTGATATGGGGTTTTAGTGACGGTTTTAGCGACGGAAAAAGCGACCGGACGAGTGATGAAAAATAGCGATGGGAATTATCATCGCGATCGCGAAAAACAATTGCCGGCGACGATCATTTGCGAGTGATCACTCCAGTGATCGCGATATTGATCACTTTTTGCGACGGAAAAAAATGATCGTGTGATTAAGGCTTTAGACGGCATATTTTGGGAAAACCCAATTTGTGGAATGGCAAAATTTTTACATGCTCGAAGTAAAAGAACAAATCTGAGTGCATAAAGGGGTAGCCGCAGGGGACAAAGGGCTTGTGTTGGCGCGAACCGTTAGGTTTATTGCCGTCCGAACGCGGGTTCCGATCAAAAAAGACCCGATGATAAAAACGTAGAGAAATTTGGTTTGTTTTTCTATATCGTTAATATATTCTAATAAGAAATATATTGAATTAAATACATAATGAAATACTCATACACCATTCAAGCAATGCATGTAAAAAAAATGGACGTTAGTACACTACAAAAATGGCCCTCTTCCGAGTAGGACACCCTACTTCCATAAATTTTTATAAACAATGAATAAATCCATTAGTATTTCTTGCGTCGGAAGAAATCAACCCTCGGACTCCGAGTGAGTGAGATACCCGATAACTTTTCCTACTATCAATTTACCAGGATAACCTGAGATCCTGCATTGAGCGTGAGAAATTAACAAAAATTTAAAGTTAATTATAAGGACGCTAACATCACGAAAACTGATCGAGTAGCAAAAACCCGCTTCCTGCATTTAAAATGTCACATCTTTCATTTATTTAAAGAGGAAAAATAAGATTTTCATCAGCGTCGAAGAGTCCTAAATGCATTTCAAATAAGATATCAATGACGCATAAATAGCGCATTTGAAAAAGGGCGGTAATTTCGGGTAGTTCAATAAAATAGACCTACCTAAAGCGCCGCAAAATATTAGATTTGTGTTATGAAGGAGGAAAAAAAGAGATCGATTAAGTGTGCGCCAAGCAAAAAATGGGATTAAAAAAATGAGGAAATTGAATTTAAGAAATGATGAAATTCATAACATTTTACTTGGTTGAAATAGGCATGGCAGACAAGCGTTCTAAAATGAAGCATTCCACCAATGAAACTAATTGCTTCAGTTGTAAATTGGTAGCTCAAATCTCTTTAATTCATAATGGAAATTACAAAGTTTAAGTATCCCATCATGAATAGGATTCTACGCTGGATGGTTTGTCTGTGATTACGATGCGGTTGACTTACGAGCACTTTTTTTTTAAAGACTGCTGAGAAACGATTCATAATATCTTCTTTTACCATGTTATGAAAATTTTCAATTCCTTAAACCGTTCTCACGTTTTCAATGATCATTTTTTTAACCTCCAGAGTCGGGCGGCAAGATTCATTCCGGTAATGTGATATTCCCCGATGCATTGGCCCGTGTACCGAGTCCGAGGACGGAGGGAACACACTGGACATGGACCGCCAGTAATTGAGAATGAATTTCTGGACTTTATAGCGTGCATAATTGTGGAAAGGTCAAATGCTCTTTCATTATTGTCTCATTCATCATCACGAAGAGGAAAAAATTGACAGCTGAAGGCTTCATTCTCGAGTTTGTCCGCGAGCCAACCTTCACATTTTTGTTGACCTGACGCAGATTTTTTGAGAAATTACGCGGTTTCTGGCGAGAGAACCTTGCCCCTCGACCATGAACACAATTCCAGACCGTGAAATCAATAGATCAAAGCTTTCAAAGCCCATTTTTGGGCCAAGAAGCATTTTTCGTCTCCTTCACGCGAGCTTTAAAGCATAATTAAAGCAAGCGGAAGACTAATGCGCGATTTTATAAAAGTATGTTCGTCCCAATAA
This sequence comes from Ischnura elegans, assembly GCF_921293095.1. Taxonomy (NCBI): domain Eukaryota; kingdom Metazoa; phylum Arthropoda; class Insecta; order Odonata; family Coenagrionidae; genus Ischnura; species Ischnura elegans. Next base: position 115,510,340 of record NC_060251.1, on the reverse strand, counting down.
CTCCTACTTTTATTTAAGAGGTTGCTGATTTAAGGATTCGCATAAAAGCATTGAAATTAATACTCAAAGCTAATACCACAGCGTAACTACGTCATCTTCACGGACAAGAATATATATCCATTGGTCGTTAATTAAGGTCGTAGTGATCCCTGTATTTCTTTTTTCGAGATACTTGATTTTAAGGAAATTCTTGACGAATAAAATTATGGATAATTATGGAAATATCTAATTTATAATTTCGTGAAGCACTTTACGCAATAATACCTTGCATTACCGCTTTCGAGATATGAGGTTTAATAAAAAACTTGGCCAAATTGCATGTGCCAAGTAATTATTCTCTAAATCAAGTTCAGAGTCCCCAGGAAAACTCATAGTCCTTTGCGAATAACAAATCTTTCCTCTGTTTCGCATGCAAAATATACCTCCCAAAAACAATATTGCTGTTAAATATGTATATTTATTTAATTATTAATTCTTTATATAAACGTAAGACTGATGTATATTGTAGCAAAGAGAATATAAACACATGACGATAACACAGCGGAGGCGTGATGGCCGAAAACGCAGAGAAAATGTTCACCTTAGCTGGGGATCTAACCACGGACCTTTTTTTCCGGGAAATACTCAGAATTTGCTCGGAATACGGTATTATATATTGCATCCGGTACTATATAGTATATTTTCGTCGGTAAATATATAATATGTGACGCACATTTAAATGCGTGGGTTGAGTTCTGGGATTGGGCAAGTGCATCCCCCCTCAGAAAACTCTCCAAAGCGAGGAACGCAGCAAACCAGATTGACTTGTTCAAAGTGGATGCCGCCAGCGTAATCTTCCGTGACTCCTGGCGACCCATTATCGCCTTGCGCTCCTCTTGCTTTCATTCCGAGTTTGCGCCGCGCCCAATTACGAAATCAGCCGGGATTCCGGAAAGGAACTGCGGCCGTGCATCGTTTATTATAGATGAGTCGCGTCTATATTTGAGTGCAGTTGAGGATTAGTTCAATTTTTAGAAACGGGAGCGAACAAATATTTGTTCCGGGAAAACCTTGTATTCGAAATTTGATAACTCAATGCGGCTTTTTGTAACAATAGTTAAAACCTCATAGTCTATACTAAAGTCCGGGAATTCTTTCTTTATGAAGTATTTTGTATTCGACCCTGATGAACGCAAAAATCAAAATTGCCCATCTAAAAAAATTTACCAGAAGTGAAATATTAAAGATGCGTCAGAATAAAAAATGCCGTTTTCACGTAACAATTGGAGTAAATTTCTTTTTCAACCGTAAATAGTTATGTATTTAATACATACGGTACATTATTTAATAAGAAAATGACATTAAGGCATCATTTTTCATGATATTTGGAAATTTAACGGACTACTACAGGTGCCTTCTATCCAAAAGTCGTTCTTTTCTGGAAATCAAAGCAAAAAACCAGAAAAATGATCAAAACAAACGCTGTAGTAAATTGTTTCAGCTTGGATAACAAGCAACTTTTTTATGCATTGTATAAAAAGCTAATTATATATTTTAATATATGATTAGCTTTACACTATAAATAATAACCGAAATACGTGGATTAGAAGATCGGCTTGCGTGGCGCTGCTGTAGCCTATCGGCCGAGTCTGCCAAAACCTTTGAATTTCAGAGTTTGAAAGTTAATGGGCATTTCGTATAAAAATTGGGCATCACCACGTTCACCCTTATTTTGATCACGGCAAACAAGGAAATCGGAGCTCTAACGGACGTCGTAAGAAATCAACCCTTGGACCCTGTGGGTAAATCTTCCCTCTTACAAGTTCATTTAATGTGATGCGAGCGATGAGTCGCGACGCACAGTGAGTGGGCTAGAATCGAAAAAAGCTACCCAAAACCTCAAGAACTATTTTGATTGTGCTAGGAGGTTGAAACTTCGCATATTTATTCTCAAATAAATTGAGCATTATTAACTTGCCGGATTATTTCTTTCCTGAGTCTGCACGTTGACAATATATATGAGGTCAAAGTTTAACAAATGTATCGAAAAACGACAACCCTCGATTTTTTCTGAGAATAGCCAACTTATCCTCGTGCAGTGGTTTCATTAATAGTTTTATTTACAAAATTGTTATACCATCTTAATTAACTTTCTTCTTTTTAATCTTTTTCTTCCATTTGTAGAGTTTTTAAAGATTTAAAATTAAAAGCTGGTGAATTTCTGCTGGTAAAGGGGAGGAGGGGCTTCTTGTGTTTGTGGAAACCTCACTCCTGTAAAAATTATTCATTATCTGGTCCTTGCTCTCAGGTCTACAATTTGAAAACGATCACCCTGGGTCGACAGCTTTCTCTGCGTTTGCTCCTCACATGACGACCTATTGACGTAACTACGCTATACGGTACGGAAACATGGACACATAGTAAGGAGGACGAGAGAAGAGTGGTGTCGTTCGAGATGTGGGTGTGTGGAAGAACGGAGAAGGTGAAGTAGACGGAGGGGAAGGAGGAACGACGAAGTGCTGAACATGGTGGGTGAGAGGAGGCAGCTTTTAGATGAGATACGGAGGAGACAGAAGGTATTGCAATGGAGGCGGTTCCACTTGTCCACGATGATTTAATTCGTACGTCTTGTTTCGGCTCAAAATGTCTTGTACCAGAGGATGGCTACGTGAGCCGAAACACGACGTACAAATGAAATCATTGCGGAAAAGTACAACTGCCTTTCATTTCAATGTGTCAAACTTCGGATATATAACTCCCGAATCAGTTGAACAAAGAAGGAATGGATGGTACGAGTACTGAACGGGTAGGGCTGCGCCAAGAAAACATTATTTTTGAAAACATTGCTGATGCGTTACAAGGTAGAATGTTAGGCAAACGATCGAGAGGGTGGAAGAGAATTCGATATTTATATAGAATGAAAGGGAGTGAGCTTTTTTTTAAAGTTAAGGGGAAATTCCATGAATGAAATATAGATTGCCAGAACACTTCTTAAATACTACATTACACCTTTTCACTCAGGTGTTCTGTTGATTCGCCGTGAGCTCTGGCTCATCTGCTTTCTAAGTGATCGCAGGCAAAACATGGGTCGGCCATAGGACGTGAGGCGATGGCGTAAACATCTTCACATCCTCTTCGAGGCTCGGCCGCAAATGTTAATAAATCTCGTCGCTTGATTCAGGGCCGACAGGTCTCCACGCCCATCGCGCGGACAGGGCCGCGGATCAGCGCGCTCCAGACATCCCTCTATGCTACCACAGTTTCCGGCTGCATTCCGAGCGACGACGCATTTATTTTTCCCGGAATGCGCGGACATCTTCCGGGGTTGGGGAAATTGCTCTATCTCTCTCTCTCTCTCTCTCTCTCTCTCTCTCTCTCTCTCGATCCCATTTTTGAATATGGCCAAGGTCGCATGCTGGGCACGGCGGACGAGAGACAGAGAGAGAGAGAAAACGAAGAGGAAAGTGCGGTTGAGGTGGGTGGGATGGCCAGCTGCCGAAAGAGGTGAAAAAATTGTTTTGACGCGAAGATCGCTGGTGAAGCAGCTTTTTTTTGTAGCGCAGGTGCAGCAGACGGGCGCGTTCAGAGCAGAGCCATGGAGAAACTAGGATTCGTCAAGTTTGTTGTGGGGAGATTATTGGATGAAAAATTGAATGAGAGGTGCTATTTCGCACTCGTCCGCCCACACCTTGAATATGCAGCGGGCATATAGTATCCAGAGCAGAAAGACTTAATGAACTTAGGGTAAATTACAAAGAAAAATACACCAGAGGATGAGGTTCGCCATGAAAAAATATTTCACTCAGCCGAGATTCGAACCCGGATCTTCAGATTGTCGGTCAGGCGTGTTAACCAATTCCACCATCCAAGTCATTTTATCAGAGCGAACTTCGGGATGGGTTTTACCGAACAAGATGTTGACATGAAGCTCGCTCTGTGAAAATGGCTTTGTGGTGGAACTGGTTAATACGCCTGACCGGCAATCGGGAGATCCGGGTTCGAATCCCGGCTAAGTCAGATATTTTTCATGGCGAACTTCATCCTTTGGTGTATTTAACTTTGCACCCGTGCGCGTGACTGCGTACAAAGTCACTTGTTCCTGCAGTGTCCTGCAAAGAAAAGCTACGCGATTCGTCAAAAACTGCTGGCTGGGAGCTGGGTAGGCAAAATTAGGCTGGGAGCCGCTAGAGACTGGGAGGCTATGCGCTAGTCTTATATTACTTAAGCAATTGAGAATAGATATCTTTAAGAACGACATAGACAATATCATATGTGAACCCCACTATATTTACGGGCTCGAGAGAAACGACAAATCATGAGAGATTTCTCCCCTAACATATAGGACTTTTATAAATTCTTAGCGGCACTTTGTACGGGCAACCACTTATTATTAGTGAACGTGTCCCAAAATGTCCTAACATCCCCCGCCATACGCCTGTTGAGGCGGATTGCGGGGTAGTATGTATATGTTAATGCTCAGGCGCCGCTCATCAGTCGAATATTTAACCTCGTGGGGTGGCCAATTAGAGATACTGTCGTAATTACTCAAATTTGGCATATATTTTTTAGCTTAGGAACGCTTTGTTAAAAAATAAATGCGAAAACTAGTGCATTAAAATCCATTGATAACTGTATGTCGACGATTAAAATGCTTTTTAAGAATTTAATGAAAATAGGAACATAAACATATGTAATGGATAGTCAATAATAGTTGTATACTAAACATTATATTAAAATATTCCAACGCAATGCATTAGATTACTTCCTGTCCCATTTTAAAAACGTATAATTCTTCTTCACTTGTTTCTTCATCACTGCATTCCTTAAATGACTAATTAATATATATTCTTTTTAACTCTTACAAGTTTTTCTATGAGTTGAACATTTCAAGCTGAGATCTCCCATCAGCTTCATCATTGTGATTTTTATCTTATACAAAATGTGTCAAACAAAGATTTAAATGTATTTTGGTAATTTAAATGTTGAAATTGCATTTGGTTGGATCATTGCATGCAAATATTGTTGAGGAACTACTTATAACTTTTACTAAAAAAATCGGTCAAGTAAAACCATTTCGATTCCCTTTTATTCAAATTGGATATGAACCCGTGAACCCGTGAAGTGAAAGGACCACAATAAAATGTGTGGACTAGATCAGATGCATAGATATTATAAACCATCAAGAATTAAGTGATCTCAGTTCATAGTTCCAACATTATTTCCTCTTATCGCAAAAAAACTAATTGAGTGTTGAAAATGCGAAATTAATTTTTTCCCTGTAAGGGCAAAAAGAGACAGCAAAGCTTTGATTCATTGAATAAAATAAGATTTTCTCCCCGTTGAACGAGTGTACAGACCGCCCCAATAAGCACTAATCAGTTTCAAAACGCTACGTAATACCATGATACTCAAAATATTTAAGTAATATTTCAATTAATCATGCTCATACATATATGTATGTACAATTAATATCTCAAATAGTTATCTCAATAAATATTTATTGTAAAGGATTCCTATACCATTAAAAATACCAAATATTACGACGATGGAGCAAATGCCCTGGTTGAAACAAATTAATGGAAAACATAGAGGATTTCGAAAAATTTTCCTATTTTTCACCATTTTGCAAGTTGTTAACTGAGTTCTGGCTGCCTTGGAAGCCATTTATATAGTTCAATTGCCATTAATGGAAAGAATTTACATTCTATTTACCCATAAATACAATTCACAATGTATTCAGGATGATTTTATATTTTCACTCTTGGCCAGCTTATTGGGCCAAACACTCCAATGTGCGCCGGCCAGTTGTGACCCGGGGCAGTGTCGTCCGAGATTCTACCATCTTGATCATCATTATGCATGCATGAGCTTTTTTACGGAGCGTCTGGCGGTCTCAAGTTCAAATCTTGTTTACCCCTTTATGTACGTTCCCATACTCATGATCGGTCCAAAAAAAAACAAAGCAAGGATGCTTCCCGATCTCATCGTCTTCTGGGCGCGGCCGCCCGCCTCCAACCCCTGTCACATGCGTTTCCCTCCCGTCGGAGAGGTGCTTTTTTCGCTGTAATTTAGCAGGTAATCACTCTATTTCTCCAATTTCATCCACCACTCGCGTCACAGCCCTGGCTCACCCTCTTTTAAATATGTTGATTGCCTTGTTCCCTCCCCAGTACGTCAATTCCGCCAATATTCTTCGTCTTGTTACGAAATACTTTTCGTCGAATACCTTTATGCTGATTCTAGCGGGATTCCGTAAGATATTTTTCGCAGTTCAAGGGTTACTCCTGTTGTTACTTAAATAATTTCCGAATATCGTGGTCCATCAAACCGTTTTTGTTCTCTCGTGAGATTATAGATTACAGATTGATAGCTTTAAGAAGAGATGTTGTACACAGTACATGCGGCTACCTCAAATATTTTATAAGACAATCGGCTCTAACGCCGCACGTTCATATTAGGATTTAATAATTACTTGTACGGCGTTGCTTTTTCTGGGAATGAGTTCTCTCCTTCCAGCCGAAGTAGTCCCCTGCTAAATGCGCTGAACTAATTTTCTCATTTTTATGAAAACAAAACTCGTCTCTCTCGTTCAGCAATATCACCGAGTGCACGTAGTTAAAACACGCCTAAAGTATATGTTATCTTTTTCGTTTATGGAGTATGTGTTATAATTTCATAAATTATCGGAAAATTCTCTTCTTAATGCTATGTCATTATGCCTTAGGATTGGTTCTTAGTCGTTTCTGGGCGCTCGTACTTTCAGAAATCTTTGCATATCCATAATATTTTGATAAATAAACTTCCTTTTTCCGTATAAAACATGACATTTTTATACCTATATAATTGTGACATAGCCGCCTCTATTCTGCAATAAATCTCATTTAATCACTAATTTATTTGTCATTAAATCGTCCTAATTTTACGAGTTTTCCTAGTTTCAGGGAATCTAATCAAATACTGATTGTTCAGCCCTTGTTTTTCTTATCTTACTTTCATCCGATAACGTTTGGCACACTGGTGTAGGAAATTTCATTTAAGTATGCTCTCTTATATATATATGTATAACAATTGTAATTTAATCATAGTGTGCTTGTGTTCTCATGTATAGAGCCTTTAATTATCTCGGAAAATCAGGTTAAAATACTGGTCGTAAATTGGTTGAAAATATATACCCTTCAATATCATCTTGCTTTACTTATTATCTTTATTCAGTTGCCATACCATGCACTTGAGATAGCATCTATTTTAACCCAAATAAAAATCGCGAGATAAATTAATGTTAATAGAGCTGAAGGCAAATATGGTAATACCGGTAGATAATCATTAGCAAGTCAATCAATTTATAGTGATTCAGACACATGGGTATCTTATCCAAATTAAAATCTTCGACTTCCATTGAGGCATTTCAGAAACGCCTCCTCCTGCAGCTACTCAAGTGAGCGACCCCTCAGGCAAGTCCTCACGGCACCGGCGTGTGCAGCGTTGATATACTTACTGGCTTTTCTGCAAATACTGTAGATTACTGTAGATTGCTGTAGCAGTGATACTTAAAGGTATCTGAATAGTTAGTTTCCAAACATTACTTAATTTCGAAGAGAGAAAATATAAAAGAGGAGAATGAACAAAATAAATCAGGGGTCTCCAATTTACCAGGCCACGAGGGCCACATTCCAAGCTCCGAATCGCCCCGCGGGCCGGATAGCAACGTCTACTGAAGTATTCGGTGGCGTATTTCTTAGATTTCTTATTTATGAACAGTTGAAGGCGATTTCGACGTGCTGTACAGCGCTGAAATGCTCCTAGCGGCGTCTCTCAGAGTTAAACGAGCGAGAATCGCATACTACTTGAAACGAGTGCGCGGGCCGGATAAAAGTCCTCCGCGAGCCGGATCCGGCCCCCGGGCCGTATTTTGGAGACCCCTGGCTTACATGACTATGGTTCGTCCAGTGTTAAAATATGATACTTCAGTGTGGGATCCTCAAAGTAAAATAGATATTTCAAAGTTTAGAAAAGCTCAAAGAAAAGCAGCCAGGTATGTTCTATAAAAATGGAGATGGTGTCACAGCTATACCAGAATGTTTTGGATGGTAACTATTGCAATTAAGGAGAACCATAAATAGGTTTGTGGGGTCTATAAAACATTTATAGAAGAGCGGGATTGGACGGAAATAGGTCAAAACTGGACTCACCTTGTTACATAGGAAGGAACGATTACAAATTCAAAATTAAGTTCAAGAAGCAGAAAACCGACATTTTAAAGCAATCCTTCTTACAGATAAGAATAAAGGAATGTAATGGCTTTCTTGAAGGCATTTTTAAATTTGAAAACATTGTTTTTTTTCAGAGAAATTGATCCTCGATTCTTTTTTGATGTCATTGTGATTCATTAGGGAGCGTTGGAAATTGATTCATCTAGCTCAAATTTCTTATTTGTATTATAATATCCGTATATGTGTATTTTCGTATCTTTTAGGTGTATTTTTGTTCCTTTTCTCAGGTCTTCTTCAGGTTGGTACTTCATTCATTTTTTTCTCATGCTACCACCAGGCGATATCCTACTTTTAACAACATATATTAAATTAAATGTTTCAATCCTGAGACCGGCGATCCTGCCAGCATCATCTCTTCTAATGTCTGCACCAATTATTAATTCGAATAGTAGTTAAAAAGATATTGCAATATTTCCGCTGAATTTATTTTTCCACGACGAGTTCCGTTGTGGCAACGTAATTTTCATGTTTTGTTGTATCAACGAAAAGCGTCGAGCGGAAATAATTTTTTGGAAATATTGTAATGTCTTATTAACTCATATTAATAACTGCCACCACATCGTGACTCATATCATACTCTTCATTCGATTGGTTCATTTTTTCCTCCATTTTCTCTGTCTCCCTGCTCTGCACCATAGGGGTAGGAAACTGTCATGGGTCACAAACATGGCAAATTTTTATGCTTTGAAAGTGAAATGAAGAAATGAAATCTTGCATTCAAATGACCTCAAATTTGTTGGTGGAGCTTCTGGGATGCATAAAAACCTGCGGATGGGCTTATTAAAAACTCGTGCGCTCTGATTTATGGTTCCCTCGGCACTTACCCGTGAATTCGGCCGCCCTGGTTTATTGTCCCTTCTTCGACTCTGGGAAAGCGAGGCCAAATTTGAAACCCGTGCACTGCCGATAGTCCAATTTTAGTGTCGCACTTGGATGCTTTTTAAGGGACGGAACATTAAAGTCATGAGCAGACCCAATTTCCTCTTTAACCATTAATTGGTCATTAATTCACATTTCAAGCTGAAAATATTCCTTTACTTTTAAGCGAAGAGATTATTATATAAAGGGCCGTGCATATTAGAATATTTGCAAAAATGTTGATTGTGTATTAAATATTGAATGTCTTGAGATCCATTGCTCATTTTGTTTACATGGTTTGGAAAGAATCCATGATAAGCATAATAAAAAATGTTATGGGCTTCTGCATGTCCATTAACAGCATATTACGTAAGGAAAACCTACCAAGGATTCACGAGGTACCTAGTGATCTGCTCGCTGCCATATTCAAATACTTTAAGCATCAAAGTAGATATGTAAATCTCCTATATATGGCGCTATTTCACTATGCCTTTGTAACACGTGTTTCTCCCAAGGTATATAGCCCGAATTGTCTAGAAATACGCGGAGATTTCTAATGCTAGCCAGGTTAAATGATGCATTGCCCGGGAGACATTGGCCAATGAATGGTTAATTCCCTCTGCTTTTTCTGATGATTCTATGCATTGCACATGAGGGTGCTCCACCGAAAAACGAAGTGAAGATTTATTTTACAAAATTACCGATTCATCCGTGACATTTCTTTATTTAAAAAAACTCCACCGAACCCCAACTACACAAAAAATTTATTTTTGAGTTATTTTTGGTGGAAATTTCTTTCCAACATTCGTTCATTTATATTTTTTCTTGTAGGAGGGCTTGCGTGTTCGTAGGAGTCATGTAAATACTTGCTGTTTTGGATGAGAGCAAGTAAATGAGGTATATAAAGTCAATGTACTACTTACATGCTATCTGAATGAGGACGCCGCTACGGTCAATTCAGACCGCTAATTTAATTTGAATCATCCAATCGCTACCTCTATCAGCTCCTGTTCCTGAGGCCATCCTCGCGATTTTCGCGATGGAAAATAATGTTAAACATAATTAACTATATCTTCCCGTCCTCCCTATTAATTCGGTTATGGACCAGCTTAAAGTGGTATTTTACGATACATAGTGGTGTGCCAACGAGGTGGCTCAGCGTCATCTTTGAATTCCATAAATTCTTTCTTTCGCGTTCGGCGAAGCGGTCTTGACGCATTCCTGCATCTCGCTGCATTTTCACTTTTAATCCATTCTTAATTCCGCGAGAGCGAGATCCGAAGATAAAGCGCCCTCTTTTCGCTCCAATTGAAGGTGACCCGATTTTGACTTCGTATTTATATGTACTGCGTTTCATTTCATTTCCAATTCGCTCACTGTTCCTTTAAAATACGATTTCTTTCTCGCACGCGTGGAGAAAATACTGTAGCCATGGGCTTTCATCACTACCATAAAGAAAACGTATTGGGGTTTAAAAAAATTATATTTTTTATACCCGACTCACCATAATCTCATACCCCACTCGCAAAGCAATATTTCTTTTAAGAGATTTTCTCATCATCATCATAAGTCAGCAATCCTAAGATTTGTTTGACGCAGTTCTCCATTCCGCTCTCCTATCCACTAGCTTCCTCATAGTGACTTTTACATCCTTTATAACATGTGAAAATAGTTCTTGGAGTGTAGGTCAAAGTATGTTATGCAAAAAAGTTTTAGCCAATGTTTCTGTTTATTTTAAACTATCATCAGGGCTTATCTTTGCACATATTTATTGATATTGTATTGTATATTGTATTAAATATGTGCAAAGCTAAGCTCTGATGATAGTTTAAAATATACAGAAACATTGGCTCAAACTTTTTTCCATAACATACTTTCACCTACACTCCAAGAACTATTTTAACATGAATTTAACGAGGTCAAGATAAGGAAAAAAATAATTATCCTTTATAACCTGTCCTATGTAACTTATTTTGGCCCGTCCCTTGCCCTTCTTCCCTTCCATCTGTCCTTCTGCGTTTATTTTCATCAGGCCGCCATGTCCCATAATGTGGCCTGCAAAGTTGTCCCGTTTTCTCCTTAAGGTCTTTAGAAGATGTCTCTTTTCTCCCGCTCTTCTTAGCACTTCCTCATTACTCAGTACTCACTCAGTCGATCCATTTTGTCTTAATCGTAGCTTCTCTATCTTGATAAATGTCGGGGTTATACATCCATTACAAATGACTTTTTTCATTGTTTCGCTGCCTTCTAGGAGTTTTCCTTATGCTCTCACAGCATTGTATCGGCATAGATTTACACAAAAGTAATTTTAACAGCATCTAAAACACGGTGCGTATCACATTTTTGGAGGCATTAATCTAAAACGAATCTATCACTATCATAGACTGACGGATTCATCAGCCATAGTAAATGATTTTTTTTTCATATTTATAAACTAGGAGAATCAATTCAATGCGAAAGTAAACATGGAGTTCGGAAATGACGTTGTAACGGTTATTTTTTACTTTAGTTCTTGTGCCTGTGGGAAATGGTGGTAATCGAGTAACACAATTATTATTCTAGTTATGACTATCGCTGCTCTTATCTAAAATGGCTGAATTTGATGTCTTGTCACTAGTCCATATTCTTTGAGGTTAATAATTTTTTGCATCTTAGATTTTTTTGTTAAAGACGTACGTTTTTTTGTTTGCGTACGCACCCATTGTTCGTGGGTGCGTACGCATCTCTTTGTACAGAGTCCTGTGATTTCCTTCCGATTCATTTGTAATACACGCCGTTACATACCTTAACTCTTCAATGTTTCACATTTTTCAAATGTTGATCACTATTCGCTTTAATTTTTACACTTATAAGAACCAAATTTATCCCTACCAATGCAATTTTTTGTCATTGTTTTATTTTTTGGGTCAGCTGCTAACCTCTCACTCCGCGAAAACGGCAATTATAAAATCCATTATGCTTTTTCGAATCCGGTTCTCAACTGGTTCGCGATATAAATTCATGGCTTCTTCGCGAGGGCGATCTTAAGCCACCGAGATGAAATATTTCCTTTTTAAACTCTAAGAAATTCATCTTGACTAAAGTGCAAAGTCCTTAAGGACTCGGCACTCATACTTTCGTTGCCGGATTTTTAATGGGACTACTTGACAACATGCACTTCCTGATTTATTCACTTATTATACGTCACTTTGACGAGCATGAGATAGCCTACCTGTTAAATCAGAGCGAGAGTTCACCAATCGAATAATGAATGTAACGTGACCTAAATTTGACTAAAATCAAAAATTGTTTATAGCCACAAAAATTAATCGATACTGTAAAAAGATATTTCTTAATTTGTAGAAGCAGATCATAATTTATATTAAAATTTGAGTCCTTTTGAGCCATATTTGGTTCATCAGAAGGATCTCTGCCTTTTTCTTTTCTCATTTATGCAATTAAAATATACAATTAACAAGTGATAATATACATAGCGTAATATACAAATTATTACTGACGAATATTTCTCGGGTTCTCAATCAGGTCAATGCTTTTATGTAAGCCGACGTTTCGGGAGACGACTTGTCTCTCATCCTCAAGGCTGTGCTACTTTATTGAAGTCCAATTTCACACAAAATAAAAAATTAAAATCGTTTACAAATTATTACATTATTAATTTTACTGTTCTATCATTAATATATAGCTTCAGTATATATAATTTAATAAGTTAACACGTGTATAACTGTCATCACATTAAAATTTCACAGTTGAAAATGATAAAAAATATATATAACATTATTTCTATTTCCTCGCCGGGTAAGGTTTTTGCTTGTTTCCCATAAGAAAAAAATAAGAGAAGGAAGCGGTTGATAACCTACAGAATGAAGTTAAATACTTTCTCCACATTTTCAGCGGGATATTACTCAACGAAAGTACACTCTTGCATCGGGGTCACCGTAGGCTTTTATCGAATCGCAATTTTTTTCTTGGATGGCTACCAAATTTAGGATTTATCACATATTTCACTTTCTATAAATCCCTAAAAAATTACCTATTAGCCTATCTATTGAAGGATTAAATATAAATTTACCGAATGTCTAAGTTTCCAACTATATTCAGCGGATGTACTTTGGATTTCCGTCACATTTTCTCAAATAATGGGAATCATAGGCATAGGATGATCAATGACGGGACCAAAGCTAATGGTGCACAAGGGCTACTTCCTCGGAAGAATGATTTATCACATTTATAAATTTCTTTCTTTGTTACTATAGACTACATTTAACATAAATTGTTGTTTTCTATAACCACGATCCTGAGTCCACATAATCTTTCTGGCACTTGCTGCGTATTTGAAAGCGATAATTTTGATGGAAACGTGGCTAATTGTATAATACGAGGGATTAATTGACGAAAAAAGGATCGATCGTGTATCACAATAATGACTATGCTCGACTGATTTCAAAAAGCCTCGTCATTGGGCCATTAGGGTGATTTCGTATTACTTTTTTTATTGCCTAAATATAAATATTATTCCTCCTGGAGTACGTATTTCACGCTTTCAGATTTTTAAATTACGATATCTATTTTTCGCGATTAAATGAAATGTGAAATTATTCAAGCGCGCTAAAACGCGACGGCTAAATATGAATGCTGGGAAAACTCCGTGTGACGTCGTTCTGGTTCCCACTGCCGCAAGTGAGGTGACCTTGGGGCGAAGCTTGAGCGCTGATACGACGCAGGATGCTAGCAGGCAGCGCTTGGCTTAAATAAGGATTATTATTTAAAAGTGGGAGGAATGATGTTCAAATCAGTGAGATTCGCGGATGACCAGGCGTTGATCAGTCAGTCAGCAAGGGGGCTTCAGGCCCTAGTGGATGCGTTATACGAACGTTGCGAGGAGTTTGGGATGAGGATTAATCACAAGAAAACTAAGGTAATGCGGTTTTGTAAAGCATCACGAGCGAGGAATGTGAGACTCAAGATAAAGGTGGGTGGTGAAAAACTTGAGCAGGTTGAGCAATTCAACTATTTAGGCAGTACGTTAGAGGAAAACGGATACAGTAGTAAGGACATCAGGAAGAGAATAGCATTAGCGAAGGAGGCGTTCATGAGCAGGAAGGAGCTTCTGAGAGGATCGTTGTGTAAGAGTTTAAAGAAAAGGCTAGTGAAGAGTTTGGTTTGGAGTGTAGCACTCTACGGTGCAGAAACGTGGACATTGAGGAAAGAAGACGAGAGAAGATTGGAGGCGTTCGAGATGTGGGTATGGAGAAGAATGGAGAGGGTGAAATGGACGGAGAGGAAAAGGAACGACGAAGTGCTGGATATGGTTGGCGAGGAGAGAAAGCTTTTAGATGAGATACGCAGGAGACAGAAGGTTTGGATGGAGTTAGTGCTTAGCGGTGAGGGGATGTTGAAAATGGTGTTGGAGGGTAGAATGTTGGGGAAACGAGGGAGGGGAAGGAAAAGAATAGGATTTTTAGATAGATTGAAAGAGAGTAGGCCTTACAGTGAATTAAAGAAGGCAGTGCTGGAAGGAAAGGGAGGCTCCCTGATCACCTCTTTAGTACTCCATGGAAACCTACCTTAATCGGTAGAATACTATAATAAATAAATTACCCTATCAAACGAAGGAAACTTTCCGACCTTAGCCAGTTTTAATAGGTGATTATTAAGACATGTTTCCCTGAGCTCTGTGCCTCATGCATGCATTGGTAATCTCAGGCGATGTAAAACTCCTACCTACTCGTATAGAAACTAGGTACCTGTGACGTCACGTGGAGCTGCATCGCATGGGCGCCAATCTGACCTTTTTCAAATGAGGTTAAAATTGCCCGTTGCTATTCGTCTAAACTGGGATTTCTAAAACCAAATAATTTGTATATTATGAATACACTAATGGTGGGTAAGGAATGGCAATCAATGCCTTTCGTTTTTTTTGATGAAGGAAGCTACCCTTTTCCAACGACCTCCGCCTTTTATTATCTCTCGCGGATATCTGAAGCCACTTGCGTTTCAATCGGGCGAGGCACGCTCAGGCGAGCGGATTTGATTCGAACGCTGCCTCCGCTGCATGGGCCGGCCCTGACACTTGATTGTTGAGTAGATTGCCGTTGGCGATGAAGATAGATGGCAGCACGATCACCAATGGATGGAGAATTCAAGGGACATCGCGAAACGTCTTTAAAATTGTTGAAAATTTCTCGGGATTCCCACCGGGTGTGGGATTGGGTTAATTCTCCCAACGTTTCAATGGCTGAGTCATCGTCTTCATCTGAGGCATCGTCTTCAGGGGTTAACTCTTAATGGTAATTTTTACGGTACTTATTTATTTATTTATTTATTTATTCATATCCCTGGTTGCACGTTATTGTTGTGTTCGGATGTAACGATTAATTATGGCATTCCAGGCACAGATCAGTTGGAAGCCTTTATCTCTGTTCAAGCTATTCTCCTCAAGGCTAATAGCAATTGCCTCTTTTACATCTTTAAAATTGTCAACTTTCAACCTTTACCATCGGTCGAAGAGTGAATCTCGGGCAACTTAACTTCTTTCACTTGATGATTTGGAAACGTTTTCGTCGGTTGGACATAAATATGTGGCCAACTTCCCTTTTTTACTGAGAAAACAAAAAAATCGTAACATTTTATAGAGTTTTCCATACCAAGGTTTTATTCCATCAATGAATATACTGCAAATACCATCAATTACATGAATGTCAATATAATTTCCGATGCACTACGATATAATTAGATGATCATGCAATATGTATTTAAAAGACGAAGCAGACATTAAAGTTAATGACTATATTAAAGCTATTGTACTAGTAAAGGAAATACTCCACTTTAAAAAGTGGAGTATTTCCCACAAAATGGAAAACTGCCAAGGTGTGTCCTATTTTTAAAAAGGGAGAACGAAACGACATAAAAAATTATAGGCCTATAAGTATATTGTCTGTTTTTTCAAAAATATTTGAGGGTATTTTATGTAAGCGTATTAACTTTCTATTAAAAAATCGGATAAGTGATACACAACACGGCTTTATAGCTAATAGGTCAGTAACGACCAACCTAGCTATTTTAACTGATTATGTTATGAATTCCATGGATAGCGGTTCTCAGGTGGATGCAGTCTACCTAGACTTTAAAAAAGCCTTTGATACTGTACAACATAACATATTGCTAAGCAAACTGAAAAGTATTGGCATTGCAGGCTCTCTGTTAACTCTTTTGAGTTCATTTCTAAATGAAAGAAAACAATACGTAGTGTATCGAAACGTGGTGTCTGACAAATACTCTGTTGTATCTGGTGTGCCGCAAGGCTCGAACCTGGGTCCACTTCTGTTTTTGATATTTGTTAATGACTTGCCACAATGTATCCATCATTCAAGATGTCTAATGTTTGCAGATGATGTTAAAATATATAGAAAGGTGAACAACTTACAACATTGTCTCCAGATACAGTCAGATTTAAACAGTCTGGTCACCTGGTCTCATGAAAATGGTCTATTTTTTAATGTTGATAAGTGTTTTGTTTTATCTTTTTCACGGAGAAAAAATGTAATCAAATGCAATTACCATATGGAAGAATCCAAATTGAATAGGACTAACGAATGGAAGGATCTAGGGGTCACCTTTGATAGCAAAATGTATTTCACCACACATATATTGAATACTCGCACGCTCCGCGCGCTCGTTAAGGGGCTCCGCCCCTTAAAACCCCGGTTCCGGCTTCGCCGTCTACATTTGTGGTCGTTCGAAGACTTTTGAAGTTCGAATAATCTCAACACGGCTAGGGGCCGGCTTCGCCGGCCAGGGGGTAGGGAGGTGCCCCACTCATTCCTCGGAACGGCTCCGCCGTTCCTCGCTGAAGGGCGGCTTCGCCGCCTGGGGGTTTAGTGTGCCAGAGGGCGAGGGCATTTCGGAACTGTTTCAACGTTATTCGTTTAAGGGGCGGCTTCGCCGCCCAGAGGTGGGGGGAGTCCACAGCGGTTGCGCCGCTTGAACATCGGGGTGGCTACGCCGCCCGGGGGTTGCTGAAGCTCCCCCTCGCCTACGCCCGTTTCTCGTTGTGGGGCGGCTTCGCCGCCTTGGGGTTGAGGAGCCCCCCCGCGGCTGCTCCGCCTAGTCCTTATAAATGGTCTTCCCCACCGAGAGGGGTGCCCAGGGGGATTCGGGTATTTTAATGTGTTATGCATGCGGTCACCAAAAGTCCACAGTGATCATGTAGCGATGATTGTAAAAGGTAGTGCAATGGGGATTAATAGTGGCGACAAGTACCCATAAAAGAAGACTTAATGGCAAGTTTTTCATTTTTTTTTCGGGGGGTTCCTACGGAATACCGGGGGTTTTATACTTGTGTTAAACCAGTGGTCACTAATAGTTCTCATAAATTCCGAGCCGATAAGTCCTAGGGGACCGGAAGAGTGGTCTTACGATTCTTTTCCCTGGAGAGGCTATTTATTAGAAATTTTTTGGGAGGTTTCACGGGGTTATCGGGGGTTTTAATAAGTGGTAGGGGCACCGGTTAAATTGTGTCGAAAACTATTCGGAAAGGCGAGTTTAAATTTGTTTTATTTTTTTTTCGGCGATGTTCCGGGAGGTAATCGGGGGTGTTCTGGTATTTTTTCCCGTATGGTTTACGGTGGCTCGCCCTCACCAAATATTCCGGATCTAGAGCTCAGAGGGGACGGGTAGTGCGGCGTAATGTTTGCGAGAAGTTCCCAAATAGGAGACTAAATGACACATTTTACATTTGGGGGGGATTTCACGGGGATACCGGGGGTTTAAATGTGTGTACTCCTGGCGGTCACCATCCATTCGCATAAATTTCGGGGGGATGAGTCGTTGGGGGCGGTGGAATAGTCACGAAAAGTACCGAAAAAGTAGACTTTTTTGAAAATTTTATTTTTGGGGGGGGGGGGGGTTTATGTGGGTTTACCGGGGGTTTATAGGTTTTTACTGCCAGTGGTCATCAATCGTCCACATCAATTCCGTAGCGATGAGTGGTAAGGATTGGAAAAGCGGCGGAATTGTGACGAATGGTACCCGACAAAGCTACTTATATGCTATTTTAATTTTTTAGGGGGTTTCGGGGGGTTAAAAGATGACGGTACTATATGGTCACATTCATTTACTGTCATGTCTAAAAGAATTGTGCCCTATGACATCCATATTTCGAAAGTAATACAATAAAAAGCAAACCAGTCCCTGAAAAATGTTAGCAGTGCCCGCCATTTTTATTTTTTCGCGGTTAAATCCATTAAATAATTATTAAAATGTTTATGTTTTCTGAAAGACAATGCAAAGCTGTATGTAACTACAAAGTTTGAAAGAAATCGGTTGAGTTAAAATTGACAAAACCTTGTGTTAATCTTTTGAAAACCGTAATTTTCGGTGATTTTCGGAATATTTTAATTTTATTCTCAGTAACCAAGGACGATGAAAGAAAAACGTTACCTACATTTCGTAGACTATGTTATGAGCATATATAATAATCATTTTCGTTATCCTATACCTTAAATTAAGTCGAAGGGAGCGGAAGTTATGAAATTTTAATAGAAAAACGAATTTTTGGACGCCATTTTGGCTGCAATATTCTTGAAAAGAAATTAACAACATTACGTAATTACGTGCCCACGTTTATCAGCTTTTGAAAAATGCATTAAACATCCATGTGGCACGAACGGTTCGCGCGCAGTAAAATAAAAACCGAAAGACGGTCCCCGGAAAAAGCCCGATTTCGGCCATTTTGTCGTCCTGGCGACGACACGTGGCGGAAACTTCCGGTTTTCGGATTTTTCCTCCGGATCATTTCGGGTTCCCCGCACGCGTGCCAAATTTCAGCTCTCCAGCACTTCTGGAAGTGGTCGGGAATTTGTATCCATGAGTGAGTCAGTTACCTCAAGGGCTGTATATAATAGAGATTAGCATAACTGCATGTAAACTTTTGGGCTTTATACACCGTATGTCAAAATATTTTGACTCTGAGATGGTACTTAAGACATTGTATTACTCTTATGTAAGAAGTAAGTTGGAATATGGGTCAGTTATTTGGAATCCCTATTTAAAGAAACATATTGTACTGCTAGAGCAAGTTCAAAAGAGATTTTTAAGATTTCTATATTTTGTATTATATCATGTGTATCCGCTTTTCGAGAATTATGTCTGTTATAGTGATTTGTTAAGAGTATTTGGTCTCCATACCCTGCAAAATAGAAGAACCATAAACGACCTGCTATTTCTGCATGATGTCATTAATAAGGGTCAATGTTATGAATTGCTTAAGGAAATAAAAATAATAGTACCAAATGTTAATAGCCGGTTCAAAAGAACATTTTACATATCTAAGGTTAAAACAAATTATTGTTCCAATACGCCAATACGAAGGATCTGTGTACTATATAACAAAAACTTCAATGATTTAGACCTGTATCAAAAGAAAAACTGCTTTTTAAAAGATGTTAAGAATATGTTTCGCGACTGTGATAGTATTTAGTTAATATTTTTACCATTTGTTATCATGATTGTTACTTTTTTTGTGGCTGTGACCAATTTATTTTCTATTTTTTGTAGTTATAATCATGTATTGTTCGCCCTATAATTATGTACATGTTGGGCGAACATTAAACATAATAAATAAATAATAAATAAATAAATAAATAAATAAAATAAATAAATTGTAATAGCTAACCCACGAATGAGTAATTTGCATTTGTTTTTCATTACCCATATCGTTATGGTGCAAAAAATGGTGTGATATGGTGCGTAAAGTAGACACTGAGGAAACGGAACGGGGAAAACTGGAGGCTTGCGGGAGGAGGAGAATCTAGAAGGCGAAAAGGACGGAGAAAATAAGGAACAACGAAGTGCTAGGAATTAGCCACGGGAATGAAATTTAAAAAATGAGATACAGAGGATGTTATGCATAAGTTTATTTCTTCCACTCTGCCTGTTATCCATCTGGCTCTACTTGCATAAATAAATACGGATCACAAAACTGTTAGAGGGACACGATGGTAGACTATAGAATTCCGTTAAAGAATTTTTTAATCTTTGGGTCGTAGTTTGCTATGTTTTGGTTCACAGTTCGATTCTCGGTTCAGTAGATTAAATAATTAGGCTTTAATAATCATTTTTCTACCGTTGAAGACATTATCATTTCCTTATTTGAAATGAAAAACTTCCAGGCTTCCTTCCATGTGTTTCTGTCTCGAAACGGCAGCATGTTCTCCACCCATTTGTCTGACCTAGGTCAATACTGTATTCCCTTTTAATTCAGTCTCCACTATTGTCATTGGAAACAAATAATTCTCATAGGTTGCTGCACTAACTATTCCGAACACGCTAAATTCCTTGGATATCCCTTTAAAATGCCAGAGGTATACTGTGGAAAACTGCTCTTGCTTTTATCACCATTCTTTTCTTTTTTCTTAAAATATATATTTTATTGTTGAGTTGCTATATATTTCCGTTGATGGAAATCAGCCTTTTTATTTCTTCTGCTGAAATTGTCTAACAATATCCGCAAACATCCATTGCTAGCTGTTCACCACATTTCTCATTTTCTCATAATAACTAGTTATCTTCATGGTATAATGGTTCGTTGAATATCGTTAATTTCCATTATTCGGCGTGACTTCTACGTTGGTGTTCTCCAATTCCATGTGAACTTCATCATTATGAGTTGACAACCCATTCTAATTGCCTTATCATCCCGAGCTGATTGAATAAGCAACAATGAATCCTTTGGCCTCTTGTATCGTTAAACCTCTCCTCGCGAGGAAAATACTTTCTCTCAACTCACCCAGGGAAAGCTTAGGGGACGGCCTTGGGTCTTCCCTATCCGAATGCATTCAAGGCTCGCGAGCAAATTGAATCCGGTTGCACATTTATCCAATCATAATTGCACCTTTGTGACGTTAAACTCCTGGACCAACGGCGGGCATGTAGATTTATTTGCAGATTAATCTCGCCGCGGTGTACATTGTGTTTTTTTATTGATTACGATATCAAATAATTTAGAGGTAAAATGTGTGATGGTGAGGCCTTTTCTTCTCCAAGGGGCGTCCTTCGTGGGCCCGTCTCACTGCACTGGTAGCCTTGGATGCATCGACGGTGCTGAGGCATGATGGGATTTATGCCTGCGTTCACGGCGCGGCCGGCATGGGAATGAAAGTGCATCCGTTTTCGAGTGGATGGAGTCGTCCGTCTTTCCGAGCGAATAGAGGCCGGGCGAAGGACGAGGGGAAAACACCGCTGTTAAAATTTTACACAGTGACGTGGAGGGAAAAGGAACTAATATTCGTCTTGGAAAAAAATAGCTCGGTGGTGAACATAGTTGTATACCTCACCGGATATTGGTAGATCCGGGTTCGAATCCCGCTTAAGTAGAATGATATTTTTCATGGTTAATTTCAGCCCTGGTGTGAATAAAATATATCTCCATTTTAGTCCCAGTAAATCGCTAATTTCATTTCGTGACACCTAATCAAGGCTTGAAAAACGTTTTTTTTTTCTCGAAGAACAATTAGTTGGATATCAATGAAGTTTTCAAATGGGTACAGCTCGAACAAACAAGTGTCGTGATCATTCTCTGAGAAAAAAAGAAAAGGGAAAACCCTTCGGCCAGTTTACGGAAAAAAATTAGCCGTAAATGATTCGCACGGAACGTTTAGCGTGGTATTCCATTACCTGTGCGTCAAGCGTGGCGTTAATAGAAAAAAATAGCACCGAACGAGGTGAAATAAGCGCAAAATGTATCGTAGGGTTTGATCGATTTTGGAATTAATGGAAAAAATAGCGTGACACTATGGAACGCGCAGCGTGGTATTCAATTTTTTCATACGCTAATTCAATCATATTTTGTCAGTTCTAACCGTAAATCTTAAAGAGAAGATTGGAGGCATTCGAGATGTGGGTGTGGCGAAGAATGGAAAAGGGGAAGTGGACGGAGAGGAACGACGAAGTGATGGACATGGTGGGTGAGCAGAGGCAGGTTTTGGATGAGATACGGAGGAGACAGAAGGTATGGATGGAGCGAGTACTTAGCGGGGATGGGATGTTGAAAACAGTGTTAGAGGGAAGAATGTTAGGTAAACGAGGGAGGGGAAGGAAAAGAATAGGATTTTTAGATAGAATGAAAAGTAGTAGGTCTTATTGTGCCCTGAAGAGGGAAGTGCATGATGTAAGGGGAGGCTCCCGGAATTCTTCTTGAGCACTCCATGGATACCTACCTTAATCGGTAGAATACTTTAATAATAACCGTAAATCGTGGAAGAAAACGCATCGGGAAGAAAAATAACTTGGTTAAAATATGGAATTGATAAGTTAACTCTGGAAACGAAATCGATGTAGCTGAGAAGCAGCTCCACTTAATTTTGATTTAGTGTTTGCTGTTATCGTTCTGCAGAACAATGATAGGAAGTGTCCAGTCCACTCTCTTTTTTCTATGAACCCCCAGAAGCTGTGAACTTATTTTTTCGTTGATTCTAATTTTTATCCATTGCTATTTTTTCTAACTAGCCTTTAGACAAGGGTTTGCTCTGTTACGCGTAATTTTCAATAACATAACGTATTATCTGTACTCTTTTTGAAGAGTGAACAACAACTTCCGTCTTGCTTCGTCCATCGATGGTCACTCCGCTACCTAAGCCTGTTCAAACTTATGGCTTCCAAGTTTGAGGTTAGTCTTGACCTCTTCTCCTTTGCTGCAAAGCTGTCTTGGTTTCCTCAGAATTTATTTTCAGCTTTTCCTGAGGCATTGATTGATGAGAATCTTTAGAAGGGAATAAATAAGGTTTTCTCGGGTTTCCAGTGGAGTGATAGTGTCCATTTACTCAATGTTTAGATGCTCGACACGTCCTCGTCCGAATGACCCTCGCCATCAGAGAACGATCTTCAATAATGTTGGGGATGATCTTCACCTTCATTATTGTTAGGATCAGTGGCGTAACTATGGGGGGGGGGGAATGAGGGGGATATATCCCCCCCCCAAAAGCCTGAGAGAAATTTTCTAGCCTGAGTCTAATTTTGACGTATAGTAAATTTTAACGTAACCTTTTAATGAAAACCAAATTTCAAGCACCAAAATTATTTAAAATTTAATTTGCAGGCATGTCATTTTTTCCAAAATTTTCCGAAACGAGGTGGGGGTCGCCCTTTCCCATCCCTTCTCATCCCCTCCTCCCCAAAGCATATTCCTAGCTACGCCTCTGGTTGGGATGACCTTTATCATCTTATGATCTTCTGATCTGAGAGAACTATCTTCATCATCTTTATGATTGTTGGGATGGTCTTCATCTTCTGATCTGAGGGAATGATCTTTATCATCTTCATCGAGGTCCGAAACGTTCCTTGTCGTCAGGGAATGAATAAATGGGGAAAATGGCGGGAATAGCAAGTGAAACGAAACGAAAGTAAAAACCAGTACAATTCCAATAGTCTCGTTCCGAGCGGGAAATGTGGAAACTAAACGAAAAAGAATTAAACCCGAGGAGCTTAACTCGGGGGTCGAAACGAATTCGGAGTCAAAACTACTTGGGATTGAAACCAAGCTAAACATCTGGGACAAAACGAAACACAGATAATGTTTCGCACGGGAGGGACCAACTGCCTCACCAGCGAACGGCTTAGTTTTGACCCACACACCGAGTACGAAGTACGGATTAATGAAGTAGAGGTTCGGCCTGTCGCCATTAGATGCGCGGGGCTCTCATATTTTGACAACGAACAGGAGAGCGGTGAACGCAAAATGGCCATTCGGTTTTTAACCTCAATGTTTTAACCTCTCTACATTTTGTCATGAAAAGAGACGTAACTATTCCATCTTATCCCCCTCCACTCACTTTTGGGAGCAAAACTATTAATGAGCAGCGGAGTTTCGTTTAATTTAGTTTCCTTCCTGGGAGTAATGTTTCGTCCCGGGTCGAAACTAAACTCCTTGGTGATTTTAATTTCGTGCTGGAACGAAACTAAATCTAGGCCTCGTATTTTCGTTTCCTTCCTGGTGGAAACGAAAAATTTTCCTTTCGTTTCACTTGTAATCCCAGGAAAATAGACGTCTTAGCTAGCTGGAAACGCAAGAAAACCTTATTCAGTCTATTCGTCGGGATAGCACCAGATCTCTTTTTAGAAGAGGAAATCCTATTCTTTTACCTATATTTGAAACAAAAAAAATATTTACCTGAAATAGCAAGCTTATTCTGCCTGAATAACAACTTTGTTTTTGAAAACTGTGAGTGCTGGTTTTCCACGCCCATCTCGTCCATGGCACGTCCTCGGCTCCCGCCCCTCGACTGCATTCGACGGCGCATTTAACTCGCGTCCGCTCGCGCCCCCATTAAACGAGCCGACCTTCCCGCGGGCCAACCCATCTCCAAGAGTGCGCTGACGCCTCCCTGCTTACGACAGCGCACGACGATCGCTCACCCTCTCCCCAGTGGGTGAGAACCTTCGCCCCGGCCAAATTGCAGCCTCGGGTTTTATTTTCCAGATATGCAAATGCGATTAGGATTTTCGATGAAAAAAGGAAGGGGGAGGGAGATGTTATTGAATAAAGGCAGCGCCCACTTCTTGTGAACTGTGCTCCATCCTCTGCTTCGTTAGCATCCCGCCGCCGTTATGCGTCTGTTTTTCGTTCTATAAATTCTCGATAAAATTGCTCCAGGGAATGCGCCGCGTTGGAGGGGATGCAGCGGCTTACCGTACGGATTTCAGGGTTGGTAAAATATTTTATTTCGGGGGCGACCGCTTTTTAAGCATTTGAGGAATTCATTGTGCTGCAATTCTATGCTGCTGCTTCAAAGGTGAAATGGTTTCAAAATTAAGTTTCATGACGCTTTACTAAAATTGTAGCTCTTTATTTGTTCCGTAACCAAGCAAGTCTTTTCCTGTCCCTGGTACTCGTCTTCCTTGAGTACTATTTTATCCACCCCAAGTTCTTATCTCTTCGTCTCTCTCGAAAGAATTTTCTATCGATTTTTCCAATAATAATCCCGCTAGATGTCGGCATTTTTCTAAGCAGTGGGAACTAAGTCATCATGAAAAATACATTAATCGAAAATAGACACACACAGTGAATTTCACAGGGAAAGAAAATTCTCGGTATTTTTTTATCTGAATCCGCAAAGTTTGTGATTTTTCCACAATTTCACAAAACAAACCCTGTAACCATTCGCTTAAATACAATAATCAATGACAACAATATTCACGAGATTATTTTTCAACTAAAAATTGAAAAATATAACACAAATGTAATTTTTTCCTTCGGCAGTGCTGGATCTTAAGTTTTGCCTGAAAAACTATACCTGCAATTGTAAATCAGAACACATATAGCACATTTCGGTCTTACCCGCTTTGCTTGGTGAAAGACGAAATTGGATTAATTACTCTATGAAACAAGATCTTTAGAAACCTAACGGTAATTTATTAGTTAATTGAGTATTTCTGTACCTTCCTCGATAATTTAAAACCCAAATCCTAGTATTATTGCTCTTCTGGATGCAGCATTCAATATTACTCTGGTCATTTTTTATATGAATTGCTGTGCATCAAGCCTTCATTCTAATTAAATGGGCAATTAACGACGGGAAATGCCGAAATCTTCGCAGAATGCTTTATTTTTGCTAACCTTATTTGGTAGAATGCTTTATAAAGTTTTTCATTTTTCAGCAGAGCCTATTCATTTTTGATGTTTTGGATTTAATGTCTCCAACTCATATTCTTTAGCCGTGGTCTGCTATTTTCAATGGAAATGAGCATCTATCCCATTTTGAATGATTAGAAACGACCTAATTAGGATACATCGATTGTAGCTCTCGCTCTTTAACCTTTCATCTGCAATCAATTAATGTAACTACTGAGACTAATCTATTTCGCAATCGTCCGCCGCAACTTAGATATACGGCGAACATATGGGATTCGACGGAGAAAGATTCTATGCACGAACTCAATACACACAAAGTAAAGCTGCGTGAATCCGTTAAGGTCGTTTTACACGGGGCACGTACTTGCACAATCCGACGTGTATACGAAGGCGCAGTCAAAATTGCATCGTGTAAAGTGGTGAATTGCTAGAATACATGCGAGTATGCGTGGACGTGAGATGGCAAAATAGCCCCTGCTCTAATTTCGTTCATGCATTCGCGCAATTCCACGCCATTTTAGAAATTAATGCAGCTCTAATCTGCGCAATTCCGTGCCCCGTGTAAAACGGCCTTTAGAAACTGCTAGGGGTTAACGGAAAGCTTTACTCGGTTGTTGAACAAATAAGGCAGGGAGCCGCTGCGTGCCAGGCTTAGATTGCTTCAGTAATTGAGAATGGATATCTTTCAGAGCTACACTGAGAAAATCATATGAGAATCCCTCTATATTTCCAGGTCCCACAGAAACGATAAATTAAGAGAGACATTTTGCCGAACGTAAAGGAATTCGTTTTTCCCCAAACAATGTAGAACGTTATAAATACGTTGAAAGTTTTAAAATAAATGCTAGGCGGAACTTCGTAAGAGTATTTCCTTTTTATTTGCAAACGGCTGGTGTTCCGGCACACGCCTATTGAGGGGGGTTGCGGGGAAGTATGTAGATTTAGATGAAGTCGCTAAATTCCACGAGGCATTGGTCACTGTCGGCGAAGAGTTAATATTCAAACCCTTTTCAACGGCAATGTTAAAGATAAAGTCAAGGACGGGTTTGGCAGGGATATTTATGCGGTCGCATGCTTACAATACCCGAAAGTATCCGTGAAATTTATGCCACTGGTTTTTTCAGTGACCTCAGTGAGTTAACCATCAATCTTTCGCCGAGGCGTTTGCTTCAGAGTTGCACATATCAAGTTGCTCTCAGCTGGTTTTTCGGATGCATTTATTCCATATTCCACCCCATGAAAATCTCACTAGCTTTTATATCCAAGGTCGGGAATGTAAAATAGGTTAAAAATAATTTAAAGTTTGAACGTAAAAAAAACAACCCGTTGCACATAAAGCCGACGACTTCAATCATCTTTCTCGAGAGAAGCGTGAATTGGAGGATCAAAAAAAGAAGAATAATTCTAGTAAAATGAATTACCATGTAAAATTAATTTATTTTTAGTATTCTTCACAAACCATTCAGGTGTTTTGTATACACTTATTTTTTTAAATGATATCAATTTTGTAATTTGTTCATCCAAATAAATCCATCTATAAAATATTTACAAACATACTTGGAAGTTAGATTTACTACTAGACAAATGACCTGTTTTAATGGTTACAGATAGGTTTTTACAGGCATTGCTCAAATTATGCAAATATATTTTATGCTTTATAAGAATATTTTAACCGAAAAAACGATCAAACTCTGATTAATTTGCAACTTGACTTTGGCAACAAAAGAAAGGAAAATAAATCTAGATTTTATTCTCTATAAAGTATTTTCTTTGCCAATTATATAATGAATACCAACGGATAAAACCTGAATTCAGTCAATGTTGTAATTGAGAGTCCGTTTTGTACTTTTGTCATTATTTATATTTTCAATTCTTTAACTACGCAAAACATTAGATATATTTGTGATGAAGCCAAAAATATGTTATTAAGAATATATAAATAATATATTTTCACTTTGAGGGCTAATATAACTATTGCTTTCATAATATCGCCAGAAAATGCAGCACCGTATGGAATGCAATTACATTATATGAGAAGCAGAATTATTTGATTATTAACACGATGGCTTCAGAAGATTGAATAAGTTTCAAGCTCCCGAGTTCGAGGCATAACTTACAACTTAACACTATCATGCCCGACCATTCCTTACACCCTTTTATGCCCGAGTGGGTCTATTTGACCCAATGTTACCAGGTTTGCATATTTTACTCAAAATATTTAATCCTTCTCAGTTTATTTATTAATATATTTTAGAAAGTATTTGGGTGGGTAGTAAAAAATTTAATTGGAAAAATATTAAAATTGTAGTTGTTCTACAATTTCTATGGTGTTATAGGAAACTAGCTTCCACAAATTTTTGAATCACTATCACTTTTCCTCTGATGGGTTTGGGAGGTATAATGAATTTAAATGCGATCAGGATAAAAGAATAAGTAACATTTGACGAAAAATCAGTATAGAACACACCGTTATAATGATTACAATGGAAGAGTAGAAAGGCTTCAAATGGATAGTCTGGGTCAAAATGAGCCATTCGGGCATGGCAGGTACATATATTTGATGAGAAAAAATAGAAAAAAAATAATAATATCAGGCCTAAATTTTGCACAGAGGAGAACCAATTATTAAAAGTCATTGAAATATGGGTCTAAATTTTTCTTCGTTTCAAAATACTCAGCATTAATATTCTCTTTTGGGTCAAATTGACCCAGCTTGGCATTCCTAGTGTTAAAGCGAAGAAGTGACGCTAAAATAGCAAATTTTACTTCGAAAGAAAGAACCACTGCTTTAAAACACCAACATTCCTCATTTCATAGGCTGTCGATTGGGGGCGGGTGGAATAGGAAGTTACACCAAGGAAGTGAAAAATAATTTTAACGTGATTTTCTGAGTTGAATAAACTGAGATGAATACCATTTAAGATTTCATAACATATGCAATCGAGGGCAGATTATTAGAATAATTAAGTCATTATCATTACATAATAACTTGTGGGTATTATTTTAGCGGCCAAGTCATTTTGGCCAAAAAAAAGGCCTCTGTGTTGATTGTTCTTATGGCAAATTAGTGATTTGGAGTCAATTTAAAATCGGCTCTCCACCTGCATACCGTCGATCCCCTTAATCGCAAATCGGTCATTAAATGAAATTTTGAGGTGAAAATATTCTTTTATATCTAATAATAGAATGTATGATTTAAATGATAGTAAATATTAAAGTAGATTCCGTTTAATGGGTCCACCGGTTACTTGGGACAGCCGGTTGATTGGAGCAGATCTTGAAGAACGGAACCCAATAGAGGATTATCCTATAGTATTCTCCGCTTAATTGGGACAGCATGTCGCTTTATTGGGCCATGAGTCGGCGACATAGACTCTATACTCGCGAATAAATTAAAACTTTTTGTTTTCAGAATACTATTTTTTATATTTTCCTCCTTTGATTTACTCTTATTTTTCACAAATGCTCCTATTCTTGCCCTATTTTGAAAGCTCTTGTTGTTATAGTATCCGCAAGAGGATAGGACTTCTCTTTAACAGGACTTATTAAAAGACATTCATTCAGCGTCGCCCGAGGCTGTGAAAAATATTTTTAAATAAATTGTTATAATTCTTAAAATGATACTAAATTTACTAAACTCGTTGGTTTATTAATCAAATTAATAGATCAATAAACTTATATTGCATTATAAACATTCTTTAGTCTTCTTTCTATTATTTCAACGTTTGTTTATGCCCATATACAGGATAGTTCGCCTAATTGGGACAGCCGTTTAATTGGGGCAAAGTGCACAAGTCCCGATATGTTCTGTACTTTATGTACTTTATGTCTGTACCGTAATATTCTGTACTTTGCTTGAAAATATCTTGATTAATAATTAAATTATGCAACGAATCTCCTGAAATAAATTGCCCAGTTTGGATAAATTATGAATTTGCATTGGTGAAAAAGAAATTTAAAAGAGACTTCATAATTAACAAAATACAGAAATGTATGGATTTCTGCATGTCCATAAACAATAAATTATATCAAAAAAATTCTTATGATTCACGAGGTCGTAGTCTGGTTGCTGCTATGTGGAAATTCAATAAGCAGTTTAGGAAAACTCCAAGAGATGACGATAGGTTATTATGCAATTATAACACGTGTTTCTTATGGCACGGTATGGTATTTTGATGGAGGCGACTGACAGCTCTGGCCATGAGGGAAGCGTAGGTGAAGAAGGGTGGAGAGAAACCCGGCGTCGGCATTAGCCTGCTCTTAACAAAATGCGCCAAGGGGACCACGGCTTAACGTCCCATCCGACGGACGGAGTGTTGCGCTTGAATTGTCCTCCACACAACACTCAAGCAGGGAACAGGTAGTCTCTGAAAATTCTCTGCCACCGCCGGGATTTGAACCCGAGCCCACAGGGTGGGAAGCCAACACCCTAATCACCACACCAACCCGATTCCCACGTGTTTCTTCCTAGATGTATCGCCCGAAGTGAAAAGAAATACGTGAAGATCTCTTATGGTATCCAAGTTGAATATTTAATCGTGCGAGATACATAAGCCAATAAAAGGTCGGGCCTTCTAATTCATCGTTATGTCCTTTAGTATCTTATGGAGTTGAGTTCGCCTCTCTTTATCCCTGACTTTTGCTCTAACGCATGCAGCTCTTGATTCTTTCCCTCATATCAACGTATTATTTTCAATTTCACTTGTCTCTAAAGAATAATTGTCCTCCAGCTAAACCTCTAAATTTGAGTTGGAGTAATCCACGAATGAATAAATTATCAGCTATATTTTCTCTCCTCGCCGACAGCGGTCAGTGCTTTGCGGGTTTTGGCGTCTTACGAATCATAGCATTTCATTCTTGATCAAAGGTTAAAATATGAGGGCTATATCCGACGAATCGTAATTTGATCGTTTCTTTTTATCTAAACTTGACTTATCTTGAGATACCCGAAAATAACACTTTTATTTATGAAAATTTAACCGTTGACCCAGTAAGGTCACCGTCAGGATCATCTAAACTATCTTGGATTTTTTGACCTCCAAGGGTCAAAAATTCAACAATACGGATCTATGAACTGCCTAACCGACTTTGACACCCTTAAAAACCTATGGTTTGACAACTTGGATGTGATGATGACCCGACGTTTAACTCTATGACCTTTGACCCCCGTGGTGGCCCTCGGAGATCAATTAGTGAATAATACGGGTATTTGGACAATACCAATGACTTGGGCACCCTATAAAACCCATGAATCGACACCTTTGTTGTATGCCATTCTTTTTGTCACCCTTATGACCCTGACGGTGACCTTACTGGGTCAACGGTTGAATTTTCATAAATAAAAGTGTTATATTCGGGTATCTCATGTCCGAAAACCTAAGAATTGACATATTGGTCAATGAAATTCAGACTTTTTTCTATCTCAATTTTTTTAACATTGAAACCCCATAAGGCAAATTCAAATTTTTTGTTTGGACCCACATTGCGAGGTCAAAAGGTCAAAATCGTAAAATTTTGCTTACACTCAACAAAACTTAGGATCTTTTCCCATAAGTGTGCCAATTTTCATGAATATTGCTCGATGCAAAGTTACTAAAATTACAGGTCAAAAATGACACACGACCCTTGGGACAGTCTGTATAAGACGGTATTTTAGGCAACTATTGCCATAAAACAACAAAAGTTTCCTTGTTTTTCAGACAGTTATTTCACACAGTTCGGGTAACAAAAACAATATAATATATATATTCAAATTTCTTCTATCCCTTACATTTAAAACATCATTGCATCCAAGACAAAAAATAACGAGACAAATGGTTATTAAAAAATATTTGGATCGACGTATTTCTGTGAACGACGGGCTAATATTTTGGATAAAATAATATAAAACGCTTCATGAGCCATAATTTGCGATTACTTGATAATTCTTATGAAGGATGTTACGGTACTAAACAAAAATCACCAGCCCAAATCATTTACTATAAGAGGATTTTCAATGTTTCTTCATAAGGATGTTCACAAAAACAGGCATACTTGTGTCAAACAAATGGAAATCGAAAATCGGGTGCTCGGATCTCGGAAGATAGGCAGAAAACCGTATTAGAGGTAAGAATATTAGGTAAACGTGGAAGGGGAAGGGATAAGAATAGGATTTATACCAGTGCTTGGTATCAGCCGGAACGGCGTTCCGGCACCTCTCAGGGAAAATTTGGAGCATACTATATTTCGGCGCTTTGACGGCAGTTTTAAAAATGTCATCTTTTTTATGTTCGGTGAATCATGATTACTTATTGTACCTTGTACCACAAGTTTTTAAAAAATCGGAAGTTTTTAAGGAGGACTAATATGTGAAATTTATGTGCGTATTAAAAGTGTGGTTATGCGTTCCGGTACCAAAAATTTTAGAAATTTAGCACTGATTTATCGATAGAATGAGAAACAATAGGTTTGATGATGAGTTGAAGAAAGATATTCAATGGGAAAAAAAGGAGTGTTTCGCAAATCTGTTCTTCGTACAAACTTGATTTATACTTAAATTTGTGATAAAACAATTTTTATACGACTTAAGATGATGGATTCACATATTTTGTCCGAGCGTGATGCCTCAACTTCACGAGCGGTATTCATTTAAACGGTTGAACGCCTAGCGTGTTAGTTTGACGACACGAGGATTTCGAGGTCTCAAGGATTAGGCGTGGAATTGACGTCCCATCGTATTTGTGAAGAATATCGGTCGAAGGGCGACTGAGGTGGAGGGTGTGTCTGTCTCGCCTCAGACGTCTAATCGCTGCCCTTCGGAAAAGTTTCCGAGAACACAGTGGAGCACCAAACACTTGAGATAGGAATTGCATCACTGCATTTCTTCGGAGGACCGGACGCCGATCAAGGACTGACTATTCATCTAAATTCGCCGAATTTATTTTGCCATCCAGACAGAAGCAAATTTGCGAAAAAATTGGAACCTATTTTGGTGGCCGGAAAAAAATTATTAATGGCCTTATAAGCGTGCGCTAAACGACTTCAAGCAAAATTATGATGTTCTCTCCGGCCGAACTTGGAAGGGTAACTCGCGCCTAACGGCTATAAAGCAACACATTTCTGACATAAATGCCGCCCTAATGAAAAGGCTGTGGCAAGAGTCTCAAATGTAGAGACTGCCGTCGGTGGGACTGGCTGGATTAATAATCGATAAAGTTCCATAATCGAATAATCGCTGGCCGATTTCTGAGGCCGCGGATTCGTTTGAGCAAATGATTTATCGAATCAGAAGTCGGTCAAAGACTAAGGTCGCGGGGATGCCCGAATTAAGAAGTCTCTTCCCATTACGCTCGTATGAATTGATCGTCTCTCTTGTTTTTTTTTATACCAAAAAGTCGACATCCCAGTTATCTCGTTTCTCCTACGTTTCGTTCCAGTGGAAACCCATCCGAAACACCGATTGGTTTTCCAAACAGGTTTTCCTAGCGCTCAAGAGACTTGAGGAAGATGTACAAAACTGGGATTGACTCGTTTTTTTTTTAAGTTGTCCGGTTGGTACAGTAATGACCAAGGGAGAACGAGATTCATAATAAGGATGGGGAAATTAGTAATAATTTACAGCATGGATAGCCTCATGCTCAAATGTCGAAAATCTAAAGAATACTTTGCGGCAGGTGTTCACTACAGAATCTACCGGTCGATCAACATCGCGTGATTTCTTAATTTAGCAACTCATTTTTTCTCTTTCAGAATCAAATGAATTGTATCGTCTAATAGCTAAGATAAGCTGTTGGATTTTGTCGCATTCATTGACATTTTTGGTCATATTTTAGGTATAATTTGGTGGATACGGTGATTTGGTGATTTGGTGGTTTGGAAAAAAAGGTGGATTCGTCTGTATCGTTGTCACAATAAAAATTCAAAATCAACCAGAAAAAACATTCAAAATAACTTTTATATTCATCATTAGTAATGAAACTCTTTTATCCCCATTCATTTCCTTTCTCCAAACCAACACTTTAGTACATAACAAAAAATAAAAAATCTAATCTAGTACCCAATTAATTGATCGTCTCTCATTTTTTTTTTTTGGAAAATATAAATTTCCTAGTTACGATTTTCCAATTCGAATGTCGCGCTGATTTTGCTCTAGCCGGGTTTTATCTGAATGACTGGTTTCGCCGATGTTATTCTTGTTGCAGGCTTGGCAGGTATCTTGTATTCTTAGTTATCGAATATAAGAACCCTGCGTTGACTAAATGCAGCTGTAATGACATGCGAAAGCTTAAGTCATGCAATATAAAAATAGCTGCCAAAATTGTAACCGGCCCTGTGTAACCAAATGCGGGAGCAATTTGAATTTTTTGCATAATTTGTGTTCCTTTTATTTGCTCGGTGTATAAACCTAGGAACGGTAACGCCCGTATGAACGGAATACCGATATGGTATGTGTAATTCGTGTTGCATTGTGCATACTCGTTCTCAGTGTTCGCGATGGGATATGTCATAGTGACACTATTGTTATATTGGATAGTCTGCGGTATCGGCGGTTAGCATTGTGTTCACTATTTGTTTGAATTTGTATTCTCTTCATCGTTATTTTCTATTGTGCAGAGGTCAACGAAAATAAATGGATTTTTATTGTTGTTGTTATTATTATTACTAATTTCTTAAATAAATGGCCAGTAAAACTTTCATCTCCCTATCTAATTTTAAGCTCCAAAGGCGAGGGAATTGCTGGATCATGTTGAGTAGGTCGTCATCGGCTTTGTGAACGGTGATAGCAATTCTTTCCTTACCTTCCACTTTAAGTGGATATCACTCAAATCGACACCTCCCCTCCTCTACTGATTCATCACCGCTTCCCCCACGACCACACGCAATGAGCTCAATTAATGAAGCTCTCTCAATTACGTGCTGCCGTGGAAACTTTCTCATAATCCTGAGACGAAATAAGGAGTAGGAGAAAATAATGGAGATTAGAAGCGCTCGCATGGAAACATAGTTACTCGAAAGCTATTAACATTGCAGCTGTGCATGCCACCTCACGAAAGGCATTAATCTTCCGATTTGGGCACCCACGGGAAGTACTGCAGCCTCACGGTTGTCATTGATGAATAGCATTAAACTTGAATGTGCCGGGAGCATGTGACATCCGGCGCAGAAATATTTAATCCGTGAACTTATGAAAATACCAAAGAAACTTGCGCAATTCGTCAAAAAATACTAAAAGCGTACGGAAAGATTTATATAGTTGTTAAACAAATTGGGGAGTCTATGGATGTAGCGTTCTATTTTTTTTTAACCAGCATATTTTAAAATATTAATAAAATTCATATTTGATTAGTAACATTCTATTACAATAAAAAATGCCTTAAAAGTGCTGCGTCACATATAGGTGACACTGGGCATTGTACGACACTATTGGTATTGTCTGATAAATCAAGTAGCGTATAATTACGTCAACATTTTTATTTCAATTTCATCAGTGCAATAAAGCCTGGTAGTAATTAAATACAGAAAATAAGTGCACACCACTTCGGTTATGTTTTAGCCCACTGCGCGTTGTCTATAGGTGACATATTAAAACATTACTTTTTTTTGCTGTGTGGCTTTTGGAAAGAAATTCATGCATCCTATTATGCGGGACAAATCTAGCAGAGATACTAAAGCAAGCTTTCATTTATTTTATTCAATAATATTGTTACGATCAGGCTTTCGCTTGGTGGTGATAAGAGAATTAAAATAAAGTAATAAGTGCCTACCTACTAAACAGCTAATAATAGGAGCAAACAATACGCCTATATGATACAAAATACACTTATACCGATACCAAACTATTAAAAAGTGAAATTTGAACCAAATCTCCCAAAATTCGCAATTTCCCACTCTCCCTTATTAGCTACACTGACATCAACAAAGATATGCGTGTCTTCATCGGGAATACATCGCAATTACAAAGTTATCATCATGAGAAAATTTCTCCTATTCCTTCAATTCTTTATCGTATCAATCGTCCATTTTTCCATCAAAATAAAATACTTTTTGCCTTATTAGAGTGAGGTACTTGATAGATGGTTTGTGAATGAAGGGACTTTTTGATAATTATATGTTATTTGAAAAACAATCCCAATTTGGGCGGAGAATTTTAATCCCGATCCGCTTCTCAGAATCGTCACCCCACGGTAGGCCATGAGACGATCATAGGAGCCACTAACTCACATTCTCCCATTTCATTATAAACAGATGTCGCCTCCAGGGGGCGATAGAAAAAAATATTCCTCACGAAATTTCCACTCTCAGCTCTTTTTTTTAGCCTTGGACATCCCAACCATCGATAATCTCTTTTTTTTCTTAATCGCTGTTTATTCTTCTGGTGAAAAATACCGCTAATCTGGGGATCCGGTTGTGGCGCTGCCAGCGGTGGGCTGGGGAGAACATTACCCGTCCGTATCCCCTGGTTACGAGCGACCCATCGGCCCACATTCCCAACCGACGATATTTAAAGTGTCCGACCTTCGTGAGGGTGATTCATGCCATGAACAACTATTTCTTAATGAAAAGACAGGATAGGTTGCTGGGCAGGGGCCTCGACCAGACCTTTTTCTCGCTGTTGACGACGAAGTGTGGGCTCGAATGGTTTATTTTCAACATCCCGACAAATTCAACTTAATGAGCTCAAGTTAATCGCTAAATGGTTCCATCATTCCATATGGTTCCCTCGTTTTCTCTCTCGCGATCAGTTTATTCTGACGTCATCGTAAATATCTTCAGATTGCCTCAATGCTGAACAATTATAATTAGGCTCACTAGTTTTTTTTTACAAACATTAAGCAGAAGAAGGGACAACTTAGTTGGCCACATTTTGAGGCACGATGGTCTGATGAAGAAAATCGTTGAAGGATAAGTGGAAGGGAAAAAGGGCAAGGGACGGCCCCGAATGAGTTACATATATAGGACAGGTTATAAAGGATGTAAAAGAGAATAAATATGTAGCAATAAAGAGATTAACGGATAGGAGAGAGAAATGGAGAGCTGCGTCAAACCAATCTTAGGATTGTTGACTAATGATGATGAGTTTTTTTACGCAATGTATACTTAATTCCGAATGTTAATCGAGTAATCTATTAATCGAGGATTCAGGAACGTAGTCAAATGGGTTCCGGTTGTTGGGGTGGTGGTTAGAGTGTTGGCTTCCCACCGTGTGAGCCCGGGTTCAAATCCCAGCGGTGGCAGAGAATTTTCAGGGGCCACATTTCATTCCTGGTTGAGTGCTGTGTGGAGGAGGCACCCTTGACCCCTGCCCCGGCACTTAAACGCAGTCAATCCCCTTCTGGGGAACCACTCATTCACTTATGTCTCTCCAGGCATCTGTATGCCATCTTTCGCCCTAAAAACCAACTATTTCATTGCCGTAACATATCGCCTAAGACTATTGATTATACATATTTTGTTGTCGTTTCGCTGGAATCGGGAAGCCGGGAATTTAATGAAAGCAGTTACATATTTTGTTTGCATTGTAACTATATCGAAAAGCAGAGTGCCAGAGGATTGATGCGAGAATGCGAGGTAGTGGCTCCTATGATCGCCTCATGGCCTATCTTGGGGTGACGATTCTGAGAAGCGGATCAAAAAAAATCGAGAATTCAATTATAGCCGTTTTATATTTTTTGTTTGCATTGCTCTTAAATTTAAGTTCATCGTTCGGTATTGGGAAACATTAAGCAAAAAGCGGAATATCAGTGGATTGGTGCCCCAGGGCTAGTAGTGGTCTTCTCAGTAGATATGTACGAGCGTGCTGCGCCCGCTCCCAGCGGGCTTCCCCCGCTCTTTTCAATGCAGGTCCACAGAGGGATAGACGCGTTTCTAATTTTAAAATGTAGAAAAAAAAGGGAGGGTCTTATGTACAAATTTAATTGGAATATTCATGTACAAATTGAGGTCAGAGGACCTCTTTAAACACAAAATTGGAAGTAATTACACTATCCTCTGATAAACGCGTATGATGAGTCATACTTACGTATCAACAGTAGACTTGAATGTGGAATCAGCCGCATTTTGATAAAAGTTATTTTAAGAATGCGAGATATTGTTGCAAATGAACAAATGTATCAGTTTGTGCGCCGTTAACGTCAGGAATATTTACCGGTTTTTTTATTATTTAAAAACCAATTTTAGGAAACAATAGCAATATTTAGGAAGTAAGATATGGCGTCGCATGTTCTCTGATAAATTCTGTGCATTTCTTCAATGCACATCTTCTGTGCATTTGGTACCTCATTTGTAGAGTTTGGTTGCGTATAAGTTGAGAAAAATGTATCTATACAGTAGAAATAATATAGAAGATGGAGGGTAGTCGTCGAAAGGGGAAGAAATTCGCGGGGAGGTGAGGGTTGACTGTGAGTTTTGGAATAGCTAATACAGGCAGTTTATGATTTTACTTCACATTAGTCTTCGATAACCGCCATGTAAAGTGTGTCGTAATGTGGCGTGCGTTGTACATTAAATAAAGGCGTATTCTAGACTGAGGCCAATTATCGAAGGCCTCCTTTCAGTGAACTAAAGCCATATCGGCTGGATGTCCAATCCAGTGGAAAATCATGCTTGTATGTCGAAATCTTGGGGTTTACTCCTAAAAATATTGTAATGCCCACAAAGTTGAGCAAATTCTAGTACATATATATATTGGGGAGTAGATTACAATTTGACCAGCGCCTTCGAAGAAAATTACAAATACTGGTTAAATTTATCAAAATAATTTAATATAAGATTCTTTAAATTATATAATAGTTAATATGATATAAATAAATTAATATTGGATATTAATATTGAAAAATAATTAATAATTGAGTTTAACGTTTTTTTATAATAATAACGTAATTTAAGTAAACTAGCTAGGCTAGCAACAAAATGAAGGTAAAAATTAAAAGATGATTGAAGAATGATATAATTCAAAATAAAAGAAAATTGTATTGAGTTGAAATACGGATAAATTTACAAGCATTATCTACGAAGAAAAAGTTTTTCTTAAATTTAAAGGTATTTTGGATTTGGTGTTGCAATTTAATTGTATATTGAGTACTTACATTGTATATTTCATTGTATATTGATTATTGGAGTGGGGACATAAAAAATAGAAAACTTTCCTGAAAAATGAAATACCAATTTAAAATATTTAAATTATGTAACTTGTTGACAATTATAATTATTGACTTAGCGGTATAATTGATTACTTTTACTTAATGCGCAAATATATTTTTGTTAATAAAGTCATGATTAATAATTATTAAAAACTTCACCAGTAAACTGATTACTTTCACCGAATATCAGTCCTTCACTGCAAACTTTTATGTATTATGGATTTTATTTTGAAAATTATTTATAATGTTGTATCTGTACGATATTTTAATCCACCGACGTCTTTTTTCTTTCATTGAGATGCGGTCGTAAAAAAACAGTGACCTATTATCTTGAAATATTGTTAAATCCAGTAGACGTTTGATGGTAAAATAATGAGCAAATTATTGATCGATTCGTCTTGACAATTAGCTTCCTTCCATTGAAAGCTTGGCCTTCCGCTGCATATTTGCTTATAATATTTATTCCTTCCTTTTTCTAATTCCTAGCAAATTCGTTATTCGTTGAAATGTAATCATTTTCCAGTACATTATATCCAGTGGTCATACGCGTTGATTCATCACGTAGGGTCTCTTTCTCCATCAACGTCAACGGTCGTTATTTACTTTGACTATCTTTTGAGATTTTATAGATATTGATTTCCGTCTCCCTCACCATGTCAGTATCTATTCCATATGTTTTTTTTTCTTTCCTCCGATTCTCTTCCTGCCATTCCCTCTCTGTAATCAGTATTTTACCGGATTTACCGTTTTAGTATTTTTTACACCCTATACACCGTTCTCAGAGTTCCATTATTTATTCTTTATATTATTTTTAACGTACTTATTTTAATTATTTTATCATCCCAACATTTTATGATTCTTTATTGATATTTTATACAAATTTGTTCAGTTATCAATTTTTAAATTCTTCAAACCGGACGTATTTCCTTTATTCATTGTTTTATCATGCCTTTTTAACCTGGTTTGTGTTAACTTCTAATGGCTTAAATTCAATTTATAATTTATTCCTACCATGTATCATGACTTCCTGAGCGGTTACAGCTACAGGACGCTGCTCAAAGACTTGACCGGCTCAACAAGATGTCATGAAGGAGAAATTCTATAAAATCTCGATGGACAACTAGACGAAACAATGTATTAGAACCAATTCCTGTATTTAAGTTCAATACCAAAACAAATACCATGTGAAAGAGCCCAGGCCCTGGGAAAGAGGGAGTCTGATTGTGTCCTCACCTGGGCCTGGATGAATAAACAGCAAAGTCAAGTCTCTTTTCTGGTGAAATGGTCTGTTCTCCCCGTCATCTTTTTCTCCGTCCTTCGCACCTCCTTCAAGCAGCACATTACTTCTTATTCTCTTCTAAGTATTTTCAATGGATTTTTCTATTAAGCTCCAGTGGTAAATTCCTCTTGATTATAAGCCCTTGGTATTGCAGGTCGATTTCCCTTTTAAAATACTTATTCTACATCATCAATTTACTAATAAATTTTGATATTTTGTTTGCTCAATTATATGCACTATTTTATCATTTAGTCTCCCTTGAAACTATCTTTACTAAAAATGCTGCATAAATTACAATTTTCATATATTTTCAAAATTATAAATTATTATTGATTCATAATACGTATAAATATTGTCCAATTCTCGGTATTTGAGTTTTCAATATATAAACCCCCTGCTAATTTAAGATGATCTTCAGAAAATTTGTTAACAATTTATCAAAATATGAACTCTTGAAGGTTAGGCCAAAGCAAAAAAAAAAATATTTGCCGGCCTTTCGGAGTTTTCTTTTTCATTTTCAAGACTTATAATATGAAAATATGAAAGTACAAAAATACAGTGGTGATCAAGTATTAAAAGTTAATTTTACGACACAAAAATATCTAATAAAACATTCCATCGAATAGATTGAAATTTTGAAAAAATAATTAAGAAATTTGAGGTGACATGTTACCTTTTATCTATTTTTTTTTGTTTTTTTAAACGTGGCAATGATACAAATTTTATTTACATTTTAAATTTTTATATCAAATTTGATTAATTAAAGCATAATATATTTTGCTTAAACCATCCGTGTCAGTTCTTTCATTGCAATATTTTCTGTGTTTGCATTTGTAAGCTATTTATTCAAATAAACTTTTTGATAAATTATATTCTGTATCTAAAATATCAATGTCTCCAAAATCGAAGTGTGGTTTTTATTAATGATACAGTTAAGCAGTGTACAGAACTGTATCTTATTTTTGAAAAATGATTTGTGTCGTTGAGCGACGTTTGAGGAAAGAAGAAAGTTTTGCGACGAACATTCCGGGTATTGAGATGCTTTCCCCTGAAACAGTCTTCACAATTGTACCAAGGGATCATGCATACTCATTTTTATTATTTATTTTTATCTTTTTATCCATTTATTTGGTGATTTGTAAAAAAATGGCGCTTTTTTCGTAGCAACAGCTGTGCACCATTGAGAACGAATATTAATCAATTCTTTTCACTCTCCTCCTTTTTTGCCAACAATCTCGCGCCAAACGCCGGCTTCATTGTTGTTTTTTGTGTTAAAAGCCATTTACCAACTCATTCATTCTCAGTTAATTAACGGAATATAATAATTAGCTCATTCATTTGTTCTTTGCATTTAGCAATCTCCTTTATTTCCTTTTTTCCATACCAAGACTCAATTTGCTTTTCTCCCATTCCGCACGAAACACTACATCCACCGACTCTTACCCATCTCCATCGCTAGCTTTCAATACTTCCTATCCTCATCATCCTCATTATGCATGGTTAAGTTTTACTTCCCATTCTTTACTCTCTCCCCCTCTATATGCTTCCATTATTTCAAATATTCCGCCATGGTGGATTACCATTTCTTTTCTATTTTAGTTTAGGCTCTTTCCCAATACTTATGTTTTTCTTTTACTTCTATGTGTCAATGGACGCTAATACTGAATAATGTGAATTGTTTAAGTATGAATTTACGAAGAAATATCCATAAATAAATAATTGAACCGGAGTATTTATAGGTCTCTGATATCATAAGATGATCCAATGGTAATTGCTCAATTTTTTCTAATCACATCAATACTTAGCACCATTGAGACACACGCTGATGTACTTCTCGAGGAATAAAATTTTCACAAGGAAAATTAATATAGCAGTGTGTACTTACCTATTAAGATATAACCTGGCTAAGCGATTTGGTAATAAATTGTAACTAGTGGCATGATTATGGTAGTTTTATTAAAATTATAAGTATCATCTATTATTTATATTCACCCTCCCCCAAAAATAGTATATTTAAGGGCTTCATATAAGGGATTTTAGCAGTTCATAGCTAGGGATTACCACATACACCAAGTCGTAGATAGGGACAACCTACCCAGGCGGGACTCGAACACGCGACTTACGCTTTTGCAGGCGAGGACTTCACCCGCCGCCACCGAGGAGCCTGGCTTTTGCGAAATCACACTATTGCGATTCGGGCAGGATTTATTCGCCTTTCTCCACCTAATGACTGAAACACATTGTTTTCTTTTTCCCTAAAGATACACATTTTTCCCCGTTATTTTCTCTATTCCTAGCTATGACTATGTTCCCAACTCTGTGATGGAAGTCCATTAATTTTCCAGTTCGAGGAATGGCCTCATACGAGAAAATGGAAACGAGAAACTGTGCCTTTTTGTGCCTCGTCATCGCGACTGCTGTCTGCGGCTAGGGCTGAGTCGTTTCCGCCTAATTCTCGCCAAGGATGACCACTTGCCCCATCCCAGAGAATTCCATCCCATTGCGCGAGAATATTAAATTTTAAAGGACCGCACACTTCGCCGTGTTCCCTCTACTGAAGCCTGCCGCCACCAGTCTATTTGACGCTACCAGCAAAGGAATTTCTGCGTAAACTTAAGGAATTTAGTAATACGAGCGTCCTGCGCCCGCACCCAGCGGGCTTCCCCCGCTCTTTTCAATGCAGCTCCACAGAGGGATAGGCGCGTTTCTAATTTTAAAATGTAGAAAAAAAGGCAGGGTCTTATGTACAAATGTAATTGGAATGTTCATGTACAAATTGAGGTCAGAGGACCTCTTTAAACACAACATTGGAAGTAGTTACACTATCCTGTGTTAAACGCATATCATGACTCATACTTACGTATCAACAGGAGACTTGAATGTGGAATCAGCCGCATTTTGATAAAAGTTATTTTAAGAATGCGAGATATTGTTGCAAATGAACAAATGTATCAGTTTATGCGCCGTTAACGTCAGGAATATTTACCGTTTTTTGTTGTTTTTTTTACTATTTAAAAACCAATTTTAGGAGACAATAGCAATATTTAGGATGTAAGATATGGCGTCGCATGTTCTCTGATAAATTCTGTGCATTTTGGTACCTCATTTGTAGAGTTTGGTTGCGTATAAGTTGAGAAAAAGGTTTCTATACAGTAGAAATAATATACAAGATTTTAACTTCCAAGAGAAGATAAATACGGCTACAATTCACATTCAGTAACAATAGAACCTTATCACCAAGGGACTACTGTCGGAGTCAAAATGATGTGCCGCTGTGCTTTGCAATTTATTATGTCTGGACTTCAGTGTGAGTCATATTAATGAATAATACGTCATTTTAAACAAACTTTTATTTTCAAATCTGATTTATTTTTTGTTCTAAG
This sequence comes from Ischnura elegans, assembly GCF_921293095.1. Taxonomy (NCBI): domain Eukaryota; kingdom Metazoa; phylum Arthropoda; class Insecta; order Odonata; family Coenagrionidae; genus Ischnura; species Ischnura elegans. The sequence goes on along the minus strand of NC_060251.1, from coordinate 115,466,829 downwards.
AAAAATTCAAAAATCAAGACACGCGATTGCAATAAATGACTCCGCACACTTTTTCACGATTTTTTTCCCACGATTTTCGACTTTCTTTTATATATATAGAAGATAATCAATTGATAATTATATTGATATTCATTTTATCAATTGACTACCAGGCTAAATGAAATTAGGGTGAGTGTTTTTTAAAGAAAACATAGTCGACGTGGTACAAAATAAGAAAAAAAACACTGACATCCTCTCAGTTGACAGATTGGTTCTCGATTGTCTTTTCCAACAAAACTTCATTGCTACCATGTACAATTTCAACATTTTTTATGCGGCAGCAGGCTTCTTTGTTCCTTAGGTCATCGTCTGCAGAAACTTTTTGAAGTATTCTCGTCTGTTAAGGAAACAGACGATTTCTTCCCAACGCTTTTCTTATCATCTTCTTCCGACTCTTCTTGTTTGGCCATGCACTTCGTAAAAAAATGATCGTATGATTCGGTTTTAATTGGACAATCCAAGTCACTTCTCTGGCATATTAACTTTTCTTGAATTTCCCGAGGGTTTTACCAGGGCGGATCCTCCAATTGAAAGCTTTTTTCTCCCCCGAAGGGCAATCGAGAGTTTTTAGTTCCCAAGGACTCGGCGGTTTTGGCAGTTACTCCACGCGACCCAATTACTGACACTCCGCATATTCTCCTCATTTTTTTCACTCGATTATTTTTCCTTCGCCGAAATAATTGCACCGTCCTCCTCCTCGGTCGGTGCATTTCCTGCTTCCCGTGAGCTGTATAAGGGCAGCTGATGGCGCTCCGGAAATCTTCTCATATCCGTCCGCGAGCGTCCTTTTGAAAGATTTGGGTCATTAAAAAAAAATTTAATCAGAATAATTGCCAATAAAAATCGTTTTGAGCCGTCTTATCCCCTATTTGTTAGTCTTAAGTTATTGCCATTAAGGTACATGTTTGTTATTAAAACTTTAAAGTTATATTTTTTTGCGAAGTGGTAGTTTTCCAGAAATTTCTGGAACCGAGCATGGTTTGAACTTACGTAGGAATGTTAATTTTCTAGTTCCTAAGCCTAATCTTACTTTATTTAAAAGATCGTTTCTTTATCTGGGGCCGTGGATTTTTAATACATTACCTTGGTCGATCGAAGAGTTAAAGAGTATAAATAAATTTTGTAAAAAGGCCAAAGATTGGTTGTTATCCCATGATAATGTAAACGTTCTTTTTTAATGTGTTTTGTGAATAATATACATTTTATTATATATTAATGTATATATTATTTTTATATTTTTGTGAAAGGAGAAAAAAGAAATTTATTCGGTCCATTTATTATACTTTGTTCTTGTTTATTGTAAGTTATTGTCACATATATGTTTCATAATGATAATGTTTCAAAAAATTATATGTACTTTCTTTTTGTTTTCTGGCCTGCCTTGAATTTAATTTTTAAGATGGTAGCTTCCATGCTGGTTTTTTTTTTTAACCATTGAAGCTACCTAAAGCTCCATTAATTTTGCGTTGTTAAAAAAGTGTACATTCAAGGTTGGAGTAATAAATTCATTCATTCATTCATTTAAGGAGATAGTTGTGAATAGTTTTGGATCGAATCGCTTCAAAAGGAAGGAGTAGATTTATTATACACTAAGCGCGCTCGTCTTCTTGAACAGTTTCGGAATGCAGTAGAATCCCGCTTAAGCGGATCAGGATAAAATGGAACACGGATTAATCGGTATGGTAGACGATATATATGAAAATTTGATAGTTTCGTTTTGAACCACGCGATCATTAATTTATCCGCCCCTCAGAGCTCCAGCGATAGGTATTTACGGACCATGAGAGTGATCTCTATACCCAAAATTTTCTGAATCACACGCGGTCATTCCCATCGTCCCTTTGTCCAAGGGGACTGAATAGAGGAGGCCCAATTCCATCCCATGTAAGGCTGATTTCTGTTGTCACTTCGGTCGCATTTTAATCGGTTTTCAAAAATGTCCGCTGCGCGCGGTTATTAGTGCAATGTGATCTACTTTATTCCAATATATTGAAGTATTAGGAATGTCACTGCGAGGAATAGCATTGAAAAGTAATGCATTTAATAGATCACATCATCATGTGTATATATTTCGGTTAATATCCCTAATTATACCTTATTTCCCCGTGTAATTCAGATCAATTTGTCCGTCAGCGACACGAGTAGCGACTTTTGTAAACCCATTTAAACGCGCGGTGGGTAACAACGCAATTAGAGGCCGACTTGAGAATCCTCTTTTGTAATATTCGTGCCTTTTCCCATTGCTTTCATCGTCGCCTTCCGTATGTACGATTCTATTAAAAGCCAACAGTGGCGTTACAATTGCTGTTAGCGGCCGATCGTTCTGATTGGCTGACAGACGGTGCCAGCGATAGCTTTTAGTTTCGGAAAAATGGATGATATTTCAATCCCTGAAGACGCCTTGGAAAAGGTAAAAAAGTTTCTCGGGTTTTCCACCGGTTGATGTTTTCCATGTCTCCCGACGCGTCGGGACGACGCGACGTTTCGAGCAGCTACTTGCTGTTCCATCCTCAGGGGACCATTCGGATGTTGAGCTGCAAGTCGCTGCCCGAAACGTCGGGAGACATGAAAAACATCAACCGGTGGAAAACCCGAGAAACTTTTCTGCACCTGATACGCCGGGAAAACCTAAGATCATACATCTTAGAACATGCTCGCATGAAGCGATAACTTTTCGCCATCATTGGAGCTATCTCGTGGAAAGGACGGAAAAAAATGATCGAGTTATTCAGGCTTTGGACAAGATACACCGTCAGGCGTTTTACCAACGATGCGCTTAGTTCAACACGGCCAGTGGTCGGGTAATTCTAACGGCCTACCCAGCACAGCTTTTGCTCCATCCATATTGGGGGGTTGTAAACTCCTCCTGCATTTTCCCACATTCCTACGTATTAGCGACTGTTCAGTCCAAGCTTCCTTAACTCCAATAACAGCAAAAGAAAATACAAATACAATACACAATATGCCAGTGATAATGATGCAATTTATGTTCGGCTATGTTTTAATCAAGAGTCAATGACAAAAATGCTAGGGCCTATAGTGAATGCGGACATTTAATTCTGTCCTTGTTTGTGGTTACTTAGTGCCTCAGCGCTATTTCGTTACATTTTTAAGTTTGACTAGTTCTGTTAACGCCAAATAAGAGAACACCTGTTATAGTTAATATAATTAATAGTTACTAATAGAACTAGTAGTTTTATTTTCACGTTAGCATGTTCGTGAAAACACTTTCTGTTACTTTCATTCAGGCATTCATCATTGTATTCACTCTCTCACTGATTCAATTCAGGGAATTACATAGGCCCCCGGTCCGCCCTGTAAAAGACTATTTCATGTAGATAAAAGTAAACTTTTTCTGGAGAGAAGTCGTGGAACAAGATAACTAATGATCAGCGATACGATATCTTCGTTGAACATTATTTCATGTTGCTCCTTTAGAGGCATTTCATATGGTTCGAAAAATGAAGTCCGCAGCGCGTCAATTAGTATCGAGCGATCCATTTATTCTCCATAGTTTTCAAAAGAGCATTTGCAATCGATGTAAATATCATTGAAAAGCTATGAATTCAATAGATCACATCATCACAAATATAAACTGCACGTTTAGTTAATAACCCATTATATTTGAAAAAGCTACCTGCATGAATTTTGGCATGTTATTTCGCATGTATGAATCACATACTACGCTATCTTATCTTGTTTCTATAACAAATTACTAGTTTTATTTTCATGGAATCATATTCGTGGAAACTTTTTATGATTAATTATTCAAGCGTATCTCCATCTGGGCTTGTTTTTATTTTCACTCACAAAACTAATAGTTGAACCAGGACTTCCGCATAATATCTTCCCTTAATCATTCGGTAAGATTTTAAAATCGGGTTTTCTCCACTCAGTTCAAATTATGCAACTAATAATTTGAAGATTTTCCAAATTAAATATTTATTTTGAATCTGGTCACTAATTTCGAATATTAAACATTTCATCGTCTAGAAATTAGGTTGGGTTGTTCTTAGATCGAGGTAAATATTCTTCCCTAGCCTTAAAAGTACCTACCGTATAAAAATAATGCTCTATACGGCTAAATGCCGGATCCACCCTGAGTTAAATTCTATTACAAGTAATTCCATTGATAATCATATTTTCTATATAATATAATAGTCCATTGATAATTATATTGATATTCATTTTATCAGTTGACAACCAGGCGAACTGAAATTAGGGTGAGTGTTTTTTAAAGAAAACATAGTCGAAGTGGTACAAAATAAGAAAAAAAAAACACTGACATCCTCTCAGTTGACAGATTGGTTCTCGATCGTCTTTTCCAACAAAACTTCATTGCTACCATGTACAATTTCAACATTTTTTATGCGGCAGCAGGCTTCTTTGTTCCTCAGGTCATCGTCTGCAGAAACTTCTGAAGTATTCTCGACTGTTAAGCAAATAGCGACGACTTCTTCCCAACGCTCTTCTTATCATCTTCTTCCGACTCTTCTTGTTTGGTCATGCTCTTCGTAAAAACAGGAACTGCAAAAATACAAATTCAAAATTTAGTGAAAACTCCGCACATTAAAATTAATCTTTTCTGATAAAAGACTTTATTGAGGAGTAATTTTATTCGCAACAGTTTCGCTAGCTGGTGTCCCCAGGTGAATGACGGCAAGATTTTGTGGTCCTCTCCTACATAGGGGATTTAAGGGTTCAAAATCAAGAACTTTCCTCGGCCAATCAAGAAACGCCCTCAAATTTTCGTGTCATTATTCTTTCCCTCTTACGAAATAAAATATTATATAAAATAATACCTCGGTAAATTTTTCGATTCTCCATAATTATAGTCCATTGTTTACAAATCATTTACTCCTAAAATTTCAAGTTTCGACAGCTCAAGTTTTAAAACAAGTAGCTTGTAGCAAAGAAGGTCAAGCGATAGTGATGATTCCTCTTCTTAAATAATTGATACGGTTGCAAAATGGCTTTTTATAATTCGCGATTGTCGAATCTATTGTTTCTATTTTTGTTTCAAATCCACATTGTACACTTCAAGCCTTAATTCATTTGTTGTCTGAAAGGTATTTTTTTCTCAGTAGGCTCAAAAAAACGAGTAACATGGAAAAAGTTGATCTTTCGGGTATTTCGCCTGATATCTATATTGCCCCTGATTTGCGTACATTGGAGGCGACATTTTCATTTCACTATTGACCTGAATATGCCTATTGAAAGGCAGGCGAAACTTGTATGAAGAAATGATGAGCATTTTAAGTACACAAAAAAATGTTTTTATAATGATTTCTATTTTGTTACTATTGCGCACTGATTTTGATATTTTTGTAATAATGAACACTTTTCTGTGAATAAACCTGCATTGATGCTTAGATATTTCTGTTTCTCTGTGCTGCCATATGTGTCGGATGGCAACCCTACCAAAAGAATGCTCTTCTGGTGTCTGTCTGGTGTCGTGTAGAAGACTTTTGGAAGACGTGTTATCCATGAATAGTAAAAATTAAAAGATTGCAGACTCCGCATTTTTGCTGTGATGCCTTTGCTGAAGCCGATCGCGTCGCGGCGCTATCAGTCATGTGAGGCTACTATCTGACGAATTCCATGTAAACTTCTGGAGTTTCGTAATATTAATCACCAAGATTAACTAAGGCAGTCACTCTCTGTTAAGTTAAATGACCCATAAAATCATTGGCCTTCTCGCATGATTTTCAGAGACAAACAAATAAAATTTCTGCATGATACACTGGTTTTAAGTAAACATATATGGACACGCCATGAAATCTCTATTTAACCACACACAAAAAAGGAGACAATTAGCATTATTGGATGTTTTTCATGTCAAAAATTGAAAATAACAATAACGAACATAATGTGTTAGGATGGGGAAACCGTTGAATAACACGACGAACTTATTAGCCTAGGATAGACTTTTACTCTTCACTCATAAAGTTTGTCCCTTTGCAACTCCATACCCAGTGGAGCATCGGGGAAAAAACAAGAGCTTTCACCACCCAATTTTCACTAAGATATCACTAAATTTCTCTGCCAACTACGAATATCCGCCGCCATAAGCCGCCATGCAATGTAACAATCGCAGCAGAGTCCTCTATATTGTCATATTATAACTACGAAGTTGAGTCGCAATCCACCATTGTTAGTCATATCATTAATGGCGGGCTGTGTTGTAGCATAGGCGTAACGTCAAGTCGGTGCAGTTTTTTCCATTTTTTTGGTCGATTAATAAGAGAGATGGGCGGTTCTTCTGCACCAAACTGTTCGATTAGTTGTAGGGATGGGTTCCGTGTTTTTGTATTTTCTTGTAATCCTGAGGTAAGAGCGAAATGGCTATAAATGGCGGGATGTAAGTGGCAACCATAGCCGTCTTCCACAATTTGCGAGGTGAGTTAGAAGTTGATGTAATTCAATGTATTGGGTAAGTACTCGTATGAAGATCAAGTACTTCAAAATATTGAAACTAAAAACAATGAAAGTTCATGGAACCTACTGGGGCTGGATTGTTCGCCAGTTCCCAAATTCGTCACCCCCCAATGTGGAGAAAGACCTTGCAGCAGCTCGAAGCATTCTCTCCTTGTTGGGATGGACCTCGCGAATTCTCAAGTCGAAGGTCGCTTCGGACTCAAAATAAAGAAGTGAGGCACAACAAAGTGACGTTTCGTGCATCGCGTTAAAGGTCGCGTCCAGGGTGAAGCTTTAATTTACGACAGTCAATCTGAGATGCAATCACCACCACCACCACCATGCAATAACTCATGAAATTCGAAAATGGAGACTGACCCCGTGGTTGCAGGCTGACGAGGCTCGCCCACTGACCCTCGCAGAGGTCGTCAAAGGTCATCTCCTCCACGCGGTGACCTCCCAAGTCGCCGGGGCCGCGGCAAGTGGCAGGTGAGTCCCACACCTTTCGCTTATTCTCCCGGAGCCACCTAGGGGTTTTGGAATAAGAAAAAGAGTCGACTCGAGTCAAAAGATTTGACAGTTACATGCAAAAAACAAGAGGAAATTGTGTTACTGGGCTGATAAAGGTTGAGCCTATATGTCACGGACTTGCTGTGGGTCAAGAAAGTTTCACAGAAAATCGAGGGGCGTCACTTATGCTCATTGTCGCCGTTTGACTTTATTTGCTGAAGATCAAAATAAGCTCACCTCCATTTGTGTTATTTGCCCCGATGAAAATTGAGGACCTGAGTGCGTGAGCCAGATAATGACCAATTTCCCCCTCTTCCCCTTGATTTCCAACTAGACTTCTAAAGAGTTTAACGCCATTTATTCCACATACTAATTTACATGGTTACGCAAATCATTGTATTAATTTTAGCAGATCCTCAATACTGTAAAAATTGAATGAATTGAATAAAACACGTACGAATTACTTGAATGGCATTGTGCCAGGGGAACTTATTACATTTATAAGCGTCTGCCAAATAATACGCCAGATGATATATCTTACCCCAGATGATGGCTCTTTGAGCCGAAAGGCGTCGTGAGCATTAAAATAATAGTGGAAAAGCGCGATTACGCTTTATTTTAAAATAGGAATTGAATGTTATGCGTGATCTGTTTAGATAAACTAATCAAACGGTTCACCCTCACGTTGCCAAGTATAAGATGCTGCAGTCACAGTGCCACGGATTCTTCGCCAGTTTGACCGACACCAGCTTCGTCAGCGGATCGAAGAGTCTCGTAGGCAGGAAGTGGAACTTGTTGCTGTCCAGCTGCCTGAAAGAAAAAAAAATAGGTAGGTACATTTGAATCGTGTATGGTGGATATTGACAAAAATGGCGTTAAACATTACTTTAACTAATTAAATCGTAATTATGATTACCATTGTAATATTTTAAATTCTAATAAAAGATAAATACGGCCAGCAAAGACGTAAATTATTATGTCGGTATGGGCAATAATGTTAATTGTATGTAATATGGCGGATATAGAATATAACAACGTGGGCACGTGGGTTAAATGCGCTATTCTAGTAAAGAGAATCACAGTGAAATTATGTCTCAAAAAATTAAATTTAAACGATGGATACATTGAGATATCACCGACGAAGATATTGCGTTACTATGCAGTAAGCGTCGAATACCATGGGGCACTTACATTAGCCTTGGACAAAGTTTTGGCCTTCACTCCGAAAATTTTGTCCCTTGTCTCCGCAGCTCCATACCCCGTGGAGAATCCTGGACAAAACAAAACCTTTTACCTTTTTTTCACCAAGATATTACTAAAGTACTCGGCCGGGAATAAATATCTGTCATAAGCCGCCGCAAAATACAAAAATCACAGTCCCGGATTGCTTCCTACTGCTGACGTCCAGCTTCGAAAAAGTGAAACTAAAAACTATGAAGCGCAAGGAGGTTGGTGGCTACTCACAGTTTCCGGAGATTGGGCGTGTTCTCGAACGCTGTGTCGCCAATCTTTCGCAGCAGGTTGTTGTTGAGCATGAGGGTGGAGAGATTGTGGAGTCCGGCGAGTGCGGACGACTCGAGGACCTCTAGGTTGTTGGAGAAGAGGAAGAGCCGCTCCATGGACGAGTAGGCGTCTGGTCGGCTGAATGCGTGTCCCGGCAGGGACTCGAGGAAGTTCTGGCTCAGGTGCAGCTCCTTCAAGGACACGAGGTCGCAGAAGTCGGAGTCGTCTATCTGGAAGAGGAGAACCAAAGAACTGTCGGTATTTAAAATGAGCAGGTTTCCGCGATGCGTGGCATGTGTTGAGAATAATATGAGATGCTCCCATGATAAAATATCGGAGGCTTCCCCGTCGAATACCACTGTTAAAATCTTCTGTAAAAAACTTCTAACCTATATTTTAGTAATAGATAATTATTTTTCCAATAAATATAAAACACTGAAAGACAATTTTCATAAAATGGAAAAGAGGAATCTATACCAATATAAAATCCCCAAATGCTTCAATCAATACGGTGAAAAAAAATGGTGGTTACCGTTCCTAAATTGTTTAACAAATTACCTAAAGAAATGCATGGTTTAACCACATATTCGGAGGTCAAAAGTAAACTTTTAAATTATCTACTTGAGGACTTTAATTTTTAATTTTAAGGCAATATAAGTTTTTTTATCGTTTCTTTTATTGTTTTTAGATGTTTTTAACTTCTTGCAAATGAATTATGAAGAACCTGCTGATGAGCCTGTTTTGGCTCAGAAGGTCTCCTAATTGTAAAAATATTTTTTATTCTAAAATATTGTAATATCATGGTTTTTCTCTTTTTTTTCTCAGTTTTGGCCCCGAATAAGGCTGTTTAACCCTTTCTAACCCAGAGCTGTTTCTGGGAGAAATCAAATTTCAAGATTTTTCATTTTGAAAACTTGAAAATTTTACACTCAATGATAATTATCCTGGCAGATAAATATTTCGTCATTAAAATTTACACTACAAAATAATATTTAGTTAAGATATCTCCTAAATAGAGCTGAAAGATTAAACATTTTTGATGTTGCTTAGAAGCAACATTGGGTAATAAAGAGTTAAGGCCAACTTTTCGATGGGAAACTCCCAAATCGTCTTCAGGGCTAACACTTCAGTCAGTATTACTCGTAGCTCTGATAACGATGAGAGAGTTTCTCATCGAAACGTTGCCCTTAAACAGCCTTTCCCCTTGTCCTACACCAGAGAATAATTTAGCAGAATCCGTCAGGGTTTCGGGGTATTCGAGCCTTCTCAAGATATTATAGAGCTATTCGGGGTGAAAAATCGGCAGGCTTGTTGGTCACTAAATGGCATGGACTCCGAAATAACTTGCTCGAAAAATAAAGGGGCAAATTTCAGGAATTTAATGCTGTGTTCCAGTAAGAATATCTACATATATTGTCAGTTTTATAATCTTCTTATTCTACAGCTGTCTTTGAGTTACCGCTAGATTGTGATCACTGTTGAGATCCGCGCTGTCGAAGTCTTGCAATGCCTCGCTTATTAAAGCAGTATCTAATGAAGAGGCGGACGTCAAACCAATGTTCGGAGTTATAACCGAAGATAATTACAGTCCGCTGCCAGTGTGAGAGGTCAAAAATAAGCTCATTTCCAAAATATATTCTTAGAGCCTGGATATACATGTGTCCTAAGATAGTACATGTATCCAAATAGCACTCCGACTATGCGAGCTATTCGAAGTGAAAAATCGAAGGGCTTATACCCTTTTTCCGAACTGACGGCGGCTGGGTGAAAAATAGCAAGTAGCCAATCAGAAGTGCTGCCCCTTCCACCTCTCCGTTCCCCTCCATCCCCTTCCCTTTCCCCTCCAACCGGCTGACCAGCGTTGCCAGCTCTTGGAAATAACTATACTTTCGGGGGCGGCGGACTTACGCTGTGCGGTCTCCACAGATTTGCTTTGGCACACTGCTAGCTCCTTTGCACGGAGTTCGGAAGGAGACTGCGGGCTCCTAAAACTTTTTCCTGTCGCTCTTCTGTGATTGACTAGAAGAGTGGGTGGGTTTTGAGCAAGCTCTAGGTCAGCCGCCGTCAGTTCGGAAAAAGGGTATAACTCTTTCTCAGCAAAGTTAATGACGCCACTGACTCATGTCTACTGGCTCTCCGCTGCTCCTTTGTCACGTAACCGTCTCACTTCGTGGTTGGTATATTCGGAGGAGGCGAGCAACAGGTGAGACCATTTGCGCCATGAGGGAAGAGTAGGGAGGGAAGGATGTAGATAAACCCTGCGTCGGCATTAGCCTACTCCCAACGAAAGGAGCCAAGGGGACCTCGGCTTAACGTCCCATCTGACGGGCGGAGTACTGCACTTGAAGTGCCCTCTACTCATCAGAAAAATCTCTGCCACCGCTGGGATTTGAACGTGGATTGACTGGATGGGAAGCCAGCACTCTATCCACCTCAACAACCCGATCCCTACAGGGTTCATTTTTATCATCTCTCAAGAGAGCGATTCTTTCGTCAAGGATCCGGTCTCTGTGAGCTAGTTGATGAGCCTGAACTCATACAACGACACTAACTCATGAAAAGTGGGCGGCATCTTTCGCGTTTTTTTTTCATTTTAAAGTTTGAGAAAATGGCTGAATGAGGAAGACTTTTCTTTCCGTCGTCATATCTCTATCCCTTCAATTTATTGATACTTTGTTAAATTGGGAATTTGGGTCCAATTGGTCCTCCAGTATTCCACACAGCCTGGAAATCTATATACTCATGGTTTCCTAGTTTTCACCATGTTGCATGCTATCTTATGAGGACGGTTTCGTTGGCAAATCTGCTAGCATCTTAGGGTCGTAAGTGGTGTTTGATGCAAAATGGGTCCGTACACATTCGCCGAAGTGGAGGCAATAGCGCTTGGTTTTTTAGATCTGGCTGGAGTCTTGCTTGGGTTTTGAGACTCGGCTCCGCGAAAATGAAAACATTTTCACAGAAAATTAAAAATAAAGGTGCACGACGAGGACCGGATCCAAAACAAATACATTCATAGTAGGATGTGTACTCCTCTAGACCACCACTGTTTCTTGTGTTATATGTCTTATAATTCGTAAAATGCACACCAACAGTGAAAACCGGAGAAAATACGCAATAATGGTCACAAATTTGACATTAAATCCTTCATAAATAGAAAGAGAATGATAAATTTGAAGTACTGAAGTAACTTACCCCTTTGCGTTCATATATATATATTCACGAGCAAAAGAAATATTTGTGGTGTTTAACCAAGGATGAAAAAAGAATCAAGGGAAACTAAATTTGATGTCTCCATGCTTCTGGGTTTCACCGCGTGGATTTTCTTTGCGACGACAGTTTCTCCGGTATTCCAACTGGCGTCTTCAGGTCGCAAAGAAAATCCACGCGGTGAAACCCAGAAGCATGGAGACATCATCTAGACAACGCCGCGGAAAACTACTCAGAAACTAAATTTCATTTAAATTCATAAATGGCGCCACAAACTTTGCCCTAAAACTTTGAATCCAGTGCGCAATACACACTTTCGAGAATGATAGGGTGATTATATCGTTTTGATTTTGTGAAGGGCAGGCTCGAATTCTATATAGTGACTCGAAAGAGCTGGGCACTTGTTAAGAGTGGGGAACGATGCTGATTGCATTCGGTTCACCCAATATGGGATGGCCTCCTGCGCGTGTCTCGATCCCAGGCGGGGATTTCACTGCGAATATTAAGAGCAGCCGGCATCCTTCAATAACTTTGCAGAGCCGAGGGTATCAGTTTCCAGCGGGAACGCCCATCCGCTCCCTTATTAGGGATACTCAAAAAGATGAGGGAGGCTCCGAGGATGACTTTTCCTTGCCTTGAGGCAGAGGGGGTATCGCTTAAACCTTCTCTCATTTTAAAAATTTCGTCGACTGAGACGAAAGCATTTATTCTGCGAGGGAGAGTCCCGTGAATTGATGTTTTACGCCGGAGCCAATTTTGAGCGTGATGAATCAACTTCGAACGAAGACGGAACGCATTTTGCACTGAAAACATGATGATGACACCACGCCTTTAATTGGCAGGAATGGGTAATGCGATCAAAGAGGGGAGATCTAAGATCACAGGAGGACAGTTTTAAAGACTACTCTCCTTAAATATCCTGTTCGCTCTCCAGAAATATTTAAATAAGACTGTCGACAATTTACTTTTACTGCAATCCACATTCAGATGGAATACTAGTGATTGGATTTCTTACTCCGAATTCGCCACTTTATTTCTACTTGTATTTGACATTCGGGTCGTTCAGTTAGATCCAAAATCACAATTCAAGGAAAATATTGGGTAAATATAAAGGAAGGATAAGTAAGACGAAAGCATCTTCCCCATTCAGCCATTCTCTCTGGGTAATTGTGGTGAAATCGCACAAAATGGCCACAATTTATCAGGAAAATGGTCGTCTGAGAATAAAATGGTGCTGACTGCAAGCAAAATAAAACTTATTAGATTTCGGAAAGGTAGGCGTGTTCAATTGTATGATTACTACATTATTGGTAAGTTACTGACGGAAACAAATACTTGTAAATGCCTTGGAGTGATTTTACGCAGCGTTTTGAAAGAGACCTCATATCGAAAGGACTATGACCAAAGCTTATTATATTTTTATCAAAGAGTATTCCATTTTTTATGGGATCCCTGGAAAGGTCTGCTACCAAACTAAAAACTTCGCGCATAAAAAGTTTCTTAGACTTATCGTAGAACACAGTTTCCCCCTTTTTGACGCCCTTACTTGTAAAAAAAATCCTGAAATTAAATCGTTACCAGTAACTGAGTTACTTTTAATCATGTTACTACCAACCTATGGGCATAGACTACATGGAAATGTTATGGATACTCCGTAGGTATAATAATTACGATTTATTTCAATTGTGGGTACGAATATTATTGAAATACACTGTCCTTCAAATTGTTTAAAATCAGAAGAACTTAGCGTGATGGAATGGAATTTTTCCATATTGAAATAAACTCTTGCAATTTTCCACGATTATAAACTTTTTTTCCGACCTAGGTGTCGGTGTTACTACATCATCTCCAAGGTACAAAATGGTGTGAAGTGCATTCAATTTATACATTTTCATCAATTGTAGTGTGAAGGGAGGAGGGGGAGGAGATGGAACATCGGCGCATCATTTTATACAACGATGTGTTGAATCGTTGAATACGCTTTCGACTCCTATCCGGACAAAACTCGTGTTCAAATCTCGTCGCCGGCCGGGATTTTTTCGGTCCGTTCCAGAAAAATACCAGAATGTTCGAGGGAGTTTTGGCGCAGGGTTCGATAGAGTGCGCTGCCAACATACAGGGTGTCCCATTTATCTTGACCACCCGAAATAACTTTTGTCCAGATGAAAATTCAAAAATGTGCCAAGCAAATGTTCATTAGCCGTCAGGGGGACATTAATCAGCATGATTGCCTTCCTTGTAGCTTTGTTATTTACGAAGATATGAACAGAGGTATTTCTTTTTTAAATCGCACCCTTTTTTTTATTCGGAAATTCATTTCCTCTCCTAAAGACTTATTCAAAAATGTAGCACAGTGGACCATTAACATAAACACAACGTTATGAAAACATATGAAACTCGTCCACTTACTGGGGTTAGCAGTAAACAAATGACAAGCAAGTCAAAACATAACAAATAAGTCACTTTGAGCCCGGGACCACAACCGCGTCCACGTCTAGGGTGCCATTTAAAATAGACATACCGCTGTTCATATCTTTGTAAATAACAAAGCTACAAGGAAGGCAATCATGCTGATTAATATCCCCCTGACGGCTAATGAACATTTGCTTGACAAATTTTTGAATTTACATCTGGACAAAAAGTTATTTCGGGTGGTCAAGATAAATGGGACACCCTGTATATACAAGCAATCTCGGCTGCGGAAAGCAGTCTGTGTCATGAAGTGGTAATAAACGCTCCTCTGCAGCAACTTCATAAGAATTTCATTCAGCGTAGCAATCGCTACAGAACATCCTGAAGGAGAAAGTGAACGGAATACCTCTCTTCTCTCTATTCCGTTCATTTTCCCCCTCAGATTGTTCCATCTCGTCCCCTTCCTCCCACCCATAATACAATTAACAAAAATGTATAAATTGAATGCACTACATATCATTTGAAGCATTTTTTTGCCTTGAAGATGATGTAGTTGCATCGAAACCTTGGTCGGAATAATTTTTATGGCCATTGAAAATTGCAATTGTTTATTTCAGTATGTACTTATCATTGCTAAAGGTCGGTGCCTCTACATCTACATCTACATAATACCCTGCGAGCCACCTCCAGGGTGCTTGGCAGGGGGCGACAAATCACCAACATGCAACATGCAAGAGCCACATGCACACCGCACGGTCAAAGAAATACCACGCACACCAGAAAAATATGCATGCCAATTCATAAAAAAATTGATAATGGTTAGTAATTCCTGGAGCAAATACATGCAAGGTTAGAACTATGAAAAAACATGCAATGAGTGATCCTAGCGAGCGATGCCATTAATCCTATGAATTGTGACAACGTTGCTATCCTTAATGGTACGAGGGAAGAACGACATTTTAAATCTCTCTTATTTGCATTCTATTTCTTTTATTTTCTTCTCATGATCACGTCTACCACAGCACGATGGTAAACGAAGGATACGATTCACGTCGTCTGAGAAAATATCCTCTTCGAATACACATGCACGCCACACGGTCCAAAACACGTCACGCATACTAATAGGGTAGTTTCCTTTATCAAAGAAAACGAAATCCATTGATTGCTATTCGTCACCCACAATTGGGGTTTTCATAATATACAAATTATTTGGTTTTAGAAATCCCAGTTCAGACGAATGGCAATGGTCAATTTTATCCTCATTTGAAAAAGGCCATATTGGCGCCCATGCGATGCCACTCCACGTGACGTCACAGGGACCTAGTTTCTGCACGAGAGGATAGGAGTTTTACATCGTCTGAGGTTACCAATGCATGCATGAGGCACAGAGCTCAGGGAAACATGTCTTAATAATCACTTATTAAAACTGCCTAAGGTCGGATAGTTTCCTTCGTTTGATAAGGTAGTAATAATCCATATTTAAGCCTAGCGCTACCTGCTAGCAGGGTACTCTGTTACCTGCTAGCAGCCTGCATCGTATCAGCGCTCAAGCCTCGCCTCAAGGGCACCTCACAGCGCGGCAGCGGGAACCAGAAATACGCTACACGGACTTATCCCATTATTCCTTCTAAGCCGTCGCGTTTTCGCGCGCTTGAAAATTTTCACTTTTATTTTAATCGCGAAAAATAGATGTCGTTATTTAAAAATCGGAAAGCGTGAAATACCTACGTACTCCAGGAGTAACAATCTTTCGATTTGGGCAATAAAAAAATAATAGGAAACCACCCTATTGTTTATTTCAGTAAGTACGTACTTATCATTGTTATTCGCGAAAGGTCCGTGCCTCTACTTATACATCTCGTAACTATTATAACGCCATAGACGCAGTTTGTTGCGCGTGCACTCACGGACGTGATCCAGTTGGATGCGAGCTCGAGGTGTTTCAGTTTGGTGAGTCCGGCGAAGAGTCCTTTGGGCAGCACCGTCAGCCTGTTGCCCCTGAGCGTGAGCAGCTCCAGGTTGGGGACGTCGCGGAAGACGTCCGCGGGCAGCTCCCTCAGCCTGTTGCGGTGGATGCGCAACCTGCGCAGGGAGGGCAGACCGCGCAGGGGCGGCAGCGTGGAGAGGGCGTTGCCCGACAGGTCCAGCTCCTCGAGTTTCTCGAAGCCGGAGATGGCGCCCTCGGGGATCTCCGAGATGCGATTCTGAGATAAGGAGAGGAAGACCAGCTCCCTCCTCAGCGGGTGGAACAGCTCCGGAGCCACGCGGATCAGGTTGTTGGAGGATATGTCACTGCAATGCCAAATGCATAGTATATATAGAAGGTTTTCTAGCTATTTTTTTTACTTTCTATTCTCACTCTCTCAATGATACAAACAACTCTTTGGAGCCAACGTTTAAATACGTGGGTAATCCCAAAAGTAAGGTCTCCAATTTTTTTTAGAAATAGAAAAGACTATTTATTTCCTATGATATACAGGTTTTCCCATTTATCTTGACCACCCGACATAACTTTTTGTCCAGATGTAAATTCAAAAATGTGTCAAGCAAATGTGTCAAATGTCAGGGGAAATTAATTAGCATGATTGCCTTCCTTGTAGCTTTGTTGTTTACAAAGACATGAACAGTGGTATGTCTTTTTTAAATGGCACCCTATATTTTTTATTCGGCAATTCATTTCCTCTCCGAAAGACTTGTTCAAAAATGTAGAACAGTGGACCATTAACATAAACAGTGTTATGAAAAATGACTGACTCACTAGCGATTAGTGCAAGTACGCGGGTATTAGAAATACTCCACTTGCTTACGTTAAAAGTGAACGAATCAAAACGTAGAAAAATGCACACCAGTCATTCAATCAACCATCGTACGTTGAATTGCTGAATAAAAAATATAGGGTGCCATTTAAAAAAGGCAAAACGCGGTTCATATCTTTGTAAATAACAAAGCTACAAGGAAGGCAATCATGCTGATTAATGTCCCCCTGACGGCTAATGAACATTTTCTTGACACATTTTTGAATTTGCATCTGGACAAAAAGTTATTTCGGGTGGTCAAGATAAATGGGACACCCTGTATACATCATTTTAAATATTTTCTAAAAAACATTGGAGACCTTACTATTGGGATTACCCTCGTAGGTTCGGGATGAGCTCACCCCAGACTAAGCCACATGCAAGTGAAAATAGCTCATTCAGTTGAGACCCTGGGCCACCTCAAACTTGGACCCTAGGAATGAAAACGTGAGGGTAGAGCTCACCCCAGACTAAGCCACATGAGTGTGAAATTTAAGAATTCAGGGTATGTGAGCGAGTGTTCCTTTTCATGGGCTAGCCTGCACGTGCGCCTAGAGGTTGGTTATAGGATGCTAGAGCACACCCTAGACTGAGCCACACTAAAAGCGTGCGAAATTTACACATTAGGAAATTGAGGGGAGGAAAATCCTTTCCCAGGGTCATTTCGCATTTGGACCCAAATTTTAATTTAGATGACCGTAGAACTCACCCTAGACTAAGCCAGAGCCAAGAACAAATTCCTGTATTTTAATGTATTACTTTTATCATGAAACAAAGTACATGTGGGAGAGATTATTCATCTTCATTCTCTTTTCCTACAATTGGCTGGTGTGATTACTTAGGGCAGTATTTAACAAAACAATTAGGATGGAAGGCAGGCGTGGAACAATTAACAAAAAAGGCATGTGAAATATTGGATTGGGTGATGAGTAATGCAAGGGGAAACGGTCGGGTTACAAAGGAGAATGCGCATAAGGCCGTTATCAGGCCAATTTTAGAATACCGATCACTATTGTGGGACCCGTATGAATAGGGACGAATGAAATCAATTAAAAAGGTATGTACAATTAATGGCAGCAATGTAGTTAATGGGGAAACATAAACAGACTGATAAAGTCACTAAAATGCTTCAAGTAGTAGGAAGGAACCCACGAAGACAAAGAGGAAAAACTCATATAGGCTTAGAGCACAGCTCACTTGAAGGAAAAAAGCATGGATAAAACTGCGGAAAAACGATTAAAAACCCTTTTATATAGGTAGGAATGATCACCAATATGAAGATGACATTTCGATCACGAAGGACCGATGCAAAAATAAATTCATTGGAAAATTGAGGCAGTAATTGAAATATGTTCAAGAATATGTGCAAAAATTTATCTAAGAAAATGCATGCAACATTTGTTTTAAATTTTGGATTTCATTCGTGATTTTGTTTTTTTAATTTTTTGGAATTTGCCTATTTTTTCATTTTACTCTTAGCACCTAGCAAATTGCCAAATTGTAAAACTTTTTGTATAATAATAATAATAAATTGGAGCACCATTCTCAAGGTATTTTTTCAAGAGGAACTGATGCGCAATTTTTTGGCTTCTTTTGGGGATGGGATATCAGCATTCCATTGCCTTTACAATACATTACTATTCATCATCAGTGGTCAACAATCCTAGGATTGGTTTGACGCAGCTCTCCACTCAGTTCTCCTATCAGCTAATCTTTTCACACCTACGTATTTCTTCTCTTTCAAATACTTCTTTACTTGTTCCATATATTTCGCTCGAGGTCTTCCTTTTCCGTTCTTGCCTTCCACTTGTTCCTAAACGATCGTCTTCAGCAGGCCATCATGTCTCAAGATGTGGCCTATAAGGTTGTTCCGTCTTCTTGTTAAGGTATTCATGAGGCTTCTCTTCTCTCCTACTCTTCTTAGGACTTCCTCGTTACTAACTCGTTCGATCCATTTGATCTTCATCATTCTTCTGTAGTACCACATTTCGAAGGCCTCTATCCTTGCTTTCTCCGCTGCGGTCATTGTCCATGCCTCACTTCCGTATAGGAGCATACTCCAAATGTAGGTTCTTATAAATTGTTTCTTTACTTCCATATTTAAGTTTCCCGCTGTAAGCAGGTCTCTCTTTTGATGGAATGCTCTCTTCGCCTGAGCTATTCTGCTGATAATTTCTTTCTTACTTCTCCCGTCACTAGTTATCTTGCTTCCCAAATAACCGAATTCATCTACCTCTATCAGTTTTTGGTTCATTGCTATTGTAGTGGTAAATTAATGTAAGCATGCTGACGCTGCAACCACAATTGCCATCGATATTTTCAATCGGCTTCAAAACTGAAATGTAAATATGTAAATAAAGTGCATCGTATTTTACTTACAGAGTGGCCAAGTTGAGCTGATGTCGGAAGAGCTTCGAAGGCAGTTCCTCGAGGCTGTTGCGGTGCAGCCGGCTGGAATGTTGGTCACATGGAAAGAAGAATGGAGAAATGGATGAAGGGGGCGCCTCTTGATCCATCGGATGAGAGGGACTACAGGAGAGAGTGGGCAATACTCACGCATGAACTAAACTCTCTAAGCTGTCGAATATGGACGAGGGTAAGTGGTCAATCTTGTTGTCAAATAAATCACTGAAATGGGAAAAAGAAAACAGAAGGTGCATGCTAATGATTACCTATTCAAACAACCAACTCAAACAAATATATGCAAATAAAATTTTAAGTAAAAATAAAATATGGCTTGAGGAAGAATAAATAAAAGCTATTTAATAAAAACATAAAACTAAATGAAAAATGTAAGCTAAAAGTAATTATCCTCTGCTTGACTTGGTGGTCGCTCCAAATATTAACGGAGAAATATAACTTTTTTTCAATCCGCACAAGTCATTAAATTCGGCCTTTTTCAGCAGCCATTTATCATCATGAAGAATAACTGAGTGCCATTATTTAAGTTGTGAGGTTTGAAATGAATTTATATGTGTCATAAACCTATCTGATAGCTTTGCGCTGTATTTATAGGAGAACTAGTTCTTAAAATTGACTAAGGAAGTAGCGAAAGCAGTATGAAAATTGAATAAAAAAGCAATTTCGCTCCCATTCCAATTTCAATTTATATTCATCACAATAAAATGAGTGTGGAAGGGTAATTTGTTCGGAAATCGAAGAATTTCGTACTCACAGCTCCATCAGATGCACTAGCCCCTTGAAGGAGTCGCTGTGTAGAGCTGTCAAATGGTTTACCCCCAGATCTCTGAAAATAGAAAAATTCTTATTAAATAAAAATCTTACGTTATACTTGAAAAATGCTTCATCTGCCCAGCTCTTAAAATTAGACTCTACAAGCTGATCTACATGTGAAAGTGTGAAAATAGCTTAATATTCGTTCTTCAACTCGATATCACTGTACCCATTGAGGTAAACGTTTAGCTTAGGCTGAATTGTATAGCCTCGCGTACTAGATTCTTTGTAGTAAGTTTTATGTCTTAAAAAGTATAAGACGGGCTGCAGTCCTTGTCTGCCAAATGAAGGTCGCGGGTTCCAGTCCCGCCTGAGTAGTTTACTTCTAACTAGGGTATTGTTATTTGTGGTCGTCCATTGGTATTTGTTGTTGCACCTTGATTTAAAGACCAAATAGTGCTGTTTTCGGGGTGATGAATATTAATGTATAAAATGAAGTCCTTTCTTGCCGAATTATATTTATGAATAATTCGGGATTGCTAGCCGAGTTAGAATTTTCGTGGCTAAGTTTTCTTTTACCCATAGTTTACTTGTCTGACGTGATTTTGTATTCCTTCAAGTTAGTGTGTATGGTTTTCAGTTCCTATCCTGCGAATTTACTCTGTAAGTAGGGCATTTCCGTTAAAAACTCGCAGATAATCTATTCTTTGACATAAATTGACGATTAGCTATTTTATATGACGTTTATAAAAATATAAGCGAATGCATACTCGTCCGAAATTTAAATTTTTCGAGGGCGGTAGCATATGCTATTTTTTCCGAATTATAATAATCCTGTTTAATTATTCTTTTACTCTAAGTAATTGAATCATTACTATCATATCACAATTTATTTTGCCTCTGAAATAACAAAAAACCAAGGTGAAATAATATTTTCATCGTATAACCAAGAATATTCGGATCTCACTAAAGCATCTGAAGATGAGCAGAAGCATTTCAACGGGAGCAGTATCATTCAGGTGCTGGGCGTGGCTCATGACACACTGCCAAGTTTATAACTCACTTGCGGAGGAATGCCACTTCATCGTCCAAAGGACGAGATTTCCCTGCATTAAACTGACGCGGATAAGTGACTCAATGATCCAAGTAACTTGGCATGATTTTTAGTGGCATCCACATATTTATTATGGTTAATGAACTCCAGAATCCCTATTCTGTCAAGTTATGATGCATGGGTGACGTTAATGACACACCAACTCTAATGACAAACTATAAGAATCAAACAATATGTGCTAATGTTTCACTTATTTTATTATTCGTAGATAATATTTAACTCCTGCCTCGTGAAAGGCGGTGATATTTAAACGAATTGTCATGAGAAAAAAATTCCCCTAGACCGGGAATCGAACCATGGACCTTTGAATTTCCACGCTGCTGCGCAGACGACTACAATCTCCAGATAGCTGATTTCTATACCGAGGCTGATTGTACTATAGAAGATTAGCGGTATTTTTCTGATGCGCCTCAGATATTTCGAAAAATGTGTCCTCTGGTGCCGCATATTATGCAGATAGGCCCTCGTGGTCCACCAAGGATAGCAATGTGAGGGACAAGGAAATTCCATGAAACCACAACAGGTTGAGAGCTTCGAACCTGCGTAAAATCCGCGCATTGCGGTAATGTGAATATTTCTGAGCAGTGAGTGGCCTGAAAACCAAAGTCCGAGGTTCGATTCCCGGTCCATGGGTTTTTTTCTCATGTAATTCATGGGAATTTCATGTCCTAACATGGCAGGATTGAAATATTGCTAATTTGTAACAACGTTGGCAAAAAGTACGGGAAGGTTATGGAAAGCTTTCTTTATTCACAGAAAATACAGCGGCGAATGGCAAGCTGAAATCGAAAAAGCAGGGCAAAATATCACAAGTTTTTTTTCTTTAACATGGCAGTTGAAACTCGACGCATTGTGGTGTATTTATTTCGAGGTGACTCGGTGATCCTTTTTTATAATCCTGCATAAACACTTAAATACGATGAAAATCAATGTCCACTATTTTTTATCGTATCGGTCTAATATGCGACAACAAGCATGAGTCTTGGGAGTTGATTAGAATTAAGAGTAATGAACTGTTTAACAGTATTAATTTTCGGTTGCATTTCATAACTGCAGAAGGTGTACTAATAGTTTTAATAAACTGAATTTCGAACAAAAACCAATGCAGTTAATTTTGCAGAAATTTGTTTAACTTTTGTTGGAGGGAAAAAACTATGAAAAAAGGCATGCCTCTAAGTATTGTATTGAAGCTTTGAAGCATTGTACACAGCTGTACAAATTTTCAACTTCCATAGTACTAATGCAAACCATTTTTGAGACTTTGGACGGCTTTTTTCGATTTCAGCCCCCTGTGCGGCGGCCTAAATCTAAGTCGTGTAAATCCTAGTCGTGGAATACCGGCAGAGTGAAATAGTATTCAGCAGCGCCGCTCACATTGTTTTGGTGTCCTCTGGGATGAACTGAGTGGGGGGGAGCTCCCCAAGGCCCTGCCTCCAGCAGCTCAGGGTCCTCGTCTCGGGGCGACATCTACACGGGCCCTCCGTGCACCGCGTCCACTCGTCCACGGGGCCTTCCATGCGACGCGAGCGCCACTCCAAGTGGCGGCGGCTACTCAGCGACCACACTGTTCGTCGTATTAAAAGTATTTATCATTTCCATTTCAATACATTGACAGTATAGTCACTCTAAGCCCCTGCGAACGAATATTTTTAGCAGTCTACATCAGGGGCGCAGCTAGGAATTAAGGCTAGGGGGGGTTTCAGGCGCAGCTAATACTGGGGTGCCTGGGGGTGTGGTATACCCTCTAGGGTAAGCGGTAGGTGCGAGGGCTTTCCTCCGGTAAAAAAATTAAGATTAATGGTTCAAAATGTTGATTTTTACGGCCTTCTGAGGGATGTCTTGCTAATCCTCATACTATTCTACAAGCAATAATAATCCAATTAAGTAAAATAGATTTAATTTAAAAATTTCTCTGAGCTATGGGGGGGTTTTATCCCCCAAAACTCCCCCTCGATGCGACACTGGTCTACATGACCTTTTTCATGATAATATTCATAAAAATCTTCAGTAGCTTACAATAATTTTGATTGTCCATGAACTTACCTAATTATATGAAAGTTCTTTCCTCGAATTTGTTTGCAATTTAAATATTTACGCATCAATTTTACAAGTGAGTTCTGAAAAACCATAATTTTAATACCCTCTCAAACCCTCCTACTGCTTTCAACTTTTTTAATAATAATAATTAAAGCGTTGACATGGGAAAGGTTGATATGTGAATTTTTCAGAAGACGAAATAAAGAGGTTTGCCAACATTGTGAACGTTCGATTAGTGTACAAACTTCGTCAATGGTTGCAACATATACATTGTATCAAATTGACTTTCTACCTTGTCCATGCCATTGACATGTTAATGTACTACCTTCTCCATGAATAAACGAAATTTCGATTTTTTTTTTATGACTTACTATCTTTCCCATGTCAACGCTTCAATTATCTCGCCGGTCTGTTAAGTATTGAACTTGCATGGACATTGCACTTGCAACCAAGACCTGAATATGTAGAGGATAACCCGCCCAGGCGCCGATCCCACGACCTCTGGGTATAAAGCTGGCTAGGACTTTACCCCGCCGTGTTAACAATACACTCACATTCAGGCTTCTGGGGCTGTAGTTGACCTGCGAAACACCCAATTGTGGGGTAGGGGCACGAAATTGAACCAAAATAAAAGGTTTAAAGGGCCTTTGAAACTACAGAGGATAGCAGTAGCCAATCATCTCTCTATTGCCTTAAACCATTGTCATCAGGAGTATAAGGTATTTTTGCTTTTTAAAAATACTATTTACGACTAGCACACAATATCCTCTCTAGGAAAGGTAAATAATTTATTTTTTTAATTAAATTAACTTAATGTGTGTCAGGTTGGTATTAAGTAATTTAGAAATTTTACACACATAAGAAGAATCAATTACTGCGAATTTTACGACGATTAGAAAACTCCTTATAAATAAAAAGAAAATAAATATAAACGAGGAGCTTAAATAAAAAACGATTGAATTAGCTGAAAAAAAATGAGTAAAATATCGTACGACGGGAACCCCATCCCTTAGCCATCACCTTTTCCAAAAAACATGTCGCCGACTATGACAAGGCATTTCTTGACATAGGATATCCTATAATACTTAAAACTCATACCAACAGTGAAAACCACGCAGGTACACGCAGTAAATGCGCGCGGAATAATCATCAGATCCAACGGAAGTCGAATATAATGATAAATTTGCAGTAATAAAGAAACCTTTCCCTTTGAGTGCACATATATTCACGCACAATCGAAACGTTGCAAAACCAAGGAGTTAGGGAAAATCAATTTCCTTGAGAAGCATAAGTGACGCCACAAACTTTTTCCATAAAACTTTTGAAAGTAACTGTACATGTACAGGGTGGAGAAAAATTGTGTCGCGTAATTTAACTCTGCATAGCTGATGCCGATGGGAAAAAAATTACTGATGATGTTCAGGTCGAAAACGCACCATTTTTAAGCTACAGAAAATTGTAGCTAAGAGTTCCGATTGACCGCGAGTTTGCCGTGTAGCTGGACAAAGGCAAATGCATTCGAAATTATGAGCGGTGCAGAGCATCCGGAAACAGGACAGACTCGTGGCCAATCGAAGCGCTTGGCTCAGAGTTTCTGTATTTTGAAATAGTATGTTGTCGGCCGAAATGTCAATAGTAATTTGGTACCTACTGGAATCGACTATCCAGGGTTAAAATTCGTGACACAATTTTTCAGTTTAGATTAACATAAGTTTATTCCGCGAATAATAGCAATTACATAAAATATATGTCACTTAAACAATTTTTTTCTCTACCCTGTTTATACAGGGGATTTCAGTAGGAATCTGCAATACTTCAGGAGGTGGAATGGGATACAATTTTAAGCATATTTTATGCTATAAACATGGGGTCGCAACTCCTTATTTACTGAGTTGTGGCAATGCAAACATTATTTTGAACACACTTTGCAGTCACCAAAATACTTTTTTTCTTGGGTATCCAGCCTTTTCAACAATTTGTTCAACTTTCTGAACCTTTAAGGGCTTTAAAAGATTAAGGTTGGATGAGCATGTGCGATTACAAATTCCTGAAACAATTAATCTCAAAATGGGTGAGATTTCGAAATCGAATTGTTTATTCTCGCTCAAAGCTCTCGTTTAATTTAGCTCAAAGATTATTTTTTCAGACAATTATACTCGCACATTTTCGTCCAAACTTAATTATTTAATGTCCTTAAAAATCCAGAGTATTGAATAAAATGTCCTGATAGCCAAGAAAAACTGTTTTTATCGTAACTGCAAAGTGCATAAAAAAAATGTTTGCGTTGCCATAGATGAGTAACTAAGGAGTTGCGACCCCATGTTTATAGGACAAAGAATGCTCAATATTGTCTCCCCTACCACCCCCTGAAGTCTTGCAGATTTCATTTCAAATCAGGCAGAGGGGTGTAAGGTGACCTTCACCGATTTCTCTCTAAGTTATATAAACGAAAGCAGTATCCTTATGATGAATAATGATCACTTTATCTCAGCTCAGAACTGAACCGTTATAAAATTAAAATCCTTTGAACATTGCAGAGTCAGGCCTCAGAGTAAAAATGAAAAATCACATAAATGCTTATTTATAAGGAACCATGACCTGTAAAGCAGTGGTTATTTTTTCATTTTAAAGAGAATTCATTTATACACATTTTGGCTTGACTCGAAAGTCATTTGAAGCAATAATAAACAAATAGGACTTGTTTAAGCAATAAAAATCAGTCATTATTCAACAATTTATTACTAAAAAAGGCCACCTTTTATTTTCTTTACAATTTGTCGGTGGGTAGTTGAAATGTTCTGCTATCAATAAAAAATTAAAAAAGGTAGTATTTTTATACTTTTTGCTTTGAGGCATGTCAAAGTTAGGCATGTTTTCGACTCTTTCTACACCAAGATTGCATGCCCTCAAGGGAGAAAAAATGAAGTTACATTCTACTTAGCATTCATAACAGTGAAAAGTTCATGTATCACAGACTCACCTGGCTGTTCGAGCGACCTGACCCTTCGCTCCAGGCTGCTCAGCTTATCTGCTAGCTGCATGATCTGCTTGCGAGAGTGCACGGCCGCGGAGAGGGCCTCCATCGTCCCGAAGTCCTCGTGACCGAACGAGGCCCCGCGGATCGGCCCCAGGATCCCTCCTCCCCCTTGGCCCCTCGACCCTTTTCGGAGGGCCAAGGGTTCGTCTTGGCCCTTGTCCAACGGAAGCAGGTCCTCTCGGAGGGCGTCCCACAATTCCCGCTTCATGGCCGAGAGGGCCTGGCACCCGTTCAGCACGCACTGGGGCCCCGGGGGCTCCGACCACGCCACGTCCACAA
Source organism: Ischnura elegans (assembly GCF_921293095.1). Lineage (NCBI taxonomy): Eukaryota > Metazoa > Arthropoda > Insecta > Odonata > Coenagrionidae > Ischnura > Ischnura elegans. The sequence goes on along the minus strand of NC_060251.1, from coordinate 115,440,305 downwards.
AGTAGAAGGCCCAGAGGACCACCGAGAGTGCTCTTAAGGGCCCTTCCAAGTGCCGTCCACCCTGCATCCTCATGGTTGCTTTTAATAATAATAATAATTCTTTATTTCATTTGGCCATGCAGACATGGGAATGTCGTCAATTGCATACATACATTAAAAAAATAATAATAAAACATAATTATATACAGTTACAGCACACAATTAACCATTTAAATCTTCAGAGATGCTATAAAACGCATTCTCAATGACAAAGTTCTTTAACTCAGATTTGAATTTCCCAACTGTGGAAATGCCTTTCAATTTTGGAGGGAGATGGTTATAGATACGGGCACACATGAAATGTGGGCCAATTTTGGTTTGGGCTGGAGTTGAATCTTTGGAGGTGCACATCGCCGAGTGTCATGGGCATGGAAAGAGTTGTTAGGCGGGAAGATAGTGGGGTTTTCTTTAACTAAGGAGGAGCATTGAAGGATGTAGATGCTGGGTAGGGTTAGGATTTTCATTGTTTTAAAAAAGTGTTTGCCATGTTCTCTGATAGAAACACCAGCAATTGCTTTAACAGCTTGTTTCTGCAGAGAGAAAATTCTCTAAAATTGGGATGAGTTGCCCCAAATGAGGATAGGTGCCATACGTGAGGAAAGAATGAATTTTTGCAAAATATAAAAACTTGAGGCATCCCTCAGATATGATCAAAGTCAGCCTTCGTGTCATGAAGAGGCCCGTTGCCACTTTGTTGGCAACAGTATTCATGTGCTCTTCCCAAGACAAATTGTCGCTTATGATGAAACCCAAGAAGTTGGTTATATCAAGGCGTTTTATGCTATGTCCATTTAAGGCAAGTAAAGGGCTCAGAGTTAAGTGAGCCTTTTTAGTGTGAAAGAGTAGATATGTAGTTTTCTTAGGGAGTTTGTGTTCACACTTATGCGAGTACGCTGATGGAAAAAAATCGTTGCCGGCGGCGTCCTGAAGTATTTTTTGTGGCGTTCGGCGCGGTTAATTTCTCTAGAAATCAAATACTCTCTGACAATTATAACAATTGAGTTCCAAGAATTAATATTTTCAATATACGAGGTGTGTTCAGAAAACTTCGGAATCTAATTTTTTTTAATTTCTCGCGAGCATGGAGAATCCGATTATCAAAATTTTTAAGATATTTCTTTTTTGTATACATGCCCCTGGAGTATGATATAATTTTCAGCTGTATTCGTGTTTTCTTCGTCTGTGGCATACGCTAACGTTAGACGTGTTTTTATGAGCTCAGTGATTTTCAGCTCACACTTCGTCGCTTGTTCGTGAATTTTTCGCGAAAAACAATACCTTAACGATTCCCCAGCCTCCACATTCGCTAGACATGGCTCTTGGTGACTTTTTCTTATTTTGTAAAAATAAAAAGTACTTTTAAGTCTTTTCACAAGCTTGACTGGCTTTATCGTAAAAATAAATCGTTGACAGAGGTACAGACTACTCCAAATATCGCGTTTGGGAAGTGTTTAGAGGAATGGAAGAAGCGTGGGCACAATTGCACAATATCTAATGGGGACTATTTTGAAGGCGACAACATGAATGTAGGTAGCGATTCTTCCGGGTTTTCTTCCGCGTTTATCCATTTTTCCTGGACAACATTTTCCCAACGTTCCATTTGGCTTCAGCGGACCTGAAGGCAACTTTAGTGGACCTGAGGAAGCCAACTGGAACGTTGGGAAAATAAAGCCCAGAAAAATAGATAAACGCGGAAGGAAACCCGAAAGAATCACTGCCTACAGTCTAAATCCCCGCGGAAGTCTACATGGAAACATTAATGAAGACTAATTAATATTTTTTTCGAAACACTAAAATTCCCGTTATTTTCTGAACACACCTCGTATGTATACATATCGAATATGCATCCTAGCATTGAGTTTTTTTTGTGTGAGATTGGCGTTCTTACTGTTAGCAGACTCGGCTGTGGGTCTCCGGTGTTTCGGCGGCGCAGACCTCTGCTACAGACTCGTGCTTCCCCGCCTGCTGCTCTCCCTTCCCGGACTGCTCCGTTTAGGTGCTAGGGCGCGGCGTGACGCTGCAAACTGCCCCTCAATTCGATCTGGAAGCCTTAACGATTCCTTCAACACCCATCGGATTGATGAGGAAGCTTATCTCCCGCCGTTGTGAACTCGCACTTCGTGAGAGGCGTTCTCAATTGCCCAGTAACCCTAGCAACCAACTTCATGCAAAACATTTTTATTCACATATGAATCTCTATATTCTCAATGAAGAGGAATCTCACTTTTCTCTCTCTCCAATATTCGCACACTTGGAGAAAGGCGTTTGTTAGAGGAAAATTTCAAGCACGCTTCTTCACAATGCTGGAATTCAATTCACATTCATGATTTTCTTCGTCGTCGATTTATGAGGAATTAATTCCCCTCCACAATGTCCGCTTACTTCTTAATAGTCGTGTGCTTGGGTGAAATTTCAAAAAAGACTTATTAAAAACTCCTGCAATTGCATTTTCTCCACGCTCAATGACGAGGAAGTTTGTATCACTCCTCAATATTCAAGTTCTTCCTCAAAGGCCTTTGTTTTGAGAAAACGTTCAAGTATACCTACTTATTCACAATACTTTAATTTAATTCACATTTATGAGATTTTTTCACGCCCATTTGGAAATTAATTCTATTTTCCTTCTCAGTATCCGCTCGCTTCTGGTAAGTTTTACGCTATGGTAAAAATTTAAATATACTTCTTCAAAGCTGTCGAGTTTAAATTGCATGTGAAGGTTTCTACGCCCATGGTTGAGGAAGCTTCTTTGGATTTTCAATATTCGCCTGCTTCAAGTGAAGTCTTTGCTAGAATGAACGTTTTGACGGCCTCCTCAAATAGGGTACTTTAATTAATACTTAATAGTGCTCTTTGTCATCTTCCTTAAAGTATTCCTTCCCTATTTTCAGGATCTGGATGAAATATTCAAGATAAATTATGGATAGAATTATAATTTCCTTTTTTCGGTAGGAATCTTTTTTAGGAATCTTTGTCAGCTCACTTATAGGACAATGGATTCGTCGCGGAAATTGAGTTTATATTGTTATTCGCACCATCTTCTCTTATGATATACCTCTGCTTGCTTTCCTGAACTTAATAATCTTGAGGAAAACTCCAGATGAAGAATGAGTTTGATAATTTCACCACATCACCTCACTGTGTGATGGATTTGCAACAGTATTTCTCTTCTCTAAGTTACTAATGCTCTATTTAATTAAATGATATACTTTCGACAATCGATGGCCACGACTTTCGTCTCCGTTTCACCTGTGCATACTTTCTTCACTGAAAGGCACTTGTTAAAGGTACATAGTACTTCAGCGTCGTTTCCTAGGTTTTGACTTTTGAAACTTAATGAGGTAGCTTGTAGCTCTCTCATCCCATAGGGAAGGTAATATAGAGATGAGAATTCTCTCTTCTTGAGATTTTGTAACTTTTTCACATGTTCATCATTCGTAGAAAACTTCTTCTGTGTGCGACCACACCATCTCTAGGAAAGAGGAAAAAAGCGTCGACAGGTTGTGTAGAGCGAACTGCCTATGGACCAGAAATTATGTATTCCCACTATGAAATAGACTTTTTTTCTTTTTGCCTCCTCATACAGTACTCGGACTCTTGAAGAAGTTTTTCTGTGAGGAAGAAGGAGGTTGAAAAAAAATGTTTTTATAAATTCTTGACCAATTCTTTTTGTATCTTCTGGCTTGGCAAAAAATTTCTGCTCGATTTAAGTTCGATGTCTCTTGATTGCTTCCAGAACCCTCGTCAGTGACGACGATTGAAGTCCATAAAAATCCGTAAACATACGTGGAGGCTATAACTTGTCCAAGAAATGGGTTCAATTCTGTTCCCTCAGAAGTTAAACTGATCAAAACCTATTATTTCTCCTGAAAATTGTTGCTTGCATTTGTATAGCCTCAGAATCGGCACGAACTTTCTCCCACATCCAACGTCACTCTCTCTTGATTTTGCACAGAATCCTCGAGAAACGACTGCAAGTGATCAATCCAAATGAAAATAAGCTGGGCTCTGCAGCACTTAAATGAAGTACACTTGACTTTGTCGAGGAGCACTTACCTCCTTCGGAAGTTTATTCTCCCTGTCCAATGGAGAAAGGTAATCTGGTAGAGTATGTATTCCCACGGTCTCCTCGTGAAAATGGCGTGGAAAGTTCAACTAGGTCTTTGTGGACCAATTCACGAATTTCACAAAAAATGATGCTCTTTTCGGCCACTATAGTTGTTGTCACAAACAGCGCATTAACATGGGTTTGCCAAAGTCGCTTCACCCGTCGCTGACACTTTGAACAATACAAATTTTACAAGGAATGAAGTTATAATTAGGTTTACTGACCGAAATTGGCATTTTTCGTTGTATATTCTAATAGAATTCATAACTTTCCAATGCTATTCCTCGCGATCGCCAATAATGTTTTGCAAATATTTAGAATAAATATTAATAGCTATGAAGTCTTCGCCACGCAGAGGACATTTTTTGAAAACCGATTAAAACGAGCCCGAATTGGCAACTTTAAATCAAGCTTCTATGGGAGACGAACTGTATCTTGATCCAAGCGTTCACCTCTGTTTTTGGGCCCGAACTAAATTTCTCTTTGACGCAGAGTAAGCGGACGACCCATCCGGTGTGGCATTCGACCCCTTTGTCTCCTGCGCCCAGCACGCCACTGCACTCAGTGATTGGGTCGTTGGCGATTGATTCCTTCAAAGTGACCGAGTGAATCAAATGACTCAGGACTCATTGAACGAAATCAAGTCGATCATCAATCACTTAGACTTCCGCTTTCATCAGATCCAGTGGCGCAGCGAGCGGGGGGTGTTTTGAGGGTTAACCCCCCCCCCCCCCCAGAGCTCAGAGAAATATTTAAATTTAATCTATTTTACTTAATAGGATTGATATTACAAATAGAATAGTGTAAGGGTTCATAAAATATCCCTCAGAAAGCCGTAAAATCACCATTTTGAACCGTTTATTTTAAAATTCCGCAATTTATTAATCTCGCACCTACCGCTTATCCTGGTGGGTATACCACAACCCCACACACCCAGATATTAGATGCACCTAAACCCCCCCCCCCCCAAGCCTTAATTCCTGGCTGCGCCCCTGATCAGATCTATCATTAAAACTTCCGGTTAAGCTCTGTTGATACACGTGGTCAATTTTTTCAGGAGAGATATCTTAGAACAGCAAAGTGAAAAGATACAAAATGTGTCGTACTGTCTAATTATTTTAATCTTAAAACTCTACCACACGTGTTTCAACTGGACCGCAGTCATCACTAGGTACAGAGATACTTCTGTTACAGACAGATTCTTTAACCGTTTGGTCTTGTTTCTAAAATGGCTCCGTTTGTTTATGAGAGCAATTTTTAAAAACACACCAAAAACTTCTAGAGTACTAACATAATTATATTTGCCTTTTATGGCGCCCGCGCAGCAAGGAAAAACTCGCTTCCATGATAAAAACACCATTAAACCTTGCTGTATGATCAACGGCAACTGCATAATGGCAACTCGAGTAAAACCTACCTGATTGTATGCCAAGTCCATTTACCGTGAAAATAGGCTCTAGACTTTTATTTATTCAGCTTAACTAGAAGCATTAATTTAATCAGTCTTGTATCTCAGAATAAACATTGCTCGCATTAAGTGTAATTAGGTTCTAGCAATATAATTCTTAAATAGTACTTCAGTATCCATTACAGATTCTTCCTTTTTCTTCGATTATCCTAATTTCTATTTTCTTTAAAAGAATGGATACCCACAGTTACTTTTGGTGATTAACCATCAATCATTCGATCATGTCACTAACTCAAGTCTTATGATTATTTTCCATCTGTGAGTCCCTATCAATAGCGAACGACTTTTAACTATGAATTTTGGGGCTAGTCACGATGCCAAATTCCGGCTGCAAGAATGGGCTTGAATTTACGTTCTATTTATAATATGTATAGAAGCTTCATAGAAAGGCGTGGCATATGTCACTTGGCGGAAATGTTTACTTTTTGTCTGAGTTAATGTAAAACAAATGGCTGAAAACAGACTTCGCCACTTTGTTGTAAATCTATGATTAATAATAAAATAAAGTCTTCAAAGTAAGTCGTTCTAAATTAAAGTATCTGAGGCAGGCGATGTGTGGTGGAATGACATCATGATTGGATGTCAAAAACAAATTGCAATTATTCTAAAAATTTATTTAAAAGTACTATTATATGCGTTTCGACCGTCAGGTCATTTTCCACAACCACCTACTACATTATACTATACTTACTAGCACATTGTACTTGAAAATGACCTGTCGAAGTGCGTCGTACATTATTAAATAAATTTATGGAATAATTGCCATCTCTCCTTTTCTTTAATTAAGTCGTCCTCGCGGGATACGGTGTACGATTCTTTAGAGTCAGTGAGAATCACAAGAACGAAGTGATTGAATCATTTTAGTGGCTCGATTCATAAAGATCGAATCTTTTGAAAGAGCGCCTTCGCCCATCTGATACTCCACAGCCTCCTCCGCCTCCTCTCCACTTGGGTCCTCGTCGTCCCGTTCCATCATCCGTGTCAACAAGTGACAGGCGTTGTTTGACGATCAATACGCCAATCGTGAGCGCCCTCCTCCAATCCAATTCTCCATCCTTTGGCCGTGTGCGACTCGATCGAGCCTATCTGGAGGAAAATCTCTGATGTCACTATGATGAGTTAATAATGCTGATTCTGGAGTATGATAAAATGAAAACAATCATTTCAATGGGAAATTGCATCATTGTGGCAAGCAAGAAACACTCAAAATCGCACTTTGGCACCTTGAGATAGCGATGTAAATCGAATATCCAGAAAAATAATTCTATTAACATTTCCTTAATTGAACTATCGTAGAATACCAACTGTATCTAAACGAAAGCCATCAGAACCTTCACTTGCCAATTTATTTGTAAACTTTTTCCAGATAAAATTTTCTAGCTAGTAACACCATCATCAATAGTCAACAATCCTAAGATTGGTTTGACGCAGCTCTCCATTCCTCTCTCCTATCCGCTAACCTTTTCATTTCGACGCATTTCTTCTCTTTCACATCCTTTATAACCCTTTGTCCCTTCTAACTCATCCGGAGCCGTGCCTCGCCCTTCGTCCCTTCCACCTCTCCTTCTGCAACGGCTGTAGCACTGCGATGTGGAAGGCAATTAGAAACCACCACATTATTTTCCCGAGAAGTCGCAGCTATTCCAAAGTCTTTCTAACTATTATAATTCGACACTGCAACAGTGCCCATTAAAAACGCCACATTATGGCAGCTAATTTGCATTGTGATTGGAACCAATGGTAATTCCTATGTTTGCTTCGTTACTTGTAGCCATTTTACAACACGCATAATAAACCACCAATTCGCATTGATTTAAATTTTTAGCTCAATTCGTTGCAAGCAATTTCCACAAAGTTACGCTTATTACCCTAATAACCTTTTAATGGCTCCAGTCCAGGATTAATCTTGATATTCTTGTCCAACTCTCACAATATTGGCCAACTTATACTGTGAAGGTTGAAATTTTTGTGTATAATTAGTGTATTTACGATATCAGTTTGAATGTCAATTAGAAATATATTAAAACGTTAGAATAACGAGTATATCACTGAAAAAATATTAATGGGATCAAAATTTTGCTGTGTGATTAAACGAAATTGCTTCGTGTAAAATGCGAAATAAAAGTATGTGAATCTCACTAGGATAATTTAAAATTAATGAAGCTTAAAACCGACCCACTCCCCTCCCATCTGGCGACATTGGGGTCATTCAGGGGGAGCGGGCGCTCAGAGCTCTCGCTCACCACGGGTGCGGACTGCTGTATCTTCTACATTATTTCTACTGTATAGATACCTTTTTCTCAACTTATACGCAACCAAACTCTACAAATAAGGTACCAAAATGCACATAATTTATCAGAGAACATGCGACGGCATATCTTGCTTCCTAAATATTGGTGTCCTACTGTTTCCTATTGGTTTTTAAATAATTAAAAAAAAACAAAAAAACGGTAAATATTCCTGACGTTAACGGCGTTCATTTGCAACAATATCTCGCATTCTTTAAATAACTTTTATCAAAATACGGCTGATTTCACATTCAAGTCTCCTGTTGATACGTAAGTATGAGTCATCATGTGCGTTAAACAGAGGATAGTGTAATTACTTCCAATGTTGTGTTTAAAGAGGTCCTCTGACCTCAATTTGTGCATGAATATTCCAATTAAATTTGTACATAAGACCCTGCCTTTTTTTGCACATTTTAAAATTATAAACGTGCCTATCCCTCTGTGGACCTGCATTGAAAAGAGCGGGGGAAGCCCGCTGGGAGCGGGCGCAGCAAGCTCGTAGCATATTATTCCAGATTTTTGTGGCAGCTCTTTATACCACCTCCTAAACCCCCTCCTATACCACTCGTATACCCCCTTCCCCCCTTATATTTTATGTTATATTAATCCTTTACAAAATGGGGGAGAACAGTCTATTCATCCCTAAAAAAAACTTTTCCATTAGCTACCATATCATATGTCATAAAAAACGAAGAAAATGGTTATTTTAATGTTTTTTAAAGTTTTTATTCAATTTTCACCCCCTAAATCTTTTTCACCCCAGTGAAGTTTGTCTCTCTCTTGACACTGATAGCCTTAAAACGCCAGTTTTTTTCAATCAGAAGCAGATAAAATTAGTAAAAGTGCCTTGAAAAGCGATAAGTTTAGATAAGGGGTTGTTTTCCCCAATTTAGGGGTTGCTCGTAAAAATGGATGGTGATAGAAAAATACGGAGGTCATTTTCGGATTCAGCGACCCAAAATTAGCCAGAAACACCCTAACCTGTAGGCAAGCATTTTTTAAACTATTTTTTGCAGAACAGTGTTATCAGCCCCGCTGAGTGGAAGGAATTTGCGCGGGCACTACGTTTTCGCTTTTAAATCATACAGCAACACACCATTGGCCAACCTACAACTGACATTTGAGCTCCCCCGAATCAGCAACGAGTGCTCATGTAAGTATCTAAAGGAAAATCTCTGGGTTCGTATTTCCTCATAGGATAATCTTCCTTTTCTCTACGTACAGAAAATTCGGTTTCGCCACATAGTGCCCTTCGAGCCATCTCTAGAGTGTTTGGCAGGGCGCGAACAACTTCCATCTCGCAGCATACAAGAGGATACACACCATTATTATTATTACAATATTCTACCGATTAAGGTAAGTTTCCACGGAGTACTAAAGAAGTAATCTGGGAGCCTGCCTTTCCTTCCAGCGCTACCTTCTTCAATTAACTGTAATACCTACTCCCTTTCAATCTATCTAAAAATCCTATTCTTTTCCTTCCCCTCCCTCGTTTTCCTAACATTCTACCCTCTAACACCATTTTCAACATCCCCTCCCCGCTAAGTATTCGCTCCACCCATACCTTCTGTCTCCTCCGTACCTCATCTAAAAGCTCCCTCTCCTCAGCAACCATATCCAGCACTTCGTCGTTCCTTTTCCTCTTCGTCCATTTCACCCTCTCCATTCTTCTCCATACCCACATCTCGAATGCCTCCAATCTTCTCTCGTCGTCTTTCCTCAATGTCCACGTTTCCGCACCGTAGAGCGCTACACTCCAGATCAAACTCTTCACTAACCTTTTCTTTAAACTCTTACATAACGATCCTCTCTCAAGCTCCTACCTGTTCACGAACGCCTCCTTTGCTAATGCAATTCTCTTCTTAATGTCCTTTGTACTGTATCCGTTTTCCTCTAACGTACTGCCTAAATAGTTGAACTGTTCAACCTGATCAAGTTTTTCCCCTCCTACTTTTATCTTGAGTCTCACATTCCTCGCTCGCGATACTTTACAAAACCGCATTACCTTAGTCTTCCTGTGATTAATCCTCATATCATACTCCTGACAACGGTCGTATAACGCATCCACTAGAGCCTGAAGCCCCCTCGCTGACTGGCTAATCAGCGCCTGATCATCCGTGAATGTCACTGATTTGAGCTTCATTCCTCCCACTTTTATTCCAGCTTGTAACTCATCCCACGCTTCCCTTACCATCTCTTCAGCGTACACGTTAAAGAGCAGCGGCGATAGAGTACAGCCTTGCCTCACTCCTCGTCCCATTCTTACCCACCCAGATTCTCCGTCCGCTACCCTCACTTGCGCAGTCTGTGCCATATACAGATTACGAATCAGTCGTCTATACGGTCATAAAAATGTTACGCATACAAACAACTTACACTTCCGCATTTAGTCAAAGGCGAAACTTACCAATTACTCACGAACGCAATCTGCCTGTAAAGCTAGAACATGTAAAAACACCGTTAGAAATACTGGGAAAATTCAGAAACATGGATTAAGGAGTGCATAAGTTGGTAAGCTGCACTTCAAGTAAACTAACCTATTGTTAAGTCCTTGCGCTGCCGTTATAGTCTCTAATCGACCATGGGAAAAACTACATCCTAAATCTATCTGTTCTACAGTCTATCTCTCTATTTTTATTTGCATGATCTGATTTACCTTAATATGTTGGCGTTCGTAAGAATGGCTGACTTCGTCGGAGAATAAACTGCTCTTGTAAATATTTATAAAATAAAATCTTTTCTGGCTTGATTTTGTGGTAGTTCAATAGATCCATGATAATAGAACACACATGGTACTTTCCACACTTTTAATTCAAAACTCAACAACCGACGATGGTTTCAACACGTTGTTTCATTTTCAATGTGTTGAAACCATGGTCGGTTGTTGGGTTTTTGAATTAAATGCGTGGACATTACCGTTTGTGTTCTTTTATCTTGTATTTACTCAGTGGCGCCGACTCCATGGGGCCTGAGGGGGCCCGAGCCCCCTCAAAAATTCGTTTTGGTGTGAGGAAAAAATGTGTCAGGCTTGTAGATTTTCCCCAGTGTGTCCAGATATCGATATTCGAGTTATCAGGGTCATAATGTTGATCATATGAGTCTTCTAAAATGCTTAAAAAACTTAAAACTCACTATGTACTTATGAAATTTCCTGGGGCAAGATCCCCGGTTTGGGCCCCCCCCCCCCCCAAATATTTAAGTCGGCACCCTTGTATTTACTTAATAGGTTTGTGGTAGCTCACCCCACCTTTATGACGGCGTTGAGATTCTCCCATTCATCCCATTACCCTTGCATCCCTTATCTTACCCTAGTGGCGTCGTAGGGCAGTGGCGCAGCGAGGGGGGGTTTTGGGGGTTAAACCCCCCCCCAGAGCTGAGAGAAATTTTTAATTTTAATCCATTTTACTTATTTGGATCAGTATTACTTATATATTAGTGTAAGGATAAATCAAATATCCATCAGAAGGACGTAAAACTCGCCATTTTGAACCATTATTCTTAAATTTTTTCTAAAGGAGGGCCCTCGCAACTCCTGCTTACCCTGGCGGGTATGCAATTCCCCCACACCTCTAAGTCTTATTTGTGCCTAAACCCCCCCCCCCCTAGCCTTAATTCTTCGCTGCGCCCCTGTCATAGGGCTCTCATCGCGGCGGCATCGTCAAAAGAGACCTGCCCAAAACCGACGTCCGCACAGGAGCCGCCGAGTTTGAAACAGACGGCACGTATTTGCTCCACACTTCCCAGTCTGTCCCACGCGGCCCTCCAGACGCCCGCCCCATTCAATGCTCCATTGTGTGCCGCCCTCCCACGCGTCCCTAATCTGTTTGACGTGGATTGCGTCGCTCGCGGGCCGCTCCTCGTCTCTTTGATCGACGGGAGACGAGGGTTCTCCAGCGCCCGCCAAGAGTCCTGCGAAGTACGGAATATCCCACGGGAGAAAAAGTCATTCGCCTTGGCCTGGATACGAACAAGGATCCACCGAATACGCATCCTGCGCCATAATCATTAATTATGAAAAATCATTCTCTCATAAATCACCTAATCACCTATAACACGACTTTAGCTTTCACTCAGAAGGTTTTTGCAAGTTTTTCACGCCCCCCTTCTTGAGTGGGCGTTTTCCTGCAGTGGGTTTTTTCGCTGATGGATACTACACCCTTATCCTCATGTTTATTTCCACAAACAGAAATCTTTTTTCCACAAAATTTTCACATACAGTTGTTCATATTTTTGACATTTCACAAATTTTGTGCATTGTATATCCTTTGTATTTTAAACGTTTGTCTACTATTTTTTAATATGCTTGCATTGACGCTATGGAGGGGTTAGGTGGAAGAGGGGACTTCTTAGTCTCAACCTTGCCCAAATAAAGGCATTTTATTATTATTTTTTTTTTTTGCGGTAGATCACCTTATTTATTAAATCAACCAATCCTCTTGTAAACGTTTCGCAACATTTATTTTTGCATTTTCAGGGCTTGAGCTTTTTTTTAAATTAACACATGTAAACTAAACTATTTGAACCCCTTGCCAGGCTTGGACTTTTCATAATGTATTTATTGATTTATTCTAAATCAGCCAATTTAATTGGAATTGAACTTAATTTAACTGAATAAAATACAGATGCAGCTACAAGATTCGTCAAGCTATTCGATTCGTCAAACGATGTTAGCAGGGAACCGCTAGAGACAAGGAGACTGCGGTTGGTAAAGAATTTGAGAATAGTTATCTTTAAGAGCGACACTGACAACATCGCATTAGAACCCCGCCATATTTTCAGGTCAGATAGAAATGATAAAGTAAGAGAGATATTTAGCCGAATGGATAGATATGGGAATGCGTTTCACCTCCGAAAAATAAAGGATTTAAACAAACGCTAGACGTAATTTCGTTAGGCCAATTTATTTCTATTTGTTAACGGCAGTTGTCCAAACACCCAAGGCCACACGCCTATTGAGTTGGCTTGCTTGCGGGGAAGTATTTAGATGAAGATATGTGCGGCCTATAAAAAAAACACATGCCGCAGTATTGAAGAATGAAATCATTGATACTTACTCTGAAGCTGAGCGATTACACAAAATTCAATTGTCGAAAAAAGTGGCTCTTACAACCTATGAGGACCTAGGAATATTGTAAGAATGCATTTTCATCTGGTTCCGATCTGTACTGAAATTTTCAAGCCTAACCGACAATGGGAAGTAGGTTTAAAATCAATTACAAGACACCATCGACGTAAGAAACAGACGAAGCATGATAAAAAAAGCGTACAAAAAAAGAGAGAGATGAATGTCGTCCTACAGCATCCGCTCATTTTGTAGAGAAGCCTTTTTTTGACGCATAGTGCTTCGGATGTGGATAGACCGTTATTGCAACACACTTTTTATTGAATATCACTTTACCTTTTTATGTATTGGATTATTGAAATTTCGGTGCAACAATCTACTGGTGGTCGTGTGCTCTCCGAGCGCGCCCGATGGCTGGCGACTGAATTGCCTTTCCTCATACATTGAAAGACAACGAGAGCATTTCCTCCCTCCCCCCCCCTCCTCCTCGGCCCAATTCGCATCCCTCCAGCCCTCGCTTCGTCGTCCCCAACACCTTCAACCCATTTCCCCGCTTGACCAATTCCCAGCCACTATAGGGTAGTTTCCTTCATCAAAGAAAACCAAAGGCATTAATTGCGATTCGTTACCCACCATTAGTGTATTCATAATATACAAATTATTTGGTTTTAGAAAACCCAGTTTAGACGAATGGCAATGATCCATTTTAACCGCATTTGAAAATGGGCCAGATTGTCGCCCATGCGATGCCACTCCACGTGACGTCACAGGGACCTAGTTTCTATACGAGTAGATAGGAGTTTTGCATCGTCTGAGATTACCAATGCATGCATGAGGCACAGCGCTCAGGGAAACATCTCTTAATAATCACCTATTAAAACTGCCTATGATCGGAAAGTTTCCTTCGTTTGGTAATGCATTAATAATCCTTATTTAAGCCAAGCGCTACCAGCTAGCAGGGTACCCTGCTACCTGCTAGCAGCCTGCATCGCAGCAGCGCACACATCCTCGCCCCAAGGTCACCTCACTTTGCGGCAGCGGGAACCAGGATGACGTCACACGGGCTTTTCCCAGCATTCATGCTCAGCCGCTGCGTTGTAGCGCGCTTGAAATTTTTCACTTTTCATTTAATCGCGAAAAATAGTTATCGTCATTTGAAAATCTAAAGGTGTGAAATTCGTACTCCAGGAGTAATAATCTTTCGATTTAGGCAATAAAAAAATAATAGGAAACCACCCTATTGCCCCATATTGCACGGTTGCCCCTGATACCAAAGATATTGTATTGTACGTGCATATCATAGTTTACATTACTATTGGAGGCTCCAGTAGACAGTAGTAGCAGTACTAATGTGAACCCGGTTACCGCGCACTCCAATTTTTGTCACAAGTGGTGCGGCTGCAGTTTATACACAATTATTTTAAGCTGCCATTTCCGGTTTTTGGGCACTTCACTGAATAGCCACCACTAGCAGCGGCGCTACAATTGCGCCTTCTGGTTGAGTCAAATTAAAAATTTCAGGGTATACAACTTGTGTTACTGCGATAAATCGTTATCGATTCACGGATATTGGATGCAGTAAAAATTATAACAAGCATTCTTTGCTGCTTCACATTGTAATTCATTTTTTCCCAGTGTTCAGTAGGTTTTTTATTGGTATTTGAGAGTAATTGATAAGTGCGTTAGATTCTAACGTTTTAATACATTTCTAAATGACATTCAAACTCATATCGTAAATTCACTAATTGTACATACAAAATTTAAACCCTCACAGTATAAGTTGGCTAATATTGTGAAAGTTAGACACGGATATCAATTTTAATCCTCGACTGCAGCCATTAAAAGGTTAATAGGGTAATAAGCATAACTTTGCGGAAATTGCTTGCAACGATTTCAGCTTAAAATTTAAATCCATGTGAATTGGTGGTTTATTATGTGTGTTATAAAATGGCTGCAAGTGACAAAGCAAACATAGGAAATACCATTGGTTCCAATCAAAATGAAAATTAGCTGCCATAATGAGGAGTTTTTAATGGGCAGTGTCGAATTCACCGGTAAATTACCTCACTAAAAGATGCTGTCGTCACGGATACGCGTCACTCAGCTAATTGTTCCATTATCAGATGCATCGCGGGTAGTAATCGATAGGGAACATTCCGGGGGGCGAAGGGAGGCGTTGAATTTCCCATGCTACTTCCCCATCTTTCTTACTGTTTTTTCATATATTATAACCAAATTAATCGCTTTGTATGCGATTGAACGAATCCCAATTATGAAAATTATTCTTACATATTAAAAGCCCAAAATATGTGCATCTTGCAAGGTGCTTTCTGAATATATTCAATGTATTCGGGTTGATTGTGCCCTGGCGATTGCAAAATTTTGTCAATAACTTAATGCCAAATCATTTTACTGGATTTCTGCCAGTACTTTATTTTCACAAAACTTCGATGTAAAGTGTTCATTTATTATGAAATGATCACAAATATATTACAATATTTTATTTTTATAACATTTCCTTAGAGACATATCCAAAGGCATACAAAAAGAAGCTCCATTGCCTTCACATGTACAAAAAAGTTGAGTGAAATGACATTCACGTCACTTAATAGCATTTAAAATCACCTCAAGACACGAAATAACAAAAACAACCACACAAATATAATTAAGTAATAGTCTGACCAGAATAAATTGTACTAATTGCTTAGTTCTATTTTAAAATTGCTTGCATGCTACAATTACTCATTATAACGTAAGTTAGCAATATTCCAATTATATGGAGTGGAATGGAATAAAGATCACAGCAGCATATCAAAATTTCAAAATTGCTTACATGCCACAATTATGCATTGTGACTATAAAAATATTCACTTTTCAATGATATGGAATGGAATAAAGAGCACAACAGTATATCATATATATTTTAAATATTTTATTTGATGATTTCACATAATCATACACAAACCACATATGTACCAACTGTTTTAGCCAGGGATAAGTCTTATTCGCATACCATCAAATAAACTTCACAATTTGCAATTCATAATCGGTAACCGGTAATTGTCGACGAACAAATATTCTATCACGCACCCAATATGAGTTTTGTACACGATGTTGTGAGAATTTGGTGCAAATTGATGAGTTATCCCTGTTACACCCCCTCCCCACGATGAGGGAACAGTTTGGATTTGAGGGGGGCATGCACTACACTACGACCAAAATTAATAAGAATAAAAAAGTACCCAAAAAAAATTAGTAATTCATAACAATCAAGCACTACTACTACTAATATCATTCATTCATTCATAAAACCACATTCCATTCACTCATTCACAAATCGCATTCCATTCACTCATTCATAAAACCAATTTCCATTCGCTCATTCATAAAATCACATTCCAGCTCTCATTCATAAAATCACATTCATCCATTCATACAGTCCTACCTAACTAAATCATTCGATGTATGCGCCTAAATCAATCTGACGGCATATTACGGACTCGTGGCCACGAGATACGAACACCTGCCTAACCTGAGTTATTTCTAATCGACGGCATGACGCAATATAAGTTCCCTACTCTCCTGCCGAAAGTCTAAATCGAAGCTAGAAAAAAATACATGCATCAGTAAAAAAAATAAACAAACAGACCCTGTACAATGATATTCACAAAAAATTCACAAAATAAAAAAACAACTATCTTCTGGCTGGATGTCTTCTATCTTCTGTCTTCCATTCTTCATGAAAAACTCGCCGTTGCTTTGTCTTCTTTTCTTGAGTCTTCAGAGCTGTAATCTTGTCAACAACAAGAGCTGTGCTGTTGTCCGCAGGTTGACCTATAGCAAAATATAAAAAAATATTGTCACAATCCAACGTAGGGACTACCAAAAGAGCTACCTCTCGGATCAGGACATACCAATCTGAGGAAAAAGCTCGGAAAATATTGATTGCTCAAATATCTATAAATTTTAAAAATAAAAAAAAATACAGTTGTGAGGAATTCCAAATTATTTAAAGCTTATCCAATCGGAAATATTTCAATGCACTTTTATTATTCTTTAAAGATTGGAAATATATTTTTGTGCATTATTGAAAATTTGACCAGAAAATGTTACAGTGAGCGATTTCGATGTGACTTACTTGGACTGTTAGAGAGATAATACAGAAAATTTCTGGAAAATATATATTTTCAGCATAGCAGCATAGCATAGCAAGTATGCAGATTCAACTAAATGAATTGCAAAACAATAATAGATGCAGTAAAGCCTATACGATGACATTATTTCAAACAAAAGGTACGGCATACATATTGAGGAAATCACACCTACCCATCAGGTTCTATTTTAATCATTTCAAAGTAAAATTATATTTTCTGGTATAATAGAAGTAGCAACGTAAATTCTCAATATCACCCAAAGAGTCGAGTGCCAAAGTATCTCTACGGAAAGGAAATAATAAATTAAGATACTGATTTTCCAACGTCATTGGTATAATAAATATTTAATTGCGGTGTAAAACACGTCATTGAATTAAAAAACCCGATACGAAATAAAAGTTGTCCATGTAAGAATATTAAGATTCTACCAATAATTTTAAGATTGTTCCGACTTTTTTTAAAATTATTGTTACCTATAATCATCAAAATCATGGAATAATTTATGAACGCGGAAAACACGAGCATAAATACATTTTCTCACTGGTACGGTTTACGAGAACAGGGACGCAGTCAGGTCAGTCAGTCAGCTGGGGGGGGATTTAGGTGCAATTAATACCGGGGTGTGTGGTGGTGTGGAATACCCACTAGGATAAGCTGTATGTGCGAGATTAGTAAATTGCGGAATTTTAAGATAAACGGTTCAAAATGGTGAGTTTTACGGCTTTCTGAGGGATATTATATTCATCCATACACTATTCTATTAGTAATATCAATCCAATTAAGTAAAATGGGTAAAACTTAAATATTTCTCTGAGCTCTGAGGGGGCTTTAACCCCCAAAACCCAACCCCCCCTCGCTGCACCACTGACCGAGGATATAATGTCATGAGCGCACAAGATGGTTGCTGAGTTACCAAAAGCGAGGCCATATATAAAAACCTCAACCTCCAAATCACAATGGGAAATGAAAGCAGCCAAGTTAACCAAAATCCTCATAATTTCACTTCTACCAGAGTATTAAATTTAATTTAATTTAATTTCAAATAGAAATACGCCGCATGAAATCAAAGGCTAAGTTTTTGCAATGTTAAAAAAAGTATCGGATCTCAATGTTGGGTATAATGGACTCAAATTTTCTCGCATTGGGAAAGTGAATTTATTTATTTAGCGAATTATTAAATTTTCCATTGTGGTTTACGCAAAGGAAATAATGTGAAATCAAAATATCGGATTCATAAAAAGAGTTCTGAAATGATTTAAAAACTTCGCCTACTAATATTTTTTCCGTAATAATGAAATAACAGAGGAAAATGAAGGTGACTAGAAGAGGAATGGGATCTTACCGTCTTCTTGTGACGACGATCTCTCGCGATGCTTTCGATCCCTTTTCATGGGGTTCTCTCGAGCCTAAATAGTCAACGCACTCATGTGGATCCAGTAACCCCTGCAAACGTAAAAAAAACCTACACTTATAAATGAAACAGAGTATGGACCGCGAAATTTGACTTAACATCCAAAGAAATCAAACAATTTTCTCTCAAATAATGGCGCATGGACATAAGAGAGCGAATAGATTCACCTTTTTAATTTAAAAAAATTGGATTAAAAATGTTAAATTTTAAATAAAGGTGAAAAATAAAATTTCCCCTCGTGATGAGGCAAGTAAAATAGCATGCAATTAATGATAAATACATTGAAATCACTTCAATTTAATTCAACAATGCATTGGTCTAAATAAATTACATATTTTGCGTTGACCTTATAGGGAAGTGACATTTTGGCATGAATTCGACTCAAAGCACTTGATAATTAAAAAATATGTTGAAGCATGATTATGAGTCATTCAGAAAAATTTAAACACGTAGCTTGATTATATGTTTACCCCACTGGAATAAAGTTTTATAACTTTTTAATTGAAAGTCCATTCGTCAATAAAATCTCTCTTCCTGTTACCTCTCATTAAAGTACCATATAAAATTATTTAACCTAGTAGTTGATGGCAAAAGTTAAGATGATATTAAGTTAAAGAAGTTAAAGATATTAAGTTAAGAAAAGTTAAGATTTTGTGAATTTTAGGGCATGATTGACAAGTTAGAAGTTCAATTAAAGCATGAGCGAAATTGAGTTCCATCAAAGAATGAAAATTTCAACATGCAACAGATTTCATTTATTCTAAAAATAAATTCTGGAAGAATAAACAATATATGAATGAATAGGAATGGAATCATACCGCTCCTTATCCGCAGCAAATCATGCAGAGCCATTATAAGCCGGCTCAGTAAGGTGCTAGCAACCCATCTTCTATTCGGCGTCTTCTTCATCCTTATGATTCATGTCCAGCGAAGACCTAGGGAGAGAGCGGGTTAGTGCATACACGAATAAATAACCCTTCCGAGGATTTGCACCACTCCAAAGCAGCACACAAGAACGTGACAATGGCATCAATAGGAAATCGTAGATTTCCTACCTAGCCACAGCCCCAATCCTGCATGAAGCAATGGAGTACGTAATGCAAAACCACGGCACAAAAACCTAAAACTAACGCGCGAAAAAACGCCTAGCCTTACGAAAATTTATGTTCATTGGCCAGAAGGGCCCAAAGCTAAGATGTCGTCTTCTTCTGGTCCGGCGAAGCCATCCTCTTGTCTTCTCTTCTTCCGATGAATCTTCGTTCTTCTCTTCAAATCCAGCGATGGTTTGCACCTAGGGAGAGAGCGGGTTAGTGCATACACAAATAAATAACCCTTCCGAGGAGTGCATCACTCCAAAGCAGCACACAAGAACGTGAAAATGGCATCAATAGGAAATGATAAATTTCCGACCTAGCCACAGCCACATTCCTGCATGACGCAATGGAATCCGTAATGCAAAACCACGGTACAAAAAAACTAAAACTAACGCGCGAAAAAAACGCCTAGCCTTACGAAAATTTATGTTCATTGGCCAGAAGGGCCCAAAACTAAGATGTCGTCTTCTTCTGGTCCCGCGAAGCCATCCTCTTCTGTCTTCTCTTCTTCCGATGAATCTTCATTCCTCTCTTCACATCCAGCGATGGCTTGCACCTAGGGAGAGAGCGGGTTAGTGCATACATAAATAAATAACCCTTCCGAGGATTGCATCACTCCAAAGCAGCACACAAGAACGTGACAATGGCATCAATAGGAAATTATAAATTTCCTACCTAGCCACAGCCACATTCCTGCATGACGCAATGGAATCCGTAATGCAAAACCACGGCACAAAAAAACTAAAACTAACGCACGGAAAAAACGCCTAGCCTTACGCAAATATTTATTCATTTGCCAGAAGGGCCCAAAACTAAGCCGCAAATATCGCACACGTCTTCTTACGATGCTCCTCTTCTTTCTTCTGTGAATACTTGCGTCTTCAATCTCCTCTTCTTCGTGCAGTCTTCACTCTTTCTTCCCTGAAGTCCAGCGATGGCTTGAATCTGTGAAGAGGTAAGATTAGTGCATGCACAAACAAATAAATAAATAACACTACCATGCAAGCCCTAACGCCGATCAGTCGAGAGTAGCGACGCAACGGAATAATACCTCGCAGCACACGACAATGTAAATAATCACACGCAGGAAACTATCACACGATCGAAAAATAAACACTCGCAATCGAATTGTTGCCGTTCTTCGAGCTCCATTTGATGTCTTCGATCTTCATGGCTGGAAGGGAAAGGGATACAGACATGTTACAATTAAGTACAAAAAACACACCCAGTTCAATGTCCACTCACTCCTGAGACACACGCATATTGTCTTGACTCTTCATTCTTCGAGCCCCAGCGATGTCTTCATTCTTCGGGGCCACAACTATGTCTTCTTTGTTCATTTTTCATCTTCATTCTTCACGCACGAAAATATCCCAAGCGAATTTCCTGCCTAAGAATGCATTCTTTTTCTCCTAATATTAGTCTCAATTGTGGTTAATACCTATAAGTGCACTTTCTGGTACCATTGTGTCAGAGTTGTTTTGAGGCCTTTATAAATTTGCTCCTTTGAGCCATTACCTTTCGTGTACTTTTGTTACCCATAACTCTTACTTTGTGTTATCAGAGTGAATTCACTTTCTAGCTGGAGTCTCTCATAACTCCAGTTGTGGTGTTTAGGTCGTACCCTCATTTACCATTTCACAACCAAGATTACCTTATATACCTTCATGAAAAGATACTCGTGTGCACAGCATTCGAGGAAAACTGCACTCCATTCAGCTGAGCATAATTACCCCTTCAATATTCATTCTGAAATTGAAAAAATAGAAATTTGAATTAAAGCACAAGTCAAATATTCCCAAATGGCATAAATTAGCATTGGAGGTCCAGCGAGGTCAATGTCTTCAATCTTCTTCTCTTCTTAGTATGAGCCTTCATTCTTATCCTCACATCCAGGAATGGCTTGCACCTACGGAGAGAGAGGAAAATAAAAAAATGAAATTTTAGACTTAAGCTAAAATATGGGTCACACCCCTTCAAAACAACAAAATTGTGTCCCCCAGCGTCTCAGATTGTGATGAAATTTTATATATTCACTTCAAACTAATTATCCCGGGATTTTTTTTTTGGAAAAAATGCGTTTTTAAGTGAATTTTAATTTTTCGCATTTTTTTTTCAAAATAAGCGTGCCTTGAATAATATATATGCCAATAATTCAATACCATGTCGTCATTGAGCCATTAGAAATTGCTTATTTTAAAGCTAATACTTTCCGTAGGGCAACGTGTTGAAAATTCATTCGATGCTCTTCCTTATTATTGTTAAAATTTAAATGTTTTTTTATTTATCTTTTCTCAAATAATTTATCTAAGAATTGCCCCAAAAATTAATTTTACATTATACGCACAACTACCTTACCATTAAAATTAAATGTTATAATTCTTACTCCAAAATGAATTATTAGAAAATATTTAAACATTTATATTTTTCTCCCGCGCAACGTTCGAGCTGCTTTATTGGAAATACACATTTTAGGCTGATGATATCGGCCTGGGGACGTTATAGCTGCTCCAGGCCATATATAGGTATAACTTACAGCTTCAATGATAAACTAGCGACCATGTTGAAATTTTCACCAAAATCTGAGACGATGCGGGACTGAATTGAGTAGAAGTTAATCTTATATCCTTGTCTCTATTTATAAATAGCAGAAATGGATGCTAGAACAAAGGGTATTTATTCGAGAAAGCAGGGATCATCATCAGCGATCGATAAAAATTCTCAAGTAATTCGCATACAAATTGAATCTCTTAATTAAATACTAAAAATAATTTAAAAATTCTCGCAAACAAATTAAATCATTGTAATTTGATTGAAAAACCTATAACTCTAGTTAGATTTAGCAGTAAAACATTTTTATTAATATATAAATTGAATCAGAAATAATTATTGTAATTATAATAAGAAAATCATTTCCAGATAAAGTACCAAATGAATATATAGCAAGCAAACACTATAGGAAATATCAAATCGTAATTACTATTTTGTATTTCAAGAAGATAGGGAGAGAAAAATTTAAATAACTCTTAAGATTGAACTTATTGGCCCAAAATGACAATTGACTATGTATGTAACAATTTGAAAAATAATCTAAAATTGCAATGGCTTAGTAAATATTCGAATTCAAAGCTGTTTTGTTCAACCGAGATTACAATTTATCCTTCAATTTAGAGCGCTTACTTCGGAAAATTTAGTACGAAATTTCATTTTTAATTAATAACAAGATCCATTTATTTTTCTCGGGAAGATCAATCCTGATAAGGCCTCTGGGAACGTAATCTAATTCTTCGCCTCGTTAAAATTTCCTTCTCTCTTCAAAAACATCGTATTAATTGCTAATGGAATCAAAGGATGCAGTCATATTAAACTTATTTCCATACTTCACGGGTTATCTCCATGGATGATGAAAAGCAGTAATTTAAAATCTTAACTCTTTACCAGATAAAACCTTAAACTATGCATGTTTCCTTAGTCAAGAATATGCACCGAACACGTAAGATTACAATAAAATGAATAATTTACTAAAGAACGACCGTATCATACAATCTTATTGCAAAATTCATTCTTGATGTTGCTTTACACCGGAGGATAGTAGAGATAAACAGAAAATAAACTGATATTGAAACGTGGCAGCTCAAACTTAAGTCCATAGTGGTCTTAATTGATATGCTACCGACGATGTAAGTAAAAGCTTTAAAGTTTACTCATTATAGGAAAACTCTTTCCAACATTTAAAACTTCAGTTACACTGCGGTGTTTATCGTATCAATTTTTAACGAATTTTGCCTCTTTCCTTTGTATTCCATCTATATCCGAAACCAATCCTGTTTCATATGGATCCCATATACTAGCGGCGTAATCCAAACGGGATCTCACGAGGTAATAATAACATCGTTCTTTTCCTTTTGCATCGCATTTTCCAAAAATTCTTTCGAAAAAATAATTCTTCCTACTTATTTACTTTATTACTACACATTTTCCAAGATTTAAATTTAATCGCCAAGTACCACACCTATCTTTTAACTCAATAAGATCTCTCTTAAGCGCAATTCTGTCGGACTTATTGTTTATATCCCTGTGCAGCACTGCGTCGACCGCGAAAATCGAATTTTACTAGATAGAACGGTAGTTAAATCATTACTATACAGAAATAATAAAAAAGGAACCACTTCCACTTCCTTGGGGTACACCGAAAATTCGCGAAAGCATTCGTAACGGAGAACTGTGAAATTGAGTTTCCACAAATTGATCGCCTAGTAAAATTTAGTCAAATGCATATTGATATATTCCGCTCATCAGGATCGAGGTGAAGTGCTTCTTCAAATCCCAGAATAGTTCAAGCAAAGAGGAGCCTTACTAGCCCAAGGACTTCGTTCTTGGGAACAAATCCGTGAATCCTTCGAAAACAATCCGCGGTCGCATCCAAAGGCCTTGTTGATACGATACAGTAGTGATATCATTAATGTACGGAAATAATAAAAAGGAACCACTTACCCTTCCTTGGGATACACCGAAAATTCGCGAAAACAGTAACGGAGGACAATGAAATCGAGTTTCCACAAATTGATCAATCCCGTTACGACAACGAAGGCATTTAAGTCTTTGGTGATTCTGCCTCGTCAAGGAGGCGATGAACTAGTCAATAATTCCACTGTAATTTCAAAAATTACCTCAAAGCAACCTAGCGCTATAATGCCTGATAGTGTGCTGGATAGTTTTCGTTATTTGATATTGGCGGATTAAGAATCCCTTAAGTCTGGGGATATTGATATTTGAATCGGCTCCGAATTATGTTTGCATACCATGGTCAATGGATCCTCGATTAGCTACGAAGGCAATCCTCTTGCTTTGCATTCGATTTTTTTTGTTATATCTTGATGAATACTTTCACGAAGGAGGAACGTGGTTTGGGCTCTTTGTTGGAACAATTCTGGGAGGTCGAAGAGATGCCGAACAATCCACCTACCTCAAGAGCACGATAGTGCGAAGTAGCAGTCAAAACAGCTTCATTATAGGAAAGAAAATAAAAGATATGTTATACCCATTTTATTTAAGTAAGAGTTCCTCGACGGTTCTCTTGACCTCACTCAGACTCAGGCATTGAAGAGGTACTCGAGCGGAAATTATCTCATATACATTGCTCAGTGAATATCTCAGAATGGGGCAAGAGTCAAAATCTCAATGTGGATCTACGAAATATGTCATTCCACATCATGCAGTGATTAATGAGTCAGCCTCAACCACGAAAGTGCGCTTCGTGATTGATGCTTCGGTTCATACCTTATTCGGGTATAGTTCGAACAAACTCCTTTTAAAGGGATTTAAGTTGCACAAAGACAGCTCTGATTTAATCCTAAGGTTTCCTATACATGCCATTGCATGTTTATCCGATATCAAAAAAATGTATGGAGGGATTTTGATACGTACACACAGGGCTTATCAATGTATATTTTGGCGTCCTACCAACTATTCCACTTTGCGTGCATATTAAATAAACACTGTTACATTTGGTTTGACATCTTCTCCATATTTTACAATGCGAGTACTTAAGAAGCTATCTAATGATGAAGCGGAACGCTTACCCCTTGCAGCTTCAGTACTCCCGAACGATGTATTTGTGGACGACTCTACGAGCACCAAATCAATAGAGATTATAGCACAACTGCATGAATTATTAAATGGCGAAGGTTTGGAACTTCGTAAACGGGCCACAAGTCTGTTGATGTTTTGAGGGCCATTTTACTGGAGTTGGGGCAACACAAAATGGAATGTATTCATGAGGAGGGCTCCAAATTCAAAATATTAGGTTTATACTGGGATCCAAAGTTTGATTTATTTTCTTATGTACTGCGCGAGGATATCGCTAAAAACCATGCTCAAAAAGAGGCGTTCTTTCAAATTTAGTACAACTCTTCGATCAATTAGAATGGATCAGTGCAGTTGTTTTTTGGGCGACAAATTTTATGCAGAGTCTTTGGAAATTAAATATCGGATGGAATGACGATTTACCTTTCGATTTAATTGACTTATGCTGGCTGTTTGTGAGCCAAATGTTTTTGTTAGAAAGTGTAAAAATACCTCGATTTGCGTTAGGCGACGAAGTGAATGACGCAGAACACCGCCAATTATTGGGTTTCTGTGATGCCTCCGAGGCAGGGGCGCAGCTAGGAATTAAGGCTGGGGGAGGGGGTTTAGGTGCAATTAATACCAGGGTGTGTGGGGGTATGGAATACCCACCAGGATAAGAGGTAGGTGCGAGATTAATGAATTGCGGAATTTTAAGATATATTATGAGTTTTACGGCTTTCTGGGGGATATTTTTATTAATCCTTACACTATTCTATTACCAATATCAATCCACTTAAGTAAAATGGATTAAACTTAAAAATTTCCCTGAGCTCTGGGGGGAGGGGGGGTCTTATCCCCCAAACCCCCTCCCCCTCCCTCGCTGCGCCACTGCCTCCGAGCGGGGCTATGGCGCAATGGTGTATTTGCGCTGTGGTGAACTACAAATTAAGGGAAAAGTTCATTTCTTCATGGCAAAAGTAAAGGTGGAACCAATTAAAACTCTAACAGTACCGATGCACAGTGGGCGGAAATCGAAAAAGCTTGACAAAACCCTAAATTTTCACTATTTTTTTGGTAAACAGAAATGGTACAGTCCGATAGAATAATGTCCAAGGATTAAGGAACTATGGCTATTTAAATATTTGGTTCACCCATCAAATCATTAGAAGCTGTTAAAGACGAGAAAACATTATAAAAAACTTCAATTCTGAATTTCTGCAAAAATTGAGTAATTACTTTCGCTAGTGAGCTGTTAATATAGTTTTTCATAAATTTCAACGCATATTTTTTAAAAAAGTAAAGCTTTCCTAAGAATTATACGGGATAGTTTATTTATTTTTATCAATTTTTTATATAATAATTAAACATTCAAAAGTGCATTGTTTTTGGGCTATTTTCGACATAAAGTGGAAAAAAAACTGAAAAAAAGGGTGACCAGACTCAATCGTAAAATTCATATGGAAAGAAAGACCTGAATATTGACTAAATGATCCAAAAGAAAAATCTTGCTTCAACTTGCTACCTTACTTTTAAAGATGGGATATGTATAAAAAGTCAATGCAGCCGCCCGGCCCGGCCGCGGAATATCCTGATTTGGTTTTTGCTCCGGTTTAAAGCAAATAATCTTTCCACCACTATACCTTTTACCCCAATTGTTAGAAAATATGTAAAATCTAAAAGCAAAGGCAATGTTTTGTCCAAAAAAACTTTCGTATTCTCTTGTGGCACATTGAAAGTAAAAATTCGCCGCTGCCGCCGGTCACCCATGAGCCCGATGAGGACGTGTGACCATACGTCGTCAGAGTGCTTTGTTCCCTTATTCGTACTTATTCTCACATGCATTTACACCGGGAATTTCCCGAACTTAAGGTCCCTTCAAACCAGAAATCCCTCCGACCTTGAGGAGAGGGAAAAGAATCGAAGCAGGCGCGGTCAGAGCACACGACCGACAGACCGCAATAATCCATTGGGGCAGTAATCCGCTTCCACTACTAGTAGTTCACTTAGTAATACCTCTTGACTTCACTAGCATATTGTTCTTTCAAAATGTGGGGCTCGTGAATATGGTGTTTGGGGCTAGGTTGTTTCTTTGAAGAGTCGCCGCTAGTTGTTTTACCACCGTAGCGCACGTGCATCGGTTAATGCCCTCAAAAAGATCGCTTCTCTGGAACACGCTAGTGAACGAGTTAGCTGTTGATTTACAAGGCGGTTTTCCCAAAAATTCGCACGTTCTATTGGCTTAGAAAATGTCTTGCTTCCTCAGTTTTACTCATGCGGTCAGTCTAACTTAGCCGGTGAGTGTTGAAACATCGACTACTTTTAGCCATAGTGACTACTGACAGAGGAGTTCTCCTCGGTGAACCCATCGATTGGTTACCGTTTATCGAAGTTACTCTAATACATAGAGGTCGTACACGACTGAGAGAATATATTAATCGGTCACAGGTATGATTAACACCACTAGTTGTAGAAATATTCACTGTTGATAAGGCAACGTTAGAAAATGTAGCTATTTTTGTGACTTGTAGATTTAGAAGTTTTTATCTCCGACGGCGGAGAAAATAGAGAGGGGGGAAGTGACTCGAAAAGAACTGAACGATGCTATGTGCCAAGGAATGCTGTAGACGATAGAGTCGAAAAAACTATTGGCATTCAAATTTCTATGAAAAAAATTAGCATTGAAGGAGATGCAGAGATAAAAGATTTTTTGGTAAATTTGGGACTTCCAATTAACGTAGATCGTTTCCGCGAGTATTGCTCTTCCACTGCTGCCCACATGTGGAGCACTATGAATGGTATTTTATGCCCCCAACTGTGTATAAGATTCTAATACATGGAGCGTCAATTGTAAACGCAGCAGTGCTACCCATTGGACAATTGTCGGAGGAGTCCCTTGAATCGAGGCACAAGGATATTAGGAGGTTCAGGGAGCAGCACTCCAGAAAATTTTCAAGAATGGTGTCGTTCGAAGACTTCTTCTATCTTCGGACGCAATAATATCCTCATATATCGATTCGAATGACGGAAATGTGAAGGTATCGAAAGGAGCTAGGCACCTCCTTCTGGTTGACGAGAACGCAGAGTCGGATGGAGACGAGATTGATTCAGATGACGAAGACCTATAACTGTATTTACTAAGGTAAGCATTATTTCCATTTCATTAGTCATTCATTTCAGATAAAGAAATGTGGTTTTAACTTCTAATGAAAAATGGTATGCATTAATTTCCGTGGAATACATTGATAAAAGCCGTATCCTTAATATTATATAGATACCGCGCATCAATAAAATAAATATCGATACATCACGGTAAAGTTGTTTAGGGTTATGTATCGAAGTTTCTAAGTCACTGATAGTACTTGTATGAATATAATAAGCATCTAATATGCAGCGCTTTTAATATTAAAATTAGGGAATTTTTACTGTTTCCGCCATTTTATTTTAACTAAACCCCTGATTGTTCTAGAGTAAAAATAACATTAGATTCGGATTAAGGAGGCAAAAATAATTAAAAATCGAAAACATCGTGGATCTACGGTGAATAATGACGGAGATATTAGTTTTGTCAATCTTTTTTCGATTTCCGCCCACTGTGCGACGCTCGAACTTATGGGAGCGTTTTAGCTGCTTATGGAGTTCGTATTCTCTTCTCTCTCACAGAAAATAAATATTGAGTGACTTTACGCCTTTACTGACTCCACAAAAGTACTGGTATGGATCAATACGCGAACACGTTTATTTAAGGCTTTCCTGGCTAATACGATTGCTCAAATATCTGAAAGTCAAGTGGGTGTAGCGTGAAATCATATAGCTGGTAAAAAAATACCCTGCTGATTCAGACAGCTGGGGATCGCTAACCAAATAAATAATTAACGATGATTTATGGTAGAACGCACCTCCATGGGTAGCTAATAGTAGTAGTCAATGGGATGTTGGCGTTTTGACGGGAAGAATTGAGGAACTTCCGGAAATAAAATAGGCATTACATTTCTGGAAAGTTTACCCTGTCTATCTAAACTTAATAAAAGATGGTTATCTTAGCGTAAAAGAGATCAATAGGGTTCTAAAAATATGCATGAAAGTTACTTAGCTTGTATATTTTAAGCAAGAATTAAATATCTTAAAGGAGGCCGAATATATTCCAGAAAACTTCAGACAATGTGTCCATATCTGGATTCCGATGGTTGCCTCAGGGTGGATGGAAGACTAATTAACTCTAACTTAGCCTACAAACGCAAACACCCATTACTGTTGCCCTAGGCAGCTTATCCAACCGCATTGATCGAGGACCATTACCATAAAATGTATTTTCATGGCAGGCCTATGAAATTACAGTACTAATTAGGATTGAAATTTTGGATTCTATCAGCGTGTTCCGTGGTTCGAAAGCGAATCAGAAAATGCATTCCTTGCTCAAGATTGAGGGCTTCGAGCAAAGTAGGTCCCGGGAATGGGGGATTTACCCTCCCCTCGAGTGGTGACAACGCGTTACACAGAGGGGTTGATTTTGGAGGACCATGTCTTACCTTCAGGCAAAGGCGTACATGTGTTTGTTTTTATATTTACCCACTAAGGCGACTAATTTAGAACTAGTGTCGAACTTAACCTGCGATCCATCTATTGCCGCTCAAGAGCGCTTTATACAAAAATTGAAGCTGTTTTTAATGCATTGGCATTTACGCCACTATCGTACGACCCGTCTGAATATCAAGAACTGCGGGACATTTTTAAATTGGTGTCGGTCTACCGGAATCATCCCTACTTCACAGGCAAAATAGACTTCGGGGTTGCAGTTAGTGGGGCAGATAACGCAACACTTGTGGAAGAGACGGCCCACGGAGTATTTGAGTAGACTTCAATTTAGAAATAAATGGGTCGAAGGGGATGAACACTTAGCCGTGGCTGACGTGAAAGAGAAGCATATATTTCCTCTACAGTACCCTTTAGCTAGAGTCGAAAAAGTTCCTCCAGCTTAACAGAGTTCGAGTAGTAGCCCTAATAACAAAGTACGGAGTTTTAAAGCGCCCCGTAGCTTAAGTTGCAAAGCTTCCAATGGGAAATTAGGAGACCTAGTTTCCAAAAATATTTATTCTTTTTTCACTCACTAATAAAATATTTAATTTAGATGGAGGAGAGTAGGTACTCCTAAATAATAGGTGATAATATTGAAATTAAATATAGTATGCTTGGTCTTTTAGTCCCCAATATACCTTCCCGAGCCTCTTTCCTGAATTAAATATCTGGCAAAAGCACCCTAACGGAGTGAAGACTACCTTTCTTTCCTTTCCCTCGCATAGACCAAATACGCATAATTTAATTCAGTTGATCCAGCTGTGAGATTGGTAATCGACAACATATTTCGCAATTTTGCTCATTTTTATTTTTCAAAATTTGCTTATCGAATTTTGGTAGGGAGTGTATTTAGAAGTAATTGATAGGGGCCGCTTGATGTCGGCCTTCAAAAAAACTCCCTCTATTGATATAATTGTTTAGACTTCAGGAGTGACGCTGGCTCATGACGACGGAGGAGTAGTATTGTCGTGTCGTCGGAGCAATACAGTGTGTGAGCAGAGAACGGGGCTCCGAGCCGAACCATCGGGGGACAGGACAGCAGGTACAGCATTCGTCAAAAGGTAGGAACGACAAATGGGGCGTTCTCTCTCTCTCTCTCGCCTACTCAATTGCAATACAGTCATTTTATACATTTTTTGGGTTAATAATAAAATTTCAATTAAGAAAATATATTGCCTAAACATAACTGTTTGTTAATGCCTCTCCATAATCGTTTTTTAGCGAACAAACGGTAGACCTTTTACGGTGAACTTCCTTAAAATAAGACCTGAATGCTCGTTGGGTATACCGTAACTACTCTACAAGGGTTTTTCCTTTTAAAAATTCGTGAATGCATTCCTGAACGCATCATTCGTGGTGTAGGTATTATGGCTGGCAAGGTATTATGTAGATGTAGATTTTCTTCAATTCGGCGATGCGGGCTCTGAGAGCCAGTGGCGCAGCGAGGGGAGGGTTTTGGGGGATAAAACCCCCCCAGAGCTCAGAGAAATTTTTAAGATTAACCCATTTTACTCAATTGGATTGATATTACTAATAGAATAGTGTAAGGATTAATAAAATATCCCTCAGAATGCCGTAAGAATCACCATTTTGAACCATTTATTTTAAAATTCAGCAAATTATTAATCTCCCACCTGCCGCTTATCCTGGTGGGTATTCCATATCCCCACACACCCCGGTATTAGTTGCACCTAAACCGCCCCCCAGCCTTAATTCGTAGCTACGCCCCTGCTGAGAGCACACACTCGCCGGCGTTTTTTTATTATCGTAACGGGAGACCGATTTGAAGCCATCCTAGCCTCACTAGTATTAAAATCCCCCCCAAAAGAAAGCTGAGCAATAGAACGAGGGCCGTGCTTTGCAAAAATTATAAAGTTATTGTGCTTAAAGTTAGAGAGTAATCAGATGTAATGTGGTTGCTCCTACGCCTAAAAAACGCTAATAAGATAACGAGATAAAAACAAACTTAAAAGTGCAACGGAAAAATAACTGAAGAAGAAATATGTCTACTTCCTACACTCCAAATCAGGGGTTTAAAAAAAATCTTTTAATGCAAGGGCCTAATATCGATTTCCGGAGGCCCACAATGCTCCACGTCACTTTACCACCACATCAATAAAATTTAAAAAAGCAATAGGGTGGTTTCCTATTATTTTTTATTGCCTAAATCGAAAGATTATTACTCCTGGAGTACGCATTTCACGCTATTAGACTTTTAAATGACGATATCTATTTTTCGCGATTAAACGAAAAGTGAAACTTTCAAGCGCGCGAAAACGCGACGGCTAAGTATGAATGCCGGGAAAAGTCCGAGTGACGTATTTCTGGTTCCCGCTGCCGCAAAGTGAGGTGACCTTGGGGCGAGGCTTTGAGCGCTCATACGACGCAGGCTACTAGCAGGTAGCAGAGTACCCTGATAGCTGGTAGCGCTTGGCTTAAATATGGATTATTACTACCTAATCAAACGAAGAAAACTCTCCAGCCTTAGACAATTTTCATAAGTGATTATTAAGAGATGTTTCCCTGAGCTCTGTGCCTCATGCATGCATTGGTAATGTCAGACGATGTAAAACTCCTATCTACTCGCATAGAAACTAGGTCCCTGTGACGTCACGTGGAGTTGAATCGCATGGGCGCCAATCTGGCCTTTTTCAAATGAGGATAAAATTGACCCTTGCCATTCGTCTAAACCGGTATTTCTTAAACCAAATTATTTGTATATTATGAATATGCTAATGGTGGGTAACGAATCGCAATCAATGCCTTTCGTTTTCTTTGATGAAGGAAACTACCCTATTCACATAGACGTAATGGATGAGCGAAAAGGGAATGTCAGCGGGGGCAAAGTGAATTACACTTCAAGGACGCTAGTGATAGGAGCAGGGAAGGAGAGGCTTTGTCGAGGAGGTAACTAAGAGGGGGTGAGTCACTAAGAAAGAGGGATCTAAAAGAGTAGGGATCGGTGTTTCGCGGAAAAAGCTGTTCACTATCCAGCAACTAGCGAAGGAAATAAACTATACGAGAGGAGAATAAAAACAAAACAAAAATTCACTACCAGCGAACTGGGCGTAGAACTTAAAAATAAGAATTCTGGGCTTCTTAAGATCTAAAAAAAAACTCACTGCCAAAAATAAACATAGTTGAACGGCAACGTTAATAACAATAGCAATATATATCAAGCTCTTTAAGAAAATACGCATAGTTAGTCCGTAGTATAGTAACAAGAGGGTGAGAATTCCCCGTGTTGGAAAAATGAGCTAACGCATTATACGGGCACGGGATTTAACAACTATCAATAGCCAGCAGTATAAAGTGTACTTTAGTAAGTTAATTTAATTTAACAGCTGGTTATCATAATTCAAAGTACAACGGCTGGTGTAAAAGAAAGAGGATTGCTATCGCGAAATTATTAAAAAGGCATTAACGATGCTAACCTAACGGAATTCTTAGACAATTTTTTTCTAAAGCAGCAATGTTAAGAATCTATTCAACGATTCGATCACCAAATTAGTGCACGACACAACGACCCGTGCAACTAGCTTCGCAATAAAAAAAGGAACAGAAAAAGCAGGGATAGATATATGGTTTCTACTTATCGATACAAGAAGCCGCTCTAAAATCACACGGCGCACGAATGCAATCCAAGAAATCAGGAGATTCACTCAATAGCAAACCGACATACAGAACCCAAAATGAACTAAAACAAAATTTGGTAGAACAATATTAAGACAAGGACTAATTTGAATTCGCTAATAATAAATAAAATAAGCAACGATGAGTATACGACTGTACACTACACGTAACAGATAGCTTTATGGGCAGATTACCTTCATGAATAATTGGCAAGTTTTGCCTTTGCTTGAATGTGGAAGTATAATTTGTTAGCGTGCGTAACTTTTTTATGACTATGTGGAGTGCATTTGGGAATACTCTTACATGCTGCATTCTGGTGATTGATCACCCCCTGCCAAACACCCTCGAGGTGGCTCGCAGGATATTAGTAGTAGTATTAAAATTTAGGGTGCGTCGACGGCTAGGTCATTTCGCACCACTACTGTGTCATTTAATTCCAAAACTTATGTAGAAAGACAGCCACTGCATACGATGTCTTCGCACAGAGAGTGAGCATTATTAGATTTTATTAAAAATATTTCTCTGAGGAACTGAAATGTATAATTTAAGTTTGTAGGGTGGTCTCCTAAAAGGGCTTCTAGGTCTCCCCCTAGATTTAAAGGTACTTAAAGGCCGTTTTACAATGCACACGGAATTGCGCAATCTTACGTGCGTGCGAAGGCGCAATCAAAATTGCGTCGTGTAAAGCGGTGAATTGCTAGAACACATGCGAGAATGCGTGGATGCGAGACGGAAAAATAGCCCCTATTCTAATTTCGTTCATGCATTCACACAATTCCATGCCATTTTAGAAATTAATGCAGCTCTAACCTGCGCAATTCCGTGCCCCGTGTAAAACGGCCTTAACACAATCTATCAGGATATGTCTAATATTTAACGGGCACTTACAATCATCGCATTGGGGAGGTTCTTTCCCTTCAGTAAAGAGATACGCATGGGTCAGGGGGCTGTGCCCTATCCTCAATCGTGTGAGTACTGCCTCCTCTCTCCGATTGCTACGAGAAGAAGAGAGTCACGCTGCTATTACATCCTTGACAAAACGGAGCTTGTTATTATTCAGAATCCTCCACGACTCCCTCCATCATTCCAATACATATTATGTAGATGTAGAACGTATGACGTAAGCAGCTGTAGCAAGCGCAGGTTGTTTTCATAGTCATGCGTGAATCACTTACTATGCTACCTTTAACGGAAAACTTAAGACTAAACGCGTTGTATTACATTTCTTTTCCATGCGGTTGCATAAATATGGCGATGGGTAGGAATCAAACCGTTGGAAGAAAGGATGACAGTAACCGTCTCACTATTGTACAGCGGGTTTCAGAAGTAAATGTGCATTTCCGACGAGGCATAGGAGCAGCCAAAAATTAAGGCTAGGGGGGGTTTTAGGCGCAACTAACACTTTGGGTTGTTGGGGTATTGCATACCCATCAGGGTAATCAGGAGTTGCGTGGGCCCTCCTCAAGAAAATTTTTAAGATTAATGGTTCCAAATGGCGAGTTTTACGGATTTCTGAGGGATATTTGATAAATCCTAACACTATTGTATAAGTAATACTGATCCAAATAAGTAAAATGGACTAAACTTAAAAATTTCCCTGAGCTCTGGGGGGGGGTTTGAACCCCCGAAACCCCCCCTCGCTGCGCCCCTGCGACGAGGCACATCTCAACTGGCATTATTCTCGTGACATTCTACCGAAACAAAAACTAACACGACAAGAATATCAGGAACTGGGAAGAAGTAAAAGGGGAAGCTGCGTCTAAAAATGTTGTGTTTAGTCCGGACCCCATAAGGGAGTTAAATGGAAATCATTCGCAAAGAAGCCGATCTAACTGCGGAAATATTTTTTGCGGGTAACCTCAGAACCCGCTTGATTAAGCTGGTTGAAATTTCCCAAGTGATCATACCATTACCCATCAGCACTTATTAATAGCAAAAATTAAGGTACGGAACTCTCTATTCATGATTTTGAAACGAAGTTTATTTGTTTTCTCTATAGAAATAAAGTTACGCGAAAATTTAACGAAGCAACGAAAGTTGAGTTCCGGTTGATAAAGCGAAATAAACTTGCCCATAAATTCATAATATCAGTGAATAGTATTAAAAAATTTGTCGAAAGCATGCCTTGTAACAAATCAAAATGACGAACCATTATCATTAATTAATGCCCGAATGAAATTGTTTGAAACATGCTCCAAATATGTGAGAATTATTGTGAACTCGAGAAAAAGCATAAAGAAATGTGTGCCTAGTATTATATGGCGTTACCTAGATCAATGAATCTGTATCGATATCTAAATTCTCTGCTTCGTACAGACAACCTTACAGATAATTGCTCCCTATTCCTTTGGGCATAAGAGACGAGAAGTCTTAAGGATTTCCATGCATGACTTGGGGGAAAAGAACCCACACATTTATTTTATGACAAGGGAGGAAGAACTAGTCATGATGAGAAAGGCGAGAGTTGTCCGGATAAACCATGGTGGGTAAGTAGGTAAGAGTAAGCTAAAATGAAGAATTGAGGAAATAAAAATAAACGGCTCCAAAGAAAGTCATTTGACTTCGATGCCTTCCGACTAAGAATTTTTTAAATTTCGTGAAATAAGGAGATAGACTTGGCAACATAACAATAAACCATGAAGCCACAGGGTCATGTATTCAATTACAGTTGAAAAGAGCACTTTTGGTATTTTTTTTAGAGAATAGGGTAAGCCTGAGTGTTGAGATTATTGTGCGTTAATAAATAAAGGGGTAAATTCAAAAGTTTTCATTTACAAAAGTTCATTCAGAAATCAGCGTAGAGCAACAGAAATAAGAAGCAGCGTCTCCGTCTCAACCTCACCAATTTTCGATAATAAATCTACGATAGTAACTTAAAGCTAGAGAAATGTCGGCTGCGTCATAAAGAAATCATATCTATCGCAGTCGTCAATTGCCGTAGCATCAAAAACAAAATAGCTGATGTTCACCATTTATTACTGAGCACCGAGACTGATGTTGTGACAGGAACTGAGAGTTGGTTCTCAAGTGAAATGGCAGATGCCGAGATATTTCCTAAAGCTTACTCACTAGATAGAAAATACCCTAAGGAGAGGGTAGGAGGAGGAAAAGTGTTTATAGCTGTAAAAGAAGGGATCTAAGCAGAGCTGAGATTGTTCCAGATAACGACATGGAAAGTGTGTGGTGTTTTAGCCAATGCTCGTAAAAAAGGATTTTTATATGTGCATATTAGAGGCCACCTGACTCAAATATAGATACAGTGTTACAGTCGGAAAAACAGTGTTCTTTATAACACCGCAACGTTTGCAAGACTATAAAAATCTACTGCATATATCACTATGTCTTGTCATGGTACAGAAAGTCATCTATAATCCATCAATCCAAAAACAACTCCAGGTCCCATTCAAATTCCCGCCGGAGACTATAAAGAGGTGGCAAATTCAATAGCTTCGTGTTTTAAATTAATATTTGAAAAATCTCCCGCGGACCATCTTATACCTGAAGACTGGAAAATAGTGAACGTTATCTTTACTTCTAAGGGTGGTGATATACACCTATAGTAACTACGGACCTATCTTCCTCACGTCTATCTCATGCAAAATATTGGAGCACATAGTCGTCAGTTCAATATTGAGGTATTTCGATACTGAAAACTCGTTTAGTCAAAATCAGCATGGATTCCGGAATGCTATGACGTGCGAGACTCAACTCTCCTTCTTCATACATGACATTCCAACTTCTGGAGAGGGGCACATAAAATTTGACGCGATATTTCTAGATTTAAAAAAGTTTCCGATAAAAAACCTCCGTACGCGAAATAATTAGTTGAGCCATAAGGCTATGGAATACATTCCGATTCTGGATTAGAAATTTCTTAAACAACCGCGAACAAAGGGTAGTTCTATATGGCCTTAGCTCAGATACGGCGAAGGTCAAATCCGGTGTACCCCAGGGAAGTGTTATCGGTCCCTTATTATTCCTTCTGTATATTAATGATATCACTACCGTTGTATCTAGTAAAATTTGGCTTTTCGCGGACGACGCCGACGACGCAGTGCTGTACAGGGATATAAACTTTTCTGCCGAATTGTCAACACCGTCGATTTTTTGCCGAGAACAGCTCTGGAAGTGGGCGACGGATCCTAAACGGGTGAGTGTGTGGAAATATGTGTGAGGTTAGTCATCAATATCGGCAATAAAAGTAGTCGGAAAACGGAAGAGCTATCGCTCGAGCTGAAAGATAAGTCTAAGTGGGAATAGCGTGTACAAATGGTAGAGTCGAAAATTTTCTGGTTAAATCGTAGTAAGAAAGTCACTTAAAGTTAGCTAAAATTATTATTGTATATAATTACGATTATACCTATTAATCTGAAGTGAAAGGAAAGTAAATGCTCGCAATGGAGTAATATGACGATAGTAACTGTTATCACTGTGAAGCTAAAACACGAGTTTTATTCATTGATGGTTGAAACTTAATTTAAAGGTAATGTTTTGGATTTTCTCGTGATATACGTGACCGTAATGCGATCTCAAAGCATAAGCATCTCGAGTATATTGTGGATATTTTTCTCTTGGTAGCATCTTCCACGGAGAAACAAAGCATACGGAGACAACGAAGGCGAGAAAAAGTTTACAGTTCCCGTTATTCACCAAATGAATGGCCACTTTGTCATAAAATACTTCTACCTTGCTAGTTCACTGAGATAATATGTAGCAAATAAAACATAACGAATTGAAAATCTAAAATTAAAATAAATGAAAATTTGACTGACTTACCATATCTTAACCGGCTCATCTCTCCCGTGTTGCGTTAACAGGATTTCCTCGCAAACCCAATTTAATTTCGCGTAACATACAGCGGCCACTTAAAGGATTTCCATAACTGTAAAGAAAGAAAAAAAATACAAATTAAACTTCGCCTCGAAGGGCATTATTAAAATGGTTTCTATCCTTGTGAAACCCCTCCCTATGATGTATAGATTATCACCAGAAAAAGGATCAAATTATGTTAGAAGACATTTAAGTGTAGCTCGGAGGAAAAACCAATGACTATCGACTAAACATTTGATGTTACTCATCTCATTAATACATAGTTATGGCAGATACGAACACTTTCAGAAATAACTTTTGCCGCGAACTTTACAACACACCGGTGAAAACTATAAGAATAACCAGCACCAGTATTGATTATGAAAACTGAGATTAATGGACTGTCATGAGAATTGCAGACTCAGCAGCTGGCATTGGAGCCCCGCTGACAAAATTTCTGCAACACGGCTTCATTCACGTAAGCAGAGCTAAACAGAATTTAAACTTTGAGAGACATGACCGAGAGAAATTCACCACGTACTATAACGGATATTTGATACATTGCGAGTAAGTATTACGTTCCATAAATTTATCAAACGAGAATGCTTCTTGGAAACTATGGATGGACATTTTCTCTCGAAAAATACATTAACGAACATCATGTCGAATATGATACATTGACTTAAACTCGAAAGTCGAAAAATATGAAAATGACACGATAAGCTTAAAAAAGCTAAAAAACGGGGTTACAAGTTTTCAGCACTTCGTTGAACACGACTTTCCACAAAATAAATATTCTATACGGGTCTATATTCACTTACAATAGCAATTATTGTCACATTTCATTTTAACCCGAATTCACACACCATTAACACTGAAGAACAACGTAGAATGTAAAAGCTGTCAACTGTTGGGCACACCAACGTACTCACCTCTTCACTCAATGCGAGTTGCCGCCAGACTGATGAAAATTTTCTAGGAAACGAATCTAAGGGCCCTGCGACTGTCACATTAGCCGCCACAATAAATAGTTCCGATTCGATTTTTATTAACAAAGCAAGCCACAGGATTAAATCGATAATTTATAAAATATTTAAATCTATTGATTATAATAATATATTTTGTTTATTAATTTCTAATCCCATTTGGTGCATTAAAAAATTTGATTTATTGCGCGAAAACAAATTTAAATTTTAAGGTGGGGTGGAATAGCGTCGACGGAAAATAGTATCCTTACGCGGGGGTCGCGAGGCAATTTTTTTCTTGCGTAGACTTTCCAGAAAAATCGTCTCATTGTGGGAGGGGATTAACGACTTTAAAGGTCATTCAAGACGTCAGCAGGATCTTTGTCAGTATTTCACCAAACTATTGCATTATTCCATTGCCTCAAATAACACTATGTTCCGCGTAGTAAAATTGGGCAGTATCCATAGCTATTTTACTTCACGCTAGCCTTAATACAAAGGTCGCAATCACAGGCCTACCCCACTTCCCAAGAAGTCTTACCCCTCTCCCCAAACCGTCACGAGCTTTGGAGTCATTTCAACCAACTTATTTCTTTCTTAGGCAGCTGAAAAACAAACCTACCACCTCCGTCAGGATCACCTTGTACCCCAGAGGTTATTAAATTGCGCGAAGAAGGCAGCCGATGATGGGAAGGAGGCAACGAAGAAGACGTAAAAACTCTTAGGATGGCCATTTACGTGAGTACGAAAATTTTATACTAGTGGAATAACAATTGATAATAAGATATTAACTTACTCTGAATAAGCTATGCAGGCTATTTTCTTGTAATGTTCGTGATATTTTACGGGTTGTATCAGAGGGTGGATAGGGCCGAAAACTGTTGGTGGTTTAGTCGTTTATTAAGATTCAATCGCATCACTGTTTTTGTGCTTCGGATTTCTTTCTATTCATTTGCGGTTCACTTGATCAGTTGTTCTACATCGTGCATTGATCACTTTAGGGTAAATCTTACATCATCCTCATATGCGAGTATGTGTTTTCGAAATGGTTCAATGAAATATTGGTAATAGTTTGAGGCCAAAGTCGTAGCAGCAGTGGGGAATTAATGTGGGCTAAACCCCCCTCCATCCCAAAATGCTGGAGAGAAGGGTCATCTGCAAAACCCATCCTAATGAACCCTTCTTTCCTCTCCCCCGAAAACTTTTATTGCTATGTCAAGGGCGGTTTAAGATCGTAGCTTTGGGGGTGTCATAAATTTTCCGTGTAGCCTTGATGGTATGCAATACTTGTCAGCGATATTACGTCTGAAGACTAATTTGCGTAGACGAGTAGCTTTGTAGTATCCATTAATTATTTTTCAACATTATTTGTTTAGCTGATCAAACGAAAGCTTTCATTGGCAAGCAAACTAAAATACTACAGTATTTTCAAATTTTCTTGAAATAACGTGGGTAATCCCACCCCCACTACGCTACAGCTGCGGCCTTGATTTTAATAGCGATAAAGATAGTAATGTAACCCTATCATACTCTGTCAAGCACCCGAGCGATGCCTCTTGCCTGTTCATTCAGGTGTCGCATTACTTTGATTTCCGTATTTTTTTCCGTATTTCCTTATTTTTTCCACTCAATTTCAATTTCCTAAAATCTCTCAGAATTTTTTATCCCTCTTAATAAATATTTTCTGCCATTTGAGTGAGTATTTTCGAGCCGTCAACGATTTCACTAAGTTGAGCTAAACCTTGAAATGAAACTATGAAACCTTAAGCGGTGGAATACTTTAATAATAACCATGTAAGAAGTATTTGATGCTTTAACATTGAGCTTCTGCGATGGCTTTTTCTCGGGAGTGCGGTAGGTCACGGTTTGCTAAGCATCTTTCGTGTTCGGACACACCAGTCAGTGGCGCAGCGAGGGGGGGGTTTTGGGGGATAAACCCCCCCCCCAGAGCTCAGAGATTTTTTTTTAGTTTAATCCATTTTACATAAGTGGATTAATATTACTGATAGAATAGGGTAAGGATGAGTAAAATATCCCTCAGAAAGCCGTAAAACTCACTATTTTGAACCATATATCATTAAAATTCCGCAATTTATTAATCTCGCACCTACCGCTTATCCTGGTGGATATACCATACCCCCACACACCCCGGTATTATTGCACCTTAATCCCCTCCCCCCCCAGCCTTCAATCCTAGCTGCGCCCCTGACACCAGTAACAAAGTTCCTCCCATTTTGGCCTATATATACACCACCACATGGGTCACATTACAGTTCGTAAACACCGGATTGATGCATGGGGTTGATGTATCGTGCAATCAAGCCTTTAGATCGCAGTGGCGTCGCCTAGCCACAACTCCACTGCTTATCAGTAGCCAGCCCTAGTTGATCGCTTCGATCAGATATGCGGGAAAAGATAAACGTATTCCATACCTGTCCCGCAGTGGCCTTCAGTCCCTATCACCACGTTTGATACTTATTTGCTGTCGCTTTTCAAGAGGACGCTTGCCTCAATCGGTCTTTTTTTGGACTGATTGCTAGCTTAAAACTCATGCTACCATCTTGGAATTTTTACGGTGCATGAAATCGACCGTACACTACATTTTCCTGCACCTCAAAATTGATCATTTTACCTTTTAATCGTTATCTTTGCTGATTTTTTTAAGCATGTGAGACACAGGAAAATTTTTAACGGAATGTTGAAGTCTACTCTGTATACTCTGAAAATTTTGAGACGACAGAAAATATTTACGCAAGTAATTCGTCATTAAAAGTATCGGCTGAGAGGTAGGTATGCGTGACAACTGCCGTCTTCCTTGATGGCTTTCTTATTTCCATTTCATAACGATAGAAAAACTTACATTTTTTCCTGTACAATGGGCTTACT
Source organism: Ischnura elegans (assembly GCF_921293095.1). Lineage (NCBI taxonomy): Eukaryota > Metazoa > Arthropoda > Insecta > Odonata > Coenagrionidae > Ischnura > Ischnura elegans. The sequence continues at coordinate 115,398,251 of NC_060251.1, read as the reverse complement.
TCATTTCTCTGTGGGTTACTTTGTGACGCAGATCAAATGCTTTGTATTTAAAATTACCTTCTCCAGTAATAGCAAAAATACTTTGTATCCAATGTCCTTCTCAAAATAATAGTTTATTAATTATCTGCCCTCATATTTGCAGCAGCCGATTGGAAATGCGTAAAATTGAGAACCACAACACGTAACTCACACGTGTCCAGTTCCGGGGAAATAACAAGGAACAGCATATTAACAGATTAACAAAGACATTGTACTGCCAGCTTAATTTTAATTTCACAAACTCTAATGCACGTGTTTCGATTGGCTTACAATCATCGTCAGGCACTAATACTATTTCAGATATGTATAGATGTATATCTTCCAAAAGTAGTGGGAGTGGAAGGATCAGATTAAGGGAGATTGGGGGTAGAGGTGAGGGGGGGGAAGGAGGAAGAACAGAATGATTGTCAAGAAATATAACATTATTCAGACCGATACAACCAAAAATTCCGGACTTGCGTCATGTCACGAGGTAAAATGTTTTGTGTTCGGTAGTGGGGTTATAACGAAGTTAGGGGTTTGCATCAAAGATAGAGGAATGACCAGCACACTCATTTTCGTTCATTAAATCAAATTTCTTCCAAATCTGTTTTACTATCTCCCACTGTTCTGCCGCATATCCTTGAAAACGACTAATATCTAAAACAAAATTGGAGAGTTGTTTATCTTCCATTACAGTGTATGGCGAAGTAAGACAGGGTCACGGTTCGCTAAGCACCTTTCGTCTTCGGACACTCGAGTCACAAAGTTTCTCCCTACGCATTTCCACATGAGTCATATTCCAGTTCGTAAACACCAGATTGAAGCATAGCGTCGAGTCCTTGGTGTTGTTGAAAAGTGTTCTTTAACTTCTCGGTGAATAAGAAATGACTCTAGGAAATGCTTTGGCTGCTTCGTAGGAAATTTTACCTACATAAAGTGGCCTTACTCATGTCTGCTTCTTTTCATTTGTAGGTTCTAAATGTTTTACTAATTCAATAGGCATGGAGTTTATTTTCTTGTGACAGGGGGGCTCTGACCGCCCCCTCCCGAAAAGGCCCGCGGCGTTTTCCATGACCTACGACGTACCACCGTATCTCCTTCAGTTGTTGGGATAATAATTCACGAAAAACTAAATTTGATCGATTTGACCAAAATTAAATGTGCACCGATCCGTCTGAAAATTGGTTTCTCGACTTATCACGGTCTTGGTTAAAAAATCGATTTTTTTACCCATGAGTGCCCCCAAAAAGTAGAGGTAGTTGGCAACACAGTAAGAGCGAGAAAATTTAGCGTTTCGGCAATTTTTTCCAGTGTTGCAGATGATTTCATGTGGGGGAACTATTATGTGATTTTTTTTCGCATCTCATCTAGTTCACCTGAAACATTGGTATGAGTGAGCAAGTGGTAGGAAGTGGGTGTCATAGCATATACATAAAACTTTAAACCAGTTTATTTTCATTTTTGAGGTGTAGATGTGAATGTTTTGTTGCTTATACTAATGATAATAATAAATAATCAACTTTATTAACACAATATATTCATACACATAAAAAATAAGTAAGTAGTTCACCGCTAATTGGTTAAAGACTTAAGTTTGCTTGGATAGTTCACATTTAGTTTACAGGTTTTCATGAGGCTCTCTTCTCTCCTGCTCTTCTTAGGATTTCCTCATTACATACTCGGTCGTTTCACTTAATTCTCATCATTCTTCTCTAGTACCTCATCCTTTCTTGATTTTTCAACGATTGCCATTGCTCGTGATGCTCCAAAGGTAGTATCTGATGAATTGTTTCCTTACTTCCACATTTAAGTTTCCCACTGTAAGTGCATTTTTCTCCGCCTGGGCTATTCTGCGGATAATTTCATTCTTGCTTCTCTCATTGCTAATTTCGTTCATTTTATTATATCTTCCTTAAGCAAAAAGTAATTTATAATCACATATTTTTTAAACAGCTAATACCACTTTTAAGAATATATTTTGAAGAGAAGATTAGGTGTTTCTTTATTTATTTAATATAATATAAAGACAGCACTAAGCCAATTACAGAGTACTCGCAATAACAGATACCGATATAAAAATACCGAGAACTGACTTCCGGGAAACCAAAGCGAAAAAAAGATTTACTATCGACTTTTTCTCTGAGGTATGTATGTATGATACCACTCCTAAGATATAGTGCCGTCTTTTAAACCAATAAAATGTAATTTTATGACAGAAGTAAAGTATCAGAAAGGAAAAATACTCTAATTACTGCTATAAAGGATTTTAAAAGCATCCCACGGCCAAAAAATACGACTAATTTATCGTCCGCTATAGCAGGAAATTCCCCATGAAGTCCCCGATGTCAGTAATTCATGACAATTTGGTTCAGGTGTTCACGGGCGAATTTTTCAATGAAACAAGTGGCTTAGCTCGATTCCAATTCCATTTTGTCCGATTTTCTCTCCTAATGAATCTAAAGGCCTGATTTTATGGCACATTGACTTGTGCGAGTTCATACATATTTGTTTCAACAGCTTTAAGTGTTCGTATCAATTTAGTATAATTTATGAAAATACTTCTGAAACTCATCACACATTGTCTCCACCCTTTCTTCCCTGTTCAGCGATAGGGGAATAAGAATTTATTTTTTCCTATGCAATAGATAATTATATGAATTTGAATTATCTCCAGAGAAAGCGATAAATAATCTTAACAATGACATTCAACGATGACACGAAATTAAGGCGGCCCTCATCAAGAATTTCGCTAATTGTTATTTTTTTGTAGTCTAATCAATAAAAATTGTTGGAAATGTAATATTAAACCATAGCAACTAACACAATAAGCAGCTGAATAAATGGTATGCCTTATAAATTGTCTTAATTTGTTTTTTTATTTAATCTTTTAAAATAATTTTTGCTGCAAAATTAATTTTTATTTTTGACCTGTTTTTTACTTATTGTACCTCTCATCTTTATAAATAATAAGCCTAAATAATGTAAACTAATCTTTCGAAACGTCGGCACATATATTTTTTATGTAAACGAACCTAAACCTCAAGATTCATTTTTATAAAAATTAAAACTAGAGGTCAAGAACAAAAGAATAAAATATAAAAATAGTTCTGAAATTCATCAAACATTCTCTCCTTCCTCACTTGTCTATAGTGCAAGTGATCTCAGCTGTCGGTCGCCTCCTCCAAAAACCACACCAATCAATCATACCTACCCTTTGCATCCAACCTGAAATCCTGAAATTCAAACAACCTGTTAGCGAAATTCGTGGCAAGGGTTCCTCTTCATCACCAGTGGCGTAGCCAGGAGGGTCCAGGGGGTCCGGACCCCCATCCCCTCCGAAATATAAAATACAATTATTTTCCTTCATAAAAGAAAACAAAATATTGAAAATCATGAATTTAAAAATTATTTCTTTGACAAATGAAGTTTTTTCGATTATGAAAAGTGTTAAAATTAGTTAAAAACCCATAACTAAGTATCCTATTTTTAAAAAAATTTCCCCCTGGTTTTGGACGCCCCCCCCCCCCTCCGAAAGAAATTCCTGGCTACGCCGGTGTTAATCACACATCCTGTATCTCAAGTATAAAAATTTTGCTTCTGATAAAATACTGAGGTAAATTTTTCAAATTGGAAATGCTGGCAAATAATGTCAGGGGTCTATTCTGAAAATTTAAAAATGATGGGCCAAGTTTGATGCAGCAGTGCCTCACTGAAGAAATGATTCGAGTAGGATTGAAGTGTCCTCTTTAGGATGTAAAACTTAGAATTGCTTTGATGGCGAATAGTCATTAATGTACCCGTAAATGCGTCATGGATGAGACCGAACTAAGGGCCAATGGCTACCATGAATATTCAAGCTCAAATCTTTCGTTTAAGGTAGTAAACTCCCTTAATAGGCGTTTTACTCCCTTTTTTAATGCCATATTTTTTGCTCTATTATTATTCCCAGTGGATACGTGGATAGACAAAGTTATTTTTGTTAAAATCCCTAATTATAGCTTATTTCTCCGTGAAATTGAGATCCATCTGCCCGTGAGCGACGCGGGTGAAGACTTGAGTCAACTCATTAAAATGCGCGGTGGGTCTAGTGACCGACTGTACAATCCTCGTAATTGTAGTATTCGGACATTGTGGTAGCAAGCTTTCGTGGGATGGAATGGGGCCTCCTCTCTCTGGTCCACTTGGTCTCCACACTGATCATCCTTCCTCCCAGCGGCGTCCCTCGGCCCCCTTTGAGGGAACGAGGACTTTGTAATTGATTGGCGGAGGGGAGACACTGGCTTGATTGAATCGTATGCAATTAGTAAAGGGGCTGGCTCGCTCGCTCTTACAACCAACGTGCTCTCATATGGCCGCCTATATTCTTGGCTGCGGAGGATAGAGGTGGACTCAACGACTACTCAACTGTATCGATCACTAATGTATCTGGTGCTTTGCAGTATCAAGTACTTATTAGCGATTACTCTCTACTAGTGATTCCAGGCTGCATCCTCTTCCACAGACGATTCCTTGCACTGCCAATGTCTTGCTGTATCCAATCCCACGAGAGTCCTAAAAATAGTAGGTAAGAAGAGAGGCTTCATGAAAACCTTACTAAGAAGACGAAACAACCTTACAGGACATATCTTGAGACATAATGGTCTTATGAATAAAATCGTCGATGGACAAGTAGATGGCACGAACGGAGAAGGAAAATCTCGAATAAAATATATGGAACAGGTAATAAAGAATGTGAAAGGGAAGACATGCGTAGCTGTGAAAAGATTGGCTGATTGGAGAATTGAGTGGAGAGCTGCGTCAAACTAATCTTAAGATTGGTGACCAGAGACCAGATGATGATGATTTTTTCAGCTTTAAAGTAGCATTTCTGCATGAATTAAATTGATTATTTATTTTCTCTCTTCCAGAAATTACTTACTGAATTCCTACCTTTTTCTACACCATTTCGTCTACTTACTCTTCCCTAAATCGTTGATTGTTGACAAGCAATGATGATAATGATGATCCACTTCCACTGATTTTTCCTTATAATCGCTATTCCTATCTGTATGCTCTAAAAGGTAGGATACTGTGAATAACCATGAGTACGTTGCACTGGATATTTTAGTTTTGAAGTATCCAAGTACACCTCGAAAGGCGATTACCTGTTTATTTGTAGTTGATTTTGGGCATATCTCAAGCGGGGGAAAATGTAGCTGTGGGGAGAGATTCAACGACTCACAGGAACACCGAATGCATTTATTAATAGGCAGATAGTCAAATTTTTAAGGTAAGTTTTGGTAAATATATGAGACTCATGGCGAAGATATTAGATTGAAACCTTTGTATTTGAGTGTAAATAAAATCTAGAGGGGTACCAATGAGTTGGTTGAAGTGAGAGTGTATACTATACATAGGACGTAATATTGTATCTTTTTGAGATTCAGAGCACAAAATTTAGCCTGATATTACTCATGGATATGGAATTAAACCATGCCCAAATTTGGGTTAGTGGAAATTTTCTATTATCTCAAATCAGTGGCGTAACTAGGAATTTGCTTTGGGGGGATGGGATGGAATGGGGTGGAAACTCCCCCCCCCCCCCCGGCTGCGTGAGTCAGGGAATTATTTTTTTAATGACATGCCTGGATACGCATTTTATAACATTTTGGCACTAATAATTTAACTTTATTGATATAGATGATTATAGATATAGATGCAGTTAATTTTCAAAACAAGATATTATTTTAAATAACATTTTTATTTCTCTGAACCTTTGGGGGGGGGGGATTAGTCCCCTCATACCCGCCTCATACATAATATCTCAAATATTGGAATGGAAATTATACCGAAAAAATGGCAAATTGTCAATCTTTCATTCCAGCATAGTAAATGGTGACAGCCCTATCATTTTTACATGGATTTTTACAATAAAAATTTTAATAATAAAATGTATGATAATGATTAAAAATATAATTTTATTACTATGGTTAGAAACAATTAGAAACGTGTTAAAAAATGGTTCGAAACCAAAAACATTTGAAATGGCGCTCAGTCCGTTGTAGTCCATTCCTACGATTTGTTCCAGTTTATTCCGTTCCACCGGAGTTCTTCCCGGTGCTTCCGTTTCTGAAGTCAATTATTTCAAAACAATCGTGGAATAATGTTGAAGTGTGAAATTTTTTGATGGATAATTATGTGCTGTGTACTCGTGATTGAAATTGAGATATGCATATGAAGAAATCTTTAGCGTTGTCGTGAGATATTCTATAAGTTTAAATATCTGCTGTGAAAATGTTGTATTCGTAAGAATTAAGATATCTTCTCCTGACTGACGCAATAACTTAGTATTTCAATAATTATTTGTATCGATTTTTCTGGCTGTAATCATGTTCAGGTAATGATAACAGTTTTTTAGGTAAATCAATCTGCTATGAATTATTATTTGCCCATGTTCAAGCATGTTCTCTCACTTCCATAGCCGGCATTTGTGTCTCCTGAGATTCACCTACGCAGGCTCTGTGAATACGGGTCCCTCTCGGTTAACTGTGAGGGAATTCCGTAAATCATGCCAAGCGTTTGCTAGGGGACAAAATTCCAAGCCAAGTCAATCATTGCATCCATTTGAAGCAGCTACTGGCGGGGGACACTCTTCCAGCAGATCCTTATGGAAACCTTTTATCTTTACAGTGGCTGTAAGTGTTCCTAACCTATGTTTTAAAGTGGCTTTGTTTCTAGGATGATTAATTGTGGTTTATTACATATCCAGTTTAGTTCCTGCTCCTTTGTCGGTGCCTCATTGTGGCAGTATGAAAATGTGAGGGACAGGGCCATTAGAATCGCGAAAAGACCCTTTGGTTGGATAGAGGAGAAATTCTACGGATCTATTAAACAGGCACGTTCATTTGTGGTTGAAATATCAGTTCCTTGCCCATCCTACCTTTGATCTAGTAGAGTGTCCATTACTTAATCAATGAGTAAAGTATTGTTGATTAAGAAATTGACTATGGATGATGGAAGATCATGTGATTTCATATTGTTTTTATGTGGTGTAAAGTATTTTTTATGGTTAAGAATTTAACCTAAGTTGATTTTTATTTCATGTGAAAAAGTAGGGTAGTTGGAGGAGAGAGATTAATGCGTGGTGGAATGGACTGACCGAGGGGCAGCGATTATTCTATCCTATATGCTTGGCCAACTGTTTCGTATTTTTGGCTTGGAGAGTCCCAAGTTTCCAAACAACAATGGTGAAATACTTCTGCTCCAATCCATGCAGTAGTGAGTATCCAAATGCATCCTCTTCTCTATTGTGGTGTGTGATTTTTTTCATTTTGTGTGTTATTGTTCTTCTAAGTTACTATCAACCATAAATCCACGGAGCTATGTAATGAATAAATATGCATCCTACATTTTTACCAAGAAAATGGTCAAAACTTTGTTTTAATTCTTGTTTTCAGGAGTACTTTGTTGGCCTATGCTGTTATCTACTTTCAGCCATTACTCTGCCCTTCACCTGGTGGCTAACATGTATGTTCTCCACAGCTTTTCAACAGGTTAGTTCTGTAACTCTGGCCACATAATGAGCACAGCCTTCAAGTTTTCTTAGTTATGATTGAAATGAATATGCACCGTGGAATTATATCTCATGTGGTATCACTATTTGGCGTTGCCATAATTAATGTCAGGTGTTCCAGGATTTGAGGGGTAAACAGCTTGTATCTGCCCGTTTACTGTGGATTCAAAATGAAAAGTATCCAATCATGAAAGATAAATGCTACATGAAAATATTGGTTTAATTGATTTGCTAGGATTAGGAAACCGAAACTTTCCGAAACCTGGTTGCTCCCCCGCAATGTCATTCATCATTTTTATTTGTTTGTGATCTTATTTTGGCTCTTTAGGTTCCATTTCTATCCAATGTGCTTCATACTATTTTCTTTTCACCTATCACTATTTTCTTCTTCATACTATTTAATTTTGTCTTTGGCATGTTTTTCTTGCGAATATAATGGAGCTCTTTCAGATTGTTAAAAATTTAACAGTCCATGTATGACCTAATAATCTTTTGGGGTTGCCTTCATCTTGGTCTCATCTATGCTCTATCTTATGCTCTACACCTGGCTGTTTGATTTTTAGTCTAAAATTTATCGTTGCCACTTCAGGTGCAGTTGCATCTCTGGGGAAGGAGCAATTTCTTGGATTTTACTTGAGTGCTGGGGTCATTTCATCCTTCACAAGTTATCTACATAAGGTATCCATAGCAAGCAACAGCCTTTCACTTGGTGCTGTAAGTATCATTGACCTTTACCTCATTACGTTTCAGTACTTGTACTTCATTGAATTTTACCTACTGTCAACCCTAGATTATTCGTGCTGATGAATGTAAGGTGAGGAAAAAATATGACTGTCTATCAGAAAATAACAATGCTCTGTCCGAAAAATGTTAGCTCGTGTAACCTTTTGAATTCAAATAAATTGTAGCCATTGTTCTTACTATGGAAGTTTTTTGAGGAATTATACTGGTCAGGGAAATTGGGGAATTTAATCGGCCGCGGTGGGGTAACGTTCTCACCTGCCAAACTAGAGGTCGCGGGTTCGAGTCCCACCTGGGTAGGTTTCCCCGGTCCAGGGCATGGTTGTTTGTGTACGTTTACTTGTTACATTTGTTGAACACCTCTGTGTAAAATGGCCAAAAAGAGCTGTATCCGGTGGTTGAAGAATAAAATAAAATATGGACTGGAAGTCAGGGAAATTAGATGCTTGTTGGGGAAAGCTTTGGAGTTGAATTGCCAAATTTAAAATGATATTTGAATGCACCAATAATTGCTGCATTTGAGTAGCAAGGTTTGCATTTTTTTATGCCATTCTGCAAGAGATGGAGAGACGAAGGCAAAGGCAAGGTAATTGGTGCAAAAATTTGGCTGACCTGAAGGCCAAGTTAGCAGCTGAGAAGGCTGTGGAAGTATGTGCAAACAGTGATCAGATATCTACAATAATTGCATGTGATAGCTTTTTTTGCATTTGTTATGATTTGTATGAATTTTCACAATTTCAGATTTTGAAGCTAAGACAGTTTAGATTTTACATTTTATTTTTTTTTTTTAATTGTGGCTGGAATCTTTTACACTCCTGAAAAAAAAACATTTCACATTATGCCTTTCTGGATTTTTCTGCAAAATTCCTCTGTAAGATTACTCAGCCATGTACACTAAAGTAGGGATATAAATAAATTGGACTAAAAATCAGGGAAAAGTCAAGATAATCAAAAATGGAAAGTTAGTACGAACCCTGTTTTACAGTCATAATGACATAGCTTTTACGCTGGCTAATGCAGGATAAGTTGTTCTTGATTTTCTGTCATATTCGTTAGTTTGGTTGGTCTAACGTCTAATTGTTTTCTTTTCAGTCTGGAGCAATTATGGCTATTTTGGGCTATGTATGCACTGTCCATCCTGATACAAAGCTGGGCATTATTTTCTTGCCCATGTATTCCTTCTCTGCTGATACTGTAAGTACTCACCTTTACCATCAATTTTTTCCATTCCTTTTATTTACTGGATTCATAAATAGGGTGGTTTCTTATTATTTTTTTATTGCTCAAATCGATAGATTATTACTCCTGGAGTACGCATTTCACAATCTTAGATTTTCGAATGACAATATTTTATTTTTCGCGATTAAACGAAAAGTGAAAATTTTCAAGCGCACGAAAACGCGACGGCTAAGTAGGAATGATGGGAAAAAGTCCGTGTGACGTATTTCTGGTTCCCGCTGGCGCCCTGTGAGGTGTCCTTGAGGCGAGGCTTGAGCGCTGATACGACACAGGCTGCTAGCAGGTATCTGAGTACCCTGCTAGCAGGTAGTGCTTGGCTTAAATATGGATTATTACTACCTTATCAAACGAAGGAAACTTTCTGACCTTAGACAATTTCAATAAGTGATAATTAAGACATGTTTCCCTGAGCTCTGTGACTCATGCATGCATTGGTAATCTCAGACGATGTAAAACTCCTATCCTCTCGTGTAGAAACTAGGTCCCTGTGACGTCACGTGGAGTGGAATCGCATGGGCGCCAATCTGGCCTTTTTCAAATAAGGTTAAAATTGACCATTGCCATTCCTTTAAACTGGTATTTCTAAAACCAAATAGGTAATTTGTATATTATGAATACGCCAATGGTGGGTAACGAATAGCAATCAATGCATTTAGTTTTCTTTGATGAAGGAAACTACCCTATTTATTCCAATTCCCTCGTAATAGGTCAATATTTTCCTTTAGTTAGAGGCTAGGGATATCACTTGAGCAGCATTTAAATGTTTGTGACCATTCATGATTGAAGATTAGACAAGAAAGGTTTATGTGAGTCTTCTCCGGATTTCCACCAGTTTAGATTGTTCTATGTCACCAACATTTCAACGGATGACTCATCGATTGCCATCAGAGTGAATGAATAAGTTGAACTGAACAAAAAATGTTGAGTTGTTACTTTAAACAAAAAAACAGATTACTCCTGATTGGTGGGTATGATCTACTGTCTGTAAAAAAAAGCAAGGCACCTGAGTTTGAGGAGTTGTATTGCCTAAACGAAGTAATATTTGTTGTTGTTGTCTAAACGAAGCAATCAACATCAATGCAACAAAAAGCAAATGGTGGAGAATTTATTTCTACGTTGGATCGTGTACTTCAAAAAATTTTTGGCTCCATAGTATTTCGTGTAGTTAATGTTTTCTTGAGAAAGTACCCGTTTTTTGCGCATAAGATCAGGTTGCCAAAGATAGCAGAGATTTGCGTTGCTTACAACAAATCCATCAATATTGGTGGTATAAACAATTTGTTTTCAACAAACAGTTAACAATAGATCTAGCATTCTTGCATCAAAATTTCAAGTTATTGGAACGAAAACTAAGGGAATACCAAGCACTCAAACTAACCTAGAAATTAATTCTCAATCGTTTACTCTTTGTTGCATTGGAGTTGATTGAGAGTTCCTCACACTCGGGTGTCTTGCTTTTTTTTACAGACAGTAGGTAATTTTGATAAAAAGGGGTTCTATTATTTTTTATCTTCTGTAAAATAGGATTCCACGCATGGCTAAGTTAACACCCTGTGTCTCGAATGAAAGTATGTATTTTTATTAAGGCAGATTGCAGAAGCCTCCTCACAAAGGCTGTACCAGAAGTTGTTGGAACAGCAGATAAATTTGGTGCTATCCCATTTTATCTATTGTTCAGCATTCAATTATACTGGTGGAGATTCCGAGAAGACTTCATGCAAATAATTTGCCGAGGAAGAATTACTTCATATTTTAAGATTTTGATCCATTTAAAAATATTTGCTCTTATAATAACTGGCAAATCGGGGGGCGGAAAGGGAATTTTGATCTGAGAAAATCATTGGATTTTACCAGGACTTGATTCTTAATCTCCTAATTTTCTGACACGTCAGTAATTAGTCAGTGGAACAATTCCTCCAGCAGTGACTTAGTGAGCACAAACCCCGCTCCTGTGCCACAAGGTAGACCAGTGACACCAAAAGCTTATTCAGTGGACCCCCTCAGAAATTTGATTCAAAGAGTTTGGTGCAAATAGCAATTAAAGTTTATTTAGCAGTAGTGAACTTGTGACTTTGTATGTGTATTTGTAGTCATATTTTATATGTGGTGCTTCCTGAGAAAGATTTTGCATTCCTTTTCATCAATGTGTTCTACAGAGAAAAAATCATTTGCCTCTACCAGGATTTGAAACATATCTTCCAAATTTGCATGAAGTGTTCTACCAATCCACTGGGGTAGAAGATGCCTCAGTAGTTCAAGTGGTGTAGTGCCTGGCGTAGATTCGAACCAGATTGGAATCCGAGACTGGGCAAATGATTCTTCCATGTGCAATTATTCCTCTCATAGTGTACTTTCTGGTGACTGATCAATATACACCCTAGGCTACTCTGTGGTTATTCCTTAAACAACCTTTTCCTATATTGCCCTGAGAAAAAATTCCCCTGGACCAGGAATTAAACTGTAGACCTTTGGCTTTCCGAGTTATCCAGGTTCTTTATTTCCCATGACTAGAGGGTAGTTTCCTTCATCAATGAAAACAAAGGCATTTATAGCGATTCGTTACACACCATTAGTGTATTCATAATATACAAATTATTTGGTTGTAGAAATCGCAGTTTAGACAAATGTTAATGGTCAATTGTAACCTCATTTGAAAAAGGCCAGATTGGTGCCCATGCAATGCCTCTCCATGTGACATCACTGGGACCTAGATTCTATGCGATTAGATAGGACTATGCCTAGGACTAGGCTACTATAGGACTATGAATAGTGCTACCTGTTAGCAGGGCACTCCGCTACCTGCTAGCAGCCTGCATCATATCCAGGGCCGGATTTACCATAAGACAAAATAGGCACGTGCCTATGGGCGTCGCAGTCCAGGGGGCGCATTGAAAGGGCGGCAGTTCATTCAGTTACAGCAGTACTTACGTTATGTTTTTATTTTTGAAATTACTCTTCTTTTTTGTTGTATGAATTAAGGCTAGACATTATTTTTGGAAAGGGTATTCATAAAGTGTTTCAGCTGCATAAAAGTAAAACTGTTTAATGTAGTTTTACTCCAAGCTGTTTTTCTTCAATTGAATTGTCTATGTTTTCCCTGCGTAAAAATTCAAGCATAAACTTATGCTGTCAGTCGTATATATCTGTTTATTCCTTTTTTCCGAACCTTACCTCATGCGAGTGGCTATGCCTTATCATACAATTGGGGAGGGGGGGGGCTCAATGGAGAGGTTGCCTCAACCAAGGTGGCCTCACACTCCGGTAGCTGGAACCAGAATGACGTCACACGGGCTTTTCCCAGCATTCATATTTAGCCGTCGCATTTTTACTCAGCAGAATTAAAATATTATTACACTAACCTTTTCATCGTTTGAAGTCATTACACGCCAAGGTGTCACTCTATTTCATGTAATGCTGTTGATATCATATGTATGTGCTTGTAATAAATATTTCATTGCATGCATTTTTTTAAATTAGATATTGTTAAAATGCCCAAATTTCTTCTAGGCAATCAAAGTGATTGTTGCCCTTGATGCTATAGGAGTTATAATGGGATGGAGATTCTTTGACCATGCAGCTCACTTGGGAGGAGCACTCTTTGGAATGTGAGTCTAGCCATACCAGTTAGTGATTGATTTGTATTTCATAAATTGTACTTTCTTAATTTTTTCTCTTGGACTTAGTCGTGTTGCTCGGTCAGTATGTTTTTTGCCTGTGTAGTATGTATTAATTTTGATTAAAGTGGGTGGGTAGCAACCATCCATCTGTAATCCTCTATAAAAACAATGGACAAAGCAAGAAAGAAATAGTAGGATAGCACAGGTGAAGAGGGCTTTCTACAGAAAGAAGATTGGTAGCTACTTCAAGCCAATCTAAGAGTTGTTGACTGGTGGGGGCAAACCCCTTCCCCCCCCCCCTCACACCCCCACATGAATCAACTCGTTACGCCAATGGTAGCTCACCATTTTGTGCTGTACGCTGTGTCTCCATCTGGGCTAGTTGTTTACTGGTGGCGACAGTTTCAGAAATCAACCATAAAATATTTCAGATAGTGGATGTTTAAATGTGGAAAAGGGGTGGTGTTGACGAGCCAATCATTATTTGGCTACTTGACGTGGAAGAATTAGACAAGTTTCTGGTGCACCTGAACACCCAACATCAAAACATTCATTTCACAAACGAAGAGGAAAGAGAAGGCCAGTTGCCCATACTAAACACATTGCTCAGACGAAAAACCAATCGCAGCGTCAGGATGTGATGATGATAAAATGAATCAATGGGAAGGCATCATATGCAGAACATAAGCTCAGTACAATGTCACATCACCATCCTTTCCAAAACCCATTTATTGTTAATTCCCTGTTCCATTGAGCTTACTTCATTTCCGATACAGAATCTTTAGATTCCTAAAAGAAGCACTTGGCTATGTGGTTCCACGTAAGACAAAGCATTACATACTTACGAGTATGGTTTCATCATTTTTGTACTATTGTTGATTGTGGTAGTGATTGAAAAATGAAGAGACCAGTTTTTTTCTGTTTTTCGATAGTTCATTTTCTCCTACTACAGCTATTAGCAAAAAAATATCTACAGGCTAACCCTTACTAAAAATTTCACCAAGTGGCTCACTGCTTCTCCACTGCTTTTCTCGGAGGCTGAGCATTTGGTTTAGATTGCTTGAGCAATTAAGAATAGATTTTTTTCAGAGAAACACGGTGAACATCGTATTAGAACCCCCCTATACTTCCAGGTCCAACAGAAACGATAAATTAAGAGAGCTATTTTGCCCAAATAAAGGTATCAACATTCGTTTTTCCCCCCAACAATAAAGGACATCAATAAATGCTATTCGGAACTTCATTGGAGCATTTCCTTTTTATTGCTATAAGCTGGTGTCCTAGCACTCCTCACATGCCTATTTAGGCAGGTTGCAGGGTTGTATGTAGATCTATGTGTATTCCTAAGCCTTACCCCTTTGTCTCACATGGTTTGTTGTCATAAACACCCTTAAAATATCATTTTTTTTACTTCTGCCTGAGATTGGGTTTTTCAGAATGACTCAACCATATCTGTAATGACACCACAAACTATTGAAAAGTGGACGACATCTTTTGCATTTTTTTATTCTCAAGTTATGAGAAAATGGCTGACTCTCTATAATTCATCTTTCCCATCTATCTATGAAATTATCTTAATGATACTTGGTTTTGGGTCTTAGAGAATTACCCCATTACAATTAAATGGACCGCCAAGGTGATTGAGATAGGTACATGACCAGTCACCCACAGAATGCCACGCGACGGTGAAAAGAGTTCATCAACCAAACCTTTGTCACGTCTGACAATCTCCTGCATGGTGGGGATATCAGAGAGAATAGCCAGAATAATGTGGTACGTAATGTGATGTGGTGACTAGATTCAATTGCATTGCCAAGATCCACAATGTAATGTCAGGACCAAAAGACAAGATTCCACAAATGCTGTGTGAAGACATGTACTAGGTGCGATGCTATTTCTGGGGATAATGTACTGGAGCGGCATACTAAGAAATAGTGAAAGGAATGAAGGAACATGCAAGAGCAACCAGATGAAAACAGTTCCACTTATCTGATCATGTGTGGTGAGGCTCAGCAGCCACTATGAAAATGCAAATGTGTATTGTGGCTTTAGAGGGCCACTATTATCATAGAATCAACGCACCCAAGCCATTGATCTAGCCAAGTTCTTTTATGTGTGTTCTTTCCTCCACACTGGTGTTTTGAACCATGAAGTTGTTTTCCTCTCCCATTTGATAACCTTGCCATAACTCACGCTTGACACTTCCATCTGTTGCAGATCACTCTCTCAGGTGTCCATCTGGGTAGCTTCTTAAAACCCTGAAATTTTTTGGCATCTTACTTTGCCTCTGCCTTCAGAAATGAATGTGGCAAGGGCAGGGAACTGGCCTTTACATATATGATAGTCCAGGTTTTGCGTTCATCCCATGCTGACTTGCTATTGGTCATCTGGTATCACTCCTACTTTATTTTATCTGTGCTGATCATTCTTTAATTAACCATAGCCCCTCTCCAGATGAAAGGCCTTTGTTGTGATTTCGTCTATCATGTGGCCTTGACACCAGGAGAATGTGAAGTAAGCCGCTACAGCACGACAGAGTTGTAAGAAGTTACCGAGATATACAACGGAAAGCCTTAAGAGTTACAGTGCAACCTAGATAAAACGACACCCCACAGTGCACCAATAAACACTCGCCATAGCAAATTGTCACTTTACCAGAGGTGGTGCAAATAATAGCCAATATACCTCATATTACTCCTTTATTTTTATTTTCTCGCTTAGACGTGTTTGGTGTTTTTTTGGCCATGGTGTGTTCCATCAAATGCTTTCTATTCATGCAACTCATGGACGTGCTGGTATGCTGACGACTGCTTTCTGCCGCCCGAGGAACAAAAGAAGATCAAGCATTCGCGAATGCTAATGCCACTATATTTTCACCAAAATTAACTACTTATTTATCGAACGACAGTTTACCACATAAATTTGAGCCTGAGCACTCCATTAACTTCATTTCTAACAGATCGCTAGCAACTACAGAGATTTAGGAGTCTTGGTGTAAGTTTTTCCGGCGGTGAAACCCTCGCTATGGCGAGAGCCAACACCAAAAGGGCCTCGTAAAAACGATATTTTTTACATGCTTAATATAGGATCAATTGACGGTGCATCGGCTATCTCTCGTAATAGCGGGGGTTTCGCTATAGCCCGTACTCGCTTTAACGAGGTTCCACTGTATGTCGCTTCTATCTGTTATCATCAGGCTGCTGCTGTCATTTTCGTATGAAATTATTAAATTGCATTGCCTTGAAATCCTCATGTTTCAGAAATGGTGTCTTGTTTTTTTCAGCTCTTGGGCACTCTGGGGCAATGAATATGTGTGGAAAAAGAGGGAGCCGTTGGTGAGGTGGTGGCATGAAATCCGTGGAACGCCAACCGAATGATTACTTGCCTCCACCGAATGAAGTCACCGAGTGATGATATTAGGGGTGTGCTGTGGAGGAAAGGATAGAAAAATCCGCCATGTGATTTGATTCATCTGAAGTAACTATAAAGCCTCTTTCAGATGCTTTACTTAAGGTCAGAATTGGATCTTGTACTGTATAGTTTTATTATAACATGCCTTGTTGTGAATAATAAATTTTTAAATTTATGAAAAATGATGTACATGTTCCTATAGAATTCCATTCCCGTCTGTCTGCTTGTACATGTGTTGTACTTATTCCTTTAGAGAGATGTCACGTTTCTAAATACATTCAGTACATTTGCAATGATATATGATTCAATTATCCATGGAGTAGTTTCACTCTCCTGTGATGTCTTCCTTTACCTTCATAAAAAAGTCAGACGAAAAAACAATGGACTCTCATGTTGTAATGCAAGAATAAATACACAAGGCTTATTATTTTAGTTAGAATTCCGATAGTAAAACTCAATTATTTTCATTACTTGTTAACAAGGAATGTTTCAATTTTACTTGGACATCTGCTACTGTATTGCCAAAGACGATGAAGGGTGGAAAAAAAACTTGAGTAATTGTAGAAAATCTTATCAATAACCAATCGTAAATTAAGAAAATTTTATCCACAATTTTTAAACGTATTGTTCATATTGTAAATGTGTAATTATTGTCATGGCCTCATATGCAGTTGAATATAGCCCAAGAGAACTGGATATCGCTTCACAGTGTTTACACTCCAGTCAGTCAAGGTCAAACAGGAGAGGAATGGAGTAGTGGAAGTGAATGTATTGGGTGAAGTGAAAGCAGAAGCGTAGGCAGTTGAGATCACATGAGTCACTCGCAAACAGTCAGGCACTTGCCAGCTAGACAGTTTGCTAGAGTATATGGAGCAGTGGGAATTCAAGTGTTTACATACATTGCGATTATCGCTGCTAAAAAGATCTGTGGTCTGGTGAAGAAAGCTCTCAATGAGCCAATGAAGCAATGTTAAGCAATTTAAAATATCTGACTATTTGAAAAAATATCAATATATAGCTTGATTTTGTAGTAATGAACATTGTCAGAAAAAAAAGTTAAATTTTGGATTATCTAAGTTTTCTGATTATTTGTATTGCTTCTTATCATTAGCCCTGATGGTTGGGAATTTACACATGTAAATTTCTGAACAACTATTTCCTATTTTCCCAACAAATTTCCTATTCAATGGCAATGTCTTTTTTTTGGCATGCATATGTATCTGTTGGGTTTTTGATGAATATTTTGCTGACTATCTTGTCAGCATTTTGAGATTGAAGGTGAAAGTGTTCCGTTCTTGCCTTGTTTGTGTGCTGGTGGTAGTCAGGATACTGCGCACATTGATTGACCCCAATAAGTCTCTTCCATGATAAGTGGTGTGGTTGAGTGTCCTCTGTTGAAATAGGTGGCTCATTTTATGAATTTCTATACCTCCCTGATCTGTCAAGGGAAGTACCAGCTCTCTTTCACTAAAAAGCTTTGTCTTGTCAAAATTCAATAATGCCCAGTTCTGACCTTTGGTGTTTGGCAGTTGTGGAGAGGTGGACAGGGATGCCGACTTACAAAAAATATTGGGGGGGCCCAAACCGGGGATCTTGTACCGGGAAATTTTATAAGTTGTGAATTTTAAGTTTTTAAGAACTTTAAAAGATTCATATGATCCACATTGGAACCCTGATAACTCGAATCTCAATATCTGGACACTCGGGGGAAAATTGACAAGCCTGACACATTTTTTCCTCACACCTATAACAAATTTTTGAGGGGGCTCGAGCCCCCTCAGGCCCCATGAAGTTGGCTCTATTGGAGGTGGAACTGCTGTACTGTGCCTAAACATGCCATGAGCATGATACATCTCCTGTAACCTGAAGAAACTGACTGTATAGTCAGCAAAATAGTTGTCTGAAAACCAAGAGACTCACATGCTCACCCAATAAATGGAGACATCATCTAGTCAACTCCAGCAAAATCTGTGAGCTAACATTAGATAGGTGCAAGGACCCCTGTCCCCTTGGATGGGCTTGGTGAAAATCCTGGCTACAACAGTCTTTATAAATCTATTTTCTACTTGTTATCCATTATAAAAGGTGATGAAGTTGGCTTAACAGCAAGGAAAATTATTGTTGTCCATAAAAATGCATCAAAGATACCAAAATCTTCACAAACAATTACCACATAGCTATCTGCCTCATCTCCATAAATTTAGTTATCCGATAGATTTCCATTGCCATTTATAAGTTTCCCATTAACAGGTTTATTTTTATGGATTTTCTTTCATCCTTTTTATGAACCTGGGTATGATTATTTGAAGGTTCAATGCTGGCTAATTAATCTATGCTTATTTCCTACAATCTTCCTTCTTTAAGTGTTATTGACACTCTTTATGCTTAATGGCAAAAGTTATGCTCTCTCTATGAGTTTACACTCTCTACACAGTAATTAAATAAATTGATGACTTTGTCTATTTCACAACTCACATTTTTACTTAAATACTTTCTTAGTTACCACCTCAACTGGTATCAACTCTTAAAAATGACACAGGTGTTGTATCCAGTTGATGTTGTACCTATTAGATAGCGTAGAGTAGACTAAGTTAATATGTATGTATTTTTCCTTGAATTAATTCCACAGAGGTAGCTCGTTCACATACGATGAGCATATAATACTCAGTCCTTTAAAGATACCAAAACTCTGCTTGGGGACATGATATCATGATAGCTTAATTGGTTTGAGCTATTAATGCAAACTCTGGGACCTTGTTTCAATTCAAGATCATAGACTTTGGTGATCCAGTAGAAGTAATCTGTGCAATTTCATGCCATCCTGGTCCAAGTTCATAATAGTTTTTCCCCTAAAATTTTACTTTATTAATCTGTGGAGTGTTTCATTGAGGAGAGGTATTTTTTTCATGTTTGGTAACGGACCTTTTACTTTTTCGGTAGTGTTTTGAAATCTGTTGGCAGGGTGTGATTTTGTAAAGGCCTGTTTACACGATACATTAACACGTACGAGTTAATGTACGTTTGCGTGAATGATTTTTTGTGGACCGGAACGGAACATGTACGAATGCATGAACCAAATTAGAACAGGTTCTATTTTCTGTGCATGCATTCGCACAAGTTGGGTGGTTACACGGTGCATTTTGGCGTTCACTCTCGCGTTCATACATTTAGACATTAACCCGTACGTGTTAATGTACCGTGTAAACAGGCCTTAAGAGATAATAGATGTAATGATGCCGCTCACTCTTCCTGGTTTAGGGCCTCATTTCTACATGCTTCTGAGCGTTGAAATGTGGGATTCTTAAATTGTGCTTGGTGTTAAATTCTAACTGTCAGCCCATCGTGTCTGTATTTGCATTGGAACGCTGTAAAATTTACCTGCATCCATCACAACTTTGATGGTTATCAAAATTTGGCAAGAGATGGCCGGGGATGAAGAGGTTCCCAGTCAACACAACAATTATGGCCACAGTATGGCCGAACTGTGGTTTACCTGTGGCAACTATGGCTATGGCTAGCCACAGCTTGCCATACTATGGCCAGACTGTGGTTGCCCTGTGGCAAGCCATAGTGTGGCTTGCCAAACACATATGCAACTATGGCCACACTTTGGAAAGCCACAGCTGCCACAGATGATAAAGTTTGTTTACGGTTGCTATAGATGCAGACTTGTTGATGAGTTATCAAAATGAGAGTTGGTTGATTTCATTGATATAAAGAAAGTGTGTTAAAGAAAGAATATTAAGTATTATAGGCTTCTACATTATTCATTGATTTAATCTATTTCGGCGTCTTTCCGTGAGTACTGTGATGTTGAAATGTGGGGAAGATTAGATAGACTACCGTAAATGTTGTAATGACTTAATATGTGATTTTACCTGTTACAGATTGGTCCATAAGCCTAGCTAAAATAACTTGAGGTGGATGTGTAACATGTTATTGTCTCAAATCCAAGGCAATATTGTAATACTAGCTTATCTGTTCTATTGTAATACTATTTATATTATCCTACTCCACGTACTAATATCTACCAGAAATCATTTCTGATAAGGGGATCAAAATTCTGGAATTCTCTCCCTGAGGATCTTAGACAGAGGGGCTCCATCCATGCTTTTAAAATTAAATTGTACATGGATTTACTCAGTGGAGAGCTAAAATAAACTCCCACGAAAATACAGCCTATTATGTATCATTATTATGTATTATGTACTATTGCCCAATATTCCGTCTGCCTATGATGTCAAATTTCAATCCTTGTTACGTGTTATTTCTTTTTTTTATAGATGCGTATCAAACAACTTTACTTGACATTTTTCATGAACTTTTGCTTTGATGAGCCATTTTTTGTAAATTGTGTTTTTTGCTCCAAGGGTTTTTTCCCAGAGCATAATAAATATCTATTCTATTCTATCTGCAATGTTGTTATGTTTTTTTAGTGGCTAACCTAGGCGATCATTAATTGTTATATTCTGTTATTCATGGTTAATTTACTGCAATAATAAAGTATTTACAAACATCATTTACTGAGTAGGAACTTTTATTTGCATTTACCTTTCTGATACTCTATATCGCAAAGTGCTACTTGGGGTATGGGGTGCCAACCAGAGGGCATTTTATTGTATTTATTATTTAAATTGATGGTAAATTAAAATTTTTGGTTCGCATCTAATTTTCCAAAAAATCATTATTTTTACATTGATGGGCATAGCTAGGATTGAAGGAGGCATAATAATACTATTAAAAAGGAATTATTATATGTATAAATATTAATATATTAGTGGTGGAGCATTGTGGCTAGCCAAAATGTGGCCATAGTGTGGCTATCCACACTAAAGCCACATTATGGCTAGCCACACTGTGGCCACAGTGTGGCCGGGGGTCAAAACCATTATGGCGCCATAATGGCAACCCACTATGGCCACAATGCCTTGCCACAGTGTGGCCACAGTATGGCCACACTGTGGCCATAATTGTTGTGTTGACTGGGTTGTGGTGTAAGTTTTAAGATTATAAGATATTTAGAGCAACTTCTATTGGAAATAATGAATTCATGATGAAATTGTTGGCATAATTAATATGAGTGGGGGTAAATTATGTGTTTCTGCTAATTTGCAGAGCTATAGTTGCATCTTTTATTAGCGTTGGACCCTTTAATGACCGCAATGAAGACACCTGAGCGAGATTTTCCGAGGAATATACGCATGCTTTCAAAATACCAATAGAATATCGACAGGATATGGAAACTGAGAGTTCGCTTCTACGACGTTGAGATTTCCCTTGGAAAATTTCGCGCGCTTGGTGTATATTTTTCAGTCACTGTCTTCTCTCACGATATAAAATAAAACATAGTAATTACCGACAAGTTACATTTTTGATCCTTTTTCTATTCAAGGTCGTTGACCTGTCAAGCTTCGTGCCCGAATACGCTGTAACAGTAATAATGATTATTTGGAAAAAAAATTATTTTTAAAATTATATATCTTCCGAGGAATAATTATACTATTCAAATCAAGTTCGTAGCGTTAAATTAAAAATTTTTGAAAGGGATCTTTCAAAAACGGAAACCCTGGGTAATATTCTGGGTCAAAAAGCTAATTGTGTCCGTAGCAGAAGCATTTTTTGGCATTACGTAAACAGTATTTATTTTGACGTGAGTCATTTTCCGTTCTGGTAGATGTCCTCCCATATGCAGCATCAGCTGTTCATGCAGGCCATTGCGAAATCAGCTGTTTCGATCGAACATAATTTTGTTTGTTGATACATCAGGACTTCAGATCAATTGAAAGCAAACTTAGAATAATGGTTGGGTGATTCTGCTAGCCATCCTCAGCTCCATTACTAAGTAAGTGACTGATAAATGAGGTTTTATCCTCCAATTCGATGTAAATTTTTACGATCCGTGGATGTTATGATTTGGTTCTATATCTATGGCCACTGCTCATTGGCATAATTTTGTTTGGCGTAAAATGGCATATTGGTTTCGATTGTTGTGTTTAGCTGTAACATTCCACGTACTTTTTTGTCCGTGATGGAATTTTTAAGTTTGAATGTCATAAATGCTCAATATTGAGTTTCAATGCTGCATTGCCAACTATAATAGTGCATTCAAGAGATGAACATAATCTTACTCTCCTCTGACACATATTCTATTCTGGCAGTGTAAGCCAATGAACGCTTTGAAAAATTCGGATGATTATTTTGAGGATGCACTTAATGGCGAAGTATTATAATTTTTAACTAGAATATTTAAATTAATTGAACATAACTCACATTGTTTTCCATTCAAATATTTTCAATATGGTGTGAGAATACCTTGGAAACTCCAATTAATTCCTTCCAAATGTTATTTTTGCTTGGAGATTAATTCTTATTCGGTTACGGAAATAATTCTAGTCGAAGAACTTAAAATGTGCGCATCAGCCATCCGAAATTTCCACGTATTTTTTCTTGAAAAACATAGAATTGAAAGAATTGTTCATGTTTTTAAAACTTATAATCCCTCAAGGCCTAAACTTCAGTTCACCCGATGGCTTTATTACGACTGCCATTAAACTTAACTCGAATTTCAACGCTTGCCAATTAGATTAAATTTTCGTGATCCAACTTTCACAATGCACATGACCGAGCAAAGTTTTTGGTGGGGAGAGTATATCTTTTTTATTCCCTAACTTGTTTGGCGGTGGAAAAGATGAATTATTATGAACGTCATAATTAACTTTTCTTTTTGCATGATTTTGTATTCTCTTCCAAGAAAACCATTTTTTTTGCGATTTCAGTTACCCGTTAATTAATCATTGAAGTTGCGACGGATATCCGATTGTAGTATACAGTATAAATTTTTGTTTATTAGAAATTTTGAGACTCGTCCTATTTATTGCCTTAATTTTGTGTGAATTTATCTAAATCAGGTAAGTGCCAACTGTCTGAGCAATTTTCATATGATGTAACGTGTATTATTTTGTTACTACCATGGGTGGAGTATTTGATATCGAAAGCTGACCAGGGGTTGGTGAGAAGAGGATGACAATGAAGCCCGAGGAGTTAGGTGATGGCACTTGCGAGTGTCCGATGGAGAGTGACGACCGGAGTTCAACACAACAACACGGTGCCACAACCTCTCAGACGTCTGGCCAGGCAGAAACCTCTGCAGTGGAAGATTGGAAGCAAAGTGGGCCCGAGGAATCTTCTTGTGATGAGTTTGGAAGGAGTTTGAATACCCCTGGTGGGGTTGGTGATGTCAAAGTAGGAGATTTGAGTGAGGGTCCATGCCCTGAAGTGGGAGGGTGTGGAACTCCTCACGCTGTGGCTTCTGCAGGTTCTGTGGCTGGCGACAGTTCAGGCTGCCAGCTGCCGCAGGCGGAGGCAGATGGCACCAGTGCAATGGAGACGTCATGCCATCTGGGCGAGGGAGAAACCTTTGGTGACGATGCCAAAGGAGTAGGTATTTCAGGTGGTGTCCAGGAGCTGGGCGTGGAAGACTCCCAGAGCCCAGAATTGCCTGGGAAGAGTGACTCTACTGGTGCATTGGGATGCACTAGTGACAGCAGTGTGGAGAAACACCGAAAGAGTGATGTGGACAGCGGGTCGTCCAAAGATGCTGCTGCCGATGTTGTCCAAGAAACCAGTTCAGTATTCTCGTCGAGTGAGGCGAATTCTTCCTTTGCATCTAGTGAGCCGTCTACCAGCAGTCCTGGGTCGAGCCACTCTGGTGCAAAATTGTCTTTGGATTATAAAGTGAGTGCATTAGACATAAATTCGTATTTTGAATTTCAGTTAATGGAAATTATTTATCCAACTTTCTTTATGGACCGGGGATGATAGAGTGAACTGTGAGAAATAACTCTTTTGCTGAGGTTTTGTTATGCCTTGATTACATTTTTACCATTGTGGAACGGATGAGTTTTTTTTAAAAGAACGTTATTTTTTGACATGGAAACTTCCTTGAACTATGATTGCATCCAATAGCACCCTTTTTAACTTCTAAATCTTGGCTGCTATCACATTATTGCAGTGACCTAATACCATCACTCTCTGTAATCATTTCTACCTGCAAATTCTAGGAATATAGTATTTATTGTTTAGAAGGGTTTATGTTTTTATATATTCTTTGATATATCCTTGTAAATTTTATTTTTCTGTCATTTGAATTTTGCATAGGATAAGTGTAGCCAAGCTTATCCAACATTTTTCCTGGGTAAGGTTTGTTTTATGTCTTTGAACTTTTTCATATTCTATTATTTTTAACTCATTACCTTTGTTCTGTAAGTAGTAAATTAGTGGATATTCTTTTGTTTGTATTCACATGTTCACTACTAATACCACCTAATTCATTCCAAGAAACCAAGTCAATTGGCTTTTATACACAGATGGATTAAAGTCGTTATTTCAGGGGAGTTCGTTGCATTTCCCTGTGCCTGGAGCCTGTTATAATGGTAATAATAATTATTTATTTGTCCAGCGATTTGTTTTGCATACAAACACTGGACACGTAAAGAGTACATTAATGTGCATACTTATAGGTCCTCAATGGAGAAGAAAACATTCCTTTTAAATATTGAACTAGTTTACACTTGATCAATTCGTATTTCTTTATTGCAATAGGCAACTTATTGTAGAGTGTGAGACCCATATTTTTTTATCCTAGTGCAGCATGCCTAGTTCTGCAATATGTTTGGTGCAGCTTTGTAGCATTCCAGATATGGCACCCAAAATAGCATTCATTCCTGTCTTAGCTGTTATTATTGAGCTTGACATGGATGATTTTAACATGATATATATGTACATGGAAGAACCAAGGAACGAAATTTTTTTAAGGAGAGGGCAACATGGCAAATTGAAAGGTGCATTGCCCATAAGTCAAAGTAATCTTTTCTGTATTTAAAATATGACACTGGGCTTTGGTGAGGAATCCCAGAAAAGAACACTGTAAATTACATAGTAAAATTCACCAAAATAAACAGACTATAACTCATCAGCATAAACCAAATGCCAAATAGATCTGATAAGGGAACACACAGAACTCAGTTTATTCCGTAACTTAAATTGTAAATATGACTCTCCCAAGATACCTTTTCTTGTTGGAAAACATATTCAAGAGTACCATTTACTGACATTTTTTGGGGGCAGTCGTCCCCCCTCTCATTACCTGGTAATCTTCCCCTGTTATAACAACAGGATACTTCTCACATATGCGTGAACCAAATAAGAACAATTTTTATTTTCCAATCACGCATTCGCACAAGTTGGGTGGTTACACGGTGCATTTTTATTTTCATTAACACAATTATATATTTTGACATTAACTTGTACGTGTTAATGAGTTGTGTAACCAGGGCTTCAGAGAGGTATGGGATAAGCATCACACACCAGACACTGCATGTGTCCATTTTTGTAGTCAATAGTTTTCCAGCATTGCAGCTGGTTTCTTCAGATGGATCAATCAAGTGCAGAGAGACAGAGAGTCAAATGTCTTTTAGACACATCAGGCAAGGCAGGAAACTTCTCATTGGTCTGTCTATCCTGGCCTTTTTCTTTTTCTGCCGAGCCAGTTTGAGCACTCTTAGAAAGACTGTCGATACCATCACTCTGCTCTTCATCAACCCGAAGAGGCCAGCTGTGCAATGCCGGCCAAATTGTAGTCTACATTGATGAATGGTGCATCAATGTAGACTACAGTTTGGCTGGCATTGCAGAGCTGCCCTCATCATGTGTGTCAATGCATATCCTGTTAACCTTTTTGCTGAATCTTCACCACACCACGAAAGCCTTCATAACGACCTAAACTATTCATTCATCTTCTTATGCATTATTGATTTGATGGTCATCATCAGAGCCGTTGATTTATATGTAACTGGGAAACTGTCTTATGTTTTGCTTTTCATTCTAAAAATGAATTCTCTGAGCTATTTTTGGTTCAGTATTTCTCCAAGACTGATTTTTGGTCCCTACCAAAATGACACTCATCTAAGACTGTTTATTGCTGTTGTCCCTGTACCAAGTGTTTTGTTGGTGTTACTGGAAAACCTTGAATGCTCAGGGAATTTAGGTCTTCTGGATTAATTCTGGGAAACCCCTGTTAAAAAGTTCCCATGGAATCATCCCTATTGGATATCCTAATAGGGAAACTTGCCTATAGGGACTATCCCTTACGGGATCATAATAAATCCATAAAATGGTACGAACAGGTCAAAAATTGTGAGTACATAATATCAATTCCAAGAAATCAGTATGTTTTGAATACCTAAGTGCCAAAATTTCTCTGGTACATAGTATGAAATTAATTCTTAGTTATAATGGTGATTTATCATTTATTGAATCAAAATTATGGTGTACAAGTATTCCCTATTAGGTATTACCCTTGCATATAAGAACTTAGCATTCCCCTTAGAGCCCTATTGTGAGAGCATTAATATCCTATTATGGAGCTGTCCATTGACAAGACAATCCCTATTGGGACTCCTCTTTATAATGACTTAGCATGTACCGTTAAAGACCTAAGACCTGGACTTAAATTCATCACTACTGTTTATGTGCAGTAGTAGTTACAGCAGAAGTTGCCTTACCAGCAAGAATCAGTAGCACATACATACATGAAGGGTGATACTGGGTGTCGATTGTAAGTGTAATATCTACCGTGGTGATACTGGTATAGGATCCTAATCTTTGACTCTAGTTGTGAATTTGGGAATGTCTTAGACTCCTGGCTACATAATAATTTTGACTCGTAAAAGTTAATGTGAGAATTCATGAAATTTTTTTCTGGACCGGAGTGGAGCATGTACAAATGAATGAACCAAAATAGAGCAGGTTCTATTTTCTGTTCATGGGTTTACTCAAGTTAGGTGGTAACACTGTGCAATACACATTTGAAAAAATGTACACATTAATGCAGTAATGTATAGTGTAACGAGAACTTTTTAGGCTCTTGTGCTAAGACTTATGTTGGCATTGAGAGACATGAAAATATTGTTCATAGTAATGGGGTATTAAGGAAGTTGGTGGGGAAAATATTGGAAAGTGATATTTTTACTAATGAGATATACCCTCGAGATACTCTAATATCTTTAGGATGTCAACAGAGTACATATGTACTCATATTGAAATATCATGTATAAAATTGATCCTGTATTAATATGCATCCCTGTTAATGACCTGCAGTGTTGCTTGCAAAGAAATATCCCCCGGTTCCTCACCAGATAGAAGTAAACCCGGTGATCACCTTCACATTTTATTGAGACCTAAGGAAATCTCATACCTATCACATGAAAGAAAAATACAATATTTCTCTCTTTTTTGCTTGTCACTTACTAGTCAGGCTTTGATTGTTTTGTCTTTGCATAAAAAATATAAGTACAGTATAAAATATAATTAATTTGGCACGCCTTTAATGGCTTACATCAGCGTTTCCCAACCAGTGGGTCGCGGTGTGGCTCTTGAAAATGTACCAAATTTAACTGATTCACCAGATAATTTTAATTTTATGTATGTGTCATCTTTATTATTTTTTTAACATAAAAAATCTTGGTGCAATGCTTGCCTGTTACATTGAAACGAAAACAATAGCGTATATAAATGTATATAAATACCAATTAAGTGTACAATATGCATTCATACGTATTTGTATGTGTGTGTGTTATCATGGGTGGGATAGGGGTGGGTCGCAAAAATGGAAAAAATTAAAAGGTGGGTCGCTAGGCATAAAGGGTTGGGAACCACTGGCTTACGTTATATGAGCTTCCAAGCTTCTATCAAGCCAAACAGTTTAATATTTCAAAATTCTGAAATACCTTGGAAAGCTATTATTAGTAAATGTACTTTAACCTTGACTGAAAACTTATGTTAAAATTAAAAATATGTCTTTCCTGCGGAATGTAAGGGTCATTTAATTGACACTTATTCCAAATTTCAATTTTACCTCTGAATTAAGAATGAAGCTATTGTGCTCAAATGTAACCCAAAGAAAAGCAAAGCAATGATGTCTATACGCCGCCAGCATTCAGACAAGGTCATGCGCAACCTGGATCAGATGAGGAAGGAGAACTTACTGTGTGACGTGGAATTAGAAGCTGCAGGAGGAAAGATATTCAAGGTTGGTAAACTCAGTTTCTCTCAAATGAGTCTAATTTTAATTTTCTGCTTAACCCTCTCAGTGCTTATCTTCTTCCAATGGTACTAGTGGAAATTACTGAGGGAAATTTACTATATGGTAGCACATTAGAAAAAAAAATTATGAAGCTATTTTTTATATATTCTTATGCATCTTTTTTTTATTAATCACTCTGAACTAGTTCATAATTATAAATAAATGTGAAACTTGTGATGTAGCTGAATCATCCAAAATAAGTGGGCCATGAAAAATTACAGAAATAGATAAACAGGACCAGAAAAGCGTGGGAGAAATATTTGTATCATCAAAAGAGAAGGGATTGTGGATGAAGAAGTCAACATTTGAACTCTAAGAATGCAAAGTTGCTCTCAGGAAAAGATTAAAAATTGTATGGGTGTACAGAAGCATAGTATAGCTTAATGGAAGCATTTACTAGGGTTACATTCAGGAAGACCTGTGGGGCAAAAAGAAACTTAGAAACGTTGAAAAATGCACAGGCATGAATGTGGGTAAAAGGCAGTGAGGAAGGGCTCAGGTAGGTCTAAGTGTAAATCAGAAAACAAACCATCCATCAGTCTGCATCATTCCATCACAAATGGTCTCCGTGCCTTCACAAGAGCTCTATATTAATTGTTTCTTAGTGCTGAGGATAGCATGACTGTACTGTATGCTCATGTAACTTGGTACTACTATGAATTTCTTTCATACAACATCATGCTATACAACTGCAATGTCTGGAATATTGTTTCTGCTGTTGCACACAACTATACCAGATCCATTGTCAAGTTACTACACGTAATGTGACACCCAGCCACGGATGCTTGGTTTTTGGAAGCTAGCGCCACCAATTGCATGCAACATTTTAGTCTAAATATTATACATAAATATGCAAATTAAGGATAACACAGTCTTATTCCTATGAGAAATAACTACACCAATACAAAAGTAAAGCTAACAGGTAAGGGGAATATGAGAATTGAGGAGCTTCATCCTTCACCTATGGATGTAATGAGTGTTCGATATAGCGAGCAATATTATGGGGATTATGAGCAATGGTTAAACTGAGCTTCCACTGTATGAGATAATAACTTGTGCCAGAAAACATTGAATGCTAGCTGTAATCTTTTCCAAAATGAAAAAAAAAAAACAATTTGGTTTTAGTTTTATGCAGAAAAAAATCAGTTTTGATTCTCTGGCAGAAAGGTGGCTGTCAATGAAAAAGAAATAATTTTTACGGGCAGTAGAAGAATTCTACCCCTATTCTGCACCACCTGCTGTGATAATCAGTAGTGGATACAGAAGAAACTCAAGGGGGGGCGCAAAAGATATCTTGAGTTACCATTACTTTTATCGTAATAATAAATAATCAAGTCACATGCAAGGTTTAAGAAGTTCTTATTTAAACTGATTGTATACATATACCAGAAAATGCCATCTTAGAATATGAAAAAAGTTACAATTGTGGTTCTGCAACATTTGGAAAATTGGGTGACCTTGCAAGGGGGGCACACCCCCCATATATATCTGCCACTGCCGAGTGAAGGCTAAAAGTTTGTTTGAGGCCATATGTACCCATATGTATCTGCCACTGGTGATGATGAATGTGTACTTTTAGGGCAACATGGGCAGCAGTAAAAAAATTGAAATTGGGTGAGAGAATTTAAAAAAAACAGTAAGTTGTCAACAATATGAAAGCTTTTTGCAATACAAAATATTCACTGTGGTAAATAGTCATTATTATGAATCCTCTCTGGTATTCCAAATGCTTAAGTCGACTACTTTAAATCACCACCACAACATTAGTACCAAGGATGAAATTCATCTTGAAAAAATCATATTTTGCTGTCAAATATTTGAACCCAGATCTCCTGATTGTCGGTCAGGTCAGTGTTTAAAAAAACGTAAGATTGCGAGAAATGGTACTATAAACATGTGATGTAATTTCCTCTTTACTCACTCTCAGAATTCAACCTTATGGTTGGTTTGGATAAGTGTGGGTAAATCTCACTCCAGACTTAGCCACAAGCCTGTGAATTTCATGCATTAAGGTTTACCCCTTAACTGGGGAGAGCGACTATAGTCGCAAGCGGACTCCGCTCCCCATGTGGGGAGCGCGACTATAGTCATGCGTGCCATCGCGTTGCAATGTTATGCGGAGAAGGCATGAATATTCATTCTTTATGCATCATTGCATGTTTTTTGCTTTGTCAGAGGTTCTGTACCAATATATTTTAAGTATATTGCCATTTTTGTGCAATAGCTTTACTATAAATTTTTTTTCGAAAACGGCATCTCCGAAAATCGGCGGATTTGCTCCCCACCAGGTGAAAGATAAGGAAATTTCTGCCCCCAACCAAGGGGTTGAGGGGGGCTTGATCCTTGCACTCAGTTAGTTTTACGTTGGGAGTTACTGAAGGCTTTACCTGGGATATGGGGTGAAGACCCTCCAATTTGAAGCCCAATGCTCTCTGCGCACTGGGCCACAATGCTCTCGCTTCCTCTCTTGGGAAAACAAATCCACATATGCTAAATAACGATGAGGTCATGCACTCAGACCCAAAATTATGATTCATTTATAGAATTTGGTCAATTTAAATGAAAGAAAAATTTCGACAGAAATAAATCCTCCTCATTCAGCCATGCTCTCATTATTGTCATTATTTCTTATTAACACATTGCGTACCTGGGTATTTAAATTCCTAGAAACGCCGATTCTGGAAATATGTGCCTATTAGGGCATAATGCCTTTGGTTTAAGCATTGTTAAAAAGCTAATGTTTGGAATATAACTTTACCCAATCAAACTTTATGATGCATCAATTCATTATGAATAACGAACAACAACTGAAAACGTACTAACGAATACGTATTGTACGCTTTAAAATTGTTTAGGTTGGCGCGTCTAAATGACGAGAATTTTCGTCATCCGTTTGGGAAAAAAATGACGAGAATTCTCGCCATCCATACGCTACGTGTTAATGAAGGAAAAACATAACGTATATATTTTACTAGAGCAATAATGCGGGCCTTTCTGATGGGAGTTGTAACTTGTGGAAATTGACATGAATGTCATTCATCCGTGCACAGTATACCATACATACTCGGTAGTTACATTAAAATAATTGACACTTCTTATAGTACAGAATTTTATGGCAATGTTATAGAACTCCTGTTGGCTGTAGGAACAATTTTTCAATAAGTATCTACCCTTTGTAGGTCGGCGTTGAACCTGTTTGTCAAGATGATGCATCTTAATTCATGCAGGAGTGAGTTGCACATTTTTGAGCCCTTAGCTAAAGGGTTGGTAAAGGTCAATTTATATTTGTGGTGTGATCTGAATATGTGAATGAGTCCTTGTGTAATGATTGTGAATATACATAATCATTTTTCTTTATCTTGGAGATCGATCTTTACCAGTACACATAAGATTTCTCGTCATGGAAGTCGCCACATGCTCTTCATGAGTTGGTGAAGCCATTTAGAGTTTCAGCTCATTAACAATTATGCCTCTCATCACCCGGGGGAGAGGGCAGCAGCTCTTCTTCACATGTGCGAAGGTGGAGACCATACTGGTCGGTACAACAGCACACATTTTCCTACGGGCGTGGTAACATTTACTTTAACGGCTGTAGTACTGCGATGTGAATAGGCGAGGGGAAACCACCACATTATCATCCCAAGGAGTCGCAGCTACTCCACTCAATTTATATAATGACATGATGGAATTCTCTCGGGTAAAATATTCCAGAGGTAAACTAGTCCCCCATTCGGATCTCCGGGCAGGGACTACTCGAGAGGGTACATCAGTCAAAGGTGATGCACGAAGAAAACCAAGATATTAGTATGCAGCAGAAGAGAAGAAGTCAAGACTAACATTAAAATAGGGAAGTAAAAACTGATAGAGGTGGATGAATTCGGTTATTTGGGAAGCAAGATAACTAGTGACGGGAGAAGTAAGAAAGAAATTATCAGCAGAATAGCTCAGGCGAAGAGAGCATTCCACCAAAAGAGAGACCTGCTAACAGCGGGAAACTTAAATATGGAAGTAAAGAAACTATTTATAAGAACCTACATTTGGAGTATGCTCCTATACAGAAGTGAGGCATGGACAATGACCGCAGCGGAGAAAGCAAGGATAGAGGCCTTTGAAATGTGGTGCTACAGAAGAATGATGAAGATCAAATGGATCGACCAAGTTAGTAACGAGGAAGTCCTAAGACGAGTAGGAGAGAAGAGAAGCCTCATGAAAACCTTAACAATAAGACGGAACAACCTTATAGGCCACATCTTGAGACATGATTTTTATCTTAACTTATGAAAATGTGTACAAAAGGATGGATAGAAGAAATTTACGACAACAGTATTAAATAAACTTCTCCAACATTGTAACGATAGCTTGCTCTTTGGGAGAGAGTTTTTGAATCTGGGAGGAAGGCTTAAGGCTTTAATATCTTGGACTCGCATTGCTCATAAACCAATAGGGGTTTTTAACATTGCTAAAGATAAATAAACACTATTTTTAGGAGACAACGTAATAATTATTTTCAATATCCTTAACAGGAGCCCAGAGAGTACAGAATGAAAGTTTGGGTTGCCTCAATACATATGATTCAGAAATCTGTGGCCACCTGTATTCACGTCTTAATTATTGTGGTGAGCTATTAAATTTAAATTAATTCTAGCCATGTTCTTTTCAGGCCCATCGCTCTGTCTTGGTGGCAGCATGTTCATATTTTAGGGCCATGTTTTCCTCTGGCTTGCTCGAGGGGAAAGAGTCACGAGTGAAAATGCTCAGTCTGTCGCCTCAAACCATGTCCACAATGCTGCAGTTCATTTACTCTGGTATGTAATTTTTGTTTTCATGGAATAAAAAGTGTGTGTCAAGGAATATATGATCCCTTATTATGGCATGCTAATATATATGTAATAATAATGTTTTAATGTTGATAATAACTGGTTTAAACAAACATAAAACTCATCAGATACATGCATAAAATGTTACCAAGAGCAGCTTGCAAAGGTTGGTCAGTTTGATATTTTATTCACAATATATTCTTCCACGTAGTGTAAGCCATGTTTTAGTAAAAAATCTAATATGCTCTTTTGAAGTCATTAATGTTAGTAATTTTTTTATTATTGGAGGAAGAGCTTAGTTTATTCTACTACAGCAATAATCTGGGCCTCTCTTATAGAATTGGGAATTGACATGAACGTCATTAATCCTTCTAATGGCATTGTAATCAAACAGATGCATCTCTTTCACAATGTGAATATTTATTCCCATCCACTTGATATCTCCCAAAGTGTTATTCCATGTTTGAGTGTTGGATATATGTAACCATAATTCACAGTGCACCTGGCGGGTGGGCTTGTGACAGACACCATACATGACAAAGCATTGCAGGCTGATATACTTAATAATAATAATAAATAATTTTATTACTCCACACACAAATTTCATGACAATAGCAAAATTGAGTAATTTTAGGTAGCTGCGAAGGATAACCTGTTTGAGGCTACCATCCAAAATAATAATACATTATGCTTTACATATAGTGTAGCTCATTTTGTGTTACCTTGATAATCTATACTAACAAAGCTTAAGTGCGCACATGAAAAAAACAACTAAAGTAGTATTTATAATTCGTTTACATCAATATTTTATAACAATATTTGTTCTACACTTTCTTTAGTGAGAAGCCAAGAATGTGCATTTTGCAAAAACTTTTTCAAAGACTTTGAAATAAAGCATGACTGGGGTAACAAATTAAAAACCTTTGGTCCTACGTACAAAAAACATCTTTTAAACAAAGTCAAATTTGGTTGTGGTAAGGGCACACGTATTGTACGCAGGGTAAAGGGAGAAGGCAAGGACTGAAATATTTTAGAGTTGCCACTTCTAGCATAAAAACATCGTAGGACCTTATAAATATATAGATGCCTCAACGGAAGCAAATGCAAATTAAGAAAAAGTGGGAAGGATCTTTCAAATCTGTCCTTTTTCAAAATATGTAATATGTACAATTCTTTTTTGTAAAAAAACGGCAGGTTTCAAGGAGTTCAAATGTGCGCCACCCCAACAAAAAATGTTTTCGTAGTTGGTCTCTCCATTGCATGTTTTCATTAAGTTTGACATCTTTTTCTTTAATACATGTCTTTTTAGGTGAATTGCAAGTAGGGTTGGATGAAGTGCAGGAACTGATGGTGGTGGCCGACATGCTGCAAATGGGAGACGTTATCGATGGATGCACCCAGCTAATGCATGATGAAATTGATCCATCCAATGCCCTAGGCATTTACAGGTTGGTATACAAGACTTAAGTGAATCTTGTAAAATCAGACTAATTTTTGAGAAAAAACCATTTAAATGGACTAGAAAAAACGTAGGCTACCATTTTTAGGTAGGTAGGAGGTAGGAACCTCCAAATCTTTAATGCGAACAGTTTCTCGTCGTACCTGAAGATGCTGATAACAGGCAAACTCGTCATGAATGATGCATCACATCCACTCCATCTGGCTTGAAGTCTCTCTGTACATGTTCATGAAGTTTTTTTCCCTTACAATAATGATTTGACAGTGATATTGTCAGCATCAGCAAATTTGAACCCTATTTACATATTAATAAATTTGTCTCCAATTTCATGATGATATTATAAAATATTTGGGCAACATATTTGAGAACTCAAATATGCAAGCGGGACTCAAACCAGCGACCTTCGGTTTGGCAGACAAGGAGAGGACCCCACCACCACCAGAGTTTGGCTGGGTGATGATATAATTTTTTTTTAAACATCAATTAATTCTTTCCCTTGGGCTACAATGTTGTTGCAGTGGATAGGCTTGCAAGTTCTTATGATTCCTAGAGCTGTATTGATAGGAGTAATTCTCATGTACCTGCAGTTTGGGCATTTATGCCAGATGGGTCAAAGGATATAAGCCAGACAAAAGATAGCCATGGTGGTCATAGCCATTTAAGTGGTGTGCATTGCCACGGGGCGGTTTTCATATTCAATCTTATTTGCGAACTTAACGACTGTGCTTTGTTAATTCTAACTGTGAATCATTGAAGAAGACATTTCAGAATGAAAACTAACGTAGATATAATATGGATTTGAGAATTAAACTCAGAAAAAGAAATCAATGCAGCTAAGAAACGGCTTAGCTAAGTTTCAATACCTTTTTTTGTAGCAGCTTGGTGTGATAGTTCGGCAGAATAATGATACATGGAATCCAATCCACTCTATTTATTTTATAGGAACTCCATCTGTTAGGCTAATTTTTTTATTAATACTAATTTATGTCTATTGCTAATTTTTTATAAACCTGCCATTTGTCAATTTCAGGAATAATTCAAGAAATGAGAGTGAAAGTAACGATTTTTTTTTTTTCGTGTATCAATATGAATTATGTTACTTTTGTTGAATTTATTTATCAAATTTAACTTTTCCCATGTCAGTTATCATATTATCAGTTATAAACTATTGGTTGGGAGGTGGAACCATGTTTACAATTTTTGTTCAAAATTATCAAATGCAGTCTGTTGAATCCTACCTGCTAACCTTTTATTGATTTGGCTTTCATGGTGCATTGCAATGATAACTAGAATTATTGGACAACATTCCATGTTTTCTAGGATGCCCTCCACTAATGCAAATTGCTGAGGAAACAGTTTATAATATTTATAACAATTGGCAATAATTATAACAATTGGAATAAGTGACTTTCAGACCTATGTATGAGGGTAAATTTAGGAGCATATCAGTTGAGATCATATGGGTTCATTCATGATTTTTTTAAGGAAATAGTCTTGCTTATCCTAAGGTCTTAGCTTAGCTTAGTCATTCCCATTTTTTATAACTAAATTTCACTATTATATCACTTAATAAGGTTCAATATTTATGTTTGATTGGCACGACACAGGTTCCACAAAATAATTACATCTTCAGGTGACTTAATGTGATTACATCCGTATTTATGTGGAATGGTTGCTCCGTTCTTCCGTGGTGATACGTCTTTAAATCTTCCAGATTCTGAACGTAAGCACCAGACACAGGGAACTCCGATCGTCTGTCACTAGCTGGTTGAGGGAAACACTCCACAAACAAGAATAATCAGCACTCAAAGAGACAATTGTCACAAAATTACGAGTCATTTTCAATCAATATCTATTAGGAGTAGAAATATTCAAAATCAGAATTATTACAGAAAACAACGATGATAACTAAAGAAACTCCTTCATAGGAAACATTACCAAAGACTAAGAACAAGCTGTATGATTTTGCAGAAATCACCCATCTCAGCCGGGGTAATAGGGCGATGTTCAAGTTAGCTGCATTGGTGTAAATCTGCCGTGTAGGTGCCCCTGTTGACTGGAATCACTGCAAAGCGTCCGTCATCCAAGCTGGGGTTGGGGGAGAACCGCGTACCGCCAGGTTTTCTCTCCTCTATGTCCTGGGTTGGAGACATAACCAAGTGAGGTGATAGCTGGTAGAGGCAAGTCATTGGAGTTCAAGGAGGGGAAAGACATAGTGGGATGAGGTGTTGGAGGGAGAGAGAATTGTGATAGGACAAGTGGAGTACTTCTCACTACAAACTGCATTCTGCAAACTGCAGAGGGCAGAGTCGAAGGACAGAGTTCAAAGGACAGAATTCGGAGACAAGAGTTCCGGGACTTTGAGTCGAAGGGCCTTTGCGCAAAAAACCTTAGCGTGAAAAGTCCTTAGCGGGAGAAGTTCTGCGGATAAGTTTGGAGGAATTCAGAGGAATTTCTGGGGGGTACCAGAAATTTTGGGGGGGGGGGGGGGGGGGGGAGGGTTACACTAAAAAATGCCACACTTCTTTCCAATAATTCAACTCTATCTCTCTCTTCCCTAATCCGTCCCCTCTACCCATTATTGTAGAATAAATATGTAATCATGTTCAGTCACCTGAGGATTAAGAACCACCGTATTTGACAGCATATAAGATGCACTGTATTTCAGCATGGCATGCACATGAAAAATAAGTCTGCGCGAGTGCACGGAACTTAAATGGTTTGAGTTAGTTGCTTATAGATCTTATACGATCGTATAATTTGAAGTGAGATATTGAAGAAGCATGATCGTGTTTATGTGATCTCGTTCTAATAATAACGATGATAACAACAGCATTCTCCTGTTGAATGATAAATATATATACAGTGGAACTTGGTTAGTACGTTCCTCCTTAGTACGTTTTCCTCTTTAGTACGGCGATTTCCCTCGGTCCCGGTACCATCCGAACAAAATACAGGTAAAAGAATTTGGTTAGTACGTTTGAAAAAATTGCGCTTTCCTGGTTAGTACGCTCAATTGCTTGCCGCGACGCAACCCGCAATTCGTTCTCTAGCGTCTTCTTAAGGGTCGCAAGCGTCTGAATTCATGATTTAATTTATTATTATTAGCCATTAACATTCTTCCATTCATTCCACATCTCTTTCTTCTACCGAAATTTATCCAAATGCATTTCTGAATTCTTGTGACGTGCTGAATAATAAAATGCGGCCATTTTTCGGGAATGCCTGATTATGAAAAACTACAGCCAATAAGAAGCCCCAATTTTCCCCACCCCGAGCTCCTCACCTTCTGTTGCCTTTGGAGCGCTTGGGAGTGCCCACTGCTGCACACCAAGTTCGTGAGTGGGCAATTGTTGCTATTGCACGAGTTATCATGATGATGAAATGAGTCTTAACGGTATTAGACAATTCCCACATTATCTAAAGCAGTGCTGCTCCATAAACTCGACATCGTGCGTATTTACTTGACTACTGTTGCGGGAGCAGACGATCCTCTGGATCTCCACGCGAAGCTTAGCTTAAAAATACTTGATCTCGGAACGAAAGCAGACGAAATTAGACAAATTTTGAAAGTAAATTTCAACTGTTTAATATAAAATTTTCTTGTAATTACGTCGTAATCTAATAATCTTGCGTGTCATCAGTCGATATATCGATCGATTTTACAATCGAAATGGTATAATTCCAGAAGCGAATGTCTTCGGCTGTTGCCGTAATTTGAAAGTCAATATAATTTTGCCCAATTTTTATGATGTTTAAAAAACCAGTTGACTTACTCCGGGTTGTTGTTATATTCTCCGAGTACGCTGTGAGAAAGAAAAATGACTTGTCTTCGCTTGTCTGAGCTTCACTCGTCCTCGTTCTGTAAATATATATAGGATAAATCACGGGAGATAGACGCCGTAATCATGGAATCTCCGGGATGTCCATGAAACATTGCGATTTTTATTCACATGGTATTGTTTTTCATGGTATCGCTCATTTTCTTGATTTTAAATGTGAAAAGAGTTCAGAAAGGCGATCCTATGAGAACTACCGATAGTAATTGTAATTATGACGACTTTTTCACTGATTGCAATAACCCCGACTGCTATTATTTACTTTCCTCGTTAGTACGTTTTCCTGGTTAGTACGTTCATTTTTCGTGGTCCCTTCAGAAACGTACTAACCAAGTTCCACTGTATATATTGTAAAACCTCTATATCGAAATGGAGGGGACTGAAACTTGGGCAATTTGATGTATGGAGGTGCAAACTGCACGATGGTAAAAAATCATTGCCCCTTATCAGCAACTTATAGTTGTCTGCCACACGTAACATTGTCGCACGTGGTGTGATGTTCAAAAT
Organism: Ischnura elegans; assembly: GCF_921293095.1. Lineage (NCBI taxonomy): Eukaryota > Metazoa > Arthropoda > Insecta > Odonata > Coenagrionidae > Ischnura > Ischnura elegans. The sequence goes on along the minus strand of NC_060251.1, from coordinate 115,358,906 downwards.
TGCTACAAATTGACTTCCCAGGCTCCTGATAGAAGAGTCAGATTTTGCGGCATGAATATGCAGGTCAGACATATGACTGTCGCTAAGTGCATTAAATTGTGAACTACAATCGTTCACGCAAGTATTGAAAAAATTTCCAAGGCAGTGGTGTGAATGTGATTCACAGGGAAAAATGTAATAAAATAATTGCTAAACTGAATTTGTTTTATTTTCAGTCGCAGTAAATTCATGAAATATTGTCATATTAGAAGTGGAAGTAGCAATGCGGTCGAGTATTTCTGTCTCCATGGATGTGAGCAAAGTTAGCTAAAATATTTCCGCTGGCAAGGGTTTATAGGCTGTGTTAGTCACCTCTATTATTTATTGAACATAGTATGTGAGCATTTACAGGAAAATAGAGCCATAAACAGCAGAAATCGAGTGCATTTTTACTATGATTCGAGGGAAAACGATTTGTTCTCTCTTAATTCTACAGTCAGTTAAAATGATGGGGATAGTTGGATACCTTTTTCTTATTTACTGTTTGGTTTGCTCTCATATGGAGCTAAATGGCCATAACTAATGGTTAATGTGAAAATTACATCATATTAAAGGTGTATGCGAAAAAAAAGTAAGCGCGAATCACTAATTGCTGTAAATTTTATTCCATGTACGTAATCGCACATTAATAGTCTATAGTTCTCTCAGTATGATTTGCAGAGGTAGTTATGATAAGTGGAGGTTTTACAAGATAAAGAGGTGCAAACCATGAGAGATGTGCCTATAAATTTACATGTAAATCTGACAGGACCGTAGGGTTGGTACGAAAGAATGGAGGTTTATGATGTAAAGAGGTTCACTACATAAAGGTTTTACCATAAATATAATGGAGTCAGTATTGAGCATTAACTCTTGGAGGTCAAACCTTCACGTATAAGATGCAGGTGATTTTTTTGAGCTATTAATTTGCTAAAAAGGTGCATCACATAATATGCCATCAAATACGGTATGTTGTGAAACCAGCATTGTGCCGTAAACATAAACAGTTACCCTTACGAAGTAATCTTATTTTCTATTAAAAAGACATGTTTGACCACACTTAACAAATTTCAAGTGCAAGGAATGCTTGTATGCTCAATTGAAAGCTGTCTAGGAAATCAAGAAATGTTGCTACCTGGAAATCCAAACTGTATGGAATTTTTTTCAGCCGTTGACAATTCATGCTGGTCTCTTTCTACCAAAGACCAAAATTGGCTAATAGTATTTCTGAGAGCATCTAAAAGCCACCTCTTTGAGGTTGGAGAGAAATCGCAATTTAAAGATGGAGGCCTTTGCATCATGCAGGCATCTTGAACCAAGGAAGTTTATGAGGCAAAATTACTGTGACATGCTTAATTATTCTAAATAAAACTTTTTTTTATATGTTTTGAAAAAGGTCATTCAAGAGGAAATGAGAAACATTTAGGCAGTATATTGTGAAAATTAGGTTTATTGAAGGAAAATTACGTGATGAGGAGCCATGTAAATGTGGTGTTTGGGAATGTGGCTGCATATTTTTAGCGTATTATGTGGTTAATAAAATAGAGCATGTATTTTCATAGAGTCATTCATATTTTGTTACTGTTGATAAAAAATTTGAGCTAATGTATGAAATAATATTTGGTTGCCTATGTAATCTTTTCCATGGCAAAATCGTTTTATATTTTTTGGAGACCTTATTGATATTTTATCTTCAGTTGGGCTGGTTTTGAAGTGACACCTGAAAATTATGCTAACCCAAATATGAAACCCATGTCTGGTGAACCTGTATTCTTGAAGCACTCACAGAATAATTATAAAAAGGTGAAATTCATGAAATACAAACACTGAATAACCCATTAGCAAAATTTTCTTTGATAGGAGGAGGTTAATGGTGAAAAGAAATTCAATCACTGAAGGTTTTCAGTGTATACCTCACTCAAGAGTGACATTATTTCATACATAGGTTTGCTGAAGCACACAATTGCACAGCCATGTCCAAGATGTCTGAATGCTTTGTGAAGCAGAACTTTGTGGAGGTTGTAAAGGGTGAGGAATTCTTGGATCTACCTCTCAACATACTCACTTTCTTCCTTTCATCTGAGGGACTTGAAGTGGACAGTGAGATGCAGGTAAAAATTTGAAATCAAATAAAAATTTGACCAATGAATCCTCTGGTCCGACTAAAGTCGTCTTCTCTTACCAGAATTTCCAAGTTTCACATTCAATGTATGTGAGTGGTGTGAGAATTCTAATGTGCCTGTTGTTGTCACATTAGATCATCCAGTCCCTCCAATGATATTCCTCCCTTTAATCTCGTTTCTAGCATCATTGTTGTAGTTTCGTCCATCTACCACCTCACGGCAAAATCCACCTGATCACGTCCATCTCTTCCCCCAGGTGTTTGAAAGTGCTGTTCGATGGCTCTTCCACGATCCCCCCAATCGGAGGCAGCATGTGTTTGAGGTGTTGCGTCATGTGCGACTCGGGCTCTTGCATCCTGATCTGATGTCTCTGAGAGCTTCATCCACCCTCGGTGGGGACCCACCCCTTGGGGTGGCCCTCGCATCGATTCGCATGGAAGTTGAGGAGAGGGCAAGGAGGCAGGTTAGTTGTTATTGTTGGAACTCCCGCCAAAGACTGCAGTATTGAAAGAAATCAAGGGACTTAAAAATTAACAAAATCATTATTGTGAAGCTAAAATTTTTTCACCAAATTATCTATCATGGCATGATGTCGTAGCTTCTAATTTGATTTTCAATGAAATTGACAGTGTTCCTTAACATATACAGAATCTTTATTCCCCCTAAATATTATGAGAGCCAATGATTTGCTGTACATCAGTGGTCACAGCAAGGCCTTGCAAACATTCCGGAGCAGTGGCCTCTTTTAAGTTTCTTTCCTTTCCTTGACGTTCGCACATGGTGAGTCGGTTAAGTGAGGCCAAGCACCAGTCTCATTCATTGGTGATGTCTAATGGCGTTACACATTGAACGAATTCTTCTTATTAACTTGTAAATTGGAATAAAAAAATTGTGAAGATATCATATGATGCCCTCTACCAGTGCCTGGACGCGATGAGGTGTGTTCGACTAAATTTTGAAGAGGTTCATGCCTTGTCTTTATCTTCTTTTATAAAAAAAAAATGTTATGTCTACGAAAAAAGCTTGTCAGCCGGCCCTTGTATTCATTGCATATTGCATCAGCAAGTATTTTTCTTTGTAGCATGTGGCAGCATGCCGGCATACACTTTGTTGGTCTCTACCTCGCAGATTAATATAATGCAACGGAAAATTGAGCTTTGGGAAATTGAAACTGCAAAAAAATGATCCGATATTCATTTTTCCTACTAGTACTGAGTAAATTAATTATCCGCCAATTAGTCGAACAATATGCATGTTCATTTGAATTTTTCAAACCATAGGTTTTAACACCAATATAATTTTCAATCGCAGTAATCCTTATAATAGCATCTGAAGATGATTGTTAAAAAATCAGGCCCATAGCATTATGAAAATTACTCGGCAAGACAGGTGTTGACTAATGTTGACTATTAACCAGCTATTGTCCTTCAAAACTAATTTTCTCCCTAATTTGATATGTGATTATCATTTGCAGTATAAATGTTGTGGGATGCCCACTCATGACAGCAACTTTAGTGCGCCCATCAGAGGGTTAGTGAAAAACCTGTGCGATCTTTCCCATGTTCACCTCTGAGGTGTCACACTAAAAACTAAGGCCCCTCATTTCTCCTTGACTTGCGACTGGCAGGCAGATAAGAAATTCTTGTTAAAGATGCACCCCCATTTTCGACTGCAATCTCAGGGAAAAGAGGTGCGTCTCATACACAATTTTATGTGGTACTCTCTCTCTCTCTATCTCCTCTCCTCCCCTGTCTGTGCAGCCACGAATTTAGTGAGATTTTGAGAAGCCTCACACCCCCATCCTTCAAACTCATGTGCGAGCTCTGCTACAATCAAACACTTCACGTTCTATAGTGCAAGTTCTGTACATTGTCTAAAAAATCGCCATTTTGAAATAGCAAGGTAATGATTTTGGTCAAGTTTCCCATTCTAAGTATGAAGGATAACTAAATAAATAGGTACTTAGGAGAGAGGCTTTTCCTATTTTCATATATTGTTCATGGCAGGTACTTTGCCATTATTTTCATGTCAAGAGATTTATGAAATCAAGAGGTTCATTAGGCCAAGGTTTTACTGTCTGTTGATATATTTAAGTCTAAGGAGTCTTTCAGGATTTTGGGTAGGTATAAGTTTTCATGTAATGAGAGAAAATGTACGTGGATGTCTTTTAAAGCATTCAACCGGCCACGAGGATGTTCCACGCCTTGGTGCCAAGAAGAGAATCGTTGTGCTTGGTGGATGCCGGAGGGAGCCTGTGCCAGCCCCATACCGTTCTGCTGTTCGCTGTTCTTCTCACCCTGGGGAAGTTCTCTGCGCTGCTGTTGAAGTGTTTGATGTGTTCCACAAGGAGTGGTATGGCCAAGGAAGTAAGTGCCTCTGAGATTTGTCTGTTTTGAGTGGGTTTGGGCTTGCTGATTACCTTAAGCATCATATTTGTAGGAGCATAATAGGTTCATTTTTCTAAGAAATACCACAGCCAGTACAATAAATACAGGATTTTGATCTACCTGGGATGGTAAAGGATATCTATAATAAAGTAAAACCTCTGTAAATTGAAACTAAAGGGACTAAAATTTGTGTACTTCTAACCTACTAAAATTGTGACCGTCGGAAGTCAAAAAACGAACAATACGGACCTATCAACTGCCCAACCGACTTTGGCACCCTTCAAAACCTATGGTTTGACACGTTGGTTGCCATTATGGCCCGACGTTTAGCTCTGTGACCTTTGACCCCCATTGTGACCCTCGGAGGTCAATTAGTGAATAATACGGGTATTTGGACAATACCAATGACTTGGGCACCCTATAAAACCCATGGATCGACACCTTTGTTGGTACGCCATTCTTTTTGTCACCCTTATGACCTTGACGGTGACCTTACTGGGTCAACGGTTGAATTTTGGTAAATAAAAGTGTTATTTTCGGGTTTCTCGGGTCTGAAACCCTAAGAATTGACATCTTGGTCAATAAAATTCAGACATTTTTCTATCTCGATTTTTTTAACATTGAAACCCCATAAGGCAAATTCAAATTTTTGGTTTGGACCCAAATTGTGAGGTCAAAATTGTAAAATTTTGCTTACACTCAACAAAACTTAGGACCATTCCCCATAAGTGTGCCAATTTTCATGAACATTGCTCAATGGAAAGTTACTAAAATTACAGGGCAAAAATGACACACGACCCTTGGGACAGTCTGTATAAATGTGGTCTATAGGTAGGTGTATGGGAATTCTCATCAAAATAAATAACAGAATTTAGAATTTATTCAGCTTATTTTGTGGTAACCCTTATGTGAACGGTTTGTCTAAATATGTTGCGATGTCTCTTTTTAAGTGCGTGAAACCAATGGCACTGGGACGCAAAAGCTATTGCTATTCACCTGTTTCATGAAATTCACCCCAAACCTTGCAGATGGGACTCCACCCACTTCCCTCTGTTTGGCCAGATGCTTTTCCGCCTTCCACCTGTTCTGTCAATTCTGCCTCCATATGAACCTAGCTTAACGCATCCATTGCATTAACTTTGTACTCCTGCGTGCATTTTTGCCAAGATTATCAGTATCATTATACAAAATCTCATAGTAATACGTATGCATAATAATTTTGTACGAACAAATGTTGCTAAAAGGGTTCCCAGAGAAATGGGCATAAAACTTTTTAATAATTTGCCTGCTGATCTCAAAAATGTTAATGATGATACTTAGTTTAAAAATAAGTTGAAAAAACTCTTATTAAGAAAAATGTATTATTCAGTTGAGGAATATCTAGACGATGCTCTATTTTAACATTTTAATGTAAATATGTGTACAGGGTAATAAATTGTTTGTTATGTTGGTATCTCTGTGTATATATTGTATGACTTGACGTGCCTTCTATCTGGGACATTATTTAATGTACAAGATCTCTGGGCAAATAAAATATTAATAATAATCATGAGACATGCGAGCATTGTACAAGCCTCGCGGAGACCAGCCTTCTCTCACCCCCTCTTGTGCCGCAGCAAATCTGGCAACATTTTGTGAAAGCTCAAAACCCCACCTATTAAACTCATTTGCAACAATGAAACACTTCACTTTCCAAGTCACAAATTTTGAAATTGCCACATAAAATCTCGCTATTTTGAAGTAGCAAGTTAAAGATTCACCATGGGGCCAGGCTACCCACTCTATGTATGAAGCACTTATAATGAAAGAGGTAATAATTTGATAGGTTTTTCCTATTTTGATAGATTGTGCATAGACTTTGCCATATTTGCCATTGCTATATGAAGGGGTTCACAAAAAATGAAAGAGGTTCACTAGGTTGATGCCTTACTGTGTCCATGCCGTTCTGGAAATTTTACAATATCTGATTAATTATCTACAACAATTTTCTGCATAAGGTGAATGATTTTAATTTATCCAGCATGGCTGTTTTTTGTCTGAAGATTTTCACAGCTTCTTTTATCCATCTTGTAAGTTCCTTTTGGGAAATGCTGTGTGGAAAACAATTTTTGCTCAACGTTTCACTCCTATCACTGGGAGCATTATCAAGAGAGATTCTCTTGAAAGCAAAAAATGTTCCCAAAAGGAACTAACAAGATAGATGGCTGATGTTAGTTTAAATTTTCTCGGATCAAACTGACATTTTTAAAGTGAAGCTTCCAGCGATAAGCAAAAGCAATCATATGGTATATTATTGTATTTGCATTGCATGCATTTACTCAGATAACTGCATTATACCTATAGATAGCATGGGGTGGAGCATAGCATGCATGGGGTGGAGCAGTTGCGATGCCAATGACTATCATATATAAAACATTTTTCTAATTGTTAGCAGGGTTCCCACTCAGCTGTGAAAACCTTAAAACCGTGAATGAGCCGTGAATTTCGTCTACCGTGAAAAAAACCTGGAAATAGCCGTGAATTTCATCTTAAAACCATAGAAATCTCTCAAACTTGATTGTGGAACTACGATAGACGAAATTAAGGAAAAATCAATATTTTAATCATGTTTCAAGGCCAAGTCACCTGCAGATACTATCCATGCATTAACCTGCACACATGTATTCGAAAGCCCAACTATTAATTGGTCGGTGTGCCATGACAGCACATTGACCTTAAGCCTGTGATTGGAATACATTAACCCTGGCAAAAAATCAGGCCCTCCTTCACTTCCCTGCCACCCTGCTCTCTCCATTTTCCCACACACACCCTTTAGCCGGACATGAATTTTGCTAACGATAGGTGACGTCATGAGAGATAGCACTGTCATTGCTGCGTTTGTATTCAAGGCATCTGTTGTGTTTGGTACATTTTTAGGTAACATGTGGCCGATGATTGTTGCGTGATCAACATAGCTGCCTTAAATGCCGTATCTACAAACCGTGAATTTTATGACATTTAGACTGTGGAAACCTGAAAAAACTGTGAATTTTATAATTTAGTTAGTGTGGGAACCCTGGCTAGAGTGGAAGCTGATGTTTTTGTGTTAGCTACAGTGGAACCTCGTTAAAGCGAGTACAGGCTATAGCGAGACCCCCGCTATTACGAGATATAGCCGATGCACCGTCAATTGATCCTATAATAAGCATGTTAAAAATTTCGTTTTTACGAGGCCCTTTTGGTGTTGGCTCTCCCGGTAGCGAGGGTTTCACCGCCAGAAAAACTGACACCAAGACTCCTTAATCTCTGTAATTGCTAGCGATCTGTTAGAAATGAAGTTAATGGAGTGCTCAGTCTCAAATTTATGTGGTAAACTGTCTTTCCATAAATAAGTAGTTAATTTTGGTGAAAATATTGTGGCATTAGCATTCGCGAATGCTTGATCTTCTTTTGTTCCTCGGGCGGCAAAAAGCAGTCGTCAGCATACCCACACGTCCACGAGTTGCATGAATAGAAAGCATTTGATGGAACACACCATGGCCAAAAAAACACCAAACACGTCTAAGCGAGAAAATAAAAATAAAGGAGTAATATGAGGTATATTGGCTATTATTTGCACCACCTCCGGTAAAGTGACAATTCGCTATGGCGAGTGTTTATTGGTGCACCGTGGGGTGTCGTTCTATCGAGGTTGCACTGTATTTGATTATTATGTCTTTTATCCAGATGGGATGATGGGGATGGTGGTGTCATCGGCATATAAAATCACATTGTTCCAGGAGGCAGATTGTAAAATATTCTTTAAAAAAATCATTTTTCCTGCCAAAGTCAGTAGATGATTTTTGCTTATCCTCTTAGGTATTCGTATATCTTTGGAATTTGTTTATGACCATTTGAGCACCTATTCCTGACATGTCTTTCAGGCAATGCTCAGTAACAGTTAAAATGCATTTCCATAATGTGAAATCCATAAAAATTGTGTAAAAGTTATTACTTCATTACATTTCATTTAATCATACTTTTATTTTCAATAAAGAGGAATCATCATCATTAGTCAACAATCCTAAGATTGCTTTGACGCAGCTCTCCATTTCTCTCTCCTATCCGCTAATCTCTTCATAGCTACATATTTATTCTCTTTTACATCCTTTATAACCTGTCCTATATAACTCATTCGGTGCCGTCCCTTGCCCTTTTTCCCTTCCACTTGTCCTTCAACGATTGTCTTCATCAGACCATCGTGCCTCAAAATGTGGCCAACTAAGTTGTCCCTTCTTCTGCTTAATGTTTTTAGGAGGCTTCTCTTTTCTCCCACTCTCCTTAGCACTTCCTGGTTACTCACACGGTCAATCCATTTTATCTTCATCATTCTTCAGTAGCACCACATTTCGAATGCTTCCACTCTTGACTTCTCTGCTGCTGTCAACGTCCAAGCCTCGCTTTCATAGAGAAACATACTCCATATGTAGCATCTGATGAATTGTTTCCTTACTTCTATGCTGGTATTTTCAGCTGTAAGAAGATTCTTCTTTTTGTAGAAAGCCCTCTTCGCCTGCGCTATTCTACTGTGTATTTCTTTCTTGCTCCGTCCATCGCTGGTAATTCGGCTTCTCAGGTAAGAGAACTCGTTCACCTCTTCAAGCTAATGCTTTCCTAGGTTGATGTTTGTTTTAGCCTCCTCTCTTTTACTGCAAACTAATATCTTAGTCTTCTTTTTGTTGATTTTCAGCTGATATCTGGCCATTGTCCTTTCCATGTTTGTCAACGTCTTCTTCAAATCCTTCTCTGTCTCGGCTATGACTGCTATGTCGTCAGCAAATCCCAGCATACTAATTTTTTCTCCGTGGATATTGACACCCGAAGCTTTCTGCTTGATTTCGTTGATGGCTTTCTCTATGTAAACATTAAAAATTAAGGGGGAAAGCGCACAACCTTGTCTCACCCCTTTTCTTATTCTCGCTTCTGCACCGTTTGGTCCACATTTGATCACAGCTACATACAGTGGAACCTCGGTAAAACGACACCCCATGGTGCTCCAATAAACACTCGCTATAGCGAATTGTCGCTTTACCGGAGGTGGATCAAATAATAGCCAATGAACCTATTGTCAACACTTATATACGAACAGGGTTGGTGTGGCGACTGAGATATTTCCTGTACAATAAGCGTATGCATAAATCCTGATGGAAGGCGATGTTTATTGCATCATATTATTTCCTTACCGTAATAACAAACTTAATTACAAGTAAACTTTATCCTATTGTCAACACGTATATATGAACAAGATTTGTTTGAGGACGAAGATAATTTTATCTGAGAAACTGAAGCATGAATTCAGACAGAATGCGATATTTTTTGCATCACTAAATATTCTTACCTTAAAAGCAAACTAGCCGTTCAAATTATAAGCCCCGTACTGAATGAAAATCATTGCTTTGTCAATCATTTTTCCGATGCACAACTGACCAAGCCACACTTTTCTTCGCACTGACAGCACTTACGTGATCAATCCATTAATACGGTATTTGTTTACTGAAAATTCCAAGAATTATTGATAATGCTGTATCGCGGTTGTATCCTTCATCCAATGTTTCCATTGGTTTTTGTTTGGTTATGGTAATTGTTACCTGTTCGTTTCGTTGAAGGTAGGCGATAAATCGTATCGCATTTGTTTCCGCAGACGAAAATAGTAGAAGGTGGCGGAATGACCTTGCCTCGGGAAACTTTCTCTTTTATCAAGTGCATTTATCTGCATTATTGATGTAAAAAATTTGCTAATCGTGCAAAATAATGTTATTATAACAGCTGTTGTTTCACAATAATAAAGTAATAATTGGAATGTTCTGCCCGCGATGTTATTGCTATAATGTATTGAGTGCATGCACTGCAGTATGAACGATTTCAATCAAAATTAGCTATGGTACAAAAGATATTAACTTGAGAAGTTCTTCGCGAAATATATTACGCAAATATGCAGATGTCAATTCAGTAATATATAAGTAAGCTGCAAGACACAGCAGGTAATATAAGACACATGGGAAATAATATGTAACAATATATTGTATGCTTTTCATTTCATATATGAAATGAAAAGCATATTTATTTGATGAACCCTATGGACAACAAATCTAATAAGTATCAATTTGTTAATTTAAAATTCTCAATTCTCTCATGACTGTGAAACATTAAAAAGGATGTAGAAGTTTTGAAATAAAATTAAAGCGCACCATTAACTTTTTACAGACGCCCTTGCCAACAGCACATTACCTGCATCTAGAATAGGTAACGAAGTATAATTTGCAAAATTCCTCATAAATTATAAAATTAACTTAAGAAAATGTACAACATTAATAAACAAAATATATTATTCAAATAAACTTGTGTGAGACAATAAATATGCCGTTATTTCAATCCCCCACGGCTTGGGAACTCACTTAGACTCGATCACAAAATAAAATAGTAATTAAACATTTGATTTCAACGAAAATTATTCAAATAAACTTGTGTGAGACAATAAATATGCCGTTATTTCAATCCCCCACGGCTTGGGAACTCACTTAGACTCAATCACAAAATAAAATAGTAATTAAACATTTGATTTCAACGAAAATTAATTTAAAAAAGAGTCAAGCGTTGCTTGCTTCAATTTTCTTTCCGTTGCACGCATTACATACTTCTCAACAGCAGTAAACGATCCAAGATCGTCTGCTGAGGCACTGCTTGCCCTGTACACGTCATTGATTACATCAAGGGCCTTTAACACATCATATTTTGGTGGAAGAGCAACAGCACTGTCCTCTAGATCCTCTGAATCAGAGCTCGATTCAACATGTACATCGTCATTGCGCACGGTATTTAATATGGCATCGTCAGTCATTTCCTCACGAGTGGGGGCAGAGTCATCAGCTTCTACAAAACTACTATAATTACACGAACCGAAATGAGTTTCTATCGATTCCCAACCTTCAGGGTCCTCCAAATTATTATCAAGCTCGATTTTATCGTCTTGATGAGCTGAAAAACCAGCATGTTTAAAGCACGAGGCTATTGCATCAGCTGATATTTTGTCCCAGCTACAAACAACAGCACGCATCGCATCCAAAATATTCCACTTCATCCTTTTGAAGTTTTTTAGTTCCAGTTGCCTGACTACAAAATTCACAAGCAAAGTTCTATAATGATGCTTCAACAATTTTATTATTCCTTGGTCGAGTGGCTGCAGTACGCTAGTTGCATTAGGTGGCAAAAAAACAAGTTCTGTATTCCTAAGGTCGATTTTTGGGTGGGCCGGGCAGTTATCCACAAATAAGACGACCTTCCTATTTTTACCTCCTATTCTTGCGTCGAACGCCCTTAGCCACTGAGCAAAAAGTCCGGAAGTCATCCATGCTTTGGAATTATTCTCATATGTGCATGGAAGATTCTTGATCCCTCTAAAACAACGAGGCCGACCCCACTTCCCAATAACCATTGGTTTAATTTTATCTGATCCGTCCATATTAGTACACAGAAGAACTGTTAATCGCTCCTTGCTCCTCTTGCCACCTTTGCAAGAATCACCCCTTACTGCAAGGGTTTTGTCAGGGAGTAGATTATAAAACAGTGCAGTTTCATCGGCGTTATATACATCTCGCGGGGAATACTTCTTGAGATATTCCACTAGTATTGGAGTCCAGTCTTCCATGGCTTCGGGATTCACAGCGCATGCTTCGCCACTAATTTTATGAAGAGATATACCCTTTCGCGCTTTAAATCGGCTCAGCCAACCTTCCGAGCACTTGAAGTTTTCTATTCTTAATCTGTCGCTAAAATACTCCGCCTTAGCCTTAAGCATATATAAGGCCCATTCACGGGAGTTCCTGAAGATCGAATATGGCAAAACCATTCAAACAAAGCGTCTTCCAACACTTTATGGTCACCATTCCTCAAGCGCTTCTGGTGCAATGGTTTGCCCTCCCGCAATACGGCAGACCTAATCTTATCTTTGTTTTTTAAAATGGTGAACAGCGAAGAGGAAGATAAATTATTTCTCCTGGCCACTTCACTTTTGGACAGCGCGCCACTCTCGCACTGATCTATTATTTTGATTTTATCACTTAGATTAAGTGTTTTCCGCGTTTGAGCCATGGTGTCTGCCTTTCAAACCCTCTCTCCTTACGCGACTCACTGACGTGCGGGTGTGCTGTCGACTGCCTCCTACCCGCCAAAATCATGGTCCTTATAAGAGATTCCGCTTTCACCCCTCAAACCCCTCAAATGCCGACCCTCAAACACAACTCTGGGCACAGTGCACTCACTAGGGGAAATATGGAACTAACTGCGCTGTCGGCGGCGGTATATGCTTTCGCACTGTGCCCAAAGTTGTGTTTGAGGGGAGGGGTTTGAGGGGTAAAAGCGGAACCTCACGCAAAAATCCCGAGCCGGAGATAGCAACCAGTATGTAAGGGGCATGGCCAAAATATTTTCACCAAAATTAACTACTTCTTTATCGAACGATAGTTTACCAGATAAATTTGAGACGGAGCACTCCATTAACTTCATTTCTAACAGATCGCTAGCAATTACAGAGATTAAGGAGAAGTTTTTCCGGTGGCGAAACCCTCGCTATGGCGAGAGCCAACACCAAAGGGGCCTCGTAAAAGCGAATTTCTTTTACATGCTAATCACAGGGTCAGTTGACGGTGCATCCGCGAACTCTCGTAATAGCGGAGGTGTCGCAATAGCCCGTACTCGCTTTACCGAGGTTCCACTGTACTTGGTTTTTATACAAACTATGAATAATTCTACGATCATTGTAGAGTACGCCGATTTCTTTCAAAATTCTAAGCATTGAATTCCATTCCACGTTATCAAAGGCCTTCTCTAAATCGACAAATGCTATGATGGTTGGTTTGTTTTTCTCCATTCTCTTCTCTATGATCATCCTAAGAGCCAAAATTGCTTCCCTTGTGCCCCTGCTTTTCCTAAATCCGAATTGGTCCTCATCCAGGAATTCTTCTGCTCTTCGTTCAATTCTCCTGTAAATGATTCTTGTGAGAATCTTCGACGCATGTGTCGTCAGGCTTATGGTCCTAAATTCTTCGCACTTCTCTGCTCTCTTCTTTTTGGGTATGGGAATGATGATGTTCTTCTCGAAGTCACTAGGTAAATCTCCTGTTGAGTACATATCGCAGATAGTTTTATACAGTTGAGTTAAGACCTTTTCTCCTGCATTTTTTATTAACTCTGCTGGAATGTCATCTATTCCTGGGGCCTTATTCTTTCGCAGGTCTCTTACTGCAGCGTCAAATTCCGATCTTAAGATGCTTGCTCCAATGTCATCCTTTTCAACTTCACTTTCCTCTTCGAGAACTTTTGAGCTAAGTTTGCTCCCGTTGTATAATTCCTCCAGGTATTCCTTCCATCTCTTGGCTTTGTCTTCGTTTTCAATTAGAATGTTTCCATTCCTGTCCCTTATGCTATTACATTTTGTGTTTCGTTCCTTGAAATGGTTCCTCACTATTCAATAGGCCGCTTCCACTTTCCCTTTTACGAGGTTATTTTGTACGTCCTCACATATGTTCCTCATCCACGCTTCTCTGGCTTTCCTCGCTTTGCGGCAAATCTCGTTCTTTATTCTCTTGTAGCAAGCCTGTCCTTCCTCAGTATTCGTATTCTTATACTTTCTCCGTTCTTCAATGAGGTCTAGCATTTCATCTGTGATCCATGGCTTTTTCTTAACACATTTTCTTATCCCTAGAAATTCTCTAGCGGCCTCCTGAAGTCCACTTTTTATGGTAGTCCAGTTATTCTCAACTGAGTTTTCAGACTGATCTAGTCCTATCTTGCGCTCCACTACTTCTTGAAAGGCCTGTTGATTTTTTGGCTCCTTAAGTTTCTCTAATTGCCAGGTGTTCTTTGCTGATTTCTTCAATTTCTTGAATTTCAGATGGCATTTCATCATCACTAGATTATGATCACTGTCGATATCTGCCCCCGGGTAGCTTTTACAGTCCTTTATCTGGTTTCTAAACCTATGCTTCACTAAAATATAGTCTAGTTGAAATCTTCTTTTGTCTCCTGGCATTTTCCATGTGTATCTTCTTCGCATGTTATTCTTAAATAGAGTGTTGGCAACCACTAATTTGTGTTCTGTGCAGAACTCTAACAGCCTTTCTCCTCTTTCATTTCTATTTCCTAATCCATATTTTCTGGTTATTCTTCCATCCTGGCCTTCACCGACGACAGCGTTCCAATCACCTAAAACAATTAGGTTTTCTTCACCCCTTACCTTTTTGATTACTTCCTTTATATCATCGTAGACGTCTTCAGCTTCTTCATCCTCGTAGTCTGTCGTGGGCATGTAGACCTGTGCCACTACGGTATCTACCGGCTTAGTCTCTATCTTCACCATAACTATCCTTTCATTGTACTGTAGGAAACTTTTCACACGCATTCCGGCTGAATAGAGGAATACTGAGTCAATATTTGTTACTGAATTGTCTGAAAAAAAATTTAAAAAATATTTGCTAAACCTGGAAAAGTCCGGTAATTTCAGTTTGATATTTGAGTGTCCACCTTGTACTTACTATTTAATTATGTCAGTCACATATGTAAGTTTTATTTTTTTGCAGCCTTTGTCTGTAATAATTTCAGAAAAAAACTATCCCAATACCTCCGAATGTCAATGTTCATAGGTGGTTGCCCTAGCAAATTATATAAGATGAGAAAATATTTTCATTGTAGCAGTATTCAATGTTGTATGTCTTTAATATTCTGTTACTTGGTATGGAGGCCTCCATGGTCATTTAATGAACATACTGTTACATGTCTAGTACTCTGTAGCACAAAATTATCTTGGAAGCTCTGGGAGGCTGGGTATGTTGGAATTGGACGTGGTTAATCCCAGTGTGTTACCAAGGACTAACCCAATAGATAAGCTTTTGGGAGTATTCTTCACTGGAATCAATCTTGACAGAGTTAACCAACACCCCCATGGTATAAAGGTTGGTTGGGTGGAGATTTTAAATAATTTTTTTTAATGGCACTGTTGTGATTCTCTTTCCAAAGGCTCCCCCAATTCGCAGTCTGCAGTGGCAGACTCAAGGGGTCCACCCCCCCTGCTCCATCCTCGCATCCTGCCTGGAGTCGCAGCCCTGGGAGGTATTATATATGTCGTCGGTGGAGAACTTGAGAGCCAAATATTAGCTAATGTTGAAGCCCTTGATGCCCGGGCTTGCTTCCTGAATAAAGGTCAGTCTTATGTGATAGAGCTCACCCCAAACTTAATAATATAATAACGGTATGGTTTATTCTTCTTCGACATTGCCCATTAAGGACATATTATATTATACATAGGATCAATCAAGGACACATTATGGTTTACCATACACAAGAGCTCATAATAGACATATTTATAATGGGAAAATATAGGCATAGGTGGATACGTTACAGTGAAAATGACATTAGAATATAAAAGAAAAGAAGTGTCTTAAGAAATTATATATATACTTTCAAGATTTTGTATACATCAAAAAAATCTTGAAAAGCACACTGATCTTTAGCACTGTTTCATAATCGTGCTCGGACAGCAGAGAAAGATTTTTCATAGTTCTGTGTTTGGGGGTGATGAGAAAATCAGGAGCCATTTTAGTCATAATGTTGGACTTATTTCTGACCGAAAAAAATTGCGTCTTGTTCAAATAAACCTAGCCTTAGGTATGAGAATTCCAACCAGTTCCAGTAACCAATGCTTTTGCCTGGGCCACCTTGCACTTTGATTTTTTTGTTTTTTTTTTCTTCCAAATGCACAATTTTAAAAACAGTTCTCAACTTTAAACATCCAAAAACGTACATAACATAAGCATGTATAATTCCTGGCCTATAATGGGATGTGAGACGTAAGCTGTATGGAAGAATAATTACCATTCTACAATTAGCATAGGCAATAAGTTAGATGTTCAAATCCATTGTTGCAAAGCACTGTATGAATCAAGTAACTTTGTGTGTATGTGAGACACAATATTGAAACTAAGCTGTTTTCGTCCGAATTTAAATTTTTGTCTAATGGCTTATGCCTCCCATTGAAGATTAGCAATTTATTAGGTCTTATGGAATCCCTCTTACAGCATACGTCCCATTCCTGTCCAGACATTGATGAGATAAAATCAATGTCTCATCTAGAAAAAGAAAAATTACGTCTGCAAAACCAGGAAATTTTTAAATGGCTATAGCTGCTGGACTCCGTGGCATTTGCACCCTTTTCGCATGAAGTGGTGTTGTTATCTATTTTTTTGATCCAGGTTCCAAGACAAAAGATGGTGAAGAGGAGGGTAGCAGTGGTTTTCGGGAAGGGTCCCGCATGTTGGAGACCCCGGAACCGGTGGAAGCTGCAGGCGCACAAGAGCAGCAGGATGACAATGAGGATGAGGAAGGGGATGGGGAGGAGGAGGGGGAGGGGAAGGAAGTGAAGGGGGAGGAGGGGGGAGAGGAGGAGGGTGGGGGGGAGGGGGGAAGTGGGGAGCCCGGGAGGTCGGGAAAGCGGAGGAGCGAGGACATCGACTCAAGCTCCAGATTCGGCAGCAAGAGGGGTGAGGACATTCTTCTCTTTATTGTTATTTATTTTTTTTAAATCATAAAAAATACATATGATGCTTACTTTCATCATAAAACAGCTATAGAATGCATACACTAAGTACCAATAGAATAAAGAATACTGAGAAGTCATATATATTGCCTACAAACAAGAAAGAAACTTTTCTGATAATTATACCAAGAAAAAAATGTGCACGAATTTGATCCTGCTAAACCTCATTGGTTTTTCAGAAGTTACTGTCATGACTGCCGTCAAAGAGTATGTGGCTCCAGATATTAGAGAATTTAAATGGCTATATTACTGGTAATAATAATAATAATAATAGTTTTATTGAACATTAAATAAATTTGAATTTGCAATAGTCTTCATCATATACATAGGAATACAAGATTGAGTGATTCTAATTTTTTTTACATATTGCTGAAATGATGCAAGTAAATGAACAAATACACAAAGTACATATGGCATAATCAATAGGATTATGCATCTATAAAGGACAACACAATTTCACATTTGAAAAACTCATTTATGGAGTAAAAGGCTTCTTTTAATAGCCAGTTATGTATAACTTTTTTTAACTTCGACACACATCTTCAGCCTCTGGGGGCAATCTGTTAAAAAAAACTAATTTAAAATATGTCAAGTGAATTTCTATTTTTGCTAAACCTGCAACCTGGGGTGTCTAGGGTGTCACTGTTTCTTGTGTAATGATTATGAAAATTAGACCTTTTATCCAAGGAGCACAGATTATCTTTCACATTGCAAAGGTATTTTTACATGAACAAGCTGTAGAGAGTCGTAATACCAAGCTTGCAAGGTATATAAATATATCTGTGCAAAAACAAACTATGTAAATAGATGTATGTGAAATTATGTAGCAATTAATGGATAACGTACATTTTCTTTACAAAAAATAATTTTCTCTCAGTAATAATGATACCATTGTGACATTAGAAACTTGATCAAGCAAAATTACCTTTCAATAAATGTGCATCTAATGGGCTTGCACAAGAAATATATTGTTCATACTATTGAAATAAAATTTTATATCGTCCTCCTGTAATGGGGAAGTGGACGGTACAAAAAGTTAATCATTTGATTCCAAATGTTATTCCACAACTCTCACCTAACACATTTCATGAAGGGGCATGATAAAGTTGGTGCACGAATAACAGAATATGAATTTTCAACCTCTCCTGTAATTAACTCACTATTTAATTCCTCTCCTCATGAATTGCTTAAATCAATGAAAACTCACTTTTCATTTGATATTCATGTGAGAAATGAATGATTTGACTGAGTTACAACATGTCGATAATTTAATTCTCCAGCTGCATTATACGAGATTGAGAGAGAATTTAAGGAGTTTTTTGGAGTACATATTAGGAACTCACTTTTGTACATGGTGATGCATATTTGCACGTTGTGTTACCAGAGAAAACTTGGCCAACAGCATCCAGCGGGAAAGTCTGCAATCAGTCTAGGTAATTGTTTCGCTTCTACCGTTGCCAGGGCGTCGTTTGGATCCCATCAGGTGGATGAGGGTGAGCAGTATGGTGGTGCCTCGGTGTGAATTTGGCCTGTGCACGTGCGCTGGAAAGCTTTATGCCATCGGAGGATGGGTCGGGTCAGATGTGGACTCGAGCGTTGAGTCGTACGATCCGATTGCCGACGAGTGGCGACTCGAGGGGAATCTGCCCAAGTCCTGCAGTGGAGTTGGCGCCATATCATATGAAGGTTGGTGCCTTCCTCCTCGAAGTTTTGTCACAACAGCGGAAAATGCAATAATAACAGCGATGAAATGATAATAGTAATACATTATTCATTCCAAAAGGTCACTAGTACAATTGATACAGTAGACTCTAGTTAATGTGAACAATGCTATTACAACGTTCTCATTGGTCCCTACGATAAGGCTAATCCAATCTGTAGTAAAAGAAATGTTATTATAAAATTACAAACCTCAGTTCCGGTCCCCGTGGTATAGGCTGCATAAGGCACCCTGAACATCAGTATGGAAGCTTAAATTTTGGCGTGACAGACAAAATCAATTACTATTACAGTGGAACTTGGTTAGTACGTTCCTCCTTAGTACGTTTTCCTCCTTAGTACGACGATTTCTCTCGGTCCCGGTACCATCGGAACAAAATACAGGCAAAAGTATTTGGTTAGTACGTTTGAAAAAATTGCGCTTTCCTGGTTAGTACGCTCAATTGCTAGCCATGACGCAACCCGCAATTCGTTCTCCAGTATCTTCTTAAGGGTCGTAAAGCTCCGAATTCATGATTTAATTTATTATTACTAGCCATTAACATTCTTACATTTATTCTACATATCTTTCTTCGACCGCGATTTATCCAAATGCATTTCTCAATTCTTATGACGTGATGAATTTATCAGGAATGTCTGACTATGCAAACCTGCAGCCAATGAGAAGCCACAATTTTCCCCACCCCGAGCTCCTCACCTTCTGTTGCCTCTGGAGTGCCCACTGCGCACAAATTTCACGAGGGGGCATTTGTTGCTATTGCACGAGTTATCATGATGAAGAAATGAGTCTTATCCAATTCCCACTTTATCTAAAGCAGTACTGCACGACGTCAATGCTACGGGGTGTGTGCATATTTGACTACTGCTGCGGGAGCAGACGATGCTCTGGATCTCCACGCGAAGCTTAGCTTAAAAATACTTGATCTCGGCACGAAAGCAGACGACATTAAACTAATTTTTAAAGAAAATTTCAACATTATAATATAAAATCTTCTTGTAATTACGTCGTAATATAATAATCTTGCGTGTTATTATTCGATATATCGATCGATATAACAATCGATATGGCTTTATTCCAGGAGCGAATGTGTACGGTTGTTGCCGTAATTTAAGGTTAATATAATTTTGTCCAATTTTTATGATGTTTAAAAACAACCCGTTGACATACTCAGGGTTGTTGTTATATTCTCCGAGTATCCTGTGACAAAAAAGAAATGACATAGCTTTACTTGTCCTCTTTCTATAAATACATAAAGGATAAATCACGGGAGAAAGACGCCGTTTTCATGTAATTGTCTTCGGGAAATCTATGAAACATTGTGATTTTTATTCACATGGTATTGTTTTTCAATGTAGCACCCATTTTCTTTATTTTAAAGGTGAAAAGAGCTCTGGAAGACGATCTTACGAGAACTACCGACAGTAATTGTAATTATGACGACTTTTCCTCAGATTGCAATTACCCCGACTGCTATTTTTTACTTTCCTCGTTAGCACGTTTTCCTGGTTAGTACGTTCATTTTTTGTGGTCCCTTCAGAAACGTACTAAACAGGTTCCACTGTATATTGTTTTTAGTGATGGGTCGATTCCAAAATTTTATCGATTCCGATCCCGATTCCGATTCTGACATTTCGATTCAGATTCTACCGATACCGATTCCATCGATTCTGATGCCATAGGCTCCAAGAAAAATATCACTTAATTCCAGGCAACAAGAAAACCACTTTTTAAAATATTACTCTGTGAAAGAGTCAGTCAAACAAAAGCATCTTTCATATCATCACTATGTAATTAAAATATAATAGCTAAATTTCAAAACAGAATATAGGTACCTGAAAAGTGATGTTACATGATAGGTATTACTTTAGAGTATTAGCACTCATGTTTAAATTTAAAATAAAAGTATCTCCTTCAATATCTATCTTTTATTGATAATATCTTATCATTATCAATAATGTCTCACAAATTTAGTCTCCTTTTACAGACTTTAAATTTTTGCTCAGAAAGCAAAGCATCTTCAATCTGTCAGCTGACAGAGTTAAGATACTTTGCTTTCTAGGATATCCTAGGATATCCAAGGATAAAGCCTGTTGCATTTTACATCACATACTTTTCCTGCAGAACTAAATGTCTTTCACTGAACACAGGGGATGGCAGTATGGCAAGAAACCTCTTCGCTAATACTTTCAGCCTAGGGTAGGAGACACAAGTCTTCCAGTATTTCCCAGGGAAGGAATTTGGTGGTGCATTCATCTATGATAAATAAGCTTCCACTTCAGCTTCAACAGTGTTTGCTATGGTGACTTTGGGTACTTTCCAAATGCATCACTGTATCTTGCAAGATACTATATACCTGTCACAGGCTCCCTAGTCTGCATTTGCTCCTTTGGAATATAAAAGGGATTTCCAAGTAGCACTTTTTGATCTCGAGTCGAGTTGAAAATTACTCGCAAGTATCAAGTCGAGTATGATAATTTCTGAACCAGGCAATACAGCAATGCATACTACAATTCCGCGCGACTCACCTCAGCGAAGGTGGAAAGGGAAAAAGGGTATCAGTTGTTGCCTTTCGTGGAAACTGTTCATTTTTCTCTCTCTTAAGCATGGTGACTTAATTTCTTCACTTTACTTCAATACCCGAGCCATATTTCTTATGCGTGGGATGGTTCCGAAAAATATCCAATCCTTAGTATTTTCTTTCGAGTAATGCGCTAAATGGCCAAGTCGATCTATACATAATCCTTTTTAACATCCTCATTTTTGTGTTGTAAGTCAATTAAGACGATTATCCATGCTTTACATGACGATTTTCAAGACTAATGTTTTAAAAAACTTGAAAAATCGGCCTCAGTTACCGAGCCTCAGAGGTCCGCGGCGTGTAGGTCAGCCTTGACGCGCGATTGAAAAATCGCTCTTATTTCCTTCGTCGCAAACTTTCTTTTCAAGATTTCTACTTAGTAATCTTTAGAAATCTCTACTTTATATTGTGGTTCAAATTTTCCGAGTTATATTTTTCGTAAACGAAAGATAATGTCTACTTTATGTCAAATTTCACGTGAAAAACGGGTCGGCCATTTTGCGTTGTAAAACCAGACAGATGAGAGCCAAAATCTTCAAAAGTCATTGAAAATACAAGAAAAGCACCATGTCAAAGGAATATTGCGTTTTTTTATCCCATTAAACTCATCCAACGCAAAACCACCTGGATAAATTCAAAGATTTTTTGAGGAAAAACGATATGTCGCGTGGCATTGAAAAATTGGTCATGTTTGGGCCACTGTATCTCACTAAAGGGTCGTATTTATGTAAAACGGCATATAAATCTATATCTGGTAATAATTTATGAGTATTTACGCTAAGTTTCAAGTCTCTATCCCCATAAAGGTCATTTTGGACTTTATTCCAGCTTTTTCCGATTTCGGACCAGTGCGCGCCAGGTAGGAAGACGATCGGCCGCCGCGGCTGCCGTAAAGGTATTCGGCGCCCATGTCGACAACTAGTGTATTCGGCAAGCTGAAACTATCAGGCCAAGGCATTAGGATGACTTATCGGCTTTAAAAACTGCATTATAACACGAGTTTCATGATAGCACTTCCTGACGGCAGATCGCTAGGCCTACTATACTCGAAAGCTCATAACCTTAACTACTCGACTCAACATTCGTAATGCTACTCGAAACGCTCGAGTCGAGTACCAACTACTCGACTCGACTTGAATTTTCGAGTACTCGCACATCCCAGGAAGATATGTGTTTTATTATCACGATTACGAGGCGCGAAAATTCAAATGAATTTTGGAAACGTGGTCGTATATTTTGTGGTTTGAAGTACTACTGGAATCGGAATCGATTTTTCACCTTGGCAAGTACTCGTTTTCGATTCCGGTTCTTGGCCGAGAATCGAGGAATCGAAGAATCGAGGAATCGAACCGACCCATCACTAATTGTTTTTTAATGTTTCTTGTTATATTCTATCATTAATTGCAAACCATACTCTGATTCTGTATTGTTCCTCATGGAATACACCAATTTTGGTGTTATTTCAATCATGGCAACTCTCAAGTTTTTGTAAAATAAGAATTTTTACTCTGAAAGTACCTATAAAACTTTTTGAACTACCCCAAATCGTAAAGTTAATTCAGCCAGTAATGTTTGTATCAATATTAAAATGGTAAAACTAATCTAACGCAAAAGACCTCTGACATTTTTCCTGCTCAACATAAGATAATATGCAAAGCTTTTAATTTAAAATAAATTTAATGAATAAGAATGCAATTTAAAACACCAATTAATGCATTAGACACTACTTTCGTCTATAAAATTTATTTCATGGCACGCCATGAGCTCAATGCATGTTGAACACCTAGGCTTAAAGGCTTGCTTTGCAATAAAGAATATTTCTTTCGAAATTCTATCCTCAAAAATAAGTGGGAGAAATATTGAGAGATATTGAATATGTAGTGAGAGAAATATGGTATAAACTTGTTTCTGAATGGTAGCTTGACATTATTTAGATTTAAGAAAAGTCGTGGTTATGATTTTCTATCAAACTAATTTTTTAAAAGTTTTGTATCATTCATCTTTCTATTTTATGCCAAAAATACAATTTTAGAATGATCATCAAGTTTCAATTTCTAAAAAAAAATAATATAAAACATTTGCTTCTAATTAAAGATAAATAAATCAATATTTTCTCTTGAAAAATAAAAATTATATCTGGAAAACTGGAAATCCCCAGGAATTTCTGAATTCCCCACTGCTGAACATCCTGCATGTATGTATATTGCTAGGTGAATGCATAAATTAAAGATATCATAACTGTCTAATATTTCAGGGCTCATTTATGTCCTTGGAGGCTGCACCAGGCACAGGAGGCATCTACCGTATCTTCTTTGTTTAGTACCACCAGGATCTCGCACCCATTCTCGTCAAAATCCGAATCCATCGTGGTGCTCAGAGCCAGTGCGCTTGGCTCCAATGCGGACTCCTCGATCTCAGATGGGCGTCGCCATCCTCCACGATTCCCTGTATGCTGTGGGAGGCACAAACGGAGGCAGCGATGCACTCCGATCTGTCGAGAGATACTCATTCGCCGAGGTATGGACACAATTGTAATGAATAATGCGTTCACTGTTGGAAGTGAACGCTTACAAGGTATTGTCCCCAATCTGGGTCTCAGAATTCTATTAAACTGTGTAAGATTGCTTTCCATGAGTTACCATTCATGAATCACACCCCATATCACATAAAACATTCCTAATAAGCCACAACACATCTTATATTGGGTTATCATGCTCTATCTCTAGAGTTCTTTTTGAATTTCTCATGGAAAGCTACCAATTTGAGAAATCAGAATGCATAAATGCTTTGAGTCTCGAATAGGGTAGTTTCCTTCATCAACGAAAACGAAAGGCATTGATTGCGATTCGTTACCCACCGTTAGTGTATTCATAATATACAAATTATTTGATTTTAGAAGTCCCAGTTCAGACAAATGGCAATGGTCAATATAAACTGTATTTGAAAAAGGCCAGATTGGCGCCCATGCGATACCACTCCACGTGACATCACAGGGACCTAGTTTCTATACTAGTAGATAGGAGTTTTACATCATTTGAGATTACCAATGTATGCATGAGGCACAGAGCTCAGGGAAATATGTCTTAATAATCACCTATTAAAACAGCCTAAGGTCGGAAAGTTTCCTTCGTTTGATAAGGTATTTATAATCCTTATTTAATCCAAGCGCTACCCCCTAGTAGAATGTTAGGGAAACGAGGGAGGGGAAGGAAAAGAATAGGATTTTTAGATACCGTCTATCTCCGAATATAGTCCCCCTCTGAATGTAGTCCTCCCCCCCAATTTTGAGACCTCAGTTTTGGGAAAAATTTTAAAATGCAAAGGAAGGCAATTTTTCTGTGGTTAGCAAGTTAAGATTCTAGAGTCGATAAAAACTATTATTTTCTGTGAAGATTAAGAACAAATCTGTTCACATATTTTCCATCACAACAAAATAACTATACCTTAAACATGTTGTGATCCATTGCATGTATCAGTAATTTATAGTTCCTTAACCAGATGTAATGAAGAAATGAGAAAAATTTTTAAGTATCCAAGGCTATTGTATTTTTTAAACATTCACAAATTATTAATATTTTTGATTTCCAAATGACTACAAACAATGTCAATATATAAGCTTTAACTTAAATCCCATAAACAGTATTGCATTTGGCCCTGAAACTTCCTTAGATCCAGGTAACACACCCATCAAGTCATCACAAATCCAAGTGACCTGAAGAATTTAGGAAATCCAAATAAAATTGTGTTAAATAAATTATAAACATTGTAAAAATATTGCCATCAAATGCCTGCTAAGCAAAATAATTAAACTACAGGACTTACAAATATCAAAGTAATAAAATTGAGAAATAAACTTTTTCCAACAAACATTAAAACTGAAAAAAATATTATATCAATTTTCAATGCCTCGTCGCGAATCATTGCATAAGTTACACAAAGAGCTTTTGCTCTGCATTTGCGCACAAATTCGACGATATTTTCCTCAAATTCTTTGAATCTGCCGCATCGAGACCCCCGAAATGACTTCCGCGATGTATTAGCGCTTTGCAAGCGCTGTGAATACTATGATTTACAGCGTATTCTGCAACGGCTATTTTTAAATTGGCATCGAAACTCCGTCTTTGATGGCCTCTTATCTGCCGCAGGATTGATCCTCATCTTTCTACTTGATCCATCACCTCATTGTTGAACGTAAAATTATTTTTAATAAAGAAAATATCGCGGAAATAATTGCGAAACGTTATGTGACGTAATTTATCGATCCTACTTACCCTGGCGAATTGAATATATTCCTCAATAAATTGATCACACTTTCGATGCTGAGTCGCTGGATTTCGATCAAATGCAGTAATGCCGGCGCTTCTGGTTTAAAGTCGTCGATTATTGCGCCTTTTCAGAAACAAATGCATCACCTATTGTGCATTCTTGTTCTGTGAAGACGGTAAAGGCAGTGGTTGTAAACACGAACCGCACGGACGTATAGTAGCTACGGACGCAATGAAATGCTAAATCGTCACGAAAGGTTCACTTTATCTGTTTATTTTTCGCAATTATTTAAATCGTGTAACTATTAAATGAGCGACGGGTACATATACTATTGATTCAATTCCAGTGTTCGATTGATGTAATGATAGTGTGTGTTTAGTTTTCATTTTAATTATTTACTGTTTTGCGTCATTGAGTGATCAGTGTCGATTGAATTATTCTAACAATACTTTTCCAAGAAAAATTAACGGCTACCCGATGGATTCCGTGAAAACGCATATTCGATATGCTATTTGAATCGGAATAATCGTATCTGTACAACATTTGTGGTAAAAATTGTCTGAATTTCCGGTAAAACGTGGCATTATTTACTAATATCTCCGATTATAATCCTCATAAATATACTCAAATAGAAAGACTACGAGAACATTAGCCATTATGCCGTTATTTACAACTTTATGGTCACCTTTAGTATGCTAAACTGGATTACACTCGATTATATTCCCCCCCCCTTACTTTTCCACGGCCATTTTTGGAAAAAAAGGGGGGACCATAATCGGAGATATACGGTAGATTGAAAGAGAGTAGGCCTTACAGTGAATTAAAGAAGGCAGTGCTGGAAGGAAAGGGAGGCTTCCAGATCACTTCTTGAACACTCCATGGAAACCTACCTTAATTGATAGAATACCAGCATATATACCCCCTAGCAGGGTACTCTGCTACCTGCTACCAGCCTGCATTGTATCAGTGCTCAAAGCCTCGCCCCTAGGTCATCTCACTCGGTGGCAGGGGGAACCAGAATGACCTCAGACGGGGTTTTCCCATTATTCCTACTTAGCCATCACGTTTTCGCGTGCTTGAAAATTTTCACTTTTCATTTAATCGCTTAAAATTGATATCGTCATTTAAAAATCTAAAAGGGTGAAATACGTACTCCAGGAGTAATAATCTTTCGATTTAGGCAATAAAAAAATAATAGGAAACCACCCTATTCATGCTATGTATTTGGGTTAGTGCGAAGAAAAAAATTTTCCTGGCCAGCATTAAGTTTTGTGGAAAAACCATTGAAAGATTGTAGCACCACTGGCTTCTGAGAAAGATCAATGGAAGAGAGATGAAGAAAAAATTTCCTCAGGTGAGAATGGAACACAGGTCCTCTAGTGGAGAGTAGCCAGTGGAGTAGCAACGACTGCCAGGAGAGGACTTTCCAAAGGGAATTCATTAGCAGAGCTGCAATTATTTAAATGCCTATTTTGTTTCAACTACATACTCCCTTATGGGGGTGATTCGTGGAGAGGGCTACAATCGGGAAAAGTTTGAATGGATTTTGAAATCCGAATTTCAGACAATCCCCTTTCTACATCAAGATTAAAACGTGATACATAAATTGATGGAGCTGTGATTTGCTCCTCCACATTTTCATTTACAGTGGATCCCCGATCTATCATTGATCGTTTTCCTGCATTCATTGTTTGCCGTTCCTGGTCCCAAATAAAGTTCCATAAAGGCAGTGTAATTTTTTCCCGCATCTATCGTTCCCCGAAGTATCGTTTTCCCACATTGATTGTTTGAAGATTGTGCTCCCGACGTATAATTTTCCCGCATCCATCGTTTGACGAAAATGTGATGAAATATATACAATGTGTCATTTATGGCTAATAAGGACAGGCGCATAGTTTGAATCTTACCCAGGACATGGAACTACCATTGGGAGAAGCTGAGTGCCGTGGGATAATTACATTAGCCCATTTCCCAAGATCCACTCTCCCCCTCCATTCAGCACTCGCCTCCCCTTCCCCTCCGCTTCAAAGTTCCCCGTTTCTGGAGGTCAACTGCTGCAAGAGTTACCTATTAGCCCACAAGGTGTCTAACTTTTGGCAATTAGTGTTATACTATTATTAGTTGAAATATTAGCAATGTGCACGTAATTCAAAAAAGAATGAGACCAAATTCTTGGCAGTTGATGCGGCATTTTTTTCCGAAAACAGGACATCAGATTACAATTTACGAGTTATACTATAAGTCTCACATGTCAGAGTTACTGACGAAGGGACATCTTCTCCAGATATTTTATTTCTCCCTTCCAGCAATTCGAATTCATCTGTTCATCTGGCGCTACGTTGCTTAGGAATGAGTGGGTAAGTTGCCTTCTCTTGAGGCCAAAAAATTTCATGGCGCAGTCATATGGTCATGCTTCACCCTCTGCAGTATGCTCTGCGTATCCGTATACGATAGCATCAGTTCCGAACTTCACCTCGTACGAGTGGTTCCGTATTTTCCAGGGTGGGTTGACTTCAAACCAGCAAGTGTTTTCCGTTTGGGTTAAACCCATTATTCCCCTGAAGTCATCTGTAATCCTAGGTCAAAAACAAGCGGCCGGCAGGGGAGTTTCTCCCTTAGTGACGTATTTTTAAAATGCTCCTGTTTGCTTTTCTTGTAAGCATCGCGCCGTCACGTCGGTACCCCAGAGGTGAACATGGAAAAGATCGCGCAGGGTTTTTCGCTCCGGAGGGCACGCAAAATTTACTGCCACGAGTGGGCATCCCGCGGCATTTATACTGCATATAGTAATCGGTTATCAAACGTAAATAAACGCGTATTTTTGAAGGACATACCTGGTTAATAGTCAATATCTGTCTTGCCGAGTAATTTCTATCACGCTGAGGACCTGATTTTCCAAAAATCATCTTCAGACGCTAATATGAGGATTATTGCAACTGAAAATTATATTGGTGTCAAAACCTGCGCTTTAAAAAATTCGAAGTAGTGTGTGTTCATTGTTGGACTAAATTGTGGATGGAAGAAATCAGAAATGCTTATAAGTGAAGAGCGCGGAAGGAGAGGTCCAGGGTAAGGAGCGCGATCCCTCCGTCTTCGAAGCAAGCAACGAAATACGGAGGGGAGGGAGCGCGCTATCGTGACGTCGTTGCCTTCAAAGCGAAGGGGCGAAGGCGCAGCAATGTGATATACGCAGTTTGCGTTGCCTAAAGTTTCCAGTCCGTCTCGTCTTGTTTGAATGCGCTTATGCTACGCTTGTTTCTTCCGAAATTGTCCTGTTTGGACTATTTTGGATATTATTAGCCTTGTTGTAACTATAAATCTTTGTGTCAAACAATTAGGGCTTAAAAAAACTTAAATTCTGTCAGATATGCGTCGCGTTAGATCTTCTTTTTTTGAACCTCGTGCGTGTCATACAATTATTGAAATCTATCGAGATATCTTCGGGCTCAGTAGATGACTCACCTAGCATTTGGCCTCCATAAACTGGGAGATCGATCAAGGTCAGTTGGTGAGACGGGGTAGGGATGAAATACGTTTCCATTGTTCCCCTGTAACTTGATGTTTTCCTATTTTCCTGTGGGGTCTCGGAAAGGAAAAAAAGCGGCAGAGGCATTGGCTGATGGAGGGCCGAGTGTGGCTCCGTTAAATCTACGACGTGGTTATTATCCCACGGCGCTGAGAATGCCCCGATTGTTCTCCAAGCTCTTGGGAAGGTTCATGCCATGTGCCTGTCGTGTTTTGCCTTAAAATTTTCCACGGCTGCAATTCTATTGCAATACTCCTGCGAGAGCATTTAAACAAAATTGTTCGAGAATAGGACAAGCGTCGTAGAGCAACGGCGTATGCGAAGAGAGGATCGGAACTCTTTCTACTCCCTCTTGTGCCGCTATTACCGCCGCAATTATCAAAATTTCCTCTTTCAATTAATATTGAAAGGGGAAAGTTTGATAACTGTCGAAATTCCAGGCGTATGTCTGCATCATCGCGCGATAGTATTAAAAAAATGCCGCAAAATTTTTTTCTTCATAGCTACGATGCTCAAAATGGGGGTGCGCCTCTTACACACGCTTATACGGTAGTCCAAACAGGACAATTTCGGAAGAAACAAGCGTAGTATAAGCGCATTCAAACAAGACGAGACGGACTGGAAACTTTAGGCAACGCAAACTGAGTACATCACATTGCTGTGCCGTCGCCCCTTCGCTTTGAAGGCAACGACGTCACATCGAAGGCAAGATCGGACGTGTTCTTCCCGTGCTCCTTCGCTCATAGCCTTGTAGCTTGAAATACGGAGGGGAGGGAGCGCGCTCCTTCCCCTCCGTATTTCGTTGCTTGCTTCGAAGACGGAGGGATCGCGCTCCTTACCCTGGACCTCTCCTTCCGCGCTCAGCACTTATAAGCATTTCTGATTTCTTCCATCCACAATTTAGTCCAACAATGAACACACTCGTTCGAATTTTTTAAAGCGCAGGTTTTGATACCAATATAATTTTCAGTTGCAATAATCCTCATATTAGCGTCTGAAGATGATTTTTGGAAAATCAGGTCCTCAGCGTAATGGAAATTACTCGGCAAGACAGATATTGACTATTAACCCGGTATGTCCTTCAAAAATACGCGTTTATTTACGTTTGATAAGCAATTACTATATGCAGTATAAATGCCGCGGGATGCCCACTCGTGGCAGTAAATTTTGCGTGCCCTCCGGAGCGAAAAACCCCGCGCGATCTTTTCCATGTTCACCTCTGGGGTACCGATGCTTACAAGAAAAGCAAACAGGAGCATTTTAAAAATACGTCACTACGGTAGAAACACCCCTGCCTGCCGCTGGTTTTTGACCCATGGTTTCAGATGACTGATTCACACTGAAAACCAAGGCCACTCAGTTCCCCTTAGACTTGCGACCGGTGAAGGGGAGGGGGGGTAAGATAAGAAGTTTTTGTAAGAGGCGCACCCTCATTTTCCGCTGCAATTTATGGTAAAAAAGGTGCGCCTCTTACACGCGCTTATACGGTATATAAGAGCAAAAAAGAACTTTTGAAACTTAGGTTGCATATTTTATTTTTCATCGCCTTTTCTGATGTAATGTTCAATGATATTCCATGTGGAATTAATTGTAGCACTTTTAACAACATAAATTATCTTTGATTTGCACACTTGACATCTTCGCCGGGAATTCTAAGTATGCCTGCAGATGAAATGCCCTATACTCCCTTGACTGCCATGCTGGGGTATGCTATTTTTCCTAGGGTGTCCCGCATGTGGGCACCAAATTTTATGCCAAATGTCATCAGCCATTGCTTTGGAAACGATTCCTTGCCTCAGTAAAATTTTACAATCTCAGACCGAAATTCTAACTAAGGAATTGCTTTGCCCGTAACGTTGGAGTAAAATCACCACGGATTCACCACTGCACTATCAGCCCCCTTTCGGAATAGAGGCCACCTCCGTTTTTTGCCGTTAATCTGGATACTTGAACATGCAACATAATTATCGTGTAAATCTACCCCTCCCATTCCCTGATTATAATCATTGATGATATTTCGATTTTCTTCATTCTCCGGGAATACCTTTTCGTCCTTAGGTACTATGGTTTCCATATTCCCGTAATTTGAAGCAACAGCGATGACAGAGTTATCATGCCATCGCACTTAAAGAATATTTTTGACCTATCAAACGAATAGTAGAAATCCATGTTAGTTTTTTGTCAAATCTCTCTAAGACAGGAGTGCGCAGTTTCCCATTTGATTTTCTCTTACTGTTCCCATTGCAAAATAACCATTATCACTTAAGAGTTGCTAATAGACTATAGCTGGTGAAGAAATTATCAAAATACTCGGCATGAAATTTTGGAGACTTACAAAAATTCACCAAATTTAGAACTACCCTTTCTCCTAGTGAACTGAGAACTCCTAGAAATATCACTTTTAAGTTCCGCCTCTCCATATGGCAAAAACTGATAGAGATAGCCTGTAGATGAGGCCAGACACCACAATGTACTCTAATTTGTTCCCTACGGATGAACATTTTAGCTGTGTGCCACCTGAAATATGGAATCATTTGTTAGGAAAATTCCTAACTGAATGGAATTTTGGTTTAGTCTATTAAGAAAAGTTAAGTTGGAGAGCTGTGGATAGGTATTTATTTAATTCATTAAATCGAATCCGCATCATACATTGGCTAACAATTGGGACAGACATTTCCTTTTTGCTTGTCTAGTACAACTTAGTGCGAACTATTGAGAACTTTAAGAGATGGACCGAAAATAATTGAACATGAAGAAAATAATGCGGGCCAGAAGCGCATGAATGTTGCAGAGCGCCTCGGGTTGTCCACTAGCACATGATGTTACGGGTGGGGGTAGAGCGAGCTAACCGGTGAAAACAAGAAGTGGGATGAAGCCGAGGATCAGGTGGGTGTGCCGCTGACGATTAGTGCTAAATTGTTCACGCTTTACGCATAGCCTCAATTATATTAAAAATATATTTAGTAGAAAGGAACATTTCAAATAATAGATTATTTTTGGCCTTTGTGATCCATCTCACAACCAATCACTGCCGGCAAAAGCGGTTGTTTTAGGCATAACATACACATTGCTATTGTAAATAAGTGTACTTGAATGGCGTTTGATGGATAAGAATTTTTACATAAGACAAATCTATATTAGCAGTGTAAATGCTGAGTGGAGTGCAAGCAATTTTTAGCGAGGTGGCGTGTTTCCTTAGGTTATTTGAGAGAGATACTTATTAATTGAATGAGCAATATGACCTAAGTGTTTCGATAAAGTACTATTATTCCTGTAATTGCCTAAAATATATTTTGAATCCTTTAACCCTAGAAGTGCACACTTATTTTTTCAATCATAAAGTGCACACTGGGGTCCAGCGGACCCCATAACTTTAAATTTTTTTAATTTCAACCCCCTGATATTTTTTTACCATTAATATAGTAAATATCAATAATAGAAGTGTTTCTTACACAAATATGTAAATATAAGTTATTTAAACATATTAAAATGAAAGTAAAACAATATTTTTCATTCTAAAGACATAAAAATTCTTTAAGAAAGTCACCAATCCTACTTTTATTTACTCTTACGAATGTTTTAGATGTACAGACAAATAGTTTTAACAGCTTAAGTATTACATTGTGTAGTTCATGTAAAAAAATGTTTCATATTTTTTCTTTCCAGAAAACGTATTAATTTAAACAATTGAAAACAACAAAATTTTCCAGTGTATTTTTTTTTTTTTCACAAATTTCATTAGGACTTCCTATTGCTCCAAAATGCACACTACTATTATTTATTTTACAGGTAAAATATACATTTTTAGAAAAAAATGCCTTGTTGTTAATTTCTCACTCCAGTACAGGTAGTACACAGATAACTTCGGTGCTCGTCACACATCGGAGCGCGGCACGATGAGCATATAATTCTTGTTTTTCTGTCTCTATTCCTTGGGCATGAGCTGCATCGTATTTTGCTGTGAAGGATTTCAGGTTTATCAATTGCTGATATTTCAATTTTTAAAATTTCCGCAATAGTATTCCTGATTGAAGAACGCAGGTTTTTTTTTCAAAATCCGTTGATGCAAATGAGGTTTGATGAGTGGCAAAGCCAAGTTTTTCAAAAATGTTCTCCGATTTATTTTTTCATTACTATCAATATGAAAGTAAATAACCATTGCGTTTATACCAGCTTGGTCTAGCATGCCATAGAAAATCCGCATTGGCGGTCGAAGGGTTTTTCTGGCTGTTGTATATTCATGACACAGTTGATCAAATGTGTCTGTTCCTCCTTTAGTGGCATTATACATGCAAATAATCTCAGGCTTTCCATTGTCTTCATTTATAGCTCCATCCAAATGAAAAGATGACAACAAAAGCACTATTTTATTTCTTTTCGGTGTGAAAGACACTAGGGGCATGTCAGGGTCAAAGGCAAATCGTGAAGATTGAACAACAGCTTCTTGTAAAATCCACTGGAATTTGACGCTTGTTTTTACAAATGGTGCCCACCATCGTTATTGAATAATCTTTTAGCATCTTCTTTACAAGCTCAACAGAAGTGAACCAATTGTCGCACGTAATATTTCTATTCGTGCCATGAATTGGTGTTGACAATGTCCGTACATAATATGTCGGAACAGTTTCATCTGGATTGGTGACTACTTTTCCTATGTAAGGATAGGCATTTACCATGTAAAACGTTTTTGCATCATTCATCATTACAATTTTTATGCCATACTTATCTGGCTTTCCTTTCATATATATCCGAAAGGGGCAACGGCCTCAAAAACCGAGAAGTTGTTCATCTACTGTACAATACTCATGAGGAGTGTAACATTTCTTGCAATTATCCACAAACCCTTCCCAAATTTCACGAAGTGGCGCAAATTTATCGATCGTTCTGCGCTGCATTCTCGTGTTTTTATCATAAAAACGCAAGGTTGACAGCAAAAACAGGAATCGGTGAAGAGACATGGTGCATTGATACGACGTAGATCCAAACTCAGTTGACCACAGTTCATACAAATTTGTGTTGCACGTCTTCTGCACCCCAGAAAAATATGGAAGTCCAAAAAAAGCCTCAATCTCCTCAACATCTACATCACCGTGGTACGATTGAGGAATTGTGACATTTTGAAGCTGCCGTTGTATTTCCTCATTTGTGTGCGTCATTATTTTATTTCGTAAAGCGCTATCCAACAGTAATTCCCAAGCTTGCCGGGGAGTTTTGACGTCGCGCGCTGATCCTTTTGATCCAGGCAGATCCGAAACCAAATTTCGCTCTCTCTTTCGATCTCCAAATGCTTTCAAACGTCGATGTTTGATGAATAGTTTACTATTATGAGTAATATATCTTCAAAACTATTGCTCTACAATCAATTCCATTGAAGTTTGTTCGTACGTCTTTCACTCCGAAGTTCCTACATTATTTGCAAAAGAGGAAACCAAGTTATTTCACAAAAAAAGTTGATTTCCTCAAATATCCCAAAGTGATAAAAAATGATAAATGACATTTTAATTACTATAAACGTATAAATACGATTATAACAAATGTATTTGCAGCAAAAAAGGCAATAAACAAATGTGTTAATTTTTTTTTCGCAATTTCAAAAAAATTTCATGAAGTGCACACTGGGGTCCAATGGACCCCAGACCATTTCCAACATTAAATTATAAAGCAATAAGCGCGTTGTAAAAATCACCACACACATGAAACTTTTACTAACATATAAAAGGAAATTTACATTGGTATGAGCTTTCAATATTTTGTGCATTACAAAAGTTACAGCAAAGAAAAAAACTCCTGGGGTCCACTGGACCCCAGTGTGCCCTTCTAGGGTTAATGAATATCATAATTACTCGCCAAATCATGAGTTTCCTGGGACATAGGCAACCTAGCCAAACATTTCCCCATTGATCGTTTTCCTGCATTCATCGTTTTATTCTTCCATCCCCCTGAAAAACGATAGATCGAGGTTCCACTTTACAAACTGATGTTGTCCCATTCCAACAATTACTGCCAAAAACGTAAAATTTTACGTCTTAAGTGTGTCTGTAAAAAACTTTTTTTGGGAAGGATAAAATTTGCATATCTTTTTTCAGGTCGTAAACTTGTCGGAGGAAGTAAATTAGATTTTTTGGCAGCATAATTGTCTAATTATTTGTCTAGGAATGTCTACTGATTTATTCCAAACATGTGTAAACCTTTCAAGAAATAATGGATCATCTCTTTGTGGAAATATTATAGAGAATCCATGACACATGAAGAAGTAAACACTGTGTAAATTATTGAAGTTAAGCTCTCATGTTTTTTCATGAATACAGTAGAACCTCACTTATGAAACTTTCAGCGGAAAACCAAAAAAAGTTTCATAAGTGAGGAAGTTTCATATGTGAGGTTTTTCGGTATTCAGCATGAAATCCTTTCCTATAGGGGCCGGTTTGTTTCCAGGATGTAATTACTCATTTGGAGGCAAGAAATTGAAGCCTAATAATCTTATTTTCACACAAGCAACACCACAGATGATGTGTTACTTTAAGAGAAATATAATTCTACATTCCTGAACAACATTATCCGCGGTTGAACATCTAGCATTTCTGGTACTGATCTGCAAGGCTATCATACTGGAGAGATTTCGGAATGATGACACTAAATGTTCACAGAGAAGCCAATTTTTTAAAAAAGTTGACTCATTAAAAGCAGTTTCAGGAAATTCATTTCACCACCTATAGGCAAACCCATGATTGTAGATTAAAGAAATGAAATACCTAAGGAAAGTCATCCAAATTAACCCCATAACTAGGGAGCAAAATTTCACTAATGTATCACGAAGGCTTCCCACCCTATGGACCAGGGCTCATGTCATGGCCGAGGCAGAAAGTTTTCAGAGATGGCTGTATCCCTGCTTGAAAGTAGTGTGGACGGAACTTCCAGTGCAACACCATGTCCGGCAGATGGAACATTAAGCCCTGGTTAAGCCTATTGTTACAACCTGGCTAATTCCAACACAGGGTTTCTATACTCCCTCCCTTACCTCATTTCGAAAATGACCCCAGCTGTCGGTTTCTTCCCTCTAAATACCATGCCATAGATAATATGGAGCACCCGGCAGTGGCGTAATTATGGTGGGTCGATGAGGGGATAGATCCCCCTCCAAAGCCGCAGAGAATTGAAAAAAAAATTTAAAACAAAAGTGTAGCTTTGATAAACAACAACTGGATCTACTCAAAGTTAAATTTTAGGAGCCAAAATGATGTAAAACATATTTACAGGCATGCTCTTTTTTTAAATTTTCCGGGAATCCCCGATGCCTTGGGGGGGAGCGCCCCTCAGGTACTACCATCACCCCCAAAGCATATTCCTAGTTGCGCCACTGGTATCCGGGATATTCCGTGACTAATAGGGTGGTTTCCTATTATTTTTTTATTGCCTGAATCGAAAGATTATTACTCCTGGAGTAAGTATTTCACGCTTCTAGATTTTTAAATGACGATATCTATTTTTCGCGATTAAATGAAAAGTGAAAATTTTCAAGCGCGCGAAAACGCGACGCTTAAGTATGAATGTCGGGAAGTCTCTCCGCATGACGTATTTCTGGTTCCCCCTCCCGCCCTGCGAGGTGACCTTGAGGCGAGGCTTAGCGTTGATACGACGCAGGCTGCTAGCGGCTAGCCTAGTACCCTGCTGGCTGGTAGCGCTTGGCTTAAATAAGAATTATTAATAACTTATCAAACGAGGAAAACTTTCCGACCTTAGCCAGTTTTAATAAGTGATTGTTAAGATATGTTTCCCTGAGCTCTGCGCCTCATGCATGCAATGGTAACCTCAGACGACGTATAACTCCTATCTTCTCGTATAGAAACTAGGTCCCTGTGACGTCACGTGGAGTGGCATCGCATGGGCGCCAATATGGCCCTTTTCAAATGAGGATAAAAATGGACCATTGCCATTCGTCTAACCCGGTATTTCTAAAACAAAATAATTTGTATATTATGAATACACTAATGGTGGGTAACGAATCGCAATCAATGCCTTTCGTTTTCTTTGATGAAGGAAACCACCCTATTGTAAGACTTTTCCGGTGCTTAGATCACTTTTTTTAAGTGAGCATTTGAAATAACCGCACAACTGCCGTCAGTGATGATTGAACAAAAATATATTAAGAGCTCGAAAAAATCTCCCCTCTCAAAAATGTTTACGCACTAAAAAAGAATTTTTCCGTGAAATTTTAGCAATAGTAGATTGAATCTACCGGGTATAGCTTCTCTGTCGGCATTCTTACGCGAATTCAGCGCCGGGAACTTCGACTCACAAGCCGTGTGACTCATCTTCACGTAATATTTTGCTTCCCCATATCTGATCACAACACCAGACTGTTTTTGTACTTCGGTATAATGGTTATAAGTCATTCCAGAGTCGAAAGGAACTGCCTTATCTTTCGCGTTTTGAATTTGACTTTAATGATTACGTTACGACTGACGACGCGAGTTATTCTCAGAGGACATTCGTACTAACTCTCGTTCAGTTAAAAAATAAACGCTTGCCAGCAGGCAGACTCAAGCTAATAGCTACTCAAGGTCCAACTTTGTTTGATTTAAACCCACTGAGATACAAGTTAGGTCAATTTTGATCGGCGCGCCGCGTAAGCAACTTTCCCCCGGCTCAATTCGTCCCGCGGATGCGGGATTAGCCCGCGGAATGAGACCATGCATGCTGTTTTTACCATCGTGTTGAATCACCATCGACTTACATCTATACTGCAAATACGATAACCTCTTTTGGATGACCTTGGAAGCCAAATTTTTGGTACGGGAGGATTTTTAACGGCTCATTTAGGTGTTATTTCGCTGGGGCGACGGAAAACATAACCTTGGAAAATTCTAGACAATCTTCCGTTAGAGATAGATATTCTGAATTAACGATCATCTACTGCAGTTAAAATTAATATCTAATAAACAGCATCGCTCATTATTAAAACTTAGTATTCTTCATTGACATATCTATGTGATGAGCACATACTACCCCTGCTCCTGTGACTAAAATCAGCGCGCGTACCGCAATCTTCTCGTAGAGCAGTTATCTGAAAAGTCGTATAAGTGAGGTATTTTATCTCATTGGACTGGGAAAATACGTTTCGTAACCGAGTTTGTCGTATAAGTGAAAAGTTTCATAACTGAGGTAGGAAATACATGGGTTCATATGGGGTTATTCACCGGACCAAAAAAAATCGGCGTATAAGTGAGGTCATCGCATAACTGAGGGTCGTATAACCGAGGTTCTACTGTATGTGCATATCCTGATATGATGAAATATCTATTTCAGAACAAGTGGTACGAGGTGGCCCCTTTGCGTGAAGGCCGTTCAACGCCTGCTGTGGTAGCTTTGGATGGGAGACTCTATGCAATCGGTGGCACCAGTTCATTCCACATGTACCACTATCAAGCTCAGGTAGGATAATACATTGGTTTTTAGAATTTATTGATCTCACTTATAATTGAAGATACTTTGGTTATCTCATTAGGTGATGATGGCTTACAGCTTCAAAGTTGTTTGGCTAATAAATGGTGGAGATTGTTCAATAAATTTGACTGTGATTACATTGCATTGAATTTAGTGTGGTGAAGCTTTATGGAACATTGGCATAGTAAAACAGAATTTTTTTCCATTTGACTAAATTGATTTGAGAGTTGCCGATTTAGGAAATTTCATGTCGTTATTTAGGGATAATCTGCCATTCTAACTGAGGTGCAATCTGGTATATTTTTTTTTTCTTTCCACTTCTTCGAAAGGGCTTCCAATGAATAATTAATCCTTCTTAAAAGGGTACCTTTTTATGCTGTGACACCCAAAATGGTAACTGAATCATCTATGATCAAACCAACAATGATGGTTGGAAAATAAATGATACACTGTGTGACAACAATTGGATTATTTCTCCTAAAGTTTTTTGTCTATGTGCATTACTGTCTGCAAAAATCTTGTTGATGAATCTTATTTCGAGCATCAACTGTGTACAATTCAAAGCAGCATAAATGTTATGCCACTGAGCTCCAAACCTATTTGTTTTACGTAAATATTGATTTTCAAGACTAATTTGAAAAACAATAAAACTTTTAAACATTCTTTTCGTTGAAGGTCTCATTAAGGACGGTGGAGATGTATGATCCAGTGACGGACATGTGGACATCAATGCCGTCGCTGCCTCATGCCAGAGGGGAAGCTGGAGCCGTAGTGGTTTGAGGACGTCACCCCTTAGCCGCCAATATGAATCGCATGGTCCATCGTCACACTGCAGACTTGGTCCCCAGTGTCAAGTCTTCCAGCCGTGCATGTTGACCTCAAGTAGCACTATTCTCACGTGTTAGTTGGTTCTTTCTTTCTCATGGTTTCATCCTCTTCATTCTCCTTGACGGTGTGATGGAAATGGAGTGAGCTTGAGGGTCGTGAATGCATCACACGGGATTTGTCGCTCCTCCTCTTTAATGTTCGTCCAGAGTGGGTATGATACCGTTTAATCGCTTCTTGAGACTTGAACGGTGGTGTTTTACTTGACCCTGTTTAACTGGTATTAGATTTTGAGTGAACGAAATGTACTTAGGTCATTCAATTAGCATTGTATGCCATGTAGGAATGTCAAAGTAACTACCAAGTGGAAATTTTATCTCCTGCGAGGCTTGTGTACTGGGAAAAATGTAGGTGTGTCCTTACAGAGTGATTTTCTGTAATGTGTGATTTCAAATGTTTGAAATCTTATTATCTCCTTCCTCTTTCTTGGATAATAGGTCAATTTCCTTCAAACAATGAAGTCAGAGTGTAGGAGAAATGATATACTGGTGATTTATTCATTGTTAATTTCTTAACAAAGTAAAGATCAGTCATGGAAAATGCTTTCAAAGTTTCCATTAAAGTAAATTCTGATCCACATATTCTGGTTTTTCTATGCATAATTCAGTGCATTTGAAAATTGATGATTTGGTTTTCATGAATAGTTATTTAGCTTAGATTCGTTTTCATTAATGAGGCACGTATTGCTTTAAGTAATTTTGTTTAGAGGGCTGTGAACCAGTAGTGATTCTGCTGGATGTTAAGGCTGTAAATTTAATTATAGCATCTGCATACTTCATTGAGTGTATTTTCAAACTTTTGAACCATTTTTGGCATGGGAGTATTTGACAAAATTGGCGCTGGAAAAATTGATTTAATTTTTGGTGTGACATTAGGCAGTAATGCTTTCTGTCTGGCGTATTCAAGTGGACAAAAAGAAAATAAAATTACATACTTGTTCTATTTTCATCGAGCATAAAGCTGTACTTGATGATAATTGAACTGTGCTGGGTAGAAGTACCAGAATACTCAAGTGTATTGCACATGTGATACAAGGTTATTCTTGCAAAATTTTTTAAGCTAATTGATGTGCTTTTTACATGAGGTAAATGAGAAAAAAGAGAGACTTCCTTTGGTATTACCGTGTGTACTTGTTTTGGATTTTCCCCTGCCTTATTGGAAAAATGTGAATTTTATTGGTTCCCAGAATATGAATTTCAAAAGTCAAGGATCAATGGGTATGGTTCCTGTACGCAGTATATGAATGCACATTCTACTTGAAATATTGGAGACATGTGGGTTACAGCTAAGGTTTGACTTGATTTTATGCATGAGTCTACATTATACTTGGGAATTCAGGGTACTCTCCAATCCAAATATAGTTTTCCAACTTTATAGCAATCCAAAAATGGCCGGAGACTAAGATGAGTAAAGTAAAGCTCGCAATACAATACAATAAAGATACTCATTTTGGTTCAGTAATAATTGTAGTGTCACTCCATCAGTTTATTGATGCCATTTAAATTAGGGAAGGGTCTTTTAGGCTCTTAGTTTCTGGGTTCCAGCAGTTATTGAGCCTAGAACTGTTTTCAATGAGAATTGGCACTGGAATAATTAGCGCAGATCCTAGTTTGAAAGAGTTTCTTGAGTGTTATTTGCATAACATGCCTAAATTAGAATGAAGCTATTGATACAATAACTTGAGAGACAACTTGATTTCTTATTTTAGAGAGTGTGCTTTATAGGGTTAATAACATTATTGATAGGTTTTGAAAATTATGCATAGAAAATTAAACACTCAGTTAAAAGAAGATCAGAGAATTGGGAAATGGATGTTTGGAACGAAACAGGAATCTCAAACAGCAAAAAATTGAAATTGGCCCATCCTTCATTGGAACCCATTTGTTGTAAATCATGTACTACTATCAGTCTTTTTTTTTATTTTCTCATTCTAAAGTGTGATTAATATATTCTTATACTACTCCCTCTACTGACCAGTGATATAAAAACTGAAGTCAGTGTGAGCGCAATATTTAACACAATATCAAGTACATCCCCTGTTTTATCATTTATGCCTACTCGTCATTGTATCATACGTTTGAATTTTTCTAACTTTGGTTTGAAAGATTTATAATAAACTGTATTACTTTCGCTCATTATCATTTATAATCTTCATATTTGAGTATTTTTAGGTGCTTGAAATTTGTAACCGACCAATTTCTTAAAAGTTATCACATTTTGCGATGATAGCATTATTGCATATTGTATTTTTTATTTATCAGCATTGAGTATTATGTAAATTATTAATCCTTATCTTTTATATCTTCAGAGAAAGTATTTCTTCAATTTTTCATAACCTAGTAAAAATTTGATTTTTGATAACTCATAATGTTGTTTGCTATTGAAATATTATTAATAATATTTCATTTCTTAGTTTTGTATGAATCTTCCTGGGGTTAACTGGCATGTATTCCTTAATGATGTTACAAAATGGTTTAACATAATTTCTTAGTTTAAAAATTAAGAATCTTAACACAGAAATCATTAGATTTTTAGATAATCATGATTCTAACTACAAATCATTTTGTGAGACTCCATTCATTTTTACCTTGAACAAATTAGCTTCTGCCTCTATATTGATAAGCTTTCATGTGTTGGCTTAAAGTATTTGTTGTACTAATATTTTTAGGTATTAGAGCCAACTTAGTTATTGTTTAAAGGCATGAAGCAGATCAATCTTGGACCATATTTTGTCAG
The DNA here is from genome assembly GCF_921293095.1 of Ischnura elegans. Classification (NCBI taxonomy): domain Eukaryota; kingdom Metazoa; phylum Arthropoda; class Insecta; order Odonata; family Coenagrionidae; genus Ischnura; species Ischnura elegans. The sequence goes on along the minus strand of NC_060251.1, from coordinate 115,316,619 downwards.
TTTCCTCTTTTAAATACTTCTGGGCAGCAATCATTCTAGCTTGTTGCAGTTCAAACTCATAGCCTTTGGCACTCTAGATATTTCATTAACTCTTCAATAAATTTGTAGTGTATAAACTGAGAGTTTTAAGTATTTGGTTTTGTCATTTCTAAAGATGTATTTTTGAGGGAATATGTTGAAAAATTGGCGTCCTCCCGCAGAATCAGGGAAGGAATCATTTTCATGTCCTCCGTCAATCAATGAATTTTATTGATGTGGAATGAATTTTTGCAATTTAAATTTTGTAACTCTCAAAAAATTCATAATATTGTGAAACATTAAGGTTATTAACAGTAAGTCAATCATCATTACCATAGCTTTTGAAGTAATTTCACCAGAGCAATGAAGCACCTTTGAGGAGCCCATATTTGCTCAATTGCATTGTGGACCATTTATAATGAGAAGCCAAAATGGTTTTGGAATATTTTATGGTGTAATTGTATACCTATGACATTATTGCACCATTTTAGGATGTATCCTTTAGTTAAAATTAATGTTGGGTGCATTTGTATAGGCATATTTTTGGACTAAAAATTAGTTTTCCCTCATGTATTCTTATGAACTAACCTTTTTAAAAAATTATTTATAATAATAGTAATTATTATCATGTATCCAAGAACTTAAAATTTGTTTGTTCCATGTTTGCTTTGATGTTTATGTGGTAGTTCTACTTGCTAGACCATAAGTTGAGCGTCATGTGAATTCATTAGCAATTTATTTCTCTCATGGATATAAGTATTGATTATTGTTAGAGTTAAATGCATACCTAATCGCAACTCTTGTATTTCATTTCTCTTCAAAGTACTTCTCAGAATTATCTGGCAAAACATGAGCATATCCAATAAAAAATAGTGAAGTGCGGCTTCTTTTATACTGATCTTTATGGTGACATTAGTAGAATAAATCACCAGTTGTTATAAAAATATTATCGTTGAGGCATTTTAAATGGGTGACCCTATTATGAAAAGTAAACGAATTTCTCCGCCTTTATTTAATTTTGAGTTGAAAGACTTCGGTTTGAGCTATTACACATGCTCAAAAGAGAAAATCAGCCGTTATAAATCAGAGAAACCAGTGAATGTAGTTTAATTTAATTAATTATTACTGGAAAGGCAGCTGAATAGCTTGCAAAAGATTTAAATGATTGTGATGTGATGGTCAAGAATTTATCACGCAATGTGAGTGTTTTGTGTTCAATTTAGAATATATATATTTAGATAGAATATAATATATATCCTTTTGATTTACAGACGTTATTGTTTTTGGAAAAACTTACACATTGAATGTTGTACCTTCATTTTATTTTACATTTTCTGTGTGTTTGTAGTGATGGATTAATTTTTTCTCCAGAAATATTTTATTCTTGTTTCAAAGTATTCATGTGAGTCTCAAAGGTAGGAACTGTTAATTCAATTGATTCATATTATTTCACTGTGAGTGCAAACCATATGTTATTTATTAACAAACGATGTGTTCATTTAATGACTCTACTTTAGAAACTTTTTTATATTTGGAATTGGATAGTGTTATTTATAAAAGTTTCAAATATAATTGTCACCCTATTTTCCTTCTATTCTTTAATTAATTTTTTATGATTATATGTACATGTTTTCAATGACATGGGATTAGGGCATCTTATGGCTGTGTTTAACAACTGGCTGTTTGGTAATTCACCAAAGAATGCAGTTATCCAAACCATCACGTGGCCAGATTTCATGGCTTAAATTAAAATTTTCTTTCCCTACTTGCCTCAATTGCTAATCAAACCTTAGAAGGTTGTGATATACACTAAGAAAAGATTTGGCAAATGTGATTAAGAGTGAAAATAGCCAAAATGCAATTGGGATTGATTTCCAGTACAGACCACATTTAATATTGCCCATTAACAACATATACAAAACTTGAGAGACCTTGGGTTAATCTTGTACTATCGCAGTCAGAACTTGTTCCTAGTTGATTGCAGTGTGCCAGCTGCCAGGGAAGAGAGAGAATCCGTAACAGATGAAGGAGGGGAAGGAGTCCACCCAGCAAAGGGGAAGTCGTTGTCGTTTAGATTGGCTGGGAAGGCTTATTTGATGGTGGCATTGAAAAAAGTTTATGTCTGCTGAGAAAAAAGAGGCTGCTACCTCTGAAACCAGAAGTAGCGGTGTACGAATGGACACAAAACCTGAACTCTCCCTATGCGGGCACTCTTGGCTGTTCAAGTCAGTCGTGTTCAGGGGCAGCCAGATGAAGGAGTTGGCCACGCATGGCCATTCACCCAGCATACGCATGTCTAGCTGGTGTACATACCTCTGTCTTAACCACCTCAAACAATGGCTTCAGAAAGAAACATGGGATGATAGTAGGTATAAAGGCCTATGAAGAGGTTTTCCCTTGTGCAAATGCTATTCTGCCCTTGGACTGCCAGGGCACACAGCTGACCGAATCAGTTCACCCCTGACCTCCATTGTTTCATCTGAGGCAGTCTTGCCTGTCGGAGACCTTTGGAAATATGCTGTATGCGTGAAATACAGCAGGAAACATTTGACTAATGCCCCTCTCTATCTCTCGCACCCCGTCACAGAGTTAGCCACTCAAAGTTTGTTTTTGCAACCACTCACAGATGTCCATAATTGCCCTGTCATGACAAAAAATGGACCTCTATTAGTATATGTGAAGCCCGGACTTCGAATCACTTGATATGTGGACTCAGGATCTTGTGCTTCATTTGAAATTTGAGGAGAGATGAAGTTTGTGGGGAGACTATGTATTGTCGTTTTTAGCTCAAGGTTTTAGGCCTCATCAACTATGAACTTTCCAATCTCTCATTTGCTTCTTCTCGTGTCTTTTAAAGACCTGCATCTGAACAGAATATATATTCACACACTGCCTGGGTAGAAACATGTGAGAGTGACCTTTGAGTGAACAGCCCATTGTCTTCCCAGAAGTGAGAGGCAAACGAATTCTCATTTTGACACTCTTATCTTTGGTGTATGATGTGGAACGTGGTGAGGTTCTAAGATGTTCTTCACATCGCTCAGAAAGGTTACTCAATAATTCAACCCAAGGTTTGGTTTGGATAAGTGAGGATAGAGCTCACCCCAGAATAGGTCACAGGCATGTTAAATTCACATTGGTATTCAGGGTAGGAGGTCCAGTTTCTATCCCTAGGTCACCTTGCACTTCTAGGATTTTTGTTTAGGGGTTGTCCAAAGGCTTCAAAGGGTTTGAATGTGGGGCCCCTTGATCAGAAGCCAAATGCTCTATCCTCTGGGATCTAACGGAAATGTGCTCTTTATTGTTCAGGCTATCAAAGCATAGCACATAGCCTCTGAATCTCTCGCCTCAGATGCGTCTGTTTTCTGTAAAAGCTGTGTAATGCTCTCTGTTTGCTCTTAGCAGTTATTGATGAACCACACAGCTTTCCTTTGTAATTTATTTATTCAACAAATTAACTTTTCTTTTGCTGGATCCCGTATGTTTGCCACATATCCAACGCATGGCCTTACAAGTGCAAAGTAGCGCATATCTTTCATTCTATTACCCTCCCACCTCAATCTATCTGATATTTTTTATTTGAATTTATTTACAAATAGGATATTAACTTCTGCCAGAACTTGAATTTCAAAATTTTAACAGAAAATAAAATTGTCATTTATTTTTATCATTAGGAGTAACATTTTTTCCTGATAATTCATTTTGTTAGTGTGATTTTTCAAAAATTAATTAGTTAAAATAAAATAACTTTTTTTTATTCCACACTTTATTTTAAATAGCACGACCCGCGTTTCATCATCTCATGCTATCATCACCTGATCATAGCATGAGGTGCTGAAACCCGGGTCGTGCTATTTAAAATGAAGTGTGGAATAAAACAAAGTTATTTTATTTTATAATGAAGCAATTCCACAAAATAACGCTTGAGACCGTGTCTTATATTAGTTACTTAACACTAGAATGACTGAGGGCAGTCAATTGACCGTTTGCATTTTTCTTTCACAGACCATTTAATTATTTTTCGATCAATGATGCTGAGATTTTTTTACTTTTAATTATTTTTCGATCAATGATGCTGAGATTTTTTTTACTTTTAATTATTTTGGAACAAATAATGTGAAAATGAAGTTTTTTTTTTGGGGAAAAAATTCATGTCGGGAGAAATGTCAGCTTTTACCTAGAATGACAGAGAGCGGTCAATTGACCGTTTTTATATTTAATACCGTAATTTAGATCTCATTGTCGATTCTTGGTGTCAATTTCATCAAATATTATAGTATGCTCTTTAACACTCACGATAACTATTCAAGTTTGACTCTCATATCTTTAAAACAGTTCTGAAGCATGATTTTACAGTTTATGTGAAACAGAGAGACATAAGAAAATCCATGATATGTTGCATCGTAAAGAGTCGCTCCTTAGCCTACTAAGTACTCTTAAGGGCAGTGATTTACATTAATTTTGCTGAAATTCTTTGTTGCGTTTGTTCGTAGCTGCTGCCAACCAAGCCTGGCACCACTGCACCCCGCTTCCCCTGCGTGTTGCGTAACCTGTAGGGTTGCACGTAAGCACGCAAGGAATACCCTTATCGCGATGTGTCATAACTTGCATGCTGGTCACTTCCTCTTAATAGACACTGCAGTCACCCATTCTCTTAGTTCAGTCCACACTGTGGTCATCCAGTTCACCAAAACTGGTTATATTCTCCTAGATACCCTAATATAAACTATATTTTTCGAATAAATTTGGTGAAAACTTTTTTTTGTGCTCAGTTCATTGGAAGAATGAAATTTATTTCAAATGTGACAAAACATTAACATTTTTCTTAGATTATAATAGTTGAAATTTTCACCGGTTGAGGCACGAAGTTGTTATTTTTTATTTCCCGAAAATGATGCGGTCTGTCGCTCAGAGGCATTTATGGTGATAGTTACCAGTGTCATGTAAACCATGATCATGGATGTGGGTAAACTGTTCTCGGGATTCCCACGAGGTCAATTCTTTCACAACGGCCAACGCTTCAAGCTCCGTCTCCGCGCTCTGATGATGAGCGCCAAGACAGAGCTTGAAGCGTTGGCTGTCATGAAAGAATTCACCTGGTGGGAATCCCGGGAACAGTTTACCCAGACAATTTGCCGGAAAGCATCTAATCATATTTCATGATCACGGATGTTTCCCAACACCTCCCCGTCAACTTGTTTGCTTGCACGCAGTCTCACTTTCCCGTGATCAATGCTTCCTCTAATGGTTTCCTTCAATATTCCTCTGTTCTACACCTTCCTTAGACATTTTCTACAACATACTCATTGAACGTGTTTGAATATATTTCTGGGTCGATCGGCACTCCCTATGTCACTCTCATTGTCCGGACCATCCCTAGTTTTTATAAAATATCTGTCATGTGCAAATAAATTTTTCTTATTCAAAAACGCACAACAAAAATAATTGAGGTATCATTTTTGGGGCTGGAATGGATTAATGGCATTTCAATAGGGAGAACTGCTTTGAGATTGACGTATGAGCAAGGCTATGGAACAAATTAAAGTCATACCTCAAGGTATCACTGTATTTATGTTGATAATTGTACTATTCCAACTTATTTTTATAAGTGTGCAACAATTTCCACCATACAGCTTGGAGATGGCAATAATTGGCGAAACTGGTTCTTCACATTTACATATAATGTAGTCAAGTTATACGAATATCAATATTGAAATACATATGCGTTTTTATGATTTTATCCTTGCACGCATACTGTATTACATTCCTTCCAAGAGATGAAGTTCCATATGCGTCAGGATATCAGTAATAAGGGTATCGAAAATGCATTGCCTGGCTTTGAAATAATACGTATTGAGCTCATGTCTCAAGTGTATTTGGCCCACTGTCCATATGCATCCAACAAAACTGATTTATGTGGACCATTCTTATATTTTCATTCAGTAAGTTCCAAATGAAAATATGATTCATCTTATATTGCTTTGGGAGATTTATCTTAATATGTATGTACATCTTCAAACTGCTCTGCAAGTCACCTCAGTAGGTTTGATGTGGGATTTTTTAAGACACCAGCCATTAGAGCAATCCAAGTTGTGCTGAATTATATCTGTACTTAATTGCTCAAGCAATCTGAGCCTAGCACCTAGCCTCCAAGTCTCTTATGTCCCGTTTTTAGTTTAAGTATACCAGGACTAGCCACGGTGATAACTTTATGGGAGTCGCCCGCAATGCGCAAATTGTGCGAATGTCTCTATGGATCCACCTCCAGATGTCCACCTGGGTGATAGCCAATCCCATTTATTTTCAACTTTAGGTATTAAACTACATTCTGAAGTGACCTAGTAGTAAGTCAAGTTATATAGGGTGGTGAATGTATGTGTTGCATACGTAATGCCATGCCAACTGATTTGCTCTGATCATGAGTTGTGCGCTGAGTTGCTGATTGTTGACCGGTGGTGATGTACGGCCTGACTAGCATGGCCCACCGGTGGCTCTCATGTAGCATTTGGCCACACCACATAGGTTACCATATGTAAAATAGAAATACTTGACTTCTCATTTCACCAAACAGAGACAACTTCAAAATGAAGGAAAATATGCCGTAAATTTGTGATTGTGCAAGGCACAGGACATGTGCGACACCCCTGTGGGTAATGCTGCAGTGAACATGTTAATCAGTGGACTAATACAAAAATGTTTCATACAAGGCCTTTCTGGACCATTCTTCCTGTCATCACCAGGCCGTCCATTGTGTCCCATGATGCAGCCATTTAAGTTGTTCTCCTTAAAATTTTCAGCTCAGTCTTCTGAGGATTTACCGTGAATTCTATGCTTTCGTCAAAATTTATGCCTCACTGCAATAAAGAAACCTACTCGAGACAAAAGTTATGATAATTATTACCTTTGATGATGATAATAAAGGCATGCATTCATGGCCCTCTTTTCTAAATTAAACCTCAAGAACTCAACCTCAAGTCTACCTTATTTTGTATGATTTAAAAACAATATCTGTTCAGAAAAAGTGATCCAAAGAATATCAGAACAACTTCAGTTGATCTCATGACTTACATTTTTATTGTTTTCCAGAAAGACACTATTTATACAATTGCAAATAAACACTATACAATAACTATGAAACACATATATTAAACAATATTATCAAAGAGGAGGCATTTTTACATTTACATTTTAGATGAAAAAATTTTCCTAGCAACTGTGTTAGTTCAGATTAAGCATGTGTGTAAGGGACAATAACAGCTCAACTAGTGTCAGTATTTGTTTTCACCTACAAGGTACAAAAATTGGGTCTTATTGCATAAAGAAATTTAACTTGAAAAACTGTTTCTATGCTAGTGTCATCCACATGAATTGCTAATTCTTAGTATTATGCATTGATATAGGTGTCAATAAGTTATAAAAAAGATAAATATTCAATTTTGAATAAAACAGTCCATCTTTACATTCATTCAGAATAGCACATGCTATGACTTCATTTCAGAGGACAAAGCATTTCCTTCTGGTAAGGATTTTCACTAAATTTTAAAAGACAAGGTTGATTAATTTTTTAATGAAATATATGAATTTAAATGAATCAATTAGCAGGATTTAATGCCTGATTTCCTTCACATTGCACTTAATTTCAAACCTTGAAGCAAGAATGCTAATGGAAAACTAGGACTAGCCGTACATTAAAATACAACCACCAGAGTAATAAAAGTGAGTTTAAAGCTTCTTTCTTTGCCTAAGTTAACATTGGTGAAAATGAACAAATTTAAGGATATCCCAAATGAATCACTCTTTTGACCATAATTGTATGAAAATAAACTGTTTTCTTTCTTAAACGGAACTGACTGACAGATTGACAAGCAGTTAAGCATAGAAAAGCCTGGTCTAATACAGTTCATCACCAAAAATCAAGCAATCGTCATTTCAAAAACTTTTCTACTGAAAATACACACCTTAAAAAAGTAGGTACACACTTGTGCTCAATTACACATTCTTCCTCCCCTTCGCTTATTCAATCACAAAATAACGCATTGTACTGGCAGTTTATCAATTTTACACAACCTTTAATTACGATGACTAGGCTTTGATCAGTTAAGAAGAAAATTACAGTCAGACAGTCTCATACAGGCCAACAATGGCCACCATTAATACACACACTGCCAGTGGAAAATTTCCAGCATAATTCTAGAGATATGGTGAAAAAATATTTACCTTGCATTAGGTATTCTTATAGAACATTGTAAACTGTGATGCCACTTCAGACGCAAGCTTACTTTCGCCTGGATGTTGCTAGTTGAGCCACCGAAAGCAACTTATTTGGAATAAAATCCAGAGGTTATTGTTAAATTGTTAAAAAGTATGAAATGGAATAACTGAGAAGTAAAAGTATAAAACAAACATTATCATCCACTTTATGATGAGAAAAATATATAAAATGATACTTCAAAATAATGATTAAGTTGAATCACTTACCACCAATGGCTCAACTTTACTTGAAAATTATAGACATTACCTAGTGTCCAAGTGAAATCACTGCAAAACCACTTTCATTGTGAAAATTATAAATAGGAAAGTTAACAAATGTGAAACATCTAAAAATCAATTTGGGTAAAAAATTAAATAATGTATAAAAATGCACAGATAGATGATCCCATTCGATTGGGAATGTTTAAATCCTTCAAGTTGGCTGAAATGAAAATATTATTGAAACCAATAAATAAAAGCGAAAGTATAAGTCTACCTATGAGATAGCTATACCACCAACCTTGGTGTGAAATTCAAATGGTCAAACTACACCTCACAAATATTTCAGCTGAACAGAAAAGCTTTCGGAGATGTAATTTGCTGCTCTTAGAAAATGCTGCATCATCACCGGCACCAAGAGCATACACATGATCAACAAAGTCAGATAGAACACGCAAACCTCCTTCCTTTAAAATGGTGCCGTAGTTTTACCAACATGAACAATAGATTCCCAGTCTCTCATAAAACTGTTATGGCCACGTGACACATTTACATAATTCTTTCCTCACACACGAATAAATAAGATATAACATTAAAATTTACAATTACATCAGCAAGCATTGATAACAATATACATACATATTATTGCGGGGTTTTTGGATGCATGTGTGTAATGTACAACACTATAACAAGAAAAAATATGTTGATTGCCGAGAATTCTACTGGGGTTATATAACAACCTACGATCAAGATCAGTGGCCTAGCAAGAAATCACTTTGGTCATTCACTAGGAAATGGTGGACAAAGTTCGCTTTCTTGCGATCAATGACAGGATCGCCACCCTTGCTAGACCCCAAACTATCGCCCCTCCTCCGTGGCGGGTCCCTCAAAAAGATTCCTCCAAACAGCATGGCTGCCAAGAGAGAAGAAATCCACAATGAGAATATGGAATAGAAGGAATCTTTGTGAATTCAACACAACTTTCTGTTTGTTAAACCACAACTGATTTCAAAAACAACATGTCATTCTTAAGAGAAATAAGCAGTGATGGAAAAAGAATGTAGAAAATGAAATTGGGCTTGGATACAATTACACTCTCAAATATGTAATAACCTGGAATTAATAATTATTCTTAGAAAGAGAAATCAGTCTGACTACAATTAAGATTACTAATACATGCATTTTATTTTGCTCCAGCACATAATGAAATTGCTATCAATATTTTCTCAAAATGGAGTAATACAGTAAACTCTTGATTTTACGAAGCAGGATTTTACGAAGTTTTCGATTATACGAAGTGATATTGCGGTCCCGGTGAAAAGCCTATGCTAAATACATGGCGCTATTCGATTATACGAAGTTTCGATTATACGAAATTTTTTGAATTTACGAACCTCGGCTCGGTCCCTAGGAGCAAATGGCATTCGTTTATACGAACTACGGCAAAAAATTTGTCAACAAAACTAGTTACGCCGGCGTAAGTAGCTAAAAAATCAGCGCTTCCAACTGTGGTCCATCAAAAGTGCGAAATCGTAAATGATAATGCAACTTTGGAGAGAAATGGGTCGCCAAAAACCTCACTGTGGGAATTTAGGGGGAGTAGGAGTACAGTTAAAATATCGCGGCTGACATTATACCACTATTTACGTGCCTGTTCGTAAACATAGCATCGACAATAATTCGTAGTTTAACATGCCAGGAAGGTTGCGCGGAGTATTTCGTACACCCCTAATTAACCCTTTGCACTGCTGTGAACGTACAACGAAGACTACTTGACTACTTTTCGCCGAAGCACTTCGAAGGGTCCCTAATCCGGGACCCTTTCCTCGACGAGCTCACCCTCGCTGGCCCCTGAAACTGGGCTATTTTTTAATGCATTACCTTACGCAACCCTGGGTTTCAAAGGGCAAAGGTGCCATGGGGGGAAAAAGAGTAAAGTGCGTGTTACTGTGGGGCTGTGCGTCAACCAAACAGGCACGGTCAAAATAAGCCCGATGTCATTGGGAAATTTGAAAGGCCACGGTGCTTAAAACATGTAAAATTGGAAGCCCTCCCCGTTTTTTACCATGCAAATAAAAACAGCTGGATGACCCGAGAAATTTTCCAGCAAACGGTTATACGTCTACAGAGAAAAATTGCTGGAGAGAACAGCAAAATTGTTTTAATAATGGATAATGCCACCGTTCATAAATACGTGGAAGATCTAAAATTGGCTAATGTTCGAGTCCTCTTTTTACCCCCGAACTCGACTAGCAAGTCCCAGCCCTTGGACCAAGGCATTATCCAAGATTTTAAAGTCCTGTACCGGAAGAAGCTTGAGCGGTATTACTTGTGATGGATCGGTATGTATACATTCATCTATTTTGCTCATGTGCGTTTGGATATCGATTTAGATATTTTTATTCATGATTATCATTCTTTCAAATCTATTTGCTACTTTTATAAATGGGAACAGAAATTAATAACATCCCGAAATGGACGTTGATTAATGCAATCCGCGCCATAATATCTTTTCGTGTATATATTGGCCTTTGTGAATGAACAACTTAAATATCTTAAGTATTGGGCTCTATTTACCGCCAATTTATATTTCAGGCTTCTCGTAATGAAGACGCACTTCCAAGTCTAACCATGAACTTTCTTCTCACGCGCTTCCCCGTTCTCCCATGCTGGGGTTCTGTCTTTCAAAAGCCTTTGTCCCTTCCCTCCTGCCGCCTTTGACTGATCTTGCTGACACCCACCTTACGCATCCCAAACCCCTCCTTCCCCAGCATTTCCCATTCACTCCCTCCCTAAGGTGACTGAGCTTGTGTGCGTCGCAAAAAAATACATACGGCCCCCAAAAGTAGACTGAGGCAGAGCTGAAGGCCATTTCCCCACCCTTCTTTGTCCTGCCCCCTTCACCAGTCCTTGTGATGACCACACTTCTTCCCTCAGGCAATCCCCATCCCACTCTTATTCACCCCACCCACTGGGAACGTTCCCCGATTGTGGAGAAGGGCATGGTTCATCTTTACCTGCGACGGGGGGAAGTTATTAACCGGAGAGAGGCGGAAGAAGTATCTTCCACTATCGGGAAAATGGTGCCGCGCTTATAATTGTCTCTCTTCTTCTCAGCTGACTTTTCAATTGAAATTAATTTCTTTGCTCTTTCCACACTATATTTATTTACGATTATGGCGCGACTATTTTTTAGTGCTAAAACTAAGAAAATCTTTTCTCTATGTCAATGATCCTTTGCCTAACTTTCAATACGGCGGAGAAAGGAACACGAAAACTAAATGAGGTGACGGTACAGGTTTTTGCGTGTCATTTTTTGGGAATTCACGCTAGCGAACCAATACTTAACCACGTTGAGAAATGATAAAACGTCTCTTGTAGGAAAACAATCAATGTGGATAATAACGTTTCTATCTACATATATTTCTCCGATACTGTAAGATGTTTCTCCTGTCGTTTTCCGGTTGGAACCTTGCTCCTGTCGGCATAAAAGGAGAGAAACATACTATATGAACAGGTCACCTCACACCCGGTATGAAGAATACAGTCCTGATGAAGAATTAAGTCTTTTATGGCAACGTCTGCGAAGATGATGGAACACAGTAGTCGGACGGAGAACTCAAACAGAATTTACTTCAAATATTCGCCAGAAGATAATCACATCCTACGTTATTTATGATCGTAATTGAATCTCAGTGAAAATAGAGCACATTCTGCTGAAAATACGAAGTAACTCGAAATATTAACTTACGAAGGTTATTTTGGAAACGGGCTAAGACCCTTGTTTTTCTTTTTTTCTCGTCACTGAGCGATAGAGGGCGACATAAATGGCGGTTAGGCCGGCTGCCGCTAAAATTCCGTGGGTGTCAGAAACAAATATCTATCTTTTGCATACTTAATAGTAGCTATTGGCTCCTAACCACAAATTTATTACTGTAAATTCTTATAATAAACATTGCAATTCATTACTTGATTACGTTTTCTAAACTGGTCGGGAATTTCTTTAGCGATCGTTGATGTTGAAGTATGAACAAGAAATGGGAATTTTATGGTGGTATAATTATTTAACGATTTTTCACATCATAAATCGATAGCAAAAAGCCTTTTCTATGAATTATACCGAGAATAACCACCGAAAACATTTAAATAAGACCACTAAAGACAAAAAACGGCGGAAGAAACAAAAGCGAACATTTTTTTCGTGACTTATGAAAAAGGTTTGAATTTACGAAACTCGATTTTACGAAGTGCCAATTTTCCGGTCCCCCTGACTTCGTAAAATCAAGAGTTTACTGTAGTATGCAAACCAGCATTTTAATTATTACTTAATGCCATTGCATAAAATTATAATTTAAGTGCTTGATTTGGGCCCATTAGGCATAAATAAATATTTACAACAGCGGATAAAGTAATTGTAGCCAGAATTGCCTTTTGATGTGCATGTGTGGATATAAAATTTTCACTTTTGACTACTAAAATGTAACAATTACTCAAGTGCAGTGATTACTCGCATAAGCTAAGGGGATGTTCCCCAAACAAAATAATGCTCAACACACCACAGTATATTTTTAAAACTTCAGCTTTCATGTTACATCAAAAGACCTTATAGATTTCACATATATAGTTTTATTATCGACCAGTTACACGTACGATGCCTGAAGATGTCACACAGCGACAAAACTGGTCCACATTAAAATTATTTATGTGTAATCTACAGGGTTTTCTGATTAACCATGAAGCAATTTCACAAAGTCAGGCCCCAAACTATCCATTTCCTCTCGTATATTAATGACAAAGAAAAAAACAAGAACTATCACAATTCCCTGACACAATCCTCATAAAGGTTTAACCTGAAAATGATTCCTGCCTTGCCAGTTACATATTACTATATTCCATCGATGATGAACTACTGATGCCTGCTACATCAGAGCAAAGTGCATTTTGATGAAATTTTCATTTTTCAAAAATATAGATATCGTCAATTTAAAATGGAATGGTGCGCACACCAGGCAGTATTATTTGGAACATAATCCTTACGATATTACTTTGATGATAAAAAGTAAAAAATGTTGTTAACTACCCTTTTCACCTCTCTCTCCTTTGGTTTATGCAACACTGATAACTCTTAAGCATACAATTAATGCATAACTGCCAAGGATATAACCAAACCTACAGTACCAAATGGGCTGGCAAAATCTGACGTAACAACAGCCAGTTGCAATGGAGATTGTCATATTATTTTCCAGACAGGTTCGAGTCATAGCAGTTTCTGCGATACAGAATTTTTGGACCATGAATTTCTGACGTCCACGGTTCTTTTAGCCATCTAATCACTATTGAAAGTTGCTATTGGGTCCCTGCCACTCAACTTATTTATATTCTGAGCCTGGTAATAACTTTCCACGCATAAAAAGGTTTTCAATGACCGGAGTAGATATTGGCATACATAAGGCACTTCCAAGCTCTAATGATTACCAATATTGACCACCAAGCTGACATGGCACATGAATATAAGGGCTGTTAGCATTAATATTGTCCCTTCAAACAAAATATGGAACACTTTGCATTTTATCTGCATGACAAGAAGTCCATCCACTAATGTTCTTGAGATGAAACATGTAGTAATCTGTAGCAATCAACACTGTGGTTATTGGGATACCGTACTTCAATTAAAAGGTTTATATTTTAAATAATAAATTGTTAGCAAATAGACAGAATAAGCTACTTATCATTCAATTTGCCCAAAATCTGAACGTGGTGCAGGCAGGTTTTAAATTGCGGACTTTTACTTTGCCCATTTTTATAGGTGGTGTGGCAACCACTTGCTTTACCACTCCTTGATAATGTTACGCAGCAACGAAACCATTGTCGGTCACAATAAATTACCCTGTGGAAACAGCCAATTTTTTTATTTCTTCTATTCCTATGGTAAAGAATTTCCATACGGTTACGCCCGCTACTATTAATTATATTAAATACACTTATTTTATCTTAGGTTGTAAATAAAGTTAAAAAGCCACAGAATGGAAACTGTGAACACAAAAATCAATGATTACATTTATGGAGTGATCTTACAACTTTTGATAGCGCTGTAATACATTGAAAATACAGCAACAAGGCCTTTGGGGAACATGTGAAAGCAGCCTGAGAAAGTTTAATAACTTGAAATTAAATTGTGGGTTCAATATTTCCCGACAATGTAATATAAGCACAGAAATAATTAATTCCCTGCCTAATGATACCATTTCAGTTGACTATAATGCTAAAAACTCCACTGGTGAGATAGGAAAAATGACAAAACTTTCACTTAATACTTTAATACAGGACAAAAAGTTTTTTTCAAAAAACAAACAAATAATTAGCTATCTGTGATGCCATGACTTTACCAGTCCATTTCCTATGGAGCTGGATAGCTAATAAGGCAGCGTAAATTGTTCGCTGTAAGTCTCCCTAGGCCTTACGGGCCCCTGAGGGCCTAGTTATCACATCAAAGGTGTATAAGTTTAATTTCAATTCTTTAAATAACAGCCTTTATTTTGTGGTTCAACACTATATTTGTGGTCTGAAATTATTCACACTCCAAGAAACCAAATACAGTGAAACCTCGATATAACGACACCCCACGGTGCACTAATAAACATGATAAAATCGCTATAGCGAATTGTCGCTTTACCGGAGGTGGAGCAAATAATAGCCAAAATACCTGTTGCAAACAGATATACAGGAACAGGAGTGGTGCGGCGACAGATAAACATCTATCCGATAAACGTAAGCATTAATCCAGACGAAAGGCGATATTTTTTTGCATCACTAAATTTCCTTACTCAAATAACGACTAACTATTCAAACAATTTATAAGTGCCGCACTGAATAAAAATCATGCAAAGCATTGTTTCGTCATCATTATACTTATCGAACGACAGTTTACCACATAAATTTGAGACTGAGCACTCCATTAACTTCATTTCTAACAGATCGCTAGCAATTACAAAGGTTAAGGAGTCTTGATGAAAGTCTTCCGGCGGTGAAACCCTCGCTATGGCGAGAGCCAACACCGAAAGGGTCTCGTAAAAACGAATTTTTTAACACGCTTATTATAGGGTCAATTGACGGTGCATCGGCTATCTCTCGTAATAGCGGGGGTGTCGCTATAGCCCGTACTCGCTTTAACGAGGTTCCACTGTAAGCAATAAAATAATCATGCCAAGATTCTAAAACAATGGATTTAATACAGCTAAGAAATGTAAATCTTAATAATTGGATGGATGAATGATAAATTTTATGACATGTTTTGATGAAAAAGTGCATATTTACAAAACTTCATCTCACCTAAAACATTGGCATCAAGTCCATTCTCATTCATGTGACTAAGAACTTCCTGCAGAAAAGCACAGAGGTAGAGGAACACATTCTTGCGGAATTCTGGCAACTCCATCACAATCTGAAAATTGAAATGAATTAAAAAACAGGTAAAAGAAAGACAAAATTGACTCTTAATCTATTCACGGCACGGAATGTTATTTGACAGAGGTGACTGATAGCTGACGTCATTTGTGTCATGAGGGAAAGGAAGGGAAGGAAGGATGGAGTTGTGTTGGTTATTTTGCCTGCTCTCAACGAAAGACCGTGTTAAAGGGACCATGGCTTAGAGTCCTTCACAAGGGACAAGAGGGCTATGCTTATAAATGCCCTCGACAAAGCAAGCGAGCAAGGATCAGCAGGGGTGCCGCTAGGAATTAAGGCCGGGGGGGGGGGGGGGGGGGGGGAAGGGGGGGTTTTTGGTGCAACTGATACCAGTGTGTGTGGGGTTGTGGTATATCCACCAGGATAAGCGGTAGGTGTGAGATTAATAAATTGCGGAATTTTATGATAAATGGTTCAAAATGGTGAATTTTACCACTTTCTGAGGGATATTTTATTAATTCTTATACTATTCTATTAGTAATATCAACCCAATTAAGTAAAATGGATTAAACTTAAAAATTTCTCTGAGCTCTGGGGGGGGGGGGGGGGGGGGTTATCCCCCAAACCCCCCCCCTCGCTGTGCCACTGAGGATCAGGTAGTCTCTGAAAAGCCATCACTGGATTAGCCACCACACCAATCATCCCCTAATCATTTCACCTGATCAATTAGGTAGGTAATCAAGTACAAATACTGAGTTAATATATTAACATTCCTGATCACAAACTTTAAAGGGAAAACATCCTACAGAATGACTATGAAAATCTCATGCACTATAAAATGTACAAATATATTTTCTACCATAAAACAGCAGGAGAAACCTCACAACTTCAGGCTTATCTCAGACATTGGACAACAAGATTGAGATGTTAGTTACAAAAAAATATTTATATGTACTTACTTGCTTGCAAGCTTTGTAATTTCCACATTCCTTAAAACAGAATTTGTGTAAATTAAAAGGAATAATTGGCTCTGCCGTTGACTCCAAAAGAAGTACTAATGCTTCAGCTACAGAATGAACGCTCCCAGCTGCATCAATTAAGGAAAGTTACCGTAAAATTACTCCTAGAAAAATTGCAAATTTCTAGAACTTCAAAGACAGATAATTACATTACTAACACAATAAGCAATAAGAAACAAAATGTGCATCAATTCCAGACTATTTCATGACATTTTTTATTTTCATGAGATAACTTTAATATTACAAAAAAATTCACCTGACCTGGCAATCAACAGACGGTTGAAATAAGGCCAATATGTATAGATTAGATCTGAATTTTCAAGGATGCTTGGCCGTTTGAATATTTGGGCATCTTTGCTAATGTGATGAGATCTTCATTATGGATGAAAGCATCTCGGGTTTCCAACCGGGTCAGGGTCTGCATTGTGTAGGCCGACGTTTCGTTGGGAGACTTTCCCAACAGCCTCAGGGCTGATGATGCCGATGTTGTTGTGTTTTGATATATATACCCTCCTCCTTCACCTAGGTGGTGTCTGATTGGTCAGGGATGTTTACTCCTTTCTTGTCCTATTTATTGCCAGGTTCCAAGCGCTACTTAGCTGCAGTCCTCGATCTCTATTGATGTTGTTTGGGTGAAGACAGA
The DNA here is from genome assembly GCF_921293095.1 of Ischnura elegans. Taxonomy (NCBI): domain Eukaryota; kingdom Metazoa; phylum Arthropoda; class Insecta; order Odonata; family Coenagrionidae; genus Ischnura; species Ischnura elegans. Next base: position 115,299,066 of record NC_060251.1, on the reverse strand, counting down.
TCTCTACGGCTTCTTTAGTAATACGGTCCCAATAGCCTCTTGTTTTTTCAAGTTGGGTAGTTTCTTCCCAGTGGATGTTGTGATTTTCCTGGACACAGTGTTCAGCAATGGCCGATTTTTCAAATTGACCGAGTCGGAGGTGGCGTCGATGCTCCTTCACCCTGGTCTCAATGGTCCTCTCTGTCTCTCCAATATACACTTTACCACATTCGTATGGAATGCGGTAAATGCCGGCTGTTTTGGGACCAATAGGGTCCTTGGCTCGGACTAACTGATCCCGGAGTTTAACAGGAGGAAGGTGAATGCTACGAATATGTATAGTGTTTAGAAAGAATCCTTGCTATCTTTCCCGAGACCGCGGAGACATATGGCAGGATGGATTTAGATGCTGGAGGCCGTTCTTCGTTTGGTTTGTCTCCTTAGTCTTGTCTGAAGGCCCTTTTAAGGGCCCTATGGACTTGGAAGTGGCTGTATCCGTTGTCTATGAAGGTCTTCTTCAGATGTTTCAATTCTACTTGTAAATTATCCTCGTCGGAGATCTTTTTGGTCCTAAGAATTAATGAGGATAGGACCAAATTCTTCTGTGATGGATGATGGTGACTTTGCCCATTTAGGTAAAGATCGGTATGAGTGGGCTTCCAATATACCTTGTGCCCCAGGGTTCCATCTCCCCTGCGGCGGATGTCCAGGAAGGGTAACTCTCCATTTGTGCAATGAATTGAAATCACCTCTAAGTACATATATACCACAAGGTCATTTTGAGAAAAAAATTGCTCAAATTATAGTACTTTCATTTCATCACGTTTTTGTACAGAAAAAGTGGCTTGAATTGGATTATTTATCACTGCTCTGCAAATAATTGTGAAGATTATTGGCTCATTTATATCTTAAGTTTTTGACAAAATTTTTCCAGAGAAAACTGGATTAGTTTTTGGTTGTTATCCAAACTGCCAACATGGCGATGACAATCTTTAGTATGGCGTAGGAATGCCAACTGCAGAGAAGGAGAAACATAGTCATCACCATGATGACAGTCAAAAGGACACCAATCCAGTGGATCATTTAAAGCTTAATCTTTATTTCAGACATAGCATTTTAGTTAATTAAATTGTTTTCCATTTCCCATTTTTATTAAATTTGAATGTTCAAAAATTTATTAAGAGGTTGGATTCCTTCTTCTTGACTGATCATATTTAATCATTTTTGATGGTATATCCTTTGTCAACATTTGCCTGTTACATGTCAATGACCTGGGCCTCCTTTACATATTCTAAACATTTCAAGTTGATATCGTCATTTCCATACAAGTAATCCGTCACTAAAGAAGAGAAAGTGAGCAGGAGGCATGAATCCTCTTAAACTAAATTTTACAAAACATTCCATCTCAGAATCAGTTGGGAAGAATATAAATAAAATATTATAAATAATATGGTATTTCTATCGTCCGGTTTTTACCTGGCAGACAATGGCAGCGAAGATTTTTAGGGTATCACACCAAGTAAGGTCCTCCATAACTCCTACAGTTTCAGTAAGCAACTCTCTCCTTGTCTTCAGGGATCCAGGAAAGCCAGCGGTTGAGAGCAATAACCCTCTCAGCGTCTCCTGATTGGCTGCGGCTACAACATTAGCAATATACGGGACCACCTCCTGAAAATCTGTGGGGACTGGCAGCCAATCAGGACATGCTGAGAGGGCGACCACTCTCAACCGTGGATATTTCTTTTGTATATATATATATATATATATATATCCTGAGGGAAGGATGGAATGGATGATGAAGATGATGGGCGAGTTGCTTATCAAAACATTGGAAGGAGATGTGGAGGACTTCACCTGGTGTGGGACCTGAGTAACCTTCACTGCCAATCTGATATTTCATAAATAGTTCGCATCAAGTGCACACATAATTTAACGCATTCTGACACTAAATGAATGATGTAAAAATGGTGATAAGGATACGAAGTGGTTCTGGTGAGCCATAATCCAGCCAAGTCCTGATTAAAACCAGCTCATGAGGAAGGCCAGGTTGTATGAAAAGATGTTGCTGGCGAAGACCATGGCAATACAAGTGATCTACCAGGAACCAAATTTCTTTGGGGATTGGATAAGGCTCCTGAGTTGAAGGCACATCCTTTAAACACCCTTTCTCCTGATGACAGACATGAAGAAACAAAATCAAACATTTAAAATAAATAATTTACAATATTGTAACAGACAATCCACAAGTTCAAACAGTTTTACAAGGAAGATAAAAATCAATTACTCCTACATTCTCATTCCCACATCAAATTTCCTAGTTCAGCTCTGCTTAAAGGTCCAGTGTGGTAACACAAATGAAAACCAATACCCGAATGAAAAAGCATTGCCTTTTCATCCCCGAATAAAAGACTTATACAATCCCTAATAAGAAAATAGGGCAACTAAATTGGTCATATCATGATGGTCCGATGAAGGCAATCACAGAAGGACAGGTGGGTGGGAAGAAAGGCTAAGGATGGCGCATAACGAGTTACATAGAAAAGGTTACAAAGTACGCAAAGGAGAAGTAAATATGTAAATGCAAAAAGATTGGCAGTCGGAAGAGCAGAGTGGAGAGCTGTGTCAAACCAGTCTATGGACCACTGACTTGTGTGATGATGTGGAAACACAAATTAAAACTAATTTCCAAATGGAACAGCATTAATTTTTCATTCTTCTGAAGAATATTTTCAAGTGAGAGGGTTAAATTTCAAATTATTTCACAGGTCATTGTAGGATTACATATTACTCATCGCTCCAGATTGTCTCTTTAACCACACGGATGCTTTCTTCCAAAATTCACAACAGGCCCATCCTATCATTCCATCTTCATTCATGACCACTGCCCTTCTCTTCCCCTTCTGATTGTCCAGTATTTTTCTCTCAGTCACAGTTTTTAACACCCATTACCTCTACATGCACAATCCATCCACACTTTAATACATTGCCATTAAATTATTTCGTCAAATATTATTGAAAACATTTTTTAATACTCACAAGTTCCATTAATTTTCCCACAGGGATATCCCTGAGAGGCACACTAATGTGAACCAAAGCTTCAATTGAAGATCCAAAACAGCTCCATTCATATGTACCTGGATTGAAATAGGCAAGAAAAATCAATAATTATTTATCAAATCGTAAAACGATAATAGGTAATATGATGAGATTTTCTTGTCAATAATCTTGTCTTTTTCGCACATCTTTTTCATTTGGTGTTACGATGATGAATTGCTAGTCTGAGTGCAAAATGTAACTTTATATTATTTTATTTAGCCATATGCAAGTACATGCATGGCTTCATCAAAATTAAAAGTCAGGACATAGCAGCCAAATATAGAGACATAAACATAAAGTTACAATTTACACCTAGACTAACAAGTCATGCAGCATAGCATGACAAAGTTTTGCAAAAATACAATCGCTTTGAGAATCCCAGAATATTAATTCTTGGCGAGAAATTCTTTGACTCTTCCCTTAACTATCACTGGAAAGTTAATAGTTTCAAAGATGGCAATTCATTGCACAACTCTAATATTCAGAATATCAATGCATAAAACTAGAGCTCATTTACTTATCATTCAGACACCAATAGATATTTTTTTAAACAATTTCCAGAACACTGGAAAATCAGTTCATGAGTTTTATTTTCACATTATGAGGCCCACAGCCTATATGGCAGTTGTCTTATTTAGCAAGCAACGTGCTTATCTGACAGTAGGTTACTTATTTAGTAATTTCTTATTTTAAACTAAAATATACTTATAAAGTGAACGCTTATTTTGAAAAAATGGAGAAAGATGATTGCAAATGAAACACTCACCAGTTATTGTAATAAAAATATCTTTCCCGCCATCAAGATGAAGAACAAGAATATCATATAGCTTATCTTCACCAGAATTCATTTTACATGCAGACTTCTTATCCACCAACACTTTTAATTTGACATCACATTTTTCACCTGTAACAAAATTTTCAGGGTTTAAACGATTAAAGCTAGTACATATTTATGTAAAATAATGATGGTATGGAACATAAAGACTGTAAAAATGTTGCTGACTCACTATTGAAGTCTACTTAGATTTTTTTATAAATGCAGCCATAGTTCAGGAGTTCCAACTTAAAGTCTCTAAAAATTATTTTTCAAATCTAAATACACCCATGCCTCGCTTAGAACAAGGGATGTGTTCCTTGGGGTCTTTGCACTAATCAAATTTGCATTATTTGAGACAATTTTAACAATGGGATAATATGGATGCATTCCCATTAGCATAAGTGTAGGGTATCGAATTTCCTAAAGACCAAATACCGTATTTGCACGAATCTAAGACGACCCCCCCTTTTTTGGAACTCCACTATGGGAAAAAAATTTTTCTAGGGGAAAACGTTCAATGCGGGGATGTTTGGCTAGGTTGCCTATGTCCCAGGAAACGCAGGATTTTTGGTGCATAATGACAGGAATAGTAGTACTTTATTGAGACACTTAGGTCTTATTATTGATTCGACTAAAAGTTTCTTTGGAGGGGCCATGGTCCGAAGACCAATAAAATTAAACTAGTGAAAATGAAACCTGACTTCATTAAGAGAAGCTCAGCTGCGAGGATATAGAGTTTCCCCAAAAATCATTATCGTATTTTTCCAATTAGTTCCTTGCAAATACTTAAATAACGTTAGAAATACGTCGTGCTTGGTCTCGTTCTTTTTTGAATTACGAGCACATTGCAAATATTTCAGCCTAATAAAAGTATAATACCAATTGCCGAAATTCATTGTTAGACACCTTTTGAGCTAATAGGTGATTCATGCAGCGGTTGGCCTCCAGAAACTGCAAACTTTGAAGCAGGTAGGCTGAAAAAGGTCAGTGGGTGAGAAAAGGGGGGGCGTGAAACGCGTTTCTATTGTTCTCCTGTAACTTGATATTTTTTTCAAAGCTAAGGTCTTCGTAATACGATCCCTGCACTAGCTGGGATCATTTGTTTGATTTTGGAGAAGAGGAAAGCGTCAGAGGGGGGAGGCGAGTGCTGAATGGAGGAGGATAGCGGATCTTGGGAAATGCGCTTATGTTACTATCCCACGGCTTTGAGCTTCTCCCAATGGTGGTTTCATTTCGTGGGGAAGATTTAATCTATGTGCCTGTCGTTATTGGCCATAAATGACACATTGTATTTATTTCGTCTCATTTTCGTCAAAAGATGGATGCGGGAAAATTATATGTCGGGACCACGATCTTCAAACGATCATTGCGGGAAAGTGATACTTCGGAGATGCGAGAAAAAATTACATTGCCTATATGGAACTTTATTTGGGACCAGAAACGGCGAACGATGAATGTGGGAAAATGATCAAAATGGGTACGATAGATCGGGATTCCACTGAATAACTTTTCTTTTGAAAGCGGGAGTGTAATAACTTCTTTTCACTGCCATCGTAATACTCTGAAAGGCAACTGAATCAATCTCTCTAATCAGAGGCAAATCATGTTGCCTTCTTACCGTTGCTCTGAGAAAAATGCAACGACTTTGTAGCAGTTTATTCCGCGACGGCATTGAGGCTTTAACGTTACAATTAAGGCAAATTGTAACCAATCACACAAACATTTTGTGAGTTGATCGAGCTTCAACTTGAATGGAGCTGAACCCAGGGTAAAGTAGGCAATCTCGCGGACACGGCAGAAGTGCACCCGGCGGCTGATCGGCACGCACCGAATTTTTGCCTGCTGCCCAAAAATGATAAATGTTTTTTTTTTTACTTGAACGCAAAATTAAATATGCTAAATTACTGTTAAGCTATTTTTGACGTTGATTTTTCGTTGTATAGTTATCAGGTGGCAAACTCAGGTGCCCATAATTTTTCCGACGTAAATTATGCAACTCGATTGACGTCGAGAATTTTGCATCCGATTGTAAGACGAACCCTCTTTTCTGCAGGAGTTAGGAAGAAAAAAAACCTCGTCTTAGATTCGTGCAAATACGGTATGTTCCAATTAATAACCTAAGAAAACCTTATTTATATAAACATTTATAATTTACAATATCTTTAAAGATAGTAGGCATGCATTCAAAGACATTTTTTCTCGTTAAAAAAAAACTTTGTGCATGCTCTAGAAATTCCCACCTGATGTGCAGGTGGGCTAACATCTAGGAAAAAATCAAGGGTTTGCAGTACATTGCAGGCAGGTGATGAGTTTTCAAACCAGTCTTAAAACAATTCTTGTGTCACCCAGACCCTATTGTTGCTCAACCAAATGCAACTTGGAATACCATTTCATTGCTTGCGGAGTTTATAAACGATTAATCATAACTGAATTTGAGCTTTAATTTGAAGCCCCCCCAAGGCATTAGCACCAAGCAGCAACGTGTAACGGTCTTCAAATGCCTTGAAACCTGACCCAGGTTTTTCTTCCCTGAAAATGAATGAATGAGATTGGATTCTCATCCAAAAACAATCCCTTATCGTCAACATTGAAAATGTTACAGCGACTGAGCTATCTGCACTTAACGATTCACCTGATTTCACAGCACTAAAATACCACCTTGCCGTTTAAATTTCTGGAACCAATCTGAGTTTTCTCACCAACCTCATCCTCTTTCATAGATTCAAATAAAGCCACAGATTTTGCACAAATAACTGCCTGTTATAGAGGACCATCATTTGACCGTTTATGACAAATCCAAGTAATTTTAAGTATTTTCCTTTTTTTCGGCAATGAACTTAGCGTAGGAATTGATCGCTTAGCTGAATGGTGGGGCTGATGTCACTGAAGTTTTAACTTTGTCTTTATATTCCGAATAACAGTGCAGACAGTCGATGTCATGAGCTTAAATTTTTTTGCCCAATATCACTTTCATGCCCTCCATTTTCAAAGCAATAGATCACTTTCAATTTCTCTTCTAGGTTAATGCTATTTCTTGTTAACTTCTTTATTTTTCTATCTGCATTCCTATTTTTTGCCATTGTTCACTTGGGTTATACTCCGTATGGCTCTGTCAAAATCACCTTCTACTGCAGAACAACTGCCGCACTGTATTCCTGAGACACTGAGAGCCTACGACTGCTGGGAGGGATACAAGCCAATGTGATTGAGACTCTTTCTCAGACCCTGTTATGTGTTGATGCTATTCATACTCTATGCTATGCAACTTGGCCACCATTAGATCCATTTCTCCCCTGTGAATACCAATGACCCTGAAGGCTTTAAGGTAAAATCTTAACATGGAAGTCAATTCAATTCAGACAGCTGAAAAAAACTTTCCAGGATTATATTGAGCCTTATATCAAACTTATCTGACCTTAAGCTAGCAAAAATCTGAAAATAAAGTTTTTGGTGACCTACCTTCCCTCCGCAGCCTAAGATTAGAGACCATTTAATTGAAAAGAAAATAATTTTCTATAGAAACTCCAAAGTTTTAGTTTCAGAAGAATGATATGTTCAAATTTAAACAATCCAAATACAGGAAGAATGAATTCCAGGAACATGCTTGCAGCTATATTCTTTTTTTAATGAATTTTAGGAAAAATTAAATATAAATCAATTGTAATGTGAAAGCTAAAACAATGGAAATGAACTCATTTATCAGCGCATCATTAAAGTGAATTTCTACCTGGTTTGATGAACCCCATATATGGCTCAATGTGTAACCAATCTTTGCAGTATGTGGTGTCATCCAGTTTTTTCACAAATTCAAACTGAACAGGTACCTGAAAACCAGAAAGTTTAAGGACATCATAAATTATCTATTGAATAGGCTTAAATCATTCATATTGCAATAAGGATCACACAAAGGTTGAGGTTAATCGCATCCATGATGGAGTCATGGGTGGATTTAGGGGGTGATAGTCACAGCGTTCATGACCCCCCCAAAATTCTTTCAAAAATACAATAAACAATTTACACTAAACAACATTATCTTACCTGGCCAGTATTAGCTATAATTAAATCTTTGGTTTGAGCTTCGTTGTAATATACAGTGTCTAAAATAATTTCTGTGTTGTCCACCATTACTTGAGGCAAGAATTCATTTTCTAATTTGTCCAGTTTCTTCATCACTTCCTCATGTATTTTCCTATACTTGGCAATATCAATGACTTTTACCTGGTAATAAAAATTCATATGTTACTCATACTTGATCAATCAAATGCATAAGTACTATTTAAATATGTACTATCATATTTAATTACTAAATAAATGCTTGTATTTAAACTATGGAATCCAGATACGTATGAACATCTGGAATTTTAATAATACCTACGCAACAAAACAAGTTAAAACAGAAATCCCAATTACACATTTCATCCTCATGCATCCTTTGATACTTTGATGTTGCATACAAAACATGTGAAAAAACTTCGTACTCTGTTATATAATAAGTATTTATAATAATAATACATATTTTGATAGTAAGAGTTGCCTCCATTACACTTAATACATATACAGTAAACTCTTGATTTTACGAAGCAGGATTTTACGAAGTTTTCGATTATACGAAGTGATATTGCGGTCCCGGCGAAAAGCCTATGCTAAATACATGGCGCTATTCGATTATACGAAGTTTCGATTATACGAAATTTTTTGAATTTACGAACCTCGGCTCGGTCCCTAGGAGCAAATAGCATTCGTTTATACGAACTACGGCGAAAAATTTGTCAACAAAACTAGTTACGCCGGCGTAAGTAGCTAAAAAATCAGCGCTTTCAACTGTGGTCCATCAAAAGTGCGAAATCGTAAATGATAATGCAACTTTGGAGAGAAATGGGTCGCCAAAAACCTCACTGTGGGAATTTAGGGGGAGTAGGAGTTCAGTTAAAATAACGCGGCTGACATTATGCCCCTATTTACGTGCCTGTTCGTAAACATAGCATCGACAATAATTCGTAGTTTAACATGTCAGGAAGGTCGCGCGGACTATTTCGTACACCCCTAATTAACCCTTTGCACTGCTGTGAACGTACTTCGAAGACTACTTGACTACTTTTCGCCGAAGCACTTCGAAGGGTCCCTAATCCGGGACCCTTTCCTCGACAAGCTCACCCTCGCTGGCCCCTGAAACTGGGCTATTTTTTAATGCATTACCTGACGCAACCCTGGGTTTCAAAGGGCAAAGGTGCCATGGGGGGGGAAAGAGTAAAGTGCGTGTTACTGTGGGGCTGTGCGTCAACCAAACGGGCACGGACAAAATAAGCCCGTTGTCATTGGGAAATTTGAAAGGCCACGGTGCTTAAAACATGTAAAATTGGAAGCCCTCCCAGCTTTTTACCATGCAAATAAAAACAGCTGGATGACCCGAGAAATTTTCCAGCAAATGGTTATACGTCTACAGAGAAAATTGCTGGAGAGAACCGCAAAATTGTTTTAATAATGGATAATGCCACCGTCCATAAATTCGTGGAAGATCTAAAATTGGCTAATGTTCGAGTCCTCTTTTTACCCCCGAACTCGACTAGCAAGTCCCAGCCCTTGGACCAAGGCATTATCCAGGATTTTAAATTCCTGTACCGGAAGAAGCTTGTGCGGTATTACTTGCGATGGATCGGTATGTATACATTCATCTATTTTGCTCATGTGCGTTTGGATATCGATTTAGATATTTTTATTCATGATTATCATTCTTTGAAATCTATTTGCTACTTTTATAAATGGGAACAGAAATTTATAACATCCTGAAATGGACGTTGATACATGCAATCCGCGCCATAATATCTTTTCGTGTATATATTGGCCTTTGTGAATAAACGACTTAAATATCTTAAGTATTGGGCTCTATTTACCGCCAATTTATATTTCAAGCTTCTCGTAATGAAGACGCACTTCCAAGTCTAACCATGAACTTTCTTCTCACGCGCTTCCCCGTTCTCCCATGCTGGGGTTCTTTCTTTCCAAAGCCATTGTTTACTCCCTCCTGCCGCCTTTGGCTGATCTTGCTGACACCCACCTTATGCTTCCCAAACCCCTCCTTCCCCAGCATTTCCCATTCACTCCCTCCCTAAGGAGACTGAGCTTGTGTGCGTCGCAAAAAAATACGGCCCCCAAAAGTAGACTGAGGCAGAGCTGAAGGCCATTTCCCCACCCTTCTTTGTCCTGCCCCCTTCACCAGTCCTTATGCTGACCACACTTCTTCCCTCAGGCAATCCCCATCCCAATCTTATTCACCCCACCCACTGGGAACGTTCCCCGATTGTGGAGAAGGGCATGGTTCATCTTTACCTGCAACGGGGGGGAAGTTATTAACCGGAGAGAGGCTGAAGAAGTATCTTCCACTATCGGGAAAATGGTGCCGCGCTTATAATTGTCTCTCTTCTTTTCAGCTGACTTTTCAATTGAAATTATTTTCTTTGCTCTTTCCACACTATATTTATTTACGATTATGGCGCGACTATTTTTTAGTGCTAAAACTAAGAAAATCTTTTCTCTATGTCAATGATCCTTTGCATAACTTTCAATACGGCGGAGAAAGGAACACGAAAACTAAATGAGGTGACGGTACAGCTTTTGCATGTCATTTTTTGGGAATTCACGCTAGTGAACTAATACTTAACCACGTTGAGAAATGATAAAACGCTTGAAGGAAAACAATCAAACGTTTCTATCTCTATTTCTCCGATACTGTAAGATGTTTCTCCTGTCATTTTCCGGTTGGAACCTTGCTCCAGTCGGCATAAAAGGAGAGAAACATACTATATGAACAGGTCACCTCACACCCGGTATGAAGAATATGGTCCTGATGAAGAATTAAGTCTTTTATGGCAACGTCTGCGAAGATGATGGAACACAGTAGTCGGACGGAGAATTTACTGAATTTACTTCAAATATTCGCCAGAAGATAATCACATCCTACGTTATTTATGATCGTAATTGAATCTCAGTGAAAATAGAGCACATTCTGCTGAAAATAGGAAGTAACTCGAAATATTAACTTACGAAGGTTATTTTGGAAACGGGCTAAGACCCTTGTTTTTCTTTTTTTCTCGTCACTGAGCATTAGAGGGCGACATAAATGGCGGTTAGGCCGGCTGCCGCTAAAATTCCGTGGGTGTCAGAAACAAATATCTGTCTTTTGCATACTTAATAGTAGCTATTGGCTCCTAACCACAAATTTATTACTGTAAATTCTTATAATAAACATTGCAATTCATTATTTGATTACGTTTTCTAAACTGGTCGGGAATTTCTTTAGCGATCGTTGATGTTGAAGTATGAACAAGAAATGGGAATTTTATGGTGGTATAATTATTTAACGATTTTTCACATCATAAATCGATAGCAAAAAGCCTTTTCTATGAATTATACCGAGAATAACCACCGAAAACATTTAAATAAGACCACTAAAGACAAAAAACGGCGGAAGAAACAAAAGCGAACATTTTTTTTGTGACTTATGAAAAAGGTTTGAATTTACGAAACTCGATTTTACGAAGTGCCCATTTTCCGGTCCCACTGACTTCGTAAAATCAAGAGTTTACTGTAGCAACAGGAACCTACCAATGACTGTATTGTTTTACAAATTAATGAAAGGCCTCCACTAAAAAATGAAGTTCATGATATGTAAATCCAGTACAACCTGTCCTTAGCCACAACTGCGAAGGCCAATTCATAGGGATACACCATGTGTAGGAGGAAGGGAATGCAGCAGAATGACATGACTTGTTTCTAATAAAATATGAGTTGAAAAGAGCACCCTTGAATCATGAAAAGTATGAAAAAAATATACATAATGGAAGTTGTCTTGGATATTACACTACTACTTATATGTACCACTGCTTTTTTACGTAACAAGACCCTGGTTTCGATTAGTTATCATCATCTTCAGTCGTAAATTATGATTTTTTATCTTATTATTGATACCTGGTTACCTAACGGAGGAAGAGATTAATTTTAAAACAGATGCCAGAATAGGGGAAAAGGATGGGTAAAGATATTCGTTTCTCAGAGTGCTATCCTGACTTTCAATAATTTTTAAAATTTCCAATTGCTCTCCAGAGTCCAATTCACGGCGGTCGTTGCATAATTTTAAGTTAAAAGTAAAGTAAAAATATGACATTACCTCAGCATCAAATAGAGCACTAACAGGCTTGTGGTCACTTATTTTGAGGACTTGATGACTTCGGTATGCCACCTGCTTGACCCCTTCGCCTTTCCACAGAATACGATCACACCATGCGGGGGCCCTGTTCTTCTCACTGAAAACAGAATTTATCAATTACTAGAAGGTACCAACTGCACAGGATTTTTTTTAAAATCATCAAACAATATTATGATCACAACGAAACAAACAAGTGGAGAAGATACACACCTTGAGTCCCAATCGTCTGTGCCCGGGTCGTACTTGTACGTTGGCCTGAATGTAATTGGTCCTTCTTCGTAGCCAACAAACACTTGCTTCAGAGCCCTTTGCTGATGGAACTGATCATACGATAGTATCCTTAGGTAGTTCTCTTGGTCGATCAGATCTTTGACAGATTTAGGGTCTAATTCGGTAATACGATAGTTAAGATCACCCAACCAATACACTTGACTGTTTAATAAAAGACATTGAAATGAATTGAGTGATGAAACAGATAAAAGCCAGCAGGCTTCACTCCATAAAATAGAAGAAATAGAATGAGCATATGGTAATGATAAAAAAAGCTAACAGTACTAATAGTAGCGATGACAATTCACATTAATTTCCATGGAAAAAAATCAGACATTCTGAAGAGGTACTCACTCATGGTCTTTAATGCCTTTGGGTGGCAGAGATTGGCTGAAACTCAGGCGAGAGCATATGTCATGATAGTCCTGATTTCTCCTTTCATATTCTTCCACGTGGGCTGCCAAGTGCGAGTTGACGAAGCAAAACGAAGTGCTGTGGAGTTTGAATCGTATTGCAACTCCTCCTTTGTTACCCTAAAAGCACGAAAATAGGACATTGACAGGAGTATTCTGAATACTTTTAAAAGATATAGTATTATCACAGTTTAAAACACAAATAAATAAAAAGTTAGGTGCTTGTTTCCACTGGTTCTTGGACCAGAACACAGCGTCAGAACCTAGGCAAATAAGAATCGGTGCCGAAATAATTTGTGATTAAATAATTCCTGGAGTATAGGTCATTCATGTATAAGTAAAAATGTTGTTAGCCAACATTTCAGTTCATTTAAAACCTTCATCAGGGCTTACTTTTGCACATATTTGACAAGTAAAGTAAAAATATGACATTACACCAAGATGACATTACATTTGACAAATATGTCCAAAACTAAGCCCTGATCAAGGTTTTAAATAAACTGAAATGTTGGCTAACAACTTTTTTGCATTATAAGAGAGTTGTTTAAAAAATAAGGTTCCCACATTTTTTTCAGGCACAAGGAAATTTTTATTCGAAAAAATTATTACACCATTGGAAACATTGATCTTTCAGCTATTTTTCTACAGAGTCGCCATTTTTTTCTATGCATTTTTTTGTCGAGGAATCCACTTTTGCATTCCCACCTCAAAGAAGTCGGCTGCCAACCCAATGAGAAACTTAAAAACTTCCTCTTGAAACTCCTTGTCCTACCCTAGCTTTTCATTCAAAATCCTGACAATTGAAGCTTCAGAGACCTCAAGAATTTGAACAGCCAGTTGCCAAATGGTCATTCACTGATCTTCAAGCATGATTTTCTCAATTTTCGCTAAAAATTCGTCGGAGATTGACGGTCTCCCGCTTCGTTGTTCGTCGTGGACGTCTGTGCGGCCGTCGGCAAACTCCCTACACTATTTGCGGACATGCTGAATGCTCATGCACATTTCCCCATACAATTCAATTAATTGTCCATGAATCTCCAGAGGTATTAACTTTCTTGCGTGCAAAAATCGGATAGCCACATGAATTTCGCACCTGGCGGTGACGGAGATGATGGACACCATCGCGTTTGGCTGTCAGGCCGGTAATGAGCGTCGCAGAGCCACACTGATGGTTGGAATCAGTGGTGGAGAATCCGGCAAACACGGCAGTGTTGTCAGATTTTGCCTAGCATCACGTGCGGCAAAGTTACTGAGTTGGGAACCTTACTTTTGAAACAACCCTCGTATATGGCCTATACTCCAGGAATTATTTAATCATTAATTAAATGAGGTCAAGATAAAAGGAAATAGGAAATAATTTGTGCAAAGCCCAATTTGAAGAAGGTTGCTAACCCCGGAACTAAAGCCTGATGGACTCATTGTGACAAAAAAATGAATAGGTGGATAATGTTACTCAGAAGCTTAATAATTTTAATATATAAGCTAAGTAATTAGTCCAGGCTTGTCTTTGTGGAATTTATATACGTTCACAATGTAAATCACTTTGTTAAAATCCACACTTAACTTCAAACTAGCTCAGGTTTCAAAATTCAGATGATGGCATGACTTTGGTGAAACCTCATTTGGTTTGTGATGAAAAAGTGGATTAGACAGAAAAGTGATTTCCGTTATGAGGTTGTTCACAAATAAAAAGAAAGAAAGTTTTGGAGATGTATCAACACCAAGACCAACCATTTTTCCCATGATACCAGTGCCAACAGTCTCCACGGCAACACCTTGAACATAAGCCAGGTGCTGCTCTTGAACGAACACAATCAGCATCATCCCAACCAAGCGAACCAGTTTCACCTTACTGTACTTAGCCTTTGGATGAAGCCCGTTGATTACAGCCTCCCTGCAAAAAAATACCCCATTTAGAAGAAGCCACGAACCAACAAAACAGGTGAAGACAATGCACACACAGTGGGCCTATTACATACATTGTTGTGCACCAACCCAAACATGGTTAAGATGATATATATGCAGTGTATTCGTGAAGCATAATCTTTTGGGGGATATCCTCAAGAGCCATGAAATTTTTCAAAATTCAAAAGAAGGCGGTGACTGAGGCTGTGGATTTAGAGTGCCAATTACTGCAGCCTAAGCAGATTCAAGAAGTTAATTGTTAGCCTTCATCCTTCATTAAATTACTGATTTGTGAATGAAAAACTTTGCTGTTTCTACAATTTGGAACTTTATTTTCCTACCAGCCTGGCTAATGGGGCACATGACTAGTTTCGATACACTGTATCATATTCAAAGGACTAGCAGTCCAAGTAGCGTTGTTGTGGGTTATACACCAAAAAGGGGAAGAGTGGAAGGGGTGGGGAGGGTAAAGGGGTGGAGTAGTGGAAGTGAGGGAATATGGAAAGCCCTAGGAGGGGGGGGGGGGGGAGAGGAAAGGGAAAGGAAGCGTACTTAGGGAAGGCGGCGTGGGTTAGCGCCATGGGGATTTTTCGGGTGCAAAATTGGGATATCCAGGAGTGGGGGAGTATCTAGTACTATTCAGTGCATTCATTAAATTAGCCATTCTTCATGCCAAAAACAACCTGAGTGCAGTAAACTGCCGACTATCTGGGCTATTGTACTCTTCATCAAGATTACCAATGTAGACCTACGTTACATCAAAATCATTTCATCATTGCAAAATTTATAATTGGTAACATGATTTGGGTCAAAATCACTTCACACACAAAATTTTTTTAACTCAAGTAACAAATGATGACATGAGTTTGACACAATCAAGAGTCTGTGCACACTGGCACTTTCAAAAATAGTGTCTATGAAAAGGACAGCTAAAGATATTCTTTTCAAACATTTTTGCTATCCCCTAGATTTTCATAAGTCTTATTCTATCAAAAACGAAACTTAGCCTCACAATCGCTTGATGTATTGTTCAGGCTCAGACTTGTTCTATGATACTTTCAATGGTGGAGGAAGGGATACACTCTATGATGGAAAAAAATGGCCGATTACTATGTATTGCTGGTATTCAGAGACCTAGGAAAGTAGTCATTAGGAGGAGGAGGAGGTCTTGCTGCGACTTAGATTTTAGCCAATCATATTTTAATAATTATTTGAGCAACTCTTAGTACTTCAAAGTTTATGAAATAGCAAAAGCAAGATACAGACTAAGACTAAGCAATTTGTTAACACATATTTAGCAAATAATAGTGCAATATGAGTATGTATGGCTTGAGTGCAAGATGTTAATTCTAGCATCCAAATACCAAGATTATTAAGCAACCACCATATTATCCACTTCCTATGAAGATTCAGATTCAAACCCAAAGTCCGCCAATCGCAGCTGTTGTGTGATTGGCTCATCGTTTTCCACTCGTCTACCTTCCGCCCACCCACCTCAATTCCCACCTGGGTAACCTAACTCTATAGACGGAATGGACATTTGAGAACTTTTTTCGTTAATTGCTGCTAACCCTGATTTAAAGGCAGTTGGCTGTTTTGGGATAGTGCTATTTTAAGGGTGCTTGGAAATAAAGATTAAAAAGTCGTAATAATTTATTTCTGAATTAAAAAATGCTTTTCAAGCATCACCTCATTGACTGTTTGTGGTATTTACTTCAAGTGCTAATTTATATAGGAGGTACTCAGAAGGAAAAGTAACTCAGAAAGATACATTTAATTGCATTTAACCAGGTATCCTGAATTAGTTCTTAGCCCAGAGGTTTCAGATTTTAATAAACGATATACATACTACCCAATCTCGCAGCATCATTCATGAATAAAGCAGCAAACATTGAAAATAATAATGGGAAAACCTACTGAATATAGAGTCTTGATTGTTGATAATTTTAATGAAACTATACCCATCCCATTCATTTTCTAAATTAATTATTAAAACTCCATTTTAAAAATGCTGAAGTATCTACAGCCAAGGTACAGGATAGGTAAAATATTATTAACTACAACAGCAAAGCATGTAGAAAGCCACTTCTAACAGTCTGAAATATTTCAAATTTATGTGCTGAAAACTATCCATAGAAAAATTATGAATAATCAAATATAGAGGTGCTAGGATAATTGTGCGCTTGATAAGTGCAATTGAACACATTTGAAGTACATCAATGGACTCACACATGTTATACAGGTTGCATTTCCAAATTACTTACACAAGTAAAGTTCCTCTTTAGGGCATTAGCTGAACAAATTCATGTTTTCCACGATTGGTAAAGCTTATTTCAATCACAAAGTTTTAGAATACAAAACAAAAGAAAAAGTGAAAAAATGTATCCTAGAATATTGTGCAGACTGCTGTAAAAATTTCCAGATTCACCCGTGCTGAAAACTGAAACTTGTGACGTGCATGCCAAGAAATGAGAGAAATGGACTGATTGCGACTTACTGCCACTCTTCCTCACGTGGAGTGTCGTTGAATAGGAAGGCCTCCTTGCTGAGGTCTAATTCTTGAAAGCCGATGGCATAGATATCCGGTGGATCTGGGTCGTGAGCAAGCCAATCGGATAAATTCACCGAGGGAGGTTGCCCATTCACATTCCAAGTGCCAACGTACACTCTGGAAACACATTGAAATTCATTAAAAACTCCATAGCCAAAATTGTCACCAATTGAAAACCTGAGCCATCAATTCCAACACAATTTTCTTGGTTGTATTAAAACACTGCAAAGTTCATTAAGTGCACAAAAAAAGGCCACTGGTTCAAAAGATGTGACCTTTAGGTCTTCTGTAATCTATGAATAACACAGGCGAACAAAAAAATTTTGTTTGAAAACTTTTTTTATTATAGATTTTATGTGCCGAATCCAAACCTGGCCTTAGTTTTTTTGTATCACCCATAGTTTCCAAGCAATATGTATTTAATATTCAGTCTAATACCCCTATACGGTATACAGGGAAATCAATGAAACACTGTGTTACATCATAAAATTGTTTGTATTTACTGTTAACTACATCGTGATAAAATTGTTTGTAATTACTACAGCGTGATAATACAGGGTTCACTTGTCAACTGGAATTGGTCTACATTTTCTTCCCCTTTTTTCCTTGAAGCTTCTTGTGTAGCTTTTTCTGTGATGAATCGCTTGCTGAACTTGAAGGTGTCGGTGAAGTACCATCAATAATCCCCCATTATCTTCGTTCATTAGACCTACCTTTTCAATTTTATTAAACTATAAAAAAGCTGTTAAATTCTAAGAATATTGCTTGATTTCATAAATTTAACTGTAAAATGTGAATAAATGGTGGGTGATACAACTTTAAAACCATCATATTTGGATTCAGCAACTTTAAAAACATAAGAATAAGATATTTTCAGTTAAAAAGTTTTTTCGTTGCTGGCCAGTGTAATCCATTAAAACAAAGTTTAAAATTGTGCATCGAATTGCACAAGATAATTACCTGAAAACTTGGGTGTACGTGTAATCGTCTTCTTTCATTGTCATCTGATGCCTGATGACAGTTTCCCGAGCTGCTATTGGTGTAGCTCCCTTGGCAATACTTTGACGAGGGACAGCAATATCAGGGCTTTCTAAGTCATAAAGCTGAAGATAAATTAATGGAAGATTATTAATTTAAGCCCATATTGACTCTCTCACACAAAAAGGGAAAAATAAACAAAAACCTATTATATAAACCAATCTTTCATTTTCAAGACAAAGTAATTCATGCACCTACATAAAAATATGTATACAACCAAAAACAGTACACTAATGATTAACATTACTTTTTAGAAAAGGCCGATGTAGGATCAGCATTTCAATTTATGGATGAAAATCATTTCATTTTATTTCATTGTATATGCTATTGTTTTTTATCATTTGACTACACAGCAGTCTCCAGCTGCGCTTTATCCAGGTTGAAGATTGTCCGTGCACGATTTTCACTCTCGCCCAATTTTTTCAGCGATCTTTATAAACCAAATCAGACGCAAAAGCATCGAAATTACGGCATTAATGCTAGGATACACCGGGCTTATTATTTCCGTTAGAATCCCCTTCGTAAAACGGAAGCGATCGCATGCTAGCTGCATTCACGGGAGCACCGTATTCCTGTTTTCCAAGCCTTGCAGTGCATGACCATGCTCCTTGATCACGGATACACGGCGTGCAGCAGTTGTGACCGGAGCAACTTGCGCGAGATGCGACTACGTGGTGTGGTGCCTGACAGTGTAGTTTCTGACATCGAGCAGTGGTTTTGAAGCATTCGTGCAGACCACTTTTCTGTATTCGTTTGTATTCTATTTCTGTATTCTCACAGCCACGGATGTGAGATTTTTGAAACTAGGCCTCACATGGAGCATTAATAATACGAGTACAACCATGTTATCGCCACTAAAAAGATTGCGAACTGGTGAAGAAAGCTCTCTCAAAAAACAGAGTAACTGCATATATAATAATATATTGATTGTTTTCGGTAAATTATGAACTTCACCAGACATTTAAGTGATAGTTTGGGTTATCCGTGTTCTCCGATTATTCGATGCTGTCTCTCTCTCCCCATCATTAGCCATTTGGATAATCGGCAGTGTACTGTATTTCATGTTATTCATATTTTGAATAAGTGAAACCATTAACTTATGCTTCGAGCACTTCATATTATAAAAATGGAGCTTAACAAAAATCTATTTTCTTTGGCCATTGTACTAACTGCTGAGGGAGGAGAAAATACCTAGGATAATGCAAATTGAATCGCATCCAGTATCTAGTCGATTAAGAGTTGACTGTTTTACGCCATGGTGGTCCACAGTTGTTCAAAAGTTTCTCATGCCCAAGGGAAGGAAAACTTCCCTTCGTGCAAGAGGATGGAATTATAAAGTTCAACTTCTCTCTCATTCCAAAGAGATAAATGGTGGATTGAGAATGGAAATTGTGTAGAGTGGACAACATTTGGCTGCTCGTGGAAATTACAAGTGACCCGCATCAGTTTCTCATTGAGACCTCCAAATTATTGACTCATCCTATACTATCTATTAAAAAGTCACTACGCTTACTGTCCTAGCAAGAAGCTGAAATACCAGAGTTTGAAATGTTATGTCTGGGTAACTTCTCCATTATGTAGTTGTAATGACACTAGCACGAGATGAAATTTCTTTCAATGTTTCCTAAAAATTATAAGAAACTCATCATACCATTAAATTTCTTTAAATCTGGCTTAAAAGGAAAAAATTTAGGGTTTTTGACACTTGGAAAATAGTGGCTCTATTCTGAACGCAATTTCTTCAAGGATTTCTCAATTTATTAGCATTAGAAAAAAGGAACCTCATAGCACATCAAAGAGCAAAACCTTTTGCCAATTGTTTTAGCACTGAAAATTGATATTAAAGAAAACTCTGCGACCTATTTCTATCATTTCAAAACTTTCAGGAAAACTTAAAATCACCATTGGCACACACATAAAATGAAAGTACACAGAAGGTAGATGATTAATTTTCTGGCTGAGGAGAATGTGTCTCAAGGCAATGAATATGCATTTGCGATCATGTGGTAGGACCGCCAAACATGTGCTGCACACTGGCATGAGGTTCTAAACCGATTGCTCCTTCTTTGGAGTCTGTTCTCCCTCGCCTTGCTTGCCACTTTTGATGGACTGTAGGGAGATAATTCCAACTACTATAAGACTTTCACCATGGGAATGAAGGGGCCTGGCTAATGCCATTTCAAGACTATCCAGACTTTCACTGTGGATAGCATAGCGCATGCCCTAAGGCAAGTAGTCAAAATTTCCCAGCATGGCTTGGACCCCTTATCTATTTTATACAGGCCCTATACATTTTATATATAGAAATATGTCATGAAGGCAATGTGAGGTACCACTAGAGAAACAATAATTGATGTCCCTTGAGCAAGAAAAGACCAACCTACAAGAATGATGATCCTGAGTCTTTTCTTATGATACTACTTGAAACAG
Source organism: Ischnura elegans (assembly GCF_921293095.1). Classification (NCBI taxonomy): domain Eukaryota; kingdom Metazoa; phylum Arthropoda; class Insecta; order Odonata; family Coenagrionidae; genus Ischnura; species Ischnura elegans. The sequence continues at coordinate 115,278,364 of NC_060251.1, read as the reverse complement.
TCCATTTCAAGTAGTATCAAGACACCAAAAATTTCATTACGGAAGTTTCTGGCGTACCTTTCTCGGGTTTCCCAGTCCACGATGAAAGGCGAGAAAAAAATTAATTCTATGACACAGAGGATTCTCAGGCAAATGGGAATTAATTATGACAACCCATAAATGATCCGACTCCTCGGATCGTTTATGGGTTGTCCTACAATTTTTTTTTTTTTTTTTACCCAACTGTCATCATTGGCATTGAAAATATTAGACCACATACATGTTCTTTTGGCCAGCCCTTAATTTTCAGAATTGACAGAGGTTATGTTTTCCTAGTCTCAAAATGATCCAAATGAGATTCATATTCACGTTTTAATATTTGGTTACTTTAAAATAATGGGAAACAGTTTCCACACATGAATAATGTATGGCAATCGATTTGATTTTTATAGTGCCCCAAAAAAATAACTTTAAAGATTTCAATCTTATGAAACCATGACCCCCTTTAAATTTTACATATTGGCCATCATACAGGCTAGGATCAAAAAGTAGTAGAACTGAATTTCTGGAGTAAGAACAGAGCTTCGGAGGGGAATCGGACCACTTGTGCACGATAGTGGGGAGCCTTCCAAAGAGTGCGATATTCTTCCAGTAACCTGCAAGCAAGCAGAGAGGAAAAACACTGATTTCCACGAGCATGTATTAAGAAAAGTGGTCACGATTCAAGATGGAGAAAAATCTCTAGCATTGCTACAACATCAAATTCTCGTCAAACTCGAGAAAACCATGACGGAGACACTTGTAATTAATAGAGGTGCCTATGGAGCGATGCTGCCATGAGCTGCTCAACTGTGTTCAAGGGGCATAAGCTGTCTGGGAGGGGTGGGCACACCAACAAATCCCTACGTGAGAAGAAAGCCAGAACGAGCGAGTCAAGGGTGAAATCCATGCTCATAGTCTTTTTTGACCATTTTATGGTGGTTCACAGGGAGATCGTAGACCCTGGAGAGACTGTGAATGCCAGTTTTAATGTGGACATGCTCGACAGGCTGTGCAAACATGTCCACCACATGTGGCCAACAATATGCAACTGGTGGAAGCTTTAACAAGACAATGCATCATGCCACATCGTGCTACTGGTGAGGGAGTTACTGGCCAAAAACAGGGTTTTCATACTGCCTCACTAATCGACAGTCCATATCTGGCACAATCAGCTTTCTTCCTCTTTCCTCAACTTTCCTCAAGCAAGACCTTGAGGGAAAAAATACAGCTCCATAGGAGACCTTCAAGGGGCCATAACGACAAGTCTGAAGGGGGTCCCGAAAAGTGAATTCCAGAAGGTGCACGCGAAGTGGGAATCATAAAATGCATTGGGGTGAAGCAAAATCGTGTTATTTCGTGGATTATGAAGGATTTCTACCAATTCGTTCAATGAAAAAATTTTAATTAATGCAGTACAGGTTGGTGCTAAGGCAGTCTTCTGCAGTCGCAGTGAAGACGCCTGCTGGAATGGAGGAGAAACTGTTGTCCCCAATGCAACCATTACGTGGTGAAACCCGGTAAATGCAGCCTACATATAATAGAGTCCTACTTTTTGATCCTACCCTGCATAACTTAAATTTCCACCACAAACGAAAGGAATACATACTGTTTCTACACCATACACCTTCGTCAAAAAATCATCCGCATCTCCTGGTTGACCAGATGGGCTTTTGTTCACTACTTCCACAATTGAGCCATCCATATTGAAGGAGCCGCTATTTCTGTTGCTGGGAGGAATGTATTTATGGAGCCATTTGAACTCCGGGGGAGGACCACGCCTTTTGGTTGACACTGGAGAAATTAAGAAGCATGTAAATGAAGATAAAATTTCTTTAGTGTGATATATTAATAGCTATTAATACACAAAATCATTTGAATAAATTTAAAACTTAATACCTTCTATAGCTCGAAAGACTTCACTGACAAATTCTCCAGTTCGACTCCCAGAGGGCATTTCAAATAAAAGCTTCAACTTTCGAGATGAAATATTGACAAAAACATCACTGGCAACTTGATGTTGGGCTCCAGTATCTTGTAAAATACAAAAAATTAATGATTGAAATTAAAGATAATATCCGAAAATATGCAGCACTATCAAGTTTGATTATTTTTTCGAATTTCCTAAGCCATACTATGGATTCAGAGCAATTCAATGCAAAAATAATAATTAATCAATGAAAACTAAGAAAGCAAGTGTCAAAAAATTATTCCAATATCATTATAAACTAAATTATTGCAACAAAATAATCCATAATATTCAGTTTTAACAGTAAATTATATTACATAATATAATAGATGTTTGAGCAAGAAAAATATATCTAGTAGATATTACGCTTCTGTTATCCACTAAATGATAGCCGATTAGATTAAGGAAATGCAGCGATGCAATTCATTTCATCAATTCGAAAAGGCGGTAGCTCCCACACCACATATTCAAAAAGTTTAAGGAGATAAATTTAGCATTATTCATCACACTTAGAACAAGAAAAAGAGATATAGCAAAATAAAAGATAGTTTTTTTATGTGAATTAGCAAAGATAAAATGTGTACCCACCCAATTCACACCTAAAATCTGAATCGATTGGTATGACCCTTTCAAGGGTCAAATCAGAGAATAACTGCACAGGAAACCGCGAACTGATGAACACAAAGAAGGCATGATTACCCTGATGCTCGGCCAAAGCCAAAACACGGGGAGCACGAACGAATTCCTGAAGAAGGCTTGCCTCATGAACCTAAATTGTTAAGGAATACAACATCCAAATGAATTGTAATTGGTCGAGTGTGATATGAAAACGAGGAAAAAATAGTATAAACAATAAAATTAAAGAATACCGCAGTAACAATTTCCCCAGAAGACAATTTGCTCTGCACAATTGAGAGCTGATCAAAGTTGGCCATGGTGGATGTTGAGCTGCTTTACTTTCTTTCACTACCGCATAATTCTTATATTAACCACCTAAAATGAAAATGCGCAGTCAGATCAATAAGATATGAGGCAAAAGACACATATTTTACGACAAAATGAACCTGTGAGCAGTAATTACCGCAAAATCCACTATCAAGTTTGAATGTTTACACTGCTGGAAGAATGACATACATAACGCAGACAACTCCCAAGAGCCGCCTGATTTCAAGATGCTCCTAATATTAGTCCAAATTTACAAAATAGATTCGAAATTAAATAGGACCACAAGTTCTTGACATTATTCAGTCTCCGTTATACAATTGCATTGTCCTTCGAGGAAAACATCTCCGCAAAACAATCGTCACAACGTAGTCTGCTAAGTTAGTGTCGATATGTAACGATAGATATCGTCAAATTCGATTGATCGCAGCTGCGAACAGAGTACCAACATATCAAACTTTACGGATGGTCGTGTCAAATGAAATTGGCATTACATTGATTTATTCCCAACAATATGGGAGATATTTTATGTAAAGTGACCCTGTTATTTAATTAAGTGATTAGGGACTTTTTCATCCAAAATAAGTTTCATTGGAGTTGAGCGGAGGACTGTAATCACTGTATTGTTCGAATTTCCACTAGCAGACGATGATTTTTTTGTTCTGTTGGTACTAGATCTAAAAAACCCGCGAGATGTATCGCGGACCATTTAGGATTATTGTTGTTGTGTACGAGTAGATGTTTGTGTTGGCTTGTTTTTTCGATAAGATGAAGTAATGCAAGTTAGTTACGCTGTGAGGAAAGTTTTTTTGCCTTACTTTCGAGCTGAATCTCAATTCATCAGGATGATGTGCAGCCAGCGAGTATTTTCAAACGGGGTAAGTTTGTAACGAAGTTGGTAATGAAAGTGGACTCAATTCGTCTCAAATATAATATTGTTGATTATATATTCGTTTGGAGGGGATAATAAATACTTTCTACTTCAGTTCTTTATAGCTGGTATATGGAATGAAATTCGTTGAAATACTCTTTCGTTCTCTTTTATGAACGTAGACGTAGACGTTTTATGTTTCCTTCCCAACGCCCCTGATTTAGTCTTTCTTGTTTTGTGTAGCCCGGTTCCCATTTCAAATAATGTCAGGTAAAATTTAAACAAAAAAAATAGCGATAGAAATGCGGACCTTTTTGGTAAGCGACGCTGTTTGACTCTTTTAGACCTTAGATATCCAATCTACCACTAGCTATATAATTCTGGCGGGAATCAGTTTATTTTTCATAAATATAATGTGTTGTGTTGGGTAATTAGTCTATTCCTCCACCTTGTCAATTTAAAAATCATCAAGCATATCCGTGTTGTTGTAGAGGTCTAAGTTTTCTCATAATTCAGCTATTATCAGTCAACCCGGAAAAACATTGCAATCACCTTTCAGATGAACCTATTACTTACTCGCCAAAATGAAGGGTTAAACATGGTGTGTGGCTTCTTTTTGGTAATTTTCGCATCTTTTTCTTGGTAGAACTGTCCCATGACCGGTTTCAACTTTTTCCAATGGAACCTGTAAAAAACCATACTTCCACTCAAAACATTTGGTAAACCTTTTCCTCAATTTCATCAAAATTTTATAAGCTGTTCGCAAATTTGGACGTTTACAAATGCTGTCTGTTCATTGCATGTTTTACTTCTTATTTTCCTACTGCAGCTACCGTTCCAGCTAATTGTCCTTCCAAGGCATCTGACATCTAATTGCAGCCAATTCTATTCTCCCAAGAGTGGGGTAGCCAAGAATTTCATTAGAGGGGGTCCAAAACTAGGGGGAAAAATGTTTGAAAAACAGGGTACCAACTAGAGGGTTTAAAACTAATATTAACTCATTTCATTTTCTAAAAACTTAATTTGTCAAAGAAATCTTTTGTAATATCATGATTTTTAATATTTTGTTTTCATTTATGAATGAAAATAATAGTATTTTCATATTTGGAGGTGGAGTCCGGACCCCCGGAACAGCCCTTTGTTACCATACTGCCTTCCAGCCTCATATTTTTCTCTTGACATCCTTCACCAAATGACATTCTTCTTCATCTTGACACCAAATGTTTTATAAAAAGATTCTCTGAGCTTTTGGGGTGGTTTTAACTCCCAAAAAACCCCCTCGCTGCGTCCCTGCTTCGCTTCGCTATTTTTATTTAGCTTCATTCGCTTTATCTTGCATCTGATAACAAAACAAAAACTGGTGTTTATCAGAAGGCGCTTGACGCAAGACATTAAACCCGAATGTGTAGGGCACACCGTGGTGCGTTTACGCATGCAGCACATTTAGGCAGTGCATTTTTTCCAAACAGAGATACTATAACTGGCGGGCCTAAAGTCATTTGATACGAATGCTGCTTCATAGGGGCTTTTCTTATACTATTTTGAGCATCAGTCAAGCGTCGGTCTAGCGTTGTGTTAACCTGCCCCGTGAACGAGCCAAGTTTACGCTATGGACTTAGACCTAAAAACATATTTTTACGGTTAATAACACAAATAGCCAACAACTGAATGCGTATAATTTTTAAATGCGATGGTGGTTGGCGTAACATGGTGAAACTCCTTCATGATGCACAAAGGTTAAGAAAAAACTTAGCTGTTTCACAAAATAATTTAAATTTAAATTATTTTGTGAAATAGCTAAGTGTTTTCTTAACCTTTGTGCATCGTATAATTTTTATTCCATCAATATTTTCTCATTTAATTTATAATAAATCAAATATGATTAAAACGATACAGCCGCTCTTTATTTATTAATGGTGCAACTAAACTATAAGTTCATTGAATGTTAGGCGGTACGAAGTTCGCCGGGTCAGCTAGTCTAGTATATATCGGTCTCTTAATGGATACATAATTGCAGTGGGCATCACGTGTTTTGATTTTTTCAGCCAGAATGACCATTTCAGCTCTCCCAAAAAATTTTAGTTTCTTTCTATCCCCAATTTATTTATTTTACATTGGTTTGTTAATCAAACATTATTGGTGTACAAAATGAATGTAATTATTAATTTATGATGAGGCTTCTTTTTCTTTTAGGACTTCCCTCCTAAGCAGTTTCGTGTGTCTGTGGATGGAAATATTGCTAGTGGAAAATCGTCGGTGTTGAATATTTTCAAAAGGTATCCTGGGACCATTACAATACAGGTTTGTTTGCCGCAGAAAACTGTGAACTCGATTCAAGATTTTACAGGTTCCCGACTGGGGTAATGTTCTTGTATAGTATTTACCTGAAGGTGAGAAACGTGAGCCACCTTCATTGATGCAATATGTGGGAATGGCACCATATTATATGTACAATTCTGGCCCTCAATTCCCAACTGCTTGATCTTCAAATTAAATTATTTCTATTCCAAATCTGTAAGCGTAACAAACCAGACTGCCTCGTGAGCCTCCTTGTATTTTCCATGATTTACCAAGTCATTTCAATTAACAGATTGGGCCTTAAGGTTGCTGTAGCCAATTTGATGAGTCTTTGGCAAGTTTTTTGCTGCCCCTTAAGGTGCAGGTATGAAAATTGCAGTTTTGGGCAGAGAGAATGGACCACTCCTGCGGGTGATTAACCCTTTCGTAGTGACAGCAGAGTTTTCGTCTCAGCATGACTGCTGTACTGTGCACCAACAGACTCTTCTCTCTCGTGATACGGAGCTTTTTTGGAGGACATTCGTTAAGAAGGGTCTCACGGAAATTTTTTCAACCCCTCCCCGGTGAAACTCCACTCGATAGTGGTTGTGCTCCCTCCTTTCCGGGTTTACGACCATACCTGCGGCATTGGTTCGCGGTCAACTTATGTATTGCTTATATGTATTTAACCGATGGATAATTGTTGCTTGCACGTAAATTACGGACTTCGAATTGAATTCTTCATTTTTTTCTGAGCATTGTCAAATTTTAAACTTAGTTCTAAGGTCAATATTAACGCATTTAATGCAGCAACAATTTCCATGTTGCTGTTTATACATAACTTGAGATATACGTTAATATTTATCGTAGAATTTCATTTAAAAATTGTAAATGCTGCTCAAAAGACAAATCATTCAATTCTTAGTTTATTTTTCTAGAGAAATGAACAAATATTTTTACGAAAACTGACTGGATAAACAATTGCATGACCGTGGTCCCTTACCGCTAAGAGGGGTAATAAAAGACGAGGAGTCAGGGTACCTGCTCCCGGATTCTGAGGTAAATCCTAAACCCCGCAGCGTTGGGTCCCGAGACATAGACGACGTAAACCCGCGACCGTCCTAAAAGGGGGAGAGCTTGAAAACGTATATATACGGCTTTCGTCTCCCGGGTCAGTAAACGTCCACATGTATATATACTTCTTAAGTAGGGAAAAGGTTAACATTCCTGAGGTTGAGTTTAGCTGGAGCAAGCTGATGAGGCAGTCAAAGGAGAGGAAATGTGTGAGTTGGACATGGTTGATGCTGGATCAGTAAATGCCTTGGTTTAATTTGACCTGATGTTTCCTTCATTGACCTCCAAAGTACCATAGAGAACATGCAAAATCCATGCCATGTTCTGGCGTGCACATTTAATTGGGGGTAATGTTATATACACCAACGATGAAATACCCTTAGGAAAATATTTGATTTGAATAAGGTTGAAAACTACATATATCTTCTGAATCCTGGGCAGTCATGCTAAATGCAATATAAGCAATTAGCAGATCTGAGTTTAAGTCACAGTCAAACTGTCTGATTTTTTTCTTAGTGAATTTCCTTGTTGTGTTATGAGAATGTCTTTTGTTATGGTAGTCAATCATTTGGATCGCATTGGCTGTTGAAGAGGATATTCTTAAATAAGAATGTCATTTTTAGATATGTGCTTGTAGTTATTTTTTCTATTTGTGGAAATATCGGAATTACCCAGTAATTTTTCGAGTATGTGCTCGGAAGTAAAACTTCTTTTTGCGTGTTTTTTAATATGTATTATGGTCACAAAGTGAGTACTCCACTCATTATTGATTTTTATTTCCTTGTGTAGACTAGGAAAAATCCATTTCATCCTTCAGCATTTTTTCTCTCCTATTTTTTAGGAACCAGTGGAGGTATGGCGTAATGTTTCTGGGCACAATTTACTGGAGCTTTTGTACGAGGATTTGTCTGGAAGAAATTTCCTTTTTGAAAACTATGTCCAGCTCTGTAGATTAGGGTTGCAGGCTCACAAGAACTCCTTTGAAGTACAAGTTATTGAGAGGTCTCTTCAGAATAATAGGTGAGTTGGAATTTAAAAAAATAATAATAATATATTTATTCGCCAGAAAATCAATACTTTTCGAATACAAAAGTTTTCAAAATTCTTTTGGGACGCCCCTCAGTTTTGTTCCATTTGGTGAGAAAGTAAATCATTAAAATTATTTTTGCAATCAGATACCGGGAAAACGTTCCGCATCGTACTTAAAATTTTGAAATATTAGTATTTTTGGGTGTTTTTCGGACATAACTGAAGATGATGTCACTCTCGGATTCTTCTATCACTTTTTATCTAATACGGTGACTCATTAGACATTTGCTGAGTATCACCTCAATTATTTTTCATTTCTGCCCTTTGGTTCCCGAGGCATCGCACCGAGAGTGAGAATGTACCACCCTAGTCAGACAATTTGGGTGGCACATGGATTGCATACTCTTAATTTTGTTGATCATTCTCACTCATCGTAAAAGCATAAAATTCTTTAGATAAACGTTAAACTTCGTCAATATAACTTGAATGCCATATTTATCTCTGTTTATTGCCAAAACGGGCTTAGTAGCAGTGGTTTGTTCTCCATATCTAAATCTTACATCTAAGTGCTTTTATCTAAATTCAGCCTGAACTGAGGGGCGTCCCAGAGGAAATTCAAAAACTTTAATAATAAGGACCATCCTAATAATTCATCTTCTACTTAGCAGAAATTATAGCGGAGGGAATCAGATTTCCCAAATCTTATCGCCACCTCTAAGCTATAGTAATAGTTAGCTCAGAGCATAGGAATTAAAAGGGTTGTGGTCAATGGCAACTGCAGGTTGGGCCCCGCAGCCATTGCTATCCAGAAAAATGGGAGGTAAAGAATGGCAGAAAATTGTTCCTGTCTGAAAGTATGCAATCATTTTTAGGTATAGCTCAAACATGAAACTTGCTTTAAGTTGATCTTGTGATTCAGTGATTTAGTGAAGTTTCAGTTAGATGAAGTGTTTGGTCTAGGCCTGTGTTAAAATGTGAATCTCAAAATATTCAGAGGTCGTTTCATTACAAAAATTGTATTCATCTACAATATCCCCATCTTTGTCAGCATCGTATGTATATCCCAATCAGTGAGTGTTCTACAATGCAGTCATGCTCTTATTTGCAATTTATTCCAAACCACAATTCAACATAACTGATTTACTTCGTTGGTGGATTCTAAATTGTAAATTTGTGTAATTCACAAACTGCAGCGAGTCATTGAAGATGCTCTGCATGAGGAAGTGCTTGTGCTTCTAAAATATCACCTAAGCCTTCATGGTCAAGTCCCTTTTTTTATATATATATTCATCACCCCAAAAACAGTGGATACAAAATCCTAGGGCAGGCTCGCAGTGTTACTCTCCTGGGCCTAAGTCTGAAGCTATAAGCTTGTCACCTCTACACCGCAGAAGGGGTGGGACAAGGCAGGGAAAAGGAGGGAGGCGCCACCGCAGTAGGAGCCCGACGACGCCTCCTGGGATAGGATAGGGTTGGAAGGGGAGAGGAATACCGCACCGTCACAGAGGCGGGCAGATCCTACTACTAGCGATACCATAACTTAATGTTTCTACAAAAAAAAAAGATTTTTCTATGAGAAGAAAAGAAGAAAAATCCTATAATTTTTTGTAAATCGCCCCAAAAACAGTGCTATTCGGCCTTTACATTGGGGAGCTACATCAAATAACAATCGATATGCATTAGCAACCACGGCCTGGTTGGGGGTGAACTGGCCAGGTGAGACTCGAACCTGTGACCTTAACTTTGGCAGGCTGAATAGGGTGATCTTCTAAACCTCCAGCAAGCCATTTCCTTGCAACAGATGGGATGGGATGTGACCGCTACCAATGACTTATCTAAGGACTCAGCATGGTTTTGTGGTATATATTGTGAAATTGATGCCACTAACAGTTTTTTTGAGAGTGGTGTCCTCAGTCCAGGCCTAAGTTGTTCATTTTTTTACCAGACAGTAAAATCGTAATCTGTTAATAAGATTATATGTGTGTGTTAATTGCTTTCCATTGAATATGTAGTCTGTTTACTCATCAATTCCATGTAACATTTTATCCCTGGATATTTTTTGACTTTCATTTGAAATTGGCCAATTCAGGAGATGTTTTTTAATTTGTTACATATGTAAAAGGTTATGCAGCTCAATACCCATGTTACTGACACCACTCCTTTTTGAGAAAAGAGACACGATTAATAAAATTTATTACATTAATTTGTGCCAATTTCCAGTTTTGGTTGCTGGCGACAAATTAAGATCATGCAAGCTTTTTTTATTATCATCAGATTATGCAGGGGAAGTTTTCTTGCTGCTTAAATTGAGGATATTTTATTTGCATTGAATCTTAAGTTTCACATGCATTTATTAATGACAAAGTTATTCAATTCTTTGTTGGTTTCATTATGTTAACTTTCATTCTCTCACTTCTTTAAATTTAGGTTTGTTTTTATTGAAGAAGCATACAAGGATAACTTACTTACTGGGCCGGAGTATGCAGTTTTGTGTAAATACTATGAATGGATGACATCTAACATGGATATTTCTTTGGATCTAATTGGTATGTTGGTAATGAGGATAATTACACTTGCCAATTTAATTTTGTCTTGCATTTCTTTGCTTTGTCAAATACCATAGTGTCTTTAAATGCATACAGCAATTGGAACGTGTGAAAATGCTTTTAATTTAGGATCGATGTTTGCAAGGTGCTCCCGATTATCCGGCTGCGGTGTATCTTTGTTGCGTATTATCCGTGCTTGAGCTCACACACTCCTTCAATGTTTTCTGTGATCTTAGCAAAAAAATAAAATCTCATGCAAAAGCACTAGGTTATAATGATTAAGAGAAATGTCATCTACTGTTTTTAATTGTATGTTTCATATTCCAAATGCACAATTATTGCCGTGGCTTCTCATTAGGTTGAATACGGCCCAAAGGAGATGTTGCACTTGGGCATGTTTACCCTGTGACTAGTCATGGTCAAATTGGAGAGGAAGGTAATAATAGTAGAAGTGAGGGAAGTGGATGTGGAGGTAGTATGAGTGATAGCCAGGCACTTGCCTGGGTAGACAATAAGGTGTTTTCCTATTATTTTTTTATTGCCTAAATCAAAAGATTATTACTCCTGGAGTACGTATTTCATGCTATTAGATTTTTAAATGATGATATCTATTTTTTGCGATTAAATGAAAAGTGAAAATTTTCAAGTGTGCGAAAACGCGATGGCTAAGTGTGAATGCTTGGAAAACTCCGTGTGACGTCGTTCTGGTTCCTGCTGCCGCAAGTGAGGTAACCTTGGGGCGAGGCTTTGAGCACTGATACGATGCAGGATGCTAGCAGGTAGCAGAGTACCCTGCTAGCTGTTAGCGCTTGGCTTAAATAAGGATTATTAATACCTTATCAAGCGAAGGAAACTTTCCGACCTTTGGCAGATTTAATAGGTGATTATTAAGACATGTTTCCCGGAGCTCTGTGCCTCATGCGTGCAATGGTTATCTCAGACGATGTAAAACTCCTATCTACTCGTATAGAAACTAGGTCCCTGTGACGTGTGGAGTGGCATCGCATGGGAGCCAATCTGGCCTTTTTCAAATGAGGATAAAATTTACCATTGCCATTCGTCTAGGCTATGAGGGTAGAACCCAGAGTAACCCAGTGGCAGATACATAGTGCAACATATCAGCAGAGCGCTGCCCACCCTCTCATCCCACCCCCACCCTCAACTTCCTCCCTCCTCAATGCCACTCGTCAATGAAATGTGTGGAAACGTGAAATTTACTCATTGACAAAAAATTAAGTCTTTAGCTCTATATAATTCCTTCCAGAGTACGTCTTGTCTTCTTATCTTCAGTTTTTCAATGCAGTTATTCATGCAGAACTGAAACTAAAGTCATAGAACAAGTAATCTTCTCAAACAGGGTGATTTCATACTATTTTTTTATTGCCTAAATTGAAAGATTATTACTCCTGGAGTATATATTTCACGCTTTTAGAATTTTAAATGACGATATCTATTTTTTGCGATTAAATGAAAAGTGTAAATTTTCAAGCACTCGAACACGCAACGGCTTAGTATGAATGCTGAGAAAACGCCGTGTGATATCTGGCTGCTGCTGTGTGAGGCCACCTGGGTACGAGGCTATGAACGCTGCTACGATGCAGTCTGCTTGCTGCCGAGCTTTGAGCGCTGATACGATGCTGGCTGCTAGCAGGTAGCGCTTGGCTTAAATAAGGATTAGTAACACCCTATCAAACGAAGGAAACTTTCTGACTATCAGCAACTTTACTATGTGATTATTAAGAAATGTTTCCACAAGCTCTGTGCCTCATGCATGCAGTGGTAATCTCAGACAATGTAAAACTCCTATCTACTCGTATCGAAACTAGGTCCCTGTGACGTCACGTGGAGTGGCATCGCATGGGTGCCAATCTGGTCTTTTTCAAATGAGGTTAAAATGACCATTAACATTTGTCTAAACTGGGATTTCTAAAACCAATAATTTGTATATTATTAATACACTAATGGTGGGTTACGAATCGCAATCCATGCCTTTCGTTTTCTTTGATGAAGGAAACTACCCTATTGTGCTTAATCCATCATACAAAAACACACAAGGCAGTTGCACTAGATCAGTCACATGGCTGATCCACAGAGCTAGTATTTAGGCGTACAAGATTACTTTGGATTTGTAAAAGTCAAGAGTAGTGAGCACTGTCACCCTGTGGCCAGTATTAACATGTTGCCTCCACTAGTACTTAGTGGAGCAGCAGGGCTGACCTATTCACAGAAAACCGTTTACCAAGTGCATAGATGTGCAAAACCTTATTGAATGAGGAAAATTCCAGCAAATTTTTACTGGGTTTGAACTGATCAGCATATGCCACGACATGCAGGGTATTACCCCTGGCAGAAATTTCAGATCTGGAAATGAGATAAGTTAAACTCTAATCAGGAGTTATATCAGATCCTATCTGGTTTTAAAACAGCTCATTTTCTGATATAAATTATAAATCAGACCTGATCTAAAAGTTGAATCAGGTCTGATCTTAAAATTTCAGCAAGAAATTAACAATTGTGACGTGGTGCCTTAAATAACCAGTTCTGACCTTCAACTGTTAATGAGGGTGGAAGTGTTGAGGCGAAATTATTTGAGCATGGGTGATTGTGTATTTAAATTTCTTCTGTCTTACTGCATATATGCTTCATATAAATGTGCAACGCACACACGTCGCAAGAAATGGGATCTACCGATTCGATTGATGGATTTTTCTTCCTCATAAGAAAATCCACTAGGATTGGTAGATTGCGTTTCGCTTGGTTTCACTGTTCGTAGGGCCCGCCCGCCTTTGCGACAGTGCGGTATTCCTCGTCCCTTCCCTTCCTTCCCTATCCCCTCCCCGGAGGCGTCGTCGGGCTCTCATCACGGCGGCGCCTCCTTCCTTGCTCCTTCCCGTCGTTCCCCTTTTGGGTGCAGAGGAGTAAAGCTAGCGCTTACAGTCCCTGCCCCAGGAGTGCATCCCCGCGAGCCCGCCCTAGGGTTTCGTTTCCACTGACAATAAATGGGTGGTTAGGAGTGAAAAATAACAAAAACAATAGGGTTGATTTCGAACAGTATAAATACATTTAATATGCAAAGTTTATCTATAGGTACACAATACATATAATACCGAGTTGCCTGAGGTTATTTGTAGTCTTGAAGTTGGGAAAATGCCGGGCACGAAGAGGTCCTTCCTTGTTCGATGTCTGGAGGAGAGAGAGCCACAGCTGGCTTAGAGCAGAGCACTCAAAGCAGGCGTGAGAGGGGAGGGGAAGGCAGAAGAGGGGAAACAGGTTACACTCTGACGTTTCACCTTGCAATTGGAGAGGTGGTGGCGTACAGTAATGGGAGTACACACATGGCATAAAGAGGCCGACACCGTTGATAAATTCACTATAAAATGAGGAGGTCTTCACTAGACGCGAGAATCAGCGGCACGCGGAATCAAGCTGGCACGACGGACTCTTATGCTTCGCGAGATTGGGACTCAGATGCTCGCGAATCGCCTCCTCGTGATGAAGTCTCGGAGAGATTGAGAGCGGGAGGGATTGAGAATGTGCCCAATTATGGCACAAATGGCTGTATTAAGGAAAGCCTAGCTGACCCTCAGCTAGTACAGGAAGTAATGAATCGTGATGTTGTGGTTTGAAAAGAAAATACTTCAATTAAAAAAAATATAAAATTGTACAAAAGAAACAAAAAAATTATAATAATTGAAAATGAAATGAAAAAAATATATAATTGTGAAAAATATTGAACTTGTGAAAATGTCTTTTTTTGGGCCAATCAAGTTCCTGGCTTCCGATGTCGGTTAGGTTTAGTCTTCGTAATTTTAGAGTGCTTTTGCATGTGATCACTAGAAGCCTGTCTTTCTCATTCTCCTTCACTAACACTGGAAAGTTTACACTGTTCCCTTACATGCTTGTTTTCTCATAATTGTCCCGCATACACACTTTGCGTGCAATCATCACCGCTGAAGAGGTGGTGCCTATATATATTCACTGGCAGATGGACCTAGTTACATACCCAGGTTATATACTCACAGGTATATAACCTGGTCAAATTTGAGGATCGTCGCCATCTTTGAATGTCAGTAAGAGAAGCAGAAAAGATTTTTTTCCTATGTGTAGCTCTTGTGCTTTTCATATTAGAGAATGTGTGAAACAGTGCAAAATAACACAATTGTTATCATGAGAAAGAGCCATAGGTTCATTGTTCAATTCTGGGTCCTGGGAAAATTTTCCCATGGCAGTGAATGGTGTTTGTGAGGCAGTTTTAAAATATTTATTCCAAAATAATTTATGTGAATACCAATACTTCACGAAGAGTTATTCAAGAACTTTCTTTTGTCTGTGTACTTATTTTGTCATGTATAGTTACATCCTGAATAAATGTTGACTGAGGTACATATATAGGTGTGAGGTAGAGGTTTATTAACAGAGGTAGCAAGGATTATTACAGCACTCGAGTGGTACTCCCTTAACAAAACTCGCACCGTCTCTCTACACACATTCCGCGCGACTGACTGCGCGTCACCCTCCTTACTGGCTCGACCGTCCGAGTTCCTCGGCGTCCCCCAGAGGGGCAGCACCTGCCGGACCATTTCGAACAGCCAGTTGATGACAGTCGGCCTTTCCTGATTTCAGGGCCGTCCTCGGCCCGCTCTTGCGGTTGGCTGACCTCTTCTTCTACAGCATCGGATTCCTCTTGAATCGGCTCGTTGGCTCCCTGGTCTCCGAGGCTGCATGGGGGTGGGTTGTCATCTTCTTCTACAGCATCGGGGTCCTCTTGGATCTGCTCGTGGGCTCCCTGGTCTCCGGGGCTGCATGGGGGTGGGTTGTCATCTTCTTCTACAGCATCGGGGTCCTCTTGAATCTGCTCGTGGGCTCCCTGGTCTCCGGGGCTGCATGGGGGTGGGTTGTCATCTTCTTCTACAGCATCGGGGTCCTCTTGAATCTGCTCGTGGGCTCCCTGGTCTCCGGGGCTGCATGGGGGTGGGTTGTCATCTTCTTCTACAGCATCGGGGTCGTAGTCTGGTGGGGGTTGGCACCATGGTTTCATTCGATCTGCACAAAAGACCGAATGAAACCTCCTCTGGGTTCTGGCTGCTCCTGGGATGTCTGTCAGCAAATATCTATCCCTGGGGAATACCTTCTCCACCCTGTATGGTCCCTTAAATTTGGGTGTTAGCTTTCGAGACGTTCCCGTAGCCTGGGCTTCTCGCTCGACTAACACTAACTCTCCCCGCACGTATTTTCTTGGCTCCTTGTGAGCTTCGTCAAACCTTTTCTTCTGCCTCTCCTGACATGTTACCATCCTGCCTAAAGCTTCCTTCCTAACCTCCTCTATCACTTCTTTGCTCAATTCAGGTTCATCTTCCTGCAATGTCACTACAACTCGGTTCCTTAACGCATTCCGCGGGCGGTACGCGAACAACAGTTCATGTGGACTGGCTCCCACCGTCTTGTTCTTCATCGAGTTCATGGCAAATTGAATGTCTTTCAAGCGCCCATCCCAATCACTTCCCTCCTCCGTTGAATTCATCGTAGTGATAGCTCAAGTAATTATGGCGTTTGATCTCTCTACTTGTCCATTTGCCCTAGGCGTCGCAGTGGCGTTCTTGACGTGTTTTATCTGATGCCCCTCGCAAAATTCCTCAAATTCTCTCGACGTATATGCCGTTCCTCTATCCGAAATGATACGGTCCGGGCAACCAAACAAACTAACTATCTCACTCAATGCCTCACAGACTGGTTTTGACCTCGTGTTTTTCACAGCTCGTAGTACTATGAACTTCGTAAAATTGTCTTGGTACGCGAGGACGTATTCACTGCCTCTTTTGCTACGAGGGAATGGTCCTAGGTGATCTATGTTAACGGTGTGAAAAGGCGTACCCTCGCGCTTAGTTGGGTACAGTATTCCTTCCCTTTTCCCGCCTGGTCTCTTGTGGTACGCGCATTCGATACAGGCTGCGATATATCTCTTTATCCTTTGTCTCATCCTCGGGAACCAGAAATATCTTCTCAGGTGTTCCAGAGTCTTTTCTTCTCCGTAATGTCCCATGTCATCATGGCTCCCCTTTATGATTCTCCAAATCGCATCTCTTGGGACCACCCAACGACTTCCCCCCTCCACTCTTCGACATATTCGATGGTCTCTTACTACATAATTAGTGTGCACTTGCTTATCCTCGTTTGTCTGTGCTGGCTTTTTCAATGTCGCATGTATTTCCTGGAGACTCGGATCTTGCAGCTGCATGGTCAACAGCCAATCCTCCTGCTGAATTCTGGTGGTGAATATTTTTGAGTCCACCATCTCAGGTTCTACCGCCTTTCCCACCGGGTTTCTGCTGAGGGCGTCTACGTGGCTCATGCTCCTGCCTGGTCGGTATTCGATTTCGAAGTCGTACTCCTGTAGTCTCAACCACCACCTGGCGATTCTTGGCAACAGCTCCCTCTTAGTCAAAGCCGTCTTTAATGCATTACAGTCCGTTACTACCTTGAACATTCGATCCAACAAGTACATCCTGAATTTGTCAACTGACTCTACTACCGCTAAGGCTTCGAGTTCGTAGCTGTGATAGGATTTCTCTGCATCCGTTGTTTGTCGGCTGTAGTACGCCACAGGTCTCAATGGTCCCTCATTTTGCGATTGCATAAGAATGCCTGCTAATCCATGTTTGCTGGCGTCTGTGTGAACCTCATGCTTTGCACTCACATCAAAAAGCGTCAGCATAGGTCTTTCGACCAGTCTTGCCTTGAGTTCTTGGAATGCCACCTCTTGTTCCTCATTCCACTTGAACTCCACTCCATTCTTCGTCAATTTTGTCAACGGTTGGCTAATCGCAGCAAATCTTGGCACAAACCTTCTAAAGAACCCGGCCAATCCAATGAATTGCCTGATTTCGTGGACATTTTCCGGTCGCTTGAACTCTCTCACGGCTCGAATCTTTCGTTCGCCTGGTTTTATTCCATCTGCGTTTATCTCGAACCCCAAATAGTCTACGCGCTCCTTGAAGAATTCGCATTTCGCCAACTTCAATGTTAGTCCTGTCTCTTTGAGTGCTTCTAGAAATCTTTCAAGCTTCTCAAGTCCTTCCTTCACGGTTCTGCTCGGTATCAGAACATCATCCATATATATCAACACATCCCCTGGTTTTGTGTTCCTGATAACTTGTCTCATCGCCCGATTAAACACGGCTGGTGCGTTTACCAGACCAAAGGGCATACTGTTGAACTCGAACAACCCTCCCGGCGTCACAAACGCTGTAAGATGCCTTGACTGAGGGGCGCCACTGGTATCTGATGGTAACCCGACGCGAAGTCTAAAGTGGAAAAATAACGGTTTCCCGCGAGGCTATCCAACTGCTCATCAATAGCCGGCATGGGAAACTTCTCCTTCCGGGTCTTCTGGTTCAGCCCTCTGTAGTCGATGCATAATCTGTCCTCTCCATTTGCCTTTTTCACCAACAGAGCCGGGCTAGCATATTCTGATGTAGAAGCTTGGACTATTCCAATCCTCATCAGCTCCTCCACCGCTTTTTGCATGCTCTCTCTTTTTGCGTAAGGCAGACGATACGGACGTGACGTCACGGGTTTGTCGTCATTCAAGTCAATGCTGATGCTGGTGAAGTTCGCCTTGCCTAACTCGCTTAAGTTTTTAGCAAAACATCCCCTGAATTTATTTACGAGGTCGCATAGTGCCCCTTCGTCTTGCGTCGTCAGGTTCTCGTTCATGTGTATCTCGTCTTTCTGGATCCGTGACTCCTCTTCCACCTTCCGCACTTGAGAATTCTTTCTTTCACGAAGGTCGGCGTTTTCTCTGGAAATGGTGAGTCTCCCAAACTCCTTTTCGACCCGAATTCCTGGTTGGTCTAAGGCACTCCGCCCTACAATGATAGCATCCTCCTGAGAATTTTCTGGGACAATTAAAACCTCTACTTCCACATTCACATCGTCTACTTTCAAGATCACTCGTTTCGTGCCAATAGCTTCACAACCCCCTGATCCAAACCCAACTAAACGCTTTTTGCTCGCCTCATATTCGACTCCTAGTTCTTGTGCAACGTCTCTTCTCAGGGTGACAACATCGCTTCCTAAATCAACGAAGCCAACCACCCTGTCGTCGTTTATCTCTATCCACTTGTGGTACTCGTCTTTTATGATGCAATTGGGTCGTGTGATTTTCCTAACGTTCCACTTTTTCTCATTCTGGGTCGTTCTCGGTGTTGCCTGCAAACAATCTTTCTGCATATGTCCCGTCTGCTTGCACCGGTAACAAATTCTCTCACGGGCAGCTACTCGGCACTCCCTAGCGAGGTGCCCCTCTTTTCCACAATTGAAACAAACGCCCTGGGTAGGCGTCCTTTCGCCCCTCACTTCCTTGACCTCAGCCCTCTTGTCAATGGTCACAGGAGGTCGATTGTGAAAGTTTGCCCTATCTCCCAATTTGGCCCTATCAGTGACACTCTCGTATCGTCTTATCTTGCGTAATAGTCCTTCTACATCTTCAAAGTCACACATAGTCAGCAGCTTCACTAGTCCCTTATCCCACATGCCATTTAGAATGTACTTGATAAGGGAGGCTTCATTTACTTCACCACGCCTAGCGATAGTCTTCATCGCGTAAACATATGACTCATGCACTCGCCACGCTGCATTCTTCTCTTTGTAAGACTCAAGTGCACGTCGGCTTGGTCCTCCACTGATGGGAAACAATATAATAGTCCTTTTTTGAACGCCTCCCAAGAGTGTACTTCCTCGGCTACGCTATTCAGCCATAGTTTCGCCGCTCCGCGTAACTTACTAACGGATTGGGCTAACAACATCGACTCGTCCCATCCGTAGGCTGATGCAATGCTCTCTACTCGCCTGACCCACTGTACCGCCGTGAACCCCAGGGTTAGCGAAGGTTCAAACTCCGGCAATAATTGCTCTGCTATTTCTCGATAACCCACCATACTTTTCTCAAGAACTAACGATTGCCCATTTAAAAGCTCTCGTTCACGTTCTAGAAGTTTCCTTTCTCTCTCTAGCAATTCTCTCTCGTGTTGCAAGAGCGCTTGTTCCCTCTCCGCTGCGCTTCTAAGGACGCTACTCTCTCCGACAGGATACCGCCAATTTCCCAACGACGGTTCTCTGCCCTTAGTAGGCCACACGACAGTAGCCTCGCGCGGTTGCTCACCGGGTCCTCTTGCCTGTATATCCTCCTTAGCCTTGTCTCTCGCGGCAAACGGCGTCGACGCAGGCAGAACCCACTTGGCGGTAGCCTCTCGGTGCATCTCACTACGCTCCCTGGCCACGCCAGCCTCGCTCTCCTGCTCTCGACATGTTCCCGCCAATTCAGTCGCGTCCCTTCCTTCCGCAGAATGGACCCCGTTGAAGCTACCTACGCGACACTCGCCATCCCACGACGCATTCGTCGGACTGGTCATTGCTACAACTAGAACCACACTCTCTCACCTTACTCAGTCCGCACTGGGGTTTTTGATGTTCTATCTATTGATGGCTGGATGTGCACGAACAACTCCACCGCAGCTCGCTGGTCAATCCCACTTCTGAACTGTGAGGTAGAGGTTTATTAACAGAGGTAGCAAGGATTATTACAGCACTCGAGTGGTACTCCCTCAACAAAACTCGCACCGTCTCTCTACACACATTCCGCGCGACTGACTGCGCGTCACCCTCCTTACTGGCTCGACCGTCCGAGTTCCTCGGCGTCCCCCAGAGGGGCAGCACCTGCCGGACCATTTCGAACAGCCAGTTGATGACATAGGTATACATAATTGGGATGAAAGTGAAAAAATTGATAAATTTCTAATGTGAGTACCGTTATATTTAAACACTCTCTTGCCTTTGTAACTCACTTAATTTCATCATCCATGTTTTGCTTATCCTGTCAGCCTACTTGGGAATTATTGATGGAATTGTGTTTTTTGTCAAGGATCTGTTAATGTTATAAATTTGCCTCTCCCTTTTTCTTAGTGCTATCTTAAATTTAATTTTTTTTTCTTTTTGCAGTGTATTTGCAATGTTCTCCAGAAGTTGCATACAAAAGAATGATAAACAGGGGAAGATCTGAAGAGAAGTATAGAATACCCTTGGATTACATGCAGAAAGTTCATGGGGCTTACGAGAAATGGCTCATAGAACAGAAGCTACAGCAAGGCATGCCTCCCGTCTTGGTCATCAATGCTGAGAAGAGTCTGGCCGAAATAGAGGATGAGTGTGAGCGGATACTGCCCGTGTTGCTTGGGAAGCAAATCCTGAACAAACCTTTGATCACCATGGATATGGCAATCCAGGAGGTTGAAGGATATTCGTAAGGTAAAAAGGCTGCCATTGGAAATGATTTTGTTACAAAATTTCTAATAAAGTAGTTTGGTGATGTGAAATTTCTTTGCTGTGACACTCATTGTCAGTGGCGTATCTAGGCTTTGCTTTGAGGGAAGCGGGGGGTGGATCAGATTGGTAAAGAATTCTTTTATTCCTTCTCTTTTGAAATTGAAATTATTATCCTTTATTGTTGCTGGTGGTTTTCGGGTATTGCTGTGTAGAAAACATTTTAACTCGACATAAAACATATATAAAAAACATATATAAGCTCGGGACGAGTATAAATTCCTTCCATTCTCTTGATAACGCTCCCAGTAGGAGGAGTGAAACGTCGAGTTAAAATGTTTTCTACACAGCAATACCCGAAAACCACCAGCAACATAGATAAAAGAAGCTGTGAAAGTCTTCAGACGAAAATTATCCTTTATTCTTGTAGTAACACTTGCTCTTTCAAATCCACGTTTTCTTGCCGAAAGGCCTGGTTATACGGTGCATTAACCCGTACGGGTTAGTGTCTAAATGCATGAACGCGTGAACGGAAAATAGAACCTGTTCTAATTTCGTTCATGCATTCGCACAAGTTGATAACAGAGCCACCTGGTGGGAAACGACGCATTTAGTTGTCATCTGCAGGGCTATTCCACGGCCGTCTTGGCTATTCAGTAACTCTTTACGCGTATTTGTTCATTTGTACTGTATCGTAAGTGCTTGAATCCTACCATAAACTCACCATTTGCATCTACACTAATATTCGTATAGATTATCCCTGTATGTATGCCGGACATACCAAGTTTATGCCTATGGTCTCTTATTGGTTGGTTGTATTATGCCGGAACAAAACAATCGATGAGGTTGTCACAGAGTTTTCAACGCGATATTTGTGAAATACAACGGCTATCATACGACTTATAGAACACATTTAAACATAATTTATATCATAAGAATTAACGACAATTCTACCTTTTATACGTCCGAGGTGGGAATGCGCTGGTCCACCACAAAAATACGACTCACATTACGCAAGTTCATAAATCGACAAGACCTCTAAACCAACATCTTTTCCATCAACAGCAAATATCTTCTTAACTTTATAACCGTACCGGACAAAAGTAGAACAAAGTATTAAAAATATCTACTCTCATACATCATCTACACTCAGTGAAACAGATGACAGAAAAATGTCTAGTAAACACGGCTTAAAAACAAGATGCGTCTACAAATTTTCAGCCTAAGTATTAACTTTGATAATGGTTTGAAATAAATAGAGTACTATTGAGATATAGCATTAATCAAGCGATAACGATAAATATTAAATATAAATAAATATTACTAGCATGAAATGAAACAACTTCGGCAACTACAATGAAAACCACTGTTTACACGGCAGCGCAAATATATTACCAGTATGTGAAATTTCCTGGTCCTACAGGAAACAACGAAAAGGGAATTATTTTCTGGTAGGTATCGTCTGCTTCCTACCTAATGATACTGTTTTCACATTTAAATTTTGCGCACTGTAAAGGGAATAAACAAAAACTAAACGCCTCGCGTTACGAGAAAATGTGTGAAAACTTGTGTGAACGCATGTACCGTGTAACCGCTCATTCATGCTCCTTGTTCACGCAAACGTCCATGAATTCAGACATGCAAACAGACACGCATTCATACATTAACCCGTACGGGTTACTGCACCGTGTAACCAGGCCTTAAGAGCCTCTATCAATAGGGTAGTTTCCTTCATCAAAGAAAACGAAAAGCATTGATTGCGATTCGTTACCTACCATTAGTGTGTTCATTATATACTAATTATTTGGTTTTAGAAATACCGACCTAGACCTAGTTTCTACAGGAGAGGATAGGAGTTTTACATCGTCTGAGATAACCATTGCACGCATGAGGCACAGAGCTCCGGGAAACATGTCTTAATAATCACCTATTAAATCTGCCAAAGGTCGGAAAGTTTCCTTCGTTTGATAAGGTAATAATAATCCTTATTTAAGCCAAGCACTAACAGCTAGCAGGGTTCTCTGCTAACTGCTAGCATCCTGCGTTGTATCAACGCTCAAAGCCTCGCCCCAAGGTCACCTCACTTGCGGCAGCAGGAACCTGAACGACGTCACACAGGTTTTTCCCATCATTCATACTTAGCCGTTGTATTTTCGCGCGCTTGAAAATTTTCACTTTTCGTTTAGTCGTGAAAAATAGATATCGTCATTCGAAAATCTAAGAGCGTGAAATGCGTACTCCAGGAGTAATAATCTTTCGATTAAGGCAATAAAAAAATAATAGGAAACCACCCTATTATAGTTTTTAATGTTATTACACTTACAAGGGGAGACCACGAAACTTGCTCTGCCTTTTTCAATGCCGTATTTTTTATGGTCTTCGGAATGGTGAACACATCCCTGAACTAGTAGTGGTTCCGTTGAATGGGCCTTAGTTTGGCTGTAATTAATTAATTTTCATGCGGTACTTTTCACAAGCCGCGTATACTTTCATGATATCGCTTCCTTCTCCAAATGCGTCGGGTGGGGTAGTGGTGAGCGTTTGCGGCTACTATCCGAGGGACCAGGGTTCGAGGCTTTGTGGAGGCTGTATGTTTTGTTGTCTTCATTGTGATTATACGGCGGCAACTTATTCATTAGTTTTTATTGCGACAATAATAGACATGAGGTAATTTTTTTTATCATCATAATGGCGTTTAGGTATTTTAGCAGTGTCATTA
Source organism: Ischnura elegans (assembly GCF_921293095.1). NCBI lineage: Eukaryota > Metazoa > Arthropoda > Insecta > Odonata > Coenagrionidae > Ischnura > Ischnura elegans. Next base: position 115,254,602 of record NC_060251.1, on the reverse strand, counting down.
CAAACGCAGAGATACGACGACTACACAAGCAAGGGTTGGTGTGCGCCAAAATGTTAATTTTTTCATTGCATATAGTGATCAATTTCCACATTAAAAATGAAAACCACTCTTGCGAGAGCACATGCCATTAAAGGCTCGCGGCGACCAACAACATGCGTACATACATAATTAATAAGAACACAAAACGATTATAAAAGGCCATATTTCTCGAATACTTGTAATTCACTTTACTTCAAAGGGAGTTTACTTACACAGTACGTATGTGCTAAAAGAACCATTCCGAAATATAATTTCCATTAACAAATAGGATTAAATCAAAGTTGATGACAATGGACTGGGCGTGGTGGCGTATAAAATACGTCAGTCTTCAAAAACCAAGGACTTCAATATCGTACGTACATTCCGGGATAGAATGGTCTCTTGTATTCCTACAATGTACTTTGACTGTCTATGTTGCGAGTTTTCAAAGTTCGAGGAATTGTAGCTAATTTTTTTAGATCAGCAAGAGGAACCCGTCACACTTGGCGTATAAATTACGCCGCGCGACCGGTTGTGTACCACCTTTGTACCTTTATATCTGTATTACCTATAAATGTACAAGATTTTACTAATTTCTACAAATAAAGATTATTTTTTTAATCGAGTGTTATCATATATGCAAATATCATGGGCAAAGTACGCCATTCGCCCGGTTGTGTAGAAATAACAGTCGCGCCCGCTAGAGGGTTTAAAGCAGCAATTATACCAATGTGTCTTGTGCTCGCCGCTTCCCAAAATCTTCCGTAGCCCATCCAATATAATAACAAGATGCCCACCAACAAATGTCATTTCTTCGAAAAAAGCCACTGTTTTAGCCCCCCGTTAACCTTTCGGTATGTTTTTGAGGAGAGTAGAAAGTGGAGCCTTCACTTATCCGCGTTGAAAATGACACTGCTAAAATACCTAAACGCCATTATGATGATAAAAAAATTGTCTCATGTCTATTATTGTCGCAATAAAAACTAATGAAAAAGTTGACACCGTATAATCACAATGAAGACAACAAAACATACAGCCTCCACGAAGCCTCGAACCCTAGTCCCCCGGGTGGTAGCCTTATGCGCTTACCACTACCCCATCCGACCCACTTGGAGAAGGTGGCAATATCATGAAACTATACGCGGCTTGTAAAAAGTACCGCATGAAAATTAATTAATTACAGCCAAACTAAGGCCCATTCAACGGAACCACTACTAGTTCAGAGATGTGTTCACCATTCCGAAGGCCATAAAAAATTACGGCATTGAAAAAGGCAGAGCAAGTTTCGTGGTCTCCCCTTGTTAGTTTAAGATACCTGTGTCAAGCTGGCCAAATTTTGAGATACGTGTTAATAGAACTTAGCCATCGATATTTCTAATTGGAATTATTGTTTTTCTGGTCCAGTCTGCTCTACGCCTTGATGCTTACTTTTTTATGGCCTGAAATTAAAGTAATGCCAAAATTGGTGCCTATGGAATGTGTATTTTTAAAATAATCCATAATTTTCCGGAGTTACCTGCCAATCTTATTCTTGTACGGCAATTATTTAAGTCGATATCAATTGGTAGTTATTTTGCTTGAAAGAGCACACACACGCACCTCACATGAAAAACACACACACCTCTCCACTATCCATGGTATTTTTTTGATGTCCCCTCAAGGGGAAAGTAGTGGTTTCATAATACACTACTTAATGATTCAATATTTCAACTCTATCTCACTTTCACTTCCAGGAAGCCCAAATGATAAAAATTGCAAGAGTTAGAATGGTGGTGTGGTTCATTGGAGAAAAGGTGAAGTCCTGTAAAAAACTGTTCCAAAGGTAAAAGAGTATTCAAAATTGAGTATTCTACAATTGCTGTGGTGAAATCATTCGTATGGTCATTGAAGTATTTTATTATGAAATGTAATGGAGCCATCCCAACATTTGTGCTGAGTTCAGTAATAGACAAACTTAGCTTTAGGGAACATAGTAGTGTTGTGAAAGTTGTTATTTTTACTGAAAATACTTGCTGATATTATGTTTAAAAGAACTCCCCAGGTGTTCTGTTATTGGGTAAAACCTGTTTCCAGCCTTTCTGGAGCAAATATATGGTAGCCGCTCTGGGAAGCAGCCATAGAAAGGAGGGGAAATTGATATTTATATGATAAAGTTTTGAGTTGAATTGGCTGATTTTAGCAGGTTTCACTGTATTTCTATTCGATATATGTCTCTTCAATTGAATGCGAATCTTCCACAACTTATTCGAGGATTATTTTAATGAATCATTTGTGACTCTTAAACCAAAATATGTATTGCCGTGTGTGAAATTAAGCTGGCATTTGTTCTGTCTTCATTTCAGTGTCAATTTTATGGGTATATCTCTTATATATAGTGTAGAATTATTTTCATTTAATCTCCAAGTCTGTGTAGCAAATGTATTTTGTTGTGCTGCAGATTCTAAAGAGGTAATTGCTCAAAATGTAATCTCTTTGTTGTGCCTTAGTGTAAGAACTGTAATCTGTGAGTCTAATCATAGGTGTATCTGAAGGCATCTGAAGAGGGGGATTACCTGCCATTGGTATTGAATACCCATGTGAATCAGGGGTTTGAGATTATAAAAAAATACATGCCTTAAAATTACGTTTTGAAGGTGCTTTGAGCCTTAAAATTCTGTTGAAGTTTGTGTGTTATAAGATCAAAAATTTTTACTCACTTTTATAGTTTAATTTTTAATCATGTGGGTTCAACCCAAATACCTCCCCCTTGGATATGCCTGTGAGACTGATTGAAGGACATTAATAGTTATTTTAGAGTATTTTTATGAAACATTAATGAAAGTGGTCCAATAGACCGTTGTGATATTTGTGTGTTAAAATTGCCATGCCCACTAGCTGAAAGCCTTGGAGCTTGGTTGTGAGTAAGTGATATTGGAAAATAAATTGTACTCCAGTGGAGTTCATTCCATTTCAACTTACCTTTCTGGGTGCAACAAAAAGTACCTTCAGTTATCACCCTTACAAAAAACCTTTGAAGACTGATTTTTGTTCATGAAGGCTTCCATGTAATGGTAGGGCCTTTTACATCGAGGTTATTATTAAGATGTTAACAATTTAACATACACAAACAACCATGCCCTGGATCGGGGTAACTTACCCAGCCAGGACTTGAACGTCTGCAACCTCATGTTTGGCAAGCGAGGACTTTACCCCGCTGCCACCAAGGCCGGCAACCAGTCATGATAGAAAAGTCACTTTTAGATGTTCATTAGGGTTGACCTTTTTTGTGACCCCATGTTCCTGTGTTATAAATTGATGAAAATTTGTTCAAAACTAAAGAAAAAGACATTCTTTCGATTTAATTTTTGAAAAAGGTCACCCCCAACCTAAAAAAAACTATTTTTACCATAATACTCGTGAGGTGAAAAAATCATTTTTTAGCAGTTTTTTTATTTCAATTAACACTTTTGCTGCGGCGGACGCACCGGTGCGTCCTGCGCAAACTATTACGCTGAGCGGAGGACGCACACGTGCGTCCTGCTTCGACCTGTTTTCCATTGCCCCTATTATCAGCCGAGAACGTCTTGGGCGCTCCAAATTACCTCTCGCTGCTCTATTACGTTCCGTACTATTCAGTATTGGCCGTCGTTTCTAGGAATCACTTCTCATTTTTTAGGTAAATACTTTTTCATCTTTTTTCCATTTTTTCGTAATTTTTATGATATTTTAATTTTTCTGAACTCAATAGGGTAGTTTCCTTCATCAAAGAAAACGAAAGGCATTGATTGCGATTCGTTACCCACCATTAGTGTATTTGTAATACACAAATTATTTGGTTTTTGAAATACCGGTTTAGAGGAATGGCAAGGGTCAAATTTTATCCTCATTTGAAAAAGGCCAGATTGGTGCCCATGCGATGCCACTCCACGTGACGTCACAGGGACCTAGTTTCTATACGAGAGGATAGGAGTTATACATCGTCTGAGGTTACCAATGCATGCATGAGGCACAGAGCTCAGGGAAACATGTCTTAATAATCACCTATTAAAACTGGCTAAGTTCGGAAAGTTTTCTTCGTTTGATAAGGTGTTAATAAACCTTTTTTAAGCCAAGTGCTACCATCCAGCAAGGTACTCACCTATCCGCTAGCATCCTGCGACGTATCACCGCTAAGCCTCGCCTCAAGGTCACCTCACCGGGCGGGAGGGTGAACCAGAAATACGATGTACGGAGATATTTCCCGGCATTCATACTTAAGCGTCGCGTTTTCGCGCGCTTGAAAATTTTCACTTTTCATTTAATCGCGAAAAATAGATGTTGTCATTTAAAAATCTATAAGCGTGAAATACGTACTCCAGGAGTAATAATCTTTCGATTAAAGCAATAAAAAAATAATAGGAAACCACCCTATTGTCTCGGAACCGGAGATAAATGGGTCTCGTATGCATCAAAAACTCTTCTCAATATTATTTATGTCAAATAAAGTTTTATATTCAAGTTATCTGAATATGTGGAAATGTATCGATGTATCTGAAGATAGCAAAAATATGTGAACACATTGGTTTGGACAATTGTCATGGTTGCTTCTTTTCAACATAATAGATATTACGTTTAGCGATGATAAATCCCTTGAAAAAGTAATACGCCTAATTGAGCCAGGTTCAATGCCAGAATTTTCTATACATGTATCTTTATCGTGCATAACGCGGAAAAAGTTAGCTCTAAGAAATAATCTCCATAAGGCATATCGAGGGGCATTATGTAATCCCCTGCGATAATAATGAATTATAATCCATTGCACTCTTCTTTTATTCTTCCATATAGCCTATTGATTACGTAAACATGCCGTAATGTTGCCGAATTTTGCTTAAATATAATGAAAAATGTTGCTGAGCATTCAATCACTCGTTCCACAAAACCCCGAATCACAATAGTATAGACAAGTGTCTCATTATATTACGGTTCAATCGCAAAGGTTATATTTTTTTTTAAACTGACAGATAGGAATATAATTACCACTCTGCATATACATTACAAACGAAACTGAAATCGACCGCCATTTCAAGATAATATATTTTACACAGGATCCATTAGTATTGACCTTGAGAATGAAATTCAATGTCGATATGACGGAAATGTAATACCGGGAATTAAAAGACGATCACAATAATGTGTGAAATAAAAGTGTAATAATTCACCTCATTTCATGCGGATATCGTTTCGTATGGCCTATAAAAACAGTGTCGTCGAGGCATTCCTTTCACTCTCATCCCTCCACGCCCTCTGGCCGAAATATCATTGCAAGTACGACGCTGCCACAGGAAAGTACTAGGTGCTCAGGGTCTTCGGAATAGATTGATATGCTCGATTTTCAGAGATATCTATCCTCTGAAGTATCATTGGAGGTGTCACCTGTTACCTGACTATCTTGATTTTTTCCCATTACATTAGATGGTTGAGGACCCAGTGGCATCAACGTCCGGTTCAGCGGGAACGTGGTGAAAAAAGAGATGAATATCCTTAGAGAATTTTGAAGAAAAAGACTAATTAAGAGTTGATGGATATCCTCATACAGTTTTATGAGATGGACAGCAAGGAAGATAATGCATCCCAGGAAGGAATTCCACAGGAGTCGTCCGAAGAGAGTCAGGAAGAAAACGCCCATGCACCTTCATCAAAACTGTTCCGAAAGCACTCAAATAACTTCGATTTATGGTACAAAGCTGAACTCCAAGTAACAGATATCCCTTTTTCTGGCACCTCAGGACAAAAATTTAATGTTCCCAGCGGGAATCCTTACGACTCATTGCCAATGATGTTTTTTGAGTTGTTACAGAAACGAATATCAATGCTGAATATGTGGTTAGAAATAATACATCTCCAAATTTGAATATCGTCTTGGAATAAGTCTTGAGTCGAAGATAATTGGAAACTTTTTTGACCTTCTATTTCCGATGGGTTTTATTTCTCTTAGTAGATTATAACATTATTGGAAAAAAATCTGAAATATATTATCTCCCTGTTTTTTCCATATACATGTCTCGAGATAGCTTTTGCAAATATTGCGCGCTATGCACTTAGATAGAAATGTGGTTGAAGGCGAACACTTACCCAGTGATCCATTTCACAAAATACGACCCTTGCATGATACATTCCATGTAGGTATGAGTGAAGTGTACTATGCGGAAAGGGCTGTGAGTCTAGACGAATCCATGGTTCTATGGAGTTGACGTTATCCACGGTTACTATTAAAACAATTCATTCCTTACAAACGTCACAAATATGAAATAAAATTGTACGTGATCACTGAACCACGCGGTTTGGATTTGGATTGCCTGATATATTGTGGCACCGAGCGTAAAAAAGTGGGGGGAGCATGGAACGCAGAGAAAGTGACTTATAAATTGTTGGCAAATTTAAAAAATAAGGGGCACGCTGTGTACAGGGATAACTTTTACAACAGCGTGAACCCTCTCCATTGCCTGAAAAAACATACTGTACAGAGAAAACATACTATACAGTCATTCTGCTAATGAAGAGATGTGAAGATGATTTCGTCCGAGTATGGACACGATTTTGCAGGCAGGCGGAGGAGGGTTTCAACTAAGCCCAGTATGGTGGACGCTTACAATAAACATATTGGAGGCAAAGACGAGACCGATCAATTTTTGTCATATTGTCTTTGCGAAACAAAAACTCTCCGTTGGTACCTAAAGTTGAGAATATACTTTATTCAGATAATAATGATTCATTCTTTCATTCTATACCATAGATTTAGTGGGAAACATGTAAATTTTATAGAATATCGCGATGAATTTATAAACTCATTTCTAAATGTCCAACCTAAGGTAATGCTTTCAATAAGTTCCCCTAAATATGTTCACTCACCACATAATTTGGAAATGAAAAGAAAAGGAAGAAAGAAGTGCAGAGTATGTGCCATAAACTATTTTACGAGAAAATTATATTTTCATTAAAAATTAATAAAGTTTTATCATTTTCAAATACTCCAAATTTTTAATATATCTATTTATTTGCAAAATAATTTGAAATATATGAACGTTAGATGAGAATTAAGGGAGATAAAATGTTTTGTATAGCGGGTTGCATTACGCATGTGACACGGGTTGCATAGCTTTGACAATGCTGTGAGCGGCAGACGCTCCGGTGCGTCCTTCGTTTTATTTGTTTAAAACAATCATTGGGTTTTTATTATTATTTTTTACGGTATCCATAGAGACATATCTACTTTGTTATGCAGAAAAACCACTGCCGCTCACAGCGATATTGTTCATCAAAATGGCCAGCAGTGTCGTAAATGTTGTGTTAATGTTAATTATAAGTTAATAAATTAAATTATAATGATGAAATTTTATAACACTTATGTAGTAACACACATCTGTCCAGTGGCGTAGTAAAGGCGACGTCCAGGGGGTCCGGACCAACACCACTCTGCCCTCCGAAATATTGAAAAACCATGAATTGACAAATGAAGTTATTTCGATTACAAAAAGTGTGAAAAGTAGTATTAAACCCTCTACTTAGTACCCTGTTTTTAAAAAATCCCCCCCCTGGTTTTGGACCCCCCTGAACGTAATTCATAGCTACTCCACTGGACCTGCCCAACTGTAAGAGACAAATCTACAAGTTTTGAGCAGCGAGGTTGTTTTTTCCTGTTAAAGAATAAATGACAAAAGAGCTAGTATTGCTTGGGAATTCCACCTGGCATTACTTAAATTAGGTGTGTTCTGAAACTTTACTTTAGGAAATCTTCCAGTTTCTTCAAAAAAAAAAAAAAAACGGAAAGATAGAAATTTCATATCATCATGTCATCCCGCTGACTCAGTAATCTCTTCTTTACCATCGTTGAAATTCATTTTTAGCTGTTCATAGTTACATGTTTACAAGTTCTGGAATAAATGGATATTATCTGTTGGGAGATGTCTTGTTTTCTCCAATTTCATTATCCTTTACTAAGCGAAGAACTCGATCAAGAACATGGTGCTGACAGGCAATGAATTGTGGCTTTTCTAGTTTATTTTCAGCAAACACTCTCAGCAAACATAGCAACTCGATTCTTTCTTCCATTATTCACATTTGTAGTGTCTGCAACAACGCTTAACGCTTTTCCATAAATTTTTCCATTTGTTTCCATTCCATTTTCCATTATTTTTTTCCAAATTAAGAATTTTTCCAACAGTAGTGTTTCCTTCATTTATTTTAACAGCTTCTTTAATAGTGGATCTATAAATACCCGATTGTGAAGGCATATCCACATTAATCCCATCTTGAAATAGCTGTTTACAAACTGCTGATGCTTTGCTGGTCGATAGATTTAAAGATTTTACTAATTTTGTTGCAGTTTTGGTTCTGCTGTACTTCTTACATATGCTTGTGGATTTTTCTTCTTCGGACTCTTCATATTTAATCTCAGTCACTGATACGCAAGTTGATATTATTGTTGCAGTTTTGTAGATGAAGTAGATGCCAAAGGCACTTTTATTCTTTTGGATTGATGGATAGATTCATTACTTGCTGCCTTTTCAGTAGTATGCCCTACTTTTCCTTAACTCTCAATCTGTAGATGATATAACTTCCTGTCCTCACTGCACAGCCATTCACCATTTTCTTTTGTTTTGTCAGATACTTCACTCAATGAATAGTATTTTCCTCGCTTTACACATTCATCATAGGTTTAAGCACATTTTTCTAGTTTTGATTGTACTACTTGATTTAATAAAGTCAAGAAATTTAATTTCTTTCGCCACAACCTTGTACATAACTTCTTTCATAATCTCTTTCACTTGTTCCGTCCTTCCTATGATTGATGGTCCAAAGATTAGATAGCGGCCAACAACTTGGATTTTCAGGGGTACCCTGCTATTCCATTCCTGCTATTGCTATTCCTGCTATTTCCAGTGACTGTTCTTCTAGTGGAACAGTTCATCTTTTCCTATGTGGATCTTGAAATTGAGTAAGATTCTTTTCCCAGATCTTCTTGCTCCTTTCAATAGTAGTTGCAGTTATCTAATGAGGCATTATTATTTCAAATTGCAGTTGTAGACTTGGAAAAAATTAATAAGAAATTAAGAATAAAAATTAATAAGAAGAGCACAAACTTATGCAGTTATATATTAAAAAATTGGAGAATGTTCTAGAACTTTCTGGACACTTCATTTAAGTAATACAAAGTTCAATACTTTCATAGAAGACTTCAGAGAGTCTTACAAACATCCAGAATACTCTATAGAGTTCCATCACACTGATTAAGATCTTTGGTGAATGTTTGAAAGCACCTATAAAGAATAGGGATATACCTTGTATATGACGGAAATTCTAATGAGTAATTTCTTGTTGGGGGTGACTTTTTAAAAAATAGAACAAAAGTAAGACTTCTAACATTATTTTTGGGTGAAAGTTCATCCTTTTGTGGCACAAGAAAACAAATTTTGTTCAAAAAGTCAAAACCCTAATGTTCATTGATTATTTTTGTACATTGTTTGGTGATCAAAAACCAGGCAAAATTTCAAATTTTTATTTCAATATGGAAAAATCCACTCCATCATGCTTGAATCTTTGGGTTTTATTCAATTACCATCTTTTCTATTTTTCCAGAAATTATAGATAGGGATGGGTGGCTGCTTTCCCTCCCAATTATTACACCACTGAAACTAGTCTGCGCAGAGGTACACTGTGACACTGAGAGAGAAAAGATAAGGTCATGAATCTCCCAGAATATACTCAGTACACAGTACTAAGATGCATTCTCAGTTCATAGTTTTCACATCTTAATCACTAGACTTAATTTTAAATCATTAGTTAACTATTCATGCCATAGAGACAATTTGGATCAATGTCAACACAGGCCTTATGCTACAAAAAATAGTCATGGATGTGGCTGCCATTGAATTTTACTGTTAGCGCTAATGTGTAACTTGGGTTTGTTCTTCGTAAAATCGAAAATAATTTGCCATTGGGGGTAGAGATCAAACAATTATCAGCCATGGGTGCGTGAATCGCGTACATTCATCTACCACTGCATCTACAATAGTCACATCAATAGTCATACAGCAGAGGGTGTTTGGGCAGCAGCCATTTGCAAAAAAAAACGAAAGCATATGGAAAGAGTGTGATTTGACTTTTGAGTCCCACCATCACTTATCAATGACGTTCATTGCTTGCAAGTAAAATGAATTACTATACCTATCCATTCAGCAAAATATCTCTCTTAAATAATTGTTTCTGATGGACCTAGAGATATAAAGGGATTCTTATATGGTGTTCTCTGTGTCGCATTGACAGATACATATATGCTCTTAATTTCTCAAGTGTGCATTGGTTTTCAGTCTTATTTATGTAAAAGCCATATAATACTCTTTATTTGCTCATAGCAGTTTTTCACAAATTTTCCAGCTTTCCTTTGTATTTTATTTAGTTCATGAATTAAATCTCTCTATGCTGAATCCTATTTGCTCATATTTTATTCTATGTGAGGTCTTAGGGGTGCAAAGTAGCACTTCTCTTACATTCAGAAACCTTCCTCCAATAAGCTTGGCGAATCCTAGTTTCTTTAGGTCTCTACCTCAAATAGTATTTCTTATGTGTGTCTTCCTCTATGGGTTTTAAGTTACCTCAACTCACAGACATTTGACTTCAACAACACCAATATGTTAACTCCAAGTTGAGGATCGTAGGGTCAGATCCTTTCTCTAGTTCGCCTGTGCTTTAGGAAATATGTATTTCCGATTTTTAACAAAAGGCACTGCAAGTACTTCAAATGGAAATATCTAAAAGATTTGTATAGACTTGACCGTTACAGTACAATCTGTAGCCAAGTACTCTAACCACAAAGCTGCATTGGTGTCCTCAAAACCTCATTCAAATGAATAATTCCTTTCAGAATAATATAATGGCTTTGATAATAACAACAAAATTAAATCTGGCTGTATGATCAAAGCTTTTGGATACCTAGAGAAAAACCTACCTGATCACATTCTTATACCTTGTCCATTAACCTTGAAAATAGGCTCTGAGTAGTTGTTCATTTAGCTTAATGAGGAGCATCTATTTAATTAGTCTTACATCTCGGTCTAAACATTGCTCAGTTTAAGTAAAGTGTAATTTACTGAAGCAAATATAATAGTATGCAAATATCCATTACAGATTATTCCTTCATATCGGCTGATCCTACTTTCTAATTTCTTTAAAAAATTGATACGGTGGTTAATTGCATGTGATCAGCCATCACTCATTTCACTAACTCGAATCCTTCGATTATTTTCAATTTTTGAGTTCCTATCAATCACGGAGCAAGTCGTTCTGGCAGATTGGTGAAGGCATGATTCTTTCAATTCCTCGAGAATGACATGAGTGAAGTAATTGAATCACCTTAGGGACTTGTTACACAAAGATTGAATCTTTGAAAAGAAAGACTGCCCATCTCTAGTCTCTATCAACAAAATCAACAGGTTCCTGCCATTGGTATAACATTTTGAACCTCAGAAAGTACTTGTAGCAGTGGGTTGGTGTTACTCAATGGATATCAAGAAACTCATGGAACGTTACTCAAGAAACCCATGGATAATTGTATCCCTACGGACAATCCCCCAAAATATCATTATTATTATAATAGGGAGACTCATGGTGCCTCCTCCCCCTCCTGGGGAAGTTATGTACTCTTTTTTTTAAATTCAGGACACAAAACGGTTCAGCTCCACTATTGCAAAAGGGCAGAGGAAATGCTTTAAATGGAGTTGGCAGTATCAGTTCACCATATAGTTTCACGCCCAAGGACTGCCTTAATTTTTGCCCTGAAAAAAATACATTAAGGCCTCAAAAACGGAAGGTCATCCTGAAAATTTGCAAAAAATGACTTCAACTGGCTGTAGAAGAAGCCTGGGATTAAGAAGACGCTATTAGGGAATGCTACTCAGTCAGTGATGGGAAAAGTATTGATAAAATGTAATTGATTTTAGTTTTCAAAAAATTTGTTAAAAATAGACTAATACATGAGAAAAATGTTATTTCAGATTGCATTGCAGATCATGGTAGTTAGGATAGTCAGAAACATAAGAGAGGATTACCTTTCTCAGGACAGAATGTCAATGAAAAAATGTTAAGCATTTATCTCTTCTCGAGGAAGAATATGATGGTTTTACATAGTGTTCTTCAACGTGGAAATATTATTAACTATCATAAATGAAAGCCCATTACAATTTCTGACTCTTACTTAACATTTTTGCACTGATTATTTATACATCTTATGAATGTGGTTATTCAAACATAAAAAACATTTAGTATCAAAAATACATATGTTTATATACTAAAAATATAAATTTTTATGCATGAGGATATTCTCAGCAATAATATTGGGACACATGGCACTTTTAAATTAAGGTATTTGAAAAATAAACTACCTATCACGATTTTTCCCATTCAGGTAATTGTAATTCAAATAGGCTCCTAAGTTCTTGTTTTAGAGCATTTAAGTTTTTCCATGAAGCTCCTTTCTCTATTTCCAATTCCAAAGCTAAATTAATGTTCCTAAACTTTAAGTATTTGATTTCATCAATGCATATTTTTGATGTTCTAGCACTGTCTTTGGGCTTTGATAAGGTTTTATATACAACGAAGCCCTGAATTTCACTCAAGATATCCTTATTTGACGTCATTATTGTTATAGTTTGGCTATCACCAGAGCAAGAGAAAGTGATGATATTATTCCGTACCCTAAATTTGAGCTTAGTGGCATTCTTTAGGTCCTCACGAAGAACTAAGTCAGGCTTCTTCCATAACCGGTCTCTGAACTCAGTCCAGCTCTCATTTTCAGGGAGCTTAAATGAATAGCAGTGCAACAGTTGGGATTCTCCCTTTCTAACATTCACATCCTGCACAGAAGAAACGTGCTTAAACCTTGAAAGAAATTCATCCCAGGGCACTTCATCCTGCAAAAGAGATTGATGGCTCACAGTCTGGTCCTCAAAGATTGGACTGAGGAAATCGGTGATGTCTAAGGAAATACGTTGCAGAGGAACCTCGTGCAGTTGACGGCCACTATCCTTACTTGAATCACCCATTGGTACACTGAGCACAAGAGAACAGTCGACGGTAACTGGATATTTGAGGTTAGCTGTGGTTATTGGCACAATGAAGATCATGGTGTTATTAGGCTTAAAAGAACTCTCCAAGTGTTCTGTTACGCTAAAATTCCACTCACCACTGTTCACTTGAATGTGAAACAACCAAAATTCATTTGAGAACTCCTGTGGTGACTCGTTTAAAACTTTTAGAGCAACATTATTTTTTAGGGCAAAAGGAAAATCATCGCTCACTTCAGCTTTCAATTTGATCATGTCCCTCAGAAGAGTTCCTCGAACGGCAGTCGAAATTTCTTGCAGTAGCTTATTTTCTGCAGCTATTTTTTCCTTCATAAGGTTGAGCTCCTCAGTAGTGTTGTGCCACTCATGCATCAGAGATTCTATCTCAGTGATAGTTTCAGATGTTGAGGCAAGCACATCACTCCCATCCGATGTTACAGGGGAAGATGGTTCAATTTTATACAGAATACAGTGCCTGCAGCCTACAATAGTTTCGAGACTCCGGCTGTCGTAGGCTAAGTCCACCGCTCCCTTAATGTGTAAAAGCTGTGTGCGTATATTCACACTTCCTTCAGGTCCCGATGAGATTTCACTTCGCCAAAGATTCAATCCATCCGAATGAAACATATCACATGGGCCAGCCATACTGGAACATGCAATTGAGCCTGGTAAGTAATGCACTCGGAACTTGAGCTGCTTTTCCATTTGATCAACAACAGCCAATGATCCATTTGAAGAGAGTATCAAAATGAGATTGATTTTGTCCACCTTCCCATCTGAAAAAGAATCGGGGACGATTAATCTATATACATATTTTTTACATCCCAAGTTGGGAGAAATCCATCTTTTCTCATTATTTCTAATAATTAATATTAATGCTAGTATGTATTGGTAGTGTTAGCCCTGGAACGGGGTTCTCCGTTCCATTGTGGCTTCTTTTAAGCTCATATTCCGTTGCGTTACCATCCTTGATTGGCCACAACAGCCCAACATCTAATATAGTGGCAAAAAAAACTTGAATTCAGGGACCTGGGTAGCATAGCGGTCTATGCAATGGCCAGGAGAGCCAAAGACCTGCAGTTTGATTCCAGGTGCAAGGGAATTTTTACCCACAGTAAATTCCATGAGAAACAGTCTCTTTCATACACAAGAACCATGAGTCTTTCGAAAAAAACTCACATTTCCATAACTACATCACCAACTCATTCATCTAAAAAGCCATTGAACAGCTAAAATATTGCAAAGTGTAACACATTGTTTTATGTTGTAGGTGAATATATGAAGTGTTGCTTTTGAGGTTATGCATGTTTGCTGTTCTCAATGTAGATGCACTTTTCCTAATGCATATTGGTTTTTTTGTACATGTAATTGACATGGCCAAGTTGTATATTTTGTATTTTTTTAATGTAATTGACTTGACTAAGTTTATGTATTGTATGTACTTTTGACGACTAGGGGCAAATGCATTTGCCCACGGACAATAAACTGTATTATTGTTATTATAGCAAGGGGAGGGACAGGAACAGTAAAGGGGACAAAAATCAGGGAACACGGTTGTCACTTCAGCCACAGGCAACAAACACTCTGTGGGAAGGCCCGTATTTTCCTAAATTACATATCCGAAATAAAGAATACAGACCATGATGACATCCCTAGACATGATAACATTGAATAATTGAAATTCATAGGTAGAAGTGGAATGCTCACCTGATGCTAAGGCAATATTGGCAATGGGTGATGGAGAATGATGAAGTAGATTAAATTTTGAATCACCTTCATTCTCCACGAGAGGCAACCAATACACATCTCCATTGTACAAGCCAATGAATACTATGTCACATTTTAGGAGAGCAATATCCTTGAACAACAAAGAAGTCAAACTTGTGTGGATATCTTGAGGATTAAATACAGTTATGCAGGGGCTGTTATTTACCTAAAGAATGAATGGAGATTAATTATTTCTGACAAACATGAAAAAATAGGAATTAAACAAAAATAATCAAAATGCTAACCGTGCACCCTGGAATTTTCCGTATCATTCTCAGCGAGAGCTTGCTTTTTCCATTCTCCAGCCTCGTTATGCTGAAAGCCATTAGCTCGCCATTTTCTGTTATTAACAAAAATCCATTACTGGTGGCATTAATTGTTATGACGTTCTTAACAAATGATAATTCTTTATGATCAATGGCCTGGGCTGTCTTCCTGAAAAGAATATTTTCACATTAAAGTGAAGAGAATTCACTTTTGAAAATTTCCCCTGATTACTTTTCATGATCATTTCACCTGCTGATTGCTTCTTGAAGATCTGCAGCGTAAATCATGCCTCTGTGGCTCAGACAAAGGAGGGTACTCTTGGTTACGATCACATCTCTTATGTCATTGATGCAATGCAGTACCTGAGGGAAGTTGATTACCAAAGAAGCTTGTTACAATGAAGTCTTTGACGAGAAATTGCAATTCATTGAAAGAATCCGATAAATTTGTCTGTGTCTTTTATTTTTCAAGCGATTTTAGGACAGCATTGTCCTCTCTTACAATTAACTTGATTGACAATCACAAACATCCATGCACTGGATGGTGATCAATCCACCCAGACGGGATTCGAACCCAAGACCTCTAGGTTAGCAGTCGGGGACTTTACCCCGGTGCCACCGAGGCCAGCAAATGGAAGGGAAATATAAGGAACAGGCAGTGTTGGGAAAAGTATTGAAAAAATGTTATCGGGCCCAATTACAATTACACTTCCAATTTGTAATTAATTACAAACTGGGGCGCAGCTAGGAATTAAGGCTGGGGGGGAGGGAGGGGTTAAGGTACAACTACTACCAGGGTGTGTGGGGGTGTGGAATATCCACCAGGATAAGCGGTAGGTGCGAGATTAATAAATTGCGGAATTTTAAGATAAATGGTTCAAAATGGTGAGTTTTATGGCATTCTGACGGATAATTTATTAATCCTTTCACTATTCTATTAGTAATATCAATCCATTTAAGTAAAATGGATTAAACTTAAAAATTTCTGAGCTCTGGGGGGGATTTATCCCCCAAAACCCCTCTAGCTGCACCACTGATTACAAATACAATTTACTCTTTGAAAAAGTAAACGGTAGGACGACATTTACTTTTAATTTTGCTCCTGTACACGTGCTATCACTTTCAACATTTTCTCAAACAGGGAGTACTAGCAAGCAAACCAGCATTTCAATTATCATTTAATGCCATTTCATACAAAAATAATTAAAATGTTTGATTCAAGCATTTTTGATTATGTTCAACCACAATTTTACACCTACGGATGAGGTTCAACCTGGACTTGCCTGTAAATTAGCACACATTGAGTTCAAATTTTCACTTTCAATTACTGAAGAGTAACAAATACTCAAATCTAAAGATTACTACAAAGAGCTTTCAAGTAGATTACAAGTAAATACATGAAAATTAATTTTTTAATGCATCAATTACCAAAGATGCAATCCTTAACAGTAATTCCATTACTTTGACTTTATTACGTCAAATTACTGGTTACAGGAAAATAATATCTTCTTCACTCACCCTATCTACCATAAGATAAAAATAAACAAATATTTTTAACCACAATGGTTTCCACCCACTTTTCATGAGTTAGTGACGTCAATATAGTGTTTTGGTTCATTAACCAGTTCAGAGAGAACAGCTAATCATGGGATTGAATCACTCACGATAGGGTAAACAAAAACATACCATGAGAGAGCAAGAGAGATGGGTGTGGCCAAGGCAGGGTTCCCACTCCAACTACATCACAAAATTCACGGTTTTCTCCAGGTTTTCACGGTCTAAATGTCATCAAATTCACGGTGTGTAGATAAGGCATTTTAGGCAGAAATATTGATCACCTAACAATCATTGGTCGCACGCTAACTAAAAATGTAACAAACGCAACTGATGCCTTGAATACAAACGCAGCAATGAAAGTGCTATCTCTTATGATGTCACCTATCGTTAGCAAAATTCAGGTCCGGCTAAAGGTTGTGAGTGGGAAAATGGAGGGAGCAGGGTGGCAGGAAAGTGAAGAAGAAGTGCCTGATTTTTTGCCAGGGTTAACGTCTTCCAATCGCAGGCTTAAGGTCAATGTGCTGTCATGGCACACCGACCAATTAATAGTTGGGCTTTCGAATACATGTGTGCAGGTTAATGCATGGATAGTATCTGCAGGTGACTCCGCTTTGAAACATGATCGAAAGATAGATTTTTCTTTTAATCCGCCAATCGTAGCTCTACAAATAGGTTTGAGAGATTTCTAAGGTTTCATGGCAAAATTCACGGCTATTTCCAGGTTTTTTCACGGTAGATGAAATTCACGGCTCATTCACGGTTGAGTGGGATCCCTGGCAAGGAGTAGCTGAGAAGCAGTACCTCCCCCATCATGAGCTCATCAACGAATGCGCTAACAGTTTAAGCCCTTTGATTTTTTGCCACAAATAGCTTGAGAAGTAGGAAACAAAAATATGGAATCATAAGAAGATTAATCAAATATCCAATGCAGCAAAAGTGGAGGCAAAAATTATGAATATACAAATTGCAGTGAGAGCTGATGACTACTTGGGCGACAATCATTATGGCCACATTAATTGAAAGTCAAAACATGATGCCATTGCAGCAAAGACTCCAGCGGAGAGGAGCTTAGTGTATTTAATTTATTTATTCAGGATGTCATTATCAGTTTATTCAATTTATTTAATCAGGATTTCATTTAGGATACGTTCAGGATGTGTATTCTTGTTTGCTGGATTATGTACAAGCTTTTGATAGAGTAAATAAAGGATAAGTTAATGGGCATTCTTAAGAAAATAAGCATAGTTTTCGTATGAAGATTTTCGCAGCTTCTTTTATCTATGCTTGAGGAGGTTCTCGGGTATTGCTGCGTACGTAACATTTTCACTCAACGTTTCACTCCTCCTACTGATGCTGATTCTTAATCCAGTATCTCTTTTATCTATCTACTATTGAGGCCATAGAAATAAAGAAGAACAAGAACAACTATAATTGAGAGTCCTAACTCCCCACACCCTCCGCCCACCCCTCCCACCTGAAATATAAAAAGGCAGCAAATAACCAATTCCAGCATTATTACCTTGAAGAAATGACCAGCAGTCGGTCGCGAAACGTCGGGGCAATCTCCATTACGACACGTGGCATACACTCGTATGTGACTTATTTTTAATCATAATTAGGCAGTCCGCAAGAGGGTTGAAAACTTGCATGATTTTAGACAAACAGTGCGATGGATATCTCATGAAGATCAACCACAAGAAAACCAAAGTTACGGGGTTTTATAGAGCACTGCAAGTGGAGTGTGAGGCTTAACTAAAAGCTAGTAGAGGGGCAAAGATCAAGAGCAGGTGGAGCAGTTCAACAAATTGGACAGCACACTTGAGGGGAGTGGGCTTAGTAGGAAGCAAATTGCTTTAGCAAAGGAGGTATTCATGAAAAGGAATGAGGGGATCTTTGTGTAAGAGTGTTAGCATCTGGCTTCTTCAGTTGTGTAGCGATTTAATGAGTGGAAAGGTGGATGCTGAGGAAAAGAAATGAGTGGAGGTGATCTAAACATTGATATGGAGAAGGAGTGGGTGAAGATGGAGAAGAGGAGAATCGAAAAAGTGCTAGGGAAGGAGAGAAACGTTCTCAGGGAGATGCAGGGGTTTAGGATGAAGTGAGTACTAAGAGGGCACCCTAGCAAAAATTCCAGTTAGAAATTGGACCTCTCTGGTAGGATCTAGCTGCATCTCCACAAATGTTGTTTAAAATGCGATTCCTGAACTTCAGAGGTGGAACTATTGGACTTCAGAGGTGGAACTATCATTGTGGGACATTTTTTTGGATCCCTTACCTAGATGATGTTCAGACTTAGTTTTTGGTGCTTAAGTTGAAAATATTCTATGTGAAATTGAATGATAAGCATGCATACATCTCCAATATATTGTTTAAAATGCAATTCATGAACTCTGGAAGTGATTAAAGTCTTCATTGTGGAATATTTTTGTCTTATCTTTGCTTACGTTAAGCAACTACTTGCCGTTTCCTGCTCAACGTTACCAAATTCTAGCAGATTCCTTCTAAATCTTGCTAGATCTAGCTGGAATTTTAGCAGAGGAGGTATAGAATGGGATTCAAATGAGAACAAAAGTGAACATGCCTATCTAGGAATAGAAGACAGCAGTCCAATCAGAATGGTTCACAAAATTTTCCAAGTAAACCTGCTTTATTAATAGGAAGAAAACCTTAATAATAACTTTCTTCAATTGAAAATCGTTATTTGATTATCCTAAAAGTAATCACGCAAGCCACAGTGGTAAAGAAAACCAAAACCGATCGGCCAGAATAATTGAAAAAAGAGGAGACAGTGAACGTAGAATACAAACAGTACACAACACAAACTTATGGAATTTGACAGTCCTTAAATGAAATAATATCGATAGAGAGACAACCCAAGTGGAAGTGCCCACAGAGTTAGCTACACAGCATATGCAGCCACTCTTAGAGAATAGTTAGGCTTTTAATCAACCGCACCGAAGTTGGGTGACTGAGAAGGGAACTGCTTAGCTTAGCTTTATAATGTCTCAATAAATACTGTCATGGTCTAAAAGTATCCCCTCAGCGCCAAAAACCTGGCGTTAACCCATACATACATATACTTATAGCTATATAACTGAGATTAAAAGATTTGCTATGGCATCCTCACCCCGTAACACCTGGTTACTCTCTCCACAGGATACGTCATAGGACAAATCCATGCACATCGTTTATACCATAAAATAAGAGTTTTACTTTCGTTGAGGGAATACACTTTAATCCCATTTAACGACTTGGGTTTAAATATAGAGTCAATCTTCACCGTTTTGTAAACCATTTCGTTTTACACAAGGGATTCACATTCCTCTCGCTCACACATACAGACCAAACACAAACAATCGTACCCCGCCAAAAAAGACAACTTCGAATCGTATCTCGGAAGCACGAATCATTCTCGAAAGAGGGGAAAAGAGGATCCTCAACACCGCGCATTTAAATGAGTTTACAAAAGCCGCCACTTGTGTCGTTGACGAACATAGTGATCCAGAGTCCATATATATTGATCTGATTTTCACGGGGATTTAAGAGGATGTTAACCAAAATTTACGTGCGATGATGTGATAAATCAAATTAATACATTTTCAATGCCATTTATAAACATAGTGCAAAATATTGGAAAAAGCGGATCGCATTGCAGTCATCAACGCTACGCGGAAATTTTTAAAAACTGATAAAAATGCGACTGATGCGGAAACGGAAATCGGCCAAAAAGTATGGAATTGAGTCTCCTCTATATAGTCCCCTTGCTCGCAAGATTAACAGTATTACCAACTGTCAAAATTATTTCATTATTTTACTATATGTATATCATGAATATATTTGTCCACACATCGCATAATTAATCTAATTTATTTGCTCTATTTATGCATAGTTATCGAAATAACGAACTCGAGCGATTCTTTTAGTATTTATACTGAAGTTAAAGCAAATTTTAGGAGCGAATCGTGTTACCATACACAATCATTTCTCCGATTATTTTCATATCATATGGCTTTCCACTTGGAAAAAACTCCAATATTTTCTAAAATCATCCAAATTGCTATGAATATCGAGTAAATGAAATTTTTTGCCATTTATGTCTACTGTTGACATGCGGGTTTTGATACTTCAATTGTGGCACTACGCTTGTGACGTCAAACAAGTATAAAAATCGGCTGTCGTTGTTTGGGTTGCGTTAATTCCTGGGCATTGCAGCGTTTTATCAGATATTCTATTTCGCGAGGTTGAAACGGTGAAAAATGACGGAAACCGAGCAAACTTCAGCTGATATTAAAAAATTTCCCGTGAACAGGGAAGAACATGCATTTCCGCCTTGGACCGTGAGCTACGAACAAAGTCACATTCTTCATTCCAAATGCCCTAAGGAAGGCGGCTGTGATCCTAATGATGAAACAAATCTCTGCGCATTTTGCACGTAAGTTAACGATTTCATCCAAATGATCCTTAATAATCTTACATTACTTCAATTTAGCTATTTTTATGTTGTTAAGACGATCGATTTTCGTACAGGTACTGGTCGTCTGTAACTCGTAGATTCTTGCTGTTCACTAGGTTTGGAGTGATAGCTTAATTTTTAAACGGCGAGGCAAGGTTCTTATCTATTGCTTACTGTAGCGAGATTTAAAATTTAGTTGTGTCGTGACGTCTTAATTGAAAATCAAAGGGAATCACTAAGTTGCTCAATTTAAGTCTCAGCGCACACTATAGCTCCACTTCTAATGTATATCGTTTTTCTCGACCCATATTAACTCTATTCTATAATTTTTTTAGTTTAGTCCAATTTTAAATTGCGAGAAAGTCCAATAAGTATAACCCTGCCCTCATCGCGATCTTCGCTTTTTCTATAATTTCATTGTACCTTGCAGTAAGTTAAAGTCCTTAACTTGAGTATAGCAAGTCTAGCAAAGTGTATCTGTACAACAAAGGGGACAAACAAAAATATAATTGCATGCCTTTACCATGCATTCTGGAATCATATCCTCACCAAATTTTTTTGGCTTCAATTTTCTAATTGCCTCCAACAAATGTAATTGTCCTATTATTGATAGACCACCAAGGCTAGTTGCTGTTTGCGGAGAAACTTTTATTGTAGCTTTTCCTTGTCTCAGAGTGTATGTAGAAAAATGTTCTGCAAATAATGTTATGTTTTAATTTGTCTCACAGCTTTGTAAATTCGGAAACTGACCCACCCCTTGAATGTTATTTGGAGGTCATTTCAAGCGCAGCACTCTGTCTGTAGGATGGGATTATAAGCTGTGGTCCCCTTGGTGCCTTTCATAAAATGCAGGCCATCACCAACACCAAGTTTCTCTCTGCCCTTCATTCATTCCATACCCTTCCCTCGTGCTGCAAATGACCTCAGCTGTCGGTTGCCTCCACTCAATACCATACCCTATTGGGAACACTCTTTCCTGAGAATTTCTGCCTGTGCCTACCTTTTGATGCTATCTGCTTGATGATATTGTTTTATCCTGACTTATTTTTCGAGCTGATTCTTTTTCCATTTTATTCATCCTGTTTGTTTGATGTGTGGCTTATTTTTCTAGCTGATTTAGTTTCTGTCTCATTCGTCTTGTTTTTTTTATTCATAATTATCTGGAACTTTCCATCTTACTGTTGGGATATCCGGTGCAAATGCGCCTTTTAAATAGGAATAGTGCATGAGTGGAAAATTCTAGAACACATTAGGGTGCAGCTGGATGCAGCAATTTCATAAAAACTCTATGCATCATTTACTCAGGGTCATTTTTTTTGTCGAGAACCCGTATACGCATTGCAGGAGCCCGGAGGTCCATGGAAACGGAAGCTTGTAGATTGACCCGGAGAATCCAACGGAGGATATGACTCTTGTCCTGAGCCTCAGTAAAAAATACTTTCCTAGTGGAAAACTCTGTATCTCTTATTTTTCTCTGATACAGTAAAACCTCTATGTAGTATTTTTCACTGATACAGTAAAACCTCTTTACATCATAAACCTTATCAAACCAAGGAGATACCCCTGAGACGGCCTAACTACCTCTGCAAATCGTACCGAGACAAGAGACCATTAATGCAGCTGTGATTACGTACATGGAATGACATTTTCAGCAATAAATGTTTCACGCTTATTTTTTTTCTTATACACCTTTAATATGCTGTAATTTTCACGTTAATCATTAGTTGTGGCCATTTTGTTCAATATGAGAGCATACCTAACAGTAAATAAGAAAAAAGGTATCCAACTATGCTAATCGTTTTAAGTGACTGTTGAAAGAGAGAGATCACATTGTTTTCTCTCGAATCATTGTAAAAAACATGCGTTAGCGCTCGCTTTCTGTAATTATTTAATGATAAATATGTATATGTTCACTGATGCATGCATGTTTGTTTAAACACATAAATATATATGCGTTTAAAAGACAGTATGTAGTGTCTATCACTGAAACCTCTCTATAGTGAACCTCCGAACATCAAATTGCCCAAATTTTGATCCCCTTCATTACGATGTAAAGAGGTTTTACTGTATTATTCTTCTGAGAGGACCCCCATTGCAGTTTGGATTCCCTCAACATCAGTCAAGATCCCAAATATGAGTCGCTCCTTGTCCAGCTGTCCACAAGAGGACACGACAATATCATTAGTATGTACAACGTGTGCGATATTAAGACCTGTAACTTCTACATATAGGGATCACTCTGTCTGTTGCCATATGTATTAAATTATATAAATAGTCTACGCTGTAATCCACATTACCAATATTTGTCGATAGAAATATGAAATTGGAAATATGAAAATATCTGAAATTTTCCAGTTTTTACCCTTTAATTCATCGAACAGTTTCACGTTGTCTAATTATATGAATTCTAGTCAGCTGCAACCATCTGCAATCCTCTTTTCCCTTCCAATGCTTCTTCTTACCAACCTGTGTGCATATGTTTCATAGAAGTTTCCTCTCTTCTCTGACATCCTGCATCCCCCTCTTGTAATCCACCTTACCTCCAACTACTTTTGTGTCCATATCTCTGGTGCTTATTGGCTTTTCTCCTGAGATGGCTCCAGTATATCTCATGTGCAGACCTAGCCTCAAGTTTTTGAGGCTTGATTTGCAAGTTGCTGAAGTTAAGTTTGTCCACCTGAATTTTTTGTGGGTCCAATGTCACACAGACCCTCCTGTGCTGATTTTCCCCCTTGAATTTTCACGCCATATGTGTATTTGTGGGTGAATCCACTAAGTCACTTGCTAGCCCATTGATATTTTTTGAGTTGTTATAAGTTTGTCATAAGGGAGGGTGCTTAGAGTTTTTTTTTTACCCCCAGAGCTTCATTTTTTATTTCAAACCATGTGTGAAATTGAAATCACTCATTAGTGGAGCAATATTTTTGAATAGGATGTTTCAGTTTTAGAGGCTTGGATGGGAGACTAAGTCAGTGCTGGGGGATCTCACCTAGCTTTAGATTTTTCTAGTCGATAGCCTTAGACAGTTGTCAAATGTAATGGCCCTAAGGTTAGGGTTTTCTGCTGGCAGCCAACTGAAAAGTCATGAAAGAAGGTGACGGAATCAATGCTTTCTTTCTAGAAATAATATTATTCTTCCTCCTAAGCACAACATCAAAAGCAAGCTGCTATTTCCTCTTGAGCCTCTTTCCTGAAATGTGGCTCCTTTGAGAAAATCTCCTTCCATTTCCTCATTATGTTGGCCTGCAAGGTGCTCACCTGGCTGGAGGACAAGAGTGCATCTTCATCACATGGAGAAGCTTGAATAAAAATAAAACTGAAGCTTGAAGGGCAATATGAATTATGCGTTGATGAATTCAAAAGTATTGCAGCAAATGGAGCGGCACCACTTTTGCCGCAGTTTGGTAATGGAGTTTTGGCATTTTTCTGTAGGATAAGTAGGAGGGAACTTAGAACAACATTCCCATCTCCTGCAGTATTTTTATTGCTACATCATTAAAGGGATATGTATTCGGGATACATATATGCAATGTTTAATGCCACATGAATTGTGCAGCTCATCCTAGATAATAAATCCACCTCCAGAACTTCAATTTACCTACTTTCTCTCATAAATTGGCTGATCCGTCTAAGTATATTTTGTTGCAATTAATGCTGTAGCCTTTTGATGAGAGATAATGGATGTAATATATATAAAATATATGTTTATATGTACGTAATATATGTATAAAAAATCTGCCGCAATATCACTTCGAATAATGCCTCTGCATGTTAAAATTCAGTTACATTTAGTGAGCCCAGAAAACTGGTTTCCTTGCAACACTTAAGAAAGCTCACAATGAGACACAAATGGAATCAGGCAGTTGGCTGACATAGTGGTTGGCAGTGAATTTTCCACTGCAGTTATATGAATGTGGTGGTGTGAACCTGTCCAAGGCAATATTTTTTCAAAGACTCAAAGTGGAAATATGATATTTTTCTTATCCCCTTTATTACATATGAACCACTTCTGTCTTTATAAAATCTGTATGGCAAAAATTCATTTGGTTTTCCATGGAAATCTTTATTTATTTGTCTCGAAATCTCAGTTTCGAGGAATATGGAAAACATTTCTAGGCAGGTTTTCGTGTGCATCAAGTCCATTTCGTATTACCCAAATTTATGCCTTCTTCAGCAATTGCAACTGTCTTTCGTGCTTCCTGTAACTGATAGAAAATATAGAAATTTCTCTTTTTTCTGCTGCTTCCTTTCCTTAATATTGTGGAGCTAAAAACATCAGTGCATTTATTTTCTGTTGGAAATTTGACTTTTTCTTTCTATTATCCTAATTGCAGAAACTGTGCAAAAAAACTCATCTAATTTGAGTTCCCAATGTCCTAGCTGATCGCATTATCGCAATAAAGAAGGATACCAGGAAAAGTCTGCCTATACATAGTTCCTTCTAGTGCGCTTCAAAATCATCTGTGCATTGCAGGTGACTCCCGTAAAAGTTATCACCTCGGCTAGTCCCGGTATACTTTAAACTCATCTTCCGTTTTCTACTCTTTACTGTCCCACTCCGTAACAAATAGTCACCATGTATTTATTTACAATGGGATTAAAGTCCGGAGAATTTGAAGTCCATGCCTTTGGTTATATCTGTTGATTCAATTGTCGATTCATTTGAAATGGGTAAAGACTATCAAGCCTTGGAATTGAAAAAAAAATATGTATCCCAATAATTATCCCAAATATGAATCCCTCAATTCTTTTGCTTTCCTATTTTGTGAGTATTGATAATTGATGTGCCATTTTTTTTATCATTCCAGTTACAGTAAAAAGGTGCACCTTCCTCAGTTACCTGATATGGTCTTTCCCAAAAACATATTGCGAATAAGAAATTCAAATGGTTGCGAGCTGAATTTCAATCCCCTCGATGCTTTGGTGCTTGTGAAGGATGGGCCAATGAATATAGAAATTGCTTGTGCTGGAGCATGGAAAGAATCCAGGTTTGTATTTACTTTACTCTATTTGGGACACTATTTGAAAAAAAAAGATATGGATGGAATGGAACAATGCGGTATCAGGTGACACACATTCAACAAACATTCTTTGAATCCTTGATGCCTTAAAATCTTCTTCAGTTAGAGAATCATGTGAAAAAAATCAACACTTTATTAGAACTCTACGTTGCCCATGGGCGTGAAGGCATGGTCTTTAAGGTATTCTATGAAAGTCTATGAGAAAATGTTGATGAATTTTCATCTTAACTATCTCTTTTTTCTGTTGATTATATCCTGCATTTGTTTTATTATTATAAATGGTATTATTCTGGTTAAGGTAAAATTTAGGCCTAAATTCCAATATACAGTAAAACCTCTTTACATCGTAATGGAGGGGACCAAAATTTGGGCAATTTGATGTATGGAGGTTCACTATAGAGAGGTTTTAGTGGTAGGCACCATTTTTTCATATCCTTGGGAAATGAAAGGTGCTACTGTCTTTTAAGCCAATATATTAATATATTTAAATATATAGGTATGCATAACTGAACATATATTTACAATTTAATGATTACACAAAGGTACAGTAAAACTTTGATTTTACGCAGTTGGAGGGACCGAAATATGGGCACTGTGTAAAATCAAAGTGTGTAAAATCAAGAGTTGGTATTGAGGAGGAGTATAGTTTTCAGGATAACACTAGCTCATTATTGCTCGGAAAATGAAGCCTAATAATCTTATTTACTCAAAAGCAACACCACAGATGACGTGTTACCTTAAGAGAAACAACTTTGCATTCCTGAACAGTGTTTCCCATGGTTGAACAAAATGGTTGAAATGCCAGCATTTCTGGCACTAAGATTACTTCTGTTACCCAGGAGAAATTTCGGAATGGTGATACTAAATGCTCGCAGAGAAGCTAATTTTCGAAAATATTCTCATTAAAAGCAGTTTTCAGGATATCCGTTTAACCACCAGCAGACAAACAAAGATTGGAGATTGAAGAAATGAGATACCTGAGGATAGTCATCCAAATTAACCCCATTAATAGGGTGCAAAATTTTGCTAATACATCACATAGGCTTTACACCCTGTGGGCCAGGGTTCAAGTCCTGGCAGTGGCAGAGACTTATCAGAGATGGCCCTATCCCTACTTGAGTCTAATGTGGAGGGCACTTCCAGTGCACCACTCTGTCCATCAGATGGGAAGTTAAGTCCTGGTCCATTTTGAGCTTATCATTACAACCTGGCTAATGCCAACATAGGGTTCCTATCCCCCCAGCCCTTACTTCATGGCGCTAATGACCCCAGTTGTTGGTTACCTCTAAATAGCATACCATAGATAATACGGAGCACACAGGACCCGGGATATTCGGAAATTCAGATTTTTCCGGTGCTTAAATCACTTTTTTTAAGTGAGCTATTTAAATGACCGCGCAACTGCCGTCATGCCGCCCGTGATGAATAAAAAATGACAAATAGTCCTGAAAAGTTTTCCTTCTTTATAATTTATATGCATTAAAAAAGCATTTCCCCATGAAATTTTAGCATTAGTTGATTGACTCTTCCGGGAATAGCTTCTCTGTCGGCATTCTTCCGCGAATTCAGCGCCGGGACCTTCGACTCACAAGCCGAGTGACTTAGCTTCACGTAATATTTTGCTTCCCCATATCTGATAACAACACCGGACACTTTTTGTATTTCGATTTAATGGTACTAAGCCATTTCTGAGTTTAAAGGGACTGCCTTATCACTCACGTCTTGAATTTGACTTCAATGATTACATGACGATTGACGACGCGAGTTATTCTCCGAGGGCATTAACTCCCGTTCCGTTAAAACGCTTGCCACCTAGCGGAGTTAAGCTAATAGCTATTCAAGGTCCAACCATGTTTAACTTAAACCGTCTGACAATGATATACAAGTTGAGTCGGTTCTGATAAGCGCGCAGCGCAAGCAATTTTCCCTCGCCTCCATTTGTCCCGCAGATGTGGGGTTAGCCTGGGAATGAGACAATGCAGGATGCTTTTACCATCGTGTTGAATCACCATCGACTTACGTCCATACTAGAAGTACGACTATCTTTTTTGGATCACCTTGGAAGCCAAAATTTTGGCACGGGAGTATTTTTAACGACTCATTTCGCGGTTATTTTTCGCTGGGGCGACGGAAAGCATAGCGTTTGCAAAATTCTAGAAAGCCTTGCGTTGGGGATAGATATTCCGTAGCTCATAATTGTGGATATAGACAGCGTC
This sequence comes from Ischnura elegans, assembly GCF_921293095.1. Lineage (NCBI taxonomy): Eukaryota > Metazoa > Arthropoda > Insecta > Odonata > Coenagrionidae > Ischnura > Ischnura elegans. Next base: position 115,226,228 of record NC_060251.1, on the reverse strand, counting down.
GATCAATAAGTCGAATAATAAACGAAAGGTGATAATGTTAATATTTCCAGCGATCATGTCTTAATCAAAAGTAGTTACGCATACACGGCGATTGCCGTGTGTTTTAGGTTTCGATATCCTTCTACGGCGAATTTGAACTAAGAGCGACATTCGCGTTCGTAATGGAGCCTGAAATATTACTGAGAGGGCTCACGGGGAAGCAATAATTAGATTCGCGATGTATTTAGTTTCACGCTCAACAGCGCGATGTCATTTCAACGGTTCCTGTATTCATTTTTGCAACTCATTGAGACGAAATAATAACCTAACTGCATATTGATCTAGTCGGATTTTCAAAACAAGCCGAAAGACAACTGCGTAAAATCAAGATTAGCGACCTCTTAGGGGCTGGGGTTATGCTGCGCAAAATCGAAAAACTGCGTAAAATCAAGAAAAGATGTAAAATCGAAGTTTCACCACTGCAATTCCCTATGCTTTCCGGCCGGACTTGAATGCCGCTGCGTAAAAACGAGACTTGATGTAAAATCGAAGTGCGTAAAATCGAAGTTTTACTGTATAAGTAAATTGTTGAAGAGGCCTTTTTAGAAAATAAATTAGTTAATGGGTTTGCTTAAAATTTTTTTCAAACTCTTTTGAAATAATGTTTTCAATTCCACGAGCACTTTTTAATGTCATTTTCACTGTAAATAAATCACTAGCTGTTTTCGTTAATGCCTTTTTACTTAAGAAATAATTCCCTGGTCTAAGGGTTGTAATTTACTAATAGTGTTCGGAGGAAAGAACAATAGTTTTATATTTATAAACATAATTTCTTCATCCTCGTATTTAACTGCCTGAGTTTTTTTTATTTGTGCAGCCTAGCCAGTTTCTTCTGTTTTTCCTTGGTTGTTTAAAATAGATGTGAGGGTGAATGATGGTATTCCAAAGGTCACTGCCTTCTGCCTGTCCTCGTAGGTGGCTAGGAAAATTGCTAATTATGTGGCAATGTCAAGCAGTCGCCTTCTTTTATTTCTTGAATCCATCATCATCCTATGATTAATTAAGTAATTTTCATATTTTTTCATATTTTATGGCAATTAATTGAAAATACTCCTTAATATATCTTTTAGAATCGATTTATCATTCTTATAACATGTGACTTGTTAAAGATTATAAAAAAATAAATAAACACGTGACTGCGGCAAAAAATAGACAAAAAATTGAGTGTAATTTTGAAAATTTTGTTGAATTCCCTCTCTCCAAAATACAATGCACGTAGCGTTCCGAAGAAAAACTCTGTCGAGGGCACACAGAAACGCTTGGTCTGCGAAAGGATGTGATTTCCAGGTGAGAATGCTGGGCGAACTACTTCAGAATGCGGCGGCGACGGTAAAAAATTTCAATGCCCTACCCCGTATCAGCTAATTAGCTGCCTCCTTCACCTAACACTGTCGCGTATGGATTGATGTTCATTCAGTATTGCTAGAAATTGACGTCCCGGACTCCCGATGGAATAGTCAGATCTCGCGGCATAAATACGCAGGCAAGACATATGACTGTCGCTAAGCGCAATAAATTTTAAACTACGATCGTTCACGAAAGCATTGAAAAAATTACCAAGGCGGTAGCAAGAAAGTGCTACACCGGGAAATATGGGAATAAAATAATTGCGAAACTGTATTTGATTTATTTCAAGTCGCGGAAAATTCTTGAAATATTTTAATTTTAGAAGCGGAAGTAGCAATGCGGTCGAGTAATTCTGTCTCCATGGATGGGAGTGAAGTTAGTTGAAATATTTCCGTCAGCAAGTGATTATAGGCTGCGCTGGTCGCCTCTTTTATGAACTGAACATAGTATGTAGGCACTTACAAGAAAATAAAGCCATCAGTAAAAGAAAGCGAGTGCTATCGCGCGATTTTGACCATGATTCGAGAGAAAACGATGTGTTCTGTCTTCATTTACCGTCACTTAATATTATTAGGATAGTTGGATGCCCTAACTAATGGTTAACGTGAACATTATTAAAGGTGTATAAGAAAAAAATAAGCGTGAAACATTTATCGCTGAAAATGTCATTCCATGTAGGTAATCGCGGCTGCATTAATGGTCTCTAGTTGTCTCGGTACGATTTGCGGAGGTAGTTAGGCCGTCTCGGGGCTGTCTTGTTGGTACGATATATGGAGGTTTTACGAGATAAAGAGGTTCACTATATAGAGGTTTGCCTATAAATTTACATGTAAATCTGACGGGACCAGAGGGTTGGTACGAAGTATGGAGGTTTACGATGTAAAGAGGTTCACTACATAGAGGTTTTACTGTAATAGTTCCATTTAAGGTGCTGCTATTTCAATTTCATCTTTACTTTCCTTAAATGTCTTATTTTCGTATTTTGTTCACCAACTAAAAATCTCTGGACATTTTGGTAATTAATCTAATATTATCATCGCTGTTATTTCCCTCAAGAAAATTGTTTCTTAACTATTATTAGAAAAGATGTGTATACCATGCAAATTGTGATAACTTTTCCTTTCTATCTCTCCAGGCAGGACTCAGGATACCTGGGGCGAATGATTAAGCCCTTTGACTGGACATTTACTACAGAATATAAAGGAACACTTTTAGGAAATTGGAAAGTAGAAGAAACTTGTGAACGGATAGATGTAGAGAAACTAAAGGAAAAAAAATCCATTCTTTTTTATCACGATTTAACATTGTTTGAGGATGAGCTTCATGATAATGGATGTGCTGTTTGCTCAGTGAAAATTGTAAGTAATGCTCATTATCTGGTTTTATTTTAATTTTGAGTTAATTCATTTTGAGGGTTTGACCATTCTTATTTTTTTCCAGAGAGTGATGCCTAGTGAATTTTTTATTTTACTCAGGTTTTTTCTGAGAATTGATAATGTTTTAATACGGATGAATGATACCAGAATATACCACGATTTTGAAACTAATTATTTATTGAGAGAGTTCACTTCTAAACAAGGAATGGTCCAAGATTTGAAGGTATGATCGTAGAGTTAAAATTTACTGTAAGTAATAGACGTTGAAAATTACCTCGATGATGACGTGATTTTTTTCTTTAGAGTAAGAAAATTGATCCAAAAGACAATATAAAGACCGGTTTATTGAAAAAAATTAGCAGTTAATTATCTGTATGGAGCACTAAGAGTGAGATTATATATAGTACCCATACTTCATTGGCGGAGTTCATAGAAGAAATAAGCTCAGAATGTGGTGAAATTAGTGCCAAAATTTAGCATGGGGTTTGGTCAATTTGTGAAATTTTGGAACATGCTCAGTTGTATTCATTTTATTCTTCCGCTTTGTAACTGTATGTTGATAGTTCAGACCATCATTCTTAAAAAGATACCTTGGACACCATAAGTGTATCCATATAATCCGCAGTAATAATGGCATCCAGATTTTACTAGTCAATCTTGGGGTGCAGTTAACAGTCGACCTATTTATTTATTATAACCTGAACTATTTTATTTCATAAGCCTCATGATGTAAAAATTATGATTAAGTCAGCCATACACTTACATTCTGTACTTATTCTATTCGGGACCTATTCTATTCATAATCCCTCCTGTGTAGAATGGGTAACTTGACCTCATGGTGAATCATGAACTTGCTATTCCAAAATAGCCATGTATTTTTACGTGGTAACTTCAAAACTTGCAGCGTTGAACTTAAAGTGTTTATTTGTTACATAGCTTGTACCAGAGTTTAAAAGGTGGGGGTGTGGGCTTTTACAAAGTCTTGCCAGATTTGCTGTACTTCTGAGAAATTGATTTGAAGAGTATTCTCATATTCCCTTTGGCTACGTTAGAAGGCATAATTTCGTATCGTTTTTTTTATTGTCATAGTTTTGGTACTGATGTTTGCAGTGATATGACCACATTATATAGATATGTCTGCATATATTAAACAACACCACCCACCAACACGACTTAAATGCTAAATAAGGTCTTCATACCAGAGATCCTCAGTGTAATTATTATTATTTAAGTACATCTTTAGCAATGGCTAAGTTTGCTTTTTAAATGCTCAACAACATTTATGCATGCATTCAGATGAGACATTTTTTGATTGACTATAATGTAGTGCTATTGCTTTATACATCACTACTCTTTCATTTTTTTTGCTCGACTTATTCAAATATATATGACAAAATACCACATTGGGTAACCTCTCCAACCCTTCAGCTGCAGGAAGTGTGTGCAAGTGTATTAGTGACTGTGGGAAAAACTTATCTCTTCTGACCTGCTCTCCATGGACCTTATCATCCATGTGGTTCTAACTCTTTCTTTCATGAATGGCACAATTGGCAACCCAAAACTCCACATTCTTACCCAAACTTATCCCTACCCCACTTTCTAACAGTCACTTACCAATCCCGTATGGTACTAGCCTGTTCTTCCATTATCCTCTCAGTGTGCTCTGGAGAGACTGTGGGTGAAGTTAAGATGGTTAGAAGAGTTTAACCAACATTTATAAACGTCACATGGAGTTCCTTGATGTTTGTTAATGAAAAAAATTGAAATCAAGTTTCATCAAATATTTGTTTTGGAGATTTTGTCCAATGAAATAATTTCACCAAATTATTTGAAGTTCCACTTCTCCGTCCTTCAGTGTGTGCGATCCTCACTGCTGGTCTTCGGGAATAGGGTCAGAATGGGATTACAAGGGTCCTTCACCTGTGCTGCCTCTTCTGACAGAAAAAGGGTTGTGGACCCCTTGACAAATTTTCTGCACAGAGTGGAAGATTTCCGATCTAGCTACCTCAGCTTATCTGGTTAACCTCAACTTCGCTCTATGAAAGTGCCAAAATTTTGTTCAATTTGGTTTTGATTTGCAGTTTTTTCCGTCAACAATCACATATGTGCCTTATATACAACCAAATCAGGCCTTGCTGGAAACATCCTACCCAAGTTCTTATAAGAAAATACTTGTGTACTCCACTCGTGAGAAGAAAGTGCAACAGCCTTGTATGAAGTATGAAAAATGTTGAATGGTCATCTATAACGTTTTAAATATCTGGTGATTTTTATCTTACACTTTTTAATTTTCAGGTTCCCCCATATGTACTAACTGATCCCAACATAGTGTCAACTCACCTTTCGTCAGTTACGGCAAGCTATGAAAAAATTTCATTTCCTTGACTGAGTGACGGAGGCCCATTAGGATGTGAAGTGATAATGGACACAAAAATGTGTGTAAAGTCAGAGCTTGTACTATGTAAAAGCTTGTGAACCTATTGTGAATATGATATCAGTGATGTCTGTAATAGGTAAAAATCAATTTTCATTCATATTCAACATTTTATTGTAAGATACATTTGCTCAAAAAATGCCAATATAGAACTTTTTTTCTAAATTTACACATTTTTTTAAGTTGCAATGATCTTATAGCACCTATTAGACGTACATAAACCATATTAATCTATAAATTTAATATATCATTTACATGGCAATGAAATGTTTTTTGTGAATCATGGGCTGAAACCCGATATTCTCTTTGCATGTTATACAAACGTAGAACACTCAATCATTGCAGCAGACGTATATAATTCAACAAAATTGTAAATATCCGTAAATTATTTTCTTCACCATTTATAAGTGTACAATAAAATTCATAGAGCTGCATTAAGTATTTCCATAGAGTATTCCCTCACTTTCCTCCCCGATTACTGATACGCCTGGGTTGGCGGCCGCCCATATCCCATTGGGGTTGAGCTTTTGCTGTACGGGTTTGCGCCCATGGGTGGGGCTCCAGGGGTTGGGTAGCGGGTAGGAGTGCGATATGAAGACGAGGGTGATGGATACTCTGCGCCCGATGTCGGAGGCATGTACCCCTGGGGTGGACCCGGCTGCGGGATCTGCTGACTTTGCTGAGGGGGCGGCGGAATCGGCTGGTTGGCTGACATGGGCTGGGTGGGCCTAGGATGATATCCAACCTTTTGCTGTGCATTAGGAAATCTGTCAAGACAATTAGCATTTCAGAAACATCAAACACAAAGTTATTGTACTTCTTTCCCATCCCATCTGAATTGGGAACAAGTGCTATTCACCAAGAGCCTAATTAGAACAAATATTCCCTGTAATCGTAGGAACTAAGGACCCTTATACAAAAGAGGCTATTCGGTGGGGCTTCTGAAATATGCAGTTTTTACAGAAATGCTAATGCAGCACACACATGCAGCTGGCAAAAATAATTTTAATAGGGCACTGGCCTCTAAATAAGCCAAACAAAAGCTTCCGAACAATCCGTTGACTTTACCCCATGCATCATAAAATTTTTCCCTGACAATATCTATTATTTTTCCTGATTATGTTACACCTTTTTCTTCCTTATATTAAGAATGAATTTAAATGGGCATTATTTGATTCTTATCAGAACATCAGAATTCAAGATGTACACTCTTAAGATATGGTCATATTCTTAGCTCTTATGTGGACATTTCTGTGAACCTGTGATTTTGTATCAATAGTGATTTCACCCCATTCATATAATTTTACTCACAGGTACACCCATGCCTCGCATAGTGCAATTTCGATATAGCACAAATTCGTTCCTCGGGAAAACATCGCAACTCAGTGTAGCCTAATCAAAAAACTATAACGCTCTTATGATAAAACGTGAACTTGCACGAAGTACACACGAAATTGCTATCATTTTACGCATATTAATAGTATTGCTTGCATCAAATCTTCTTTTTTGTAATGTATTAATCGAAATCGATTGCTGAGCATTGGCCAAAAGCATTACTCGTCATTGAGTACAGATAGCCCGCCTACCGAAGTAACTTATCTCGTCTCCTTAACAGAATGACAATATAGTTAATTTAGATCATTAATTAAGCGTGGAGCTAGTGGAAATAAGTTATTTTAAGCAATACGGTTTGAGACGTAATTTTTGCTGTCGTAGGTTATCAGGCTATTGACTTCCAGGTAGAGGGTCTACACTAAAGCCTTCGAGGTCATCAGTATTCATGGGGGAGAAATGGAGGGGTGGCCGAGTTGCATATGAATAGTATCAACACGTAAAAGGGTCCACTATAGAGTCTCAAACACAATGGCTTCATTCCCTCCCAGCAGTCATAGCATGGTTGTAGGCCCTCTGCGTCTCAGGAATACAGTGCAGCAGTAGAAGGTGATTTCGATAGAGCCATACAGAGTAAAAACAAAGAGAACGATGGCAAAAAATCGGAATACAGGTAGAAAAATCAAGAAGTCATCAATAAAAACTATAAACCTAGAACATACGGAAAGTTCATTGTGAATCTGTACAAAAAGACGAGGGTGGTAATCGCTCTCAGACATTAAGTGAAAGCTCCGGTTGGTTCCAGAATTTTAAACGGCAAGCAGTTATTTTCAGTGCGGCGTTGTCAGGTGAATCTGCAAGTGTTGATAATGCAGTCACCGTAACATTTTCTGATGAACTCCAAGCTGTGATTGAAAGTAGCTCCCTTCCCCCGCAACTAGTATTTAGTGTTGACGTGATAATACTGTTTTGGAAAAGAATGCAATCTTGTTCATTCATTTTCAGGTAAGGAAAACCTGGGTCAGGTTTCAAGGCATTTCAAGACTGTTTCACGTAGCTGCTAGTGCCTCGGAGGACTTCAAATTAAAATGATTTATCATTCATAAACTCTGCTAGCTGTGAAATGGTATTCAAAGTAGCATTTTCCTGTCATTTCGATGAGTGAAAAAAGGGCCTGGGCAACTGTCGGCAATGCATTACGAACCCTTGAGATAGCATGTGATAGATGTTAGCCCACACGCACGACAGGAGGGAATTTCAAAAGCACATACGAATTTTTTAAACATGATTTTAAGTCTTTAAATGCGTGCCTACTATCTTAAAAGATATTTTAAACAATAAGCATTTATATAAATAAGGTTTTCTAAGGCTATTTATGGGAATATATATGGTTTAGAGGGAATTCGATACCCAACACCTATGCTACCAGGAACGCATCCCTATCTTCCCAATGTTAAAATGCTCTCATATAACGCAAATTCGTATGGTGCAAAGAACCCAAGGAACGCATCCCTTGCGCTATACAAGGCATGGGTGTACTTTTATCTCTATAAATGTCAAAATTGTTTCAGATATTTATTGCAGGTTTTGAATTTTAACTAACACCTTGCAATGTGAATGCAAAAAAATAGTAAAAGCAAGCCACTGCTGATGTCATCTGGTGGGTAAAAGGAAAATCTTCCTCTCCCAGCACCAAAAATTATACTTTTGGGATGATTAATTAATGATGAGGCCGTCGAATCGCCAAATATAAACATACAGAACTTAAAGTAGTGTTGTTGGAATATTTAAGGTAGAAATTTAATAAGGCTATGTTTAAAATTCATAGCCAATGGCAGTTCTTATGGGAAGGGAAATATATGAAAAACAACATGTGGTAACATATTTTCCAACAATCCCTTTGATGTGGGTTTAGTTTCAACACAGTTGCATGCAGTTAAGATGCAGACCATTGACATAGCCAGTTCTGAAGTGCCACCGAGTAGCCTCATGTTAAGGGATGATATTTCTCAAGTTCCTACATCAACTTTTAGGTTTTTAAAGACGTTGAGGACAAGGACCATGGTACTGCTCACATCAAATATAAAATCCATGGTAAGTAATTTTAAAACTGCTTTTGGTATCAAAGGATCTCTTCATCTTCCAGTCCATTTAAGCAAAACCCTATCAGTTGGCATCAGCAATGTTCTTCTAGGTTTCTACCATGTTTGCAGCAGACTTGGTCCCCTAAACCAGGAAAGATTTCATGGAATTTTTACAAAGGGAAATATTAGGTAGATTCATTCTCTTAAGAAATTTATGTCAGTGAACATTCATGATCATTAACATTCCAACCAAGGAATGGATGAGAGTCGCAAAGAAGCAACAAGTGTCTGTTGTCTCAGAACATGCATGGTGCAAAATTGGACATGAAATCAACTTCAAGAAAGCATAGAATAGACAGCATATCACGAGTGATACCGGCAAAGGTTAGTCATGGTAGATACAAAATTTGAAACTCCAATAACTTTCTCTATTGCCAAGGAATATTCTTCACAGAAAATAGGGATAAGAAAACCAAATTTTCTAATAAGTGGATAAGCCAGTTATAAGGTACAAATTTCTCTCTCTGTCACAACAAAATGCAGTTTGAACTGTGACATTTGTCGTTAAGGACAAACAAGAGGTAAAAACCTGTATGACATGCAAATGCCAACATAACATGCTTACAAACAGTTTTTCATGCAATTCAGGAAATCCCTGTACAGATACACAAACTTTTTTGCATAAGATGCTTCAAAGAGGTTGCATAAAATTTGTAAGCTTATTCCAAATATTCGGAAACATTGCTGCAGTTTGAAGGTTTTCTGAATAGTTCAACTCCGTCGCGTTTAATTTTTATTCAATGCAATCCTCAATGAAATCAATTTAATTTTAAGGATTAAATTCGCTTAAAATTATGCAATACTATAATTTCTCAATTCATTAATTATGCATATTATAGGAAGGATTCTTTGCCACTATTACCATCAGTTTTGCCGTGCAACATGAAAATGCTGTAAGAGTAAATCTGTCCAATATGTCAGTGCGTAAGGGCAGCCACATTAGTCTTCCAAAGTTTCATTTCTTTTGAAATAAGAGTTACAAAGCACATGTATCCACAAACTATGCACAGACGAAAGAAGCATCAAGACATTATACGACCAAAATTTCACAAAAAACATTACAAACTGATCACTTTACCAGGAGGCCGTATTGAGACATAACATTCTGAAGAGCTCATTGGTTTACCATAGAAATAGTATCATATTTTCCTGTGGGAATTTACAATTTTTTCTAGTTGGTTCACCATATTTTATAGATTCCTCTTAAGTTACCCCAATTGCCGTTTTATATGGAAAAATGAAGTACAGTACCCTCCCTCCTGATTATTTGGGCTCACGATGGGGAGAGACGGCACAAATAATCAGAAAACACGGATAATCCAAACTTCACTATTATTTATTGCAATTTTAATAATTAGTAAATCAAACAATCAATTAATACTTAACGCACATTGCCTATTATTTTAGATTTAGGGTTCCCACTTAATCTTAATTATGAAATTCACGGTTTTTTCCAGGTTTTCACGGTATAAATTTCTTCAAATTCATGGCTTGTAGGTAAACCATTTTAGGCAGAAATATTGATCACTTAACAGTCATCGTTACTTAACGTTAACTACAAATTTAACAAACATGACAGACGCAGTGAATGCAAATGCAGCAAACTGAAAAATGAAAGTGCTGTCTCTCCTGACGTCCCATATCGTTTGCAAAATTCAGCTCCGGCTAAAGGTTGTGAGTGGGAAAATGGAGGGACCAGGGTGCCAGGGAAGTTAGGAAGTGTCTTTGCAAGTGTTTAATGAACTCTTTGGTTACCAGTCTTCCGGATTTTGCTGAAGGCTTACGTGTCATCATGGCACACGGACCAATAATTGCGCTTCAAATATATGTTTGCTGATAAATCCGTGGCCATGTCTGCGCGTGACTGACCTTGACATGTGATCGAAACATCCATTTTTCTTTTAATCTGTCAACCGTAGTTGTACGATCGTAAAATCCAGATTGAGAGATTTGAAGGCTTTAGGATGAAATTCACGGCTTTTTCCAGGTTCATTCATGGTATACAAAATTCACAGCTCATTCCCGGTTTTAAGGTTTTCAAGGTTGAGAGGGAACCCTGAGATTGCTTTCCCGAATCGTCAAGAGCTTCCTCTTCCCGACCGCAATCTTGTTCACAGTGATAACGTGATTGCAGTCCTACAATTATATGTAATACCTGGTTTCTGAAAACCATGCGCCCGTGGCTGCGAGGTCACGAATTCAGAAAAGTGGTTTGCATTATTGATTCGAAACCACTGCTTGACGTCGGAAACTACTCTGACAGACATAATGCCGGGTAGTCACGTCCCGCACAAGTTGCCTGGGATGCAACTGCTGCGGGACGTGGATCCATAACCACTGAACCCTATACCACACCGCAATGTTTCGGAAAGAGGAATTCCTGAGAAGGCAACAGGTGAGCAATCACACCATTGCACAGTAGCAGTTATAGGAAACCAGGACTTAAGGCAAATTGTCTACGCAGGCGAGTGCCTCGCAATGACTAATGCTATCTCTACATCCACTTCCCCTGATCCTTTCACTTCTACTATTCCCTTCCTCTCCAGTTTGGCCTTGACTGGTAATGGTTTAACATTCCAGAGTGTGAAAAAATCTTCGGTTCCCTTGGGCTGTATTTAACCGCATGCGAGGCCACAGCAATAACTGTGCATTTGCGGTATAAATTATACAATTAAAGATCGTAGGTAACATTTCTCCGAATTTAGGAATGATTAACCATTGAAAAATCTTCTAAAATTAATCAAGACTTTTTTTCCCGCTGCTAATCCTTGTCTACAATGCTAGAGCACACGTCAAAGTACACTTGAATCATTCCGTATCAGCAAGTAGATAAAATAATTCCCCAATAAGTAGGGAATTCTAATGGAAATAATTATCCCGGTTTATCATTATATTTAAAAAGATGCAAATATCTTGGTGCTTTTGCATCAGATTTTATTTTTTTATGTATATCGCTGAAAACTTCGAAGGAGTGTGAACTCTAATAATCCACAACCCGGATTAACCGCAGCTGAATAATCGAGAGTCTGCTGTACATAATTTTGAAGTTTAGCTTGGCTTCTGTCATAGTGTTAAAATAGCTTCCAAAAGTTGTTATAAATATTTTTTTTATTGATTTACCCACTGATTGTGCATTAAATACTCAATTTATCTCTTCCAAGATTACCAGAGCAGATCACTTGGCTTGGGAGTCAACGTTCTGAAGTTGCATTCGCACAAATACCGATGAAGATCCACTACCCAGTAGATACAATCAACCCAAGTTAAATTTGTACACGAACATTTTCTTAGATAAGCAGAAATTCAAAGAGGAGGGAGGTCACACTAGACTCTAAGGTATTTTTGTTCATTCATCACCCTGGTAATAGAGGCAGTGTGTGGTTAGTTAAATTGCTCAATGAAAAGAAAGTGATCTAAACACTGCAAAAACCTTAATTTCGGATTACCCTAAGGCCTGTATGCTCTGGATTTTGAACCTTACTGTATATAATAATATAAGATGGCCAAGAGATATATTTTTAATCAAATAATGTACAAATAAAGAATGCTTTTGGAAAAAAAAATTCCACACAAAAGAATCAAAAATACCATTGAGTTCATCACGACATGGCATAAAAAGGACTCACCCTGGCTGCTGCTGCATGTTTGAATAATTGTAGCCAGGGAACTGGCCAGGATTACCATCAGAGGGCGACATAGTAGGGTACTGCTGTTGATATCCTGGATAGCCTGAAAGACGAGAAGAATACCCTTAAGATCACCCGCTTCCCCACCAAAAGCTTCAATTACAGTTTTCTAAATGATAAATTGCTGCCCGTTTTGCAGCCAAGTCAGGCTCCAAAACTTTTTTCCAACTCTTGATGTCTGGGTCATCCTCAGGGGCAGGATGGACGACTCGGTCAACTAAAAGTCACCGATAATGAGGAGCCTGGCCCAGCTGCAAACCCAACAGAAATTTATCAACATCATATCTAGCAAAACTTGCGAATTTTTCAAATTATAGTCTGATCATCCAGAGAAGCTCCAATACACTTGAGTAACACATATGATTCAATTTTTTAAAGTAATGCGTATCAGTTCCCATTGTTGCCCCAGCTTTAAGAGTAGGGATATTAAGCAGCACTCTTTTAAAATGGTGATACACACTGTTAGATTTAATGAATTGGTAGTATGTTAACAATGATTCGCAGAAATGAAAGGGCAATAAACGGTAAAGCATACCTCAGCTGAACCTTGGGCCATGAAATAGAAAAACACCCATTAATTTTTTTCAGTACTTCATGCGTTAGCTTACAGAGATTAGCTTGCCAAAGATCAATTGAATTAGAAACCTTTTGATTTAAGGTTTTGGAACAGTATTTTGGAAAGCAATGAATTACAACTGACTACACATTCATTTTTTATAAAGGTGAAAAAATTCTATACATGAAAAATCACTTGCCTTTACTGGGAATCCAACCCAGATTGCCTGAATTCAGGCGAACCGCATTTAACCGTAACTTTCACCTTTTTTTTAACCTCTTTGATTTTTCTGATTAAAATCAAATCTCCATGACTTCAAGTCCCAATTCATATTTACCTAACCCAGGGATGTACTCTACTACATTGGGAAAAAGGTAAAAATTGTGCTCTCGTAATACAGGTACATATCACTCACCTTACACCACAGATAGGCTCCTAAAAATTATTGTGTTCAGAAAATTTTGTGTTGACTGATAGGCCTATATCAGGCAATATGAATTATACTCTGTACGCCATAGGCTGACTTTTCTGGGTGCTATTTTGCATTCGTGTGCATTCATACAGTTGATATGACACAGCGATCGAAAATCCAAGTCTATCTTTTTCAGAGCCAAGTACTTCATGCATGTATTGTATTGTTCACTGCTTTTCCCATGCTTATAAAGAGGTGTAATGAGAGTCTTGGGATGTTTCTCAGGTGTGGTAAAACAGGAAGATTTCTCGAACAAATAGAGAGCAATAATGAGACCAGGGTTCCCACTCAGTCTAAATTATAAAATTCACAGTTTTTCCAGGTTTTCACTGTCTAAATATCTTCGAACTCACGGTTTGTAGATAAACCATTTTAGGCAGAAATATTGACCACCTAACAATCATCGGCTGCACGTTAACTAAAAATTTAACGAACGCAACAGACGCCGTGAATGCCAACGCAGCAATGAAAGTGCTATCTCTCCTGGCATCACATATTGTTTGCAAAATTCAGCTCCGGCTTAAGGTTGAGAGTGGGAAAATAGAGGGACCAGGGTGCCAGGGAAGTTAAGAAGTGTCTGAATTTTCGCAAGTGTTAACCCTTTCGCACCGGACCTTGGTTCAGGGAAATTCTTCCTCAATACGAGCCTCTTGAAAGTTTTCTTTACTCCCTTGTACGAAGCGTTTTCGCGTCAACTGAAGGCAGTGGTTCCCTCCCTAACCATTTTTAGACCCAACTCAGAGGGCGCCGATCCCTTTCCTCGGCCTCTGTCCCAGACCCTAGAAGGATCAAAAGCCCCTTCCTAGCACGAGTTCGCGGTCAACTGGCTAAAATGTTAATGCAAAATATATGCAAATACATGTTGTTCACATCAATTTTTTACATTCAAAATGAATTTTGTGTTTTTTAACTGAGCGTGCAGAAATTTTAAACGAAGTTCTAACCTTGATATAGACGGATTTAGTATATTTACTAGTTGGTCTATAACTCCGTTGATATTAACGTTAGAATTTTGTTTGAAATTTCCATGTGGCCAGAAGAAAAAGATGAATTCATTTCTAGCATTGAATTTTAAAAGTAAGCAACAAATATTTTTTTGAAAACACACTGCAAATAACAGTAGTTGACCGCGTGGAGAGGATAGGAAAGGGTCAATCTGAGCGGCCGAAGATGGGACTGGGCTCGCGCTAAGGCGGATCGTGAGGGGCGACCGCGTCCGTGGGTCTATTGTGTCCGCCACGGTCACTTTTTTCGACCTGTGCCGCACAGGCGCGGCATTCGTTGGTTAGGGTAAGGACATTCAGGATGCACTGGTGTGGCATTCGTTGTTTATGGAAGAAAATCCTCGCCGCACAGGTGAGGCATTCGGCGCGAAAGGGTTAATGAACACTTTGGTTACCAGTCTTCCGGCTTCGGTGCAGGCTTAAGACCAATGTGTCATCATGGCACACGAACCAATAATTGAGCTTCAAATATATGCGTGCAGATAAATCCATGGCCATGTCTGCGCGTGACTGATCTTGAAATATGATCGAAATGTCCATTTTTATTTTAATCGGTCAATCGTAGTTCTACCATCGTGACATCAAGATTTTTAAGGTTTCATGACGAATTTCACGGCTTATTCACGGTATACGAAATTCACGGTTTTAAGGTTTTCAAGGTTGAGTGGGAACCCTGGAGACCCAGTGGTGTTCTAGCGAAAACCGCGTAGAGCGAATTAGTGCCGAACGAGGGGTACCTATACTTGAATGCTCCCCGAGAGACTGGCCACTGTTGAAAAGATGGCAACTCCACTTACTTGGCACATGGGATGGATCTTGCTGTGGGTACACCTGTTGAGATGAAGGATTCATTTGAGAGGGGAGGGGTGGGCCTTGCATGCCGGGCCTTGTGTCCTGGTAGGGTCCTCCCGCCCCCTGCTGCATGGTGGGGGCCTGAGGGTAAGGGCCTTGCTGCTGGGACACGTTGGGCATGACGTGGGATGACGAGGTGGCTGGCACACCAGCGGGCCGAGCACTGCTGTCTGGGGTTCCCGTTGTTCGATTCACATCAGTCGCACCTGATTACAAACCAAATATGAATTCAGAGTTAAAAAACAATTTGAGACAATTTTTAATGATTTTATCAATATACTACACCTTCTTCATTAAATGTGTACGTAGGTAGAAAAGAAAAACATTCTTTACATGTGAGCCAAATTTAAAATAATCAATTGTAATTTTTTCAATGACATACTTGAAGATAATGTGACTCAAAAATATTCAGTGAACAGTAGCAGTATCATGATTTATCATGACCATTATTTTCATTGAGTTAACTATGTACTGTCATTTCCAGGTGACTGAAGACGTCAAAAGAAAAGCAAAATTTGGACAAAAACTTATATGTATAGAGTCCCGATTGATTTCTATACTTCATGCACAACCCCTAAAAAATGAAAATAACTCCGAAAATACATACCTCTTTTGCCACAGAAATACAAACATTATGTACACTCAAAATAATTACAAAAACCAAATGATTTTATAACTAAATAATCTGAGAATAACATGAATTTAAAGCTTCAGTGTGCAAAAATTCCTGCTACTTACAACCAGCTGGTGACACTTAAGCACTTACAACTGGAAACTTGTACAATATTCATCATTATTTTGACACCATGATGCATTCAATGAAAGAACTTCAATGTTGAAATATCAAGAATAGGCTAATTGTAGCACTTATTTAGACTAGCTTTCGTTTTTTGAAGTTAAGTTATTTCATGTACTTGTGATATGACCAAATACGGATTTAACTAACCTTTTCAGAGACTAAAACATAAAAAAATTTCAAATCCTTTCTTGCCAAATATTTTGTAAAGTCACATAGCAATCCATTCAAGACATACACCAAATTAGATAAACTTTTGGTTTAACCTTAAATCAATTTTGTAGTTAACAATGATGATAACATGCGTTAGGAAAAAATATTATTATATTGGGCAGATGTTACTGGGTAATCAATCCAATCACTCATCAGAGCATATTAGTAAAGCAGTGTACAATAATTGATTATTAAGGGATTAATTACAGTTGAGGAATGGAAATGAGATAAAATACTTACTTATATGAGAAGATAATGCCAGAGCCAAGATAAAAAAGATGACCATTGCACTTAAATCTAGCGACAATAAAAATAAACTACGAGCAGCTTTGAATTACGTACCAAAATGAGGCTGATAAACATAAAATTGAGCTACTTAAAATTGCCATTCATAGAGAAGACTTCTAATTGATGAAGATGATAACCACGAAACAATGCAGACTAGAAAAGATTAAAATCCAACATATGATCTACTGTGAAACGAGTAACCAATTTCCAATTATACAAAGATACAATTAACCAGGCAGTTGACAATAGTTCATAGCTATGTATAACTAAAATAGGTTAAATACCTTATTCTTAAGCTGCAAATAGAATCCAAAATTAAAACCACAAACTGAATATGGAGTGATTGAAATATATGGCATACCTAACCAGATAAGTAAATTTTCCGTCCACTGCCCTGTTTTGTTTGTAAAATGCACCCATAACATCAGAAAATAAAGAGCATTTCCAAGGATTCTTTACAAGAGGCAACGAAAAAATCAGGAGCTACATTCATAAGAACCCTCTTTGGAAATGAAGAGATAACAAGTAATTAAGAGGATGCATCCCTCACTGGTAGTATTTTGTCTTTTGTTGGTGGGCATTATTTCCTTCAAACTTAAGCTATAATCTTGAAAATTTTAGGATAAGTAGAGAAAAGCCTTCTCAATATCTGTTAATGAGAAAATACTCAGGTAAAAAATCAAACCGTCTCACAGGTAATTTTGTGAAATGTTTCCATTATGGAAAGAAAACATAAGTTACAAATTTCACAATGAATTTTAAACCTGAAGATGATACAAAGATTTGAAATCCAGGTCATGTGTTATTAAAATCCAAATTGAATTAGGCAAGTTTTGTTTTACTTCCACCCAGGCAAAATTTGAGATACAACCATGAGATACAATGTTGGCCAAGGCCTACTTTATACACCCTTAAAATTTCAAGAAATACAAAAAAAATTATGTACACAAACTAGTATAAAAACTACTAATTTTATAATTAAATAAGCTGAGAATGACACGAGAGGAGAGCTTAAGAGAGCAAAAATTCCTGCAAACAAATCAACTTTCTTGCGATACTTTTCCACATACAACGGCTAACTTGTACAACATTCCTGATTTTTAACACCAGCGGGCATTCAACAAAAGAACTTCAGCGTTGAAATATCAGGCCTGGGATATTTATAATGAAGATTTACAACATCTTTCTTCTTTTGAAGTAACAATTGGATTTTATGAGCTAGTGATGAGATCAAATATGGATTTCAAGTATCTATATTAGACAGGTGCTACTAAGTCATTAATTTACAGAGTAACATCTAACTTAAAGACAGAAACTGTCCTCAAAAATGTGTCCATAAGTGACAGGTGTCTGTAAGTTGAAGGTGACCCAAAGAAAACCTCAATTTTAGGCTTTATTTTACTCTTCAAATATCATAAGGTAACAATTTAAGAAAGCTGAATGAAATCCTTTTATTTCAAATACCACATTTGCATAGATAAAAATAATTTGGAAAAAACACAATGTCCGTTTCAGTGTCCTATTTCATCCAGCTAATCATAAACACTATTTTTAGAGGAGAAAATTAGCATTCTTCGCATTTTTGAGAGATTAGTAAGAAAAACCATGGTAATGGTGTCCGTAAAATTGTTCCTTAAAGGTATGTAACTGTCCATACAATAGGGACTGTCCACATACTAGAGAAATCCTTATGTGTAAAAATATATATTGCCACCAGGGAATTAAACACAGTCCTACACTCTGTGGTGTCCATGAACAGAGGTTTCACTTTATGTTGATTAAGTAATTATAACTATAATCATTAATAAATTTCTCTGATCTGTTTACAGTTGATCCCTTGATAGCCAATGATTGTACACAGATTCACTGATATTTTCTGACAAGTCAATAGATGAATTACCCAGACACACTGGTCCAATACGGATACTTAAAACCCATATTTTGTCACATCATAAAATCAATGCACAAAATCTAATTATAGCTTAAGATTTGAGTGAGTAAATCATCTTAACAAAAGACTCCTTAAAGAAGAAGATATGCGTCCTCTAAAGCTTTCAAAGCCACGTATAATTCCCATAAATTATTTCCCAATCTAAGTCAAACATCTATCGTATGATCAGAACTACAGTTATCTGGACAGCTAAATGTAATCTCACCATCTCGTGATTCATCCTTAGGGGAAGCCTTGATCTCCTGATTTCCTGAACCTTGATTCTCCTGAAGTGGATCAAATTCCCTCGAGTTGACTGTATGTGAAGCAACACTGCCCTGCTCAGGAACTAAAAATAGGGATGGATTACCACACTTTCAGCCGACATACTGTTAGTCTCCCCTTCAAGCTGTTTGAACACTCATACCTGAGGCTTCTGTTTTTGGTGACGAGACGTCACTTTTGGGATCAATGGTGTCCAGGATACGATTCACACGGTCTCGGATGTGCTGCAGCTCCTTCCTTATTAACACTGCTTGAGACGTTGGTAGCCCCTGAACTTTAGTAGAAGGCATTTCTCCATTCACAAATATGGACAGCTTCAAGATACGACTATATTGTATAGCAAAAGCCAAATCTGAGCTGTCAAATATCGTGATCAAATCACCATCTGTAAATGAAATACAAAAAAAAGCTAATGATCATTATCCTTAAATCAAAACACCTTTATAAGGGCAGGATTGATAATAGTATCCTCTCTTACCTCTAAACTCAACTCCAAACATTTGCAAGTATCAGGTTTACCAGTATAACACCTTTGATTTTTTTAATAACCATTTTTTAAATGTCAAACTTAAAACACTTTCTAATTGTCAATGTTAAAGCTACAGATATTTATCTGATGCTACAGGTTGATTCACTGACTGAGTGATCTTGTACAAAACTTCAGCAGAAAACTACAAGACATTTATCTTGAGGGTAAGATAGGTTCATGAAGTGATGCCTAATTTCACAGAACATAAACAATATCTCTTGCTTGTCATCCAAAGAATTTGGATATGATCCTAGATATCCTATAAGTCTTTCAATTAGTTAACAGCATACTGCAGTGAAGTGAAAACACAGAGCACATCTTTGCATTGATAAGGAGAACATGGCACAAGAGTGAGGCACCCTAGAGGGAAGATTGCTGGGATACTAATTTATGGGTTCTGGGTTAAAATCAGGGTTGAAGCCTTCAGACACTCCCAAAACAAAATCCTTGAGGTGCGAGTTGGCTTGGCTTGTATCACTGAGTGAGTAAGCTAAATCTGAATTTGCTGGATCTTGCCTCCCTCAAATCCAAAGGAGGAGGCAAGTGATAGCACTGTCTAGGTGCCACTCCACTGTACATCTATTAATAAGGCTTGACATTACTTTATAATATACAGTTAATTTGCAAACACAAGACAGCCAATGACATCATGCAAGATGGGAAATAATTGGAGGAGAGGGGGAACTTGAAAAATTGGAGGTAGGGCTAGCTGCCTGCCATACCCTAAGGGCCTTTGCACACTAGGCCACCATGGTCGCGCCGCCATGGAAGCCCCACCACGAAAGTCATTGAGTTGTATGTACAACAGCACACTGGGCCACTTTGGTGGCTTGAACGCGCTCCTGGAAGCACGGCCGAAATTGCGGTGGCCAGAGCCCCCACCTTTGCTCTTTGACTTTGCTCGCCACCACAGACACACCACCAGCAGAAAAGCATTGAATCGTATAGAGCTGCACACTGCACACTAGCGCAACTCTGTGGTGACACCAATAGTTTTGTATATTTTGTTTTTCTCCAGTGTAACATGTGATCATGGCGAGGCTTGACGTGGAATGTTTTATCTTAGAAGTGCAAACCAGGCCAGTGTAGTGGGACATTAGTAGTGAAGTGTACTCAGACAGAGATGAATAGCGAGAGATGTTGTTTCTGAGGTCCACATAATGAGTAAAGACGCTCCTGTTCAACTTCGATCGCGTAAAAACGGGTGCATCCAGTACATACGAATCGTGCAGAATTCACATGACAGCAGGTGAATTCCACCCTTACCTATCCAAACCAACCTTTGGGTTGAATCACTGAATGAATAAGCTTGCTGGCATCGGTGGCGGCGGATTAAAGCCCTTGCCAACCAAACAGATGGTTCTGGTTTTGAGTCCTGCCTGCCTATTCAGGGCATGGGTGTTTATGATGACCCTAAGTTGCTACTTTTTATTTGATCCCCTGCAGTAAAGGCCTTAAATGTGCTGTTTTCATGGTGATGAAGGTTAATAAAAATACCATGCACAGTAAGCACAAATGCTATGCTGCTTATGTAATGCAAGAAAAATTAAAATTCTACTCATCTAACGATGACTTCATATAGAATAGACCATTAATTCTCATTGGTTAACAGGGCTCAATCATGAAAATCCAGGACCTACTAATATTTTACTTTTGGTTGAAGCATAGAAGCAATTGACATGTTTTGTTACAATAATAGGAGATGAAAAATCATTTCCTACATGGAATAATTTTTTCCTTTTTCTCAACTTTTCTCCATGAAACTTGAACAACAGTCATTCTCAGCTCAGTTTTTGGTCAGAGTGAGTAGTTTCTAGTATCATAGAGCTTCAAATGTTAATATATAAAATGATCTATATTTTGATGCATTTATGCAGAGTACATTAAATGGTGCGCACGGTAAATCCGAGAAAGCCGAAAGAATTTTTTGGAGACACTACACTCACTCCATGGATAAGTAACCCCAAAATGGACAAAAGCCGTGACTAATATTGCACAGGCGTTGCATCAGCAGCATAACTTTCCTTCTGAGAATATTGATTTCACTTAATTAAGTTATTTACCAGATAGGTTCATCATTACTGAGAATAACAGGAATTGACCAAAGACGAGGGGCAATAATGCACAGAGATGTTGCGATTTGATACACATGATAAGTAGACCTACTTAGTCGTGGGATGCAAGATAATTAAAGCAAGCTTATCCTCCGAATAAAAACTAGCAGTACATCATTTATAACAGGCATTGATATATACATACTTATTATGACAGTAAAAGAGCGGTGAATACGCTACCATGGTTATTTTTTAAAAATTATTTCCACACGTATGTCTACTGAAAGGAATATTAGCAGGATTTGCTCCATTAACAAAACAAATTACTCTCAAAATTGAGAATTAAATTATTCGTACTAAGGTATAGAGATTAAAAATAGAAGCAGCTTGGAGAATCACAAGTACACTAGAAATGTCCAATTTCAGAGTTTTAATTGACATTTCTCTGGGTAGTTACGACAAAATTGATTACGATACCAAACAAGATTGGAGAGACTACATAAGTTATGAATGAAACGCATGTCCATAGAGTTAAATTACCTTCGTCCTTGTACTTGATCAATATGTCATCTGTACTGTTTAATTTCCCTCTAAAAACTCTCTGCATCATCAACACAAGTTCATCGTAAGTAATAGCTTCGTTGTGGATTGGAATTCTTCGTATGTCATCTCCGAGTTGAGCCTGAAACATAATTTCGTTTCACAATGCAACCACAAACTATCTGGCAGAAAGCCCTCCTGAAATGCGATTAACAAGCATCAAGCTAAAAGTTGCTCCCACCTTTATAATTAACTTTCCGCTTAAGTCCAATTCCGGAAACGCTGCATCTTCACTATTATTCGTCGTATTTGTGGTTGAAGCCATGACTTCCACGGGGAATTATGGAATCCCTGAAATGTATGCAACGTGGTATTAAATGCCAAATATATACGACCAAACCTGAGATAACAGAGTAAATTCTGCCAAATTCTTTAAAATAAGATTTGGTGTCGGTACGGTCAATGAACGCATAAATGGAAACTAAGATAATAAAGTGAAAAATGAAAGTCATTACCACCTTCAACAACTAATATTGCTGAATAAAACTTTAAGCGGCTCAATTTTAACACCTATATCTACTAATAGAAAGAAATAAAGTGATTAATCCAATTAGATATTATTCCGGTATCAGTTAAGCGTTACATCCACGTCAGTGCGCCCGTCGACTTCGGATTCCGCTTATCGTTCTGCAATTGTTATTTAAAGCAATCACATCACGTAATGTCAATGGTGTCGTAGGGTTGTCGTATATGTAAATATGCAAAGGTATGACTTGGTATTAACAATGTCATAGGAAGCTCGCTTTATAAATTTTGTGTGTTGAACTATGGAGCTATAAACTGTGAAAGTGTGGGGTGTGAAACATTTTTTCCTGAAGAAGATAATACATCCTTTCAAAAATGAGTTGCATAGCTTTGGAGGAGTACGAGCTAATGAAAGACTCGAAGTACAGAGTGTGAGTGACTGGCATGTTTTGTTGATTAGATTTATTTTAAGCTTGGCATTCACGAGCACGTCAGTATGTACAACTTTTTGATTATTTCTATGATTGTAGGTATGTGTCTGCTGTGGACAAAGCCTTAAAAAGTTTCGAATATACCAGTGAATGGGCTGACCTCATATCTGCATTGGGCAAACTCAATAAGGTAAGTCATTGCTGTAGAAAAATTCCTCATTTGATAGGTCACCTATAATATCCATAATTTTTAGGTGCTGCTGAACCACATGAAGTTTCCTGTTATTCCAAGAAGGATTAAGATCAGTAAACGTTTGGCTCAGTGCATGCACCCTGCCCTCCCGTCTGGAGTTCATTTGAAAGCTTTAGAAACTTACGACATAATATTCAAATGCATGGGAACAAATAGGCTGAGCCATGAATTATTTATCTACAGTGCAGGTACGTGCTGATATTTCATGAGACTTTGTTGCACCCTAACTATGAAAAACTCTGTGGTGATTATAACATCATCCTTACCGACCTTGATCCAATTTCTGCCTTCTTGATGTTTATAGGGTTATTCCCTCTGCTTGGTCATGCTGCCATGAACGTTCGTCCGTCTTTGTTAACTGTTTATGAAACACATTTTGTACCACTGGGAGAAAGGCTGAGGCCAGGCTTGAGTGGTTTTTTGAATGGCGTCCTGCCGGGTCTGGAAGAAGGTTCGGATTATTTTGAAAGGTTGGTATGACTGCTGAAGAGAGGTAAATTGAATGAAAATATTAAACTGCAGTTGCGAATTGGGGTCTAATAATTTTTTTTACACAGGACAAATTCGCTACTTGAAAAAGTATGTGATGGTGTTGGTGGTAGCCACTTCTATGGGTGTCTCTGGGAATGTCTCGCATCGAATGTAGCCATTCGCCTCCCAGCTATTTTGTTTGTTTTGTCTCATTTCAATAAAAAGTTATCCATGGAGGACCAGCTTCATGTAATGGGCACCAACATTGATGTTATGGTAAGAACTTAAATTTTATTTTTAGCTATTTTTTTATTGCCATTTGTTTTGCTCCTTCCTCTGGTACAATGTCATATTCATAAATGTGAAAGCTGCTCTCTATGCAACTATTTTTCATAAAATACTTATACTTGCAATAGGTATTCATAAAAATTTGTGGTAAATTTTTGCTTGTTATGCTGTCAGCTTCATTCCTTGATATATATGCATTAATCTACTGGACTACCTACCAAAAAAAAGAATCTCACCTCTATTTAAATTCCTCATGAAGAACTGTTATTGTTGGGTTCGGTCACACAGATACAAAGTTGCTATTTATTAAATTAATTTAGTTTATGGAAGGGTTACGAATAGGTAATGAAGAATTCAATTATCTTATCCATTCATTAATTAATTTCCCCTTATACTGTGAGTGCCAAAGTTTCACCCACTTTAACAAGTTTATGATTTCATTAGAGTTCATTTTCTCGTTCAGGGAAAGCCACTCATTGATGGAAAGAACTGCTGAAAAAATATGAACTCTTTCTAAGAGAGGCAGATATGCAATAGAAAAAAGTAGCAGGGAAGCAATGACCTTATTAGGTAGCGTTGGTGAAGACAGAAAAAGTTTTTTTGAGTGGCAGCATAACGTCAGCCTCCTGATGCAGCTGTGTCCCGCGCTCACGTTGAACAGAGCTGTTAAATTATTGGTGTGATACTGGATACAACGCTGGACATAGTGATACCTCGGAGAAGTCTCAGAGATGTATCCGAGACGTATTTCTGCTATGTGGGACACTATCTTAGACATACGATCCAAATTTTTTCAAAATCTTAGTGGAGGGCTGAATGTGCAACTAAAAAAATGAGGAAAATCGATAGTGTGGCAAAATCATTATAAAAATTTTAAGATGAGGTGCTTCATGCATTCTTACCTTCATTCTTGTTAGAGATTACACAAATTAAGATCAAATTTTCAGTTTCCTGTTCTTGCCCTTTTATTTTCTGAAATAGCTCTGTAAAATATTTTCCCATTGCCCAATTACCATGGTGAAAAAATGTCAAGTTATCCTAAATATGCATTTATTTTTTTAACCAATACCTTGAAAAGTATTGCACTCATTTAGCTCAAAGTAACTCTGATCATCAGATGATCCATTGATGCAAATTACAAACCCTCTAAAATGGATAATATTCTTAACCCTATTTTTTTATTTGAAATATTCATAAGGATTTTCTTGGATTACTTACCACTTTCATTTTGTTCATTTTTTTTTAAATTAGTTGAACATCTCTGCTAGCTATTGTTTGGCGACGGAAATTTTCTATTTTAGAAATAAAATAATTTGTTTTTTTGGAGTGCTCTGCTCCCCTGTACTGGCTCAGTTCTTCTTCAGTACTCGATGCTACTTTACTTTATTTCTTAATATTCCTTGCTGCATTTTGGCATAAAATCCCTATATCACTCATTCAGTGATTCCACCTTGAAGGTGGCTTAGATACATATGTAAGGGTAAAGTTTGCCTCAAACTAAGACAGAGACTTGTGAATTTCACGCATACACGATACGGGATCCAGTTCCTTACCCTGTGGGACACCTCACACTTGCACACGAGGATTTCATTTGGGAGTTTCCAAAGACTTTGCCCACGATTTGAACACCTTGATCAGCAGCTAAGCGCTCTGCCCACTAGGCTACCTGGCTCCCATGCTTTGATGTATTTATTTGATTTTGATATGTGCTTAATTTTTCCTCTGGATTTCATTGATGTGTAACTTTCTCATCTCTCGTATAATGGTATTTGGATGAGGCAACAGACAGATGAGGTCATTTGCACCATGAGGGAAGGCTATGGCAGGAAGGGTGGAGAGAAACTTGGTGTTGGTGTTGGCCTGCATTTTATGAAAGGTTCCAAGGAGACCACAGCTTAACGTCCCATCCGACGGACAGAGTTCTGCACTTGAAATATCCTCCACACAACATTCAAGGAAGGATTGGGCAATCTCTGAAAATTCCCTGTCAACGCCAGAATTTGAACCCGAGCCCATAGGATGAAAAGCCATCACTCTAGCCACCACACCAACCCAATCCCCCGTCTCACGTTATGCATATGATGGACCGTACACCTATTTGCTGAAGAGGTCTCTAGCTTCACAACCTCTACTAATCCTTGCTCTTTGGGTTAAACAGATACAAACTACTGCACTTCCTGTAATTAAACCTGCCACTGTTATCAACGTACGTGCCGTATTTGTCTGAATATAGTCCCCCCTTTTTTCCGAAAATGCCCATGGTAAAAGTAAAGGGGGGAATATATTCAAACCTATTTTTAAAATATTTTTTCCTGAAACTCAAGCCTCAAAATTAGGGAGGAGCTATATTCGGAGAAATGTGGTATTTTTGACCGAAAACAGAATTAGCCTCTTCAAGAAAGTACTTAGCTTTTCGTTACATCAAGGATGGAAATGCCCGGACTGTGAGGGCATCACTTAACACTCAATCAGTGATTCAAACTGAAGGTTTGTGTGTGTAGGTGAGGGTAGAGCTCTAGCTGGACTTAGCCGCAAACGTGTGGCTATCTCACATTCGGGGTAGTTGGGCCGAGTTCCTTTCCATAGGCCACCTCACACTTCGAGGATTTTGTTTTGGAGTGTCTCAAGGCTTCACCCATGATTTGGTCCCCTCGATCAGCAGCTAAGCACTCTGCCCACTAGGCTTCCATACTCCTCCAAAATCCCTATAAATGACTGTTTAATCAATGAAATTAACTCAGGGAAATTTAAAAACTTTGGTCTGGAAACGCAGGAAACTGAAATTTAAAAACTTTGGTCTAGAAATGCAGGAAACTGAAAGTTGGTGTGAACCTTGTTAAACTACTTTTTTTACACGTAAATGAATATAGCTGCGGAACAATTGTTTTTTTTACAACGCCATGCTGTTAAAGTTATTGTCATCAACATTGCAGGTTAGTGCCTTATGTGCTGCATTGCAAGATTCCAGTGTTCTGGTGCAGAGGAGTACTCTAGATCTTTTAATGGTTGGATTCCCTATGCATAGCAGCCATCTCGTACGAAGTGATCAAGGGCGATTAGTCACAGCTGCTTTGACCACTGTTCTTCGAAGGGATATGTCTCTAAATCGGTGAGAACTGCCATTTGGAAGTAATAAACCTTCTTAGTTGGAAATAGCAGTTTAATTTTGATATGAGCTGCAAGAAGTGTCTTTGAGCTAATATGAGCCATGATCTCTGTATAATTAAAATCATGTTAAAAAAAAGGTTAATGAAATCAGTTTAGCTCAAATGATTTATTTGAACCCCTATGTTTATTTGTTTGAGGATTTTAATGTTTTATTTGTGAAACTGTAATTTTTCAATCTCTTGTTGACTTTTTGTATATTTCTCTCTACTTCTGCTCCAATTCTCATTTTACTGTTACATATTTCCTCATAATAAGTGACTTAAGAAATTTAAATGCCAATAATCCATATTGTAAACTTTGCAGATGTTACTATTCATAAGTTGTTGGCAAGCAATAAGCTTTTTCATTATGAAAAGCTCAATTTTAATATTTTGTCCATCAAAGCCTTTGATTTTTTCATTGCTCTGCTATCATTATTATCATTTATTGCATAGCTAATTATTGTTTGACCTTTTTAATGCAGGAGGTTATTTGCTTGGCTGCTTGGATCGGAAGTGAATATGACCCTGATGAGCTCAGAACATCCTTTAGTTAAAAGAAGTAAAATTTTGGATAATAGCCTGAGTTCCTCTAATCCTTATTTTGACCTTTATTCTCGTGATATGCTAATCCAGGTAAGTTGCTAGTTTTTTTATCATCATCATTCTCTTAGTTTTAATTGAACACTTTCGCTAAATATAAAATGAGAGTCTGTGCGTAGTTTGATGCTTTGAAAGTTCAACAAGTACAAAAAAGCTTGCCTCAGAGGTGGCACGTGAAAGTCCTCGCCTGCTGAACCGAAGGTCATGGGTTCGAGTCCCGCTTGGGTGGGTTGCCCTTATCCAGGGCATGGGTGTGAGTGATCCTTGTTTCGAAACAGCACTGTTTTCAGGGCGATGACGATTAAAAAATAATATGTTTGTAACACCTATACCATTTTTCTGAACTGACGACGGCTGATCTAGAGCTTGCTCAAAACCCACCCAATATTCTAGCCAATCACAGAAGAGCGACAGGAGAAAGGTTTTGGGAGCCCGCAGTCTCCCTTCGAACTCCGTGCAGTGCAGATCGCTCTCCAGGTAGCAGTGTTGCCAAACCGAATCTGTGGAGGTCGCACAGCGTTAGTCCGAGAATCTTCCGCCGCCCCCGAAAGTACCGATATTCCCAAGGCTGGTAACGCTGGGCGGCCGGATGGGGGAGCAGAGCAGAAAAGGGAAGGGGGTGGAGGGGAACGGAGCGGTGGAAGGGGCAGCACTTCTGATTGGCTACTTGCTATTTTCCACCCAGCCACCATCAGTTCGGAAAAAGGGTGTAGTGGTGTTACAGATTTATTAAGTAGTCAATACAGGAAGGAAACTAGGTACAGTGCAACCTCGATATAACGACACCCCACGGTGCACTAATAAACACTCGCTATAGCGAATTGTCGCTTTACCGGAGGTGTAGCAAATAATAGCCAATATACCTGTTGCGAACAGATATAAAGGAACAGGAATGGTGCGGCGACAGATAAACATCTATCCGATAAACGTAAGCATAAATCCAGACGAAAGGCGATGTTTTTTTTGCATCACTAAATTTCCTTACTCAAACAACGACTAACTATTCAAACAATTTATAAGCGCCGCACTGAATAAAAATCATGGAAAGCATTGTTTCGTCAATTATTATGCCAATTCACTACCGAGGAAGCCATTTTTCTATGCACTTAATTAGTTCATTTACGTGATCATTCTATTATTTTGGTATTTTCCACTGAAAATTCAAAAATTAACTGATGAAACAGTATCGCGGTTATTTAATGCCTCAAATGTTTCCATTGGTGTATGTTTATTGTTTCTGTACGTTAAGCGGCAGTGAAGTGAAATAACGCATTACATTTGTTTCTACAGGCGAAAACGGTGGAAGGTTGTATAACGCTGCCGCCTTGGAAGACTTTTTTCTATCAGATAATGTAATATCTTCATCATCTACGGTAAAAAGTTTGCTAAGCTTGAAAAATGATGTGATTAAAATTGCCGTTTTGAAAAAAAGTTTCTTTTTGAGTGTTACGCTCGCGACGTATTTTAAATAACACACCGAGTTTACCACGGCACTGCAAACGAGAGTTAATTGTTCTGTGAGTTCTTCCAGCGGCCACCAGGGGATGCTCGGCTACCCACGTGACAAAAGAGAGCGCCAGTACGACTCCGACCACTGACGCGAATAGTTCACCCTTGTAAATCCGCAACGGAGAATAAATACGTCCATCCGGACAATTCACGCTGAGTATCATTGCTTCGTACATCCTACATCATCGCTAAGGCGCACTACCTACCTTTAGAGGCATCATTGCAAGAAATACCTCATACTGCAAGGGTTTTTTCGGGGAGTTGTATGTAAAAAAAAGTTCTGTTTCGTCTATGTTATATGACGCGGGGAATACTTCTAAAGATACTTATGATCGGAGTCCTTTCTTCCTCGACTTCGGGTTTACACCGCTGGCATCACCAGCAATTATGAGGGGAGATAACGCTTTGGTGCTTCGCATTAGTATAATCAACCTTCCGCACTCTTAAAATTCTCGATTCGCAATCTATCCTTGAAATAATCCGCTTTAGGCTTGGGCGTAGCCTCTTTCTCAGAAGTTCCCGCAGATTTGAATGGGCAAAACCACCCGAACAAATCTCCTTATAACTCTTCATCGTCTGCATTCCTTGGGCGCTTTTGTTTTTTTTTTTTTTTTAATTTTCAGAGCGAATAGGAAGATTAATTAATTTCGACACTCTCATATTACTCCTTTATTTTTATTTTCTCGCTTAGACGTGTTTGGTGTTTTTTTGGCCATGGTGACTGCCTGCCATCAAATGCTTTCTATTCACGCAACTCACGGACGTGCGGGTATGCTGCCGACTGCTTTCTGCCACCCGAGGAACAAAATAAGATGAAGCATTCGCGAATGCTAATGCCACAATATTTTCACCAAAATTAACTACTTATTTATCGAACGACAGTTTACCACATAAATTTGAGACTGAGCACTCCATCAACTTCATTTCTAACAGATCGCTAGCAATTACAGAGGTTAAGGAGTCTTGATGAAAGTCTTCCGGCGGTGAAACCCTCGGTATGGCGAGAGCCAACACCAAAAGGGTCTTGTAAAAACGAATTTTTTAACACGCTTATTATAGGGTCAATTGAGGGTGCATCTGCATAAAATACTGCTCATCTCTCGTTATAGCGGGAGTGTCGCTATAGCCCGTACTCGCTTTAACGAGGTTCCACTGTACTCAGGAAAAATGCTCCTCCTTGACTGGGACACAAAATAGCTTCCCTAACTATTGTGGAGTATATTAACCGTGATCATACTAGGAATGAACTGCCAAAACTATTAAGGACTTTTAAGTTCTTATCTGATAGAAAATGTCAAACAGCGAGAGTCTGTAATCTAGGGATTTTTTGTTCTGGAAAAAAATGAAGAAGCCATGGAAGTAAGTGGTTAACCATTTAAACTACCGAGGTCTTGATCTCTCCTCTTAATATTTGGTGATTCTGTGGGAGCAAGATGGCACCCTATGTTGGACATTTCATTTGAAACTTGGTTTGAACAAATTTACAAGACAATTCTACCCAATTTCATGGCTCTTGGCTGTGGCTTCTTGGAAGCCCATATGCATATTCTCTTTGTGTTGTCCCCTTGGGTGGACCACAAGGGTCTTACATCTCACAACATGGTCCTCGGTAAAATTGTAATGGGAACTTAGGAGCCTGGATAGTGAAATGGTCTGCACAGTGTCTGTCTCAAAGTAAGGGCTAAAAAATTAGGTACTTACACCTACCCCCTTGACACTTATGCAATGACTTTTAATTTTGATTCACTGTCGAGGGGGATTTTTTTCCCTTGGCAATCAGTGCATTGAGTTAGATAAATCAACCAATGAAGATGTTGAGCTAAATCAGTTCTCCCATTAGGAGGCATTTTTCCCAGGGGGCACTTATCATCTTACTTCCTCTAAACTGTCAAAAGTTTAGCACTGAGAACAGGGTATCAGATTTGAAATTTTCTCAAAATTGGATTACATTAACTACTACTCCCAGTGTCCTTAAGCTTAACATTTTTTGATAAGTCTTAAATATTTTGGAAACTAACATCTACATAGACCAAGCTGTAATGTCTCTGGCCATTTCGGTAAAAATCAACATTTCCCACAAATTTCAGCATTATGCAAATGGAAGTTGTAGCTTACGTAATGAAAATTTTGGTTTTCTGATGCATGGGAGTTGAAAGAAGCTACCAATGTGGGTTTCCCGCATACCACACTAGCACCTTCGAAAGGAATTCCTGGCTCCATGCCTGGGCCTTACCAAGGGTACCGTTACAGAATCACCCACAAGGTTACGGGCCACATCCAACTGCGTTCTGTGTATTAAAATGTTCCATGTATTGAGTTATCATGTGTAAATATGGCACAATATAGACATATGCTGTATTAGTAAAATACTGCTCATCTCAAAAATGGATGTAACTTGCAGAAGCAACTACTGCCCACAAAATTAAATTTAATGAATGCAATCTTGTTGCATTTTATGCCTGATTGATGGTACCATCTCACTCAGATAAGGTCTAGAAAAAATTTGGTGCGCTTTTAGGTGTTTTCTGGTTGGAAATCAGGGCATCCTGTGTCCTGGGTAAAGCTGGTAATATTTTATCTCTGGAATTTTATCCATAAACAAAATTGGGAGTGACAACCCAACGATGCATAATTGGCCATTCATGGTGTGGCTGTAAAAATTAATATGGCACTACTAGTCAAAATCTAGGAAGCCTTTTTGCCTGTTACCTGTATTATTTATAAATAATAAGTTTAAATATAAGTTTAAATTTTCTCTTTATATAAGCATGGTTTTGAACTGTCTCATGATCTTTAAAATTTGTTTAAAAAAATGAATATTCTTATTTCAGGCCATCAAAGTAGTTTTACATACGTGCCTGAATGAATCTGTTCCCGACCTGAGGCCGTATAGGCTCCTAGTATCTCTTTTGGACAAGCCTGACATTGGGCCACTCATTTTAGATGACATTCTTTATGAAGTATTTAGGTAAGTTGGTATATGTTTAAAAAAATTCATGTTCCAAAGGAATAATTGTAGAACCCAAGATATCATTGTTTTATATCATAGAATGAACAGAAAAATCACTTGACTCCAAGTGTCTTCATTTGTAGTGTTATAAAAAGTTGGTGAGCCCTTCCTCCTCTCTATCTCAGCTTTACCCCCATTTTAAACAAAATTGGCATTTCCTTCCTTAGCACATTCGCTGTGAAGTTAAATCTCCCATACTTAGTTCAGACTGCAGTTGAACCAAGTGGTGTGTCTCAGGTGTACTTCATTCTGCCCCGTGTGACCCACCAGTGGGTCACAGTACATTCTTCTTCCTGCCCCGAAACTGAATTTAAACACGAACTTCATACTTTTCCAAACATTTTAATTGACCTTGATTGGTTTCAGTGCCTCAGCACCATTCTCAAGAGTTAAGGTGAGGTTTGGGGCCTTCTGCCTACGAGAGCAGGAGTAGGGAAAGTGGAGGGCCCACTGCGACTTAGTACTACACTAGAGGCCCTATAGTGTGAGGCTCTTCCGGTAAATTGCCTCAAGATTGTGTCACACACCCTTGCAGTGACTTGATACCTCTAATTTCTGGGCTTTCACAACCTGGGTATTAGATTGAGACGAGTATTGTGAGGAGCTACCTGGGTGTGCCAATTCAGGTGGCACCAATCCTATTTTTTTATCTTAAACTCCATTCTGAACTGACTTATAAAGAGTGGGATCATACAGTGCACAGAGTGTCTGCATTTCTTACAAAGTTGCACTCTGATTGTAAGTGGTGGACTAAGTTGTGGATGGTTGGCCATTTGGCTTGGAACCATCGAGTCTACAAGGAGTATAACCCATGACTGGGTCATACTCCACCCTTGTAATGGATGATTTTAGTCCTGTTGGCCGGGAGAATTCACGGATAGGTCGCACTAAACGCACAGTTGCACCTCAACATACGAAATGTTAAGGTTGCCTGATTAGTCACTCTGACACTGTGAAGAGTATTGCTCTCTCTCTCTCTCTGTGCATATATTGTGTATAGTTTAAAAGGGGCCTCATCAGCACTCTTGGAACCCAAAGGAAAAAATCTTTGGCATGCGAATAATTGTACAGTAGTTTAAAAAATTGAATAAAAAAGAATTAATAGTAGCGGGTGAAACTTTGTGGGAATCCTTTATCATAGGAATAGAAGAAATAGCCAAGTTAGATAAAAAGGTGAGCTCTATGGCCTCAAGGTCAACTGGGGAATGAAAAAACTCCAATGGCCATAACAGGGTAGTGAGAGGAAATTGATTTCCTCTAATAAAATGTTTTGTCTAACTTTAATGTCTTAGTGTCCGTTGCATTTTTTGTAGAGTGGGAGTGAGTTTGCCCTGTTACAGCCATTGTAGTTTTTTCATTTCCCAGTTAATAGCCAAGTTTTTATGCCTTCTATTCCTATGAATAAAAAGGTTTTTAGTGAAGATATGGAAAAATAATTAATTCTAGGATGAACAACTTGGAAAAGTCTTGGAATTTAGATAGCAATATCATAGATGAGAGTTTATTTGAAATGTGCTATTTATTTTAAATCTTTGGATGAATTTTCAATGTTTTGATGGTAAATTTTCATGTTTTTTTGCCTGCAGGACTTTGTATCTAGCATGCGAGGTGAGTTGTATTGGGGAGTCTTGCAAGAGTGACCCTCACAGAACAGCCAAACCTGATGCTGCCCCAAAATCCACCTCCTACAAAGGAAGCCAAGAACTGTTGAAGACAGCCAATCTGCTGTTTAGTACCTTAGAGCCATTTTATATTTGGCAATATGCTGGGTCCATGTTTGAGACTGCCTGTAAAAATATCAAAGAAAAGCAGAGTATTACAACCTCTACCCCCACATCTGTGTCTGATCATTGTGTTAATGGCTCCATGTCGACATCTGGGAAAAGTCAAAATTATGGTGACTTGAGGGCTAAAGGGATGGACCCAGGCTCTTCAAAACATTTAAATTCATCAAACGCAAGTGTTGGGGTGGTAAAACCTGTTGGTGCCCCTTGCCCAGATGTCCTAGAAGTGTGTGCCTTGACGGAGTTTCTTCTAGACATGGTGTCCCTAGAGACGTACGTAGAAATCCCAACAGAGCACTTACCAGAGCTGTTTCTCAAAGTCATTACCATCCTAATCTCGTATTGCAGCATACTGTCTCTTAATGATATCACAAGCTCCCTAGGATTGTGCCAAAAAATACTATCCAAAGTTCAGCCGTCTTCTAATTTCCAGCAAGACAGCTTGCCACCAAAGAAATCAACATCTGTGTCAGATACCTCCAGGAATGGAGGGTACAAAATTCCTGTCCAACCGAGCTTAAGCAATGGCCAAGTGGTTAGGAAACACTCGGAAGGTGACGGGATGGACTTAGAGTTCTCTGATACCAAAGATCTGAAACCAAAGCATAGTGTCAGTAGGAGTCGCTCAGCATCTGATGTGTTCGACAAAAGGCATGGCAGTGAAGCAGACATGTCTGATGGGGAGGGGGAGAGTCTTAAAGACACCACCGACGATACTTTTGAAAGTGCAGTCGAGGCTGGGAACAGTGAAGACCTGTGGATAGAGGGTGTGCACAATGACGCTGAGGCTTTTGGAGTTTCCTCTGCGGGTCACAGGCAGCAGTCTGTGATGCAGGAGTGTTTGAGACAGTACGAAGATTTTTATGTTAAGTTCACCTGCTCGCGTGTGTTTGATAGCAAGATTGATGTGTTATTATTGTTCACCCTTCTCCTATTACCACGCAATGAAACCGACAAGGATAGAACTCAGTATTTAATGAACCTACTTCAAAAGTGTATAGGTGATGAAAATTTGCACGAACAAAGGAGTGCAAAAAATGTTAGACCTTCCAGAAATCTGAATAATCATTCCAGTACCACGGATGAAAAATTTGTTTTGAGGAAGGATGGTAATAATTCCTCAGAGAAGCTTCAGTCGTCCAGGAGTGGTAAAGTGAAGGAGGCAGGTCAGGTGATTCCCTTAGATAGCATTGATAAAATCAGTGGCATTGTCAAATTCAGGAAAGCTGAGTCAGAACTCTTGGAGGAGGCAGTGCGTCGAGCATGCAGTCTACTGGTGGAACTCTCAACCTTCCCAACCTACTGTTGCCCTGGCTTCCCTGCCCTCACCTCCCTCACCAGCGAGGACGTCAAAGACTCCAACCTTCCCCATTGGCTTCAAGTGCTCCTCGTTTGCTGCTGCATGGGCGAATCCAACTCTTCGATCCAGCTGACCAGTGTGGCAACCTTCCTCGACCTAATTGCTCTTCTTCGATCTGTCACCTTGACTTCCCCAGATTGTTTCACTCAGAGGGAAGAACTTCACTTTGGAAACTCTGGTAAGACACTGTTTTCTTTGTTCCTTTGGTATTGTTTTATAATAACTTATTTATTTTTCAGAGGGATAAATTTTATGTGGTCATTTGCTTGCATGCAAACTTAAAAATTTGAGTAATTTTGCCCCAAAATTTGCCGATGATTTTGCCTCATTTGATGAACAATATGTTAAAATACATATCCCGTATTTAGATATACATTACAGTCTGAATGGAACAAAGTTAAGGGGGCTGGAAGTTCACTTAATTTTAACCAAACTTTGTTTTATGACGGCTTTTATCTTGTGAACTTTGAATTGAGCTTCAAACCAAGCTTACTGTAGTGATATTGTGGCAATTGTTTCATAGCCTCTCTCAGATAAGGGAAAAAATGTTTGAATGCATTTAGAAGTAGAGCTTCCATCCAAATCGACCGAGAAAACTGTGATCATTCTTCATTTACTTCTAAAGAATTTTTCACCAGAGGTTCTCTAATGAACGAACCAATTCAACTGTCTTTTGCACAGTTTAAATAGTACGTAAATAGTTTAAGGGGTTATTTGGTTGTGCCATCATCAAACATTCATAAAATTTGTCTGATTTCATTTGAAAAATTTTGCCTAACTTCAGAAGGTGCATTGGGGAAATTTTCGGAGACAAGCCACTGTTTGGAGAGATGAGGATTTCTTTCAGATTGGGCAAGGCTACAGTTTAAATCTTGGTCAAACATTGAAGGGCGATGCTGAATTATCATAAATGGGCAGTATGATTCAGGGTTTAATGATATTTTAAGTAATATAGTGATCCTAATTATTTACCTATAGATCTTTGCTGTCTGGAATAAGGGAAGCTTTTATAGTCAAGCAAATCATAAAATATATCTTGTCATCATCAATCATAAAATACATAATAAATTTATAATAAGGGGGACTTATTTCACTATGCCTATGTTGATAATGGAATCTTTTTAATGGCTTTAACACCTTGAAGAAAGATCTGAGGTTTTCCCGGCGTATGATGTTGTTGAAGTTTATTCGGGATTGCCACCGGATAAGGTTCTCCATCTCTGCTGACGTTTCGATGGCCGAGTCGTCCATCGTCATCAGGGCTTGAAGGAGGTTCATTTCATCAGGGCGTAAAAGGATGTACGTAAACCCTTGTCCAATTCCTAACTGTATACGATATGAATAAAAGTATATAAAGCAATAGGGTAGTTTCTTTCACCAAAGAAAACGAAAGGCATTGGTTGCGATTCGTTACCCACCATTAGTGTATTCATAATATACAAAGTATTTGGTTTAAGAAAACCCAGTTTAGACGAATGGCAATGGTCAATTTTAACCTCATTTAAAAAAGGCCAGATTGGCGCCCATGCGATGCCACTCCACGTGACGTCACATGGATCTAGTTTCTATACGAGCAGATAGGAGTTTTACACCGTCTGAGATTAACAATGCTTGCATGAGGCACATAGCTCAGGGAAACATCTCTTAATAATCACTTATTAAAATTGTCTAAGGTTGGAAAGTTTCATTCATTTGATAAGGTATTAATAATCCTTATTTAAGCCAAGCGCTACCTGCTAGCAGCCTGCGGCGCACATATTCTCGCCCCAAGGTCACCTCACTTTGTGGCAGCAGGAACCAGAATGATGTCACACAGGCTTTTCCCAGCATTCATTCTTAGCTGCCGCGTTTTCATGCACTTGAAAATTTTCGCTTTTCATTTAATCGCAAAATATCGATATCATCGTTAAAAAATCTTAAAGTGTGACATGTGTACTTCAGGATTAATAATCTTTCGATTTAGGTAATAAAATAATAATAATAGGAAGCCACCCTATTCTTTTAATTGCAGATGATGGCAGAGGTATTCCAAACACCACTCGGGATGGTACCATTCCGACTTCCCCGAGTGGAGCCGACAGGGGTGTAGTCTCTGTGGTCATTGTCCCCCTCCTCACCCCATACCACTTCCATTTCTTGGAGCACAGAACCAATGTCTTTCATTCTGTGGCGGAATCGCTGTGGAGCTGCTTGGGGCGGCAAGGCTCCGCCCGA
Source organism: Ischnura elegans (assembly GCF_921293095.1). Lineage (NCBI taxonomy): Eukaryota > Metazoa > Arthropoda > Insecta > Odonata > Coenagrionidae > Ischnura > Ischnura elegans. Next base: position 115,188,757 of record NC_060251.1, on the reverse strand, counting down.
CCGTGGGCTGTGCGCCTCTTGTATCTCCTCCACAACGCAGTTCCTGATGGTTGCAGTGATGTGGTCGAAGATGTCATTCTAGAATCTATGGTCAACCTTGGTAAGTTCTTTTTCTTACTGTCTAATTAGAGTGAAGCACATCAATGTTGAAGTTGATAGAGGTAACAGTTCACTTTGTTAAGTCATGTCGAGACGTAAGTTAAAAGGTGCCAAAGTACTATTTAGACTTCCCCTATGAATCTCCCTTACGTTCTCACCCCTCTCCTCCCACAGCCTGACTCCCCATGGAGTAAGAAGATTACTTATATACTTGTTATTGACTGATTATTCTATGACTTCATTTTTATTTATAGATAAGGGTCAAGTTCTTAATTTCCAAATGCAAATTTTGAGCTTGAGTATGAAATTTTTGCTTGAGTATGTTGATAAAATAAAAAATAATTTTAATGTCTCATAATGCCTCAAAACTCTTGACAAAAGTATTTTTCTGTTTTCTAGCTATTGAATCATTTCATTTCCGTACATCCTAATACTCATAGGCATAGATTTAGCGGATGGAGTATGAAAACTCAATCGCCTGTAAAATTGAATTGTACTGTAACAATGAATAATTCAAACTTACTGTACCATTTTAGTTAGTTATGTTCACAATGCAAAATATATCTTCAATGACGAGATATAGATGTCAATTACTGCCAAACTTTCAAAGCTGCATATTCATGCCTACTCTTAATTTCTTCCTCTTTTTTTTCAATTTTAATTCCCTTCTTGATTATCAAGTTCCAAAAATACTTAAATATTCATGACATTGAACTATTCGATTTGCTCATCCCTATTTTTATAACGTGTTTTATGATTTGAAAAATCTACTCTCCAATCATCACCATCATTAATAATCATCAATCTTAAGGTTAGTTTGGTGCAGCTCTCCACTCAGTTCTTCTGTCACCTAATCTTTAAAACACCTACATAATTCTCTCACTCTACATCCTTCATCACCTCATCTGTGTATCTCATACTTGTCCTACATCTTGACTTTGGTGGTAGAGAGGAATGGCCTTGGCTTGGCCGTTACTCTGTCTTTCAATGAATATTTTCACTGGACACTTCTGTCTTATAATGTGGCTGATCAAATTGTCCCATTTTCTACCCAAGGATTTCAAAAGACTTCTCACCTTCTTTTCCAAGAATTCCCACATTATGTAATTACTCAATACATAATTCACCATTCTGATCTTCACCATTCTTCTATAGTGCTGCACTTTGAAAGCTTCCGACCTTGATTTCTCAGATGCTGTCATTGTCCATGCCTCACTAACGTAAACAGGGCTCCCACTCAACTCCGAAAACCTTAAAACCACGAATAAGCCGTGAATTTCGTCTATCGTGAAAAAACCTGGAAATAGCCGTGAATTTCATCATAAAACCTTTAAAAAATCTCTCAAAGTTATAGAAAAAGAACTAAAATTGACAGATCAAAAGATAAAAAGATATTTCAATCTTGTTTCAAGGCCGAGCCACATACGGACACTCTCCACACATTTATCTCCACACGTATAAGTGCAATTATTGGTCTTTGTGCCATGACGACACATTGATCTTGAGCCTGTGATTGGAAGACCGGCAAATAAAGTGTTCATTAACCCTGGTGAAAAATACTTCTTTACTTCCCTACCTCACTGCTCCCTCCATTTTGTCACTCACAACCTTAAGCTTCACCTAAATTCTGATATCGATAGGTACCGTCATGAGAAATAGCACTTTCATTGCTAGGTTTTAATTCATGGTGCCTGTCGCTGTTGATAAATTTTTAGTTAACGTGCGGGCGGTGATTGTTACGTCATCAATATTTCTGCCTAAAATGGCTTATCAACAGACCGTGAATAAGACAATATTTATATTAGACACCGTGAAAACCTGGAAAAAACCGTGAATTTTATAATTTAGCTTGAGTGGGAACTCTGGTAAAGAAGCATACTCCAAACGTAAGCTCCAATGAACTGCTTCCTTTCTTCGATGCATGTATTTTCTTCCGTGAGAAGACTCCCCTTTCTGAGGAATGTCCTTTTCACCTGGTCTATTCTACGCTCCCCTAACGAGGGTTATTGTTGGTGTTATTGCAGGCAGCACCGAGTCTTTTGATCGCTTTACTGCTCTCTGGCATTTGGGCCGTGATGTGGAGACCATGTCTGGGAGTCGAGTTCCGTTGCTGGGAGATCGCAGCAGTGGCCGCTCCTTTGATCGAGCCCTTTTGCGATGCCTTGATGCTCTGGCATTGCTCCCAGCATCCCCCGCTCGTCTTCGCACCGAGGCTTGGCTGCTGCATTCCCTCCTGCGTGGAGATGCGTCGCGCATTCTGGAGCCGCTTCTACTCATGCTACTGGAGCCATCCACGGCACGCATTGGTGTGCTACATGTCAAGTAAGATAATCGTACATCCACTACCTATGTGCCTTCTTTGTGCCATCCCTTCTATCATCTTGGTCAAGTGCATTCAACTCAAGTGCATGACATCTAACGTTAAAACCATGGTCGGGAATAAATATTAATGTGAAAGTACAAAGTTCTTCTTTTTAATGTTAATTATGAATCGCTTACACCAAGTTACGCCTCAAACAATCAATTTTATTAGTGATGGGTCGGTTCGATTCCTCGATTCTTCGATTCCTCGATTCTCGACCAAGAACCGGAATCGAAAACGAGTACTTGCCAAGGTGAAAAATCGATTCCGATTCCAGTAGTACTTCAAATAACAAAATATACGACCGCGTTTCCAACAGTCATTTGAATTTTTGCGCCACGTAATCGTATTAACAAAACACATCTTCCAGGGATGTGCGAGTACTCGAAAATTCAAGTCGATCGAGTAGTTGGTACTCGACTCGAGCGTTTCGAGTGGCATTACGAATGTCGAGTCGAGTAGTTAAGGACAGAGCTTTCGAGGCTAGTAGGTCCAGCAATCTGCCGACAGGAAGCGCTATCATGAAAGTCATGTAATAATGCAGTTTTTAAAGCCGATAAGTCATTCTAATGCCTTGGCCTGGTAGTTTCAGCTTGCCGAATACACTATAGTTGTCGACGTGGGCGCCGAATACCTTTACTCCAGCCGCGGCGGCCGATCGTCTTCCTACCCGGCGCACACTGTTCCGAAATCGGAAAAAGCTGGAATAAAGTCCAAAATGACCTTTTTGGGGATAGAGACTTAAAACTTAGCGTAAATACTCATAAATCATTACCAGATATAGATCTATATGCCATTTTGCATAAATACAAACCTTAAGTGAGATACAGAGGCCCAAACATGACCAATTTTTCAATGCCACGTGAGATATCATTTTTCCTCAAAAAATCCTTGAATTTATCCAAGTGGTTATGCGTTGGTATGAGTTTTATGGAATAAAAAACGCAATATTCCTTTGATCTGGTGCTTTGCCTATACTTTCAATGACTTTTGAAGATATTAGCTCTCATCTGTCAGGTTTTACAACGCAAAATGGCCGACCCGTTTTTCACGTGAAATTTGACATAAAGTATAGACATTATCTTTCGTTTACGTAAAATATAACTCGGAAAATTTGATCCACAATATAAAGTAGAGATTTCTAAAGATTACTAATTAGAAATCTTGGAATCAAAAGTTTGTAACGAAGGAAATAAGAGCGATTTTTCAATCGCGCGTCAAGGCTGAGCTACACGCCGCGGAACTCTAAGGCTCGGTAACTGAGGCCGATTTTTCAAGTTTTTTAAAACATTAGCCTTGAAAATCGTCATTAAAAGCATGGATAATCATCTTAATTGACTTCAAACACTAAACTGAGGATGTTAAAAAGGATTATGTATAGATCGACTAGACTATTTAGCGCATTACTCGAGTGAAAATGCTAAGGATTGGATATTTTTCGGAACCATCCCACGCATAAGAAATATGGCTCGGGTATTGAAGTAAAGTGAAGAGATTAAGTCAGCATGATTAAGAGAGAGAAAAATGAACTGTTTCCGTGAAAGGCAACAACCGATACCCTTTTTCCCTTTCCACATTCGCCGAGGTGAGTCGCGCGTAAGGGGGAGTTTTCACACCACAAGCACAGTCTAAACATATCGTTGATATAATTTTTAATAAAAATTCCTAAGTCTCCGAAATCTTGCAATTTTGGTAGGAAAGTACTTGCTCAGTCACACAAGTGTGTAGCAAAAGGCAATTTTCTGCAGGCAGTAATAATGTAACATGGAGACGTCAAAACCTGCTGGCTGAGCATGTAGAATAATTGGTTTTTCTGCTTGAGAATTTGAAAGGACCAAATATTACATGATTCATATACGTAGTATGCAATCTTTATTACAGCTATGAAAATTTCTGTACTCAGGGCTCTCCCTTGTAGTTTGGATGCATATATATGGTTGACATATTATGAGTGCCAATATTCTAAAGTAGTAGTAGTATAGTATATTTTATTATCCAAAGACCAGATTACACTGGTATAGGAGTCGTCAGGTAACATAAAAAATAACACAGGTACATAAAAAAAATAACACAGGTTCATAAAAAAATATAAAAGACAAATAATTATGCACTATTACCCTGAAGAAATTCATCTACAGAATAATATAATTTATCTAGTAAAAAGCGTTTAGCTTGTCTTTTAAATGAACCAGAAGTTTTACAATTTTTTAAACTGGATGGTAATTTATTGTACAGGCGTAACCCTATAGTTTTTGGACCTAGAAAGGCTGATTTAGTCCTGACATAATTATAATGAATGGTATCATGACCTCTTGTGTAATAATCATGGACATCACAGTTTTTAGGGAACTCATAGAAATTAGTTTTGATAAGCATGAGGACAGAAAGAATATACACACATGGGAGTGGGAGAATATTGAGTCTTTTAAAAATAGGTCGACATGGGGCATTATAAGGAGCAAAGACCATAAGTCGTGCAATTTTCTTTTGCAGCCTAAAAAGCTTAACTGAAGCAAGTGATGATCCCCAGTAAATAATGCTAGTAATGATGCGGGAGTAAAATTGGCCTTAATAAAGTGTTAACAGCACGTCAGAACTAACAGAAAATCTAATGAAACGTATAAGAAAACAAGTGGAGCATAGAATTTTAAGTAGATAACAGATATGTTCATCCCAAGATAGATTTGACGAGATTGTAAGTCCTAGGAATTTAACAACTTGCGCTTGGCGCATAAATTGACCATCATGGGCAAGATTAAGGTCAACACCATGTTTTCTCCTGAGATTAAAGTGCATGGCTAGGGATTTATCAACATTTATATCTAAGCAATTTAAAGAACACCAGTCACTCAACTGCTGAAGAAGTATTTCACTTTTCTCAATTGTGCACTGTAGTGATGTGGATGAAACTAGAATGTTAGTATCATCAGCATAAAGGACAATCTTTGAACAGTCTGTTTGTAGATTATGAGGGAGATCATTAATATATATCAGAAATAATATAGGGCCCAAAATAGATCCCTGAGGGACTCCACAATAAACATCTTTAGGCGTGGAGTTGTACACAGAACCTTCAATATTCAAACTAACTCTTTGAGATCTATCAAATAAATAGGATTGAATCCAGTTATTTGGGATACCACGAATGCCTAACTTTTCCAGTTTCTTTAACAGTAAGTGATGGTTAACATTGTTAAAGGCCTGTGAGAAGTCAATAAATAAGCCCACGGTATCTAATTTGTTATCAAGTGATGCAAGAATGAAATCCACAGCATCATGCACAGCTGTTGAGGTGGACCTATTTTTTCTAAAACCATGCTGGCTTGATGAGATTAGGTTATGTGATTCTAGAAATGACACAAGTCTAGCATAGAAAACTTTCTCAAATATTTTGGCAAACAGTGACTGCAGAGAAATTGGGCGATAGTTACTCAAATCATTGGTATTACCCTTCCGTTTGAAGATTGGAATGACTTTGGATTCTTTTAGTACCTTTGGAAATATACCTAATCGAAGGGATTCATTGACTAGGAACAACAAGGGGTCCAGAATATAAGGATAAGATGCTGAAATGATTCTACCAGGAATACCATCATTACCAGGACTGTGATTAGAGCCCAACCGAAGTATTATGGTTTTGAGTTCAGTGACTGTACATGGGGTGAGAAAGAAAGAATGAGGGTTGTGTTGAACTGTTGCCAGAACATCGAAGGATGAAGGTATCACAGTATTTGCTGGTGGTGAAAAGTGTTGCACAAATGCATTGGCAAGATAGGAAAAATTAGAGGTAGGGTTACCACCTGTATCTAGTGGGTTAGGCAAACAGGTTTTAATAATGTTTTTATTACTGTTGATAATGTTCCAAATTTCTCTTGGTTTATTTGATGCTGCTAAAATCCTATTATCATTAAATGAACGTTTAGCATTGTTTAGTGTTTTACGATAGACCTTTTTCTGTAGTTTATATTCAGTCATAGCTTCCGGGTTATTTGATACCTTACACTTGAAAGCTAGTTCCTTGAGCTTGACAGACATCTGTTGAATATCACTGGTTACCCACTTTTTTGCGCAACGATTGGTGCGTGCCATGCATGTAAGGGGAAAAGAACAGTTGAATTTATATAGAAACCTATCATAAAACAGGTCAAAACTAGAATCAAAGTTATCTCCATGGTACACATCTTGCCAATTTTCAAGCCTAATATCACTCAGGAAAGAAGCAATGTTTACTTCACTAAAGAGCCGCTTAAAAGTTCTGGGCCTGGATAATTAATCAAGGGGAAGTACAGCAAGTATTGGATAGTGATCAGATATATCACATTTCAATACCGTTGCATCTAAACAGTTAACATCAACATTTGTAATTATGTTATCAATTAAGGTTGATGTGTCGCATGTGACTCTAGTGGGTACATCGGAGATAACAACCTGTAAATTATAACACAACAATAAGTTCATAAAGTCCTTCTTCTCAGTACTATCACTCAACATATTACAGTTAAAATCCCCCATTAGCATAATAATATCATCGGGATGACAGTCAACAAGTTCACAAAGGAGGCAATCCAAATTTTTTAAAAACCCTTGAAAATCACCAAGTGGTGAACGATACGTTGCAACGCAAATAATGGACTTGGAACCAGTAACAATCCTGGATATCGCACATTCGAAAACCTGTTCAATGCAGAAATCACACGAAATTTCGTGAACACTCGTAATGAGGTTATTTTTTACAAATAATGCAACACCACCGTTTTTCGTATAGACACGACAATACACGCTAACGAGATCGTATCCGGGTAATGAAAATGACGATACTTCCTCCTTTAACAGCCAATGTTCACAGATACAAACCACCTCAGCATCATGCGTGGTTAGTAGAACTTCCAGCTCGGGAACTTTATTTCTAATACACTGAATATTCAGTTGAAGGAAAGAAAGACCTTTTTGAGACACCGTTTGTCATAAGGTACTTTTGTTGTTGGCAACAACTGGACGCCTGGTACCTGTTCCCGAGGAGTAGAAGTAATACCTATCATGTAACACCGCTTTTCAGGTATGTTCTGTTTTGAAATTTAGCTATTATATTTTAATTACATGGTGATGATATGAAAGATGCTTTTGTCAACTGACTCTTTCACAGAGTAATATTTTTTAAAGTGGTTTTCTTATTGCTTGGAATTAAGTGATATTTTTCTTGGAGCCTATGGCATCAGAATCGAAGGAATCGGTATCGGTAGAATCGGAACCGAAATGTCAGAATCGGAATCGGCATCGGAATCGATAAAATTTTGGAATCGACCCATCACTAAATTTTATCGTTAGAAGTAATGAGCTGTAAATATTTTGTAGGAAACACTGAGCATGAGATTCAAGTACCTTCACACCAATGGCAGCATTCTTAGTAAAAAATTAGTGTGGTATCTGGTGAAATTAGCGAGCAATTTTTGGAACACTGAGTTACATATCATCTGCTTTTTATACATGATATGTTAATGCCAAGTGTGAATCATGGAAGAAAAGGTCTTGGGATGAAAAATAACATGGTAACGGTGTAAAATGGGGAAGTTAACATTTTTCTTGGATATCCTGGGGTAGTGAATTTTGGGGAAGTTAAATCTGGATAAGACATGGGTGTGGCTAAGGAGCAACTCATCTCAATTTAAATAGTGTCCATAACAGTTTGAAGTTAGTTCTTCAGAAGATTGATGGATGGAATCCAGTCCAAACTAATTTTTTTCTATAAACGTGCTGAAGCTGTGAAGCTAATTTTTCATGACATGCTAACCAGTGGCGGTTTGCCCATAAGGACTCTCGGACGCCGCCCCTCCCAAATATTTGAAAAAGTAAAAAAAATAAGTATCCATTAATATATAATTATACATCTGATTAATCAAAGCGTTTTTTCAGTCCCATACATCGAAAGTGTTGGAAAAACACGAAAAGAAATAGCGCGAGAAGTTCGTATTTGTAGCCGTGGGGCGCTGGCCAGAACGTCCCAATCCATCCCCATGCAGTTATATGGAGAGTGGTAGTGGTGGGGGCCGCTGGTGCTATGACGCGTCTAACGTTGTGTCTTATGGAAGTCTTGGGACGTCGTCCGAAAATGCGCAGAGCGACGAGTGAGTTGACATCGCTGCGCAGGCCGGCGGGCGTATAATCTGGCGTCTACTTGGTGCTGCCACAGAAAAGGGACCTACGGAATCAGAATGGTCTCTGTACTGGGTGTAGTTATACGATTTTAATTTTTAATTACTGGTAGGTATTGCTACAGTAAATAAATTATCCCATTATGCTTGCGTTTTTTGGTGTTTGAATTCCGGAACACAAAATCCAACCAGTTAAAGGCCGTATTGACGAAGGAAAACTATTCTCGAGTATTTGACACAGTTCTGTTATGATTACGAATTTCAAGAACCTTGGGGAAACTAATATTATAATATTTATGCCTTAACAATGTATTCATATCTTCCCGATGATCATAAATGCGGTACCTATTTTTCAGGTAAATTTATCAAAAGACCTGCAGTATTAGGAAAAATCAGTAAACATTCCCCACTAATTTATAATTTAAGAAATAGTTGCGTGCGTGATAGGGTGAAGGATTAAATATGATTTAAATCGTTAAGCGCGACTTTAAATAGAGTCATTCAATTAATGTCATGAAGTGCCGCGTACAATGCACCTTTTGTGTGTAGGTTCATCATTTTTCTAGCCGTCCTTGTTGTATTAGTTCATGTTCACCTAATTCCTCAGCGGTAGAGCGGTAGCTGTCTGACGGGAAATGCCCACTTGGGTCTGATTTAAGTGGCCTCGAAGAGTTCATATCAGTGCGGAAATCCTTACAGCTCCCATCTGTGGCTCAGTCGAGTCGTCTTCTTTTAAGATCAAGAACTTATGATTTCGAAGACACGGTTATTCCAAATGCGACCCGTTGGCGTCTCGTGTGTTTACCACATATGAATCTTAGACTCAAGGAGATGGTCCGTGACGTCCTTTGTTTGCTTGAATGCCTTTGCTGACCTTAAATTCGTCCCTCAGCTGAATCAGCATTAGTGGACCACGACTTCTATCTCCCTTGAGTCGTCCTTATAGTAACGGCAAGACTCTCGGAAAGAACGGAGTGAAATGAGTTCAGACATCATTTTCGAGGAGTTAATTGTGCGTAATTGCCGATTAAGAAGTTTCTTAGTGCTGTGTGTACATTCAAGAAGACAATTTTGAATTAATCAACAGTGCTCGTTTTTTTAAGGGAAATATAGGGAAAAATTGTCCCAATTCTGTGTCCTGGCACCTTGTTCTTTTTGGTCGTATTTTTCGTCGGCCTATTTTGTGTCGTCCCTTGTTTATTTATAGACTAGTGCCCTTGCCATGTGTTCAATCAGAAAGAAATTGTTGTCCAGCGCTGATTTCAACGAACGTGTAATTGATCACTTTGCTGGACAAAATGAAAGAAGAATGGACTTTTGCAATATAACTAAAGGCCTGTGAGTATTTCATATTTTGTTAAAAATGTGTGAGAAATGTTTAATTGTTGATTTTAAATCATACTGTATTCAAGAAGCAACGCGAAAACCGCCATCAAAGTTTACATCTGCAATAGCAAAGCGCGCGAATTCTAGTAGTGTTTGTTGCCTAGTGGAAGTCAGTGACACTCTCCTCCCTCCTCAGGTGTTACAAGTGTCATTGCTACCTAAATCATTGCAAATGTTGTATAGATTTGACAAATAACGCATTATGATTGCAAAACGAACAACAGAAGTGTATTGCGGGCATATCCGCATGAAGAATGTAGACGCTAGAACCTAAAGTTACGTATTTTCGTTTGTATTTGCAAAATATCGCAGCAAATATATTTTTATTCTTCAAGATAAATACTAAATACTTTGGTATTAAATATATTGATCAGTATCATCGAGAGTCCGGACTAAGCCGATCCGTATGACCGAGAGTCTACTGCATTTAGTATTTATTAATCAAGCTTTATTAGGAAACCTAGGTATTTTTGTTGAAAAAACGGAACGTATGGCATCACAGAATTTAATTCCTAGATTGCCTTAAAAACTTAATAAAATACAGGAAATATTAAAAAATTATGACCCCCCGGTGGAGTGCGCCCCCCTAGCATTTGACTCACGAGCCGCCACTGATGCTAACTTAAATTAATTGCCAATTTTTCAATTTATTGGCCTAAATCCATTTTTCTTGCCGTATTTTCTTTTATTAATATTGGCAAAAATAACAGAAGCATAAAAATGACAGTAATTTGACTGTGCAAAAAATGAAGTTTTAGTAAGGTCTTAATTATATGCTAAATTATACATCTTTCTCTCTTGGTTAATTCAAAATAGGAGTTTAATGTTGCAATAAATGTAGTAATGAAATTTTCTTATATGACTATGGATTTGGCTGTTCTTTCTGCTGTGAAAATAATTTTCATTCAGTGAAGATATTAATTTAAAAATATTTCTGTCATGCTTTCAGGTTACAAGGTTCTGATCAAGATCTTTCTCCTTTAAGTAGTCTTGGTAGTATTTGTAAAAATGCCAAGAATTTAAGCTCTGAAGAAACTGTAGAATCAAAAATATATGCCGTTAGTTCTGTTGATGGCAACGTAAAGTACCATGTGTCTGGACATTCCTCCTCTCAACCACTATTTTCTCGACCTTCTCATGTCCCAAGAAGAATATTTGCCATCACTTCCCTGCAGAGAAATCACAAAAAGAAGACGGGCAGGAGTGAGACTGAAAGCTTAGTTCATGGACGTCGTTTCCTAGCAAAGGACTCTGTGGAGAATTCTGCCATCAGCAGCGTTGTCAAAGGGAGCATGTCGGTGTTTGTGAATCCATTCTCTGCAAATATAGGTGCGGCAGATGACATGAAAGCCGAGGCTTTGAAGTTTTCAGAGAGCGATGCTAGCAGTGAAAACACCCACGGCCTGAGGGCCGGTTCATCATGCTCTGACCTGACTGAAAATGCCATCCCCTTAAAGACCATAACGATGAAATCGGAGAGCTTATCTGCTCCATCTGTGGTGGAAGTTAAAGGGTCAGTACCGGTTAAGGACTGGGACGAAGCGGATCTGAGCAAGGACGACACCATCTCTGAAACGGAGAGCTCCAGTGAGGATGTGGAAGAGGCAGAAGCTGCGATGGTGGATGACCTTCAGAGTCTGGACCTTGGAGAGGAGGGTAGCGACAAGGGCAAGAGGAAGGGGTCCCAGAATAGCTCGGGTGAGGAAGAGTCGAACATGAGCACCATGCAGGTGGTTGAAGAGATTCTGCAAGAAATCCTCCAGTCGGTGGTGGAGAGGTGTGAGGGTGACGAGGCGGTGGAGGCAGAGGAAGGAGATGCGGAGGAACAGTTGAGCCCACGCGAGAGGAGGAAGAGTAACGCATCGGCCAGTGCGGGCATCGCATTCTCTTCCTCCAAAGCTGTCGTGTATCCCCTCCATTCGCACATGCTGCTGTACGTGAAAACGTACGATTCACACCGAGCACTCTATGCTCTCACCACGTTCGCTAATCTCCTGCGTGCCGACGCTCGCACTGTCCTCTGCGCAGCTGCGGCTGCTGGGATCTCGACTGGGCCTCGTGGAATGCTTTTGCAGACCTTACTCACTTGCCACAGAGAATCAGTTTTCGGCCGTGGTTTTAATTGTGGGTCCAGCTCAGGTCCTGGAAAATCCAGCAAGGATGAGAAAGGATCTACAGGCGTGTATGGTGATGGTGGAGTGTCAGTTTCATCGTCTGATGCAGCCACTACCTTCGCTAAGGGTAGCGGACCTTCAATTGGACGAAGCTCTGAGATGATGTCAAGGTAAAATCTCCTCCTTTGTAAATTTTCTTTTCAAAGTAAAGGGCAAAAATTGCAACTCATCATTTAAAGAGTTTTTTGCTTTATAGAACGCGTGGCTTCTTTGAGGGTGTATGAGCCTTGAACTCTTGATTTTTTACTATTTTTTTTGGAAAGCAATTATGTTTCAGAGCAGAAGAGCCCACAATGCCAATTCTTGCCATGCTTGAAAATATTCTAACTACAGCATACTCCTGATTTTCTGCATGCTAGAGCAGACGTCCTAGTAAAATTTAAACATTCTTTGTCTATTAGTAAATAAAATAATTCCCTTTCACAAAGAGGATTCTAATGGAAACAATAATCCCATTGTATCCTTGAATTAAAATGCAAATACATATATTGGTGCTTATACGTTCGATTAATTTTTTTATGAAGATCATGGAAAACTTCGTAAAACTAATTCACGGATAAGCCGTAACACGGATAAACCGCAGCCAGATAATCAGGAGTATACTGTACTTTGCCAGCCTCGGTGGCGCCGGGGTAAAGTCCCCGACTGCCAACCTAGAGGTCGCGGGTTCGAATCCTGCCTGGGTGGTTTGACCACCATCCAGGGCATTGATGTATGTGATTGTCAAACAAGTTAATTGTAAGAGAGGACTATGTAGTCCTAAATTCGCTTGTGAAAGAAAGACGACATTATTATTATTACTTTTTTGAGTTTGCCAGTTTGCCTGCCGCAAGAATTGAATGTATGGAAGATGATATAAAACATGTATAAAAGGATTTACACCTAAAGTAAAGATTTTAATTAGATGTGGATTGATAAGCTATGGAGAAAAAGAAAATTTTATGCCCAGAAGAAAGTCAGGTCAAAGGCTCAATGAGGAACCATGTGTTAACTCATTATACTTACAATTTTTGTTTCAAATTTCTTCCAGGGAAGCAGGGTCCTCAGCTTCCAGGGCCTCAAGAAGTGATGCAAGCATCCAGTCTGCACATAGACTAAGTTCTTCAGCGCCTACTCTCACATCCATTCCATCCCCTGACTCATCTTCGTCGTCTGCGTCATCTTTTAGAACGAGCCGACTCCTGGAAGTGGCCTTGGTCGTGTGTCTCTACTATATCCGTAGTTATTATCCTAACTTTTTGGGTGAATCGGTGAACAGAACTCGAAAGAATGCTTCTCTGGGCGTGGAGTCCAAGACTTCCAACTTCCCCGGTGACTTGGAATTGATTAGCAATCGAAAGGCTAAGCTGTTGAGTGCGGAGGTGCTCACATTGATAGCAGCTGAGTTGGTCCAGCTTTGCGGTGGTCCTGGCTCAATCGTGAGCAATGGCTCTGGTGGACATTTGGCATCTGGAGTTGGTCGAGGGTTTTCTTCATATGTTGGTGATTTGTTGAGTAGGTGTAAAGTTCAAAAAATAACCCTTCACTGCATCCTATCAAGTGTTCATAGCATGAAAAATTGCACAAGTTCCTCTGGTAGCAGTAGCTCAGACAGTGGGAAAGGAAAGAGTTCAACTTTTACGGAAGAAATAATCAGGCTCAATGATGAAAAGTGTGTCAATGAGTTGTTCTTAAAAGGAATGGAGGCTAAAGATGCCAAGGAATGTCCGTCTGCGCATTCAGAAAGTTTCCAGATACAGCTTTTGAGGTAAATTTCATCAAGAAACTCCCATCATGCATCTCTCTCTCGTCACCGGCAATTTTATGTTCAAAATTATTATTTTCTCTCCTTTTATTATGGTTCACTGGGGCTTTTTTCTGGGGTAACACAATGGGACAGCATCGTAGTAACTTTTCTTATCATAGGACTTCGCATAACTGTGAATGAATTAATGTTAAGATTGATATAACTTAAGCGCAGCTGAATTTCACTAATTTTTTCCTCCAGAAAAAATACCATCTGGTACCCATCATAATTTATTTATTTAATAAGGTAGTTAAAATGTCTGCTGTAAAATTATTACATGCTGGTTTCCCTACTTTATAAATGGTGAACTTATGGAACATGTATACCACTTATCAGATTGTTTGTTGTTAATCGTGTGTTGGATATTGATGGGTGCTCTTGCCGTTAAGTTTCTGTTACATTTCTATCAGTGGTCTGTGAATTTAATCGAGATTAAACCAGAATTTCTTTGGAATTATCTCTGAATCTTCTCTCCCACCAATTAAACAGAGATATCTAGGTAAAATTGAAATAGGTTACATTATTACTTTTGAATAAAGAAAAATTTTCTAGTCAGTAATTGTTGCCATTCATCGAACCCAATATGATTTAAGAAAAGGAATTGTTTATTATTTCAAATTCAGTTAACAGAAAGGATACATATTATGTCTATCATAATTTAACTAATGTCCTGTGAACTGCTATGGTGGAATTGCTAACCACTGTTCTGTCCCTCAGCATTGTTTTAAACTTCGTGCTTTATTCGTAGGCTTCTGCTTTTCCTAATCATGCTTGAGGATCAAGTAATCAGTCTGACCACAGAGGATGAAAACATATCCCGGGAGTGTGGTTCTTATGGTAATTCTCAGGAAGAAATGATTGTCCACCTCAAGTATCGTACTGGTCTGTCTATTCCTCAGCAACCTATGTTTTTGGCTGCTGTCATGAATGCGTTGAAATTGGTGAGTATGGCGTGGTTATCCTACTGTGTAGGACCATTGTTATTTGTCTGTGATTGGAAGGGTAGTGGTGTACCTGGTTTTGCAACTTTGAGAGGTTATTGTAATAATCAGCAAAACTGACCAAATTGTATCAATATTTAAGTTGCAATTCTTTTTATGCATTGATTGATGACTTTGGCCAGAATATTTGCCGCTAAATTTTGAGATTTTTAAAAATTCAGCAAAATTGTCCCTCGTATTTTTCTGTTAGAAATGTTTCTGTTTTCTGTTGGCATATTTATGGATATGGATATGTCAGATTTGTTTAATAATGGCTTTAAAATGTTAACATGCAGGTTTTATTCCATTTTTAATGGATTTGTTGATATAATACAGTATTTACTAAATTTTTCTAAGTATGCAGTCAGCAACCCACAACACACTTAATTGTTTTTCTCTGCATCTGCTCAAAAAAGCCAGTGACAGCATTTTCTCCTGTTGGTATCATAGAAACCATAGAAAAAAATGAATGAGAGAAGTCGAAGAGATGGGAACTGAGAGGTCACTCCGCTGTTGGACTGCCTTTTTTCACTTCATGTTTTCTAAACATGAATGGAGTTTCATATATACATATCTTTACAAACCTTTTTCCAAGGTCTGTGATCATTTCGCATCACATTACGCAGGCATGGATGAGTATTTCTTGGAAACCAAGGCCGAAGAGGGAAAATTTTGATTTATCTATTTAAGGTTTACAACATTGGCTATAATGAAAAACAGTTACTGGTGGCTTTCTTTTTATT
Organism: Ischnura elegans; assembly: GCF_921293095.1. Lineage (NCBI taxonomy): Eukaryota > Metazoa > Arthropoda > Insecta > Odonata > Coenagrionidae > Ischnura > Ischnura elegans. The sequence goes on along the minus strand of NC_060251.1, from coordinate 115,173,078 downwards.
TTCTTGTCACTCTGGGCAATTTTTGTGGGTGCTGTTTCTGAAGGCCATTGGTGAATGGTGGGGGAGGGATATTGTCCTCTGATAGGGAAGGTAGCCGTGTGAATTAGTGGACCTGGGCCTCGATGATGGCTTCTTCTGAGGTTGGGGCAGGGTCGGTAATAAGTTTCAGTGCATAGACATTGTTTTTTTATGTAAATGAAAGTATTTGGAAGAAATACATAATGTATGGTTTTGTTTCAGGATTACACTCTTCCAAGAGATGTGTGGGACTATATTTCTTAATTTTTTTCAGGACCACATGAGGCATTTACATCAGCATTGGACTAGCTTAGTCACATCTGCCTTGCCATATATGGGCCACTCGTTAACTCATGTTGTTATTAATGTGATAAATCAGCTGTGTTGTAACCTTGAAAAGCTTAGCCAGTTTTATAAACTTCAGCCTGCAAGGTTTGTATAGAAAATTTTTCTCTTGTATTTTATTTACCTAAAATATATCCTAGATAAATACTTCAAACCATTTTGGTGTTGATAAATTTTAAATGAGTAGATTAAATAAAGGTATTTGGGTAATTATCACAAATTTTATTTCCTTGATATTGGGCTCAGAATATCCTAATTTACTTGGGGAATATCTTTTTTGTTCTACCTGCTGTGGTTTACTTAATCTTAAAACTTCAACCAATTCCACACGAAATTCTTAGTGTATGTGAAAGCTAATATGTTTATGAAATAATCTTTCAGATACTGCAGCATTTTAGCCTTCCTAATTTGTGGTTGAAGGTTCTGAGTTTGCAAGAGTAGCCTAGCTTAAACGCTCAACATTATAGCATTGTAGATATATTTAAATTGCTGATGATGATGTTTTGTTCAACAGAAATGGGCATTCTAGGACAAATAGATGTCCTGAAGGTGGTTTTCGCAGTCACAATCCAGGGCAGTCCTGGAATTTGCGGTATGTCTAGTCACTCTTCCTTGTACAGGAATGTATCTTCTAACAGTGTACAAGGAAGGCATGTTTTCATTCTGTGGATTGGGATGATGTGGTTTGAAGTGACCATTATAGAGTTAACCTGCTTTAGAATGGAAAACTGAATGTTGGTATTTGTGGAACTATGAAAATTGTACTAACTTAAGATTTATTGTAAGCTTAATATTTATTATACAAGTCGTCAACCCAATAGAACTTTTTAAATTATATTTTCATGAGGGTTAGGTTTTATGCAATGAAGAGAAGCCTTCCCAATGTTTTGATTTCTTTGTAAAACAATACCAGGATTATATAGAGGATAAGAGTACATGTGAACTAAGAGAACTTGGATAAGAGTATACATATAAAGAAACAGAATTCCACTCTTACAAGAGTAAAAAAATGTATGAAAAACCATGGACGTAAACAATATGAAAAGCTGGACTGGACAGGGATATTGTGAGCCAGGGCATAAGGGAGAATCATGATTCAATGGTCTTTGGGCGGGACAAAATTTTAAACTCTAGATTCAGAAAAATGCTAAAGGAGGACATGCCATTTTTTTGTTGAGGTTTTAGAGCCTTTAATGATTAGAATAAGTTTCTATGAATAAAAAATGTAATTAGTCTCTGAAAGGTTGCATATGCAGCAAAAAAAATTTTCATCAGTTTAATGTGCTCTTCACAAAGATGGTCGGAAAATACTTTTTAGATAACAGCTGTAACAACATGTGGTCAGGAAGTAGTGGATAATGTTTGAAGAGGATTTTTAAAGCAATAAATAGAAAAACATGTGGGAATTTTAGTGTGGGCAGTCATTAGGTAGCATTAATAATTTCATTTTTATGTATTTATTTGTGGTTTTGATACTTTGGATAAAATGTTTTGTATAGGAAAAATTTAGAATGCGTGAAATGCAGAAATGCTACTTAAGGATAATTTTTAAATTTAATTAAAAAGCCAAGGAATCAGGACCTCAAAAATGTAATTAAAGGCAGAAAATATTCAATGCAAAGATTTTAAATCTGGATCCAATTGTACACATAGGTGCTGTCACGAAAACACTAAAATCTGATGAGCACAATTTTTTTTTCTGTGTAGAAGTGTGGTCCCTCAGTTTTTGACTTTTCATGTTATATGACCTAACTATTAAAAAAAAATACTCAATCTCCTTCTGTAAGCCTTTAATACAATTAACATCTTCAAGCTGTTATCTGTAGATATGTATTATGTATATCCAGTGTTGAATAATTATTATATTTATAATACCATTTTTTAAATTATTAGTATTAATATGGTCTTTTTTACTCTTTCGCTGCATCTTCAAGCATAGGTATTGTTTAGACAGTGGAATTCATTTTGATAATGCACAGTGAAAATATTTAGTGGAGTAAAATTTTTATTATTAATCCAGGAATGCTCTTCAGTGAGGTATAGTTGTTTCTTACCTTTTATCCATTTCCATTGGGCACCTTGGGAATGTGGCTGCTAGTAGACTCCAATATGACTGGTTGAATTAAGACTATTGCTGTGAGACTAGTCTCTTGAGGTCAAGACAGGGTGGGAGAATGAAATAGCCCTGAATCCAGGCTCGTGAAAAATTATCCCTAATGATAAACTACATCTGAATGTAAATAGCAAATCATTACAATTATGTGGTTATTATTTTACGCACATCCTCATCAAACAAACAGTTTCTTAAGTTATTATAAACTGATCTTCCAACATTTTCTTTGCTGGTAATGATCCGTGGAAAAGTTTTTTTTTTTCGTTGTCTTTAAGAATCAGGAATCTGGGTTACATTGTGGATTCAACATATTTTGATTTCATTTTTCTACCATCATTACGGATCAAAGTACTGCATGAAACCACATAGTTACTTTGTGCACAGTCACTTGCACTGGTGCAAAGTTATGTATACTAAGGACGAAATTTGCCACGAAAAAATATTTGGCTTAGCTGGGATTCAAACCCGAATCGCCTGAATGTTGGTCAGGTATACCACTTAAAATAGCTAGCCATCTTCTTCCAAGGTGAATCTCAGACTGGATTAACCAAACAAGGTGTTGAGGTGTCAAGTCCACGCTTTGCACAGTTGGACTTATTAAGCCAATAGGAATAGAAGAAATAAAAACTTGGCTATTTCCACGTGGTAATTTATTGTGACCTACCATGGTTTCGTTACAGCGTAACATTATCAAGGTCAGGAGCCACTGGTAAATTGACCAGGGTATAGAGCATGAAAAAAGGATGGGATGGGAAATTTGTGGGAGCTGTTGGTTAGGGGGAGGTAGGGGTTGGGATTGGTGCATGTTTAGGCATCGCTATGGGTGGGGGGTTTGATGAGTTAGTGGAAAAGTGGAGGAGGGGGGAGCAAGAAGGGTAAAGGTGGTTGTTAACGAGGTATGAGTCCCTGAAGCTCAAAATTTCCAGCTCTTCCTGGGCGTCTAATCTCCGTCCGTAGTTAATTTAGCCAATATCGGAGAAATAATTCCTACTTTGTCACTATTCTGTGACAGACTTATTTCAAAGCAGTGCATGAAACAAGTAACTTGCTTCACAGTCATGCACACAGGTGCAAAGTCATATTCACCCAGGATGAAACCTGGAACAGCAGCAAAATAGGGTTTATTTCTCCGATAGTGGTTTAGTAAGAATGCCCTCCTTTGCCACAGTGTGCACTTGAGACGTCAACACCTAGTTTGCTAAATGAAGTTTGAAATTGCCTTTAAAGAAAATGGTGTTAGGTGGTTTAACTGGTAGTATATCTCACCCATTGTCCTTATATACTGGTTGCTAATCTCTGGCTCTGGAGTGTTGCCTCGACGGACGCTATTACCCCTCAAACCCCTCACACGCCTCCCCTCAAACACAACTCTGGGCACAGTCGCACTGTCACTATGGGAAATATAGAACTAACTGTGCTGTCGGCGGCGGTATATGCTTTCAACAGCGCAGTTAGTTCCATATTTCCCCTAGTGACAGCGCGACTGCGCCCAGAGTTGTGTTTGAGGGGAGGCATGTGAGGGGTTTGAGGGGTAATAGCGTCCGTCGAGGCAACACTCCAGAGCCGGAGATTAGCAATCAGTATATAAGGACCATGATCTCACCCATCAATCGGGAGATCCGGGGTCGTTTTCTCACTGAGTCAAATATTTTTCCATGGCAAAGGTCATCCTTGTTGTACTTATAACTCATTATGGATGATGAGTTCTCAATGGAGTTGATGGCTGTTGATTAAAGCTTGTGGGATCCTGTAAAAGCATGAGAGATTCTTGTAGGTAGGGGATCGGATTTGTGTGGTGACGACAATGTTGGATTCCCACCCAGTAGGCCTAGGCTCAAATCCTGCTGGTGGCATTCATTTTTCCAGGTCTACCCCTGCATGAGTGCTTCATTGAGAGCACATCATGCACAGCAATCTGTTCATTGGGTGGGCCATGGTCTCCTTGGCACCTTTCGTATAGAGCTAACTAATTCCAACTCCAGGTATCTCTTTGCCCTTCCCTCATGGTGAAAATTACCTCAGCTGTCCGTCGCATCCTCCAAATAACATGCCGTACTTGTCTTTTAATTGTGTTGTTCTTACAAGAGTGAAATGCTCATTTTAACTCTTTCATTTCCCCGTGCAGGAGCAGTGGCATGCTGTCCAAGGATAGTCTGTTCTTGGGTCATGCGTCCATCACCCTTGATGAGAACCTCCCCCCCGACTACGCCCTCACGCAGCTGGACTCCCTCACCCTCCTGTGCCACTATTGCCTGCTCGACTCCACCCCCTCCTCCCAGCAGCCCATTTTCTCCTTCTCCACATCCTCCTCATCGACGTCTTCCAACGGGGTCTCCCCCACCAACCCCATCTCGAGCAACGGTCAAACCACAGCAACCCTGACCGGCACTTCGACTGGAGCTGGAGGGAACAATGGCAGCATCTCGTCCGTGGCCAATCCTGGTCAAATATTTAGCAACCTTGTTCACGTGTTCATGCCCACACCTCTCAGTCAGGTAATCACCGAATACCAGTCATTTGATAACTTTTAATGTGGACTGACTAACATTACAAGGGTGTCCATTGGGGGGGGGGGGACAAAAAACACAAGAGAGTCAGAATTGTCATTAGAGTGGAAAAGTTGCCTCTTATCACCCCGGTTAGGGAGAAAACAATTTTAAATCCATTTTTCAGTTGCACGTCCCAATAAAAAAATTCAAAAATATATTTTTAAAAGGGCTTCAAATGCATTCAAAATTGGTATGTGGCCTTTGCTAATGGTCCTTTGTCTTAAAAACTTATATGCTGCAGGAGATTAATAATCCAGAGTAAATGGGACTATGGGTAATTTGAAATTAAGATTTTTCCAGGCTTAGAGATCACTTTCTTTTGAGTGAGCTATGTATTAAACTAACCACTCGGCCACCAATTTAACTGGGGTGATGAATGAACAAAAAAAAGTTCAAACCTAGAGCAATCTCTCTTTTAAATCCAACTGATTTTGGCGTTACTGTTTGTCTTGACTAAACTAGTTGTCAGCACCATAAAGTTTGTGGAACTGTACTGTTTTTTTTTGTTCTACCATGAAAATCTCCCTTTTGAACTTCTCCTCACTGACATGAACATTCACGTCAAATTTAGCTCGAGTTAATTTAATCTATCTTTGACCAACAAGCTGGGTGATTTGTCTTCACCTAATGTTTTCATCTCCCTCTTCCAATTCCAGCATCATACACTTTTTGTATAAAATTCAATCCAATGGTACTTAGTCATTCCTAAATCGTTAATGACTACTACCTAGCTTTCATATATGTTAAATTTGAGTTCTATGATTATGTGGAAACTGACGATATGAGTTATTCTATGAGTGCAGATACTTTGATGATTTTCTGCGAATGTTTTTGCATTTATGGCTAAGGGCCTCTTTCAACCCTACTGTTAGTGAGCAATGTGAAAGAAATTGTTGTATAACATTAAAGAAAGTGATTGTGGTTTTCAATAAACAGTAAAAACTCTTGAATAATCTTTGAAAGTTTCGAGTAGCAAAAAATTACATATGTCCTCCATGCCGTAATTTATCTCTTGTCAGTGATGTTCAGGTTGCCTAATTAGTCATTCAATAGCTGTATTTGTCTGAATATAGTCGCTCCCTTTTTTCCAAAAATCAATCATGCTTGGTCTCCTTGATACTAAATTATTGAAGGAGGCCATGATGTATGCCCACATTATGACTTACCTCCCAGAAATTTTGATTTAAAAAAATAGGAGAATATATTTGAAGATGTATGGAAATTGTTTTACAAAATCTTGTTGTCTTTATGAATTTCCATAAGTTTCAGATTTGGTTCTTAGATTTAAGATTCACTGAGATATGGTAATTTTAAATTTACAAACCTTGGTATGTTATCTGTGTAAAAAATAATTATTTGAAATCGGATGTTTATTAGCAGTTTTTATAAAATGTAGAGGCTGGTAGCATATATCTCTTATTTTTGTACGTGAAAGAATAAATATACAACAATTTCCATTGCAGATCAAAGTGTTAAATTCTTTAGCTAATGATTGCCTTAGTATAATAAAGTATCTTGGTGTGCTGAACATTTTTCACTTTCACTGAATCAATTTATATTGATATTTTTTAGGATGGAACAAAAGAAAAGAGCCAAGGCGCAGACCCTAGGATTGCAGCCAGAAGGACTGTTTTGTGCAATTTCCCTCGTATTATTGCTAGTTTGTCTACTCTGTGGGAAGCTGTCACAAAATGCTCCTGTGATCTGTAAGTATATGTTGTTTGTTTTACTTATGTTCATTCACTCATGCCATTTTGCCAACTGCTTGATTCCTAAGCTTCCCGGTCCAGGAGAATATTTTCTAATGGCAGTTCATGTGAAAGAAGCCCGTATTTTTCTTATTTTTGGATCTATCACGTACTCCTTGAGCTATACACACCATAAAAACCATTGGCATTAGTTCTTTCACGGATAATTTATTATTCCCACATCTACTCCCAAATCAAATATAGCTTCATCTTTTGGGCCGTTTCCTGCCACAGCATACACATTTTCAAAATACAAAAGAGAGCCATCAGGCTTATTGCAGGAATGTCATAACTAACCTCCAACGAGCCATACATTTTAAAATACTAAGTCTTCACCCTTCCCTGCATTTTAATGTAAGAGGCTATGGTGTTTGTCAGAAGAAAACCTCAACAACTCCAATTTATCCACGAAAAACACATCTGCAATTTATGGCAACACCAAGATGTGCACGACAAAAGTAAAGAATCATCACTTTAAAAGAGTATTCGTTACCATAACATGGCACAAATCTATAACGAGCATGCCAGTCATCTTAAAACAACAGTAAAAGGGAATAATTTTCAAACAAAAATCAGAGCCGATCTGATAAACAACCAATATTACTCCCTATATGAATACCTAAGTGAAAAGTAACATTGAAATCAATTTTTTAAGCGATACATATTTCATTGTTTATTGTGAATAAATGTATAACTGTTGCTGTACTTTTTTGTATTTTGACAAACTTACAAATATTTGGCTGTCCTTGACCTAACTAATGTCCTTGATGCAATCTTGTATGCTTGTAATGATTGCATGCTTAGCAATAATTACTCCAATTTTAACTAACCACTCTTGATCTGTCATATGTCTGCATGTAGACTCATTAACATGTATGTAGTTATAATTGATGAGGTCACAAACTCTGAGCTGATGCCGAGAGCATTTCCACTTTGCAGCTACTCCTCAGCTTTGTGCATGGGCCTCACATGGTCCATTGTTGTGTACACTATTGTGAGCAACTCCTTTCCTCAATGAAAGGTTTTCCCCTCGAACGAGTAACAGTACCAGAACTCTTATGAAATCGCTGACTCATGAAAAGTGAGGAATAACTGTTTTACTCTCACATAACTGGAAAATAGCGTAGTTTCCTTCATCAAAGAAAACAAAAGGCATTGATTGCGATTCGTTACCCACCATTAGGGTTTTCATAATATACAAATTATTTGGTTTTAGAAATCCCAGTTGAGACGAATGGCAATGGTCAATTTTATCCTCATTTGAAAAAGGCCAGATTGGCGCCCATGCGATGCCACTCCACGTGACGTCACTGGGACGCGGGTAGATAGGAGTTTCACATCGTCTGAGATTACCAATGCATGCATGAGGCACAGAGCTCAGGGAAACATGTCTTAATAATCACCTATTAAAACTGCCTAAGGTCGGAATGTTTTCTTCGTTTGATAAGGTATTAGTAATCCTTATTTAAGCCAAGCGCTACCAGCTAGCAAGGTACTCTGCTACCTGCTAACATCCTGCGTCGCATCAACGCTCAAAGCCTTGCCCCAAGGTCACCTCACTTGCCGCAGCGGGAACCAGAATGATGTCACACGGAGTTTTCCCAGCATTCATACTTAGCCATCGCGTTCTTGCACGCTTGAAAATGTTCACTTTTCATTTAATCGCGAAAAATAAATATCGTCATTTAAAAATCTAAAAGCAAGAATTACGTACTCCAGGAGTAATAATATTTCGATTTAAGCAATAAAAAATAATAGTAAACCACCCTATTATTGGCTGTTGTCAGTGGCAGGGGGATAAGTCCTCGCTTGCCATACCAAAGGTTGTGGGTTTTAATCCCTTATGAGTAATTTGCCCCTATCTAGGGCATGGATGTGTCTAGAGTTAGCTTTTATTGAAACTCCCAATGTAAAGGTCTCATTGTGCTGTTTTCACGGGTAATTGAGATAAATAAAATATAATGGGGAAGATTTATTTTTAACTTGTATTTCCTTTCCAACTACCAAATTTTTTATTGAATTGTGATTTTGGGTCTGAGTGAACGACCCCATCGCAGACATCTCTCTACCGTTAGGAAGAAATGTGTTTCTCGGTGTGGAAATGGGCATAATTAATTGTCATAATCAACTTCCACAGGGATGATAACTGCAACGAGGAGTTTCCTGGCATTGGTGAGGGCACTTGTGGGCTTGTCCTTGGGCGGCGTCGGCTCGTGAGGCAGCATCTATTGGAATTCCTCAGTCCAATCTCTCTCCATCATGGACCACATTTCTTGGCTGCTGTTGCTATTGCATGGCAGGAAAGAAAGAAATCCAGAAATGAGAGTGATAGTGACGTTTGCAAGGTAGTAATTATGTTTTTAATGAATTTATTGATTTTTTTTATTTCTGGTGCACATAGGAGGACCAAGTGCATGTTCTATGTCCTCAATATACCATATCATTCTGCTCTTTTTTTTTGTATGTAATAGCCAACATGTTACGTGGCAAGCAGAAAATTGAAATAATTGTCAGAGGACCTAAGGCTCTCCCATGAGTGATTTGGGCAAATTCTTCCTGGGTTTCCTACAGGGTTTGGGTCAGCATTGTGGATGTCAATGTTTTGTTGGGAAAATTTCCCCAACATCCACAGGGTTGATGATTCTGATGTGAGCTGTGGCCTGGTACATAATTATATGCATCTTCCTTCTCCTAGTTCCTCTGTTATTGGTTCATCTTTCTATCCTGCTATTTTTAAGGTTGGGTTAAAGTGCATGGAACCAATGAAACATTGGAAATCATCATGCAGACCCTTAACTGGTTGGAAACCTGAGAAGAATTCACTTGAAATTAATGATAATAATAATATTCATTGGTTCCCGAGGACAAGTTATGTACAAGTATAGAACGAGTAATTTTGCTTGTTTACAGGCAGCATTGTAGGGAAGCTTGAGATCAATGTGGCTGCTTGCAATGTAAGATAGTATAATTTGACTGAAAATGGATCAAATAATATAACATATACAAATAGACATAAAGAAATTATAAAATATGTCACAGAATTTAATGTAGCATAAAGTAGTACACTATGAAATTCATTTTTCACTTGGCGCCGAGATGAACTCATCAATGGTTTAACATTGATGGTTACATTAAAATGTATGTAATTTCAATTTGAAAGTTTTTATGTTATGCATGTCTTTCAAGTACCTGGGTAGAGCATTCAACAAATTTCCTCCAGCACAAATTGGGCTCTTTGAGAGCATGCATAGGTTATATATGAAGAATACTGTTGGCCACAATTATTAGAATAATTTATTGAATGGGCAAAAGTGCAAATTTATAAAGGGCAAATTCTACAGATTGTTAGGAAAGTACAAGAGAAAGAAACATTGGCAAATACAACCATGCCTCGTATAGTGCAATTTCGATTAGCGCAAATTCATTCCTCGGGGAGACATCGCAATGCTGTGTAGCCTAATCAAAAATCTTAAACGCTCTCATGATAAAACGTGAACTTGCGCTAAGTACACACGAAATTTCTACCATTTTTCGCATATTAATATTATTGCTTGCCTCAAATTTTCTTTTTTGTTTATACAGTAGAACCCCGTATTTGCGTTATCGGAATTTGCGTTTTCCCGCAAATTGCAAGTTTTTTTCTGGGTCCCGTCATATTTCCTATCTCTCCAATGTAAATAGAACCCTGTATTTACGCTGTATTTTTTTCGTTTTCCCGCCATGTGCATCACGACGTGCCGACTAAAAAAAATTATTTGCGTAGTAAAACAATTAATCGCGCATATCAGCCCTTAAAACTGTCTTTTGGCTTCCTTTCGCGCATTTGTATTTAAAAATCCAAGAGAGAGAGACGTAATAAGAACTATTTTCGAGAAGAATTTGAATGTGGCGGGACAGAACGCCACTAACGTCGGAAAGTTGAACTACGTCATCTCGTTTTCTGTCAGCGGCGAAAAGATTCACGATATGAAAGTAGGTGTTTTGAGCAATCGAGCTATGTAATAATGCAAGAACTCCTGAAGGAATGTTGACAATAATCATGTAGTCGATAATTTGATACGAGAGTTTGAAAGGAAACCAGACGCGATGAAACGTGATAAATGCCGGAACTATAAAACTTGACCGACAACTGGGATCATTTGAGCAGACTTCATTCACAGTTGCGTAGCAATTATGGGTTAATTAAATACTTAAAAAACTTATTTAAACTTGAATTATCCCATTTAAATAGCAGTGTATCGCAAACTATAGTAACTTTCAAAAATTATGAAGTCGCACGCAGGGGCGGCTCCAGGATTTCCTTGAGGGGGGGGCGCGACAGGCTGCTTACCCCTCCCCCCACTCTCTCTCTCTCATGATGTGGCATACAAGCGTCAAAATAAGATAAGAGTTTCGGCATTATAGTTGAGAAAGAATGAAGGAATTGGTACAAATTGTTTGGTTTTAATGAGCGAATTGCACCGAATACACCGAGAAAATTGCAAAAGCCCGTGTTATTTTATGGAAAAAGTTGTAAAAGTAATTTCCGATTTACGTGTGGAATTTCAAACGATCTGTATATTTTTCGTTCATAGCGGGAGACACAAGCTTTGAATAGACGTTTTAATCGTAGATTTCGATGTAGAGTTGAGGGAAATAGGGCGAGAAAAAAAAACGCTGTGCAATTTTATGGGAAAATTGTGAGTATAATTTACGACTCATCAGGGTTCCCACTCAACCGTGAAAACCTTAAAACCGTGAATTAGCCGTGAATTTCGTCTACCGTGAAAAAACATGGAAAAAGCCGTGAATTTCGTCCTTAAACCTTAAAAATCTCTCAATCTTGATAATAATACCTTCCCAGAAATTTTCAACTTCGTTCGTTGCCAGCGCACGTCTATTCATTGTGGCGAGCATCGTCGCATGGGTCAGAAAAGCGTGGGAACGAATGTTGCCTGAAGAAAAAAAATATCTTTCCCCAGGGCAGGCCTTTTCTCTCCCCCCCTCCTGAAATATGACACCACTTCTCATCAGCTTGTTTACTTTCCTCGACTGGCTTGGTTTCCCCTCCCTCGGTCACTCCTAAGTCCCCCTTCCATCCAATTAGGCTTCCCACTGGCTGCAGCGACCGCTTTCGAAACTAAATCTAGATGGCATTTGTGTCGAAAAATTTGAACGTATATTCAACACCCTCAATCCTCTGATTGGAAGACCGCTAACCTTGACAACCTGCTATTCGCTGTGGACATTAGTGATGGGCAAAGTCGATCATTTTGGTGATTCAATCATTTTGACTCGAGTCACATAAATGATTCAATCAATTGATTCAATCATTATGATCGAAAAGACTCAAATGAATCAAGATCGAAAAGACTCAAAAGAGTCATGATTGAAAAGACTCAAAGGAATCATGATCGAAAAGACTCAAAAGGAATCAAGATCGACAAGACTCAATCAATGGATGTAATAAATCACTTTGAATAATCGAATAAATACTGCCTCATCTGCGAAGATCATTGGTAACGCTGATTGCTATCCATATTATCATTTCATATACTATTTTGATTGTGATTTACTAGATCAGTAAATTACATTGCAAAAATGAAGGAAGTAGTGTCATGAAAATATTTGGGAAGGCAAAACTGCCACAGTTTCTTAACACTAATAGAAGAATTTCTAACTATATATCTCAAAATATAACACTAAGTACACCACACCCATGAATCTGATCTGCAGGATAATTTTATTAACGGCACAGTAAAATGTTAACAGCTTTAACTTCTACTTCTTAACGTTCTCCTACAATTTAAGAGTCATCTTAATATTTTCCTTTTACGTGTATTGGTGTTATTAATACTTATAACTGTTGGAAAACATATAAGAAAAAGATTACACAAGTATTCAGTTCTTTATAACATAGTATTTAATTTTATCACAACTATTTCTGCCCTGTCGAAAAGAGATCAAGCACCGATCGTTCCAAATTTTGAAATAAACCGGAAACCGGGATGATTGATATGATACCGGAATTCGGAGTGATTGATGATTGATGATCGACTTGTTTAACGAAATGAATCATGAGTCATTTGATTCACCTAGTGATTCAATCTTTTTGATCGAATCGTTCATGATCGACCCATCACTAGTGGACATAACGCTCCCTGAGTTTGAACCGGGCGACAGCGAGCTTTCGGCGCGACGTAACTAATTCTCGCGCGTTGCGGCCTGAAAACGAGAGAAGATTTCCGCTTATGGCAACAGAGCATTACACGATTTTCGCATGCGTCGACCTGGGACTTGCCAGTTTTACGTCGCAACCGGAAAGTTTGTGTGGAAATATTTGACGAGTAATAAAGTAAAGTGAAAGTGAAAATAACATGTTTCAGCAGGTATTTTTTATGTCTTTATATATTTCAAACCAAGTGAATTATAATTTACCTAATTGCACCTATCTAAGACAAGGTATTTTTTCCTCCTAACTCCTGCAGAAAAGAGGGTTCGTCTTACAATCGAATGCAAAATTCTCGACGTCAATCGGGTTGCATAATTTTCGTCAGGAAAAATTATGAATACTAGAGTTTGTAACCTAATATATATAGCTATACAACGAAAAATCAACGTCAAAAATACCTAAACTGTAATTTAGCTTATTTAATTTTGTGTTTAAGTGAAAAACTATTGCCATTTTAGGCAGCAGGTAAAGCGTGCGTGCCAATCAATCGCCGGGTGCACTTCTGCCGTGTCCGCGAGATCGCCTGCTTTACCCTGGGTTCGGCTCCATTCAAGTTAGAGCTTGATCAACTTACAAAATGTTTGTGTGATTGATTACAATTTACCTAAATTTTAACCAGAGGCGGATCCAGGATTTCTTTCTGGGGAGTGGGGGAGCACAAGCAAAGCCGTATCCAGGATTTTGTTCCTTGGGGGGGGGCACAAGGATACCTCATGATACAAAACGAGCGCAATGATAATATGACCGTATTCAGAATAATGCATATTTTTTAAGTGTCTGGGGGGAATGTGCCCCCGTGCCCGCCGAGGATTGTAACGTTAAAGCCTCAATGCCGTCGCGATATAAACTGCTACAAAAGTCGTTCCATTTTTTCCAGAGCAAAAGTATGAAGGGAACATGAATTGCCTCTGATTAGAGAAATCGATTCAGTTTTGGTTTCAGAGTATTACGATAGCAGAGGAAAGAAGTCATTACACTGCCGCTTTCAAAAGAAAAGTTATACGGTGGAACCTCGATCTATCGTTCCCGCATTGATCGTTCGCCGTTTCTGGTCCCAAATAAAGTTCCTTATAGACAATGTAATTTTTTCCCGCATATATCGTTCCCCGAAGTATCGTTTCTCGCATTGATCGTTTGATAATTGCGGTTCCGACGCATAATTTTCCCGCATCCATCGTTTGACGAAAATGAGACGAAATAAATACAATGTGTCATTTATGCCTAATAACGACAAGCACATAGTTGTAATCTTCCCAAGGGATGGAACTACCATTGGGAGAAGCTCAGTGCCGTGGGAAAGTAACACAACACTACCTGAATTATATTTAAAATATATTCATTAGACAGGAACAATTCAAGTAATAGACTATTTTTGGCCTTCGTCATCTATCTCACAACCAGTCACTGCGCCGGCGAATGCGGTTGTTTTAGGCACATCATGCACATTGCTTTCGTGAATACATGTACTGGAAATGGTGTTTGATGGATATGAATTTTTATATCAGACTGAAATCCATAATAGCAGTGTAAATGCTGAGTGGAGAGCAAACTTTTTTTTAGTGAGTTGGCGTTTTCCTTCAGAATTTTGAAAGAGATATGGGTCGAATCCACAATATGACCTTTGTGTCTTGATAAAGTACTACTATTCCTGTTATTATCTAAAATATTGTTTGAAACCTTTGATGAATATCTTAATTACTCGCCAAAATCCTGCGTTTCCTGGGACATAGGCAACCTAGCAAAAAAATAAAGAATTGATCGTTTTTCCGCATTCATTTTATTATCGTTTCGTTATTAGGAAAAAAAAATTCCCCTAGTGGAGCTCCAAAAAAGGAGGGTAGTCTTAGAATCGTGTTCGTCTTAGAATTGAGCTAATACGGTGTATGAAATTGTTTTTCGATTTATTATGTTCTATAAACAATTTTCATAAAATATTTTCCGTTAAATAAGAAAGAATCAATTTATTATATTCTATAAACAATTTAAATAAAATATTTTCCGTTAAATAAGAAAGATTGGTGTGGGGGAAATTCGGCCACTGTGCAGTAATAACAACGTGCGCAAAAAACTATCTCTCGGCGAGGAATTAAAAAAGGTCCTCGGGTGTCCGGACGGAAGAAGGTCCGAAGGGTATTCGGCGTCCAGGCAAGAGCGCGGTTGGGCTGGTCCTTTTGTCGGCCCTGAATTTTGCAAACGATAGATCACGTCATAACAGATATCACTTTTCATTGCGGCGTTAACGTTCACGGCGTTTGTCGCGTACGTTAATTTTCTGTTCATATACGGCCAGTGATTTTCTTATTGTTGGCTTATTAACGGACCGTGAAAACCTGAAAAAAACCGTGAAAAATCTGAAAAATAACCGTGAAAACCTGGAAAAAGCCGTGAATTTCATTATTCAAGTAGAGTGGGAACCCTGCTCATGTATTATTCATGCACTTTCAATTATGATCAAATCATGAAAACAGAGAATCCACACCAAATGCAGCAAAACCCCATCCCAGTGGATCAAAAATTGAGAGAGAAAAAGCAGACGTAAGTGTAAGATTTATAAATAGAGGGTAGTCTACGGTACGTGATGCGAGTTCGCATTTCATACCCCTTGACAAAAGTGCTTAGCGGGCGAAATGAAGTTTTCTCTTCAATATATTAAATTCCAATTTTACCTATAAGTATTTAACTTTTGGATTTCAGGAACTACTGTATGATTGATCAATAAAAACAACTGAAGTCGACAGTAAAATCATTTGCCGCATTTCATTTGAATATCTTGGAAAATAATTTTGAAAAGTTATTATAGAGATTATTATCAAGGATTTATAAAGACAATCATGTGCACACATGTTCCATGGCAGTTTTCATTGGTTTCATGTCATTAAATTCCGGGATTTTTTTTCAAAAAAGTTATCTCATTCTGTAATTCCGTTAACATTGTACTTTTATTTTATTTTCAATAACGGTGCATATTTATCATATATTTTTCAAGCATGCTTTCTAACGAGTCCGAATTTTTTTTTTCCATGAAAACAGCTGGGATTAGTGTATTGAACTTGAAGCACTCTATTGACTCTCCAGCAAATCTGTCCTTGATATCTTAATTTACGTAATGTACGATAGGAATAAAGATTATTTTTTCCCAATACGCGATTATATCGTCTTCATCATTGGTAGCCGGGTAATTTGCTCGATTGTTTTGTCGATTGGCTGCACGTGGAATGCGGATTTGAATGTCCATTTCCTCCATAATTTTCTTAGCCTTTGCAAAAATTCCAGAGAAAATTTTATAAGAGTTCATCCGCTTATCCTTTAGTACTTCAAAAGTTTGGTCAACTTTTTTTAGCTTGAAAAACATCTACAGTCTCATTTTGCAAATATCTGCTTAAAATATAAATTGCACTCAAAACATCACTCAGACTATATACAGTTCAAATGAATTCACAATTACAAATTGATAACAATAAACATCTTCCTTTAGTTGCCGTTTTATAATCATCCCACTTTGACACTTTTTCGAGAGCTTTGGCAATATCATGTAAGTCGTCTGTAAAAGTTACAATAGCTTTATGCCTTTCTACCCATCTAGTATCACAGTTACCTGTCATTTGATGAACTAAGATATCAACAATGGTTTCATTACGTTTACTTGATGCTTTAAAAAGTCGCAGGAAGAGATGTCGAATCTTGTTCCTTTGAATCATTTTCTAGCCGAGGCTTCTTCCTTATTAGCCACCTAACCATTTTGCATATATATGCAAATAAATTTAGATCTACACGTACACAAAGAAAGAGAAATCAGTTTGATAACATAAAAAAAGAATACAACCCCAAAACGAATGCAACTGTCCAAGCTCATGTATGATTGATGAATAACTCCAACCGTTTCAGAGAGAGTCTTCAAATTTAGAATGTGTCGTCAGAGGAAATCTTCAACAATTTTTGCTCGTAATTGTACAGAGCTCCAACTTCAAACAGCAGGCCAGCAAAACAAATACCTGCTCTCCACCTTTGTGCTGCTTGACCGTGCGCATGAGTGGAAACGATCGATGAATCTGTTGTCGGAGTTGCAGACTTTCAAATTCGAATCATAGATCTGGCAAGCTCATGTAAGGAATATATAGCTGCAGAAATTTTCTACAAAGAAAATAAACTCGCCGTCCGACAGTGAAACAAATTATTCGGAACATCTCAACTTCGAGAAAAACTCTTTCTGGCTGTAGGAATGTATGTACCGTAGAATGGGGTGACTTCGGCCACACGCGCTTCGCTTCACAAATTGATACTTGGTAGCACAATGGGTGACGAGCCATCATTTCATTCTCGCCTTTCCTGGCATAGGTAAGAGGAGATTACAAGCAGCAAAAAAATTCCGTCAGTCACCGCCCAGGGGGGGCGCGCGCCCCTTGGCTGGAGCCGCCCCTGGTCGCACGACAGTTTGTACTACCGCACTTGATCGCCGAGAAGTACTTCAGATACTGTGTTGCCAAGATTATACCCTCAATTAGTACGGGAAATAGAATTTATCCGGCTTGAAAATGGAAATTCGAGGTGAAAAACGGACATTTTTAACTGACGAGAGAATGAAAATTTTAGAGCTAGTTGATTCCCACACTGGAACCCGCATCGATTCAAACGCTGGCGAAGCAACTCGAATGTTGGGACTGGCAATCCGATCGGATTCCCAGTCTCAACATTCAATACCGCGGTGAAAAATCGCGATGCCATTGTAAAATATGCAAACCAGTGCGAACGCTTATCAAAAAAGAGAATATATGTGAAGAATTACAGGTAAGAAGAAATAGAACGAATTGTAAAAGACTAGTTTTTAGGTGCAAGATCATCAAATGTCCCTGCAAATGGTGTCATCTAAAGGCCTGTTTACATAGTACATTAACCCGTACAAGTTAATGTCTAAATTATGAACACGAAAATGCACCGTGTATTCACCCAACTTGTGTGTATGCATGAACAGAAAATAGAACCTGTTCAAATTTGGTTCATGCATTCATAGTCGGACTTAGGGGCAGGGGACGTGCCCCCCCCTCCCCCAGATGCTTAAAAAATGGACAAAATTTGAAAACGGTTATCGTAGGAGAATCTATGCCCCCCCAAACACTTAAAAAATATGCAAGATTTTTAATACAGTCCGGTTATCATTGCGTTTGTTTTGTATAACGTGGTATCATTGTGCCCCCCCTCCAGAACAAAATCCTGGATACGGCCTTGCTTGTGCCCCCCGGAAAGAAATCCTGGATCCGCCCCTGATGGTTATCATTACGTTCACTTTGTTTTGTTTATTACTCAAGGAGGCTCAATCATTTAATTGAATAAGAATAACTTTGATATAAAAATAAAGAGAATTTTGTAAAGTCATTGTTATATCTTGTTTTTAATCTCAATTAAGACAAGATCTTTTGCCTGTCAGGCCCTCTGTGCCCCTCCCAGAAAAAAATCCTTGATCTGCTCCTGCCTACATTCGTACATGTCCCGTTCCGGTCCACAAAAATCGTTCATGCAAGCAGACATTAACTCGTACGTGTTAATGTATTAAGTAAATAGGCCCAAAGGCCCTTGAGAAAAAGTATTTCCGCACAAGATTGGAAATCGAAGATTCCATGGCATCTATAATGGTTGGTTGGATAGATTCAAAAATAGGTACAGCTTGTGTATAAGACGGTGAGTGGTGAAAGCAAAGATGTTAACATAGAGACAGCAACTCTGGAAAGAATCTGAATATATTAGAGTTCTGGAAGGTTACAGCCCAAAAGATGTTTTCAATGCAGACAAAAAAGGATTATTTTTTAAATTTTTGCTGCCATCAAAAACACTGTGCTTCAGAGGGAAACAATGTTATGGAATAATGCTTAGTGAACAATTAAAAAATTAACATTTCCAAAGCCAGTATATGAATAAAAGTGAAAATACTCCATTTCCCACTATTTGCATTTTCCCGCAATTTACACTTTTTTTCTTGGGTCCCTAGAAAAGTGTAAATAAGGGGTTTTACTGTATATTAATCGAAATCCATTGCTGTGCAATGGCCAAAAGTATTACTCGTCATTGGGTCCAGATAGCCGGCCTACCGAAGTAATTTATCTAGTCTCCTTAACAGAATGAGTTAATTTAGATCATTAATTAAGCGTGGGGCTAGTGGAAATGAGTTTTTTTTAAGCAATACTGGTTGAGACGTAATTTTTGCCGTCGTAGGTTATCGGACGGTTGACTTCCAGGTAGAGGGTCTACGCTAAAGCCTTCAAGGTCATCGGTATTCACGGGGGAGAAATGGAGCGGTGGCCGAGTTGCATATGAATAGCATCAACACATAAAAGGGTATAGAGTCTCAAACACAATGGCTTCATTCCCTCCCAGAAGTCGTAGCATGGTCGTAGGCCCTCTGTGTCTCAGGAATACAGTGCAGCAGTAGAAGGTGATTTTGATAGAGCCATACAGAGTAAAAACCAAGAGAACAATGGCAAAAAATAGAAATGGGGGTAGAAAAATCAAGAAGTTATCAAGAAAAACCATAAACCTAAAAGAGAAATTGAGAGAGATCAATTGCTTTGAAAATGGAGAGTGTCAAAGCGATTTTGCGCGGAAGTTTACGATGCCTTATTCTGAATAAAGACGAAGTTAAAACATCAGTGACCTCAGCCGCACCAACTTCAACCAAGCGGTCAACACATATGGAAAGTTCATTGTGAATCTATACAAAAAGACGAGGGTGGAAATCGCTCTGAGACATTTAGTGAAAGCTCTGGTTGGTTCCAGAATTTTAAACGGCAAGCAGGTATTTTCAGTGCGGCAATATAAGGAGAATCTGCAAGTGTTGATAGTGCAGTCACCGCAACATTTTCTGATGAACTCCAAGCTGTGACTGAAAGTGGCTCCTTTCCCCCTCAACTAGTTTTTTAGTATTGACGAGATGATATTGTTTTGGAAAAGAATGCAATCTCGTTCATTCATTTTCAGGGAAGGAAAACCTGGGTCAGGTTTCAAGAAATTTAAAGACTGTTTCAGTAGCTGCTAATGCCTCGGAAGACTTCAAATTAAAACAATTATCATTCATAAACTCCGCTAGCTATGAAACGGCATTCAAAGTAGCAATTGCCTGTCATTTCGATGAGTGAAAAGGACCTGGGTGACAAAGTAATTGTTTTTAGATTGGTTCGAAAATTTGCCAACTTCCGGCAATGCATTACATAACCCCTGATATAGCAGATGTTAGCCCACCCGCACGACAGGAGGGAATTTCAAAAGCACGTACGAATTTTTTAAAATTTGGATAAAAGTCTTTAAATGCGTGCCTACTGTCTCTAAAGATATTTTAAACAGTAAAAATTTATGTAAATAAGGTTTTCTAAGGCTATTAATGGGAATATATATGGTTTAGAGGAAATTCGATACCCAACACCTAAGCTACCAGTAACGCATCCCTTTCTTCCCAATGTTAAAACGCTCTCATGTAACTCAAATTTGTTTAGCGCAAAGACCTCAAGGTACGCATCCCTTGCACTGTACGAGGCATGGGTGTAGTCACTTGAAATCGCTTAAAGAAAAATTATTTTTTTAAGTTAGCTAGTATTTCTAGATAGCTAGTTGAAATTACACTGCAGTGCAGTATTTGTATAGAATTACTGATAAACATTGCTTTCTCTATCCACCCAGGTTCTCCCAACACCTTCCAGGGAGCAAGAAGTCCTTGTTGGCCTCCTTAGTTCCATACGAGCAATGCCCGTTGACACATTGGTCCAAACAGTTAATAGTGTGTTACGGCAACCTCCAGCTGTAGTCATGGGTGGAGGGAATGTAACCAGTGGAGCACAGGTAGGAAAATATAGATATCAGTTTCTTAGCATGTTTCTTTATAAATAAACTACATTGTCATTTTGAGTGCTCCTCTATTTGCTGATTTTTTTAAAATCTCAACTACTGGTTTGATGCCGCTGTAATGAGAATAATTGCTCCATATGTATTTTTATTTATTCAGTATAGTTAAGCAATTAATAGTTAAGTATAGTTAAGTAAAGTATAGTTAAGTTAATTACTTATCTTACTTCTCAACATGGACTAGGTGGCACCTTTATTTCTGGAGGATATGTAGTATCTGTATAATTGCTGCCACGACTTTGAGCCTTGCACATTACAAAGTGTTGATGGCAAGGAGCCATTTTCAATGTATCGGAAGGAACCCTCATGCCATCAATATAGATGAAAGTGATGAGGCTGGATTTTATGCCTGGTGGGGTACAACATTTTAATCTTAACAAATTACGTGTAATAATAATAATAATAATAATTTTTATTGTTCTGTTGGTCCAAGGAATAGAACATAGAACATGGTCAAGAGAATATTACAGGTAAAAAGAGATACCAAACACACAAAAAACGACACAGATCAATTATACATTATCACACATATATTCGTCTAGATTGTAATAGGCTTTGGATAAAAGCAGCCTTCTCAATTCGCGCTTGAAGGTTGCAATGTTGGACTGAGTTTTTACATGCGGTGGTAATTTATTAAAAATAAGGGAAGCTGAGTGATGAGTTCCCTTTCTAGATAAGGCACAGGGTTGCCTTCTCAGGTGAACATCATTTCTGCGCCGAGTGAAATAATCATGAATGGTAGAGCTCAGACAGAATAAATCAGGATACATTTTGACAAATAGTGCACAATAAAAAATACACAGACATGGTAGTGTCATTATCTTGAATTTAAGAAACAGTGGCTTTCCTGGAGATCTGATGGAAACAGCAGCCATTGCCTTCAAAGATCTCTTTTGCATGGAGAAGGCCCTTGTGGCAGCACTGGTGTTGCCCCAAAATATCACACCATAAGACAGGTAGGAGTGGATTTTAGCAAAGTAAACTAGCTTTAAGATCTCCACAGAGGTGGTGGGGGCAAGTTTACGAATCATGAAGATACCAGATGAAATTTTTTTGTTCAGATTATCAACGTGGAATTGCCAGTCAAGATTTTCATTTAGAGTTAAACCCAAGAATTTAGTACAGTTAGACTGCTTGATTGAATTATTACTGATAGTTCGGAGTAAAGGGCTTGAAGTCGGGGGAGAAATTTTGTTATGGAAGTGGAGAAAAGATGTTTTGAGGTCATTTAATTGTAAGCTGTTATTATGGCACCATTGACCTATAGTTGAAACAGTTATTTGAGCAGCATTCGTTACTCCTAACAGCGTATCGCTAAGGTTCAGTGTAGAAGTGTCATCAGCATATAGGGTCACCTTACACATAGGTAGGTGATATTTGAGATCATTGATGAAGATGACAAATAAAAGAGGGCCCAGGATTGATCCTTGAGGGGCCCCACAGTTCGATTTGAGAGGGTTGGATCGAAGTGTGTTAGCACCAGCAGCCAAAGTTGTATTTAATTGAACCATTTGCATTCTATTGGATAAGTAAGATTGTATCCAGGCTAGAGCATTGCCATTTATTCCAATGTGATTGAGTTTAGAAAACAGGATATTATGATTTAGGGTATCAAAAGCTTTCGATAGGTCGAAAAAAATCCCAAGTATTTCTTTCTGATTGGAAAGACCCCAAGTGATATCATTAATGAGTTGGAAAGCTGCAGATATTGTAGATCTTCCCTTGATGAAGCCATGTTGGGAAGAATTCAGCAAGTTAAAATGGGATAAATAATTCATTATGCGATTGTAGAAGAGTTTCTCAAAAATTTTTGAGAAAGCTGAGAGTAGTGCAATAGGTCGATAGTTATTGGCTTCAGTGGTTGATCCCTTTTTATGGATTGGAATGATGACAGCAGTTTTCAGGTAGGTAGGAAAATGACCATTGCAGATAGACAAATTAAAAATGTCGGACAGGGGAGCAGAAATAATCCTAGCAACTAATTTAATGATAGGTATAGGGACTCCATCATATCCTACTGACCAGGAATTAGAAAGAGAGTGGATGATGTTGGCAACCTCATTAGGGGTAGATGGGGAGAGAAAAATTGACGAGGGTGTTTTATCCCAACTAAGAGAAGGTAGATCTGTGTTATTAGCAGTTTGACAGAATTGGCTATTAAAACAATTTGCAATTGCAATAGGGTTCAAAACAGGTAGGTCATTAAATTTGATAAAAGTTGGTCTCTGTTCAAAGTTATTTTTAGTTTGTTGGTTAATAATCCTCCATGCAGCTTTGGAGGGGTTATTTGAAGAAGCAATGACATGGCTATGACGATTTTTCTTAAATTCCCTAATACTGCATTTGTATTTATGTAGAAGAGCTTTGTATTGATTGAGGAGGGATGGATCAGAAAACTTTGACAGTCTATGCAGTTCTTTAACCCTGGCATTCATATTTAAGAGCTCAGGAGGGAATTTAATATTTTTGCTTTTATAGTTAAACTTCCTGGTTCTTAAAGGAAATGAATGATTAAAAAGCAACAGAAAATCATTCAGGAAGGAGTTAAACCTAGCATCAACATCGAGTGGATTGCCATGGCCTTGTTCACTCCATGTTGTATTATTATTATTATTATTACATTATCATCCACTTTATGATGAGAAAAATATATAAAATGATACTTCAAAATAATGATTAAGTTGAATCACTTGTGTATGAAAATACTTATGATTATTTATTCACCCAGTTGGTCTCAGACATCATATTTTTGATGTCTTGTATGAAAGAGTAAAGTCAAATTTTAAGCATATTTTAATGTTAATTATTTGTGATAAAAATTATTTTCAATTTTAATATAAAGCTATGATTCATCTCTTGCCTAATTATGGAAAGTAAGCTAAATGCTTACATTATGCCCTAATCCAGGTGCTAAGATCTTGAAATCTTGTGAAAGGATAAAGAGAATAGTTTTCAAAACATTTTTTTCTGTTGCTTTAGCATTTCAAAGGTGGGTGTGCTGTGTGTGTGTCTTACACATTGCGGCATGTGTTTTTTCATATTCATTTGTTATTTATTGTATATTGACAAATTCTCATCTCATTTGTTTGATTATTTAGCACTAACTCTTCACTCATGAGTGAATCCTCTGCAGGGGATTATTAGATTAATATTAATTCATCCTTCTCTCAAATATATGTTTAACATTTGTACATGTAATGTTAAGTAATGGATATAATATATAAGGAACTGTAAAATAACTCTTTCTATGGATAATCTTTGCTCTGAGTTTTGTTTTATTTTAATGTAATTTCATTTTAAGACTGGAGGGGTAGAGGAGTGTTAGGATTTATTCTCAACCATTTAGTTAATTTTTGGTGAGGTTTACCTGCTGTCATAGTAACATCCTGACCCACCTTGAAGAAAATTCTTCAGGCTGCCTATGCTATAATTAAGTTGTAACTAGAAATCCTCCCGACCACTGGGCATGCAGAAATATGAAGTGCACATTCCTGACTTACTTCATATCTTTTACCTGTTTTTTTTTTAATGGGATATCTTTTATTTGAATCCTACCTTAGGAAAATGAGCTTTTAATTTCTAGGGGCTGGTTCTTGAGGTCAGTCTGCTTGAATTCTTGTTCTGCTACCTGAGGAAGAGTACTACGGCACGCCAGTTGGTTGATTCGTGGCCCTCGTTGGCTGTTCTTTTGAGGGAGGGGTCAGCGTCGTCCACTTCCTCGCCTCCGGCACACTTCCTCCTCCTTGCCCTTCTCAACGAATTCGTCCAGAGAGCTTCCCCACTGCCAGAGAAGAAGGACCAAAAAGAACTCCAGGACATCACTGCCAAGGTTTGAACTGGCTTCAATGTGATCTGTTACTCTCAATTTTGGATTGCTAGATCAGACGTCCAAGTTTACTTGACAGATTCCTTGTCAGAAAGTAAAGAAAATAATTATGTTTCACCAAAGGAATTCGTATGGTAATAATAAGCCTTGTGTATCTTTGCATTAAAATAACGATAATCCTGATGTTTTTGCATCCTAATAATTTTTTTTAAAGAATGCGGAAAGCATCAAAGGAGAGTGAAACGCATGCACGGATAATCCACAACACTGATAATTTGCATTCAGATAGTGGGGAGTTTACTGTAATAATAATGTTGTATGCATTTGGCTCCCATTGATTTAATTGTATATCCTAATAGTCGATGGCACCTGTAAAAATGGTAAGAATTATTTACAGCATACCTTTTTTTTCACAAAATAGTATTAATTTCCTCACAAAATTTTGAGAGGAAATAATTTTTAAGGAAAAGAAGGTCTACACAGAATTCAATGCCTTTCTTATGTGAGTCTAAAAGTTAGCATTAATGGGGTTATTTCAAGCAGCATAATTTACACTTTGTGCACCAGTGGCTGACATTTCTGGGGACTACTTTACTTCCATGAGCATCATTGCAGTTGACATGGCACAATTTTCAATAATCCAAGAGATAATTATCTTTTGTAGAGCCAAATAATTTAAGAATATGTTGAATTATGTTCTTCTTTGCTCTTCCCATGCTGATACAGGAATGAGAGTTATATAAGAGAGAGAGAGCTGATGAAATGAGAGTTTTCGCAAGTTTCTTGAGTGTGGTAAAGCAGGGAGATTGTTTGAATGAATAGAGAGCGACCTTGAGACCCAGTGGTGTTATAGCAAAGACTGCGTTAAGCGAGGGATACCAGTACTGAAAATTTTATGTCTTTATCTTCAGTAGTTGGGGCTGTGTGTTGAATGCTTCAGTTAGTCAGGACACCTTGCTTTATGTAATCTAATGGGTAACTCTTGAATTAGCCATGCATGTTCATTTTCAATAGAGAAAATAAAAATTACAGTAAAACCTCTATGTAGTGAACCTCTTTACATCATAAACCTCCATAATTCATACCACCCCTTTGGTCCCATCAGATTTACATGTAAATTTATAGGCAAACCTCTATGTAGTGAACCTCTTCATCTCATAAAACCTCCACTTATCATACCAAGGAGACACCCCCGAGACGGCCTAACTACCTCCGCAAATCGTACCGAGACAACTAGAGACCATTAATGCAGCCACAATGATGTACATGGAATGACATTTTCAGCGATAAATGTTTCACACTTATTTTTTTCTATTGCACCTTAATATGCTGTAATTTTCATGTTAACCATTAGTTATGGCCATTTTGTTCCAAATGAGAGTATATGTAACAGTAAATAAGAAAAAAGATATCCAACTATCCTAATCATTTTAAGTGACTGTTGAATTAAGAGAGATCACATCATTTTCTCTCGAATCATGGTAAAAATCATGCAATAGCGCTCACTTTGTGTTATCATTAAATAATAAATATATGCTCACAAATGCATGCATTTTTAATTTAACGCATAAATATAATGGTTTAAAAGACAGTAGTACCTTTCATTTCTGAAGGGTATGAAAAAATGGTGCCTATCACTAAAACCTCTCTATGGTGAACCTCCATGCATCAAATTGCCCAAATTTTGGTCCCCTCCAGTTCGATGTAAAGAGGTTTTACTGTATTACTATTATTATTATTATTATTGATTCAAGCTGGTGGAGGTTGTTGGGCAAGTTGCTGGAGCGTGTTTGGAGCAGACAACGTGGCTTCGTCGGAACTTAACAGTGAAGGAGGAGGCTCACCAAGACGTAGCCGCAAATGGCTCAAAAACACTCAAAGACACCAAAGATACCTCCCCAGGTGAGCAGACGTTGAATTCCTCGTGCTACATATTAGGGAAATCTTGGCTTGGCCTTGGTCACATGTAATTTTTTTGCTAGTCCCTCTGTATTTGAACTCATAAAGATTCAAATGACAAAGCCCTGCAAGAAATGGTTATGGAAAACTGGAATGCATTAAGGCACCTTGAACAAATAAATATTGTGAATCTCTGAATACCCCCTAAAAATCCCCCTTTTTTTGTGCAAAATCTCCTGTAGAAAGTAATGGAGGGGACTATATATTAGTGCAAAGACTTGAATAACAGTGATCCTACCAATGAGTTTGATCATCTGGCAATTTCAACGTATGACCAAGCACTGGTTCATGAGCCCCCTCCATTGCTTGCGAGAGATTGGGATGCATGGCTCCAAAGAGATTTTTCACTTTTAAGATAATGCATTGTTTCTATTGAAACAATGACTTATTTAATGTTTTTTATTTAAGCTGTGCAACATAATTATTCCCATTCAATTTCCATTGTTGGAAATTATTCTACAGCAACCCCAGAAGGAAGAGAGGCATTTGAAAGCATTTAAGGAACATCATATCATGTGTATGAACCAAGAAAGTCAAAGTCAAAGAATGTCTTGGGTGTAGCCATTTAATATCATCATTAAAACTTTTTTGGGTACTCGTCATGTTGAATAAAAACTTTTGGGTTATGTCTCTGCGTCAATTTTTGGGTGGCCCCGGCGTTTCCCGACAATTGCTGTTCGCTTTCTCTGAAGAGTTGGGAATTTATATCCATATATATGTGTCAGGGGGTGGGGAGGGGAGCGGGAGGTTGGAGGAGTCGGTTGTTGAGAGTTTTTCCGGATTAAGGGTTGCTAAACGCAACTTATTTTAAGGCCGGTGTCCCTGTTAAAATAATTCTTCTCCTTGAGGATGGGAGACAAGTCTTCTCCTGAAACGTCGGCTTATGTTAAAGCATTAACCTGGCTGAGAACCCGAGAAATATTCGTCAATTCTTCTCCTCTTTAGTTGTATGGCCTCTCTGTCTATTTTCTGTTTGAAAATTTTTTTTGGAGTGAGTGATTTTTATTGTTAATGTTTCATTTATACAGTGCATATTAATATTGCCAGTAGTCTGTTTAGTTTACCATTGTTGCCTTTGTTTGTTGCTACATTGTTGCTACATGTAACCATGCCTTGTTTTGGTGCGTTGTAAGTAAAGTAAGTAAAACGAAAGACGTTCAAGTTCCTTTAATACACTTTGCTGTCGGTGTGATTAACTAAGAAGGAAGGAATTGGTCAATAATTACAACACTTTTCACTTTGACTACAATTTTTACTTCCTTTAGGTTGATTGTGTGGCCCAGAGCTGCATGTTCAGCTACCACGGACTTGCTGCCCCAGTCGAATTGCTCTGTCGTGCTCCTCTAAGTGTGTTTTGACTGATCTGTCTGTTTCAGGATCAGTATTTAGGATATTTAATATTTGCATGGATTTAAATGATCAGCACTCAAAATAAAAATTTTCAAAATTCTAAAAGATCATCAGAAGAATGAAATGGATTAACTCACATGGTGGAAGACCCGAGAGCATATCATTGAACCGTTACTTTGGGAAAGCTGCAGGCCATTCTTTACCATCATGAGTAATCCTAAATTTTCTTTTCGTAATAGGGTCTTCAAGCAATGGCAGTATTTCAGTCATGAGTGGCTCGGTATCAACAGCAGCCAGGCACAGTGTGGCTGCACAATTAGTTCTTGCCGAGTATCTTGCACCTCTTTTGGATGTCACCTATGGCAGTCAAGAAAAGGAGAGAGTTGTTGCCCTCTTAACTGGGGTCATGTACAACATAACTCCATACTTAAGAAACCACAGGTAAATGTTCAGTTTATCTTGGCTCACAGGAAAAATATGAATGTACTTCCTATTCATCCTTGGCCATATATTTTTGGAATTTTTATGTAATCAGCTTGTGTATTTAAATGAGCAACTCAATATGCAAATCAAAATCTGTAGAAGTGCAAACATTTGTCTTTTTGAGTCATGTAAAACATTTTTTAAAGTTTATCCGTCTTCACTGTGGGTAATGAGAAAATCTTTTTACTGGAGAAAATGCCTGGAAAAAAGTTGCACAAAACTGATTATTTGTTTTCATTTTTAAAATTTTGGTAATCAGATTTACATTTATCTCTCCGCAGTCCGAGGAATGCTGCTAGTTTCTTGGCATGCTCACAATTGTTGGCTAGCATAAGTGGATACCAGTATACTCGTCGCGCGTGGCGGAAAGATGCCTTTGAACTCCTACTTGATCCATCATTATTCAAAATGCCTCGCCAAGCATTAGTGTATTGGCACACAATAATTGATAACTTGATGACTCATGATACCACCACATTCCGTGATTTAATGGGTAAGTTTGACTTGATAACTTTAGTGAGAATTTTATGTGTATTCATGCATTGTGATTTAACACTTACTTAAGTACAGTAGACTCCCGATTATCCGGCTGTGGTATATCCGTGTTGCAGATTATTTGTGCATGATTTTCACTCTCGCTCAATATTTTCTGCGATCTTTATCACAAAGTAAAATCAGACGCAAAATCAACAGAATTACTGCAGTAATACGAGGATAAACTGGGCTTATTATTTGCGTTAGAATCCCCTTCGTAAAAAGGAAGTGATCACATGCTAGCTGCATTCACGGGAGCACCGTGTTCCTGTTTTCAAAGCCTTGAAGTGCGTGACCGCGCTCCATGATCACATATATACGTCCTGCAGCAGTTGCAACCGGGGCAACTTGTGCGAGGTGCAACTACGTGGTGTGGTGCCTGACAGTGTTGATTCCCAACGTCGCGCAGTGGTTTTGAAGCATTCGTGCAAACCACTTTTCTGTATCTGTGATCACACCGCCACGGATGTGTGGTTTTCGAAATCAGGCCTTACATGGAGCATTAATAATATGAGTACAGCCATGTTATCGTCGCTAAAAAGATCGCAAACTGGCGAAGAAAGCTCTCAATGAGTCCGGGAAGCACTCTAAAATAACAGAATAACGGCATAAATGGTAATATATGGTTTGTTTTAGGTAAATTATGAACATTACAAGGCATTAAAGTGAAAGTTTGGGTTATCTCTGTTTTCCTATTATTCGTGCCGTCTCTCCCTGTGATTAGCCCATTCGGATAATTGGGGGTGTACTGTACTGTAGATGAGTGTCCGAGTGCTGGTCATTTTTAATGCTTCTGTGTTATTTCTTGAAAACCATTTCTTTTAATGCAAGGAATAGGTGTTTGGTATCATTTCAAAGAATGAATATTGTTTTTTTATCATTTGTTTATTTAGAGGCTAGATTAAGAGTTTTACCACCTTGTTAGAAATGACAAAGTATGATTTTTTAAAAAGAGGGATGGCATAATATTTCACCCCTAGCAAAAATCAAAGGATTTCATGTGGCATAATATTATGCCCATAGTACACAAAGTGTCAAAGAAGTAGAGGAATGAAACTGGCTGGCTAGGGCAAGAATGATAACTTTAACAGTCAGACACTGTGTTTATGTATATTAGGAGTTAGAACTTCTTGTATATTACGAGCATAGTTTTTTCGTAAAGAGTTTTTCATCTACTAAATGGTTCATTGATACCGTGTATAATGCAACAAATTTCATAGTCTATCATGATCATGGCAATAATTTCAGATTAGTCCTGGAGGATTTCCAATGAGTGGAGTGTCACTGTATAGTGGAAGCTCAGTGTAATGAGTGCTCATAAAATCTGGAAAAATGCTCGCTTTTTCGGGTGCTTGTGTTATCCAAGGGTGAGGGTTGAAGCCCCTCTGTAATTACTGCTTTTATTTGGTATGGGTGCTATTTTACGGATGATTAAGATCTGCTTATGGGTTAATTTGTGTATCTTTGTATAATTTTGCGAATGGAATATGCCAAAATATTTTTTCCTCTTCTTTTAAAAAACCACGCTTCTCTGGCTGCACGCCGCATGGTGTATAGTGACGTTATCACGAAACTCATGTCATCTGGGATTGGTATAAAGTGTCAAATTGATGTGTGAAATGTGATTTTCATGCGTATCTTATTGTCTCGGCAATTTAGTGCTCATTTCCTTGATTTTAAATGTGACAAAAGGTAAGGAAAGTGATCGTACGAGAACTTTCAAAAGTAATTTTAATTATGATGACTTTTCCACTGATTGCAATTGCCCCATTTTCTGTCATTTACTTCCCTGGTGAGCACATTTTCCTAGGTTTTATGTTCAATTTTTTTTGGTCCCTTCAGAAAAGTGCTATCTAATTTCTACTGTATTTGAATTTTTCATTTTTGCACTCATGTTTTCATTAAATTTTGGTTTACATATCCAAAAGACTACGTTTCTCAAAGTGGGTGCTATTTTGGTTCCATTTAATTTAGTTAATAGCAAAAACTTAGGAGTGGAAGGGGCAGAGGGCAAGGGAAAAATAAAAAAATTGATGCCGGAGATGCTTGGTGTAGGGTAGCTGCAGACTGATGTCAACGTGATTCTTTTCTACCACGTGCAAACGCGGTGCAAATCCGAGTTAACTTTACTCTTTAGCTGCACTGTCACTCTATGTTGTAATCTAATTAGCTAGATGCTTCTTTGCTTAAGCTCCATTCATACAGTTTAAAGAAAAAGATCTACAAAACACTGCTATTTTGCTTAAAAATGCCTATAGGCTATAAATATTTGAATCACCTGAGCGAGTCGACATTTTTGGTGCCTGAGGGACTCTAGTAAAACTGTGGATTCTCACAGCATGAATTTTTGATTGATGACCAACAGTTTTGCTTCAAGAAATTAGATAGGGAAGAGATTTACCTCGTAATACCAATTGCATACCATGTCAGGGACTTCTTGCCCTCGCTATTCTGATGCATACTTTTTTTACATGTTAATCATAGGTCTTTTGGTGGAGCGCCATATTACTCGTTATAATGTGATTCTCACTATTTGCCGTAGTGACTAAAACAAGCTACCACTCTACTTAAATAAATGTTATGGCTACGAGTCCTGACTTTTTGAGGTACGAGTGATATGATTGCACCATACTAATCATGTTCTATTTTGATCTCAACAAACTTGAAACATGAGTCTCTATTAAAATGGTGTCTTTAATTTTAAAATTAACTCTGATAAAAACCCTGGAATATTATGTGAAATATAAAGTAGGGCTTAAAGGGTATTATTTTCTTTGTATTCCCTCTAAAAACTTGAGCATGATCTCAGATCTCACTCATAATTGAGTATTTACTTGTAATGTTTTGAGTGATTTGGCTGAAAAACTCTTTGATCATGGTTCATTGCTGAACAATTGCAGTTCATTACAATATGATCTAAATGTGAGTATTCATTTCCCTTTGTTATCTTTAAGGGTGTTAAAATTAAATTTCTCTACCGATTGTTCCTTCAGCTCGCGTTTCCATGGCTCAGAGTGGATCCTTGAGCCTGTTTTCCAGTCGGGAACAGGAATATGAACAACGAGCCCAGCTCCTTAAAAGACTTGCTTTTGTCATATTTTGCAGTGAGACTGATCAGTATCAAAAATATATGCCAGAAATCCAAGGTATGTAATTGAAGTGTGATTACTGTGTTGTTAAGAGGATGAATGAAGTTGATACAGTACATTTTTGAACCTCTTGGTGCAGGCTTTGCTTGGCAACTTATGAATGAATTTTAATCCCAATTTGTCAGACTGATTATTGGTCTTTCACAGCACACAGTAATTGATATTCAGGTTGTTTTGCTCTGGTGTCAAGAGTGGAACGGATGGGGTACATTTCTAA
The DNA here is from genome assembly GCF_921293095.1 of Ischnura elegans. Taxonomy (NCBI): domain Eukaryota; kingdom Metazoa; phylum Arthropoda; class Insecta; order Odonata; family Coenagrionidae; genus Ischnura; species Ischnura elegans. The sequence continues at coordinate 115,140,692 of NC_060251.1, read as the reverse complement.
GTTTTGTTAAATGTGCAAAATGCTGTGAAATTCAAAGAGGCTTGTAATGTTTGATATTTATTTTGTGTTCAATTAATGCTGTTATTGATTTGAGTTTTATGTTGAATTTGATGTTTATGTTTAATGAAGAGAGATGGAAGGTTGCCTATGATGATAGGGGGATTCTTGTGAGAGAGGCCATTATGAAAAGATCTTGAAGGAAGGAGATGAGAGAAGAAATTGTATTTTTAAAGAATAGAAAAGGTTTTGGAAGATAAAATTGTCTGATGTTACTGGGTGTATGTGATGAGGAAATGCAGGTTTTTGAAAATGCACCTGGTGATGAGGCAGGGAACTGCTCAGAATCCTCACTGCTTAGTGAATACTTTCCTGTTATGGATCCCATCATGCCATCTTGCAAGAATGCTTCTTTCAGGAAAGCTAATGCATTGGTTTCTCATTGCCTTCCACATCACAGAACTCTGACCAATTCTTTGAACTTCACTCTCACCTGAAGCTAAGGCAATTTATACCAGACTAATCCTCTGGATCTTTGCCATGAGTGCCTTCTCTTGAAACTGCTGCCTCTCATCAGCGGAGTCGAGTAGATGGGTTAGCCTCCCATTATTGAAACATCTCCGTTCCAGAAAATGTCATCTCAATTTCTTTTAATTCAACAATATTTTCTGAAGGCTTGAGGATCCCCACATAGCAATGAACCTCTCAGAGACGTCTCACTATGGTCTCGAATGTCTCAAATATCGCATATGTCTCAGAGATGTAATCGTGAGATGTTTAGGAATTAAAAAAAAATTATTTAAACACCATCAATGCCTTCCATATATATTTTTTGGTACAATTCTGCTGTTGTGATTATTAAAATCACGACATTTAATATGGGTCTCTTATTTTCAAAAGGTCATCCATCAAAAATTTGTCGCTAAAAATGATCAAGAAAAGTAGGCCATGACTATTTAATTTGCATTTCATTATTTTTTTGCCTAAATTTAAAGCATACCACAGTACAAAGTCTAATGAGACATCTCAGAGACAGAGACCATTTTTTTGGACATAGTGACATCTCAGAGAAGTCTCAGAGATGTCTCTGAAGTTCTCAGAATGTCTCTGAGACGTAACATGTGATATTCGAAACATCTCAGAGATGTACGAGAGATATATTTCTGCTATGTGGGTCATAGTCATGGTATACAAATTAATGCACCATTAGTTATTATGCCGTGTAAGTACTGTGACTGTGATTCTTAGTCGATGAAACTGTGGTCAGCAAAGAAGAAGTGTGGAATGTACAACATATAGTTATTTCTGTTACAGCTAACTCCCGGTTATCCGGCTGTGGTTATCCGCATTGAAGATTATCCGTGCATGCGTTTACACAACTTAGACATTTTCCGCGATCTTCACAAAAAAATTGGATGCAAAAGCACCTGGAAATTTGCATTTTAACGCTAGACTACACCGGGCTTATTATTTCCATTAGAATCCCCTTATCATAAAATGAAATTATTTTATTTACTTGCTGACAAAGAGTTTCGAATTTACTTGGATGTGTGCTTTAGCATTGCAGATGACAATTAGCGGCAGGAAAAAACTCTCGATTAATTTTAGAAAAGTCTTATTGGTTAACCAATGGTAAATTAAGAGAAATGTTATTTACGATTTTTAATTGCATATTTCTCTGCAAATGTGCAATTATTGCTGTGGCCTCGCGTGCGGGTGAACACGGCCCAAGAAAGCCGGAAATTTCGTTGCACTCAGGCATATTTATGCCGTGACTAGTCAAGGTCAAACTGGAGAGGAAGGGAATAGTAGAAGTCAAAGTAGCAGGGAAAGTGGAAGTGGAGGTAGCATGAGTCACAGCCAGGCACTCCCCTGTGTAGACAATTTGTCATAAGTCCTGGTTTCCTATAACGTTTGCTGCGTGATGGCATGATTGTGTGCCCGATGTCTTCATGGAAGTCCCTGTGATGCATTCCCACATTGTAGGAAACACGAGTTACAAACTTCAACGGTCTGTTGCCCAGGCATTTCTCATCCCCGGTGAATGCAACACCAATGGTAGAGATGGGGTGGTTCCCCAAAACCTTGGTTGAAAGATAGATTTTTTTTTATAGGGTGCCAGGTGCATACATGGGATGCACCACCTAGTAAAAGTACGTCACAGTATATTTTGGCAAGATGGATTTGAACAGACACAAGATTAATTTCCATAAAGATTTAATGATACTTCACAGTCATTCTGAGATTAGCAAAGATTTTCACCATTCCAAAATTTTGCCTTCATTCAGGTCCTCTAGCTTATCACACTCATATGGGTCACACTCTCCAGCAAGATTAACTTGCAACACTTTGTAAGATAAAAAGAATAAATAAAATATGACTCCTGTCATTCACAAAGAAAATTCTGCTGCTGGCACCCATACTTGGGAGAGGAAGAGAACCCCCTCTCTCTACTGCCACATGGTGGAGTACATCTTACGAGAGAAAAGAAACTCTTGGCCCAAAAAAGAACCCTGCAATGAGAACATTGCACATTAAGAAATGCGGAGAAGCGAACCTGAGGAAACTGAAGACTGGGCGATGGGACGGGACTTATAGACGGGCAGAGAGGACCTACTCAGTCGGTATCTAGAGACCAAGAGATCGTTCGTACGCGAATGTCGCATGGTCGGGAGAGATCCCGGGAGGGGAGGAGTGGTGGGAGAGTAGGGGAGGGGTGAGGGGAGTAGGACGCCAAAACCTGTTTTCGTGGGCGCACTGCAAATCGCTGAAATACCCCGGAACTGAAAATTTTCTGTCAGCTGTTCAGCTAGGCGCAGATGTCGCGTTGGAGACCGTGACATTCCGTATTCCTATTTTCCAAGCATTGCGGTGCGTGATCCCGTCAGTGATCACGGATTCGCCAAAATCCATTTACTAGTCAAGGGAAGAACAAAAACATATCTCAACCCAAAACAAATGCCTTTGAGCACTTGGCACAATCTGACCAACACTTTAATTTATGTACATGCCAATTTATTCACAAGCATTTTCCAAAAAGTTACACCTGATGTAAACTCTTTGAGTTTTATTGCCTTTCTTGCAACAGAACGCTTAGCTGACAGCCTGAGGCTTCCCCAAGTTGTGCCTTCAGTCCAGGCGCAGGTTTTCCTTTGTTTCCGTGTGCTGCTGCTTCGCATGTCTCCAGCAAACATCACGTCCCTGTGGCCAACCATCATATCAGAAATGGTCCAAGTGTTTCTTCTGATTGAGCGTGAGTTCACTGCTGACTCGGAGGAATTCAGGTAAGAATGAAGTTTTTGCTTGTTATATCGTTTTTGTAAAGTAGTTATCTACCCATATTTTTTCTACTAAATGATTAATATTCCTATTTGGTGTTTTAATAATGCATTCAGAGATGCAGGACATCAAAAAAACCTTACCACTATCTCATTTACTTGAAGAATTTTAATTTTTTCGTGGGTAAATTCATGTTATTTGATAAGTATTTGTACTTGAATGTCCAGTAGTATTAGAATCCAACATAATCTCTTAGCCATCGTAATTCAAAAGTATAATCTGTTGTAGGAGTCTTTTGGTGATGATTTCTTTTACATCGTAAATTTTAATTAATTGCTATTCTGAAGATATTGTTAGGAATCCTTATTAAAATTTTGTCCCAAGTTTACTTATTTTAACACGCTCAGCAATTCAAGGTGAAGGTCAATTTTGACAGGCAAAGGTAGAGCTCACCCCAGATGAAGCACCAGCCATGTGACTATCACACATTCAGGGAAGATATGCCAGTTCCTTTCCCTTGGGGCACATTGCACTTCAAGGATTTTGATTTGGGGTGTCGAAGGCCAAGAATATGAATGTGGGACCCCTTGATTAGCTGCCAAGCGTTGGACCCACTACACTACCACACCGTCCCACCTCTTTGATTTATCTAGACCTAAAACTTAGTTATTCTATGTTATATATACATATACAGTGGAAGCCCCTTATAACGACAGCTGTTGGGAACAGAGAAATCTGTCGCTATAGTGAGTTGTCGTTGTTACCGAATGCAATTACATCATCACAAAAAAATCACTCATCAGGCGTCACCACGGCTTTTTCTGCCGAGAGGCGAAAATTGCAGCATGATAGCCGTTTTAAATCATTCTTTCGAACATTTAATTCACTAATGATCATATTCACTTGCAATCTATGATCAAATCATATGTAATTATGCAGGATGCTATATGCCGAGGCATTATGAAGTCGATTTTAAAAGTCCCAACTTCAGACTCACTCGTACTGAACTGTGCATTATGAGCTGTTATTATCCTTATTTCTTGGATGCTCCAAATATACATGTCATAACTACCAGTTATGGCTATCCATCAGACTATTAAATGCTAAAACTTCGGCATCTGTTCAAAAATTCATACCTTCTATCTTTCCGAGTAGTAATGAAAATGATGGGTGGCTGCTGCAATTGGGTGACGAAAGGAGCGTGATAAAATTTAGGGTTCCACATGAGCATTGCAATTCTATCTTTTTCAAGTTAACGGCGGAATGAAGGTGGAAGTAATCTTCTTATGCTTCAAGTCTGCCTGTATGAATGGTTTACTATCGTGTTTCGAAACAGCCGACTCAAATGCTATCGGAATCATGACACCGAACAGCATTACGGCATCTAAAAGCATATTAGTCATATCAATTATCTTCGGTGGAAAGGGTGAAAAACTGTTTCAAATAAATAGAAGGGCAAATGATAAATGAAGTCCACTCTTTGTCTGTCTGTTAGCAATATTTATGTTTCGTAGAGATTCACGCAATCAGACGCAATATCAGCGGACGTAGAGACCTCTAGCGGCAGTAGCGCACACTTTTTGATATGAATGCTGACTGGAACTGAAGAACGCTCGTAGTGTTAGGCGGCAATAACACAATTTTTACGTTTCTTAGTTCTATTGGTGGGTGGGCTGGGCAATTGTCAATGAATAATAGTACTTTTTTTATTCCTTCCACCAATCCTGGCATCAAACGCTCGTAACCACTGCGTGAAGATAGCAGCCGTCATCCAAGCATTTTTATTTGCTTCGTAAGTGCAAGGGAGAGTTTTAACTCCCTTAAAACATCGGGGATGGGCGGATTTCCCCACCACGAACGGTTTTAACTTATCTGAACCATCCATATTGGCGCATAAAAGAACAGTTACGCGGTCTTTAGTTTTCTTCCCTCCTTTGCAGGGGTCCGTTCGAGTGGCGAGAGTTTTGTCCGGGAGAAGGTTAAAATATATGCCCGTCTCATCCGCGTTGTAAATATCGCAGGGGCTGTAATTGCCCAAATAGTCTTTAAGGACCCGAGCCCAGCCTTCCACAGCATTTACGTCAACACTTGATGATTCACCGGATAGTTTGTGAAGGGATATCCCCTTCCTATTTTTAAATCGTGCAAACCATCCATCCGAGCACTTAAAATTGTCTTCACCAAGCCTCTCTCACAAATACTCAGCTTTAGCCTTCATCATTGGGCCGGTGATAGGAATCCCTGCGGCTCTTTGCTGGCAAAACCACGAGAAAAGAGCAGTTTCTAGCTGCGGATGCTCTCCGGGCCGCAGGTGTTTTTGAGTGCTTGGACGCCCTTCTTTAAGCACTGCCGAACGAATTTGTTCTTTTTTCTTTAAAATAGTGAACAATGTCGATGTATTAATTCCAAATCGCCTCGCTATTTCACTCTTTGAACACTCTCCACTTTCACAATCTGCAATAATTCTCATTTTGGTTTTTAAATCCAAGGACTTGCGTTTACCAGCCATGGTGCTAGCAGACGGGCGGAATAATTTTTAACCTCACTGCGGAGGCGCGGGAGGGAGATGACAAAAGAGCAATGAAATGTGTACTCGTGAAATTTATTAAGGAAAGAAGAATAGGAGAATACGGAACATGTAGACGTCGACGTTGGCGGAAAAAATGCCGTTTTAAAAGCATTGAATTCCAGAGATGTGGCACGTGGTCAAAAAGTCAACCTGTCGTAATTACGAATGACGCAAGAGAGGAATCGAGCCATTATCGCTAATACGAATTTATTTTACATTTAAATCATAGGGTTTAAAATGGTTCCTTGGGTAGCTGTCGCTAATTCGAGCTTGTCGCTATATCCCGTACTCGTTATAAGGGGCTTCCACTGTATATGTATTTGTATGTCTACAAATATTTGTGTGTGCTATTATTATGTACAGTATTTTTTCAATAATAATGGTTTCTCCATCAATGGTAATTAATTTTTATGATCAGATTTAAAGTTTATACCCTACTATAGGTGCAAGAATGGTAAGAAGACACTTAAGTAAACCTTAAAGAAGAATATTGTCCTGCAGCAAACAATAGCATTTTCTGCATAAAGTATTGGTGGGACTCCAAGCTGTGCAATCACAGTATCCAGGCTGTCTTTAAGATGACATTTGAGTTCACACAGTATGGAGTTTATTAGTGACTGATTGCATTAAATGAAACCTTTCATTCTGGAAGGGCATTCTATTTTCTTCTTTGAGGTTTTTTAAAAAAAAGAGGAAGAACTTTGAAATTCCTTAGTTTGCATTGTCTTCCCTAGCGTGAAAAGTTTGGCTACTTATTTTTCAATTTGCATTCTTTTGGTATCTTTTTATTCTTTTCTTCACCTCATAAATCAAAATATAACATTTGGTCATTTTAAGTGACAATGATGAAAGATTGGAAATAAATCGATTTAAAAGACTATTTACAATTATAATATGCCATTCTGTGAGTAAAAGAAACATTAGCAGTAAAAAATATTGGCTCTGATGTATGATCATATTAAGCGCAGAGGAGTTTAAGGGTCCAAGCCCCCCAGAAATGCTTGGCAGATACTGACATAATGCCCCCCTCCCTCCAAAATATACCCTCTCCTCAGATGAACTTTGCCCAAAAATATTTTTCGTGCTACAACTTTGCCCTGATGCGATGAGGAAGATGGCTTGTATACCAAATCTACCATTTTTGTGTGATTTTCTTCAATGTTAACATCGTGGAAATTTATCGCTTACATTCAAGCATTTTTGGCAAATGCTTATTGTAGTGAAATATACAAGGAGTCACTTATTACATGATCCTATGGAATGATGACAGACTTTCATACAAATCTCTGAAGTTCAGCATTTTCCCACCTGTCAGTTGGTTATTGATTTGTAATTAGAATATAGTTTTTGTAGGAGAGGAAGCCCAAAAGTTATGTTTGTGCATATATAAGTGACCTACCCTTTCATTTGGTATTTCTATTAACTTCAGCCTTTACTCAGGGAAAACTTTTCATTATTATGGAAATGGAGGAAATTTGTACGCTTCATAAGGGTCACTAATTTTATATATCATTAATTATATCACATCACTTTCAAAATGCATTAATGTTATGTCTTTCATTTTGATGTTGTCATAAACTTTCTATTCATTTTTCATCTTCAAGAAATCATGATATTAGGAATATCCATTGCAAATTTTGGGTACTATTACAGAGAATAGATGCTATGGGAATTATTGGGTCTAGGAAGTTGTTTTGGAATTTGTAAACGCCATAAATCCAGATCCCTATTTCCTTTTCAAAATTTATTTTTGGAGTATGTGGTGCTGACTTATCTCAAGCATAAGCTTAGATGAAGTTCATTGAATTAGTGTTGTCGTGACTGTATTGAGTAGGCTATCAGCTTATCCCTTTAATCATAGTTGCAAAATGGATTGAACATGCAGTAATTTGAATGTTAGCAAAGCCTTCTATGGCTGATTACATATTTATGCTTTTAGATACAGAGAGAGTGTTAGTCATAAATGCAACACCTATTTACTACTTATATATCTCCGATTTTCATATTTAGGTATGTGGTTTATACTTCTAAATGCCTTTTAGTGTGTAGCTATCTAGCCTCTATGCCTGCATGATTTCGGTGAAATGAAATGTAGGTATAGAATTCAGGGAATATGAGCATATGGTTATTATTTTTACGGCTGTTATAGAATTATCTTATGATGCTCTATTTTAGTTTTAAGCGTAACCCTGCATAAAAGTTATTGTAGAAAATATAGAGCTTCATTTTTAGATTTGAATACACTCAATCTGGTGAGGATGGTTTATTCCTGTAACTTGCTGACTCCAGCTGTGCTTCAATTATTTATTTCTGTGTACACCTTCTTTGAAGTGTCAAATAACCGTTGCTCTATTGTGAGAGTGTTTAATTCAGAATTTGTCAAAGTTACAAGTATTTATCATTTTGGATAAATTATTGTTGGAAGTTGATGTTTTTTCATCCATATTGTTTGATTTAAGATGGCTCTTCTATGATTTGAGAGCACTATATTCCATCAAGTATCATTTTGCCTTCCCAGTGGTTGCTTTCGTGCCTTTCGTATTGGTTCCAGCTCCAGCTCAATAACCGTTGGAACCAAGAACCGAAGAACTGAACTGTACCATCCCTATTTCTTACCAAACCCCCCATAAATTTCTTATTTTTTTGACTTTCATTATGAGGTATAATAATTGTTGAAATTTGCCTTTGAGGCAGTCTCTGCACATGCTATGTACTAGGTACAGTTCTGGTAATAAAAAAGGTTAAATATGCATTTCGTGAATGGAGTTAATTTAGTTTTTAATTGCATGTTAATTAATTTATTAGTGGCAAAGGTTTTTCAGTTTATTCATTGACAGAATATACATAAAGACTATGATTAGAGCACTTTCTGGTGGTGGAAATTTTAGTGTTTGCTATCTTAGACTGTAATTAGATGAACTTTCATGTAATACATGGAATATTTCATTTCACCATTTTCTTTCTGTAGTCAGAAATGAATTCATATTCTTATACCTTTAGTTGGCCTACCTATTTTTTGTGGCTTGGGATTACATATATTATCAACATTTCAAGTTTCAGGGTCATTCCTTGTGAGAATGCTAAACTTAGGGAAAAGCCACTAATGTAAAATACTACGAAAATTATTACTTTGGAGCATGAAATGTAGCCTTTCTCACCTGGAGGACCCCTGTTAAATAGGATGATCTTAAGGGATGTCACATGGGTCAAAATAATAATAATAATATTAGATCTTGGTACATACATGTTCCATGATGTACGGCACGTCAATGTTTAGTTACAAAAAAAGTAGAGATGTGCGAATAGTATCCGCGAATACTCGAATACCTCGAATATTAGAAAGTATTCGATATTCGAGGTTTCGAATAGTTATGCGAAAAGTACCGCCTCGAATACCTCGAATACTTTGAATTTCGCATCATACACTGTCGCACGCACGTCGTTGGTAGTTGACTCGGAAAAATGTAGAGAACTGTAGTCATTTAGTGCTCTCATCGCCGTTTTACGCAAGTTGACGAATTATATCAAATTCGTGGATTTTAGCGGTGAAAAGAGTTCGACGAGGGGAACCGAAAATGTTCGGTTGAAAAATTTCGAAAATCCCAGATTCCCCCCACCAGGAGAACCTCAGTGCCGTGGGATAGCAACCTTAGGGCATTTCCCACGATACGCTATCCCCCTCCATTCAGCACTTGCCTCAACCACTCTGACGCTTCTTTCCTCTTCTCCGAAATCAAACAAAAGGTCTCAGCTCGCGCAGGGATCGCATTACGAAGACCCCTGCTTCGAAAAAAATATCGAGTTACGAGAACAATAAAAACGTGTTTCACGCCCTCCCCCCTTTTCTCACCCACTGACCTTTTTCTGGCTACCTGCTTCGAAGTTCCCAATTTCTGGAGGTCAACAGCTGTGTGAGTACCGTGGGATACTTACATTAGCGCATTTCCCAAGATCCGGTATCCCTCTCCATTCAGCACTAGCCCCCCCTCTGAGGCTTTCCTCTTCTTCGAAATAAAAAAAGGTCACAGCTCGCGCAAGGATCATATTACGAAGACCTTAGCTTCAAAAAAATACCAAGTTACACGAGAACAATAGAAACGTGTTTCGGGCCCTCCCTTTTCTCTCCCACTGACCTTTTTTTTTCTACCAGCTTCGAAGTTCCCCCATTTCTGTGGAGGTCAACCGCTGCATGAGTCATCCATTAGCACAAAAGGTGTCTCAGAATGACTTTCGTCAATTGATGTTACACCTTTATTGAATTGAAATATTAGTAATGTGCGCGTAATTTCAAAAAGAATAAGACCAAACACGACGTATTTCTGAGTTTATTTAAGCATTTTACGCAAAGAAATAAATGTCAAAATACGACGGAGACTTAGCATTCTGGCGAAACTCGATATGAGCAGCAGAGCTTCTCGGAAGTTGATGCGGTATTTTTTTCCGAAAACATATATCAAGTTACAATTTATGAGTGGTGCTATAAATCTTTGCTGTTACAGTCCCAGACAAAGGGGTATTTTCTCAGAATATTTGGTTTCTCCCTGATAGCAATTCCAATTCATCTTCTTATCTCGTGAGAACTCCCAAAGATGGACTGAAAATAATTGAAGAAAATCCGGTGGAAAAGAGCTTGTATTTTGCAAAATGCCTCAGATTGTCAACAAGCACTTGGCAGCAGGAGTGGGGGTAAAGCGATGTTAGTTGAATAAATTATATGCCCAATTGTTTCCATAAAATTAAAATATTCATTAATCAGCTAAATTTCTATTTGAATCATTTAATGGAAATCGAAATTACTCCCCAAAATCTTGTGTTGCCTGCTGAATAGGTTACCGAGTCAAACATACCACCATTCATCATTTAGTATTCGAGGTATTCGAAATTCGAGGTATTCGAATATTCGAGCAATGATTTAAAATTCGAATTCGATATTCGAATTCGAGAGATCTGCTATTCGACCCATCTCTAAAAAAAAGACATTTAAGGAAATAATAATAAACATTACCCATACAGAACATATTTACATAGTTAAATATTTGTCAATAGAATAAAATAAATGTATCAAAAAGAACTCCTTCACCTTAAATTTAAAACTAGACATTTTTTCCAAGCTCTTAATGTTTCTAGGAAGCTTGTTGTATAGTAGTAGTCCCATGTTAAGGGGGGAAAGGCTGGTTTTACTGGTTCTGATGAACTTAACATGTAAATTGCTAGAGTTTCTGGTCTAGTGGTCGTGAATACTATCGTTGGTAGCATACAAACCAAGATTGCGTTTAGCACAGATGTTTGCACTCAACATGTAAACACACGGAATTGGGGGAATGGAGAGTTTCTTGAAAAGAGAGCAACATGGAGCTCTAAGGGGTGCACTACACATCAGTATCACTATCTTCTTTTGTATTTTAAAAACAACATGAGCACAGGGAAAAGGGCCTCAAAAAAGGATGCTATAAATAACGTGGGAATAGAATTCACCATAATAAATTGAGATTTGCACTACATTGTTAACTGTTGACCTAATTGAGCGAACCAAAAAGCACACTGTACAGAGTATTTTTACGTAGACTGGAAACATGGCTGTCCCTACATAGACTGCTATCAAGGGTAACCCCCAGGAAGGAGGCTTTGTTGCTCCGGGGAATCATTGTACCGTCAAGAGACACTGAAATGTCTGGTGAAGGCTTATTTTTATTTTTTATTTATTTATTTATTTCACACACCACCGAAAACAGCACTGTTCGGCCTTTACATCGGGGTTGATAACATTTAACAATCACAAACATCCATGCCCTGGATAGGGGTAACTTACCCAGGCGGGACTCGAACCCGCGACCTTCGGTTTGGCAGGCGAGGACTACCCCGCCGCCACCGAGGCCGGCAAACAAAATTAATTTTGTTAACAAAATGGATTAGATTTGTTTTTTCTTTATTAAGAAGAAGAAAATTGTTATTGCTCCAATCTTGTAAGAGGTTGACAATACTGTTGGCCCGTGACACCAGGCTATCAATTGAAGAGGCTGACATAAAGGTCATAGTGAAGAGGTCATAGAGTAAACTCCCTATCGTCTGGGATAATGTAGGGGGAAGGTGGCACGAATAATCGGAAATCACAGATAATCTAAACTTTCTCATGAATACTAATCTGCAGTAGACTCACATTGATGTGAACAACCTTATCACAAAGCTCTCGTTTGTATGAAGCAAATCATAGTTCCCAATGAAAAGGCTAATCCAGTCCGTAGTAAAAGGAATGATATTAAGAAATTGGAACGTTGCGGGCTGCGACCTAAGTCTTGGGTCGCAGTGTGTGTTTGTGTGAGTTCTCGCCCTCTGGTGTCGGGAAGCGAATAATCTCACACAAGTACATATTTAATCCAATTTCCATGTATAATTCCAATTGCCAAATAAATTCAATGAAAAGACATAAATTGTTAATGAACTCGTGCGTCTAGAATAGCCAAAAGTTAGGATATTACCGAAGTCTCAGTTTGGCATAAAGGAACTCACACTTTGGGCACAGTGTGAAAAAAGTATCAATCAATCTGTTGAAAAGTCAGGAACTGTTTTGCGTTTCGCCCGCTCTTTCTTCCCGCGGACAGCGAATTTTTTTCAGCTCTAGCCGTGTTGCACGTGCAGCTAGATCAGTCCATCACAAGGATGAGTTAACACAAAATTGTAATGCAGTGTTACATTCTGATGAATATCCGCACTTTTCAATGCCTTCATTCCATTTCAATTACATCTATAGCGACATTTATGTAAAAAAAAGATAACATTTCAATAATGAATGCAGTCGATGATTTGCAAAAATTTTCTTGTAAGTTTGTTACAATTGTGCAAAAAGACTTGTGAAAAGGCCTACGATGGATTTTGTACCTTCCCTTTCGTTTTCACACACACACTGTTCCACCCAAATTAACTAGCTAATCCTTATCACTGTCATTTGGGCTGCCTGAGGATGAGTTGCCTTTTGAGTATCATATACCAAACTGCAACTTTTCAATGTTATCACTAGATCCATGTGGGATTGCAGATTTAGTAACTTATGTAAAATCCAAAGATGGAAGTGTCCAAACACGGTGCATTTCTGGCATTATCTGCGTAGAATATCTGGCATATGTTATGTAGAATAATTTAGTACTCCTGGTGGAGGGAAATATGATATTAAATCGTATTAATTCAACCAGTGGTGAACAATGAACTCATAATGGCACTCACGATAACACGAACATTAGTTTTAGGCAGACGATTTACCTTTGCTTTTCTACATGTTCCAACCAACACAAAGAAATCACTCGCTCTAGCACCAACCTTGCTGTAGGCCTTACTCATTATAACAGACTTCTACTGTGGTTGTCTTCAGGATTGAGATGAACTTGTGGCATTTCCCAGTCCAAAATATAGACCACTATGCTTTCACGAGGGGAGGGATTTATATGCAAATCCATTTTGAGAATAATCATCTACCACATTAGAATCAAGTGCTGTGTGGGTATTAATTTATTAATAGTATTAACTATCCATCACTATAATTTATAGTCATAATCATTTCCAGTGTTTTGTTTGATGCTTTTTATGTAGTTATAAAAACAAGGTTTTTGGTACTTAAAATAATATGTTTTGCTCTTTTGCTTTTCCCTACCATGCACTGATGGATTGTTGGAAAGTAGAAACTACACCAGGTAAATTAATGTAGATCTTTCTTTAGGCATATGGAGGTATTTGTGGAAAAAAGCTGAAAATGCATGCAATCCTAACTTAGTGCATATCTTGAACAACTTCGAAAAATGTGCTTCAGCAATTTCTTATGAGCATATGTCATAATGCAATTTGTATTCGCAATGTTATGATGATGTTGGCATTTTCTTCCAAGCCTGAGTAATGGAATGATTGCATGTGAATAATTCCTCCTTTTGCTTTTAGGAAATTACTTTAATTAAGCTTTAGCCTCTGATTATAATTGAGGTGAATCAAAATGAAATTGATTATCAATTAAAAGTTAACGTTATCTCTAAATCTGTCTGTAAATAAGCCAGAATGATTGTGGGTTTGGATGTCTAACTTCATTTAATCTATACTTAAAAAATGTTATAGTTAGTATTTGTGATATCCTGGTTGCATTAGTTTTATTTATCCTGTGGTTGCCCCTACGAATAAAATTCTCAGCCAATCTGTAACTTGATGAACTTGGTCTGTGATGGTATCTAATGTCAGTTATGTGATTAGATTGGCAGAGGTAATTGAGTGTTATGGTAAGCGAACAAAAAGTGCGGTTTATTTGTGATTAGCAGCTCATGGGAAGTGCTAGCAATTAATGCTTCATAGTTATACATAGAACCACAAGGTATCAGACTGTATTAAATTACACTTAGGCTTAGTATCAAAAACTTTTGTCTCACCCTAAGAGAGATCTCATGAAATGACTTTGGCATTACTCATATAACAGTCCTTAATGGGCTCGTTCACTCAGACCCAATATCGCAATTTAATTGGACAATAGGGTAGTTTCCTTCATCAAAGAAAACGAAAGGCATTGATTGCGATTCGTTACCCACCATTAGTGTATTCATAATATACAAATTATTTGGTTTCACAAATCCCAGTTTAGACGAATGGCAATGGTCAATTTTAACCTCATTTGAAAAAGGCCAGATTGGCGCTCATGCGATGCCACTCCACGTGACGTCGCGTCACAGGGACCTAGTTTCTATGTACGAGTAGATAGGAGTTTTACATCGTCTGAGGTTACCAATGCATGCATGAGGCACAGAGCTCAGGGAAACGTCTCTTAATAATCACCTATTAAAACTGGCGAAGGTCGGAAAGTTTTCTTCATTTGATAAGGTATTAATAATCCTTATTTAAGCCAAGTGCTACCAGCTAGCATGGTACTCTGCTACCTGCTAGCATCCTGCATCGTATCAGCACTCAAAACCTCGCCCCAAGGTCACCTCACCTGCGGCAGCGGGAACCAGAAAGACGTCACACGGAGTTTTCCCGGCATTCATACTTAGCTGCCATATAGCGCGCTTGAAAATTTTCACTTTTCATTTAATCGCGAAAAATAAATATCGTCATTTAAAAATCTAAAAGCGTGAAATACGTACTCCAGGAGTAATAATCTTTCGATTTAGGCAATAAAAAAATAATAGGAAACCACCCTATTTGGTAGATTGATGGGAAAGGTATGTTATAAAGAAGAAAAGTTCCTCATTCCGCCATTTTCTCATAGATTTCAAACGAGTGATATGAGAGGGATATACAAGGCCAAGAAGTAGGCGAGAAGTGATGAGCCATTCTGCAAGAGTCGGTGATGTCATGACCTTATCTGCTGAAGGAGTAAGCCCATTGATTAATCGTCGCTAATAGCTGGAGAAGTAGGCAACGGAGTGAAAACAGAAAAATATGGGTGTCTTAAATCTTTAAAATTTGGATATTGAGGTAGATATTGATATCTAGAACTCTATTGCAATGAAAAACAATAAAAAATGGTGAATGAGCTCATTGTAACTTTTCCCAACTGAGATCATATTTCTTAGATTCTCCCTGAGTGGCAACTTTTTTTGATTTCCATGCTAAATTGATTCACTTATAGTGAATATGTAGCAATTCATTTTTACTCAAATGAGTTTGAAATTATGGAGGGTAAAACGTATGGATAGAATTTTCCTGTGCAGGGGCAAAGAAAGGGAAAAAGAAGGACTGTTGGTGGATGAAAGAACAGGCTCCAGAAGGCCATGAGTGAATACGTACTATGGATCAGAATGGGAGGGTTGTCCTTCGTTAGATCGATCATCATTTTCTTATCACATCAGCGCTAGGGCGTACCCAGGATCACAACTAGTGGGGGCAAGCCAAGTTGTGACATTTTAGCATGGAAGAGGTGAATGAAACCAACATTTTAAGAAAACTATAGCAGCGCTTCACTAGTTTATGAGATTATTTCCTTGAAAAAATAGTTTTATTTTAGCTACATATCTTTTACTAATACGTATCATTTTTCCTGGGTTTAAAGAAAATTTGTTGAATATTTTCGTTTCAATTCAGTTCTGATTTTGCTTAAAGACTTTGCTTCTAGAGAGGGGGGGGGAACTGCCCCCCACCCCTCGCTGGGTACGCCCATGCATCAGCGACTCATTTTTGTTTATATCATAAGTCTGTCATTGCCAGAATTAAGATGCTTTTGTCAATACATCAGCACTGTTTTTTATTTATTTATCTTCACCGTCCCCAAAACGGTGCATTTAAAGTCTTTATGTTGAATGATCACAAACACTCATTTTGTGGATAGGGTCAACCTATCCTGGTGGGATTTAAATCCAAGACCTTCAGTTTGACGGACAAAGACTTCCCCTCCACTGCCGCCTAGGCTGGCAAAGGAGCGACGGTTGGAGCAATTCTGTAACTGACTTTATTCACCCTTTCCTCCCCCAATTCTTTACATACCAGAGAGAGTCAGTTTGATGAGTGGGTGAGGTCTTTAGATTTCTGGTACATTTACTTGTCAGGGATAATATTTTAATGCAGGAAGTAATTGCTTGCAAGAATGAAAACCACAGCAAAGCATGCAGGCCAGATACTGAGAATTGAGAATCATCTGAGAAGGAGACGCAGTCAGTTTTTTTTATGCCATCAAATTGTCTGTGAGAAGGTTAAGGCTTTCAATTTTTCGCCGTGAATTGGAAGTATCTTGGTGGTGGATTGAGGAACAGAAACTTTTGTGTCTCTTTTTTTTTAGCTCTATCGCAATCAAAAATTTGAGAAAATAGTTAAACAAGCCCATTGGGACCAAAGCTGGGAATGAGTAAATAAGATGAAGCTCCTTAAATATGATCCAGAGTGGTACGATTCAAAGTGAGCTGAAGACTTCATTATTCCCTGCTTTTAGGGACTTATCTTTTCATTGTGCCATTCCTGTGGAAGCATCAAATCTTTGTGCCATTAAACTTTCTTTCTCACATCTTGTGGATATACTCTTCATAGTTTCAAAAAATAATTGTTAATTGCTGTATAAAAAAATATTGTGTGGAATTTATTCCACAGTTTTTTTCATCTAGTTGAATTTGGTGAATTTCTCCTGGAAAAAAATCATCTGGCTTAGCGGGGATTCAAACCTGGATTTCCGAATGGCTCGTCTGGTATAGTGCCAGTTGTACCAGCATGTGTGGTTGGAGTTACACCAAGCATGCTGGTAGCGTATTGTAACCTGTCTCGTCGGGTTTTGGGGTGTGGGAGGGCTTGTTTGGAGGGTTCGCCGAGGACGGGCAGGTCGTGGGTTGGGAGTAAGGGGAGGTGGGGGAATTAAAAGAGAAAAGTGGGTGTGGGGTGGGTTTCTATTGCTGAATGGGGGCTGGCGTGCACAAAATAATGAAGGCTTACACTGCAAGTTACGTGTTCAACAAAACATTTAATACACAAATCAATCTTGAAATATAAAATAAAACACATAAATTGATCGTTCTTTTAACCTAAAAGAAAAACTACTGCTACTGGCCAGTGAAATAATAATGAGAACAATTATCAATCAATAAAAGAACAATTAGGCAAAAACTCTGTTTTTAACACATGTTTGGCGTAAATGCAAAAAACGAAACAGTTGAATTATGAACAACGCCAATATCAATTTAAACACTCGGTCGTAAATACTACAATTCTTCACTTACACAGGGGGATAAAGGGAGGACAAAAAAAAATGCAAAGGAATATTTTCATGATTCTTCTGGTCTTGAATGGGGGAAAATGGGGCTCTTCTGGGATCTTCTGAATTCAGGGGGGGGATGGAATGTAGGGTGACAAGAGTACTTATCGGCTCTCTGTGTCGTGGATGGAGATGGCTTCCTTGGCTGGTTCGGGTCAGGGTCTCTGCGTCTACTTTTACTGTGGGCTGAGAGAATCTCTGAACTCGGGCGTTGTGGAGTGACTTTCCTCTTTTTTGTGCACTGGACATCTGCCGTTCGTCTCCTCTTTCCTCGCTGTCGCCCTCCTTCACCCTTTCTGACAATCTCCACGCCTCTCCACGATCTCTCTCCCTTCCACAGGACCTCAGGGATGCGCCTCTGCTGACCAACATAGCCTCCGGCTGCCTCTCCATGCCAAATATTCATTTGTACTCGGCTTTTATAGCTCCGCTAGGTCAACTTTCTGGGGCTCGAGGGGAAACCCGGAATGGCAGGTTTTTCTCCGACTCGTCCATTTGGGTGGGGGGTTTGGCCAAAGTTTGTGGAGGGTGGGGGTGGTGTATTGCATCACCCTCTGATAGCTGCGTGCAGGTGTTGTTTCTTGAGGGGGGGTGAGGTAAACCTGACACTAGTCACGTAAACGTGGAAAATTCCACTAGTGAGAAATGAGCGGAAGAATCGTGGGAGGGGGGGAGGATGGAAATACACTGCACTTGGGTTCGCTCACGCTTCACTGCATCCTCACACACAAAATTACGTTAGCCTTCCCTGCCTCGTGAACTCCCATGAACCGCGCCAAGCGGCATCGGTTACAGTATCTTACTGGCAATTGGGAGATCTGGGTTTTTGATTCCCTGCTAAGCCGAATGATTTCCTCTTGGAAATTTTCACCTTTGGTGTAAATACTTAGTTCTTGTGCACTTTTCCTGCATACCAGTTGTCTGTGCTAATGAAGCACAGTCTGATCTTTAAAAAGTTTCACCCTTTAGAATTATGGTTTTATTCTATTTTAACCCTCATATGGATTTGCTGCGCCTTAGCGGCGCTCGTGGTTTTAAAAGTGGTGTAAAAATTTTCCATTCCAATGTATCATTTTGAAATTTTCAGTAGTCTATTTTGTCTGCTTTCTTCGTCTACATATAAAATTTTGTTAGCATAGTGTCAATAGTTTACATTTTATTGGCCTCTAATGAAAAAAGTTACGTCGTTGGATTTTCGGCGCCGCTGCGGCGCTCAGTATTTCCTCGTCGCTACGTTGGTGACTGCACTCTCAATGTTAATGTCAAAGCATTTATGTTTCGTATGAAATGCTATAATATATTTATAATCATATTATTTATTTTTCTAAACATTATAAACAAAATGAAATTGTTAAAAAAAAGGAAATTTTTACCATACCAATTTTGCTTTCTATTTTAGCTAAGAATCAAAATATTCGCCCCGTTATAATGTTCATTGACAAAACTTCATCTTTTTACAAGAAATTTTCATAAAAACTCATGGCTAGTCAAAGTTATTTTTTCATGGGCCTCAGACTAAGTTTTGCTTGGGCTGAGAATTTCCTCGTCGCTACGTCAGGGACTGCACCCTCAACGCTAATGTCAAAGCAATTATGTTTCATATGAAATGCTATAATCTATTTATAATCCTATTATTTAAACTTATAAACCAAGTGAAATTGTTTAACGAAAGGAAAATATTACAATACCAATTGTGCTTTCTCTTTTAGCTAAGAATCATTATGTTTGCCTCGTTATAATGTTCATTCACAAAACTTCATCTTTTCGCAAGAGTTATTCATAGAAACTCATGGCTAGCCAAGGTTGTTTTTTCCATGGCTTCCGACTTAGTTTTGCTTGGGCACCTTCTTCGCTCCGCGACCACGTACTTGCCGTGGTGATAGTCACCTTTTGGTAAATCCTAGGGTGACTCTGTTTAGAATTACTCCAAGCAGCAATTCTAAGAAAAATTTAACACTGCATTATCCGAATTTGTAGAGTAATGCTTCCTCACCGTTGTGTGAATATTTCTCGCTGACTGAGTAGCTGTAACTTGCCAGGAGATTCAGAAGTTTCACCGGCTACCGTGAAGAACACATCGCTCAGTTATTGTTATATGTCTTATACCTTTCGTTGGAAACCCTTTCGGCCCTATCCCTAACCCTATCGTACCCTTTGCGGCTACGATAGTCTATACAAAATTGCTGCCGTTTATATAGTTACTGATGACATGACTGTTTACCATTGGGGTGAAATCAAGATAACTACCCAACTTATTGTGTGATGGAAAAAAATTCTCTTTCCTGACGATGAGTTAAGAATTTACATGGTAAAAATCGTTTCATTATGAATAGGTGAAAAGACAATTTACCGTGAGGTGAAAATTTGTGAACATATTTCTCGTTTCTTTGTGTACTCAAATTCACAGATATTTTATGCATGGGGGTTGTTACTAACGTAAAGGGGTGAGTGAGGAGGAGAAAGGAGAAGGAATGCCAGGTAGGTTGTTTTGAGGTGAAGGGGTGGTAGTGTGTCGACTGCCAAGGATCGGGGAATACCCAGATTGTTAGGACAGGTAGGAGTAGAAAATCCTTATCGCGAAAAAACGAATTTTATTCGATACTCATTTTTAGTATTTAGATACATAAAATTATAAACAATATAAACATTAAAAAGCGGAATTTTTCGAGCTGTGCATATCAGAAAAATATTTCAAACAACCATTACACACGAAATTAAAACTTTCACTCGAAAATAACAAGAAAAGGGAACTGAAATAAAGAGCATTACGGCAAGAAATGGAAAAGAATGCAGCATTCAAGATTTTTTGTTATAACGTAAACAATAAGGGTTTAAATCTATCAAAACACGGTAAGAAATAAAGATAATAGATGTATATACTATTACCAATCAGAAAAGTTGTAAATTTAGGCTAACTTTGAAAAATAATAGCAAAAAATGACGCGGCGCCGCTGCGGCGCCGTAAATCCAACGACGTAACTAATTTCGTAAATCCATATGAGGGTTAAAACAGCTCTTGGTAGAAAATAATTCAAATATCTAGTTTTTCTTTGTTGAAGCTCTCGCAGGCCATTGTAGCTGTTGGTGATTTTTTTTGGGTATTCCCCGCTTACGAATTCAGTTTGTTGCCTGACATTGATGAAGTGATCGGCAATAGCCATGAAATGTCAGGCAACAAACCAATAAATTCTGTTGGGTGCACCTGAAAAAACATTACTAACAAATATCTAGTTGTCCAGTCAACATGTATTTCTCTGACATAGCCAACTGCTATGCAGGACAATTATGACACTAGCGCAAAGTCATATGTTTCATGCAATGCTTTGCATTATTTCATCGGTGCATGCATCCATTGAGTCAAGCTTTTATTCAAGATCTTTCAATAGAGGCATGTAATTAACTGTAAGTTTCATCAGCAATTCTTAATGCAATAGAATATGCTCATGTAAAATAGGAGACCTTTGCATGAAACCAATGCATACATCTTATTTGTTGTAAATTATGTGCTCATTAGCTAGCCTGTTCATCAATGCTTTCCATTCCTCTGAGTTGCACATTGTGTTTTAATCATTTAAAATGTTTGGGTTATGTTGTCTTTTTAAATTTTAGGTTTAATCAGACTCTCATGAAAGTCATATCTCCCTGTTGGTTGAGTAAATGATGTTTTTTATTCATATTTTTTCATTCATCACTGTGGATATTTGCTTGATGTGGTAAAAGTTATCAATCCCTCATTACAATGAGGACAAATATTTATTTAATTAACTGTAAGTCGTAAGTATTGGTATGAAGGTTTCTGGGATAATTAAATGTGTGTCCTTTGTTTAAGTTTTTTCCCACATTAGTCAATCTTTGTATATTACAGTTTTGCCTACATCTTATGTGGTGTCATCAGGTCCTGCATGAGCTGCAGAAATTATTTTATTATTATATTAAGTTCCTATGCCAATGGTCATTTTTCCGCGTACTTATCACTATCTTGTACAACCTGTTTTTGAAGTAATTTAAAGACAATATGGTTCTACTTTTGGCATGATATGAGAGTATTTGTAGTGATAATTAATATACGGACTCAACCTGGCGGATGACTCCGATTGTTTATTTACCTTGAGCCATTGCACTAACAATCTACCTGAAAATTATCGGACGTCTTCCCTTAGATTCACAGTTAGGTCCCATAACGCAACCAGAGTGGAAAATTAGTACTGCCCCATCATCTACATCATTTCAGATAACTTGACGAGGGAATCAACCGCCATCCATCCTATCGCTTAACATTTTGTCGGGTCAACGGGGAAATGCATGTGGGGGCCTCTTGTTATGAAGGGACGGATATTTAGGGTTGACTAAGAATGTGGGCCCTAGTTGTCTCGTCAGCATGTGCTTCACTGGTACAGCCAACTGGCCTATAGGAAAAGTATCTTGGCAGCTCATTCAGAACTTGACAATGCCAGCTGGGATGCAAGCAAAACTGTAGCATGTATATAAGATGAAGAACAAACGTGGGTAAACTGTAATGAAAGATGCTCACTGGTGAGGGCAAATTATCGATATCCTCTTGCATTCTGATTCTATCAAGGTTAGAATTCAATCTTTAAAAAAGGAAACCTTAAAAAAATAGTAATTATTTTCATTAGGGGCTCATAAAACCCTAAAAAATTTCAATTTTTGAATTCAAACCTTGTTCTAGGATGGTTGTGAAATGTTTCCTGCACTTATGATTTTTCTACCAGCAAAATTGATTCAAATGTTACAATCATGAATAAGCACTTGCTGCAATATGTGCTCACAGCAAAAGCACATGCGCAAGTCATTACATTGCTGTTGGCTTAGTTAATTATTCCCAAACTTGCTGTGCATTTATGGCATTTAATCGTTTCCTTTTCACTGTCTTACAAAAATGAGTAGAAGTCTTTTAACCTGCTCAAAAAAACCAAACAAATTTTAACTTTCAATTTTAATCCCCATTCTGGAATGTTAAAAGTTTCCATCACTGGCAGCTTTTCTACCAGCAAAATCATTACAATTATGTTATAATACCTACTTGCTGCAATACGTACTCTCAGTGAGACACATATTCTACTCAAATGTGCAAGTTTTTTGGCTAGTTCATTATTTTCAATTTTGCTGTATATATTTCGTTGCACATTAAGACATTTTATCCTTCTCTTTCACTATCCATGTATGCTAAATAGAATTGTTTCCCCCCCCCCCCCCCCTCTGAAATTACCGCCTGTTTTGAAGATGGTTCTCGTTTTCTCTCTCACGTTGAAACAGTTCTCACATCCGCCTTCTGTCCATGCTTGATTCCTCGTGGGTGGTGAACAGCAGCAATGGGCTTCACGCCCACGGCCATCCAGCCTGGCTCCAGTTGCAGCTCGCAGCGTGCAAACTCCTCGACCTTGCCCTCCTCCTGCCCGCCCATCGCCTGCCTCAGTTTCAAATGTGAGTTTTCAGGGTTGCAGAGTAGCTGGGTGAAAGTAATTGAGCTACCGGTTGTGATTGTACAATTACATTTACTTTTTACTCGTAATCGTTACATTTAATTAATGCGGCTATTACAGTTGTCCTATCACTTAGCACAATAGATATGTTCAGCAGTGGCGCAGCGAGGGGGGGGGGGGGGTTTTGGGTGATAAACCCCTCCCCCCCAGAGCTCAGAGAATTTTTTAAGTTTAATCCATTTTACTCAATTGGATTAGTGTTACTCATAGAATAATGTTAGGATTAATCAAATTCCCCTCAGAAAGCCGTAAAACTTGCCATTTTGAACCATTAATCTGTTAATCTTTCTTGAGGAGGGCCCCCTGCAACTCTCGCTACCCTGGCAGGTGTGCAATAACCCCACACTCCCAAGTATTAGTTGCGCCTAAAGCCCCCCCTACCCTTAATTCGTAGCTGCGCCCCTGATGTTGAGTGCCGGATTCAGGATAGAGAGAAGGGGTGTTTGGTAGGGGGCCTGGGATGTAACCTCCCAGCAGTAGTGGGGGTCCGAACAAAATTACCATATTATCTAGGGTAAATTGGATAACTTAAGATAAGGGGGGGGGGGGAGGGCGATATGTGTGTATGCAGGGAGAGGTTTGTGGGAGCAATTACACAAAACTCATCGAGTCCAGGTGCTTTGGCCTCGTGTTATGTTTTTAAAATATGCATTTTGCAAAAATTAGCTTTAAATATTCCTGTAAGTGTAACGAGGAACTTTTTAAAATTGTAGCTGGAAGTATAAGGGTTGGGTTGTGTTGGGTATTAACAGTTTTCATTGGTTGTAGAGGAATATCGAAGGAGGAGGATGTTGGAATAATTAAATTCCGAAATGTAGGCAGTGGATAATTTTTCTCCGTTGAAGAAGACCTAAAATCTAGATTGTTGAAGAGTTATGAAAAGATAAATTGAATGGAAGCTCATTTTTATTGTGAATTATTCATCTCAGCTGGCATTCTATAAAAAAACTCAAGTCTTAGCCCCTTTCGAAGTGTGTTGAAAATTATTGTGTGACTGCATCTTTTTCCAGGTATCGTTGGGCATTTGTTGGAGGTGTTGGAGCTTCAGACCCAGGCCCACGTGGTGATGCCGAAGATGAATCTGTTGTGAGTGAGGGAGAGGAGAAGGTTAAATCCCCCGAGTTTGTGCCTCATGTGACAAGAATTGCTCGGCTAATGAACAAGAAGGTTGGTGAAGAAAATTTTCTTTTAGTATGCCTCCACTTGCATATGTATATACCTGGGGTATCAATTACATACGGTTGACGTACATTTATGGTGATGGGAGTGTGGTTGAAAGGAGATGAACTAAATGCTTTAAGAGAGTCAATGTAACATATAAGTAATTGTGGAACTTATCTTACCACTTACACATTTGGATTAGAGTCAAGGTTTGCAGAAAACATTTAGGTTGTCTGGCATGCGAGAAGATCTTTACCATACTCATGCTTGTTCTGATAACTTTGGTCTGGCCTTGTTGTTCATTATTGATAATCATCACATCCATGTTTTGATTAGGATTCAATGTTTTGCTGCAAATTGTTTGTAAAAGCAGTTAGACCTTCTTCCAAGTCAGGAACTCCAATGCTGCCAACATATGGGAGACAAAGTCATTCCTTTAATTTAGCCCAAGATAATAGGGGCAAGAATTGATGGTTAAAATTAAAACCCCAACTTGAGGAACTACTGACCAAGTGAATTCCCCAAAAATGGCAAATAATCTCTGCCAATGTTCCCTTCATCGATTCTCGTGTGCCTTATATTGGTTTAAATTTGCCTTCCACAATGACTGATTATTATTGTGGTGAAACATTGATGCTATCATTGCTACTTCTATGTTTTAAAACTGGACTAGACTCGATTGGGAAATGCACTGCAAAATTAGAACACACAATCTATTATGGTGGATTTTACTCTCAAATTGTTTTTAGTATTCTTTTTGGGGCCCTTTGCCCTGTGATAATCATATGTTTGAGTAGGTTCAACTGATTCAGGCGTGATGTAATGGAAAGTCAACAAATTGGAATGAAAGGTAGTTGCACTTATCCACTATAATTTAATGTGTACGGTACGTTTTGGCTCACGGAGCCATCACCTGGTGAAATTCAAAAGTCGACAGTTAGACTAATACACAATGCATCTCTAAGGGCTCCATGTTGCCCTCTCTTCAAAAAACTCTTGAATTTCCCTCTTCCTTGTTATTTATTTATTTAATACTCTCTCAGTATATATTACATGGAAGCAATTATATTAGTATATATTACAGCAAAGCAATACTCCTAAGATGTAAAAATTATTATTGGCCAGAAAAAAGCAGCATCTCTCTTACAATGCATCTCAATAATTTTAATAGACTAACATGAATTACAAGGTTTACTATTGACTTTAAATTCACTGAACAACTCTATAGACGCTTGCAACTCACATTTATTTTCTTTCTTTACTATGGCAAGGTATTTTTAAGAGTCATTTAATTCTCAATTGAGTTCAAACTACACTTACTCATTGAAAATTCCTAGAGCTTGTGTGTATGTGTTCACTGCTATTGTTTATGCGAAACTTAGTATTAGAGAATGAACCACCATCAACAGTGTGCACCATTATGATGTCAGGATTTGTAATGATCTTCACCTAAAGTTTGTTAGAATTTAAAATTCTAGTTATGCTCCGTCACACATGGGTTTCTTAATGTATAATAAACTCCCTAGAGATATTAAGTGTGTGATAAAATGTCCAGATTTAAAGTATACTCAAGGAATTCTTCATGACTAATTTAATTTATGTTACATATATGTATTTAGGTTATTTATTGCAAAATTGACGTCCCTTATATCATTGAACAAGTATATTTGAAGATTCTCCCTTTATTATGTGCCTATTTATTATCTCTACTACTATTTACGAGGAAAAATCTGAACATGTTTGAAATTAACTCCAGTTTTCATAATTATGAAACCAGAAATAGGCAAAGCCTTCACTATACTTGGAGCTAGCCTACAATGTGTCCCTTGGGCAAATAAAAGTTATTATTATTATTATTATTATTATTATAATGCAGTGAGGACAAATAGAAGTAAATTAGGTCCAAGAGAAATGGGACTCCGAACATATAAGAAACTCCCGCACCATTTAAAAAATCAATGTGAGTCATTGGTGTCTTTTAAAAGGAAGTTGAAGGCATTCCTACTTGAAAAGAACTGTTATTCTGTTACGGAATACCTGACGGACTCCACAGTCCAGTGCTTCATTTTCATGCTTTGAAAGTATATTATATGTGAAAATACATACTTGTACATAAAATTTCAACTACATAATACACCCATGTCTCGTATAGCGCAAGGGATGCGTTCCTTGGGGTCTTTGCGCTATACGAATTTGCGTTATACGAGAGCATTTTAACATAGGGAAGATAGGGATGCGTTCCTGGTAGCATAGGTCTTTGGTATTGAATTTCCTCTAAAACATCTATATTCCCATAAAAAGCCTTAGAAAACATTATTTCTATAAATATTTATAGTTTAAAACATCTTTAAAGATAGTATTCACGCATTCAAATACTTTTATTCACGTTAAAAAAAATTCTTAAGTGCTTTCGAAATTCCATCCTGTCGTGCGGGTGGGCTAACATCTGCTATCTCAGGGGATCGTAATGCGTTGCCGGAAGTTGACGATTTTTCAAACTAGTCTAAAAACAACTGTTGTGTCACCCAGGCCCTTTTGTAGCTCATCGAAATGACAGGAAAATGCTACTTTAAATGCCATTTCATAGCTAGCGGAGTTTACGAATGATAAATCATTTTAATTTGAAGTCCTCCGAGTCATTAGCAGCTACGTGAAACAGTCTTTAAATGCCTTGAAACCTGACCCCGGTTTTCCTTCCCTGAAAATGAATGAACGAGAATGCATTCTTTTCCAAAAGAATATCGTTTCGTCAACACTAGATCTAGTTGAGGGGGAAAGGAGCCACTTTCAATAACAGCTTGGAGTTCATCAGAAAATGTTGTGGTGGCTGCGCTATCAACAATTGCAGATTCACCTGATATCGCCGCACTGAAAATACCTGCTTGCCGTTTAAATTCTGGAACCAACCGCTTTCACTAAATGTCTCGGAGCGATTACCACTCTCGTCTTTTTGTACTGATTCACCATGAACTTTCCGTATGTGTAGACCGCTTGGTTGAAGTTGGTGCGGCTGAGGTCACTGATATTTTAGCTTCGTCTTTATTCAGAATAAGGCATCGTGAGTTTAAACTTCCACGCAATATCGCTATGACGCTCTCCATTTTCAAAGCAATTGACTTCTCTCAAGTCCTCTTCTAGGTTAATGGTTTTTCTTGATAAATTCTTGATTTTTCTACACGCATTCCTATTTTTTGCCATATTCTCTTGGTTTTTACTCTGTATGGCTCTATCTAAATCACCTTCTTCTGCTGAACTGTATTCCTGAGACGCAGAAGGCCTATGACTGCGGGGAGGGAACGAAGCCATTGTGTTTGAGACTCTATAGCGGACCCTTTTATGTGTTGATGCTATTCATGCGCAACTCGGCCACCGCTCCATTTCTCCCCCGTGAATACCGATGACCTTGAAGGCTTTAGCGTAGACCCTCTACCTGGAAGTCAATCGCCCGGTAACCTACGACGGCAAAAATACGTCTCAAACCGTATTGCTGAAAAAAAACTCATTTCCACTAGCCCCACGCTTAATTAACGATCTAAATTATTTACTATCATTCTGTTAAGGAGACTAGATAAATCTTCAGTAGGCCGGCTATCTGGACCCAATGACGAGTAATACTTTTGGCAATTGCACAGCAATGAATTTCGATTATTATATAAACAAAAAAGAAGATTTGAGGCAAGAAATAATATTAATATGCGTAAATTGATAGAAATTACGTGTGTACTTAGCGCAAGTTCACGTTTTATCAGGAGAGCGTTTAAAATTTTTGATTAGGCTACACTGCGTTGCAATGTTTCCCCGAGGAACGAATTTGCGCTATATCGAAATTGCGCTAATCGAAATTGCGCTATACGAGACATGGGTGTATATGTTTCTTATCTACTAAATTGTATGTATCTCCTCCTCCCTTTTTTTTTTTGACGTGTCTTATATCTCCTTGTAGATCTTTGGACAAAATAAATTATTATTATTATTACATACCAAGATCTCCTGGAAAATAAATGCTATTGTTATTAGTATGGGCTGGAGGAAAATGTAAGAATGCCATAGTTGATAGGTGTAGATGGTTGATATGTTGAATCCATGTTGGTAAACATAATTCGCAGTCTGCTCTCTTAAGGATCGGTCAAAGTGGAGACTTAGTTTTATTGGTAAATGTAATAAGTTATGAAGTGTAAAAACCTCATCACACAGAATGTGAAGCTCATATTTTCATTTTGTTTATAGCTGAGCAAGCAAACTCCAGAAGGCCTTGCTGGTGGGGGCAATCTCTTATTGACTATGAGCAGCATTCGGTCCATCAAGGAGCTTCATCCATTCTTTGCGACATTGAGTGAGAGCAGCTTCTCGACGGCCGCTGCCTGTTCATATGCGTCGTTGGCTCCCTTGTCGTGTGCAACGTCATCGCAGAATCCTTTGAGCTCGCGGAGGGAGGGTGTTGGAGCGGATGGTGCCGTCGTTTGCGGCAAAGGCAGTGGTGAGAGTGGCAGTATTAGTCACATTGAAGCGGTCTTGGAATCGGATTTCCTGGAAAACCTCTCCCGATAGAATCACCTGGAACTCTTTCATTTCTTTCAATGTGCCTAACGAGTCCAAAAAGATGCTACACAACGGTATTGTTTAATTGCTGATATCCTCGAAGGTGATCATTTCCAAAAATAAATTGTGAAAATTGTTTTTATTTTCTTATGAAGGTATATTTTACGTAGTGGTGAGATTTCGAGGTGAGAGTGCTACTGGCTGGAATTGTGATTTTCTATACACATTTTGTGCTGTTCTCCTAGTCATATCATACTTGATCCTTGTGTAAGATAATGTAAGTATTTACTTGACTGTGATGGATTTATAAAATGATGAAATATAGTCATATGAAGCTACACTACAAGTGGTTATAGATATTGGAATACATTGAGAGGATAGGTTCATTTATTTCATTTTTTACCATGCACTGCTATTACCACAGTAATTTTCTCTCTCTGAGTTAATTATTTCATGCAATAAGTCTGATAATGTGTTAAGCACTTAATAGTTTATGTACTGTTGATTATATTAAATCTTTTCCAATTAACCATTCCCAAAATACTGTAAACCAATGTCACATTTTTCTGTTAAGCTATTACATATAGAGATTTATAATTAATCATTTATTATATGTTTCGTGTTTGTTTTTGTGCTGAAGGTGTCAGTTTTGAGAATTTTTTTGTGTTTTAATTTTAACTCCACTAATGGCTGTGTAGGACATAGCCTCAAGAATCATAAGAAAACTGGCATTTTATTTCTTGTGCAAAAGTTTTTGTTGAATGTGTTGAGTCCACTATCTTAATAAATAAAATAATTACCACTGTCTTCTGTGAAATAAATTTTCTTAGCACATTAGCCGGTGAAGGTATTGAAAGAAATGTAATCACACCCAGGGATGCTGACTTACAAAAAATATTGGGGGGGCCCAAACCGGGGATCTTGCCCTGGAAAGTGTTATAAGTAGTGAGTTTTAAGTTTTATTTAAGCATTTTAGAAGAGTCATATGATCAACATTGGAACCCAGATAACTCTAATATGTGGACACTCCAGAGAAAATCGACAAGCCTGACACTTTATTTTCTCACACCCAAATGGAATTTTTGAGGGGCCCCATCTGGCCCCATGGAGTCGGTGCCACTGGTCACACCTCTTCTTAGCAAACCTCTTAACAGCAAATCACCTCAAGCAAAAAAAATATGGCCATAAATGTCCTCCCTCTTTACGTTGGTCGTACATATTTTCTCTCTTTACCAAGGAAACCTCTTCACAAAGAACATTTCTATGCAAAAAAAAATTTTTGTCACAGGTCAGATTATTCACTTCTTTAAAACAAAATAGTAAAATTAGGTTGAGCAAGATAATATAAGACTACAAATCAGTGGTACAAAATCGTGCCTCTATTGGCAAGTTAAGTACTCAAATTTGCTAGCTGTGTTTTTGCATTTATTAGCATTACTTATAATGCCCTGAGTGCCATGTTTTAGAAATTATTTCCTTTTTCTTTCATCAACCATTGATGACCATCTTGGAAAAAAGTAATTTCCTTCACTTTTTTTTGAAGTGTTTATTCTTTTCAATGCAATTAATAGTGAAGACAGGCTTGAATGTAACTTAGTTCCCAAGTGCAAGCATGACATTCTTTAAACCTAAGAAGCTTGATTATGTGATTTTCTCAGAAACAACTTCAACACATTCACTGAATCTCCCTGTCTGGATTCAGACTGCTGCGGAGCCACCGGTGTGTCAAGGGTGTACTTCATTCTGCACACAGTGGCGGCTCGTGTGTCAAATGCTGGGAGGGACACACTCCACCGGGGGGACAAAATTTTTGAATATTTTGCGCATTTCAGTGAGTTTTTCGGGCAATCTAGAGACCACTAATACACAAAACAATCACTAATACTAAAAATCACTAACTCAATTACAGCTAGGCCTATTTACATTAAAACAATTTACGCATAATAAGTCAACTGGTCACCTAAACAAGGTATTCTGCAACACCAAGATTATACGGTCGCCGGCTGGTGTGGCGACGTAAACTCACTAGATACGTCGCTCTGCACATGCTCGGGCGGTATCCCAAGACTTCCATAAGGCACAAGCTTAGACGCGTCATAGCACCAGCAGCCCCCACCACTACCACTCTTCATATAACTGCATGGTGATGGATTGGGACGTTCTGACCAGCGCCCCGCGGCTACAAATGCAAACTTCTCTCGCTATTTTTCATACATTTTCTATGCATGCGATTGGAAAAACACTCGGTTAATTAGATGCATAATTATAATTGAATGGGTATTTAATTTTTTTTTTCATTTTTCTAATCTTTTGGAGGGGCGGCGTCCGAGAGTCCTTATGGGTAAGCCGCCACTGTCTGTACAGTATGACTGGTGGGTTACGCATAGTTTAATCTTTTAGCACCTGCCCATAGTTGGCTCCACTTTTGGGGGCCTTACGCCAATAGGAGCGGCTAGTGAGGAAGTGGAGGAGCATGGGACAGCACCGTTCAGGCCTACTGCAGCTAGGCACCCTCTCTGAGCACCTTCCAGAATCTGAATGTGGCACGGACCATCTGCTCTGACTGGGCACATGTAATTACTGTGCTTCCCAACGTGGGCATTTCATGAAGGTCAGCCATGGGCGCACAACTGAGGTAGTGCCAATGCTTTTTTTTTGTCAAATTTAGCTGTCACACTTCATTCTGAAGTGACGTCAGGGAGTGATCTGATGTAACTCAGGGAATGTGTGTGTTTCATAAAAAATTTCATGTCAACGTGTTTTCTCTGACCGTAAGTGGTGGGCCAGGTTGCAGATAGTAGGCCATTTTTTGTGGCATCGCCCATTCTAGTGTGTGACCTACCAGTGAGTAGTCACACTTACCTTCCTGTCTCACCATATACACCACTATGTATAATATTGACACACCAAGTTTAATGTCTTTAAAGGGAAGGTGGTTGCCCCATTAATGGTTTTCCTAATTTTAGTGTTGAGTACCAAATTATCGACATGAAACCTTCACCAATATGTATATAAAAGACACTGCAGCTTTTCTATTTAGCTTAATGTTACATAAATAATTAACTTAAATTGGAAATTATAAGTTTTACATGTTGTAATTAATTGAATTTATTGTTTTTGGCAAAAAAAGTCACAACAAAAAAATTATAGCAAAGTTAGTGGTCCAGTGTGACTTTTAAAACCAAAAAATATGCTAGTGTAAAGTAATTAATCAAATAATAATAATGACAAAAACACGACCCTTGGAGGGAGTCGCCAGTGGTGAGATGGGGAAACAAGAACGACCCATCCGCTCAGCGAGAGAGGAAGGGGGGCTGCAAAAGCATGGGAGGGTAGGGGCCGTGGTGGACATGGAGTGTGTTCTCTGGATTCTCCACCCACCTAGCAGCGAGGCACTGGATAGAATACAGACGAGGGAGTAAGGGACGAGCGTGTAAGACCTTGAAATGTTGTGAATTATATAATAAAAAAAGTTCATTTTGTTAACAAAATCATTATTTTTTATCACAAAAACAGTGTTCAAAGTGATGTACTCAATCGTATGGTTAGAAGGAATATGATGCAACCAATCATTTCGTAATTACAAAGTTGAAATTGGTGTCAGAGTGGTTAGTTTTGAGGGGGGAATCCCCCGCTCGGAGGGTCTAGAAGAGAGGCCAGCTAGGGGGAGCTATTCGAGAGAAGGGTTGTGGATTAGAAGAGATCCTTCCAAAGGTGTACCACGCCCAACTCAGCGCTCAACCTGCAGCATGCCCCTATATAATGCACCTTAAACGTAATTAACAAAATTAAACCAATTTCCTTTGGAATCAATAAAACTTGTATGTACCTGGAAATTTCAGGGAATTCTAAAATTCCCGGCTGCTTGACATCCTCATTAACTCAAATTATTTCTCCAAGTACATAGCACTAAAGTATGATGAAACTAATTTCAAGCAAATCAAGAGTACATACTCCAAACTATGCTCAGTAAAGTGGAGACAAAAGGTGCTCCAAGAAGAACATCAGGCAAGAACAATATTAGCATGTGACCTAAGCACCATCAATGTTAAATGGGCAACCAATATGTCAAGTGAGCTCTTAAAAATTCTCAGTTTCTCTTGATGCTTAAGTTTGAATAGAAAAAATCCTTACAAATAAAAAAAGACATTCATTCATTTATTTCAATAAAATAACTTCATTTGAAAAGGACCTAATCATAGCAAATTAATGTCCACATCATTAAAGAGAGCCACCCTTAAAGCATCAAGTAGTGGCATTGACTTGAAAACTTGGCACCTCTCAGCTATTGCTGCTTTTTCGTCCTCCTGAATACCTGAAAGAAAAATATAACAGTACAGTTAAATCAATAAATTATTCCCAACAGCTTGACATATTGAAAATACATTCATCACTTTGATGAATAGGATAGATCTGATAAGGGGATTGATATGTAAGAATTTTAAGAAAAGGCTGGTGAAGAGTCTGATCTTGATTGTAAAGCCTTAAGGTGCAGAAACCTGGGCCCGGGGAAGGAGGTCGAGAAGAGACTAGAAGTGTTCTTGATGTGGGTGAGGAAGACAATGGAGAAGGTGAAGTGTAAGAAAAGCTAAGGAGTGCTGGTCATGGTGGGTGAGGAGAGGCAGCTTCTAGAAGAGATGCAGAGGAGAAAAAAGATTGAGACGGAGCAAGCATTGAGTGAGGAGGGATGCTGAAAACCATGGTAGAGGAAAGAATGCTTGGTAGGGGGAAGAAAAAATCTTTAAAACAACATACACTTGAATGAAGGATCATTTGTTGTTGGTTTACTTTTTGTACTTGTCAAAATGAAAGACTCAAGTTTATTTAAGTATACTGGGACTAGCAGCGGTGATAACTTTTACGGAGTCACCCACAATGCACAAATTGTGCGAAAAATCCACAGAGGAAAAATCATTCGCCTTGACCGGGATTCGAACCCGGATCCCTCGATTTCCGGCCGAGTGCTTTAGCCAGTTATGCTACCGAGGCGTCATTCTGTGGACAATACCGGACAAGGTGGTATGGACTGCTGAGTATATTATGCGACTAGCAGTCCAAGTCGTGCGCATGGTGCCACAGCTGAAGACGACTTGGACTGCTAGTCGCATAATATGCTCGGCAGTCCATACCTCCTTGTCCAGTATAGTCCAAAGATTTCCTCAGGGGAGAATGATGCCTCGGTAGCTTAACTAGCTAAACCACTCGGCCGGAAATCGAGGGATCCGGGTTCGAATCCTGGCCGAGGCAAATGATTTTTACTCAGTGGATTTTTCGCACAACATGACGCAAGTTTCATTAACAGATTAGGAATCACCCCTTTGGATGCTCCCGCTGTAGCACACAATGGGTGCGATGCAATGAATGCTACTTTCGCTACCAGACAGAAGTGCTCCCGAGCACCGGTCCAAAGATGCTACATTCGCTACGAGAATTTCTTTTCGGACCAGTCAGGAGTAGTCAAAATGGAGGAAATGAACGAGGGTGGGCAAACTGGGATTATGAAATTGAAGAGATGGTTTTAATTGCGGATTGAGGCGATTATGGTCATTGAATATTAATAAATATATTTGAATATCATTGAAATGAATTTTATTTTCCAACATCAAGGTTCCAAAATGTAAAGCAAGAAACTTTGGACCGTATTTCTCACACCTACCCCTTCTAAATGAAACTCATTAGGTACCTTAGTAAAGGAAAAATTAGATACTACCGTTTTCTCACTTGAAACATATTAACCTATTATGGCTAACAACTATTTTAAAACATTACTCCATTCCATGTACATCCTATTTTTATTCAGATTTAATTTATGGTATGAGTTGATGTGTCGATATATGTTCTTACAATCCTTTCTTATACAACTTTTGCCCCTTTTGAATGTCATTAGAGTTCATTTTGGGGGAGATACGAGAATGTCTATGGAGAGATAGTGCTAGCTATACATTATTTAAATCACAATTTAATTTACATCTATTTACTATGTGCGCCTACTCCGTTACTTCGTAGTCACCTATATAAAAAAAAAGGCGTCCACATTCAGCATCCAACAACTGCAATGCGAGTAAACTATTGCCTCAGTGCATTCCCTTCGAATTTCCGCCAAAAAATGACTCGCTCCTCCGCAGACCCTAGTTTTCACAGGAGCGTCTAGAGCAAGGCGGGAAACGGGTGTATGACGTTTGCCGTGACGTCAAACCTTAACCTGTAATGCTCCGTAGAGAATAACAGACCGCTTGGGAGCTTGTCGGTGGCACTCCGAAAGGTAGCTTTCAACGGACCGCACCCAATGTCACACTTATGTTAGCCAAGTGCCTTCAAGAACTAAGTGGACTGAAACTCGAATGAGTAAGCCCTTCTTAGTCATATTAGGCATCCCAAACAAATTAATCATTCCTTGGAAGTCTTTTTAGATAGAAATTTCAACATATCTAGTTGTTTGGCAAGAAATTAGCTTGAAATAGCATGACTCATGCCCATTTCATCCAGGATTTTAACTTGGCATAGGTGATGAAGGATGAGTTCTTTCATCTTATTTGAGAACCTGGCTGTGAATTGGTGGAAAAAATGAAAATCTCAATTTACAATGGTAATGGAAACCAAGAGCAGGCCCACAAGGATAACTCTTTCAAGCCAGGCTCATAAGTCCTAGACTTTCATTCCCAGACCTCAGGAGAAGGGACGATGAAGGGAAGGAAAAATGGAAGGAGGCACTGGTGTGATAGGAGCCCACCAATACCAATGGGGTAGGGACAGGTGCGGAAAGGAGAGGATTGATTTTGCCAGAGGCCACCACTGGCAAAACAGAATGTACTGCTCCCAGTTCGTGTTGTATAGAGAATGATCCAGAAATTTTTCTCTAAATTGAATTGAACGAAAACTGAGTTTTCATGGGAAAGACCAAACACTTGCCATTGTGATCCAGCATATACTCATGCATGGTCCGGCACACACTGTCCCTGTGGCCTCTGGAATTGGAGGACAGTGATGAGATATTCCCAAAATATTTTCTTTCAAAGTTAATGAATCAACTACCACTTAATCTGTTCCAAATAATTTACTATGGCTCTCCTTAGTAATCAGTGGCGTAACTATGGGGGGGGGGGGGGGGAAGGCATGAGGGGATAGATTCCACACAAAGCCTCAGAGTAAAAAAAAATATATTTATAACTGTTGCCTAGTTTTGACTTATATTATCTGCATCTGCTTGAAGTTAAAGATCACTTATTAATGATGTAAAATGTATTTAAGTGCATTTAATTTGGCCCAAAACATTTTCCCGGATCCCCCGTTTCCTGGGGAGTTGCCCCTCCAGGCCCCCTCTAAGCATATTCCCAGTTACACCACTGTTAGTAATATGTGTCACACTTTCTCTTTTTTAAATATTAATTCTGCTATCGTTATTGAGAAAGATGTATCTATGGACATTCTGAAAAAATAATGAACTTACCAGGACGGTCAACGCTGATTTTATTACAGTAAATAAAATCAGGCCGATATTGCAGATGAACGCTAAGTTTCTGATCATTTTCCACAGAGTCTGTGACTGTAATTTTAACATATTCCGTTGAGTGAGATGAAAATATCTCGGCGGAGTCGATGTAATTACTATTCTGAAAAGGTTAAAATTGTATTAAATAAAATTGGATATTGTCACCCTTTACCAAGTTTCTGAGGATACATAACTGCATTAAAAGGGGTACGTACTTTCACATCCTTTATTTGCTTTAGTCGGTCCTCAAAAATCAATATGTAGTGATAAACTTTACGGCAAAACTTAGACAAATCCTTTTTGCTGGTTAAAAGGCATTCACTCAAGTTTTTCTCCGGAACAATCGGTGGTAAGTTATACTTGGATAACGCAAAATGATCTAAGGAATAAAGTAGGTACAAAATGCATTAACGAACAGCAGCGTGTCATCTCCAGAAAATAATAAATCTGTTTTTTATACCCTCTGCCTCGTTCAAACAGACATAATACGAGTCACCGCCGATTCTTGACCTAAAGCAAATGTTCAACATTTCATCTGCATCGGTGACAAAAATCCCTGAAAATTAAAATTTTGAAGCATATACTTCACAGAAAACTGATTACTTAAGACCTTTTAGACTACACAAATTTGTTCAATCTCACCCACCACAATGTTTATTAATATGCATTTTCATTTCCAGATTTGACAAATCCCAGTTTTCGAAATTTCCACTGGCTTTTGACGCTGGAGCTACTGTCTCAATTTCCTTGAATTTTCTAGGCTTTGGGACGTACAACTCGGATTCCAGTTCAAATTTCCTCCGGATCAAAGATCTCACTTCCCTTTCTAGTGCTTCTAATTCCTCGGAATTGGAATCTTCGTTCCACAACCAAGTTGCTAAAAAAAGAAATTAAATACGCACATGAAAACGTTTGACGTGACAATAAAGTATAATTTAAAGATACATGTTTTTTCACTTACTGTACGCAGTTATGTTTGACATTTTTCAGGTTATTGCTATTAAAACTTCTAAAACTAATTAACGGCTCCCTTTCACATACTTGGCGGGAACAAAGTTTGTTGTGTTACAGAAGAAATGCGATTGGATGAAATTTCTCGAGGGATATCGATTATGAAAAACTTTATAATTACACATAAGGGTAGTAGATGGCATGACCGTACCCAAATATTGAAGAAGGAGAATTCGTATTGTGGCTATGTAATTCAAATTGCTTAGTTTCACATTCCGGTGTTATTTATCGTTTATCTGACTCTATTAGTGATAAAATGAAGTGTACTGAAATTTTTCTAGTGCTAGGGCATAATATCCATGATTATTCGTAATTATGGCTCCCAAGAAATTAAGAAAGAGGAAAAAATTACTGTCGATAAACCAGAAGATTGAAATATGTAATTGCTTGGATATGGGTGTAAATCGAAGATATTTGATGAAAAAATTTGACGTAAGTGCCTCGACTCTATCACTTATTAAATCGCAAAAGGCTGAGTTACTTAATTCTTTGAGTACGAGCGATGCTGATGAGAGATGTTGGTTAACCAGCTCTGTGCGTCAGGGAAAACTAAATGATTTAGAAGATGCCTTGTTTGAATGGTATACTGCAGTTCGCTCTGAATATTCTAAAGTATCTAGCTCTATGATAATTGAAAAGGCTAAGTCGTTGAACAAGCAGATGAATATTGGTGATCAATATTCATTTTCTTCGGGATGGCTTCATCGCTTCAAGCTTCGGTATGGGATAGGGCGTAATGATTTAGGAAGTCATGAGATAATGAATGAACCAGTATTTTGTGGTGCATCACAAATGTATTGTGAATTCTTCGGTACTTTGGTTGCGGAGCATGATTTGTCTCCGGAACAGATTTACAGTGCATGCGAAGTCATGCTATTTTGGCGATGTCTGCACGAGTCCAATCAGCGTTCCCGCGGAAAACCTGGAAAGGATAGCTTGATTGGGGAACAAGAAAAATTATCGGTCTTTCTCTGTGCCAATGCATCCGGCAGACATAAAGTGAACGTTTTTGCCGTTGGGGAAGATGAATGGAAATCTCCAAAAATTAACGGTTGTTCTGTAGAGTACAGCCTTCGAAAGGATGGTGTGATGGATGAAGCATCGTACATTATGTGGTTTGAAAAGATATTTGTGCCTTCGGTCAAATTAAACCTTCAAAATTCTGGTAAGCCTGAGAATAGTCAGGTCTTACTCCTTTTGGATAGCTGTGCACAAGATATCCTGAATTCTGAATTGGTATGCGGTAATATTTTCTCTGTATTCCTTCCAAAGAATGTCTCATCGATCCTTCTACCTGTAAATAAAGGAGTTGCTCACGATTTCAAGTGTAATTACAAAATAGATGTCATGAAAAAAATATGTCGACAGGAAATGAGTGTACAGTATTTTTTGTCACAATATAGCATTGACGATGTAATTGTGTACCTTCAGAGTGCATGGGAGTCTGTTAGCCAAGAGGTTTTGAGGAAGTCGTGGCTTCATTTATTATCAAGTTCTTAACTCCGAGAAATTTGTGAAGCGAACGGTTATATCAGGAGTAGTGGAATTCAGGAAATCGCTTGCGTTTCCTTTCTTCTGAAAGTCATGAATTTTAAGTTGCTTGAAGTATGAGATTCAGAGTGCAAGTTAGTGCAGACAAACAAGCTGTATTAAGAGATGTTGGTACTAAAAATATATTTAATCAGGTCTTGTGTCTTGGCTTCTTCTATGTGATCCAGAATTATTGACTGGGTTCTTCAGGGTAGATGAAAAAAATAACATATAATGATGGAGGTTTTACGATGGAAATAATCTCATTGATGTTCTGTGCAATTTGAAAAATATAAAGATATCAGCTAATTTAGAAGGTCAAGAGATAGCATAAAAAATAGTTGACGACCCCAAACTGATGAGTACAGCGGTTAAAATAAGTAGCATTATAGGGGCAACCCTACGAGTTTTTGTTTGGGGCTACTGAAGGAAGGAATTAGAATTTCTACTGGAGCATAACATTGCTTTAAAATATGTTGATCATTAATGCCCAATTCAATAACCTGACTTGAATTGCATTACTGTTTTAACTTGTGCAATTTTGAGGGGGCTTTGTGACGGAAGATTTTACCCTCCACTCCCTTTAACCACCCTTTAAGTATGATAACATCGGTTGATATGGATCTTCAATGAAATATCTATTTTATTTACCAGTTATGGGTGGATGATAACTGGAAAAATAAATTCACTCTGTCCCTTATTACATTGTGATTTTTATGGAGAAGATTTTAAAGAAAATTGTACTGTGTCATTGGTTTTAGGTATTTCTGAAGTATGTGACTCATTATGTTGCTGCCTATTTTATGTCTCAATTGTTTTGGTTTCATTGGTCTAAAGTCAGGAGCGTATTCATATTTATTCTGTGTTCACCTCTTCCAAGTATGCCATTTTGGAAATGCATTTGTAATAAGGGTGTCATGGCGAATGTCCAACAAGATCCTTTTTTATGTTCTGATGTTGTGTGGTGAGCGCTAAGAGAAACACTGTGTCCCTCTCGATAGAATGGTGCTCACATCGTTGACCATTCCCTTAAATGGTACAGCCAATAAGCGATTTATCCGATAACTTTCACATGTCGTCATATTCCTTCACTTGTCCAAGTAATCCCTCCTGTGTGTAAATCCTAAGGTATTGAATTTGATTGCCCGTAGTTGTCAGTTTTTTTCTGCTAGTCATTGTTCTTTGTGAACTGTATAAATTTGTACATTGTTAAGTTGTCTTTTTTTGTTCAAAGTGGTTTTATGCTCAACTGTTCATAATTCATTGGTATCAATTGAATTTAA
Source organism: Ischnura elegans (assembly GCF_921293095.1). Classification (NCBI taxonomy): domain Eukaryota; kingdom Metazoa; phylum Arthropoda; class Insecta; order Odonata; family Coenagrionidae; genus Ischnura; species Ischnura elegans. Next base: position 115,100,632 of record NC_060251.1, on the reverse strand, counting down.
ATATTTGTCTCAAAAGAATTCAATTTGTTTTTGACTCCTGAGAAATCATTGTTCCTCTAAATTGTAAAATGGTGTCTAATGGTTGTCTCATAAACCCAAACCTACCACTCAGGAAGTTCATGAAATTCAATTTGATGTGGAAACCTGATTATTTAGTTTATTGCTAATGGTATTATGTTCCAGTTTTGAGCAAATGTTATTAATTTAAAAAAAATAATAATTTAGTCGTTGAATGTAGTATCCAAAATTATGAATGATTAGTTGATCTCATGATTAAAGTGCTATAATGTGATAATCTGTATCATTGAAGTCTCTTTTTCATTTTGTTTTCATGTTTAAATCCCTTTTAAAGTTTTCTTTCAGTTTATTAGGGTAAATGAAAATATGGGGATGAACCCTATTATTGCCATATATGGTTTTCTGTTTTCAATGCATTTATACACGGGTGCACATTGATGTAATTATTATAACAAGGCCTGGTTATATGCAAATTAACATGTACAAGTTGATGTCTAGATAGATGTTGATAGAACCTTTTCTAATTTATTTGAAGCATTCGTATGTGCTCCATTCCTGGCCACCAAAATCATTAATGCATTTAGGCAATTATGTACAGTAAAACCTTTATGTAGTGAACCTCTTTACATCATAAACCTCCGTACTCCATACCACCCTTACGGTCCCGTCAGATTTACTTGTAAATCTATAGGCAAACCTCTATGGAGTGAACCTCTTTATATCGTAAAACCTCCACTTATCATACCAACACCACCCCTGAGACAGTCTAACTACCTCCGCAAATTGTACCGAGACAACTAGAGACCATTAAATCAACCGCAATTACATACATGGAATGACATTGTCATCAATAAATGTTTCACCCTTTTTTTTTACACGTTTAATATGCTGTAATTTTGATGTTAACCATTAGTTATGGCTGTTTTGTTCCATTTGAGAGCATACGTAACAGTAAATAAGAAAAAAGATGGCCAACTATCCTAATCATTTTAAGAGACTGTTGAATTATGAGAGATCACATAGTTTTCTCTTGAATCTTGGTAAATATCATGCGATAGCGCTCGCTTTCTGTTATCATTAAATGATAAATATATGTTCACTAATGCATGCATGTTTATTTAAACCCATAAATATAATGGTTTAAAAGGCCTTTCATTTCCAAAGGATATGAAAAAATGGTGCATACCACTAAAACCTCTCTAAAGTGTACCTCCATACATCAAATAGGGTAGTTTCCTTCATCAAAGAAACCGAAAGGCATTGATTGCGATTTGTTACCCACAATTACTGTATTCATAATATACAAATTATTTCGTTTTAGAAATACCGGTTTAGACGAATGGCAATGGTCCATTTTTATCCTCATTTGAAAAGGGCCAGATTGGCGCCCATGCGATGCCACTCCACGTGACGTCACAGGGACCTAGTTTCTATAGGAGAAGATAGGAGTTATACATCGTCTGAGATTACCAATGCATGCATGAGGTGCAGAGCTCAGGGAAACATGTCTTAATAATCACCTATTAAAACTGGCTAAGGTCGGAAAGTTTTCTTCGTTTGATAAGGTATTAATAAACCTTTTTTAAGCCAAGCGCTACCAGACAGCAAGGTACTCAGCTACCCTCTAGCATCCTGCGTCCTATCAGCGCTCAGAGCCTCGATCAAGGTCACCTCACAAGGCGGGAGGGGGAACCAGAAATACGTCACACAGAGAGATTTCCTTACCCGTCGCGTTTTCGCGCGCTTGAAATTTTTCACTTTTCATTCAATCGCGAAAAATAGATATGGTCATTTAAAAATCTAAAAGCGTGAAATACGTACTCCAGGAGTAATAATCTTCCGATATAGGCAATAAAAAAATAATAGGAAACCACCCTATTGCCCAAATTTTGGTCCCATCCATTATGATGTAAAGAGGTTATACTGTACTTGCATGGGTAAATGTATTGAGTGGCCATGTGTTCATGGAGTGTACATTGGCACTCTTATAGTGACGAGGTGGGCCAGCAAGCAAATGCGAAACTCAAACTATCCCCATTAACTGTCCATGGCTAGTATGTGCTCATACAAAAGTATATTAAGGAGGTCCCTGTTAGCAGCCATTCACCTTCCTAGCCAAGCAATCATATCTCTTGCCTTAGGGAATGAAGAGCTCTTCCAAAAGAATGAATCCATGGGGATGGGAGCAGTTTCAGGTCTGCAAATGGATTTTTCATTCATCCAGTTGGATTCGAACAAACACTCAGGCAGTCATTCTTTAACCCTTTGCGGGCCAAGTAAACTTCCACTGACTATAATATTATGCTATAGGTTCAATTAAATACATAGTTTATTCGTGGTGAAACAAAACCCAGTACTATTCCACGAACTTTTATTTTAACTGTCTACTAGTTTCGACGTTTACACCGTCATTATCAAGATTAACAGAGCAATAGCATACAATTTCAACTTCATCTCATCCCAAATTCCTCCTTCCCTCACACTATTGTTGGATAAATAAGGCTGGACGTTGTACGCTATTGCTGTTAGTCTTGATAATGACGGTGTAAACGTCGAAACTAGTAGACAGTTAAAATAAAAGTTCGTGGAATAGTACTGGGTTTTGTTTCACCACGAAAATTTCATCATTCCACGAAGTAACGCCCAAATCAGTTGATTATAAATACTTTATTATTTAATAATCATATATATGTGACATCTCTTGAGACATTGCCCTTGTATAATCCCCTTATAGATATAACCTTGTGATGTCTCAACTTGATGTTGGACGTGATGTTTGCACCAGGCCTGTTGAGCCAGCCTCGACGTTGGACCGCAAAGGGTTGAATAGGAATAGTTAGGGTTTTGCATTAATTTGCAGGCCTCTAGTGAGAGCCATAAAGAAGGTGATGATTTGTATGAGAGTAAGTGCAAGAGGTGGAGGGGTAACTGTGCTGTCTTCAGTACTATGCACTAGGAAAATACAATATATAAACACCAAGAATGAAATTTGGCTTAGCCAGGATCAGAACCTGGATATCCCAATTTCTGGTCATGTATGCTACCAGTTGCACCACCAAGCCATCTTCTTCCAAATTAATGCTCAGACTGGGTTTTGCCAAACAAGGTGTTGGCATCTCAAATCCTGACTGTGGCACAGGAGTTAGAGGTCTTGCTAACTAAGCCCTTGTCGGAGAATAAAATCCTACTTTATCGTTAATCTGTAATGGACATTTTCCATAGCACTGCATGCAACAGAGAGCTTTGTGTGCTTTACTACGCACAAATCATGCATATAATGTCTACTGGTTTCAGTAAGATGATTTTACATTCTCCTACTGTAGTCCATTTCACCTTCATATATCCTACTGTTTTTGCTATGATTTTTTCTGTCATGATTACAATAGCTTGACTGACTTTTTGGTTTCAGTAAACCTACTGCACTTAATTGACTTCTATTGTTTCAATAAAACCTACTGTGTGCCAGTGGTGCAGCGAGGGGGGGTTTTGGGGGTTAAACCCCCCCCCCCCCCCAGAGCTCAGAGAAATATTTAAGTTTAATCCATTTTACTTCATTGGATTGATATTACTAATAGAGTAGTGTAAGGATTAATAAAATATCCCTCAGAAAGCCATAAAACTCACCATTTTGAACCGTTTATCTTAAAATTCCGCAAGTTATTAATCTCGCACCTACCACTTATCCTGGTGGTTATTCTATACCACCACACACCCCGGTATTTGTTGCACCTAAAAACCCCCTAGCCTTAATTCCTAGCTGCGCCCCTGCTGTGTACTAATATACCCTTACTGTTTTACTCTGTCATTCATGCATTTGCACTATGTTTTTTCCTTTTTACAATTAGGTTAACTGCACTCTAATGCTGCATTCTCTCTACTCAAATTTCAACTGAAAATAGAGGAGAGAGAAGTAAGGTTAGAGCTAACATTCTGCGAACAGTGGAAATCAGTATGATTGCAACAGAAGAAATGAAAACAGTAGGCAATTTTAAAACCCACATAAGCCAAATGAAAACAGAGAAATTTTATCAGGGAAGTTAGTTACAATTGTTTCATGCTGCTGATCGTATCATATTTTATACCAGCACATGTGCTTATAAAATATGATATGATTATCATTAACATGTTGGGCAGTTGGGCTACTAATTTTATTTTATTGTTGAGTTTGAGATTAGACATGAGTTGATGAGGTCACAAAGATAATGCCAAGCATGTCACCACATCTCTGCCACTTCCCTTCCTACAACAGATTTAAGTCGTGTTAAGCCTGTGGAAATTTCTTCTTGGGAAATACTAGAGCAACTACCAAGGCACTTCCATGCAAAAGAAAGCTGCCAAATCAATGTTAAGACATGGATAAGTAAACTCACAATAATCACTCTGTTGGGTATTTACATTATCCTAAATTGTCCTGTGTTTGTCAGAAATAATTGGCAGTTACTTATGCTAAATTCTGTTTTTCATAGGCATGATACACATATATGGTAAATAAACTGTTCATTAGACAAATCAGCCATTCAGTGTAATTGAGATAGTTCTTTGTCACTCAGCCTCAATGATTGATAATAAAATTCTAATGTCAATTAAAAGTTTAGTAGGCCAAGAAGTCTTCAAAAATCAATCAAAAGACCTGCTTAACCCTATCCTTCCTAAACTGCCATAAACATTTCCCCGTCATGCGCAAAGTTTAAACATCCATTCGTCCCAGTGGTAGACCTATTTTTCTCCGCGATGAGGAACTTTACAGGTTACTTCAATTAACTTACAATAACTTGAAATATATTTAAGTGTTTTATTTTAAAATTTGTATGCATTTTAAGAATATATATATTAATTTATTGAAAGAAGTTTGCCTTACCTTATATTGAATTTAATTCCCTAATTCAACTCCATTTTCTTGGTTTTATTGATGATAACATCCTAATTTGCAAAGAGGTAAATCAAATCCGTTGCATTTCCCTGACGTTTCTATGCTCCGACCAGTAGGAGTTTTTCTTTTCTTTGAGCTGCAATAGGCACACACTTTTTTTCTCCCCAAGATCTTTACAAGAGAGTGTTGCTGTCTCGATGAAAATGTGCCCATTGGAAGGATTCTTTTACATCCCATTACTTTACGGGAGGAGAATTTCCCTATCAACTAGTTACTTCTGCTCCATTTCATCCAGCAACCAATGGTGCTGCTGAAAATGCTGTTAAGACTTTCAAATATTCTTTATATAAACTGTTAAGTGATGATAAACACTAAGGATGCTCATTAAATACACTCATAAATAAGGTTTTGTTTAGCTATAGAAATACTCCACACTGTATAACCAGTGAAAGTCCTTATATGAAGTATAGGATGTTCAATAGGAAAGTTATAAGTATATTTGAATATGTGAAAGAAACTACATTAGATTGCAAACCTTTTCGGAAATCGTTAAACTTGAAAATGAAGATTTAATTTCGCGTAGACATGCTGATCAGATGATTAAAACGTGCGAGTTCAATTCAGGTTTGGAGCAAGGGCATGTTATAAATAGTGACTTCGGGGAGCTTGACACTATAATATATAGTCACCAAATAATGTAAAGGCCAATACATATACCGACATGAAGGCGTTCACCAAAAATGTTAACCCAAACGTTCTGAAACCAAAATAACTCCTATTGCTTTACTTTCCACTATATAAGCGGTCTACTTGAAATACAACAAGAAGAGTTTACCTATTTATTATTCATTCTTTAATTTTTAACACACAATGATGAACATCGAGATAAATGCTTCGTAAGGATAATGTTCGTCAGAATTGTTACCATAAGTTCACATCAAATATTTACAATGATATATTCCTCAAACATGTAGGCCCCTCGTTAGATGATATCAAAACCAAACCACTTCATGAATTTGAGACACAGTCTAGTCACCAAATTATGTAAAGGCCAATACATACCGACATGAAGGCGTTCACCAAAAATGTTAACCCAAACGTTCTGAAACCAAAATAACTCCCATTGCTTTACTTTCCACTATATAAGCGGTCTATTAGAAATATATCAAGAAATATTTACCCATTTATTATTAATTGTTTAATTTTTACCACACAATGATGAAAATCGAGATAAATGCTTCGTAAGGAAAATGTTCGTCAGAATTGTTACCCGAAGTTCACAACAAATATTTACACTGATATATTCCTCAAACATGTTTGCCCATAGTTAGATGATATCAAAACCAAACCACTTTAAGAATTTGAGACACATTATAGTCACTAAATAATGTAAAGGCCAATAAATACCAACATAAAGATGTTCACCGCAAACGTTTACCCAAACGTTCTGAAACAAAAATCACTCCCGGGGCCTAATTGTGCATCAAATATTACTATAATATCGGTTTCCAATTGAATCGTACTTTTCTATGCACCTCGAGCCCAAAAATTCGACTTTCTTTACATTTTTCAATAACCTTCCGCTTTCGGCATTCCTGAATTTAGATTAACATACATCAACTTTTTAAACAAGCACCCATTCGAAACGATTCATATTTTTCTCTGAATGCGCAAAAAAAATGATTTTCATATGTCATTGGTGGTTTAAGTTCTAAATGTCACCGCTAGGGGAGCCACAAAGACCGAGATTCAGTACTCAATTGTTTTTCGTTCATAATGTCCCCTTAGGCGGCGTTAGGGGTCATAAACGCGAGCATTTCAAACCTCATTTGTTTTCAGTTTACAATGTTGCCATCGGGGCGCTGTACCCTGAGGATGGATTTTTCTGTTTTCATATTATTGAGTTATGGTTGGGGTGGGGTGGGTTGGGTTGGGTTGGGTTGGGTTGAAGGGAATTCATGTTTATTGCTTTTTTAATAAAATTGTCGAAGCCTTTCTTCGATACCTTTTTTAACATGAATTTTTTTCTTTTCTTTGGCCGTAAAACAGCCTGTTAAAGGCCGCAGCCAATAACATGAATCAACGACTAACACGGGAATCGAACGGGAAACACCAGACGGGAATCGAACCCGCGACCTTTGGATTTGCAGGCAAGGATTTATTCCCGCTTCTACCGACGCCGGTCGACCACTTTCTACGCCACAATTTCCCATTCCATCGTATCCTATACGTCCTGTATATACGCTGATATTCATTCGTTTGTTGTATCCCTTTTTTATACTACGTTGATGCTAACCATGGTGACTCTCGTACTTGCGCGTTTACACCGCGATGGTATGATAGTAATTTTCCGTTTACGCAGCGCGTATACGATTTGTACCATTGTTTCTTAAAAGGTCATGTAAACGCGAAAATCGGTTTTCTTCTGACTTTTTTGTTTGTTTCGTATCGCTCGACTTTACGTCGACGAAGCGATGATATACATTTGATAAATTAATCTAGTGTATCAAAAATCTATATATGGCAACGATTCAAGGAAGTATTTAGCAGGCGATGGCACGAGATATGGATTTTTTTTAATTTGAAATACTTTTTGTATGGGATCGATTTAACTTTTTTCGTAAACTTGGTTAGAATAATGGTCTGTCTATAACACACAGTAGGTTACCCTAATTCGAGATTATTAATTTCATTAAATCAATTGAAATACCATTGCGGAATCGATGTTTGTAACATACCCACACAATGTCTAGGATTTTGTGATAATTTTCTTCGAATGACTTTCATATATTGAAGGAACTCATTGTCATGACAACTCCTCGGACTAAACCATGTTCATCCAGTTTTATTTCCTCGTATTGTAAATTGCAAATATTACATGATCGGTAAACTTTTTTGCACATTCACGCGTCGTGTGGCCTATAGTGTTTATGATCTGGAATATTGTTTTTTCAAGTGTTTACTATGTTTTTTCCTTCTGTGAACTTGTATCCTATAAATGGTAAGACTTACGGTGAGCATAAATTGCCAGACACCTAACAATCCAATACCACATTAGTGATATTATTTTCGTAGATATGGTCAATGTATTCTTCTTAGAATAATTTTCTGCCAGCCTCTCGAAAATCTCAACGAATAACAACTTCTTCGTAGGCTTATATGACACCTTATTAGCGTTAAAAATCAAACACGACCGGCATTTATGTTTCATGGAAAATATAATTATGGGAGAAGAACACATATGGTGATACGTATCACTATTACAAACTAAAGAAATGAGTTCCTGTGATTAGTTTTTAAATTAATGTTTGAAAACGCAACCCGTTGGGTTGGGTTTCAATGAAGGGAATTCATATTTATTGCTTCTTTTATAATATCGCCGAAGCCTTCCTTTGATATATTTTTCACTACTGACATTCCACTTTCGCACTGCTGACTCCGCCACAATTTTCAAATGTAAGTTTTCCCAGTACATCGCCATGCATCTTAAATCCTTTTTACGCTATGAATGTTGCGACAATAGTCGCAACCCCTTCTTCGCTTACACTTTAATGTTAAATTCGTATTTCCCCGTTTTCATGTCATTTTTACCGACAAATTTCCATTCCATGGCGTACTAAACGTCGTGTATACCACAGATATATACAATAGATTGGCAGTGCCTATGTTTTCCTCACGGTGGCGCTGAAGCCGGCCGGCAGAAGAATTTTGCGCAACTAGCCATCTTGCTTTCACCGACCGTTGCTCATGTGCCATTAACATACGTGTATTTGAGAGGCTACTTTTCCTCCTTTTGGAGCTTTTTAAAAGAAGAATGGTGAACTACTGCGTTATGTGGGGGTGCACATTTAAGTATACTACGAGGGGAAATTTTCCTGGGGGCGAAAATGTGTCTCTACACGCGTAAATAATAGATATAAGGAAAGCATGGTTTGCGTTCAGTAATGTCTCCGCTTCCATCTCACAGAGCATGAAAATATTTTCCAAAGCCTTTTTTTTTGTACGTATCGCCACGAAAGTTATATCACGTGAAGTGCAGGTTATGCTCTACCTTTTTAAATTTATTGTTGGCAAAATTCACATATTTGTAGAAATAGCATCATGAAACTGTGACACGTTATTTTTGCTGAAATGCAAATTGCTCTCGAAAACAAATTCTAAAGGTGTGTGACGGAAGCGGATATTTACCGGAGTTTCTGAAAGCGATATCATTTCAAATTCAGTAGCTTCATATCTCTAGGATCGGTAATTAACCCCTCAAGCGCGGCGGGCATTTATTTAAATACCATCCCAGCGGCCGGATGAGATTAAGAAGACTTCACCTTATTGGCATACTATCATTCAATAATTTATATCGTTCATAATATACGATCATTATCATTAAAATTTTTTGTAAACTTGCATAATGTAGTGCGCTACTATATAATAATTTTTCAAGCGTTTGAATAAATATAGGCGTTGAGTTTTTCGACCGAAGTCGTCAATGTGCTGGTTTAAAACGGAATTTCATCGAATCATTTTAAAAATTTCTGAAGGCCTAAAGTCGTTATGAATATTTTATTGGAGAGGGAAAGCATTTCTTCAAAAGATAGAGCAATTTGTTTTAATCTAAAATACAATATCTGGCGGAGAAAAAAAATTATATACAGTAGGTCAGGAAGCGTACTGGGTACGCATGACGGCGTTGAGGGGTTAATAACATGTGCATTCTCTGTCTCGGTGTCTGTGTTTTGATGACGGAATCATCATGATGTTTTCAGTTGTGTTTTCTGTGTTTACCAAGAAAAGACTTTCTCCAGTTTCCATTATGTCATATACTTTCCGCTGTTGCATTATTACATTGTATTGGAATTTTATTTCCGTTGTAGTATTATTATTTATTTAGATATGTAGAGCGTGTATTATGCACCTTTAACTCTATCTGGAAACTTAACGAATTTCTTTCAAAAGCATAAGTTTTGACTCTGTTAATATCTATTGAGTGAAATTCCGAGAAACTGATCGCTTAAATAATGGTTTGCATGTGCTCGCGGTGAAATGACGCGGTCACATTCATTATAATTCAACCTTTCCATGTAGCACTTATCAGGTATTTGATCATTTTGTGGCTTCTATATAGAACATGGTGTCTGTTATAATCACTTATCCCGGTAAGATAGAAATTCTAATTAAAAACGTACCCCCTCATGTTGTAAGATTTATATTATAGTCTGCTTCCCCTTCGAATATTATAACAACATGAAACTGATTATTGATGATCATGGATCAAATCGTTGAGTTTTTTAAGCCAATAACTTCTTTTCAAGTTCGCAATTGGGTGATCGTGAGGGGAAATCCAAAACACTGCCTATATAAAATAATGTAAATTATATTTCTGATGCTTATCCAGGGAGAACACTAAGGTCAAAAAGACGTCTTCTAGACGTCATTTAGATGGTCGAAATAACGTCTTAATCCCAGGTCAAAAAAACCTATTTCCTTCCCTCCACCATGACCTATCCACGACGTCTTGTGGTTCGCCAAAAAGACGTCTTCTAGACGTCATTTAGATGGTCGAAATAACGTTTTAATCCCAGGTCAAAAAAACCTATTTCCTTCCCTCCACCATGACCTATCCACGACGTCTTGTGGTTCGTCAAAAAGACGTCTTCTAGACGTCATTTGGATGGTCAAAAAAACCTCTTAATCCCGGGTCAAAAAAACCTATTTCCTTCCCTCCACCATGACCTATCCACGACGTCTTGTGGTTCGTCAAAAAGGCATCTTTAAGGCGTCATTTAGATAGTCAAAAAACCTCTCGATCCCGGGATAACAATACCTTTTTCCTTCCCTCCACCATGACCCAATCGCGACCTTTTCTTTTTGATCAAAAATACGACATTTTGATGGTTTAAATATTTTCAAAAATGAACCAAGAAGACATATTTTCTTCCCTCCACTAAGATTCAAGGAAAACCTCTTAGGAGATAAAAATAGGAGATAAAACATGAAATGAATGAAGTAATTTTTTAATTATATAACCAACAGAAAACTAAACAAAGATTAATGTCCGAGAAACGGAAAGTATAACAAAATGTCGAAAACTCCCACAGAGCACAAATATTGACAAAATATCTATGTAATATCTTATACGTCTTATGCTAATATGTAGAATATATCTTTAATAACTTGAAGACACCTTCTAAACATAATGTAGATATCTTAGCTGTCTCAAAGGCATCTGCAGCATTATCAATGAATGCATTCATGTTGATTCAATGTCTTGCAGTATAGGCCTTGAAGTATTTTCAATGCAAGTTTTGCCAATGTATTTTAACACCTTCATCAGGGCTATGAATAAATATGAGTACATAATTATGAAACATAAAAGTTTATGGCGATATTATTCATAATATTAAAATAAAAAAGAATTGTTGTTCATTAACAAAAAAGAAGAGACTAGAATTTTGATACATACCTGTTATTCCATTGAATTGGATTTGTTTATTGATGGTAACTAAGTTAATTCAGTACATAGTTACGTATCAATTTTGATTAAGTAAATAATTATAAATTTTGCTTAAATTGTTGATGACTGCTCTTTCCTTATAACTATTTTTGTTTTTCAAATATATATAATTTGTTTAAATAATCTTTTTGTCAAATTAATTACATAATCTAAAACATTGGTATTTTTGAAGTCCAATCAACAGCCATACTTTCATAAAATAGATATTCTATAGAATTTCTATTATTCTACTCTAGTATTCTCTAGAATATACATAGCTATATATTTAGTAAAGACATTTAAAGAACGAGTTTTCCCAACTTTAAATCGCTTTTATGAACATTTGCCAGAAAAGTTGCCTATGCATTTTGGTGCACGTGCGCACTATGACTTCATCTCTTCATCCACCTTCAAAGGAAATAGGTATTATTGACCTGGGATTAATACGTTTTTTTGACCATCTAAAAGACGTCTTAAAAACGCCTTTTTGACAAACCAGAAGACGTCGTGATTAGGTCACGGTGGAGGGAAGGAAATAGATTTTATTGACCTGGTATTAAGACGTTTTTTCGACCATCTAAATGACGTCTTAAAGACATCTTTTTGACCAACCAGAAGACGTCAAACATAACCAAAACCAAACATAGACCACATTAATGATGAAGTAAATAAATTTGGAATTAACGAGTAATCTTCATGAAAATGGATTCCAGAATGTACTAGAACTGCTAAGCGACGCATTTAAAAACTTTTGCTCATAATTTTTGCTGGTCATTTTTTTTTCTTTTCAAAACCAAAGTAAAACCATTGACCATATCATGACCTATAAGACGTCTTCTAGACGTCTTATAGGTCTTGGTGTTCTCCCTGGGAAGGATAGGAATTCAATCGCGCATTGACTCTTTACGACCTCAGAAAAGCATTTTACAGCACCAAGCAGCATGCCTTGCTCAGAAAGTTAGATCATAATGGGTTTAAATAGGTTGAATCAAATTTAATTACGTAATATTTTTGGCCCGATTACTTATGGCAGTGAAAGGTTAGGTAGCATTGCTTCTACGTTTTTCGTCTAATTGACAACTCTAACTGAGCAACAACTCTTTGGCAACAAAAATACAGTAAGTGGAAGCATCAAACCTTTGGAATTTTCGAATTATTTTGTTTGAATAGTGTGACAATGTCGCTGGTAAATCTAAGGGTGAACAATACCATGTATTCACGATTGTAGGCTACCTTCCTACACTAGCAGACGACGTAGTTAACCATTTTCCCCATCTGCTACGCCCCTTCTACATTTGGGACACAATATTTTTTTTCGAGATAACTCATGCATATGGATTCCAATTCCATAATATTGAGCAGGAACCGAATTAGTATTAATCTTAGCTCAGCTTATATTACCATTTTCATAACTTCGTCACGGTGATGTTCCGCTCAAAGATTGGTTAATTTACCACGTAAGTGTCAAGATCGGTCCCTTTCTTTTTAATTGGATACATCTTAAACGAAAATGACAACGTTTTCTATAGTTCATAGCCTTAATCAATGCGCCATTATCTTTCACAATGTAATTTTCCTCCAGTTCCCTACTTACGCAAACGCATAGGTCGGTGAAAGCAACATGGCCGCCAGCAGAAAGGCATGGCTTCACCCCCCCCACTCCCATTGCCAATCTATTGTATATATCTGTGGTGTATACACACAGATATTCATTTGTCTGGAGTATCCTTTTTTTATACTACGTAGGTGTCGACCATGGTGACTACCACAAGCGTTTACACAGCGATGGTATGACCGTAATTTTCCGTTTACACAGCGCGTAAACGATCTGTACCATTGTGTCATAAAACGTTATCTAAATACGCGCTGATCGTTAATCTTTTATTTGTTGTTTTTCGCTCGCCTTCACTTTGACGAAACGAATTAATCTAGTAAATAAAAAAATTATGGCAACGAATGAAGGAAGTATTTAGCAGGTAATGGTAGGAGATATGGAATTTTTTCTTAATCTTCCGTTCAGATGATTGCGGATGTATCGCATAACAACAGTTTCATTTATCTGTTTATTCACGGGTCAACCCATTAACGATACCCCTACTTTATACTTTATTGGTTATGGAAAGTAGCAAACTGACGTATGGAATAAATCACTAAAATATGTAATATATGCGGACGACACAACTTTCCTAAATAATAGTTCAGATCTATATTGACACTAAAAACATTAACTGAAAACACACTTTCTCAGGCCTCCTTATAGTTCAGGGCGACTGGATTTTTACTCAATGAAAGTAAAACCCAAAGTCTTCTTTTTAGTTTAAGGAACATATCTGACCATCATGAACTAGAAACTGTTAAAATTTTTAGGGATTCTTATTGATAATAGATTGACCTGGGAACCATACAAAAAATATATCAGCCATGGCTTGTCACTGTGGAGCCCGGCTCTTTAAGGAAGTTTTTGTTGTAATTCAGCCCTACCAAGCCGTACTTTGACTGAAATGAATACCATGGTATACAATAAAACTATGCGGATAATGTGTGTTAAAGATTCTCAATAGTCAATGATTTACATGACTTGGCATCGGTATACAACGATTGCAAGTTCTCCTGAGGAAAATTTGAAGAAGAAATTTCTATGGACATTTTATTATTTTGGAAATTTTCCCTATTGAACTGTAGGTGGCCCCATCAGATGGCTTCCTGAGGTTCATCTGTCTGGACAAGCAAATCAGGATGTTCAAGGATCAGTGTCTCCAGGCACGCTCCTCCTTCCTGCAAGAGTTCCTTTTGGAGATTAAGCAGGCCACGGAAAAACAGCTGCTTGACGCTGGATTTGAGCAAAATCCTCTACAAAGTGAGTTCTTCATTAAGGTAACTGCATGTGGAAAATGATATTCTTAACCCTTCTTTGGGCACATAAAATCTTGTTATGTGGTTGGGTGTGTGGGCCACACTGATGGCCCAAATTCAATTTATTTTAATTTCCTTAAGTGTTCAACATGTCGTAAAAAAGTTTTTTTCTAATACATAATAAATTTAGACTGTTTATTGACCTTCAGATCTAAAAAAAATCCACAATACTGTTGAATGAACTGCAAAACTGACTTGAGCACCCTTTAAAACCTATGTTTAGACACGTTGGTTGTCACGATGGCCCCACATTTACCTCTATGACCTTTGACCTCAGTATTAGCCTTGGAGGTCAAATAGTGGATAAAACGAGTATTTGGACACTACCAATGACTTGGGCACCCTTTGAAACCCATGGACCACCACCTTTGGTGGTATATCCTATTCTTTTTGCCACCCTTACCCACACAGCAGAGGATATTCCAGGAATATCCCATTTTGATTCCCAATATTCCAATTTCCTCCCAGGAATATTGCGAATCATTATGGGATATTCCTGGAATATCCTATTTTGATCCCCTATATTCCTATTTCGTCCCAGGGACATTGCGAACCATTTTGGGATATTTGCGGAATGTTTTTTTACAAAGGGCATTTGTGTATGTACAGGGACGCCGACTTACAAAAAATATTGGGGGGGGCCCAAACCGTGGATCTTGCCCCGCGAAGGTTTATAAGTAGTGAGTTTCAAGTTTTTTAAGCATTTTAGAAGAGTCGTATGATCAACATTAGAGCCAGCTGGAGTGGGGGTAAAGCGAACTACCTTTTGAAAATAAGAAGTTGGATGAAGCCGAGTATCAGATGGTCATGCCGCTGAAGTGGCGTTTGGTAGATAAGAATGTATACATCAGTCAGAAATCCATCGTAGCAGTGTACATGCTGAGACGGCATGCAATCATTTTTTCGCAAGCTGGTGTGTCCCCTTAGAATATTTGAAAGTGATGTTAGTTGAATCAAGTATATGCCCAAATTGTTTCCATGAAATTAAAATATTCCATTAATCAGCTAAATTCCTGTTTGAATCCTTTAAAGGAAATCACAATTACTCGCCAAAATCTTGGGTTTCCTGCTGCATAGGCAGAGGATGCTGCATGCCATTGAATTATCACCTGCTAATTTTTTTTTGAAATGAAACTACTATATTGTGTAGCCAATTGGGGCGTTGGCCCTGGAGTGAATTTTGACTACCTTTTCCACGTTGTCCAGTCCCATTTCTGGGTTGGGTTGGTTCTAGCTTAAGGGAATTCATGTTCCATTTTATAATATTGACCATGCCTTCCTTTGAAATCTTTTTCGTTACTGACTCCGCCACAAATTTATCAAATAATAGTTATCCTAGTACGTTGCCATGCTTCTTAAGTCCCCTTATACTACGCACATTGCGACAGTGGTCGCAACCACTTGCTCGGTTACACATCAGTGTTGCCTTTGTAATTCCCTGTTTTCATCGTGCATTGACCACCAATTTTCCATACCATCGTATCCTGAAACGTCGTGTATTCACGCAGATATTAATTTTTATGGCGTAGTTCCTAACCCTTACATTACGCATGTGCTGATCACGGTCACAACCACTCATGCGTTTGCACTTCAACATTATCATCGTAATTCCCCGTTTACACCCTGCTTTTACCATTCGACCCATTGTGTTTTAAAACATTGTGTAAACGCGCAGATCTTAACATTCACGTGTAAACGCACGAGTGTTTGCGACTGTGGTCGCAATATTTATAGTGTGAACGGGGCATGGCTGTAGAAGCATGGCGATGTGCTGGCCAAGATAACATACGAGTGGGTTGGAAGCCAAGGGGAAAAGCAAATTATTTATTAATAGGGTTAGGTAAAGTTAATTGTAATAGGAAATACACAAATATTTGTTGCTAAATGAAACGAGTGAGTCTATGTTCTGTTCTGACATTGAGTGGAAAATCAAATGCACTACTAAGTATCTAATTGACCTCGTTTATTTTCTATACCTAATTTCTGTACCTAACTCTGAATGGAAAAAAGATATCACTTTTACTCCTTTGCTTCCAACCTACTTA
Organism: Ischnura elegans; assembly: GCF_921293095.1. Lineage (NCBI taxonomy): Eukaryota > Metazoa > Arthropoda > Insecta > Odonata > Coenagrionidae > Ischnura > Ischnura elegans. The sequence continues at coordinate 115,084,299 of NC_060251.1, read as the reverse complement.
TATAAGAAAATTGCGGTGGAATAAGTGGAGGAAAAGAGTTCAAAGGAATTCATAGGCAACAATAGTTACCTATCAATTTTGTTTAATTAAATAACAATAAATTTTGCTTGAACTGTCTATGTCTGCTCTTTAATCTCAAGTATTTTTGTTTTTTGAAATAGGTGTCATTATCATGTGTTATTGCTTGAATAATTAATGTTTTTAATTATTTCACATTACTAAAATGCCTTTGTAATTCTCGCATACCAGTGCTAAAGTGGTATAGTAGTAAACGACACATATCCTGGTGTTCTTTGGTGTTGTGAATAAGAAAAACTTGATTTTTCGAGGGTTTTAAATGAATAGTTCTAGTTATTAGTATAATGTGGAACCAATGAAATTATCCCCATTTTAAGGTGTGCATCCGGCATTTTCTGGCTGAAGAGGTGCTACATGAAAGCTCATGCCTTGATGAGAAATCAGAAAAACTGAAGGATGGTGCCATCCCAAGATCCAAGATGGGGCTGTAATATTTGTGTGTTTGGAAGAGTGTGCACCACCTCTTATTACTTACTCATTAATAATAGACACTCATTATTATATAAAAGTATACCACAGAACGAAGGTAAGCCTCTTTCATGAATGATGTGTTGGATAGAATTGAAAAATGTGAAAACTGTACGGACAATAGAAATATTTATAGTGATATTATAGCTCTGGTTGAAGAATGCAAAATTAAAGACTTCAAAAACAAATCTGTATATGGTTTGTGTTATAAGTGAAAAAAATTCCATCAGCAAGAAGGTAGTATCTGTTTTCACAAATCCACCCAGGATGAGTACAGATAGTTTATCTTTCTGATCATTCTTGACAATTATTCTAAATTCTTGACTCTGTCCATATCTTTAAATGTATATTTAAATAACGAGAATATTTTGTACAGTAATTGTTGTACGTTGTTTTCAATCAGAAATGTGAGGAGACCGTTTCCCTTTCATACCCTTCTCCCGCAGCCAGAATAAAAATCCTCCATCCACCCATGCTATCATAGGAGTGGCAATTTCCCAACTGAATGCATAATTTGCTATATTTATGCTTTCTTAGGTAGGATATGGTATTAGTAGATTCAAAACAATCTCATCTAATCAGACACATGAAAGCAGCCAATTATAGCTCACCATTTCTTAAGTAAAAGTTCATATGTTGTGATGTAAGGGAAATTGTATCCAGAGAAATGTCTGTTCACATATGGTTTTGTTTTCTTATGCATTCCTCTTGAACCGGCACTCTCAACCGCAGTCTTCGCACCTCCCTCCATCTGCCTACGAATCTCGACAGAGCGCTCAGGCCCTCCCTCTCGATGGTCAGGACCCAATTAAACCAAACTTTGAAGTAGATATTATTGATCATATGGGCCGAAAATATTTGGTCAGAACTAGAACCAGGCGATTGCCTGTTTTTTCTTTCCAGAATACTTTTGACTTTGTCACTATAAATTCCTGGACAATATACATAAGGAAATAACTTCACAAAAGATGTCCCGAATTATTTTTACAAAATTTATCAGAATAGCTTGCTTTTCCTTACATTGCGTCAACGAATATCTGGTAACCAAATCCAGAACTGACAATGGATTGTCAAGTATAGATAAAATGCAATGAAAATAGAATTGTTGCTTTTTGTAAGCTAAGTGAAAAGTCGTTAAACCTACAGCCAAAACAGACCAAAAGTGCCAGAATGTAGAGAATCTACTATTTAGATGAAGCTTTTTGTATGTCTGTATGAAAAAGCGCTTTTAACTAAGTTAACGATTTCGGGCAATATGAAGTCTTAACATCATATTTCATAGGGTTAGACTTAACGCCAGTTCTTGTACACTTGAGTAATTACTGTTATTATGCTTGTTCTAGATAATAAACAAGAGATATTGGAGATGGAGAAAAAATATATAGCGCAGCAAACGTTATCGCCGACGGAGATCAAACTAGGCAAAGGCCTCAGAAACAAAATTCCTAAGGTTTTAACCTCAGAATCCGACGATAGTGAAGACATAAGGGATGAGGACACAAGACAGAAGAAAATAAATTTGAAAGAAGCAAAAAAATTAGAGGATCTAAAAACAGCCAAATTGATTAATAAAAAATTACGATTTAATAGCTCTCTACCTGCTCGTTTTTCCCCAAGGAAGAAACAAAGAACCACTTCTCCAGAAAAAAGTGAAGGTTTGCAATCGACATCTAACGTCGAAGTGGTTGCGCAAGGAGCTGCACTAAAATGCCATGAATGCGAGAAAAAAGAAAAAGAAATTGACCGGCAGCAAAGGGTTATTAAGAAGCTAAGAAAAGAGAGGGATGAAGCCATAGGTATGGTATTATACGATTGTAATATAGACTACAACACTAAACTAGCTTTCTTTATTTCCAGTTTTTTTCCTTAAATTTTTGTGTTAGCCCTTGTTTGATTTGAAGTAGTCACTTACTTAAAGTTTTTATTGCATTAAACATAGGGCAACAGCTCTTTGTAATATTAAAAAAAAGTATGCCTGTTGTAAATATAAATACCGTAAAATCATTTTGCATGCCTTCTGTTGAGTGATATGCCTTAAGGCCATTTATATCTATGCATTTCCCTCAAACATATTATTTCATGCTCTATCGAAATATAGATGTATAGTATAACAATTTCTCTCTGAAAATGGTTTGATTTTCTGAAATCCCTCTTGGTAACCTTCAAAGTTCTTTTGGATAAATGTACTTTTTGAATGAAAGATGCTGAGTTGTTTATGTAAACAGATGTTGTCATTAAACATTTTTCAACGGTTTAGCCACAGAATGCTCATGCAACTATAGATATGCAATATTTCAGACTGGCAAAAACAGCAAGTTTTGGTTTCAATCCTTACTGTGATTACTTCAAAATGCATGTTTATTGTATGAATTTAACATAATTTGAATTTTTCAGAGTTATCTCGATGGCTGAAAGAGGTGAAGGATGTTGCCAACTTCCTTAAACAAAGGTCTTCGTCGGCAGTTACTGAAAAGCCTATTGCTGAAAATAAAAGGATCTCCAAGGATGAAGATACTTTCATTATACCAGAAGCAATAGATGATGCCGAAGGATCCATGTCATCGGAGGGGGTCTTGAAACCTCTGATTTTTCTAAATGAACATGCGGATGAGAAGCACAAAGAGGAACATGATGGGCAGGAGGCCAATGTATCAACACAACTTAAGTACAAGCGGAGTGATGATGGAGTAAGTACATAAATATAATTACCATTTTACTGGCTGTCTAGTATGTTGAAGATGTCAGTGATTTAAAAAAAAAATTTATAATTTATACCTTTCCACCCGAGATTTTTTTTTATTTTAACAAACTTACGCGTTTTCTGGTTGACAGACCCTATTTTTAGTCTTCAGGTGAAGAAATAATTTTCAGGCCAACAGTTATCCTGGAAAGGTACACACACAATTGTGTGGGTTAGGCAGTAAGTGTGTAATCAGGAAAAATCCACACCTGTGCGGGTTTGGGTGCAAGCACGACAGAAAAGTATTACAAAAACTTGCTGTCAAGGCCATAGGGGGGATGAGGCAAGGAGTTATAACTATATAATATTCCAACTCAACCCAGAGTTTCTCTCAGGTTTTTTCTTGACATGTTCATCTTATCGTTGAAGAAAATATATCGTGATCCTAAGTCATATTTAAGCCCAAACCAACTCAATCGTGCAGGTACATTTTTTATCGAAAATAAGTATTTCGTGGTATATCATAGTAGGCACAGGAGTGAACAACAACAGCAATTGACATTTAAATAATTGATTAAACTAAGCACTAAAATATAACTATTATAAGCATAAATGAATTCCAACTTACCTTAGATCAACAAAGGAGTTCGAAAAGGATCTCAGAAAAAAGTCACCAACATGACCAACTGTAAATGTAGTCAATTAAAATCTTCCCCCTGCAGTAGAAGGGGTCCCACACGATTGCTGCAAGCCAGTGGGAGCCAGAGAAACAGCTCATGGATGGAGTTAACATTTTTTTTTCCTTACCGGCATGACCGTGCGGGTTAGGGTTGACAGGGGTATAAGATAGCCTACTTAAATGTATTTGGTGATGTATTTGATTTGTACCATGGATGTATTTGATTGATCCATAGCATAATATACAGTACATTCTCTAGCTTTTCATTGAATAACTTTTCATTTTCAGATTTTAAGTTTAAAAAATCGCTCCATTTTAATACGATTGAATCATATCTATTTGTGTTGCAGGTAACAAAACTCGTCGACTCCTACAATGTGTATGTGCACAGGGCTGTAAAGCAGAGGATCTTGAGTTACAGCAAAACCCATACTCAGTTGGCGAGGAATGCCATGGAAGGCGTTTTTAAAGAAGAAGCCTTAAAGACTTGTAGTCTACTGGGCAAACGCTCTAGTGGAGACCGGCAAGGGCTGGACATGACAGGCTTTGCTGCAGTGTTAGGTGAGTTAGTTGTGGATATTACTATTAGAATAAAAGTTAGATGGTGTTTCAATGTTGTCATCGGTATTTTAGCACATAAACATAGGAACAGCACATTATATAAAACATATAAGTGCATAGACAATCAGGAAAATACTGACTAAACTTATGATTCAGCCATACTATTTCCATGATAATACAACGGTTATCAAATCAAGGTGTTAGTATTGTGGAAATATTTTTTATCCCTCAACTTTACAGTCTGGTGTTGGACTCAGTGTCTTCACTGTAAGACAAAATATGTAATTGATAAGTGTAAAATATTATTATGCTTTATTGTAAAATATTATTATGCTTAATTACTCTTGATCAAATATTACAATGTTACGTTAGGATGACCATGCAAGTTTCCTGCGAGCGGGGTGGGCACAGGATATGATGCAATACATTACGCCTTCGCATTCTACCCTTTTTAGTGGCATGAGGTTTTAAATTATTACGGAGGCTTCCGCGGTTAGTTGATTGGTGATGGTTTTCCGGGTTTACACCGCGTTGTTGGCATGAGGTTTTGTTTACCACTCCTCTTTCAGATTGCGGGAAATTAAAATTTCCTCCCGACAGGAATTCCCCATTTTCGTATTTCTATCATCTTCTCAGCAAGATGAAGAAAAATAGCCCACAGTTCAGTTCTTCTCCATCTGCATTCAACATTTTAGACTCCACCGGAGTCACTACTACCCTCCTCCTGTCAGCGCTGTGTGTTTAGATGCTGAACACGTCCTTCTGCAATCTTTAGATGAACGCACTCCAAATTTGTGTCACTATTAGCAAGCCTGTGGATAAAGTGACAATGAAATTGATCGATTTTTCATTCCAAACTTTACTTAGATATAAATGGAAGATAACATTGTTCGTGCTACTCCTTAGTTATGAATTTAGGTAAACATTAGCAAAGCACTGTCTCATATTATGTTTCTGATATCATCAAGCAATTCAAAGAGCTCAATAATTTTACTGGAACAGATAATTTTTACAGTAATTATAAACAATGCTTTTTCATTATTACCTCAAAAATATCTTGATAGTTATTTCGACTGTAATATCCAAAGGGCGACACCGACTTCTTACCTCCTCAACTACACAGTAAGTATATAAATAGTCCCTCTATGAATTCAGTCACATCAATACCTCACTACACAAAATTTGGTGCCACCAAGCATCTGGTAATGATAGGAATAATGAAATTGCTGTATATCATAGTAGATGAAAATCAATACGCCACTTCTTCTAACTAATCCATCTAAGGAGTAAACGATTTGGTAAATGAGGTAAATACGGATAGATTACATTGGAATGGAAGAGTATAATCTTTCATATAATCCATAAAGGTTTGTACTTGCCATGCACGGCATCAAAATGCAATGATGGTATTCAAATTCTTCAATGCCTTCAGTTAGTTGAAATAACAGCAAATGTCAGTAGGCAGCAAGACCACTCCAGCTAGCGAGCGTAACTTCTGACTGACCACCACGAAAGCACCGCAGACGCTCGATGAGCAGTCTCACATATAAAACTGACGGATTTTGGGACTGAATGTAGATAATTCACACTGTATTCGTCAAACCAGAGAAAGTTGCAAATACTACCCATTACGAAACGATGTGGATACATGTTTCTGACCGTACCACTCTGAATGTGGCATTGTAAGAGCATATGAAAGGCTTCAAGCCAATCCATAAAAATTGCCCACTAATTGGTAATTGGTATCGCCTACGCCTTGTTTATAACTCCATAAACATTGAAACTCCCGAAAATGCAAAGTAAATAAGAAAATTGCTGATAAGTTGAAATGAATTATCCATAGCATTGAAACTAGTCGACTGGGTCCAATGGACCCAGTTTGTCCACTATGTAACTTTGAAGTATACTATAAAATGTAATGAGCCCATTCTCATTATTTCTTGCTATGTTTTAGAGGACATACATTTAGGAAAACTCACGGCGTCAAAATGAGTTTCCTGCATTTTTGAAATATGTAATCATAAACTTTCAAAACTACCAACTTAGTAGTTTTGAAAGGACCCATTGGACCCAGTCCATCGTTCTAGGGTTAAAAATTCAAATTTTTTTAAGTCCTTTAAAGTAACTATAATCCTATTAATGGCCGGGCCACACATGCCATCACTGGTGCTTTGATGAATCACCTTCAAGGTCTTAGTCTAAAAAACTGACTTTTATAAACTTTTACTACTTTGCTTAGGGCCGATTAAGCTTTGGACAGTATAATTACAGGTTAGTTATTGTTTCGTTGGTTATTGCATACACAATGTTCTCTATAGTAATGTAACAATGCAAGTCAAAACAATAGTGATAGTAAATTAATGGAGAGGATGGAGGTATTTCAATGTTTTATGCTTTCTCCATCTTTCATTTTCAGAATTTGCGGAACACTATGCGAAAGAAGGAAATTTAAAGGTGGAACATCACAGCTATGTGAAAAAGCAGTTGTGCACTAGATTGTGCGAAATTAGAAAATCGGGAAAGGCCACTGCAAGACAAAATGTGTAATTTACAAGTGCAAATTATTATTAGTTTTAAAAATATTGTCATGCTTTATTGTTCTATCTGTATTCATATTCATTTTCATTATGAGAAATAAGTCAGTAATTAAAGAATTTTTGCCTCATTTCAGTACTCTAGATCAAATTTTACCATGTTACATTAGGATGACCATGCAAGTTTCCTGCGACTATTACCGTGATTGCCCAGAACCAGTCCAGTACCGGGCCGGTACCGGCCCGGAACAAGCCCAGTACCATGGTACCGGCTCAGTACCGGGCCAGGACCGGCCCAGTACCGGCCAAGAACCGGCTCAGTACCAGCCCGGTACCGGCTCAGTACCAGCCCGGTACCGGCACAGTACTGGCTCGGTACCAGCCCGGTACCGGCTCAGAACCGGCCCGGTACCGGCTCATTGGCCCAGTACTGGGAAACTTCCAAAATTGGCAAGAAAATGCCAGTACTGGGCCGGTTTCCGGCCGGTACTGGGCTGGTTCTGGCCCGGTACTGGGCTGGTTCTGGCCCGGTACTGAGCCGGTACCGGGCTGGTTCTGGCCCGGTACTGAGCCGGTACCGGGCTGGTTCTGGCCCGGCACCGGCCCAGAACCAGACCGGTACCGGGCCGGAACCAGCCCGGTACCGGCCGGAAACCGGCCCAGTACTGTCATTTTCTTGCCAATTTTGGAAGTTTCCCAGTACTGGGCTGATACTGGCCCAGTACCAGGATTTTTCCACATGGGGCATTTGATTTCTTTTCGGGTTTATACGAAGTTTTTGCATTTTATTATAAAAAATTTCGTAGTTTTGTGGCCGCAATGGTTTTATTTTAATTTTCGTCTTTTGAAGCACACTTCTACATTCTATGATGAAAAATTGTTGAAAAAAGTTAACAATAATAATAAAAAGAAAAACAATCCTGCCATATTCATTTTAATTGTTTAATGCACATTAAATTTAATCAATTACAGTGAAAAATAAATACTTATAAAAAAGTATTCAATGATTATATCTAGGTTTTAATACACTTTCATGTGTCCTCCGACGTTTCAGCGCAATCTTTTCGATGGATGCCGCATTCCAGGAGAGTATTTTTTGGTAAAAAAATTTTTACTTCAATGGTACTCTATTAAAACATTTAGTTTTAAAAAAATATAATGGCACAAAATCAGTATTAAACAAAAGTTGACAATCGACTCCGAAATAAAACTAATCTGCAACGCAGTGGCGGCTGGTGGTAATTTATCTACCCTATTGAAAATGTCCCATTGATTTCCTATAGGGTTTTAAGAAATCCTATAGGAATTATGTAAATTCCTATAGGAAATTTCATTTCCTATAGGAATTTACATAATTCCTATAAGAAATGAAATGAACCTTAATTGTTCCTATAGGAACCACTAATGCTCCTATAGGAACAATTAAGGTTCCTATAGGAAAAAAAATGTTCCTATAGGAAAAATATAGGTTCCTATAGGAAAAAAAATGTTCCTATAGGAAAAATATAGGTTCCTATGGGAACCTATATTGGTCCTATAGGAACCTATAATGGTCCCACAGGAACCTATATTGGTCCTATAGGAACCTATATTGGTCCTATAGGAACCTATATTGGTCCCATAGGAACCTGTTCTGGTCCCATAGGAACCTTTACTGGTCCTATGGGACCTATATTGGTTCTATAGGTACTTTTATTGGCCCTATAGGAACCTTTATTGCTCCCATAGGAACAATAAATTTCTTATAGGCACAAGAAAGTTTCTAATAGGAATGAGAAATTTTCATAAAGGAATGAAAAATTTTCTTATAGCAATGTGAAATTTTCCTATAGCATGAATAATTGACAACAGTAGAAAGGTTTCTTATCGCAATTACAAATTCTATAATAGGAGATAGGTTCAAGAACATTTCCCACATAATGAAACGTTTTTAAATGTGGAGGAGCCTAACCTATAAAACTTTCCTGTAGTGTGTGTTTCACCAGATGGACAGGAAAGTAAATATTTTTAAAATGAATGCTATTTTCCACAATGCCATGCACATACAATTATAGATGTTCAATCTGACATGTTGGTGGTATGGTATACTTTGACCTCCCTTTAAATTTAACTGTGAAAAAAAACTTTTTCAATGATAAACCACAGAAATTAAAAAAGGAAACATTTAATTGTAATAAAAATTCTGCATCATCGCAGATGCAATGCTTACATCATAAGGTTTTACAATATTTCATTTCAAAGTGACAGTGACATTTTAAGGGAAAGTTACAAATTCATTACAAAATGCTTCACTGGTATGGAACTGACATAGTGAGTTCCATTTCCCAGATCCATATACACTGCAACACAAACAATATCAGTAATTGCACATGAAGTCCTTCTCCCTTTGCCAATGACCTTGTACATGTGCAGCAATCCTCTCTCTCTCTCTACTTTGAGTTCTTCAGTTACAAAATACACCTTCCCCGAAATAGTTTCAAATAATACATGCAGTATTTGTGCAAAAGAATCACATTTTCATTCAATATAGGAATTATTTGTTTTCCAACAAGAATTGTTTTTACTTATAGTTATCCCTCTCCAAACAAGTCTATCAAATTCAAAAAATTGTTCCTCCATTGGCTATTCCATTTATTTCCTCAGTAAATCTGAATGATGCCCCAAGAAGAGAGCAGTTTTCATTGGTATTCACACAGTGCAGAAGTTTAGCCTTTTGACCACTTATTCTACAAAACTTCATGATATCTGTTCCTACTTCAACTATTTTGCATAAAGCTGTAATGGAATTAGTCATTTCTAATGTCCTCACAATTTGTTGAGGTATACCTTTAGTACATTTAAGGGCTCTTTACAAACAGCCATTTTCACATTCAAATGGATACCCATTGTGTGCCCACAAGGGACCCCATCTTCTAACACTTTCTGGTAGATGTAGCAACTGATGAATGTTGTACGTCATTTCGTTCTTACCATATAATACTTCCGTTTTATTCACAAACTCTTCCAACATTAGCTGACTTTCGTCAACTTCATCACTTGTGATGCGATTTTGGGGGAGTATTCGTATAGATTTCACTAATAGCTTCCAGTGGTTCAGAAATTTTGTAGGCAATGTACCTTGCAGTAGAGGAACACTGTAGAATAGAAACCAGTTCTCATACTCCCTAGCCTTCATGAAATTTCGATTTGTTAGAATTACAGGCAGGCGCTTCAGCATTTGAGGTGGTGATATATTCGCCTCAAGACTATCTAAATAGGAAACATTTGCTTGAGATCCAATGTAGTACTGTTTGCCAGTATGACTTAGCCAGGAATTTAGGAATCTTTTTACAATTCCTAGGAGACAGCAGTGCATGTAATCTGGCACAAATCCCCAGATCATAGAAAAACCCTCCAGATTAATCAATGCACTCACAGCAGTAACTCCCATGACCTTTTTCTTATCAGCAAATGATGCCATGTAGTTACTTCTAAAATTAGATTCTGTACGAGCCGGTGGCCCAGGGTTCTTGTAAGGGAATTTTAATGAATGCTCCACACACTCTCCTGGATGAAGGCACCAACTACAAGAACCAAAACCTCGCACATCTGATATCCCTTGCATGGGAGGCCTGGCTACAGAATCCACACAACAACAAAGTGTAAAAACTTTAACATTTTTAGTAACATTTCCCAATTTCACTTTCAGTCCCTTTTCTCTGAGAGTATTCATGGACTCCACAAACTGTTTAAGAAACACCCTCATTTTAGGCTTCATTTTCCCATACCAAAGCCCTGCTAACACCATTTTTCCACAGCGCACTTCAATAGGTAGCTCGTTTATCATTGGGTATATAGGCCATATTGAAGTTGAAGAACAATTGGATATGGGAGTACCATCGCAGTTAAATGTGCAGGAAATGAAACTTTGTGAGCTCTCTTGTATGCCCTGTTGATAATTTGATCCATCACAGAAATCAGAAAATGCATCTCCAGCTGGGAGTTCTCTATCCAAAATTTGAGGAAATTCTTTTATAATTTCCCGAATTTGATTATCTGCACCAATAGTGACAAAAGAATAGTCATAGGAGTAACCATTTACATTGTTTTTTTGGCCACAATGCGAACAAACTAGAAATGAGTTAGCCTTATCAGTAGGTTTTTGTCCCAAATAAGCCTCACAAAAGTTACAAAGAATGTGAACATCCATTTTGTGTTTTGGGTTAAAGATTTTTTTGAAAAGATACCTAGTTTCTGGAAAACTGGTAGTATTAAAGATTACATTTAACATTTTCGTAATGTCAACTATGGCTGAAAGTGAAAAGTTGTGCATTGATGCCATTGAAAGAACCATTAACAGGATTTCTCCTACACTCAATTTGGTGTCACTGGGAGTTAGCATAGAATTATATTCAGACTGATAACTTCTTAGGTTTTCAAATGGTGGAAAGGATGATGAGCTCACTGATTCCCCAGAAGTGGAATCATCATCTTCAAATATTATATCTGCATCACTCACTTCACTGTCACTGAAGCTAACATCACTATCCGCCTCTGAATATGCATGCCTTTCACCACTTCGAATGCTCTCGTCGTCCAAATCGCTTTCAGAAGCCAAAGGGTGTAGAATATCGACTGGTTTCATTGGTGCAGTGGAGATAGCCTGAAATAATGTAGAATGAATATCAGTAATAATAATAATAATTCACCTCCACCCCTGCCCTTAGATGCTCAACGAGAGCCCACCAAATAAAATCCACATTTAATTTATGATAAAATAATTCTGGGATTATAGGTCAAAAGTATATGCTAAGTATGTGCTATTACAAAGCTACTACCAAACCTAGTTACCATTAATTTTGATTAATTAAACAAAATAAATTTTGCTAAGATTTTCAATGCCTGTTTTTTGGTACGTTTGTTTTCTTATATACAGGACCTCTATTTTGAGGATTCGTGTCATATCTTCCGGCGTACACTGTATGTCACTTGATTTCCAGCAGGAGCTGTATTCTTTGATCTCTTTGCTTCCCATTACTTTATAATTTCAGAAAGTGAAGAAACGGAAACGCGGCGATACGGAAATTAGGGAAATACGTCAGGTATTGCAAGAAAAAAACTCTCCAAGCAAACATCCAAACCCAGCAACCGAGGAGTGGAAGAGGAAGTATTTCTCAACAAAAAAAACGCTGGACTGTGTCCGGCTAGAGTATGAGGTGTTGAAGAAAGAATTCACCTCGCTAGCCAGCAACTATTCTAAATTGTCAGCGCAAAACATCCATCTGCTGCAGCAGTTGCATGAGAAAGTGATAGCTGGAAATGGTGTGGGTGAGTAGTAAAATGGTTCACTATTAAAATTTTTATCTGTTTGCACTTCTTAAATATAACAGTTTATATCTTAATAAGCATAATGCAAGTGTTACATGCGAATACGAATGTTTTCATGAATAATCCAGATTTAGTATTGATTTCCAGAGACAAAAGGCATTATTGAGAAGTGTGTAGGGAGGAAATTGGGCAATGATTTGAAACCAAATGAACAGATGACAGCCTCTTCTCACCAACGCCCTCGAGCATTGCCAGATAGCCCCAAATGTCCCCTTCCAGTAAATTCAATTGCACCAAATTGGGAGGAGAATGTAATCGAATTGGGAAGTGGAGATGAAGAGCAGGCTGAGCAATTGCCTAAGGTATATACGCGAGAAAGAACTTGTTGAGGGGGCGACTATGTGAACAACTTAATTTGTATTTGCCATTAAGTGATGCTTCTAAACTTTTTTTATGTGGGAATAATGGTTTCCTTAATGTGTTGTTTTGCAGAACATTGTATTCGTAGTACTGGAACCAGAGAAGCCTGATTATGTTGAGATGTCCACTGATCAACTCCAGGGTGACTCTGAATTGCTTCATAGACAGTTGGATTTGGAGGAAGAGAATACATCTAAAGATCGGCCTCTAGATATCCTTTGCCAGAAGATGGTACAAAGAGGCTCCTGGGTAAGTAGTGATATTTTGTTTTCATTTGCAAAATTTCTGTAGAAATCTTGTTATTCAAAAACACTTGTAGTGCATTGACAAATATATTTCAGATACATGTAGTGGATGGAGTGTGGATAAAGGCGTCATCTTTCCTCCTCTTAGATAAAGTCTAGGCAGGCGAAAAATATGACTCTAAGTTTCTGCGCAATGCGGCCTATGCAGTGTGTGGTGACGCATTAGCAAACTACAGTGTCACCGGTGCACCTTCTCCTGCTTTTTTGGGGAAATAAAATGCCAAAACCAAGATGCCCACTGCATTATTAGATGCAATCACAGGTTAGTAAAAATAACAAAACCAATTAAATGTATGCATTGCTGTTGGGAGCCTTGAAATATGGTGGGACCCCCTTTTATATTGTAATTAAAAAAACTCAAAAGAATTATTGTATGCTGATGCGACAGATGTTATTCAGTATTATGAATGGGTTAGTGATTCATGTCTGAAGCTCGTTAATAGTCATAATAATGGTGGAATTATTCTTTAAGTACCTATTACTTGGTCCTTAATCCTGTATTATCTTAGTAAACAATCGAAATATATAATTTCACATGAGATTTTAATCAGGGTTGTATTGCTTAATTTCATGCATAGGAACCAATAATTGATCGTTGGTACCTTTAATGTCAGTAAAGTGACCTTCTTGTTACATGCATTTCACAAATAGTTATATTGCTCTCCATTTCATCTGCAGAGCTGTTTAGAGCCAGGCTACTGCAGGAGGAGAGAGAGATGACTGCAGAAGCTTTGAGAAAGCAAGTAACAAGAACAATTGCTGCGAAAAGTATTGATATGAACCGTCCGCCGGAAGCTAGCAAACACAAAAATAAAATATAATGCAATTGTTTTCTTTTGACAGCCTTTCATTGTACGTAAATTCAGATATAATAAAATCTTATATTTAGCCTCTGGTATCATTTATTACTGTGAAATTTTGCATGCCATGGTAGGAATTACTAAAGGCATTTATTTCCCGTAAGATTAGAATTCTGATGGAATTTTTCTATAGGAATTATTTTCCTACAGAAATTTATTTCCAATAGGAAAATTGATTTCCTATAGGAATCTTTTTCCTATAGGAAAATTGATTTCCTATAACAGAATATTTTTCCCATAGGGAATATTTTTCTATAGGAAATATTTTTCCTATAGGAAATATTTTTCCTATAGAAAATATTTTTCCTGCAGGAAATATTTTTCCTATAGGAAAATGGTTGAGTTCCCATTGTCAAATTACTATAGGAAAAAAAATTCCAATAGGAAATTTTCAATAGGGTAGGGTGTGCATTAGAGCAGATATAGAGATTATTTAATTATATTATGTTTACACTAATCCTTGAGCATCATATTTCGTCGTAATAGAATACATAGGAAGCAAAACATATCACAGGTACATTCTACCCTTTAAGTTGCATGAACAGAAATAGCATTAGCATGCATGAAAATAATTATTCTAAACACACCTTCACAAGTGACGGTAGGTGACATTCATTCTCATTTCCTTACACCCTATGAGGAAGTAGTGTAGAAAACGGCCATACAGATGACTCTGTAGACGGACTAGGATCCTGGGCGCAGGTAGTGTAGGTGGCGGCTACACCACTACACTACCTGCGAGTCACTCACCAAAAATATGCGCGTGCACACTCGCATCGTTTTCAGTCTGCTCCCAACACCCATTTGAACTGTACATACCCCCCCGCTTACTTCGTCCCGCCAGAGCACCCTCAAGCGATCGCATAGACCAAAAATACGCCCGGCGCGATGCCACGGGATCGCACACTTGTAGAGCGGTGAATTCGAAAAGGAGATACCTGTAGCGCTCGGAGCTTCATGTTTCTTGCATATGAAGACAGGATTTTTATCCTTCTCGTTGCAAAGGAATAGTTTTCTTTTATAATTCATTCATCTTTGGGTGTGCACTTGCTACCATGCGTATACGCACGCGCCGCCACTGCTGCAACGTAACATGCATATAAAAACATGGGTGTCAAAATGACACCCTCCCGGCATTCTAGGGGATACAAATTTTCCGGCATTCTAGTGTTAAGCATGTGTCTATCCTGCTGTGCGGGTGACGTGATATCACGTCATAAATAAAAAAATTCATAGCCAACAAATTAGAGCCAAGAAAATTCTTTCATTATTTTTCCCAGCTCTTTTGGCATCCATGCATGCGTTTTGCATCAAAAAACGAAAGCTGCACCGGGGATATGATTTTGACTTTTAAGTGGTCAGCATTGAAAGTGTTAAACCACCATTATTAATGTAGTCGAATGCTAATGTGATGTATTTTGTCTTAAAGATTGGCCCTTCGTATGCTGTCGTACGACCCCAGACAGATTCAACTACGTAGGTGCAAACAAATGTGCTCTTTGGCCAATTAAGTTTTATTATGCGTAATGTATTTTGGCAAGTGAATTCTTTGAGATCAGTGTTTTTAAAATCTTATTTATCTAATAATGCCTTTATTTTGCTTGATTGTGCCATTATTATGCTGAATAATCCACCACTGATATGTCGGCATGAATGCCAAAAGTGAACAAAAAGCATCTCCAAGCGTCAAGGGTCTACGCTGCATAGTGGCACGGAGAAATAAAAAAAGCCATTGCTGTCCCTGTCAGTTCACTTGTGCCCCTAGGAAGGTTAAGGACAGGTTAATGCCGACGCTACCCAAGTAACATTGACCGTTGGGCCTCGGTTGGGGAACCGTAGTCACGGTTGGCTCATTGTGGGTGGATATGCCTACCAAATTCCACTGTTGGCCCAACGCATATATTGTTCGTCGGCCCAACGAAACGGTTTATGCTGTTGGCCCAACGGAAATCCCCAACGATGGCCCTACGAAATGGATTATCATTGGGCCACCGTTGGGACATCATACCATTTCCTCAATTTCCGCCATGAGAGCTGCAAACAAAATTCTGACAAGATCTTCAACGTAGAGATGGGCGAAATTCCATTGTAATCGATTTATCGTATTAAATGGTTATCAGATCGGTAGCATCTATTCATTAAAAAATAGGGATGGCATAATCGCTTGCTTTGACAGTCAGTGCTACCGACTATGTGCTGGCAGAATAATTATTTTAAGTTAATTTTTTAAGAATATATTATAAGATAATTTTTGGAAATTATGTATAACTCTTTTTTAAGTAATGTTCTGCTAATTTTCTGGTGTTTACAGCATGGTATTTGACATAAATGGTTCCAAGAAGCGGAGGCTTCTTTAATACGACTTGTTAGTATATATATCCCGGAGGATACATGAAAAATTGTAGACTTATAAGATCTGTCTGTTTCGAGTCTAACTTAACCGATGGAAGTTCGATATGGGCCGTGAATAAGCACGATGTATACCTCAATTGCATACGTTGCAGGATACGGTTCACATGTTTCCCTAGCAACCTAATAACCATAGGCGGATCCAGGGGGGGGGCACGGGGGCACGTGCCCCCCCCAGACCCTTAAAAATATGCTATATTTTTAATACGGTCCCATTATCATTTCGTTCGTTTTGTATAACGAGGTATCCTTGTGCCCCCCCCTGAACAAAATCATGGATACGGCCTTGCTTGTGCCCCTCCCAGAAAGAAATCCTGGATCCGCCCCTGCTAACAACCAAGACTTGTTTGGTTGTTAGGGCTTTGTCTTTGTGATAGCAGTTAAATAAAATAAGTTGAGTGCTTCTAACAAAAATAAGGCATTGACCTCGCTTGGTAAGTCTTACAAAACTGGCATTCCTAAAATCATGTTACCTTAAACAGATAGTTTCGTGGAATTTTAAACTTTTCATCATTAATTTAGATAGATCGATATGTATATTTTTTCAGATTGTGGCATATCTAGTATAAGTGGAAGTTTTAATGAAAACAGTGTTTCAATAGACAAATTGAGTGATTTAGTCATCTCTGAAGAGAATGAGATTGAATTTGTATGAGTAAACCTAAATAACAACTGCACAATTATTATTTTATGGAAAATACATCAACTATTATACTCAATCAGTGTTTCTGTGATTCCTATTAATATCCCTAAATCTTACACTTATTAATCCAATTAAGTAAAATGGACTAAACTTAACAATTTCATTACCGATAGACCAGAGAATAGGAATTGTGAAGGCAATTGAATCAAATAACTCAGGGGTGTATATCTTGCAGTGCGACATGTTTGAAATTAAGGAGGATTTCTTTGAATTACCTCTTAGAAGTGGTACCATTGGTATATTTGTATGAAAAAAATTAGTACCTGGATGCAAATTGCAGTCCACCCAGATTTTATCAAAGTGTGTTTTGTTGCCCTACAAAGAAGATGGACAGTTTTTGTGTGTGCCATATTGTAATGTGGAAAAGTGCTGTTGAAATTTTCCTAATTTTGTCCTAATAAAAATTGTCCTAATTTGTGAAAATAAAAGTTGGGGACCTTCTGAACTGATATTGATTTTTTGTTTTCCACTTTTAACCACTGTAACCTTACTTTGTCCTATAGCATTGATTGTTAATGTACTTGATTTCATTTTGATTTATAGGGAGCTAAAGGTAAAGATTCTATCTACCGGTATCATATCAAGTGAAAAGGTAAATTAATTTAACTCTCATTCTATAAAAATGAGAAATGCCAGTAAAATATAGCTTTTGTTGGGAAACGGATGGCAGAATTTAAAAGGGCCAACGGTGTATCGTTGGAGATTTGTTGGCCTTGGGTTGGGAATACAAAGGCCCGACTGTAATGCTCTGTTGGCCCATCGTTGGGGAATCGTTGGTTGGGATACGGTTGGCGAGGTGGCCAAATCATACCATGGACCAAGCGCTGTGTCCCACCATCTGCCAACAGAGGGCCAACCAAAAATGTTACTTGGGTATGTTTCTCTCCACCTCTTATTCTTTACCCAGGAGCTGACTGATGTGTTTGGAGCCCTCGGCTAGGGCTAATAATGAGACCCCCCCTTTGACTTACTCGGAGAATCGGGGGCTCCCCCCGGAAAATTGTTGGAAATTGCATAAATAGAAAAGCATTTTAAGGCTATATAAAACTATGGTTTAATTGGGTCCTGACCATCGAGAGGGAGGGCCTGAGCGCTCTGTCGAGATTCGTAGGCAGATGGAGGGAGGTGCGAAGACTGCGGTTGAGAGTGCCGGTTCAAGAGGAATGCATAAGAAAACAAAACCATATGTGAACAGACATTTCTCTGGATACAATTTCCCTTACATCACAACATATGAACTTTTACTTAAGAAATGGTGAGCTATAATTGGCTGCTTTCATGTGTCTGATTAGATGAGATTGTTTTGAATCTACTAATACCATATCCTACCTAAGAAAGCATAAATATAGCAAATTATGCATTCAGTTGGGAAATTGCCACTCCTATGATAGCATGGGTGGATGGAGGATTTTTATTCTGGCTGCGGGAGAAGGGTATGAAAGGGAAACGGTCTCCTCACATTTCTGATTGAAAACAACGTACAACAATTACTGTACAAAATATTCTCGTTATTTAAATATACATTTAAAGATATGGACAGAGTCAAGAATTTAGAATAATTGTCAAGAATGATCAGAAAGATAAACTATCTGTACTCATCCTGGGTGGATTTGTGAAAACAGATACTACCTTCTTGCTGATGGAATTTTTTTCACTTATAACACAAACCATATACAGATTTGTTTTTGAAGTCTTTAATTTTGCATTCTTCAACCAGAGCTATAATATCACTATAAATATTTCTATTGTCCGTACAGTTTTCACATTTTTCAATTCTATCCAACACATCATTCATGAAAGAGGCTTACCTTCGTTCTGTGGTATACTTTTATATAATAATGAGTGTCTATTATTAATGAGTAAGTAATAAGAGGTGGTGCACACTCTTCCAAACACACAAATATTACAGCCCCATCTTGGATCTTGGGATGGCACCATCCTTCAGTTTTTCTGATTTCTCATCAAGGCATGAGCTTTCATGTAGCACCTCTTCAGCCAGAAAATGCCGGATGCACACCTTAAAATGGGGATAATTTCATTGGTTCCACATTATACTAATAACTAGAACTATTCATTTAAAACCCTCGAAAAATCAAGTTTTTCTTATTCACAACACCAAAGAACACCAGGATATGTGTCGTTTACTACTATACCACTTTAGCACTGGTATGCGAGAATTACAAAGGCATTTTAGTAATGTGAAATAATTAAAAACATTAATTATTCAAGCAATAACACATGATAATGACACCTATTTCAAAAAACAAAAATACTTGAGATTAAAGAGCAGACATAGACAGTTCAAGCAAAATTTATTGTTATTTAATTAAACAAAATTGATAGGTAACTATTGTTGCCTATGAATTCCTTTGAACTCTTTTCCTCCACTTATTCCACCGCAATTTTCTTATATAAGTAGGTTGGAAGCAAAGGAGTAAAAGTGATATCTTTTTTCCATTCAGAGTTAGGTACAGAAATTAGGTATAGAAAATAAACGAGGTCAATTAGATACTTAGTAGTGCATTTGATTTTCCACTCAATGTCAGAACAGAACATAGACTCACTCGTTTCATTTAGCAACAAATATTTGTGTATTTCCTATTACAATTAACTTTACCTAACCCTATTAATAAATAATTTGCTTTTCCCCTTGGCTTCCAACCCACTCGTATGTTATCTTGGCCAGCACATCGCCATGCTTCTACAGCCATGCCCCGTTCACACTATAAATATTGCGACCACAGTCGCAAACACTCGTGCGTTTACACGTGAATGTTAAGATCTGCGCGTTTACACAATGTTTTAAAACACAATGGGTCGAATGGTAAAAGCAGGGTGTAAACGGGGAATTACGATGATAATGTTGAAGTGCAAACGCATGAGTGGTTGTGACCGTGATCAGCACATGCGTAATGTAAGGGTTAGGAACTACGCCATAAAAATTAATATCTGCGTGAATACACGACGTTTCAGGATACGATGGTATGGAAAATTGGTGGTCAATGCACGATGAAAACAGGGAATTACAAAGGCAACACTGATGTGTAACCGAGCAAGTGGTTGCGACCACTGTCGCAATGTGCGTAGTATAAGGGGACTTAAGAAGCATGGCAACGTACTAGGATAACTATTATTTGATAAATTTGTGGCGGAGTCAGTAACGAAAAAGATTTCAAAGGAAGGCATGGTCAATATTATAAAATGGAACATGAATTCCCTTAAGCTAGAACCAACCCAACCCAGAAATGGGACTGGACAACGTGGAAAAGGTAGTCAAAATTCACTCCAGGGCCAACGCCCCAATTGGCTACACAATATAGTAGTTTCATTTCAAAAAAAAAATTAGCAGGTGATAATTCAATGGCATGCAGCATCCTCTGCCTATGCAGCAGGAAACCCAAGATTTTGGCGAGTAATTGTGATTTCCTTTAAAGGATTCAAACAGGAATTTAGCTGATTAATGGAATATTTTAATTTCATGGAAACAATTTGGGCATATACTTGATTCAACTAACATCACTTTCAAATATTCTAAGGGGACACACCAGCTTGCGAAAAAATGATTGCATGCCGTCTCAGCATGTACACTGCTACGATGGATTTCTGACTGATGTATACATTCTTATCTACCAAACGCCACTTCAGCGGCATGACCATCTGATACTCGGCTTCATCCAACTTCTTATTTTCAAAAGGTAGTTCGCTTTACCCCCACTCCAGCTGGCTCTAATGTTGATCATACGACTCTTCTAAAATGCTTAAAAAACTTGAAACTCACTACTTATAAAACTTCGCGGGGCAAGATCCACGGTTTGGGCCCCCCCCAATATTTTTTGTAAGTCGGCGTCCCTGTACATACACAAATGCCCTTTGTAAAAAAACATTCCGCAAATATCCCAAAATGGTTCGCAATGTCCCTGGGACGAAATAGGAATATAGGGGATCAAAATAGGATATTCCAGGAATATCCCATAATGATTCGCAATATTCCTGGGAGGAAATTGGAATATTGGGAATCAAAATGGGATATTCCTGGAATATCCTCTGCTGTGTGGGTAAGGGTGGCAAAAAGAATAGGATATACCACCAAAGGTGGTGGTCCATGGGTTTCAAAGGGTGCCCAAGTCATTGGTAGTGTCCAAATACTCGTTTTATCCACTATTTGACCTCCAAGGCTAATACTGAGGTCAAAGGTCATAGAGGTAAATGTGGGGCCATCGTGACAACCAACGTGTCTAAACATAGGTTTTAAAGGGTGCTCAAGTCAGTTTTGCAGTTCATTCAACAGTATTGTGGATTTTTTTTAGATCTGAAGGTCAATAAACAAAGTCTAAATTTATTATGTATTAGAAAAAAACTTTTTTACGACATGTTGAACACTTAAGGAAATTAAAATAAATTGAATTTGGGCCATCAGTGTGGCCCACACACCCAACCACATAACAAGATTTTATGTGCCCAAAGAAGGGTTAAGAATATCATTTTCCACATGCAGTTACCTTAATGAAGAACTCACTTTGTAGAGGATTTTGCTCAAATCCAGCGTCAGGCAGCTGTTTTTCCGTGGCCTGCTTAATCTCCAAAAGGAACTCTTGCAGGAAGGAGGAGCGTGCCTGGAGACACTGATCCTTGAACATCCTGATTTGCTTGTCCAGACAGATGAACCTCAGGAAGCCATCTGATGGGGCCACCTACAGTTCAATAGGGAAAATTTCCAAAATAATAAAATGTCCATAGAAATTTCTTCTTCAAATTTTCCTCAGGAGAACTTGCAATCGTTGTATACCGATGCCAAGTCATGTAAATCATTGACTATTGAGAATCTTTAACACACATTATCCGCATAGTTTTATTGTATACCATGGTATTCATTTCAGTCAAAGTACGGCTTGGTAGGGCTGAATTACAACAAAAACTTCCTTAAAGAGCCGGGCTCCACAGTGACAAGCCATGGCTGATATATTTTTTGTATGGTTCCCAGGTCAATCTATTATCAATAAGAATCCCTAAAAATTTTAACAGTTTCTAGTTCATGATGGTCAGATATGTTCCTTAAACTAAAAAGAAGACTTTGGGTTTTACTTTCATTGAGTAAAAATCCAGTCGCCCTGAACTATAAGGAGGCCTGAGAAAGTGTGTTTTCAGTTAATGTTTTTAGTGTCAATATAGATCTGAACTATTATTTAGGAAAGTTGTGTCGTCCGCATATATTACATATTTTAGTGATTTATTCCATACGTCAGTTTGCTACTTTCCATAACCAATAAAGTATAAAGTAGGGGTATCGTTAATGGGTTGACCCGTGAATAAACAGATAAATGAAACTGTTGTTATGCGATACATCCGCAATCATCTGAACGGAAGATTAAGAAAAAATTCCATATCTCCTACCATTACCTGCTAAATACTTCCTTCATTCGTTGCCATAATTTTTTTATTTACTAGATTAATTCGTTTCGTCAAAGTGAAGGCGAGCGAAAAACAACAAATAAAAGATTAACGATCAGCGCGTATTTAGATAACGTTTTATGACACAATGGTACAGATCGTTTACGCGCTGTGTAAACGGAAAATTACGGTCATACCATCGCTGTGTAAACTCTTGTGGTAGTCACCATGGTCGACACCTACGTAGTATAAAAAAAGGATACTCCAGACAAATGAATATCTGTGTGTATACACGACGTTTAGTACGCCATGGAATGGAAATTTGTCGGTAAAAATGACATGAAAACGGGGAAATACGAATTTAACATTAAAGTGTAAGCGAAGAAGGGGTTGCGACTATTGTCGCAACATTCATAGCGTAAAAAGGATTTAAGATGCATGGCGATGTACTGGGAAAACTTACATTTGAAAATTGTGGCGGAGTCAGCAGTGCGAAAGTGGAATGTCAGTAGTGAAAAATATATCAAAGGAAGGCTTCGGCGATATTATAAAAGAAGCAATAAATATGAATTCCCTTCATTGAAACCCAACCCAACGGGTTGCGTTTTCAAACATTAATTTAAAAACTAATCACAGGAACTCATTTCTTTAGTTTGTAATAGTGATACGTATCACCATATGTGTTCTTCTCCCATAATTATATTTTCCATGAAACATAAATGCCGGTCGTGTTTGATTTTTAACGCTAATAAGGTGTCATATAAGCCTACGAAGAAGTTGTTATTCGTTGAGATTTTCGAGAGGCTGGCAGAAAATTATTCTAAGAAGAATACATTGACCATATCTACGAAAATAATATCACTAATGTGGTATTGGATTGTTAGGTGTCTGGCAATTTATGCTCACCGTAAGTCTTACCATTTATAGGATACAAGTTCACAGAAGGAAAAAACATAGTAAACACTTGAAAAAACAATATTCCAGATCATAAACACTATAGGCCACACGACGCGTGAATGTGCAAAAAAGTTTACCGATCATGTAATATTTGCAATTTACAATACGAGGAAATAAAACTGGATGAACATGGTTTAGTCCGAGGAGTTGTCATGACAATGAGTTCCTTCAATATATGAAAGTCATTCGAAGAAAATTATCACAAAATCCTAGACATTGTGTGGGTATGTTACAAACATCGATTCCGCAATGGTATTTCAATTGATTTAATGAAATTAATAATCTCGAATTAGGGTAACCTACTGTGTGTTATAGACAGACCATTATTCTAACCAAGTTTACGAAAAAAGTTAAATCGATCCCATACAAAAAGTATTTCAAATTAAAAAAAATCCATATCTCGTGCCATCGCCTGCTAAATACTTCCTTGAATCGTTGCCATATATAGATTTTTGATACACTAGATTAATTTATCAAATGTATATCATCGCTTCGTCGACGTAAAGTCGAGCGATACGAAACAAACAAAAAAGTCAGAAGAAAACCGATTTTCGCGTTTACATGACCTTTTAAGAAACAATGGTACAAATCGTATACGCGCTGCGTAAACGGAAAATTACTATCATACCATCGCGGTGTAAACGCGCAAGTACGAGAGTCACCATGGTTAGCATCAACGTAGTATAAAAAAGGGATACAACAAACGAATGAATATCAGCGTATATACAGGACGTATAGGATACGATGGAATGGGAAATTGTGGCGTAGAAAGTGGTCGACCGGCGTCGGTAGAAGCGGGAATAAATCCTTGCCTGCAAATCCAAAGGTCGCGGGTTCGATTCCCGTCTGGTGTTTCCCGTTCGATTCCCGTGTTAGTCGTTGATTCATGTTATTGGCTGCGGCCTTTAACAGGCTGTTTTACGGCCAATGAAAAGAAAAAAATTCATGTTAAAAAAGGTATCGAAGAAAGGCTTCGACAATTTTATTAAAAAAGCAATAAACATGAATTCCCTTCAACCCAACCCAACCCAACCCAACCCAACCCAACCCAACCCAACCCAACCCAACCCAACCCAACCCAACCCAACCCAACCCAACCCAACCCAACCCAACCCAACCCAACCCAACCCAACCCAACCCAACCCAACCCAACCCAACCCAACCCAACCCAACCCAACCCAACCCAACCCAACCCAACCCAACCCAACCCAACCCAACCCAACCCAACCCAACCCAACCCAACCCAACCCAACCCAACCCAACCCAACCCAACCCAACCCAACCCAACCCAACCCAACCCAACCCAACCCAACCCAACCCAACCCAACCCAACCCAACCCAACCCAACCCAACCCAACCCAACCCAACCCAACCCAACCCAACCCAACCCAACCCAACCCAACCCAACCCAACCCAACCCAACCCAACCCAACCCAACCCAACCCAACCCAACCCAACCCAACCCAACCCAACCCAACCCAACCCAACCCAACCCAACCCAACCCAACCCAACCCAACCCAACCCAACCCAACCCAACCCAACCCAACCCAACCCAACCCAACCCAACCCAACCCAACCCAACCCAACCCAACCCAACCCAACCCAACCCAACCCAACCCAACCCAACCCAACCCAACCCAACCCAACCCAACCCAACCCAACCCAACCCAACCCAACCCAACCCAACCCAACCCAACCCAACCCAACCCAACCCAACCCAACCCAACCCAACCCAACCCAACCCAACCCAACCCAACCCAACCCAACCCAACCCAACCCAACCCAACCCAACCCAACCCACCCCAACCCAACCCAACCCAACCCAACCCACCCCAACCCAACCCAACCCAACCCAACCCAACCCAACCCAACCCAACCCAACCCAACCCAACCCAACCCAACCCAACCCAACCCAACCCAACCCAACCCAACCCAACCCAACCCAACCCAACCCAACCCAACCCAACCCAACCCAACCCAACCCAACCCAACCCAACCCAACCCAACCCAACCCAACCCAACCCAACCCAACCCAACCCAACCCAACCCAACCCAACCCAACCCAACCCAACCCAACCCAACCCAACCCAACCCAACCCAACCCAACCCAACCCAACCCAACCCAACCCAACCCAACCCAACCCAACCCAACCCAACCCAACCCAACCCAACCCAACCCAACCCAACCCAACCCAACCCAACCCAACCCAACCCAACCCAACCCACCCCACCCCAACCATAACTCAATAATATGAAAACAGAAAAATCCATCCTCAGGGTACAGCGCCCCGATGGCAACATTGTAAACTGAAAACAAATGAGGTTTGAAATGCTCGCGTTTATGACCCCTAACGCCGCCTAAGGGGACATTATGAACGAAAAACAATTGAGTACTGAATCTCGGTCTTTGTGGCTCCCCTAGCGGTGACATTTAGAACTTAAACCACCAATGACATATGAAAATCATTTTTTTTGCGCATTCAGAGAAAAATATGAATCGTTTCGAATGGGTGCTTGTTTAAAAAGTTGATGTATGTTAATCTAAATTCAGGAATGCCGAAAGCGGAAGGTTATTGAAAAATGTAAAGAAAGTCGAATTTTTGGGCTCGAGGTGCATAGAAAAGTACGATTCAATTGGAAACCGATATTATAGTAATATTTGATGCACAATTAGGCCCCGGGAGTGATTTTTGTTTCAGAACGTTTGGGTAAACGTTTGCGGTGAACATCTTTATGTTGGTATTTATTGGCCTTTACATTATTTAGTGACTATAATGTGTCTCAAATTCTTAAAGTGGTTTGGTTTTGATATCATCTAACTATGGGCAAACATGTTTGAGGAATATATCAGTGTAAATATTTGTTGTGAACTTCGGGTAACAATTCTGACGAACATTTTCCTTACGAAGCATTTATCTCGATTTTCATCATTGTGTGGTAAAAATTAAACAATTAATAATAAATGGGTAAATATTTCTTGATATATTTCTAATAGACCGCTTATATAGTGGAAAGTAAAGCAATGGGAGTTATTTTGGTTTCAGAACGTTTGGGTTAACATTTTTGGTGAACGCCTTCATGTCGGTATGTATTGGCCTTTACATAATTTGGTGACTAGAATGTGTCTCAAATTCATGAAGTGGTTTGGTTTTGATATCATCTAACGAGGGGCCTACATGTTTGAGGAATATATCATTGTAAATATTTGATGTGAACTTATGGTAACAATTCTGACGAACATTATCCTTACGAAGCATTTATCTCGATGTTCATCATTGTGTGTTAAAAATTAAAGAATGAATAATAAATAGGTAAACTCTTCTTGTTGTATTTCAAGTAGACCGCTTATATAGTGGAAAGTAAAGCAATAGGAGTTATTTTGGTTTCAGAACGTTTGGGTTAACATTTTTGGTGAACGCCTTCATGTCGGTATATGTATTGGCCTTTACATTATTTGGTGACTATATATTATAGTGTCAAGCTCCCCGAAGTCACTATTTATAACATGCCCTTGCTCCAAACCTGAATTGAACTCGCACGTTTTAATCATCTGATCAGCATGTCTACGCGAAATTAAATCTTCATTTTCAAGTTTAACGATTTCCGAAAAGGTTTGCAATCTAATGTAGTTTCTTTCACATATTCAAATATACTTATAACTTTCCTATTGAACATCCTATACTTCATATAAGGACTTTCACTGGTTATACAGTGTGGAGTATTTCTATAGCTAAACAAAACCTTATTTATGAGTGTATTTAATGAGCATCCTTAGTGTTTATCATCACTTAACAGTTTATATAAAGAATATTTGAAAGTCTTAACAGCATTTTCAGCAGCACCATTGGTTGCTGGATGAAATGGAGCAGAAGTAACTAGTTGATAGGGAAATTCTCCTCCCGTAAAGTAATGGGATGTAAAAGAATCCTTCCAATGGGCACATTTTCATCGAGACAGCAACACTCTCTTGTAAAGATCTTGGGGAGAAAAAAAGTGTGTGCCTATTGCAGCTCAAAGAAAAGAAAAACTCCTACTGGTCGGAGCATAGAAACGTCAGGGAAATGCAACGGATTTGATTTACCTCTTTGCAAATTAGGATGTTATCATCAATAAAACCAAGAAAATGGAGTTGAATTAGGGAATTAAATTCAATATAAGGTAAGGCAAACTTCTTTCAATAAATTAATATATATATTCTTAAAATGCATACAAATTTTAAAATAAAACACTTAAATATATTTCAAGTTATTGTAAGTTAATTGAAGTAACCTGTAAAGTTCCTCATCGCGGAGAAAAATAGGTCTACCACTGGGACGAATGGATGTTTAAACTTTGCGCATGACGGGGAAATGTTTATGGCAGTTTAGGAAGGATAGGGTTAAGCAGGTCTTTTGATTGATTTTTGAAGACTTCTTGGCCTACTAAACTTTTAATTGACATTAGAATTTTATTATCAATCATTGAGGCTGAGTGACAAAGAACTATCTCAATTACACTGAATGGCTGATTTGTCTAATGAACAGTTTATTTACCATATATGTGTATCATGCCTATGAAAAACAGAATTTAGCATAAGTAACTGCCAATTATTTCTGACAAACACAGGACAATTTAGGATAATGTAAATACCCAACAGAGTGATTATTGTGAGTTTACTTATCCATGTCTTAACATTGATTTGGCAGCTTTCTTTTGCATGGAAGTGCCTTGGTAGTTGCTCTAGTATTTCCCAAGAAGAAATTTCCACAGGCTTAACACGACTTAAATCTGTTGTAGGAAGGGAAGTGGCAGAGATGTGGTGACATGCTTGGCATTATCTTTGTGACCTCATCAACTCATGTCTAATCTCAAACTCAACAATAAAATAAAATTAGTAGCCCAACTGCCCAACATGTTAATGATAATCATATCATATTTTATAAGCACATGTGCTGGTATAAAATATGATACGATCAGCAGCATGAAACAATTGTAACTAACTTCCCTGATAAAATTTCTCTGTTTTCATTTGGCTTATGTGGGTTTTAAAATTGCCTACTGTTTTCATTTCTTCTGTTGCAATCATACTGATTTCCACTGTTCGCAGAATGTTAGCTCTAACCTTACTTCTCTCTCCTCTATTTTCAGTTGAAATTTGAGTAGAGAGAATGCAGCATTAGAGTGCAGTTAACCTAATTGTAAAAAGGAAAAAACATAGTGCAAATGCATGAATGACAGAGTAAAACAGTAAGGGTATATTAGTACACAGCAGGGGCGCAGCTAGGAATTAAGGCTAGGGGGTTTTTAGGTGCAACAAATACCGGGGTGTGTGGTGGTATAGAATAACCACCAGGATAAGTGGTAGGTGCGAGATTAATAACTTGCGGAATTTTAAGATAAACGGTTCAAAATGGTGAGTTTTATGGCTTTCTGAGGGATATTTTATTAATCCTTACACTACTCTATTAGTAATATCAATCCAATGAAGTAAAATGGATTAAACTTAAATATTTCTCTGAGCTCTGGGGGGGGGGGGGGTTTAACCCCCAAAACCCCCCCTCGCTGCACCACTGGCACACAGTAGGTTTTATTGAAACAATAGAAGTCAATTAAGTGCAGTAGGTTTACTGAAACCAAAAAGTCAGTCAAGCTATTGTAATCATGACAGAAAAAATCATAGCAAAAACAGTAGGATATATGAAGGTGAAATGGACTACAGTAGGAGAATGTAAAATCATCTTACTGAAACCAGTAGACATTATATGCATGATTTGTGCGTAGTAAAGCACACAAAGCTCTCTGTTGCATGCAGTGCTATGGAAAATGTCCATTACAGATTAACGATAAAGTAGGATTTTATTCTCCGACAAGGGCTTAGTTAGCAAGACCTCTAACTCCTGTGCCACAGTCAGGATTTGAGATGCCAACACCTTGTTTGGCAAAACCCAGTCTGAGCATTAATTTGGAAGAAGATGGCTTGGTGGTGCAACTGGTAGCATACATGACCAGAAATTGGGATATCCAGGTTCTGATCCTGGCTAAGCCAAATTTCATTCTTGGTGTTTATATATTGTATTTTCCTAGTGCATAGTACTGAAGACAGCACAGTTACCCCTCCACCTCTTGCACTTACTCTCATACAAATCATCACCTTCTTTATGGCTCTCACTAGAGGCCTGCAAATTAATGCAAAACCCTAACTATTCCTATTCAACCCTTTGCGGTCCAACGTCGAGGCTGGCTCAACAGGCCTGGTGCAAACATCACGTCCAACATCAAGTTGAGACATCACAAGGTTATATCTATAAGGGGATTATACAAGGGCAATGTCTCAAGAGATGTCACATATATATGATTATTAAATAATAAAGTATTTATAATCAACTGATTTGGGCGTTACTTCGTGGAATGATGAAATTTTCGTGGTGAAACAAAACCCAGTACTATTCCACGAACTTTTATTTTAACTGTCTACTAGTTTCGACGTTTACACCGTCATTATCAAGACTAACAGCAATAGCGTACAACGTCCAGCCTTATTTATCCAACAATAGTGTGAGGGAAGGAGGAATTTGGGATGAGATGAAGTTGAAATTGTATGCTATTGCTCTGTTAATCTTGATAATGACGGTGTAAACGTCGAAACTAGTAGACAGTTAAAATAAAAGTTCGTGGAATAGTACTGGGTTTTGTTTCACCACGAATAAACTATGTATTTAATTGAACCTATAGCATAATATTATAGTCAGTGGAAGTTTACTTGGCCCGCAAAGGGTTAAAGAATGACTGCCTGAGTGTTTGTTCGAATCCAACTGGATGAATGAAAAATCCATTTGCAGACCTGAAACTGCTCCCATCCCCATGGATTCATTCTTTTGGAAGAGCTCTTCATTCCCTAAGGCAAGAGATATGATTGCTTGGCTAGGAAGGTGAATGGCTGCTAACAGGGACCTCCTTAATATACTTTTGTATGAGCACATACTAGCCATGGACAGTTAATGGGGATAGTTTGAGTTTCGCATTTGCTTGCTGGCCCACCTCGTCACTATAAGAGTGCCAATGTACACTCCATGAACACATGGCCACTCAATACATTTACCCATGCAAGTACAGTATAACCTCTTTACATCATAATGGATGGGACCAAAATTTGGGCAATAGGGTGGTTTCCTATTATTTTTTTATTGCCTATATCGGAAGATTATTACTCCTGGAGTACGTATTTCACGCTTTTAGATTTTTAAATGACCATATCTATTTTTCGCGATTGAATGAAAAGTGAAAAATTTCAAGCGCGCGAAAACGCGACGGGTAAGGAAATCTCTCTGTGTGACGTATTTCTGGTTCCCCCTCCCGCCTTGTGAGGTGACCTTGATCGAGGCTCTGAGCGCTGATAGGACGCAGGATGCTAGAGGGTAGCTGAGTACCTTGCTGTCTGGTAGCGCTTGGCTTAAAAAAGGCTTATTAATACCTTATCAAACGAAGAAAACTTTCCGACCTTAGCCAGTTTTAATAGGTGATTATTAAGACATGTTTCCCTGAGCTCTGCACCTCATGCATGCATTGGTAATCTCAGACGATGTATAACTCCTATCTTCTCCTATAGAAACTAGGTCCCTGTGACGTCACGTGGAGTGGCATCGCATGGGCGCCAATCTGGCCCTTTTCAAATGAGGATAAAAATGGACCATTGCCATTCGTCTAAACCGGTATTTCTAAAACGAAATAATTTGTATATTATGAATACAGTAATTGTGGGTAACAAATCGCAATCAATGCCTTTCGGTTTCTTTGATGAAGGAAACTACCCTATTTGATGTATGGAGGTACACTTTAGAGAGGTTTTAGTGGTATGCACCATTTTTTCATATCCTTTGGAAATGAAAGGCCTTTTAAACCATTATATTTATGGGTTTAAATAAACATGCATGCATTAGTGAACATATATTTATCATTTAATGATAACAGAAAGTGAGCGCTATCGCATGATATTTACCAAGATTCAAGAGAAAACTATGTGATCTCTCATAATTCAACAGTCTCTTAAAATGATTAGGATAGTTGGCCATCTTTTTTCTTATTTACTGTTACGTATGCTCTCAAATGGAACAAAACAGCCATAACTAATGGTTAACATCAAAATTACAGCATATTAAACGTGTAAAAAAAAAGGGTGAAACATTTATTGATGACAATGTCATTCCATGTATGTAATCGCGGTTGCTTTAATGGTCTCTAGTTGTCTCGGTACAATTTGCGGAGGTAGTTAGACTGTCTCAGGGGTGGTGTTGGTATGATAAGTGGAGGTTTTACGATATAAAGAGGTTCACTCCATAGAGGTTTGCCTATAGATTTACAAGTAAATCTGACGGGACCGTAAGGGTGGTATGGAGTATGGAGGTTTATGATGTAAAGAGGTTCACTACATAAAGGTTTTACTGTACATAATTGCCTAAATGCATTATTGATTTTGGTGGCCAGGAATGGAGCACATACGAATGCTTCAAATAAATTAGAAAAGGTTCTATCAACATCTATCTAGACATCAACTTGTATGTGTTAATTTAGTCATTGTGGCACCTTTTTTGATCAGCTCTGTCAACACCACCCATGCATTTGGTGTACAATGCAACTTAATGTAGACTCGGAGACCAGAGTTTGTATATTCTCTTTTCCTGTTTTTCTTTGTGCATAGACTTATGTTATTGGGATCACCATGGGCCATGGTTTGAAGGATACAAATATCCGGATTATCATGCCAAACCGTTGCAGTAACTTTTCCGGTCTGTAAATTTCTACTCTCCCCTCCTTGGAGTCTAAGTTTTTTTGGATATTTTAATTCCGAAGGCCATTCTTTATGAGATGATCTTGTAGTAGTGCATGCCTATGTGTTATTCATAAGTATAGTAATTTCATGAGCGTCACACTTGAAAAAAAAGCTACCAAAGTACACATGATGATTTTTCCTTAAGTAGTTTTTCATTAAATTCATTACAACTTGTGTCCAAGGAAACATTTAATGATTTCTTTTATCTTTTTTCCCTTGGTACACATGATCCCTGCAGAGCGTATAGCCATGGGAGCTTGCTAAAATACTAACTTTAAATCCCCACTTCATTGGCTTTCCTTGGATGTATGTTTTATGTATAATGATGTCCTTTATTATAAAAGCAACCATCTCCTCGTCAACACTTAATTCCCTACCTGGTTTATACTTTTGATGAAAAGTTTCCATTACCTACATCAAGAACCGGCCCAATTTTATGCAATGCAATCCTCTCCCTGTTTTTTTCCTGATTTATATCACTAATATGTATATATATTGAAATTTTTGTGTGTCTATCAAAGGTCAAACAGTCACGAACAATTTAGCAGTCAATTTCTTGGCTATGCCAGTAATCCTTGCTTTCAGGTAAATCGAATATTCCCATGCATACAAGCACTCCAATGTATGCTACCATTTCATCACACGAAACATCTACCCAGTCTTTGTCAGCCTTGCCTGTGGAATGTTGAAGATGTTCTGCATATTTGTTTGTGTTCTTGATAATGTTGTAAAAAAAATCTTCGCATCCTAGCATATATTGTAGGAAGGAGAATTCATTGTCACCTATCGCCAAATTATGAATAGGCCATCTCTCTTCTTTGAACTCAGACGGTCCTTCAAAAATCAGGGTGCCCCTTCAAGAATCATGCTCCTGAATATCACCTTTTAAATCACTGGTACTAGGAGTATAAACGTCATCCTCCAGTTCTGCTTCACATGATTTGTCACTATCACTGTTCTCTTCTCCATTCAAACAACTAGAACTATTTGAATCACTTAAAAATTCACTTCTGTTCACCAAGGGCCCAGCTAGGAATTAAGGCTGGGGGGGTTTAGGAGCAACCAATACCGTGGTGTGTGGGGTAATAGTATACCCACCAGGATAAGCGGTAGGTGGGAGATTAATAAATTGCGGAATTTTAAGATAAATGGTGAGTTTTACGGTTTTCTGAGGGATGTTTTATCAATCCTTACACTATTCTATTAGTAATATCAATCATATTAAGTAAAATGGATTGAACTTAAAATTTTCTCTGAGCTGTTGGGGGGGTTTTATCCCCCAAAACCCCCGCTCTCTGCACCACTGCTGTTCACTTCTTCTGCGATAGCATCCTCACAAAAAGAAGCCATGGTCAGAAATGATGGGCATTAGTTTTCTTTTCATTTGAGCTTAGATTCGCCTCCTTGCCATATGAGATAGGAAAAGTGTGAGCTTGTGTGAGACCACCCACAAAGAAATATCGCCATTAGGTATGACAGTCACTCGATAAATATAGCACAGGGCTGGGCTACGGTTTTCGTATCACATCATTTCAAAACTGACCCTCATAAAAAATTCCTTCGCAATGGCTTTAAAATCTTCTCTCATTACTGTACTGTCCTAACTTGGACAAAGAATCATTAAAACAAGCACGCCTTACTTATCGCCATCTTTATTGTCTCACTCACATACAACAACCTTGTTCCCAGCAACCCCAACAATCGACCAACATCATGGCTGCCAACCTTAGGACACTACATCCCTTTTCTCCTTTCAGAGACATTCTTTCCCTTGCATAAATATAATGACTTGAACAAAACAAACAAATCCTTATACATGTTACAACAATGCACTTTTCAACTAAATAAAATTCTTCAGTCTACATAAATGAAAGTCTTTTACAAACTGGGCATTTGTTGAATAATGAATTAATAATGAACACATTAAATAGTGAATACATGTTAAATATTGAAGACATATTAAGTATTGAATACATTTCAGTGATCTACATAATATAATCCTGTAAATAACTAGGTTTATTATGTTCTCTCGTTGACCTCCTCAACTCTCCTGTTTTCCCTTCATTGTTTCTAGCCTTCACAGGACTAGGTTGTAAACTCCTTCCCACATCTACTATCTCTTCCCTTGGTGTTATTTCATTGTAGTTCTCTTCTTTGCTCCCATTCTCCCTTTCCCTCTGAACATATGGTTTAACATGAGAAGTATTCCTTCTATAAGTTTTCCCTAGATTATCCGAAATCAACACTGAATTTCCTTGACGTTCTATAATTCAGTCAGAGGATCCTGTCTAAAAGGAGTGGATAGTTTGTTTTCTCTAGCTTGTTTCATTAACACCACATCACCTGGTTCCACAAGACTAGGCTTTGCATGACGGTTTAAATCTGCATAAAATTTACCTTTATCCTTCAACATTACCTCCCTGTCCCTAATTTCCTCATCTAACACCTGATTCTCCTGTGTAGATAACTGTAAATCTGGAATTTTTGACCTAATTTTGCGTCCAAAGAACAACTCTGCTGGTGGGCAACCTGTTACTGAGTGGGGAGTGGCTCGATATGAGGATAGGTATATCAGAAGTTCCTCTTTCCAGCGTTTCTTTGATGCACTAGCAATCCTTAACCTTTTCATAATGTTTCGATTTTGGCGTTCTACCGCTCCATTTGCCTGAGGCCAATATGGTGTAGCAAAATGATGGATAATATTTAAATCTTTCAGAAACTTTTGAAAACCTGTATCTTTAAATGATGGTCCATTATCTGATAACACTGACTTTGGCAAACCATACCGTGCAAACAAAACTTTTAATTTAGATACTAGTTTTTCAGCAGTGATGGACTTCATTATTTCCACCTCCAAATATCGACTGTACAAATCTAACACTACCAACAAATTGTCACCTGATGGCAAGGGGCCCAGAAAATCCAAACTAATATCTTCCCATGGTCGACTTGGCAATTCAGATCGTACCATTGGTTCTGGCGGGTCACTCCTAGCCACTAACTGACATTCATGACAGGACCTACACCACTTTTCAACATCCCTTAGCATATTTTTCCACCAAACCTTGGTTCTTAAAATTTGCTTCATACTAACAACCCCCATATGACCCTCGTGAGCTAATACCATTGCATGCTCCTGGAGAGTTTGTGGTATTACTATTCTTGTCCCCCTAATTAACAATTGATTAATTTCACACAATTCATGTTTGATAAGCTCATAAAATCTTAATTCTTTAGGCCAATTGTCGCTTTGAAGACAATTTCTTATCAGTTTCAATTCGCTGTCCTGCTCAGAAGCCTTTTGAATTTGTTGTAAGGACATAGCATTTGGGATTGATGCCTCTACTAAGCACATCACCACCCTTTCGTCACTATCTGTTTTTGACTTTGGCTCATCTCGTATGCGTAATAACCTTGACAAACAGTCAGCTATATTACTTTTTCCCGGCCTATATTTTACTTTGTAACTATAAGCCTGTAGCCGCAAAACCCATCTTTCTATTCTGGCACTAGGTCTTGACTTAGGTCCATAAATAATTTCCAAGGGTCGATGATCTGTTATTAGCTCAAACTCCCTACCATACAGATAGAGGTGAAGCTTTTCACATGCCCACACTATCGCAAGAGCTTCTTTCTCCGTTTGAGAGTACCTTTTCTCTACGTCTGTTAGAGCTTTACTTATATATCTGACCACTCTAGGGCCTTCTGGTTTCAACTGCACCATTACTGCTCCCAATCCCACTGGGCTAGCATCGACGATTACCTGCAAAGGTGCTGTCATGTCATAGAAGTCTAACACAAGAGTGCCACTGATTAATTCTTTTAATTTTGCAAAAGCTTCCGCTTGTTCCTTTCCCCATGTGAAAAAAACACCCTTTCTAGTGAGATACCGGAGAGGTTCTGTCACCGAAGAATAGTTATTGATGAACTTTGACACAAAATTTGTCAATCCTAAAAAACTTCTTACCTCCGATACATTCTCAGGGGCTCTAAATTCTTTGACAGCTTGCACATTACTCTCTGTGGGGCTAAAACCATCTGCAGATATGTTATGTCCCAAAAATTCTATTTCTTTTGCATTGAACCTGCATTTTCCTTTATTCAATGTCAAACCCTTTTCTTTAAAAGTTTGTAAAACCCTTTCTAGTCTGCAATCATGTTCAGCTTGAGATTTCCCAAATACCACCATATCGTCTAAAAAATGACATACCCCTTCACATTTTTGCAACACTTGTGACATAATTTTGTGGTACAATTCAGGAGCGCAATTCAGACCAAACATTAATCTTTTATATCTAAACAGACCAACACTGGTACAAAATGTAGTGATTGCCCGAGAGCTTTCGTCTAGCATAATTTGGTGATATCCCCAAGTGAGATCCAACTTTGAAAAAACTACTCCTCCTCTTAGCTCATTAAGTAGTCCCTCAATCGTAGGCATTGGCTGACGTTCTCTTGTAATTGCCTCATTTACCCGGCGCATATCTACCACCAGGCGCCATTCATTTGATTTCTTCGGCACTATTTGGATTGGAGATACCCAAGGTGTGGGACCATCTACCTCTTCTATAATGTCCTTGTCTAACAAATCTTGGATTAATTTCCTTTCAACTTCTCTTAGCTGATACGGCATTCTCCGTACAGGCTGCGCTACTGGGTTAACATTAGTGTTTATTGGGATTTTAATGCTATAATCTTTCAATTTCCCAATGCCGGTAAAGACACTTTCATACTTTTTTTCCAAAAATGACCCCACTGACCTGACTTGGGCGTCTATTCCCACCTTCAAAAGTCCTAGATCAATAGAAGTATTTTTACTCAAGATTGAAATCGCCTTACCATCCATAACCAGGAATTCAACCTTAGGCACTATTCTATCAAGCACCGATACATCAGCCTTAAAAGCACCCAACACAGTCACAGGTTTATCAGAACCATACACATACAATCTTTGATTAGTTAAATATGAGGTACACTTTACTTTCTCAGATTTCAGTCTTTCCCATTCCTCTTTGTCAATCACATTAACAGTAGCTCCTGAATCAATTAGGACGTCAGTTGGCACTGACCCAATTTTAACTTTTAACAAATCATGATTAACTTTAGAACCACCTTTAGCACTAAACGTATAACCACCCTTTACTCCACTACCAGAGCTTTCAGAATCACTTTCGTTGTCACAACTTATATTCCTCACTTTTCTCTTTGGGGGACTCGCTGCCCTAAACTTTATTTTGCTTGCTTTTGTTTTGCAACACTTTGAGAAATGTCCAATAAGACCACATTTATTACATTTCTTTTCCTTCGCTGGACACCCCAACAATCGACCAACATCATGGCTGCCAACCTTAGGACACTACAATTACTTCCCAGTTAATACACCACGCCGGAACAAAGCACCTTCTTGTCTCGGGATTTTAGCTTACGGTGACGACGTTCTGCTTCTTCTTAATGAAACGAGAGATAAGAAGGATGCTTGTGCTAGCAAAGATAAACACTCTGAAGATAAAACAGATGCCTATAAAGCGTAAAAGGCTGTCCCAAGTATAGTAGGGCAGGCCGGCTGGATTCGGCCGGTTTATGAAGGAGCGACTTAAATGGTGGCGGCCTAGTTAGGACGGAGCGGAGAATGAGGCATTTAAACTTTTTTTTAATTTTTTGATTGCTGTGCAATGATGCTCAGTAATCTGACTTTTCACCTCTTGATGTAAATATAAATCATGACATCCTTGCTTTTGATGATTTAATTCAGGGGAATCAGTGCAATATTCTTTCCTTGATTTAATTTCCCCGGCACATGGCGCATTTTATCACTCGTTTGTTTTTAACGAAGGGGGCAGGGGTGGGGAACATTCTGACGTCAGTTGTTCGAGCGATTTCGCCAGCGACGTCGCGACATTTGTGTTCGTAATTAAGGTGAAGAAAAATATTGCAAAAACGGCCATTTCAACGTTAAATTTTGCCATTAATCATTTCATGGATGCTGCCATTAAGGTAAGGAAACTTACAATCTGTATTGATGGTATAAGAGGTTAGTATTCCAGTCTTTGTGATGTTCATTGTGTTCAGCTGGGATGTCAGTTATGGATCTAGTACGTTGCGAGTTTAGCGTAACAAGCTACTTTCACTTTAGCTTTACGTTCGCGTGATGTAGATTTAATATGGACAGTAAGGAATACTTAAAGAGCATTGTTATACTGATTTCTATATGAGGCTATGAGGTAATTATGGTTTTCTTAACAGCTTTGTTACTGGCACCTTGTTGCATATTGATTAATGGTGGCATTCTCTCTTCAGTTGTGTACTTTCTAGAAGGTATCTCCGCCCTTCTGTTAACAATAAATGTTGAAATTATACAATTTGCAATCTGATTTAATGAAAAAATGCGATTTTTTTAGTGTTATTGAAACCATGTCTTGTTTTTTGTGGATTTTCATAATTGATATTTAATTTCACAATTATTTGTGAAGTTATGTTTGTTGTGTTCTGGACTATTTCCCGAACTAAATGTACTGTGTTTTGCTTGTAATGTATTTTTTCCGTTATGTTTCTCTCCACTTGCGCATTTCAGTCTTATGACTCGAACCAATGACTAATACTGTTGTGTGAGGAATTTTTTGGGCAAATTAAGATGCGATAATACCCCCCCGAACGCTGGGCACAACGTATCCAGTTAAGTTCTGGGTTCATCAACCGCTTGGGTTGAGTTATCATGTTTGATTTATATTTTTCTTGGAGAAGGTTGTTCGTATGTTGTACACAGTCATTGCAACAGTTGTTTTAGTCTTCAAATCATCATATGAATACGTGTTCAAGTTAAGTGTGGGGTGAATACCGTCAAATGAATTTCTATTGAAAGGTTCAGTTATTTGTTGAAAATTATAGGTATTGCGTTGACACTGACTTCTGTTACTGTTACCGAAACTTTACATTTTAAAATTATTAATTAACTATACCGGGGAAATAACCATTTCCAGATTAAAATGTGTAAATATGACGCCTGCAAGTTTTATTTTATATTATTTTAATGAAAGTTTGTAATATACGTAGGTACAAGGCAGTAATCTAATAGCAGTTACTGAAATCACAAGACGTTTGAGCTGAAATATTGAAGCACGTACATTTATTGTTCAAATTTTATTAATTCCGGTTAAAGTTTGCTATCATATTCTCATTCAGGCATTACAATTCTATGTGAAAATACGTACAGACTTTTCATTGCTATTTACCTGTATTTAAAATGATGTGACTTTTGCATCATTTGATAGGGAAACAAATTATCAACAGTGTATTTTAAAAAGCTGGATGGGTCTTCTGGGATGCATGTTTTGCTAGTTCCTCGACATTAACTAAGGATTTTCACCTGTTTCATTTCATTTGAAATCTTGGTTTCTAAAATATATGTAATTTAGCCAAAAGGCCATTGTTTCCAATGATTTCAGCATTTTGTTGAGTACTATACCAGATGATTTAATATGAATAAGCTGATCTTAAAATTCAGTGTATTTAATATCTTTTAATATAAATTTTATATGATTAAAATTAAATACTAAATGATGATTATATTTGCCTCCTTGTCATCTTGGCCCCGAGCTGTTGCACTAAATAGTGATAGTTGTATGCTGGGTTATTACAGGTTTGGGAATCCAGGGTAAAGTCAGGGGATTAGTAATGAGTCGAGAAGATAGGGGAAAATTTGGGGAATCTGGCCCGTGACCCCAGGAACAACTTATGTCGTAATGAGCAAATCAAAATAACCACTATGATATCGGTTGCCTGAGGACTTGCTTCTTTGATGGGGAGACGTGTACATTTAATGCATGCACATAAAAATGTACGCTTAAATTTGCCCATGGCATTGGATTAATATCATATAAAAACTATTTTTTTGAAGGTTTAGTTAAATTAAGCCTTTGACAATGTATCATTGCATAGCATTTTTTATACTTGCATTGCGTAGCGTGTGGCTTATTAAAATAAGTCATATGTGCTGCAATTCATTCCTACCTGTCCTATGTAATCATCTTATGGAGTAACAGTAGTGCAGCAACAAAACATTTCTCTTCCAAAAAATTGGTTGAAGCCATTGCTAGAGAATACATCGGAGTACAAGGAGGACCTCCCTTCAAAGCCCTCAATATGCTTACTCTACCTTTTTTGTAGATTTTGCAATGCTGCACCTTTGTAAGAAACAATCCCTACCTGTTTTCACCAAGCTCAACCATTCATTAGCTCCCCACTCCTTCCAAGAACAACATTCACCTACAGTTATAATCTGACTACTTCCCAAGAGGGACTGCAACAATCTGCATTCCTAGTATACAACATATTGCCCTAAGTGGTAAAATTAATTAAATCTCCCAGTTATTTAAATGTCATTTTGATAAAATATTGTTCAACTAGAGTTACTACACCATGAAAGATCATTTTTCTGACTGACTGTAAATTAGAGTCCTTTAATGTCTGTACCTGTATTGTGTTGAGTGAAAAGCATTAATAATTGTTTCTACATATTTCCATGATCATGTTCTGTCAATTTTTTTGACCAACCATTTGAACCAAATATTATTATTAAATATCATTACTTTTTGGTCATACTTTAACTTGTTTTCTTTCCTCCAAGAAACTCCACAATAAAATTCCTTGGATCATCTATCAGCTTCACCTTGTTTCTCTCATTGCAAATGTGACTGGAATGTGAGCTACTCTCAATAACCCATGAGAACTAAGATGTGTATTTCATGGGCAACCTTGAATAACCAGTGGATTTGGCTGTGATTGGCTGAGCTAAGCCAAAATGCTATGTAATGATTGAAAGGAGAGTGTGAAAAAGTGAGCAGAAATGCATATTATATCTGGTTCATTTTATCTTGCTGTGTAGCAGGTGTGGCTAGAGCAAGTTTGGGTGAGCAAAGGCACAGTTTCTTGGTATGTGACTTTCCCTTTGCCAATCAGAAGGCAGTGGGCATGACCTAGTGCATCAAAAATTCAGTTGTTCTTATACCTCTGATGTGTTAAGACTGTGGATCTGGTATCAGTGTGGCCAAACCTGGTAGCTGACTGATTCATGGGCCTCTACATAGAGGGATTATCCTCAATAGTCTCAGAATGAGTGGGTGTATTGTCTCGGTGCCGGGTCAAAAATATGATGGTTATCCATGACTCACATGTTTTCTTGGAAAAACAAGGACAGATATGTGCATTTGGCCAGCCACGAGGAGAAAGTGAACAGGGTACAATGTCAGGCAAAAGTAAGGGAATAGGGTGGTTTCCTATTATTTTTTTATTGCCTTAATCGAAAGATTATTACTCCTGGAGTACGTATTTCACGCTTTTAGATTTTTAAATGACAATATCTATTTTTCGCGATTAAATGAAAAGTGAAAATTATCAAGCGCGCGAAAACGCGACGCTCAAGTATGAATGCCGGGAAATATCTCCGTACGTCGTATTTCTAGTTCCCCCTCCCGCCCGGTGAGGTGA
This sequence comes from Ischnura elegans, assembly GCF_921293095.1. Taxonomy (NCBI): domain Eukaryota; kingdom Metazoa; phylum Arthropoda; class Insecta; order Odonata; family Coenagrionidae; genus Ischnura; species Ischnura elegans. The sequence goes on along the minus strand of NC_060251.1, from coordinate 115,042,660 downwards.
CCTTGAGGCGAGGCTTAGCGCTGATACGTCGCAGGCTGCCAGCGGGTAGTTGAGTACCTTGCTGAATGGTAGCGCTTGGCCTAAAAAAGGTTTATTAATACCTTATCAAACGAAGAAAACTTTCCGACCTTAGCCAGTTTTAGTAGGTGATTATTAAGACATGTTTCCCTGAGCTCTGTGCCTCATGCATGCATTGGTAACCTCAGACGATGTATAACTCCTATCCTCTCGTGTAGAAACTAAGTCCCTGTGACGTCACGTGGAGTGGAATCGCATGGGCGCCAATCTGGCCTTTTTCAAATGAGGATAAAATTTGACCCTTGCCATTCGTCTAAACCGGTATTTCAAAAACCAAATAATTTGTGTATTATGAACACACTAACGGTGGGTAACGAATCGCAATCAATGCCTTTCGTTTTCTTTGATGAAGGAAACTACCCTATTGTGATAGAATTTGAATTCAAGAATCATGGATGAATTCAGCACTTTTGAGGTTACAAAGATTCACAGCAAATTAACCCTAAATCTTTGTTAACAAGTCTGAACATGACTCACCATGTGGGTTTGAAGGGGAGTGGGTAGTGGTAGGTAAGCATGGTGCCATTTAAACATTGTAAGGACAAGTAACTTTGAAATGTATGTAGTAATGCATCAGAATATGTAACTCTAGTCCATGAAATCCATAAATGGAACCAAATTTTTACTTAAAACCATACCAGTCAAAGAGATGGCTCTTTCTAAGTATCAAATCACTTATTTTAATGAATTTTACCACATGTGGAAATACTGTGGTTACAGATGGTGATAACACGGACAAGCCAAATCTGAAATAAGGTGAAAATTTTTTTTTTCAGGTTTAGGATGAATTTGTTTACATAGCATGGTAGCGTAGTCGCAAATGTTTATTTCTTCATAATGCTCCGCACTATCTGTTCTTACTGTGAACTGTTCTAATTATTGCATGATAAAATAATGATGCCATTTTGCAATAATCTGCGAATTGTAGATTGAGAAATGCACTTACTGTCAAGCTTCTTTGCCTGCTTTCAAGTTGCACTCTTCAAAAAGGTGTCACATTATTCCAAGTCTCGACAAATATCTGGTAATATTGCTGTGGTTGTATTTCGACCTTCATGCTTGTGGCCTAAAATGACATGCAACTATAGAGAACGCTGTAAGAATTTCAACTATGAGTGTAAGTGGTACTGCTCTATTTTTGGAGATAGGTACTTTTTAACTGATTTTACCACAGATAATCAAATAAAAAGTCTCTCAGCATTTTATTAGTTGAGTTTTGTTCACCATATTTCTTTAGAATGGAAAATTATTAATGAAAACATTGAACGAAGTTGCATGGTTTAGAATAAGTTAATGGTGATTATTCATTTATGTTCAGTATGCTAGAAAATGTCTTCCACATTGACTTCCTTGCTGTTCATTGAATGCAAGGAAGGCTTCTACCACACTATGCTGGTCACAGTGACCGGTATTGGAGCAACTTAATCCCAGTGGATTTCTAACACCTCAGACTACCATGACTGATTCTGTAGACACGAATCTTGTCTAGACATTCAGTTACGAACCATTAATACACAACTGTAAGAAAGATGCTGATTGCATCGCAGGAAATAAATCCTGAAACTTTATAGTAGTCAATGAAAAAATGTCATTCAAAGTATTTAATCAAGTTGTATGTTTAAGATCTGAGGATAGTATCAATTGCTCTTGTAAGTTAAGGGAATTATGGTGTTTTTGTGAACTGAGATGATTACAAATGGAGCCAAAAATGAGGTATGTATACGTATCTTATTTTTATTTGTTACAGCCTAGAGCTATGGCAGACGACAGTGATGAAGAAGATTTGGAAGCCCTGAGACTTGCTGCTTTGCAGTCCATCAAGAGCAAGCCTACTGTTGTGGTTCCTCGTAGGAGGCCAAAACTTGCCGGAAGACCAAATAGAGTATGTACTCACTTCATTATTTTTAGAAAATTCAAAACCCTACATAATAATGCTTTTAGGCTGTTTATTCTGTCTATTTAATCTCAACAGGACATTAAAATGCCGCCTGACCTGTCTTTTTTGTGACATTTTAATGTAGGTTAAACCATTTTCAAAATTTGCTCCTATTTCAACTTACTTACTTACAGAGAATTTTACTTCTTTCTATTCTTTGATGATTTTTTAAAATGTTTGAGGTAGAGCCAAATGTTGACAGAAAGTCTACTCTGTGTCTCACTCATTTCAAGATAATAATGTTAGTTTGAAATATATACAACCACTCCCCAATAATAGATCCTAATTCATTCTGTGATAATTGATACACTGCTCTTCTGGTCATCTAGATCCATATATACTAATGTTTTGGAGCCTAATTTGTTTGTGACGTCCCTTTTTTCATGTCAAGCTGTAATATATTTCTTGTCTTGATGCCTGGTATCACTCATTCTATGTTTTTAGCTGAAAAATAGAATGTTAAGACTCACCTTGATCACCACTGGCAACTTATTGTAAAATATATTGGAACTCAGTGAAAAGTCTCCATGATTAATAAGTTACTTTGCTATGGAATGAAGGAAACGAAACTGTTTTGAAAAGTTTTCTTCTTTCATACAATGTATTATTGACAATATTCAGTGGTAAAAGTTTTGTGTAAGGAATTTCCTGTACAGAAGCAAAATTTACTTGTAGTAGATAGCAGTAGTGATTGAGACAAAAGGGGCAAGGGGAGGATTGCAAAGCTTAGAGTGCTAATCGGAACAGTGTTAGTTAGGAAGTGGGTGTAATTAATTCCTTTGATAAAAAAAATGATGTAGAGGGATTGATTTGTTGTGATAAAGTGAACTGGTATGAAAATACATCAGGAATTAGCTATGCCAGGGCTTGCAATGATTCCCATTTAAATAGAATATGAAACATGCTGGAATGGTATTTGTAACCCTCCAGCTGATATCTAAGATTTCGCAGGAAGTGTCTGCACACATCCTGCGAAGCCTATGGTATCAGCAGGCCTTAAGTTATCTTTTATCCTTATTTTTTTGTAACTTGCAAAGTTCTCCATTCGATGTTTGACTTATACTTTGCTCTGATGATGATGTAGCTAAATGTTTTCGACAAAATTGGAATCCTCATTAACTTTTTGCAGGTTGATATGCTGGTGACTTTTTGTAATAGTTCTCTACCAAAATTATAGACACATTTTTGATCTTTTCATTAAAATTAAATAACACAGTTAAAGGGCTAAAAATACTGTCTGACTGCTCTAACTTGGCTCCTGGCTGTTATATTTTAGTGCTAGTTGGATAAGGTGAGGTGAAGTATTGTTGTAATGCAACGGTGACAGCCTTTGTTTATACCTGACGATAGTGTAAGCACAACAATCATCCTTGCTTTCTTAAGAAAACAAGAATATTTTGTCAAAAGAAAGTTTCTTTATAATTTCATTTGAAGGTGACTGCATTGATGTTGCCTTATTATGGTTGCTAAAACATTGATATTTAGGTGCATGAACTGCAGGTGATGGTAATCAACGTAGGATTTCTGCTCTTGCTTGTGTCTCTTCTGAGCAGAAGGAGATTTCATTAGGGCTAATGATACGTCTTCACTACATGTACTCTATTCTGTATACTACTGTTTCAGCTGTCCCTATTTTATCTGAATTGTAATTTTGAAAATTATTTTGTATTTTTCTTGCAGAACTTCTTCAGGGGGAGTGTGAACCCTAACTTAATATCGATTGTACCGGTGGAAAATCCTCTTGAAAAGAGTGAGCCAGCCAAGAAAGTAAAATCTGATGACCCCCCTCCTCTGGTGTTACCTCAGCATCGTTACTGCAAAACTGAAGTGAAGACTGAGAAAGCTGAGGAAAAACCACAAGGTATTTGTCTCTTTGATATATATAGAACCAAGGTTGGGTCGGTTACACTTTTTAGTCTGGTACAATTGCAGTTCAGTTTCTGGTAATGGTTCTCGGTTTCGGTTGTTAATCAAGTACAGTGAGTCCTTGTTTAACGTCACTTACCATTCCTGAAAAATGTGGCGATAAACGAAATGACGTTAATCGAAGCATAATATCCCATGAGAAACAATGTAAAAAGTGAATATCGGCTCCTAGACCTCACAATTCCTACGCGAAAAAAATGTTAGCGTATCATATCTGGGGCATTTTTTACGGTGGGAATGCCAAACTATCGCATAAATACGAGTTCCTGTCTTCATCGACGTCAATAGCAGCAGTGACGTAAATCCCTCTCCATTTTTGTATCCTCAAGCATTTGCTTTTCGACTTCGCTATGGTGGTCGCCCGGGCGAGCGTCGCCTGAACATCATCATCGCTGAAACATCGTCGCAGTTACAGGAACCAAAATAATTGTGAACTCGGCGAAAAAAGTGACAACAAAAACAGAGTTCTACACGGAAAAATGCCTTGAAATCACTTTTTAGGTTCCTGAAAACCATTATGTCAAGTAAAACCTTGCGCACCTACGCAAGAATTCATTTTGCAGAAATTTTTGCTAAAACCGTAATCGCAATTAAGAATAAACACACCATTTTACACTTTGCTTAGACTGACTGTATTACTGCTCACAAAACGAACAACCTGCAACGCCCGCCGCTTCGCCTTTTTTTTGCGCGAAATTTAAAAGACTTAATGTTATTGTGAAGCGTAGGTGCAATAAATGAATGACAGTCTCAAAATTTTCATGACGTTATCGCGAAATGACGTTAAACGGGGTGACGTAGAACGAGGACTCACTGTATGCATTTCTTTTTGATTGCTTCAACTTTCAAAAACTAATTCAAAATTATTTCATTCTGGTATTATGCAGGTACCCGAAATAGTACATGAAGCTGTATGTCAAGTGATTTTTTCCATTGTATCTCTCAATTTTTAAGTTTATTCAAGAAAAATTTTCAAATTGGCATTTGAGTTTGTTATTTTGGTATCAATTCTTCTTGGCTTTAGTTCCCATTCTGGTTCTAAGTTCAAGAACTGTTTAAACTAGGAACCTAAGAACTTAACCGTAATTATTATAATTATCATGAGAAATATGAACAGGAAGTATCAAGGGACTGCCTTGGGACGTGATGTTTACCGCAAATGAAGCACTGCTACACACATTGGACTAAAGGAAGTTCTATGCTCAGCTCCCATCCTCATGTCCGTTAGGAATTCTGTTATCTTTGTGTTACTGTTGCACCCATTTTGCACACTATTTTTCTAAACCAAATTTTTTAGTTTTTATTTCAACAAAAAGTGATCTAGAAGTATGTATATGAAGAATGCTCCTCTCTCATTATACAAAGTTAATCAATGGTCTTAGTTCGTTTGGTGATCTCCACGGTGTTGGTCGGATGGTGTCTGCTTTTTTGGGTGCTTGATCCGCGTATGTTGCCTGGGGATAATATCAGTTTCAATAGCAGTCCTGCTAGAATATTCAGGTTTATCAGATTAGCCAAATCACATATGAATTTTAGTCAAGACTCAGACTTTCCTCACAGTCTCCTCCTCCTAACAGTGCATGGAAAATATCATAATCTCGACCAATCACAGAACAGCGCCTCATACATAACGCAATCGAAGTCAGCTCTTGACACCTTTGACCTGAGAACGACTTTGGGAACAGCTGTCATCCTAAGGGAGCACATTAAAATCCAGCTCCCAAAATTGGAAAGGACAATGGTTATCATGAATTATTTTACATTCACCATTTCATCACTTATGCTTTGTGGGCATCCAATTCTTCGTTATGAGCCTATTGTTGGATGATTTAAACTCACATAACTTTTGTGTACATTAAAAAAATTTCCATGTTAACAGGTAGAAATCTGGAATGGCGATATTTTTGTCAGATGGAACCAAATTATGATCCTCAGCTGACATTCTTATGCACAACTGACCTTTAATAACTCATTCATGCTTTCTAATTCAGGTTCACTAATCTTGTTTCCATTGCTGCAAAGTTAGCAGAAACAAGTTCCCTGCTAGTGTCAGTAGCTCAATGGACACTTTGGTGGAGCCAGGTTTAATCTTTTCAATATAAAAATATAATATTTCTTATTTTTATCATAGGATTTGATTATTGACATTTTCATATTTTGTTTTGCATTTTCAGTATCGACTAAATTCAGCCGGTTTGAAGATTCCAATTCTGGGGATAGTGATGATGATTATGATGATGAGTTTGATGAAAAATCCAGTGACAGTGACCATGCGTGTGAAACTGCAGAGAAGGCTGTTAAGGCAGAACCCGATGATGCAGATGATGATGAGTTGTTATTGCAAGATGAGGACAGCCTGGGGAAATTCTTCAACGAAATAGACGATGTGCCGGAAGAGAAAAACAATACTGAATCTCCAGTTAAAAAGGAGAAAGTGAGACCGTCTGGTGTTAAGACTACTCAGTCCTCTGGCAACCTGAAGAAGCCTATTGTGAAAAAGGAGTTGGGTTCATTGGAAGACTCTAGTTCTGGCCTTAAAAGTGTAATGAGTGATAGGTCATCTGTCAGCAAAGTTGTGGTTAACAAGACTGACAATCTCAATATGAGGGAAAGTGGCGTAAGTGTTAAAACCAAAGTGGAGGATAATAAGGTCCTTAAGGAAGGGTCGCCTCTCAAGAAGGCTGTAAAAGCATCAGTGGAAGATGACAAAAGAATAAATCGACCCTGTGTCATGGGGCGAAACAGATCCCCTTCACCTACTAGGGGCAAGCTTCAGGATCGTGGTGAAGTATCGCCCATTCTCTCAAGGAAAAAGAATGACTCTCCTGTCAGGCGGAAACCTTCTCCGCCATCTCCTGGTAGTCTGTCCCCGTTGTGCAAAACACAGCTCAGTCAATTGCCTGTGGGGAAGCAGCCTCACCCTCCTCGGAGCTTGCCTTCAAGGAATTCTCCTCAAGACATGACGCCTCCCTCCTACTGGGGCTCACAGTCCAACTCAAACCATGGCTATCCTCATGGTGTATCTAGTCGAGAATGGTCGTCATCGCCACGCAAGTGGTCAGGCCCTCAGGTTCCTGGCTCCCTCAGTGATCCTCCACGACACCTTGCCCCTAAGAACATTTCCCCCCCTCGCCAGCGTAGGTCGTCTAAATCTCCATTCCGCGGGGTCTCCCGGGTGCGAAGGTCTTCCGATAGGGATTGGTCCACCTCTCCTCCCCGAAGAAGGTACAAGGACTTTGACACTCCTCCAGATTCTCTTCGCTCCTCTAACGATGGGCGCAAATCCTCTCGAAGGAGGTCCTTGTCTCCAGTAAGGCTGGGAGACAGGTCAAGGTATGCAGGAAAGATGTCTGAAGTTCCTCTCTCAGGTCGATTTTCACCGGACAAGAAGAGTCTACGTCGTTCTCGCTCTCGAAGTCCTCGTTTCTCCCCCCCAAAGAAGAATTCCCATCGCTCTCGTTCTCGCAGCCCAAGGTATTCTCCCGTCTTCAGGAGTTCTCATCGTTCTCGTTCCCGTAGTCCAAGATTTCCCCCAACGTCAAAGAGTTCCCTCCGATCCCACTCTCGCAGTCCAAGATTCTCACCTGTCAGAAAGCGTTCCTGCAGTCCAAGATTATCTCCTGTCAGGAAGCGCTCACGCAGCCCCAGGATTTCGCCTCTCCGTAAGCGTTCCCGTAGCAGGAGTTTTTCACCAGTCAGAAAGCGTTCACGTAGCCCAAGACTTTCACCGATCAGAAAACGTTCTCGGAGTCCAAGAATTTCACCAGCTAGAAGGCGATCTCGCAGTCCCAGGTTTTCACCGGTCAGGAAGCGTTCCCGCAGTCCTAGGTTTTCTCCACTCAGGAAGGATTCCCGCAGTCCATTGAAGACAAGGAGGAGTCTGTCTCCAGCTCGTTCTCTGTCTCGCACTCCAAGCTTAAGTCCCTCTCCAGATCGGGAAGGAAAATCAGCCGCTGGAAATTATAGGAGGCACAAATCACCCCTGAGGTTGCCTGGATTCAGGCCGCCAAGACCTCAGGATGGAAGGACCTTCAGACCGGATGGTAAAGTCAATCGTAAGGATAGTGATAGACGTGTGAAGAGGTTGAATGGACCATCTAGAAAGATGGTGGACAGTAGACAGGAGGTCTCTAAGATTAGGCCTTTAAGTACAAAATCTGAAGATAAGTCCAGTGAGCCTGTGTCAGAAGAAAAGGTGGACTCACTCGACAAGGAAGTTGATAAAAGCCCAGTGAATATTCCGCCACCCAGTAGTTGGTCCAGTGAGGATGATGGTGAGTCAGATAGTGAATCAAGATTCAAGGGAACTGATTCTAAAGCAGTTCAGCCCTCAGTCACTCCACCAAAACCTGTGCAATCAGCCTTGTTGAGGGTGAAGGATCTGAAAGAATTAGTATCACCTGACAAGACATCACCAAAGAAGAAAAAGAACAAGCGCAATAAGAAAATGTTATCTAAAACAAAGGCATTGGACAGTAAGTATTCCTAACATATAATGCATAATAAATTACTCCCTGGTGAGTACAAGAAGTGCAAATTAATTTGTTTTTTCTTTGTTCAAGATTCACCTGAGCCACAGTCAAAGAGGCTGAACGAAGTTGATTTAAGGGCTGAGTTGAGCCGAAGGAGAGCAGAGCGTGTTAATAAGGTGAGTATCCTTATACCGTATTTCTCCGAATATAGTCCCCCCCTAAAATTGAGGCTTGACTTACTGGAAAAATTTAAAAAATGCATTTGAATATAGTTCCCCCCTTTACTTTTACCATGGGTATTTTCGGAAAAAAGGGGGGACTATATTCAGACAAATATGGTAATTTATTTCAAATGCTTCTTTACTGTGCGGAAGTGTTAATTTTCAAGCTATTTCATTAATAATCTGCTTTATCCTGAATTTGTCTTCTTAAAGCAAAATATATGATTTTCGGAAGTTCATGATTTTTTGAAAACTGTATTCCTGATGGTTGTAATTTTAATAATACATTACATATTACGTTATAACTGCAGAAGTGATTGTTAATGATGGCCTGGAGGAGATCTTATATCTGCTGAGTTTAATGAATTAATATGTGCTGGTACAGTAAACTCTCGCTAACTTTGCTCGTTTTAATGAGTCTACTGTAATTGGTTTTAAGTAAATGCTGCCATAAAAACCAAATGCTGATTAAAAGCAGTCAATAAAATCTCCTTAGATAATATTCAGAGATGGATATTTTTGGTCAGTCACCTGTAGATGGAGTTATTTGCATGCATAATTAAGAAAACAATATCTCCTTGCAGAGTAAGGGCACCAATTCCGATGTTCCAGTAAGACTTGTTCAATCAGCATTGCAGAGTATTGGAAGCAAGTAAGTCTTTTTGTGTATTTATTTTTAATAGTGGCTTGAAGATTGTCTCCTTTTGTAATGCATATGTACGTAATGTATTGTTCTCTAATGCAGCTTTCCTATGCATTGCTGTTGTCAATCATTTAATAAGTGACCCTGATTACATTCATTCTGCATCACTATGAACAGAATTAGCTTTTATTGAGCATTTGCTATGGTAGTAACTTGGCCTTGATTTATGCCTTTTATTTTAATGTTTACCATAGTCACTTTACATTTTGGAAGAAGAAAGCTGTGTGGAATGAAGGTAGCTCTCAAGAATTTTATTTCTCCTTTCCTACTTTAATACCTTCTTTTACTGTGCAGCGACTCCGTGGTTAATGTTCCTAATTTTTTCCGTGAAAAGTGTGTGCTCATTGAAACAGTGCTATTCAAGTCATCAAGTTCCATAAAGTCTAATGTTAGGGAGCTTAATTCTTTCCTGAGATATCGCCTAGTCAAATTTCACCCTGGATATTCATTCATTTTCTTGGCTTGACTTGGGAAGATGTCACGAGACTTCTAACAGCATACCAAACGGTACCTTATTCTTTGTCGGGTTGTCTATTGTCACTCATTCTTTATTTTTAAAGGGAAAATATGTCATTAAAACTTTTGATTTAGCACAACAAACATCTTATTGTTAAAAGGCACAGAGCTTAGTCAAAAGGGTCACTAATTAGTAAAAAAAACTTACCAATGCAAAGGCAAAAGCTGTGACCCTAACTGTTTTGAAGAGTTTTCGTTCTTTGTAAAATGTTTTAATGATGAAATTTAATTTAAAAAGTTTTTAATGTGGGATTTTCTAGTCAGAAACAAAATAAGCTTGTATCAGCTTACATTTCAAATTGAGGCAGAAGGGGTATGGGGTATGGTGATAGCGGTGCATCTTGTATTTTTCGAGAGCATTAAAGTGGTACAGGGTCTCAGAATACAAATGGCTCTAACCTGGACAGAGTTAATTAGGGATTGGGTGTATTGGTCTTGCTTCTGAGCTGAGATCTATCCTACCTGCATTTTTTTACTTTGCATTTAATAGGAAGTCTAGTTTCATAAAACGTTAATCTAGATTTAAAATTTTATTTCAATTTCAACTGTCATGGTTGGGTTTTTGACAAAGTAGAAATGGAATTATCAGTACTGGTACTGTATTTAATTAGAGGTATGTATATTTTGGGAAATCAGTTTGTAATTTAATTCATATCTCCACTTCATCAGTGGGACATGCGTGTAACATATTTCAGAAAATATTTTTTCTGCAGAAATATTTCTTTGAACTCTTTTGTAATCCAGTCACCTGTTTTTGAGTGTTCAATTTGTCTTTATTTTCAGACCAAATTCTCTGGATAGCGAAAGAAGTACATTAAAGTCATATGCAGCAAAAAGTGATGCAGGAACTGGTGAGAATGGACTTTTTTTGCCTTATTTTATCTCTAAATAAATAGTTTAGTGATATTTTAACTTAAGAATGCTTTTAATGGTGATGGGAAGCTTTTGAATGTAAATTTATTTAACCTTTACTCTAAAATTCTATTCAGTTACTACATAAGTTCTTGAATATTGCATGTAAACTTGGAAGATTGCCCCAACTTTTTTAGGCATTATTTAAAGTACTCGTCACAAATTCAGGGAATCTTTTTTTGAGTCCTTGTGTAGCGACCTATTTTATCTCATGACGATAGTCACCTTGTGTGACTTTTTTAATCTGAGTAATTCATATTCCTAAAAAAAACTAGTTTTAATAATTAATTTCACGGCAAAAAATGTGTTGAGACTCACAATGTTGTGGATGTAACATTGTCGTTAGTGGATTCACGAATGTCAATATTTTCACAAATTATATCCTGTTGGCATTGTGAAAGCTATCACTTTCTCCTTGTTGTTCATAATTCTTTTCTAATTTGGCATCAGTCAGATACGTAATGTAGTAAAATTTGTTTGAATAAGAATATTTTAAGATAAAGTTATAACTAATCGAGTACTCTTCCTAGGTATCTTTTAACTTTTACTGTATGGACCGTGGGAGTAATCTTTGTTATCTTCTTTAAAGGCCTTAGTCACAGCAAATTGGGTTGCATTGCCTTTTGTCCCATTATGGGTATAGTCAGGGCATATCTTTTCCTTGGGATCAGAAAAAAATTAGCCAGAATATAGTCAAGGCTGTATAAGGGCTGCAGCTGTGTCACTAAGTCTATCTAACTAATTTTGGGAGTGGCGTGAATTTTTGGAAACTCTGGGTTGTGAGGCATTAAGTCTTGGTGGGGTGTGGTAGGCACTTCCTCTGTTTTGCAGATGCACCACCCTATCATTTTGTAAATTAGATTTTGAGTGTTTAAAGCATACCCTGGGCCAACAGCCTTAGTGCGTTGACACACCCAATCCTGTAAGAACACCATAATTAAGCAATGCCATGCCCGGACCTAGTTTGTGTGGGGGACCATTCATACCTTACTACCGTAGTGTTCTTGCCTCTGGTCTGAAAGTGGCAGGCAGGATAAACGAGGTGCTGGCTTGATGGACCTAGAAAGGTCCAAGTGCTCTAGCACACGTATTGTCTTCGTAAAATTATTGGTAGGCAAATCTATAATCAGCATAATTTAACCGTGGAGGGAAGGTTAAGGAGCGAATTGCGAAGTTTGATGTATTCTTTAGTTTAGTCTTCAGTTTGGGCTATCCAAGTTGGGGTAATTTCAAATTCAGTGTTGTGCTTAGTTTTAAGCTGAATATGGTTAAGTTCAGTTTCCTCAGTGTGTCTGAATGAAGCCATGAAAAGTAAATTCTGTTACCTTACACCCCTAACGTGACGATTATTCTGCAGAACTTATGATCTCAAAGAAGAAGCCCATTCACTTACGCTTGGGCTTGCCCGTGGCTCGTAACCCGGACCCGCCTGAGCTGACCTCATCGGCTGGCAGCTTATTGCCCCGGATTTCAGGTCTCGATAATGCTGATAGCGATCCCGGAGCCGAAGGAGGCAACAGTAAGTGGAGGAAAGTGAAACTGAAGAGGAGCGTAACCGTGGAGAAGTCTCAATCTCGAGGTACTCCCACCACCAACAATGCCTCTGGTAAGGAGCAGGTAATGTCCGTTTCTCAGTTGATGCTTTTGATCCTCGCTGGAGTGTGGTGTGGGCACAGACGTCGTCTTGGCCCCTCGTCCTCTTCCTCTCCTCTGCCTTACCTCTCACCCCATTCGGATGATGTCTCCAAGTCTCTCTCCTCACCTCTGCTCTCGGGTCAAGAGAAGTCTTGCCAAAAGAATACTGGAGACAGTATTTTGGGCTGTCCGGTGACTAATTTTTCGTGTTCTGTAAATTTTTACATCGTTGGCATTAAAAAGTATTTGTATTTACCTTCAGGAAAGTTGACAAAAAAAAACTCATCTTTTCACCATAACCTAACAAGAGTTTATTTAGAATACAAAAATTGATTTCGTCATTTGCCATGTTGGCTCCTGGAGGTGTTCTTTTTTTACTGCGGGAACAGATTGTGAATTGCTGATTCAAATAGGGTGGGGTCTTTAAGTTCTGTAGCTTGACAAATCATTAAATTTTGAAGAAATTTTTGGGATAGTAGTTCAGTTTATATTTCCATTTTTTTATTTTGTAAAGTTTGCATATTTCAATATTTCACTTTATTGTTCATAGAGCAGTATTGATTAAAAAGATTGAATATTATGAAAATTTCCCAGTCCTGAAATTGAGATAAATTGTGCCTAGGTAATGAAAGAGACTGTGTTAGTCAAAAATTAATTTTGTACTGATGTGACTTCGTAGTATGCAGTTCATGTGCCGTCACAACTGATAAGTTGTTGTTTGTTTGTAAATAAGATATTTTATTCATTCCCAAAAAAGAATTTGAACATTAGTTCACAATTTATTGATGTACAATAAGAATTTGTAACTTCAAATGCAAGCTAGTCAAATATGTTATGGCTTTTTTGGCCCGTGTCAACAGAGTAATATGAAAATTGTTTGCATATGAAGCAATATACATTTGTCTTGGACAATGTTCGTCATTATCTGATCTCACTGAGTAGCGCTGAAAGTTACTTGTATGGAGTATACCCATATTTTATAATCATTTTACTTGCTATCAGTATTAAAGTGGCATCATTATAACCTTCATCTTAGGAATGTAATTTCTGAAAGTTGTTGAGCCAATGACTGAGTTAAAGAAATACTTATGGCACTTGCTGATATATTTTATGACAGTATTTCTATGAAATATTGCAAGAGGATTATTCTACTATTGTTTTGCCACATATCATTCTTCCCTTTTTATATTGGCGGATATTAAATATTAACGGCGAACATGAAAAGTAATTTATGTTTTGTAAATAAATAGTTAAGGTATTTGTTGTACCTACTAATTATTGTTTTTATCCTGTTGTTTCCTAAGAGGAATATTTTGTCAATGCTTTATATTTTGCTAGATGTAAGCACAGATATTTAGGGGTTAGAGGTACTCACATCTCTGATTTCTCTCTTGTGAAATAATGAATGCTTTACAATGGCCTTTGTTTAAGGGGTGATAATAATACTGAGGTCTTTGAAGTATTTGGGGTCTTCTCATTCCCCGTCAGTTTTTTCTCTGGATTTTGCCCCTGCAGCAAATTGGCTGGTTCTAGTCAGGCAAGCTCGTTGGAAGAAAGGATGCTTTCGATAGATACTTTACAGGAAGAGGGAAAGCTATTTTCAAAGGACTGAAGGGTGTGAAGAATGAAAAAGAAAGACCTCAATGTATCAGTATTGAAGGGTGTAAAAGAAAAGAAATATGTAAATAGGAAAAGATAAGCTGATAAGGAAATTTTGTGGAGAGTTGCATGGGGAACTGGTCTATTGAATGTTGACCTACGATGATGAAGGAAGAGGTAGTAAATGGTTATAGGACATCATTAAGTTTTATGAAGATAGGGAGGATCCATGATGGGAAATGTTGGTTGGGGAAAAGAACAGGTTTCATGGTTAAAAGTACAAAGAAAGCTAAGTGATTCTTCAAACACTGCTAAGAGCAAACAGAGAGTATTACACTGCTTTTACAAGGGTTAGGACGGGAGCCGCTAGGGACTCTTGAGGGCAGGTGTTAAGCCTAGATTGAATTATTAAGAACAGGTATCTTTCAGAGAAACAAAGACAAATTTAGACATATATATGTGGATATGTGTATTTATGTTTGAAAAAATTATGCATTGCTGTAGAAACAATAGGCATTTAAACTGATTTGCATATTGGAAAATAAAAACGTGAATCACAGGTCATTTTGTTGCACATTTTTTGTATCTATGGTGTTGTAATCTCAATATAAAGTTCAGTTTAAAGAATGTTTTGAATATTAATACCGTATTTCTCCGAATATAGTCCCCCCCCTAATTTTGAGGCTTCAGTTTCGGGAAAAGTTAAAAAAATGTGTTTGAATATTATCCCCCCCATTACTTTTACCATGGGCATTTTTGGTAAAAAAAGGGGGGACTATATTCAGACATGTACGGTGTATCAATTTATTACAAAGGCACTTAGATAACTTAGTCATTTTCTCCAAATTTATTTATTTTAGCTAACTTGCGAATGAGTTTTTTAAGCACTATCTCCCTCCTGTGTTAAATACTTCCTTTTAAATGGTGGAGATGTTAAGATGTTTATTGCTTAATATGGGAAAATGAAAAGGATTTGTTACCTGAATCAAAAGTACCTAGGTTGTAAGGACGATGACTCTTAGACATATCTTGTAACCAGGTGGGAAATTATAATTATTTGTCATGTTTCTCATAGCTATTTATTGATAAAAAGATTATTTGTTACGGGAAATGTGCTTTCCAGATTAAAATTATGTCGCCAATTATTTGAATTTTATTTTATGAAATTTTCAGAAGGTTAATTATTCCATCTGAGAGGAATCAGAAATGTGGTATTCTCAAAGCTTGTGATTTCCACAATATTTGAAGTGGAATGTCATTTTAAGGCTGAACATCCTTATGTCCTTAGTCATCTTCGCTTTTTATCTCATTTTGCCTGACTCAACCTCTGTGATATTTTAATTGAGTACAATTCAGGTGCTAAAATTGTTGGTTTTAAAATCTGTGATATAATCGTGCATGTCTCAAATACAAACTGCTGTCATGGAACGTTACCTTTATGTTTGGTGCAAAATGGTTATACAGCAAATTTGCATTCTTTCTCTTCCATTGTTGTTCCACAGTTGTTTTTCTCTATTATCATTTGAATAATTATGTTGGTGACTAATTTGATGCATAGCCTTTCCCAACATCATCTCTTAACTTGTAGAAATGGCCATGGTGGATGTGGTAGAACTCAAGATTTTAGTACAATGAGATGACCCTGGGTCGTGTTTTAGTTAATTTCGTTTAGGACCAAGTATCATGCAGCAAAATTCATTGCTGCCAGCAGATATATTCGGGAGCTAAGTTTGATTACGATGCTGTTATGATACTTTTGCTTATTCTCTGAAAATTTTCAATTTATCATGACTGTTACACATTTATTGTAATCAGGTACATGTATGCAAAAACAAGGGGTTTTGTATTATTGTCGGCTGGTCTACCTTAATGGTGTAAATTTTGAATTCTACTCATCAAATGCCTTCATTTTCTTGTAGCCATTGCGTATTTAAGTCTTGTTAGGTTAAAATTGGTCCTTTCTCAACAATGTGTGATTTTCTAAGGGAGTCTTATTTTATTTAATATCTATGTGGAAGCCTTGCGGTTTTTCGAAATCATTTCCTCTCTGCTATCTTAACTCCATCTGTTTGTATGACTCTATTTGCTGGATAGCCAAATAATATGTATTTGGAATCTACTTCACTCCATCACGATGGCAATGACCCCATCAGCTTATTATTTTGGATGATTACTATTTTTGAATGTAAAATGATGTACGAAATTCATATGACGTTTATGAAACCTGTATTTTACAACAAGCCTATTAATAATTGATATACATATTCTTTGGTTTCATTCCGTTTGAGATAATAATAGATTGCTTTGCCTATTTTTGAAGAATTGAAACAAGCTTGTATTCTTTGTTGAAAGTTGGCTAGGTATCAATGTAATCTTAATCAGCAGAACTGGTGGACATGGAATGATATCAACATTAAAAGCTTCTATTTTAACTTTAAGGGGAAGGTTTCAATGTAATTCCTTTCTGCAGTTTGTTCAGATATTGACCTGAAGTGACTTAGTGTGGGAGGAAGTTCAAGTGGAAATTAATCTGTTGTAGTTATTTTAGCGGCTCAATTTTCCTAATTTTCCACAGTGAAAACAATAAAAATGATGATTAGAGGCTTTCATAAATGTCTTCTTGTTTTGGAGATAGAATTCATTTGATGCAAAGTTTGATGTTTTTTTGGATAACCATGAGGGAAATTCCATTTGGTAGAAACCATGAAAGACTCCTTTTGATGTCATATTTACTCTCAGTATCCTAATTTTAATGTTATTTCTTATAACTAACTACCTTGTCAAATTATTCCATTATAGACTTAATTTTAGAACCTGCAATATATTTCGTTGAATAGAGTTCAAGCTGTGAGTTTGTTAATGGTACAGTTAAAATTACTGTTTATAGTTTTGATTCTTTATTTGTTTTTTGAGACAGGACTTTGTATTACAGCCACTGAATACAATTCTCAAATGCTAATTCTGTTTCAATTATTGTTCTTCAAATGTAAAAGTTTTCTCGAAGGAAAAAGGGGGAAATTATTATCTACTATACCCTGACGTGGATCTTAGTCATTGGTTCTGACATGCATATCTTCCTTTTATTCATTATTCTTGGGAGAAAAAACATTGTGGTAATTTTTTTCTAGGTTCCAAAAAGCTCTTACTCCTTCATGTTCATGGAGCAATATTGCATTGAGGATTGTTGATGCATTCCTTTTGTCTTCTCATGCTTTCTTTTTTATCTCCTAAATCTTGGGAATGAATGAAGTGCACTTAAAAATGATCAAAAGTATTCCTCGGAATATTGGGAATGGTGGCTAATGTGGACATTTTCCTTCTTGGGAGTTGTACTACTTCGTATGTTTGTGCTGGAATGTGAAGCTATACCGTTCTCAGATGGCAATTTTGGATAGTACTTAATTGTTGTATGTGAGCGGAGTAAATGAGGAAGTTTGTTTCATAGCATACAATGTGTGCTGTAGTTATTAGTTGTGGGTGTGGTTCTTATGGTGTCTTAATGGATTATCATTTAGATGGATATATTTATTATATTTGGAGAATTTTAAGGATTACATTTCCCACACATAAATTAGAGATTAAGCATAGGAATATATGATGGTGATATTTTTTAAAATAAGATATATATGTATTTCATGTGTGTGGGAAGAATGTGTAGTTTATTAAGTTAAAATTATTTATAATACTACTGTTTCAACTAAACTTTGCTGTAATGAAAATCACGAATTCCATCCTGAGGCACTTATGATATGACAGGTGCCTAAGCATACCATGAAGATTACCATAATAACATCCTTGCCTGGGATTGGAACTTTCAGTACCTACTGTTTTTTTAGTGGAAATTTTATTCCTTAATGTGATCAAACATTGATGACTGAAGTATTGATTGAAAATATTGCTGAGAATGTAATAAAATTTTGATAATTTGTTGTTTTTATTTGACATGAAATACTTTATGAGATCTATATCTGCTCTATTTCTGCCTCAGGATGTGGTGTTTTTGTCTTAAAGTTATATTCTGGTGGGTAGAAAATCATGATTTCAATTATTTATGCATATTTTTCGTAACTAATTTAGACCCAAAAGAAAATGCTGAGTTCAATGAAAAAGTCTGAGTGGCCTATTTGGTTTTCAAGGATTGGATGTAAGCACTTGGCACTCAAAATGCCAGATTTGAAAGAATTAGTATTTTAGTTCATGGTGCAAAGCATTATTGTTAGTTTAGTAAAAATGGTGATCCTAAATATGTTTACTACCCAGTGCCTCATTTCTGTGATAGGCAACTACTATTGATGCCTGGTACCTATTGTCTTTCAATTGTTCCTTAAAATGTCGTTGAATAGTGTTTCATTTGTAGTTAGTACATGGATCTGAAGCATTATATTGATCTAATTTGGAGCTTTGAAGATAAAAAAATGGAACCTTGAAGTTAATTTTGTTAACTTGATCATATAAACTTGTTTCTTGGCTTAATTTGATCTTTTTTGTTCCAAAAATGAATGCCACGGAATGTGATTTGTAGTGCCCTACTTGGAAAGTTAATGTTAAAACCTGCATCTGGTACCATGCTGTGATAGTTTTTTTACTGGCGAAACCTTGATGTTGTTCAAGTAAGATTACATACGTTAGTTACTTAATTAAGTGGAAGTATCACGTTAAGTTGAATGTGAAAATTATGATTTTTGCTGCATAAATTATCAGGATATAAATAACATGATAGTAACTTGTAATTACTGTATCAAATTCTCTGTGGTCCTTACTCGGAATAATTTTTGGATATATATTTTTCTTTGAAAACCTCATTGGTGAAGCATACTTTGGATTAACTTGGTATCCTAAATGTATTATTACTTTGGAGGCTATGTCCTTGTATTCTTTGTTATGTGTAGATTATTTGGTGTTTAAAATTTTGAAATGTGATATTTAATTGGCAGGCAGAAGAGTTTGATTGCATTTAAGGGCATTTTACATCTGTTATGTGTAGCCTTACTTAAGACCATCTTTTATGCTCACTAAACATATCACAGCTGTAGCTCTTGTGAAAATGTGTTTATTTTTTATTGATCCTTCTTATTATGAATTTTGATTGTTGTGTTTATACTTTGAAGTTTAGATTTAGAAGTTTTTTGTAAATGTTGAATGGTACTTATGGTGAACTCTATTTGAGCACCAATATTGTATCAACATGCCATTTCTCTTCCATGCCCAGGCTGTCTCTGCATGTCTCTCCAAACGATGAAGAGAATACTCCAGAATGTATTTTAATATTTGATATGTTTATTTCAAATAATATAGGTGTAAGCTTGGCTTGAAAGTTCACCATGTTGGAGATATCTTGTGTGAAAAAAGAAAAGAAAGGAAAAAAATGAAGAAAGAAACTTCAAAAGAAAAAAAAGTGATTCATTGAAGTACCAAAAAATGTCCAAAAAAATGAAAAAAAAAAACTCATGGACTATTGAAAATTATATTTTTAAGACATTTGCAAAACAAAGTGTTTAATGATGTACAATGTCTCATTCAATATTTTTTGTGAAAGAAATACAATCACTTGTAAATTTCATTAAAGAAGTATCCTTAAGTGTGGAAAAACACAAACTTGAAACTTGAATTTATTTATGTCAGTGTTCTAAACAAAAGTATTTGAAGTGTACATTATATAAATAGTGATTGCTATTCATGAGATTGTGTAAATGTGTTTGTATTACATTTTTATTTGATGTGCTTATTGGATAAAGTGACTGCCTCCTACGTGATTTCTCTCATTTGTCTAAAAGTCATATTGGTTGTTTGCTACTTGGCCAGAGTGGTGAATTCTCCTTAACTTGTTGTAGTCATTTTTTTATTGGCAGTGTAATTACCGTATTGCAGTATTCATTCAGGGATGAATCATTTGGTACCTTTAGTGTTCACTGTACTTGTGATTAAATGGCATGCTGTGACTCTAGTACTTTTTATTTTGTAAATAAATATTTTTGTAATATGTTTGTTAAAATGTCTTCATTATTATCCCCTGCCGAAATTCCTTAACTTTCTGGTTGTGGGCTACTTTGTAGCTCATAAATTAAGTCATTGCAGGGAGATATGCATTGACTAAATGGGGGGGGGGCATTTTTCTTGGTCTCTTCATTTAACATATTTCATTTAAGATTTGAGGTTTTCCTAGAAAGAATGTAGGAATTCTTCTGTGGTTATCAACCGGGTGAGTGTCTGCCTCCAGTGTGATGACTCTTTATGCCTCAAGATGATAGCAGAGTGAGCTGCCAAAACACTGTTGATGGAAATATTCTCCTGGATGGTATCATGGAAGCTTAACCTTCCATTTATGTTACTTAGAAATCATTGCAAAAAAACGTTTTACTTCAATTTTTCCGCAACACTTTGTTGAAGTGCTTTGGAGGCGTGGGGCAGCATGGAAATCTGGCTGCAGTTTGCCTCCCAAATGACCAATTGGTGCATGAACAAATGCCCATCTGCCACTGCTTGCTTACGCCTCAGTCGGCATGGATCTTGTGTACTGCGAGACGAATCTCTTGAAGTGTGGATCTCATTGTTGACAAATGGCTCTTATGATAATAAACTGGACAGAGTTGATGAAGGAAGTTTGGTTTGCAGCTGAGAGCTTCAACACTAATATGCATATGCTGTTACTATTCTTTTTTTATCTTGGTTATACCATTGAGTTTAAGAGGTGAATATAAGCTACACAGAAGGAAGGGTACAGAGAATGTGAACAATAAAATTCTCGTTTTTTTTGTTAAGTGTAATTTTTTCTAGCTAATAGCACTGGCTAAAGAAATTTGTTCATGTAACAGACATGGTTTGGCTTCAGTTACGTCAATATTTGCTATTAATTCAATAATTATTAGGGTGACGAGCCTTAGCTTTGTTGAAATGGTTAGTCTGAAGAAATACTGGTTGTTGAATCAATCATTTTTCCCAACCAGCGAGTTTATATTCTATTGGTAATCAATTGCTTTAAAAGTAGTTAAGAATCTCACCTAGAGGCTTTCTTTCTTTATCCACCACCTCCTGCACTTTGTCATTCATCTTCTCTCCATGTCACCACCTCAATAGGGCAGTTTCCTTCATCAAAGAAAACGAAAGGCATTGATTGCGATTTGTTACCCACCATTAGTGTATTCATAATATACAAATTATTTGGCTTTAGAAATATGTACCGGTTTAGACGAATGGCAATGGTCAATTTTTATCCTCATTTGAAATAGGCCAGATTGGCACCCATGCGATGCCACTCCACGTGACGTCGCAGGGACCTAGTTTCTACACAAGTAGATAGGAGTTTTACATCGTCTGAGATTACCAATGCATGCATGAGGCACAGAGCACAGGGAAACATCTCTTGATAATCACCTATTAAAACTGCCTATTGTAAGCGCGTGGTTTCTATTGGGTTGGCACTCCAGAGGAATTATTGAAATCAAGTCATTCAGTGAAGGTATTTATTAGCAATAACATACACCTCGCGCCGCACACATTGCCTGCGACCTTGTACACCTCAGTACCTTTCGCCGACTGCCCGCTGCCTACCGCGTCATCCGCCGTCCTCTTACCCACGTGGCCACCAGCTTCCTGGAAGGTGCTGGTGGCAGCATCGCTCCCACGCATGAGTGCCTATGCATGGGATCAGAATACCATTACCATCCGGTCTCACGTCTCCGCGAACTCAAGATGTTCCCTTTACAACTATACCCCCTCCAAAATGAATTGTTGAGTATCCCAAAACATAACCATTCAATACTAGAATACATGGGAACCATTAAAATTACAACATAACAAAGAAAGATGAAAAGTTACCCAATGATAGAAGAAAGAAAGAAAAAAAAATTAAAGCACTTAACAGAAAACCGTACAAGTTGAAATATTGTATCAATTCAAGTGGATCAATATGTCCAGATTTCGATCTTCGGCCGTGGCCTACACTTTCCCAGAATCACCAAATTCCCACCCTCCCAAGCACTCATCATCTTTGCACAGGAATCCCTTGGATTTTAAAACCCTCTTGGCAATTAACTGCCCACGACCCCGCCCCCTCTATTGATGCACTTCACACATTATCACTGTTAAGCTATACCCTTCATTTTTACAAATCTAACATTGCATACCCATTACCCAGGGGTCCCCCCCTCCCCCCCGTCACGTATTCTCCCCTTAGCTCCGTTAACCCATTTCGTCTTCCTCTCGAAGCGTGGACAAGGGCCCTTGTGACCGGAGCGAATAGGAGTGTGAGGGTGCTGGGGGAGGGGAGGGGGAAGGGCCAGCGATTATCTCAGCTGCCCGCTGTTGGCTGCGGAGGAGATAAGGAGATCGCCTTGTGAGGGGAGGGGAAGGCGGTGGAGGGGAGGCTGCTTCGTTCCGCTGGGAGAGGCTATCCCCTTGGCCGGTAGGAGTGGAAGCAACTCCTTCCCCCTTTGCTGGCACCTCGCTGTCTGGTGCGAAGTCAACGGCTTGCTCGCTCTGCATTCCCAACTGGCTAGCCTCAGCGTATCCCTGCATCTCCACAGATTCGAACTCTATTTCACTGCAAGGGGGTAGAATTGGGGTTTGGGGAGGAAGGGGTGGATTCTATTGGGGTCTTCCTCGGGGGCGAGCATGTCTCCTTCCTAGATCTGGGGGTGGAATGGAACCTGAGTACGGTTTCGCACGATTCACATGCACCACAATTTTTCTAAATGGCAGCTCCAACTCTACATTGCAATCGGACAACACTCTTATCACTCGATACGGCCCTTCCCAGGGGCAATGAAACTTTTTCACTTGCCCTGGCTTCAAACACGGGTCGCGTAAATATACGTAGTCGCCCACCTCGTATCTGCGTTGTTTTCCCTTTGTTTTTACCCCATCTGCTTGCGCCTTTTGTGCCCTCCGATTGTTTTCCTTGCAAACTTCCCACAACTTTGTTAGTCTCGCACACAATTCTCCCACAGCCGGGTGCTTAGACGGAATGTCGTTCGCCGCCATGACTTCAAAAGGGGAGGCCATCGGAAATCCGAATATCACTTCGTGGGGGTAGTGCTTAGTGCTACGGTGCGTATTAATGTCATACACAGAGACTGCATAGTCTAATAAAAAATCTCAATTGTTGTTATTGTAATTCACGTAATGGCTCAGTATTTGGGCGATCGTGCGATGCACTCGCTCAACCCTCCCGTTCGCCTCCGGGTGATACGATGACGTGCGGAATCGCTTCACTTTGAGCAGTCTATACATCTCGCGGAACAACTCCGATTCAAAATTGGTTCCCTGATCGGTGAGGATCGTGTTTGGGACTCCGAATCGCAAAATCCAGTTTCTAACAAGCGCCGCAGCCACCGTCTCCGCAGTTTGGTTGGCCATGGCCGTCATGACTACATACCGTGAAAAGTGATCCACAATTGTCAATATGAACCGGTTTCCTTTATCTGTTCGTGGCAAAGGGCCTACAATATCTAGCCCTAAGAACTCAAACGGCCGCGAGGCATAAGGCACTTCCTGCAAGGGGGCCTTAGAGCCTCCATACGGGCTTCTTCGATTGCACGCAATGCAGTGCTTGACGTGCTCCCTCCCGGCTCGTTCGATACCTGGCCACCAATATTGCGATACTAGTCGAGTCACCGTTGCTTCCCTACCTAAATGTCCCGCCATTATATGATCATGGCATTGCTTGAGTATTTCCTCCCTACAGCTTCTCGGTACCACAGTCCTATTCCCCCGTTTCGTTTTCCTAAACAACACGTTGTCGATTACCGCGAAATTTTTGTCTTCCCTCCACCCTCGGCACTCCTCATCACTCCCTTGCGCATCCACGAAGTCTATCACTCCCTCAGCGACCACGCCCCTCACCTTCCGGCTGAGCGTGTCGGCATTTAAATGTGCCTTCCCGGGCTTGTGCGCTACTTCGTAGTCGTACTCGCTTAACTTAAGTGTCCAACGCATTAGCCTGCTGCTTGGATCCTTGAGACCAAACAACCACTTACAGCAGCATGGTCAGTTACGATCAAGAATTTACGGCCGAACACGTAACACTTAAACTGTCAAGATGTTCCCCTTACACTATGGTGGGAAAGTTTTCTTCATTTGATAAGGTATTAATAATCCTTATTTAAGCCAAGCGCTACCAGCTAGCAGGGTACTCTGCTACCTGCTAGCATCCTGCATCGTATCAGCACTCAAAGCCTTGCCCCAAGGTCACCTCACTTGCGGCAGCGGGAACCAGAACGACGTCACAAGGAGTTTTCCCATCAGTCATACTAGCCGTCGCGTTTTCGTGCGCTTGAAAAGTTTCACTTTCATTTAATCGTGAAAAATAGTTATCGTCATTTAAAAATCTAAAAGTGTGAAATACATACTCCAGGAGTAATAATCTTTTGATTTAGGCAATAAAAAAATAATAGGAAACCACCCTATTCTTTTACTTATGCACATCTTGAAAGCCTCTTTGTCTTTTTTCGCCCTTCTTTCAGTGTGTCTATGTTTCCACTCCATGAAGTGTTACTCTCCATAGCTCATGAAGCCCGGGGAAGTAGGGTGATGGAGAAGAGGGAATGGGAAAAAAGTGAAGTGATTTCAATGTGTGGGGAAACTTCCTATAAATCAGGGTTTCTAGACCATCTCGAAGGTCTTATGAGAGTGTTCAGCAGAGGATAAATAAGGCCAACAATCTAGAGAAACCGTCAAGTAGGCCATGGCAGCTGGTGTGGAAGGTCAGCTATGCACTGCCCCCCCATTTGTCTCCTCCTCCACTGACCCCCCCCCCCCCCCCCCCGAAATTAAATGTTTGGAAATGCAATGCGTTCTAATTCAATGGCAAAAATTGAAGTCCATGTGCAGGTCTTCCCTGCTACAGAATTCATCAACCGGGCTCCTCGAATTCGTGAATTTCCTTGAACTTACCATTGTGTGCAGTTTTTCAATGTGGCATTGAAGTTGGAATGCCATCCAAAATTGTGGAATAAGGTTGTAAATAACACTAGGAATGCTGAGAATTGTGTGAAATATGCAAAAAATGTGGAGTCACCAATATTTTTATTTGCAAAAATCAACGAATCCTTTTCATCAATCACCTAAGCGTTGAACCCTTGCATTGAAAAAAACCTTCTTCTCCTCAATCGAATGCACCGTCACAGTTCTTAGCGATTCCTGCAGCATAGTACATACATACTATTTTATAGGAAAGCTGCATGACCAGCTCGAGTGATTGGAAAAACTGGAGGAGCATTAGGGTAGAGCTGTAGGATGCACAACAGCTTATAGTTTCCATAGCGTTTGCATGAGCAAAATTGCATTTTCTACCTAATGAAAGGAATCAATGCAAATTCTTGCTAGCTGTGAACTTGCAAGGATCTGCTGGACATGCATCATACTTTCCTTCTTTCAGAGGGGAATTCTAAACACTTGGTACATGTACTATGGATCAGTACAGGATAATCTCTCAGGTTGTATATCACACAAGGGCGTACCCAGGATCATAACGGGGGGGGGGGGGGGGGGGGGGGGGCAAGGCATGGTCTAGTGGGGGGCAAACCAAGTTGTGACATTAGTTTACGAGATTATTTCCTTAAAAAAATAGTTTTATTTTAGTTACATATCTTACACTAATACATATCATTTTTAGTGGGTTAAAAGAAAATTTGTTGAATGGTTTCGTTTCAGTTCAGTACTGATTTTGCTTAAAGACTTTTGCAAATTTTGCTTCTTGGGGGAGGCAGCTGCCCCCCTCCCCGTGCCCCTCGCTGGGTACGCCCATGATATCACATATGCCCAATGGTGGATCCAGAGAGGAGCTAAGGGGGGCTATAGTCTTTATGCCTTTGGTATCCAATTTTCACTAGATAAATTGGTAATTTTGTTCGGACCACCACTACTGTTGAAACTTAATCCCCAAGGCCCCCCACCTAGTCCTCCCTCCCCCTTCGTCCCTATCCTGTATCTGGCGTTGTGTTTGTCTCATTTTCATATACAGTGGAACTTGGTTAGTACGTTTCTGAAGGGACCACGAAAAATGAACGTACTAACCAGGAAAACGTACTAACGAGGAAAGTAAATAATAGCAGTCGGGGTTATTGCAATCAGTGAAAAAGTCGTCATAATTACAATTACTATCAGTAGTTCTCATAGGATCGCCTTCCTGAACTCTTTTCACATTTAAAATCAAGAAAATGAGCGCCACCATGAAAAACAATACCATGTGAATAAAAATCGCAATTTTTCATGGACATCCCGGAGAGGATTTCATGATTACGGCGTCTATCTCCCGTGATTTATCCTATATATATTTACAGAACGAGGACGAGTGAACCTCAGACAAGTCATTTTTCTTTCTCACAGCGTACTCGGAGAATATAACAACAACCCGGAGTAAGTCAACTGGTTTTTTAAACATCATAAAAATTGGGCAAAATTATATTGACTTTCAAATTACGGCAACAGCCGTAGACATTCGCTTCTGGAACGATACCATTTCGATTGTAAAATCGATCGATATATCAACTGATGGCACGCAAGATTATTAGATTACGACGTAATTACAAGAAAATTTTATATTAAACAGTTGAAATTTACTTTCAAAATTTGTCTAATGTCGTCTGCTTTCGTTCCGAGATCAAGTATTTTTAAGCTAAGCTTCGCGTGGAGATCCAGAGGATCGTCTGCTCCCGCAACAGTAGTCAAGTAAATACGCACGACGTCGAGTTTATGGAGCAGTACTGTTTTAGATAATGTGGGAATTGTCTAATACCGTTAAGACTCATTTCTTCATCATGATAACTCGTGCAATAGCAACAATTGCCCACTCACGAACTTAGTGCGCAGCAGTGGGCACTCCCAGGCTCCAAAGGCAACAGAAGGTGAGGAGCTCGGGGTGGGGAAAATTGGGGCTTCTTATTGGCTGTAGTTTTTCATAGTCAGACATTCCCAAAAAATGGCCGCATTTTATTTTTCATCACGTCACAAGAATTTAGAAATGCATTTGGATAAATTACGGTAGAAGAAAGAGATGTGGAATGAATGGAAGAATGTTAATGGCTAATAATAATAAATTAAATCATGAATTCAGACGTTTGCGACCCTTAAGAAGACACTAGAGAACGAATTGCGGGTTGCGTCACGGCAAGCAATTGAGCGTACTAACCAGGAAAGCGCAATTTTTTCAAACGTACTAACCAAATTATTTTACCTGTATTTTGTTCGGATGGTACCGGGACCGAGGGAAATCGCCGTACTAAGGAGGAAAACGTACTAAGGAGGAACGTACTAACCAAGTTCCACTGTACTTATTGTGCTCCAGCTCTCCAGAGTACATAGCACAAACTTCTGCCACAAGTAATGAAATTAAGCTCCATGGGTTCATCCTCGTGCACATTTTGAGAATTTCTCATTTAATGTGTCACCTTAGTGAATTTCGTCATTCCCATCATCAGACTCATTTCATTTGATGGAATGAAATTATTTGAGTAATTAATTGCATCATCAATGAAATTGGGGTTGAAATATAGGAAAATTTCTATGATTCCTGATTTCTTTCCTGATTCCTGATTTCCGATAGGAAAATTCCACTCCTGGCTCAGCAGATTGAAATGCATTTACATATGGGAAAATTTTGGATAAAACTTTGGGGAAGCATCAGCAATCAGAGGGGTGCCGACTTACAAAAAAAATTGGGGGGGCCCAAAACGGGGACCTTGCCCTGGTAAATTTTAAGTTTTTTAAGCATTTTAGCAGTCATAAGATCAACGTTAAAACCCTGATAACTCGAATTTCGATATCTGGACACTGGGGAAAATCGACCAGCCTGACACATTTTTCCTCACATCTGTAATGAATTTTTGGGGGGGCTCGGGCCCCCTTAGTCCCCATGGAGTAGGGAGATTTTCCTCTTTGCTCATGGATTAGGTGGCACTGGCAGGTAGGGAGATTTTCCTCTTTGCCTAAAATGTATAGGGTTGGGTTCCCTGATTGCATATGTATTTTGTTTTCTTTTTTTTAAATCGATTTTATGTACCTATTCTATCCAGTAGAAGGCGTAAATGGAGTAAATTTTTTAGACCATCTATATCAGGGTTGATTGATTTAAATCACTTTGATTTAAATCATGATTTAAATCACGATTTAAATCTCTTGATTTTTATTTTAAAAAATCAGGTGATTTTAATCATAATGTGATCTATATGTTTGATTTTTAAAGAGTCAAGAAAAGGAAGCTGTAAGTGTGTAATTTTGATTTTTATTTCTTAATTAATACAATGAATCGACAGTTATCAGCACAATGGTGGCTCTTAAATAGAAATGAACAGAATTTTTCTAAACTTCATATGCTTTAGAACCGCATAATATTGCACATTTGATACTTCCAATGGCAATTTTATATTATGCTGGCGTAATTTTTAATTTGATACCATTGGCATTTCCATAGTTCTCTCCCCTGATTAACTAAATGTTGTATTAAGTTTAGAGTATGTTGCCTCTTATTGTTTCTGCAAACGATCATTCTCCAATATGCTGCCCAAATAGTATTAGTATTGCAAATAACTGAATTTTTGATGAATGGAGAATCATAAAAATCTCATTTAAATCAATAAAATCCGATATAAATCAATAAAATCCGATTTAAATAAAAAAAATCAACAAAATTTTTTTTTTTGAAAAAAATCATGATTTTTATCAACCCTGCCATCTATGGACTGAGGCAAATTAAGGTCATTGTTTTAGAGGGTTGTTTCATTATTTTTTTGCAGCACCTGGGTGGTGTGTTATACCTTATAGCAGTGATGTGTCTGAGGTGGAAAGTTGTGAAGTGACTTAGATGTTCTCAAATTATTTTTAAACATTGTTGTGTAGTGTCCGCCGCGGTCTGTCTCGTGAGACGGGGGTCGAACTCGGCTTTACCATGTGAGTTCTTGCCTTTGGGTGCAGGAAGTAGTGAAGTGGTTCAAGCTGTACTTAGTGAAAAAGTGGAAAAGGCACTTTACCTTTGTGTCCCCTCGAGAAGCGTTATGCAGGCGACGATTGCGGAGGCAGATTTGAAGGCTGGCTTTCGGCGGGGCTGCGACTCTCGGACTGAGTGTGAGTTCTCGCCCTTCTTAAGGAGGATTGCGCCCTGGGAAAAAGGTACTTCTGCCGAAATTTCAAAATATGGCACAGAGAAGACTGGAGATTTCTGCTTGTCTAACTCGACCTCTGCTCGCGGTTCACATTCCGGCGGTCACTCCCCAACACCAACTGACTTCCTTCAGATTTGGAGGGTTTTTATACCCAAAATTTTGGCCTCCCAGGTCTTATCCACCCCCAAGTTGACCTATAGGATTAACCTAGGAAGTGGAGTGTTTGTTGCAACAACTCCATGTTGTTGAGGTGTCCCTCTTCCCGTATTCTCCAAGTGTGTTTTTGTTGCCGTATTTCACTGTCGCTTTCCTTGCCTTCAGCTATCCTCCACCTCCGCCTCCCTCACGCGTTAGTGTGGGTGTAAACATTTCCGTGACCGAGTTTAGACGAAAATATTGTGTCCAAATTTGCGGTCACCACAGTTGGTTATGCTGGTGTGATGGAAATGTCATTGGGGAGCCACAATGAAGAATGCCATCTTTTAAAAAATTTCTATAAATGGGGGGAGTGGCTAGGTGAGGCTAGTAGTACATGCATCTTTTTTACTTTCCTCCCTTTTTTTGTCAAGTGCTGATGTCCTAACATCCCCTCGCTCAAAACTATTGAGGCAGTTTGGAGGGTACCCAAGCAGCAATCAGTATCCCATGAACATCCAGACAACCTTGCCGGTATAAACATATGACATCCGTGCAATATCTATGTATATCCATTTAATATTGTGTGGATATCTGCCAAATATCCACAGGACCCACCTATCAACATTGCAGCGATGTCCGACAGTGGACATAGAGGTCCATAATACAACATATCTCTTACAATTAGATATCTTCACAACATTTAATGAGTAGGTAATGGGTGTGCCTATTGTGGTTTTTGGCAATCCCCAGCCGCACAGACAAAACATTCATACTCTTCAATTCTATACAGAACATATGATACCTCTGGTTACTGTTTGGAACAACATTTTTTAAATTTCACAGGTATTCCCTGATAAAAATAAACTCCTCCATTGTGGGGAGGTGTTCCCTCCCATGAGGGTAAGGGAAGGATAGGTCTACCCTTCCTATACCCTTCAGCAAGGGTAGACGAAGGGTATTTTAGAACATTGGTGGGTAGGCCCTCTCCTTCCTGGAGTGTAGGAGAAGGGTTGGGCCAGCCTCAATGAAGAGTAGAGGAAGGGTAGGACTAATATAAAAACTAAAAAATCCATAAATTAACATGAAAATTAAAAAAATCGCTAAGCAACTAAATTAAACGAATGGGGATGAGTTGTAACAGTGATTTCTAAAATTATAAGACAGAAAAAAAAATTAGCCTTCACAAGATCTTGAATCCAGAACATACATATTGGAGGATGATGAAGTAGCACCTTAACAACCTCGGCTATCGAGGTACTTGAGCAGAGGTGCTTCTCAACGGAAGTTATACAACAAAATCTTAAGATGAGATTCGCACCCGGGCCTATGTGAAAGAAAGCTGTGACTTTTTTCTACCGTACCTATTTCATTTCAGAAAATAAGATCGGCATTTAAATACCGAACATCACTCTTGTGATGTCTCATTGTCAGCCACACAAATAGGTTACATCCTAAAAATGTGAATGAAAGAACTTCTAAATGAGCTTTTTTCACACAATTATAGAAACTATTGTGTACAGTGGCGTAGCCAGGAATTTCGTTCGGGGGGGTGGGAGGGGGGGTCCAAAACCAGGTGGGGAAATTTTCGAAAAACAGGATACTAAGTAATGGGTTTTAAACTAATTCAAACACTTTTCATGATCGAAAAAACTTCAATAGTTAAAGAAATATTTTTGAAATTCATTATTTTTCAATATTTTGTTTTCTTTTATGAAGGAAAATGATTGTTTACATATTTTGGGGGGGTGGAGGGTCCGGACCCCCCAGGACCCCACCTCTGGCTGCACCACTGAATATGTATATCATTGCTTTCCTTAGGGGAATTATTAAGATTAGTTGTGCAGCCTGTCTATCTTTGCTTTCAAAGACTGCTTATGTTCTTGTACAGAACTCAATACTCTTTAGTAGGCGAAAGTAGCTGAGGAGAGACACTTTCAGGATATGTTTTCCTCAGCAATAAATGCTAAGTCCCAAGGAAGGGTAGACGAAGGATATTCCTACACTTCCCTTACCCTTAATGGTGGGTAGAGGAAGGGTAGACGGATGGTAAGGGAAGGAGTTCCAAGAAAGGGTAGACGAAGGATTTTTCTACCCTTCCCTTACCCTTAATGGTGGGTAGAGGAAATGTAGACGGATGGTAAGGGAAGGAGTTCCAAGGAAGGGTAGACGAAGGATTTTTCTACCCTTCCCATGCCCTTAATGGTGGTTAGGGCGTGGGTTGTGCAAGGGTAACTACCCACCATGAAGGCTACTACCTTTCCTTACCCTTCCTTCCATGGTGAAGTTTATTTTTATCAGGGTTACAACTTGGATATCTGTGTAACATTATTTCTACAACCCATTGTGGATGTTAAACATAGGATATCTAAGTAACATTGTCAAAATACCCATTGTGCAGTAACAACATGTTTTTGGATATATCATCCTTATTTAGATATCTGATGGACAGGGGCGGATCCAGGATTTCTTTCTGGGGGGGGCACAAGCAGGGCCGTATCCAGGATTTTGTTCAGGGGGGGTGGACAAGGATATCTCGTAATACAAAACAAACGCAATGATAATGGGACCGTATTAAAAATCTTCCACATTTTTGAAGGTCTGGGGGGGGGGGGGCACGTACCTCCATGCCCCCCCGCCCCCCCCCCCCCTGGATCCGCCTCTGCTGATGGATATTGTCTGCTGCTTGTGTAGTATGTAGATGTTTATGAGATGCTAAATAGAAAGTCCCTAACCCTGGGTCAATGGTGATCATACACTGTAGAGCCTTATCATATACATACAACCGATTAGCCTCAGCGAGAGCAGGGTAAAGACCTCACCTTCCACCCCAAAGGACTCCAGTTCAAGTCTGGCCTAAGCCTTTTTAATTCAAGTCACACGTGTTTTAGTGTTGTTTAGTTGTATTTTCTGATCATCCTGCCTCTCCTTCCAGCTTGGACTTCTCTCATCATTTCGTAATAAGGCTTACTCTCTTTTTTTGCTATATATCCTATTATATTTCTTCCCCTTTCTCATTTACCTATTATTATTCCTCCTAATACTGTTTTCAAGCTCACCACCCCGCTCAGTACTCTACCCATTCCAACCTTCTGTCTCCTCCGTATCTCATGTTAAATCTTCCTCATCCTACCCCATCGTATTCAACACTTCAACATTTTTCCTCCTCTCTGTCTACTTTACCTTCTCCATAACAATTTCTTGAAGACCTCCAATCATTTCTTGTTCTCCTTCCCTAAGTGTCCATGTTTCCCCACCAGAAAGCGCTGCACTGCAGATAAGATTCTTCACCAGCCTTTTCTTTCAACTCTTACATAATGATCCTATCAGATGCTCCTTCCTGTTCATGAACGCCTTCTTTGCTAATGAAATTCTCCTCCTGATGTCCTCTCAGCTGTTTCCTTTTCCCTCTGATGTGCTGCCAAATAGTTGAATTGCTCCACTTGATCAAGTTTGTCACTATAGATACCTATTTTCATCATTAGCCTCACATTCCTAAAAGTTGAATGGAAAGGCAATATTTCTCTTAGCCGAGATCCCGCTTGCATTGGCTTGAGAGCCATATGAAATCCTTTTGGAAAGAGATGAGGAGATCATGAAGAATGATTCGGAGTGGAGCAATGGAGAAAAAGAAAGTTTGACGAAGAAAGCAAGTTTTGGGGAAGAAGTCAAGGCAGTTCTGGGGCTGATTGCGGTGGAAAGACTTCGTTTCAGCCTAGGGCGTACCCAGGATCAAAACTAGGGGGGGGGGGGGAGGGGGAGGGGTAAGCCATGGTTGTTAAAGTTGTAGGTAAGATTTAAGCATGGAAAAGGTGAATTAAAATAACATTTTAAGAAAGCTGTTACATATCTTTATTAGTTTTTAAAATAATTTGCTTGAAAAAATATTATTTTCCTTAAAGACATTTGCGATTTTTGCTTCTAGGGGTGGGGGGCAGCTGCCCCCTCCTGCCCCTCGCTGGGTACTCCCATGGTCTCAGACATGGCCTCCTTTAACTGTCTCAGCTCTAAAATCCCCACGAGGATTAAGAAAATACGAAATTAGTCTGATGGCACATTTGTTCGACGCACTGGTAAACAATAGTTATTTTGTATTGCACATTGTGCGTACTGATGGAGTAAAATCACGCCTTACGTAATTAAGCTTTCTGCGAAGGGAAAATTCCACAATTATGATCTTATAACTTGATTCTACGATGTGAGTGTGTTAAAAACTGTAATTCGAATTTGTAGATATTTCATAACTAACTTGTTTTTTGTTTCCATTTATATCATTTTTGTTCCTTTCCGTTTTATTTAGTAAGTGCACAATGTGATGACGCGATTTTTAATAGCCCGTCTATATGGACGCATCTATTGTTATTTCTATCCATAGCTATTAATTTTTTGCTGTCTCCACTCGAATTGCAACAGAGAAATACGGTTATAAATGTATCCCTGTATTCGTGATTTTACCCATGAATATTAAAGTTTTACCATTCATTAGTTTACAAAAATACGAGTAGGTACTGCAAATAAATATCTATTATTTTAGGAATACATTAGTATTTACCCCCCGTCAATTTTCTTTTCGCTTGTCTTCTTTTATAATCAAAGCTCCACCTGCAATTCTGCTCTGGGGTGCTTCAAGATCCTGCGTGGAAGAAATTAATGTCGCTGGCTACTGCCACGGTATTGTTCCTTTTGGCCACTGCAACAGCTTATGAAGACGTTTCAGGTAAGTAATCAATATAGTATTCATTGCAATGACGCGAGACGTCTAAGCGATTGATGTGCATCTGTTAGTGGTGCGCACCATTTCTCTCGAGCGCGAATTTGTCTCTATCAAGCTGCAATGACACTTTTATGAAGAGGAATATGTTTACATAAGTTGAGATGCAACTTTTTTCAATGACACTGTGGATTTAAAGTGACTTTGTATTGGAAAATTATCTGCTAGTAGTGGAAACCCAGTGGAATGGGAATATTCGATGTCGACGTTATATAGAATTTACAACATATTATTATTCTGTGCATTGGATGTGATAAGCGATGAATGCAGTCAAATTTGAGTCTTTTGTGGGTAAAGGGTGTTTATATGTACTCCGGAGCTCCTTGTGAGGTCCAAAATAGGCTCCATTCCAATGGTCATTAGATTTGGTCTCTAGAAGTAAAATGGGACAGATGGGTGCGTACTCATTATTGAAAAAGATAGCACACATTTTGCCGCGGTAGAATTTCCTCAATCATAAGCGTTTATTCTCCATAATTTTTTGCGACTCACGCCAGGCACTTGGCGGGCGCTGTGAATGTTCATATGGCGTGTAGCGAGTGTTCACTTATTCTGGGCGAAGGCCGAAGTGATGGGGGTCTAGAGCTATGAATATTCGAAATGCTGGTAACAATCTACTTTAATCGAATGGTCATATTTGTTTAATTTTCACCAAGTTTAGGATTTTTCTCTTATTTCACTTTCTGAACAATAGTGGATACGGACGAAAGCTAAAGGCAAAGTATGCAGGTTACCTCTTGTGCCAACCTTCCAAGTATTCACCGACCTGGCCCCATAAGTCAAATGGGACAGTTGGGTGTCTTTATGTCATTGAAAACGATAGTGCAAATTTTTCCAAAGTAGAATTTCCTAACTCATAAGTGTAAATCTTTGTTCTCCAATCACTTATTCGTCGTAGCTTGAAACATCAAAACGAATCAATAAAATATTTTTATTTGATTTAAAGTTAGATTATGTAACAGTAGCTCACCATTGATTACTGTGGTTGTTCATACTCTGTTCATCAAGGTATTATTTATACCGCACGTCGTAACAGCTTGGTTAGGGCATTTAACTCGACCGATTGGCCTTTTCTGATTTCACCACACTGTTGTGCCTTGCATGGAATAGTGCTGATTCTTGTGAAGCTGATTGTTTAATGAGTTACTTTTCCTCTGTAATTATCTCAAATTAAACGTAAAATGGGGAATGCTTCTCATTCAAATAGTAGTCCGCTGTTAACCCAAGTACCAATGCTTCGTTGGAACGCCGCGACGCATAGCCACAGTTTCCTGTTTTTGGCACTCGTAACAGTTTTCGTCGAGCGTGGTGTGGGTGATGGCGTTGTAAGCCACGTGGAGATCATCACAGGGCAGGGGACATCAGGCGGGAAGGATTTCCGCCTCGATTTTCGGAAGTTCTGTCTTTTTCTTTCGTTGAGTTGTGCATTTGTCTTATCACTCAACAGTGGCGATTTAGGTGCACCAGAAGGAATTTTTAGTTTCCTGGAAGTTCAGTCGTGACGTTGAAGGAATTATAGCCCAAAAATTTCGCTGAGGAGCAATTCAGGAAAATGAAGTTATATTTATAGACATATCGCCGGCCAAAATTATAACAGCTGGAAAAACTTTGTTTTCTATGAAAAAGTGTCTAGAATATTTTATAGTTAATTACATACTTCTCAGAACGGATTAATACAAGGCAACAATGGGGGCTTTGACCACATTACACGTCGTCGAAAAATGTCTTTCTTTTTTGGAAAATTCCAAAAATTCCGCACGTCCCAGATGTTCCTAAATCCAGGGTCAGCAACAAGTACATGGACTCCTTCTCCCCCGATACGGAAAAGTAAACGAGTAGATGTATAAGACCCTTTGCCTCCTCGGTAATATGGTGTAATTTTATGGTCGGTATGCGTATTCATTTTGAGCGTATCCCAATATTTGGCCCTGAATCCCACACTGCCTGACTGAACCACAAATAACAGGGTAGCACTCGCCGCTTCAATATTATTTTCTCTCCCTGTGATTTTGCATGCCCCTCTCAACCTATGTATAAATAACTCCCCAATTGTCGCGTTGATCTCCGGGAATATCAATCGTAATCGATCCATCCAATGTCGTGCAGTTAGTTGTCTCAGACGTGTGACTCCCTCCTGTCGGCCAACGATCTCGCCGTGGTGGCGCTAGGGTCGCTCCCCTCCGACTTCGCCGGTGCCAAGGAATTGCGCGCCGCCGAAGATCCGTTTGGAACTGGCAAGGTGGTCAGCAAAGTGGCTCTCCTGGATGTGACGCCCGCACTGGTCATGTTGTCCCGGATTCCCGTTTTATCCGACCAGACCCTCCAGCTGCGTGCCAGCAACTCCCTCACCTAAAAAAAGATGGCGAAGATATCTTAAATGATTACTGATCCGGAGGCGGATGCACAGTGGCGCCGACTCCATGGGGCCTGAGGGGGCCCGAGCCCCCTCGAAAAATCGTTAAGGGTGAGAAGAAAAAAATGTCAGGCTTTCCGATTTTCCCCGTAGTGTCCAGATATCGAGATTTGAGTTATCAGGGTTCTAATGTTGATCATATGACGTTTCTAAAATGCTTAAAAAACTTAAAACTCACTACTTATAAAATTTCCCGGGGCAAGATCCCCGGTTTGGGCCCCACCAATATTTTTTGCAAGTCGGCGTCCCTGCGGATGCATGAGAGGTCATGTATTAGGGGTCTGCGACCTAAGCTGGATTTAGGGGGGACACGCGCCCCCCCAGACGCCTAAGAAATGGAAAATAATTATACAGTTATCATTGAGCCCGTTTTGTAATGTGTATTACGGAGCCTCAATAATTTAATTTTATATTAATACCTTTAATTTTAAAATAAATGGAATATTAGGTAGACTACAGTAATAATTGAATCTTTTTTTTTAAATCTCTAGTATGATAAGATCGTTTGCCTGTCAGACCGTAGTGCCCCCCTCAGAAAAAATCCTGTATTCGCCCATGTCTACGACTATGAGCGTAGTCTTGAGTTTAATGTTGGGAGGGGCAGTAATCCTGCCGGGAGTTTAGGGACTACTGAACACTCCAAATGAAACGGGGGGAGGGGGGGGGGTGTTCCGGTGAACCGGGAGGGTCTGGTGGGACCAATGAAATTTTAAAATTTATGTAATATTTCCTTTTGGTGATCTTTAAGGAACATGTGAATTTAATTGTATTTGAATATATCGAGGTATTCATGTAAAAATTATTGAGTGTTATCGGATAGAAGTGGAAGTAGTAACTAAATGATCAACAACAGAATTACGAAGGGAAGAACTATCATAAAAGCAATCTACATTATATTGTATGGGACAAACTTATTGGCAGAATAACGTAAGTAAGTATAATATGTATAAAACAATGGTAGAAAGTGTGATAGCATATAGAACAGAGGTATGGGACGCCAATGATAAAAAACAAACAGGTTTTTGAAGACTGGGATAGATTATATGATAAGGATCGTTGCAGATGGAGTAGACTTGATAAAGTTAAAAATAATGCAATAGCGTAGGTGAAGGAATTGGAGAAGGATATAAGTCAACGAGGTGGAAAGGAAGCCATTACTCTCATTTAGTTATGTTAAAAGGATGGATGACACATGGCGCAAGCAAATATTGTGTAAGAAACCTCCAGGAAAAACTGAAAGTAGGAAGACCAAGAATGGAATTGGAGACAGGGAGTGCAGAGAGAAATGGAAACAAGAGTAATGAAGGAAAGATATGTCATAAAAGAGAGAAATGGAAGCAGAATTCAAAGGAAAACGACGAAAATTGTAAACAACTTGCTGTATATAAATGGAGGGCTGAGGAACATACTGGTGTAAATCAATTTTTGTTTATTTTGAGATACCCATGGTAACCAGCTCCAAAATAGTCGATCTGCCTAGAAATATAGTGGTGTAAGTCATTGTTAGACTTGGAACTGCCTGGTAGCAGCACATACTAGTAGCCCTAGGCAAGGTCCGTAAAGGACAGGTCGTGTCTCGCTCCCATATTGCATTACGGTTTGACCATCTTGGTTCCCGCCTATCTGTTGTTTACAATGTGTTTACATAGGGCATGTGAATTAATTTAAAAAAATTGTGTGCTGTAGCGCTCCGCATTGCTCCAATTCCACGAAAAACGGAGTAAGAATATTTAATTTTCCTTCTGATCCTAAAAGAAGGGCTATGTGGTCGATAGATTGCAGAAGAAACAAATGGAAATCTACAATAACATCGCACTTTGTGAGGTTAGCTAGTGACATTATTATAAGTATTTTTTGCCTGCAATTGTACTTTGTAAATATTTATATATTCAACGTAAGTCTTAATAATTCTAGTGATAGTTTATCTCAATGAGGGAACGTCATATAGTAGAAATATCGGCTCCTTAAAAGTTTTTAACAACGCTGTTGTCCAGCGTCCTTTACCGACCTTGGCCCTGGGCAACTTTCAACTTCTGTGCAGGAACTTATTTTTGTCTTACAACAATATGTTTCTAAGCCCTCCAAATGTAAAAATACTGAATAATCGAAGAAATATACAAATATTTTAAATCAATTTTAGAGGCATTAATACATTTTTTATATCTTACCTCCTTGTTGAGGAAGCAGTAGATGAGGACGACGAAAAAGCCTTGCAATCCGTCCGTTGTGTACGCGAAAAAGTAATAGACTTGCTCCGCCACGCAGTCCCTCGTGTTCGGCCTGGCCACGGTGAAGAGGAGCTGAACTCCGAACAGAGGCATCAGAAACAGCGTCGCTTTCGCCGTCATTCTGTGGGAATGAATTTTTATTTATTTATTTATTAAATTATTCAAACACAGCCAAAATGGCCTTTAAATTGAATACAAAACATAAAATCTGCAGCTTTAACAAATATAAACTATAAAAAAAACAATGAAAAGGATATAAAAAAGAAAAAAAAAAGGGATTCAGTAGATGGCTTCTCGAAGCTGCCTCTTGAATGATCTGATGGGCATTGAAAGATCCAGGGAAGGGTGAGTACTCGAAATGGTATTGAAAGAGGTAGGGGGTCTGTAAAAAAGTGATCTCTGAAGGAGATAAAGACGGAATTTAGGTTGGTGTAGTAGTTGGTTTTTACGGAAGGAACGGGTGGGAATGTGGAGTGAAAAGAAAGACAGCATCTCTGAGGATCGGAACTTGCAATTTAAGGCATTGTAAATGAAGGAAATATCATGGAAATTCATACGGGAGGGTAGTGGGACCAATGGTAGGGCAGACATTACTTCAGAGCGAGAAGAATTACGGAGGTGAGGAACACGGTGTTGGACTACTGAAATAAATAAAATTAACTGGGCGTTCAAGAATTTTAAGGTTGGAGGGACTGGCAGTGGAGTAAATAACGGAGCAGTATAACGATACAGTACAGAATTGCGACGATTGACGAATATTTGCGTCGATAAAGAAATAAGGAAACTGCTTCAGCCACAGAACAGCGGCCATGATGGAAAGCATCATTCCTTTAACATTTAAAACGAAGAACAAAGGTGTTCTCGCACTTGGACCCTGGATTGAAATCAGAAATTAGTTGAGATTTAGTGCTATTTCGAGGGGGGAGAATAATTTTATATGTTCGGGATTATTTTAAAATAATTGATATCATGAACAACGAACTACTGAAAAATGATTTACAGCTATAGAAGTTTTGAATTTTTTATAATGGCAGTCAGTTTAGACTTGGAAAATGGTATTTCCTTAAATGATTTTACAAGTTAAGGAATTTAAGTAATTTAAGATCTTATGGTTTTGATATGAAAAAGGACATTGTTGTGAACTTGCAACAACTGCATTGCGGCTACTATTGAAATTCCGGAAAACTACTCGAATAATTTATATTAAATAATTTATTTAACTTATTATTTCGTTTTTGAAGCCTTCCAAAAATAGATTTTCTAGAACCCCCCCCCCCAATTCTTCAACGGCACACATGGATCCATGACAACGCTCCGCGCCCATGTTTGAGACGATTGTTTAGCGCCACGTCAATTGTTGCAACGCAATTTATTTACTGATTGTGCTGCTTACCTTAGTTTTCCGGCATTGGCCGATTTCGACGTGCGTAGTTTCGTCAGCATGACCCTTGCTATGTCCACAAGGAGGACCGTGTTGATCTGTGGAGAAAAGAAAGAAGCCGGTAAAAATGCTTCCCCGACGTTTTTTTAGTCTTCTATGAACCGGTTTTATACTTCATGGTTAGCGCTAACCATAAGATGATGCAGCCTTCAACTTTACCTTCGAAACTTCTGGTTACCTTCTGTATAATGTGCGAATTCAAGCTAACCTCAACTTTCAGCCACTGCCTGGTAAAGTTGAAGGTTTCATCATCTTATGATTAGCGCTAACTAGACATTATAAAACTGGCCCTAAATGTATTTGAGTGTCTAGATCAGCCTTGCAGTCATTGGGGTGCAGTGGTGCAGCGAGGGGGGAGGTTTTGGGGGATAACCCCCCCCCCCCCCCCCAGAGCTCAGAGATATTTTTAAGTTTAATCCATTTTACTTAATGGATTAGTATTACTTATAGAATAGTGTAAGGATTAATGAAATATCTCTCATAAAGCGGTAGAACTAGTCATTTTGGACCATTTATCTTAAAATTTTCTGGGGTAGTGCCCCCGCAACTCCTGCTTACCCTGATAAGTATGCAATACCCACACACCCGTAAGTATTAGTTGCGCCTAAAACCCCCCCTAGCCTTGATTCCTAGCTGTGCCACTGTTGGGGTGTATCTGCGTTTAACTTATAGCACTCACATGAATTGTATCCAGAAAATATTTCCCTGAACCGGGAATCGATCCACGAACCTTCGGCTTTTCGTGCCACTGCGCAGACCACTACGCCACCCAGGTTTCTGTTCCATGGCAATCATTCTGTGCCTCATGATACTAGATGCCAGTTCCTTAAAGTTCCATCCAAGATGGCTACGCGTGGGAGAAAGAACTTCTTCGAAGCCGTAAACGGAAAGTGGTCCTGAAAGCCAAAAGGTCCGTGGTTCGATTCCAGGCCCAGGAGAATTTTTTCTCATGGCAATTCACGTGAATTTCACCGCCGGAGACCGTAGCCTTTACAACCACGGTCATTTCAGTGTAAACCTTTTGTGGTTCTAAATTTCTGCCCTGTTCAAGCGGAATTTATGGCATATTTAATGAAATTTGTGATTTTACGAAGAATGGAAATTGAAAAGAGTATACACCTACATACTAACCGGCTATAGACGCCTCAATAAGCGTGTGACTGTAGGCCGGCGCTTGTTTTTCGAAAATGATCCGATTTAAGAATTCGTGGTCTCAAAAAGTGCGAATTGAGTGCTCTGCGAGAAAAAAATATTTTCAGATTCGTGCGACGTCGGATAGCCGTGCATTGAGGCGATTGAGGCGCCTGAAGGCGCTTATATAGTGCCTAAGTGCAGGCGCGCACTAGCGCGACCACGACCACGACCGATCCCTGTCGCACACCTTCCGACCAGAGTACGACCACAACCACGATAGCAAAACACATTCACTGTCCACTTGCTCAGTTCGTGTGGTCGGGTCGGAATGAAGCCGGAGTCAGTGCGCGGCGCGCCATTAGAATGTGTGTAATTTCTGGGCGCAACGACCGCTGAGTCGGGGACGACCAAATTCAAAAATTTTGAGTGGACGACTCGGGTCCGACCAACGAGTCGCACTTGGCCTAGTGCGCGTCGCTCCATTTGCTGCAATGCTAAAACTGGTCGTGTGCCACAGGTAGTGGTCGTGGTCGCGCTAGTCGCGACCCGAGTTGTCCGACCAAAAAGTTTTGAATTTGGTCCCATATCCCATAATATCGCTGACAGAGGCGCAGCTAGGAATTGAGGCTAGGAGGGATTTTAGGAGCAAGTAATACTGGGGGGTATGGCATGCCAGCCAGGGTAATCGGGAGGTGAGGGGGCCC
This sequence comes from Ischnura elegans, assembly GCF_921293095.1. Lineage (NCBI taxonomy): Eukaryota > Metazoa > Arthropoda > Insecta > Odonata > Coenagrionidae > Ischnura > Ischnura elegans. The sequence goes on along the minus strand of NC_060251.1, from coordinate 115,000,741 downwards.
TCCCCAGAAAAAAATTAGGATAAATAGTGAGTTTTGCGGCTTTCTGAGGGATATTTTATAAATCCTTACACCATTCTATAAATAATATTAATGCAATTAAGTAAAATGGATTTAGCTTAAAAATTTCTCTTAGCTCTGGGGGCGGAGGGGGGTTTTCCCCCAAAACCCCCACCCCCCTCGCTGCGCCACTGTTCGCTGCATATTCAAGGCGTGGTCGGACGAATGAAAAATAGAAACTCTCTTCTAACTTTTCATCCGCAAGCTACCCAATCAACCCCCAAAGTAAATTCCCAGCTAAGTGCCTGTATAATGCGTTTCTCGGATAATTTTCTCCTTGTTGCTGTGAAAGATATCTTAATTATAAATTAAAATTAAAGCTTAGCATGCTCACTCCAACTCTATATTAGCACCACCAATTATCCTATTTAATATTTATTATTTTTTTTGTCATGGAATCACTTTCATCTCTCATATTTTTTGCTCGGATTCCATCGATTCCGAATCGTTAAGTGGGTGTAGGGAATGCGGATCAGTGGCAGTCCACTCACAGCAATCATAGCGATTCTCGGGGCGTCATTTATCCACTGGTAGCCAGATCCATCTGTGTCGACGCTCCAGCAGTTGGAGTCTTGGAGCGTCGCCATGACAGCGGCCCACGCGATGGCTGGCGCGAATGTGAGAGCTGGAACGAAAGGAAAACGCGAATCATTAGGGGAGACCAGCACCTCGATTATGTAAATGTTACAGCGACGACGGCGAAAGATGACCATCACGTTCTCCTATCACGTTCCGCTGTATCGTGTGATCATGTAAGCCACCGTCATCGCGCGTATCATATAGGTACGAGCGCGCGAGGTTGGCATCACTGGGAAATCTGAAGAGCCAATGGAATCCTTCGACACATCTCTGTCCGAGAATGCGTCGTCTGCGGAGTCTTTGAAATAACAATAACAACCAACGAAAACATAAAATGGAAGCAGTTCAAGGCAAAGTACTTCGCTTCGCCAATAGATAATATCATGTTAAAGTACTCGTATTATGGTAAAGTTGTGGGGAAAGTGTAGTATAACTTTTCGATGTGTGATAACGTAATCTATTATGCTAATACTCGCCGCGAGATGCTGCAGTCATTACATTTGCTATATCGTAGAGAATGGTCGAAAAGTCGTAACCTTGAATTGAAACTAATTAATGTTGAAATGATAATGGAATTGTGAAATTCGAAGGAAGTGTAATCGCGCTAGCGATTTGAATGTAAGTAGTTAATAGTTGATTTATGACGATTAAAAAATCGAAAAGGAGTTTAACGATGTTGATATATTGGAGAACGTTCTTGGCAAATGTTGATAATTAAACTTCGATAGAAAGTAATTTACGTTTAAATCACGGATTTACTTCAATCAGCCGTATTTTCCAAATTTCTGCGTGCAAATAAAGCTGCTCAATCGCATTCATCACCATGCGAATATAACAATTGAACAACGTGGACAAATAATAAAGTCAAGACAGCACTCCAGTAGAAATAATTAAGAATTTAATGGATTTTACTCAATTATAGGGCAATTTTACATTAAATAAACAATAATATTTTACCGTCCATACGTCCCTCAACGAAATAATACATCCGGTTAACAATGAGACGACATTAAAAATGACAGCGTAAGATGGGTTGCCTGCAACAAGGATAAAGGTTTGTATGTTTAGGGTTGCCTGCAATACAGGATAAGGATACTACTTTGGTTAATTATTTAACAGGATGAAGATAAATATTTTCCGTTTCTCAACCTAATATTACATCATATAGTAATGCAATGATAAGGTTGAAATACGGCAGTTCTCCATTTATCCCTAACCCAATCTAATTCTTTAACCTTCCTGAGGCTTTTCTTCCCCGTATTCTTCTTGATTTGTGCTAGAAACTTGTCCCTTTGTCGTGTTCTGGGGGCGTTTCCATCAGTTTTTCCATGGTTTTTATGTTTCCCTTCGTAACTGCTGCGCTAATTACGAGGGAAATTCAGGAAGTAACCGCCATTTTGAAATGAAAATTAAACCAGTGAAGTAAGGACAATTTTATTATCTACATCTTCAAACTAAAACTTTACTTCATTTTTGGCGCACATAGTCGCAAAATAGATTCAAGCACGTGTTATATCATTTAACGGTCTTTAAAATTCACTCTTCATTTAAATCTGCCGCCTGTGAATGGAGCATACCTGTCACTGCGTTTTGAAGCTCTCCGTCATCGTCGAACCGCTGAAACCGTTGAGTCGAGTTGTTCTTCCATTTTTAAACAATCGTACCAACTGACGGACTACACCTTCACTCATAATGTTATGGCCATAAACCGCGCAAGATTCACGATGAATTTCGGCTGCTGATTGATTTTTTGTGCCCAAATAAATCGTATAACACCACGCACTTCACACCTGGCGGGACTTTCCACTATGGCACTCTTGTTTTTAGGCTATAAATGAACAACGCGCGAACGTTGGATGATCCGCCTAGTGCAGTTGGAAGCGCACTGATATACTGCTCGCGTCGATGTCAATATGATGGCGCTATTCCCACTGCTTCTTGCGCCTCACTCGAACGTTGGTTATTTTCTAGATTACCCGTGCTCAAGCCAACGCGTCCTTTTCGTTTTTGAGCCGCAATTACAGTCTGCTTCTCCGCGAATTTCGGGTCGCTCAGGCGTCAGCGACGCTAGTGGAGACTTTCTTGAATCAATTTTAATTTACCGTGGATGTCCACTACGCATCAGTTCTTAAAATTCTACTTAGAATAACTGGAAACCTGTTTATATTTTACACCTGAATGTGGTGAAATACGAACCAAATATATTCGTGGTTACAGTTACCGCATCATGAAATGGGAAGTAATCTTGTTAGATCAGTTTGGACTTATGCCAGGTCGACGCCTTTATCACCACGATGATAGCGACGATACTCGTAGGCCATCATCAGGCCAGCTTGAAGTGGTTTGAAACTGACGCAGAAAGCATGCAAGCATTTTGCACGGGGCACGGAATCGCGCAGGTTAGAGCTGCATTAATTTCTAAAATGGCGTGGAATTGCGCGAATGCATGAACGAAATTAGAACAGGGGCTGTTTTGCCGTCTCGCATCCACCCATTCTCGCATGTGTTCTAGCAATTGACCGCTTTACACGACGCAATTTTGATTGCGCCTCCGCACGTACGTCAGATTGTGCAATTCCGTGTATCGTGTAAAACGGCCTTGCCAAACCATGTAATACAGTCCTTGTTTAAAAAATATGCTAGCGCTAACTGAAGGTCAAAGTTTGTGGTTGCTAAGAATTTGTTGGCCCACTTGGGGAATCCACAGTTGTCATGGTGATGTTTGTGTTTTTCCGCGGTCGAATTACTTGCCTACGGCGACGACGATGGCGGGAGTGGGGCAGGTGTCGGATCGTAGGGCTCCCGCGATGAGCCGGTGCAGGTAGAGGCCTTCGAGCAGCATCAGAGCGAATACCGCGTTTGCCGAGAGCCGCTCCATGAACGCCAGCACGCGACACGGAACTCCGTTCTCCTCCATCACTCCCTGTGTGGAAACAAATGAAAGCAGTGCATCGGACAAACAGTTACTTACGAAATTATCAGAACTTGATACTAAATATTTATCGAGAGAAAACTGAATACAACCTACAATGCCTATCATTTCGCAACGTGGTTTCTATACTACAAACGTCACAGTAGAGTGACGCATTGTAGCAATGAAAAGCAACTTAAAATCCTCATACACAATATTAATGGATAAAATATATTGCTTACGACGTAATGATAGCTTAGTGTCCACAAAAAATTAAGGAAATCAGAAAATACCGAACAATACCAATGCTTGATCAACCTGCGGTAAATGCATAGCCTCCGTTGGTTCCCTCGAAGCTCTACTTTCGAATTCGGCCGATAGTTGGCGTCTCCCTGGTCTGGATTCTCGAATACGCTCGAGGCTTTTAACCTCTGCACCGCAGAAGGGGAGGACAGGAAGGAGAAAGGAAGGAGGCGCCGCCGCGATGGGAGCCCGACGACGACTCCTTTGGGCGGGATAGGGAAGGAAGGGATGGGACGAGGAATCCCGCACCGTCACAAAGGCAGGCGGGTCCTACCACCAGCGAAACCAGGCATCAGCCACAGCTATTCTTACGACTTTGGAGGATTATCCTATGAGGAAGAATAATCCAACGATCAAATAGTTAGATTGCATCAGATACACACTGCATTTTTATTGCTGAGACGATCTCTTAACACTAGAATGACGGGGTTGTATGACTATCTTGAGCAGGGGTCTCCAAAATACTGCCTGCGGAGGGCTTTCATCCGGCCCACGCACTCGTTTCAAGTAGCAAGCGATTCTCGCTCGTTTAAGTCAGTGAGACGCCGCTAGGAGTATTGCAGCGTTGTACTGCACGTCAAAGTCGCCTTCAACTGTTCGTAAATAAGAAATACGCCTCTGGATTCTTCAGTAGACGTTGGTATCGAATACTTCAGTCATCCGCAAATTTGCTATCCGGCACGCGGGGCGATTCGGAACTTGGAATGTGGCCTTCGTGGCCTAGTAAATTGAAGACCCCTGATCTAGAGGGGCCATTGCCCGTGAATTTGACAGGTAGTAATTAAGTTGATGGTTTGAGACTATACTTTATGGAATTTACTCACATTGATTGAAAATTAAACTATGTTTTTCCACAAAAAATCATGTGGAAAAACTTGGTTTAATTTTTATTCAACAATGTAGTAATTATTTTAAATGAAATTCTTCGTTTATAATGAAATTAATTGATTGCTTTGTTAAAATATAAACATTTTCTTTTTTATAAATAGAACTGGGTAAATTTTTTTCAAATATTTCACAAAAAAAGTTAAAAAATGAACAGGGGTCACGGCGCTCCTGATTCCCCTGCCCTGACCTACCACACGCCACTCGGAATGGCATTTATGCCGTTTATTTCCATTCAAAATGTAATATGGGTTATCAAATGCATAAATGCGCTAACTGAAACGTCAAAATGACCAGACGTAAAGTGTAGTGCAGTGATTTCCGGAATAAAACACGCGTTACCGTTACAAATGTGATATAAACGCTTATCCCGAAATGGGGAACATGCATGAAATTTGTTCATCATGCTTGTTAGTCTTATTGAATGGACAATTTTCTCACGAGTCCAAATATATAAGCCAAAACTCTCCTAGCACAACCCAAACGTCATTAAATGCTTATTAAAAGTGATAGAATATCGCTTGGTGTCACATGACCTGAAACGTCATCTGACGTCATCGCACGGTAGGTACACCATTCACTTCGCTAAGAGAGTAGAAGGGCAGAGTCTTGATTGTAAGATACCGAAGTAAAAATCATCAACGAGCTTTGTAGTAGTTCATCAAAGGAGAAGTTGACTTATTAGGGATTTAAGAAAGCGCAATGCGACAGTTTATATTTGGTTGACTTCCATATAGCGGCTGATTTTCTGAAAAATAGTGATTCCTTCCAAATCTCACCAAACAATCCCCTTCATTTGTTTCAATAACGTCTTGGCAACCCAACATATTCACAATCTGCTGATTGACGTCAAAACAGCAATTACTTTCGCCATATTTGCGTTTGAGCATATTTGCATAGACCGATTTTCTATCCACTTCCTCAGTCTCTCATCAGTGGATTCCGTCTCGTGACGTCACGCTCCGATGACGTCGTGTTTTCAAGCAGCCGAAGATGATTAATTTTGTAAGACTCATAACTCAGCTAAAAAAACATTATTCTTCCGCGAAATTTTCGGTGAGTACATTTGAGATAGGGACCTTCTTATTCTAGTACTTTGAAAAAATTGTTTATGTTCCCCATTTTGACTGATAATGGTCTTTTAAGGTAGACAGGTGGCATTACTCTATTTCGATATGAAAACATCGATTGCTCTGGTCTATTAATTATTCCACTAAGTCGGAGTGAAAATGAGGAGAGAGGTGTCGGAGTGAAAATTTTCACATGAAAGAAATTTCGGGATTCGGAATGGACCGTTCTGGAATTAAAGCCAATCGGAATAATTCCGATCAGCTGAAAGTAATATTGGCCAGTAGTAGTGTTGCTAAGGTTATGAGGTTTTGTAAAGCATCACGAGTGAGGAATCTGAGACATAAGATAAAAGTGGATGGTGAAAAACTTGAGCAGGTTGAGCAATTCAACTATTTAGGCAGTACGTTAGAGGAAAACGGATACAGTAGTAAGGACATTGGGAAGAGAATTGCATTAGCAAAGGAGGCGTTCATGAACAGGAAGGAGCTTCTGAGAGGATCGTTATGTAAGAGTTTAAAGAAAAGGTTAGTGAAGAGTTTGATTTGGAGTGTAGCGCTCTACGGTGCGGAAACGTGGACACTGAGGAAAGAAGACGAGAGAAGATTGGAGGCATTCGAGATGTGGTTATGGAGAAGAATGGAGAAGGTGAAATGGACGGAGAGGAAAAGGAACGACGAAGTGCTGGACATGGTGGGTGAGGAGAGGCAGCTTTTAGATGAGATGCGGAGGAGACAGAATATATGGATGGAGCGAATACTTAGAAGGGAGGGGATGTTGAAAATTGTGTGAGAGGGTAGAATGTTAGGGAAACGAGGGAGGAGAAGGAAAAGAATAGGGTTTTTAGATAGATTGAAAGGGAGTAGGCCTTACAGTGAATTGAAGAAGGCAGCGCTGGAAGGAAAGGGAGGCTCCCAGATCACTTCTTTAGTACTCCATGGAAACCTACCTTAATCGGTAGAATACGGTAATATAGTAGTGTTGCGTGCGTGGGTACTTACGTGGCCCGCATCCGCGTGCAGCTCCGCTAGGATGATGAACGTGCTCGAGAGGATGGTGAACAAGTTCCTGGCTGCGATCGCCATGATGAGGCTCCGATGAAGCGCTACTCGAAGGACTCGGAGCTTCCTGTGGACAGAGAGAGAGAGAGAGAGACAATAGGGTGGTTCCTATTATTTTTTTATTGCCTAAAGCGAAAGATTATTACTCCTGAAGTACGCATTTCATGCTTTTAGATTTTTAAATGACGAAATCTATTTTTCGCGATTAAATGAAAAGTGAAGATTTTCAAGCGCGCGAAAACGCAACGGCTAAGTATGAATGCCGGGAAAAGACCGTGTGACGTCGTTCTGGTTCCCGCTGTCGATGTGTGAGGTGACCTTGGGGCGAGGCTTTGAGCGCTAATACATCGCAGGATGCTAGCAGGTAGCCGAGTACCCTGCTGGCTGGTAGCGCTGGGCTTAAATAAGGATTATTAACACCTTATCAAAGGAAGGAAACTATCCGACCATAGGCAGTTTTAATAGTCGATTATTAAGAGATTTTTCCTTGAGCTCTGTGCCTCATGCATGCATTGGTAATCTCAGACGATGTATCTCCTATCTACTGGTATAGAAACTAGGTCCCTGTGACGTCACGCGGAGTGGCATCGCATGGGCGCCAATCTGGCCTTTTTCAAATGAGGATAAAATTGACCATTGCCATTCGTCTAAATTTGGGATTTCTAAAACCAAGTAATTTGTTTATTATGAATACACTAATGGTGGGTAACGAATCACAATCAATACCTTTCGTTTTCTTTGATGAAAGAAACTACCCTATTGTTTCTTAAGATTATTATTTTATAAAAAAGTCGATGGTTTCGTGCGATACTTTGTGGAATTTCTGAAATTTTTGAACGTGTATCATAAACTTTGTTTTTCCACAGAATTTTTTAAAATTGAATCATGACCACGGTTTCGACGGTTAACGTCGATGTTCTGGTGAGGAATACATTAGTGCACCATCTTAAATACTGGAATGGTGATACTTGAGGTAAACTTAAAAACTTGAGGGATGGTAGCACAGAGTTACGTCGGAAACCATTACCTTCGTTAAACTTTTACCCAATTAAGGCAAGCCTCTTCAGATGGTTTTATCGTACAAATACCGGATTGCATCGCTCAACATCTATTTCATTGTCAGTGCATCTTTTATGAAGTCTTCCCAGAGTGCGTCAGCCTGAAATGGAAGGAGTCTTGGAAATGCGCAGTGGACATCGGAAAACTGCTCGGGAATATTCTACCCTGCCAGTTTTTCGCGAATTAAATATTCTACCCTTAACACTAGAATGACAGACAATTCCTTACACCCTTTTATGCCCGAGTGGGTCTATTTGACCCAATATGACCAGGTTTGCATAATTTACTTAAAATATTTAATTTCTTCCTAGTATTTTTAATAATATTGTTTATAAAGCATTTGGGAAGGCATTAGAAAATTTAATTAGGCGAAAAATATTAGAATTTTAGTTGTTCAACAATCTCTATCGTGTTATGGGAAACAAGCTTCCACAACTTTGTAAATACCTATATCACTTTTCCTCTGATGTGTTTGGGAGGTACAATGAATATGAATGGTGTCAGGATAAAAAAAATAGATATGTATTTTGACAACAAATTCAGCATAAAACACACAGTTACAATGAATATAAAAGAGGATCAGTAGAAAGGGTTCATATAAATTTTATAGTCTGGGTCAAAATGACCCATCCGGGCACAGCAGGTGTGAGTGATGATAAAAAGTAGATAAACTAAATATATCATGCCTAGCTTTTGCACAGTGGTAAACCAAACTTATTAAAAATCACGAAATATGAGTCTAAAATGTTTCTTCATTTCAAAATTATCAACATTAATATTCTCTAATTGGGTCAATTTGACCCAGCCGGGCATTCCTAGTGTCAAGGTATTTACGTTTACAAAGTGTTCAAACAATTTACTTGCGAAGCGGTAAACTTATGTTATACATTGCCTTGGCAGTTTGAGTGGAGCCTCAGCATACCATCAGTTCTTTTACCCCCAAGGCCTCATATGACTACATTCCAGAGATGTTTTCTGTATTTAGCTCCAAAAATATTTAACCTACTACCGGATGAATATAAAAAGGGAAAATTATATTATTAAAAAAGTTAAAATATGGTTGTTTGAGTATGATGATATTGAAACTATATTTCAAAATGTACATGAAATCGTTTTACAACATGACTGTGTAAAGTAAATATGTAAAATAATTCTGTAAGATAAGTCTGCTCTATGCTTACTGCTGTAAAAATCTGCTCCATGTATATCACTGTAATATTTCCTTCTCATAAATATTTGCACGGTGTTTATTTATTTATCTATTTATTTTCAAATCACCGAATACAGTTCATATTGGATATAAAGACCATTTTACATCGGGGTATTAAACACCTTTAACTAGTAAACGCTCACGGACAACCATGCCCTGGACAGGGGAAACCTACCAAGGCGGGACTCGAACCCGCGACCTCTTGTTTGGCAGTCGAGGACGTTAACCCGCCGATTTAAATATTTGATATAAATTTTTATGGGAAAGCAAAGTTTAAGTAATTCATTAATAAAAGGTTTCCACCTGTTAAAGTGCGTTTAATTTTGGAGTTGCTTTCTCGATGATGACAAAGTAAGAGCGGGTTAAAAAAAATGGTCTTGTTAGCATTAAGTAGAAAGTGATACAACCGTAAATTTAATTTAAGAATATTTCATAGTTTAGCGTAGTAGTTCAGAATAACTTCTGGTGAAAAAGGTGACCATTTATGAGGGATTTTTGTAACCATGAGTTTATCACTGCTATAAGAAGTCTACAGTTCATTCATTTCAGTGGGATAATCGTTGAAGGGCAGGCGGAATGGAGGAAAGGCAGAGGAAGGCTGTGGATGATGTACCGTCACAAAAGTTTTAGGACAAAGTCACACTTTTACATTAACACGTACAAGTTAATGTAAACGTGTAAACAAGCCTTTATGCTCGACAATTAAGGATGTATTAAAATCATGGCTACATGAGCGGCTTACCTGTAGCTGAAGAATATGACGAGTGCGGGAATGGCGGATATCAGCGAAATGCCAAGGACAGCCACGTGATAGATAACTCTCGTTGAGATTCCTGGTGAGACGGAGCAGGTCGAGTAGTCGGTGTGTTCCCTCCAGGTCCCATTCTCGAAACACTCCTTGTGGTGGTAGTCTGGCAAAAAGAAATATGGTGAATGAACGAAGCTTATCTCTGCTAACGGTTTCCCCATTAGGGCAATTACAAGTGCACGTAAAAATATCTGCTCAAACGATGAAAATAAATAATTATATAAAAATAGGTGACATGTTATGCCATGTTACATCATGCTATGCACTAATTTGTAGATAGAATTAAAATGAACAAGCCTTGCAGTAAATTGAAGAGGAGGCTCCCAGAACACCAATTACATTATGAGAACATACAGTAATGATCGAGAGGAAGAGAAAAATCAAAAAAGCTATTCCAGGAAAATTTGAAATAATATACTGCCATAAAAATGAATATCATTTATTCACGTTAGTGATAGCCGAGGTAAAAATTAAATGTTTTTCCTTTGAAAAATAAACAGGGAAGATGAATGTTTTGTATGTTCTTCTCCTTTGCATGCTCTGTTGTCCTGAAGCAAGCGTGTAAAAAATATCAGCATATTTTAGATAAAATCGCGAGTGTATTTTTTTAGGTATATTTTCTTTGCCAGATAAATTACAAAAAATATTGAGTACATTTGTAAAGGTCTAATATCTTGTCATATTTGCATCCATAAGGAAATAATTCTCTGCAACGGGAGTTAATCCACGGACTATTGGCTCTCTGAATTGCTAATTCAGGCCACCATGCTATGCAGAATCCTCAACTCCCGCGACTTTTTTTTACCGTTACGTTCATGCTTGCGGGTTTTGAGGACCTAGGAAAGCCCACTAGTTATCGGTCTGGCCCGGAAAGCCACTAGTCTGCGATTCGTTTCCCGGCCCTGGGGAATTTATTTTCCCAAGTAACGAAGGTTGATTGAATTTCTCGCGGACGGATTGAAATGTATTCACACTTTTCATTCACTCACTCACTCAATGATTCAAGTAGGATTGTGGTGAGGATAGGTGAGGGTAAAGCTCACCGCCATATATGTTTGGATTTCAATCGTTCAGGTTGGGGGCTGGTGAGGGGTCGTTTCGTTTTGAGAAAACGAGAACGACTGGAGTAATTTAAGTACCTGGAAAAATAATTCTTAATCATTGGAGCAATAGGGTGGTCTCCTATTATTTTTTTATTGACTAAATCGAAAGATTATTACTTCAGGAGTACGTATTTCACGCTTTTAGATTTTTAAATGACGATATCTATTTTTCACGATTAAATGAAAAGTGAAAAATTTCAATAAAATTGACCATTCCCATTCGTCTAAACCGGTATTTCTAAAACCAAATAATTTGTATATTATGAATACACTAACGGTGGGTAACGAATCCCAATCAATGCCTTTCGTTTTCTTTGATGAAGGAAACTACCCTATTAAGTAATTGAGAAAACGAGGACGATTGGAGTAATTAAGTACTTGGAAAAATAATTATAGTTGGAATAGCTAGGACCCTGGTTGTATTTTAATACACCTTGTAGTAAAATTTGAACCGACTAGATTTCCACACAGTTTGGCAGGAAGTAATTTGGTCAGATCTACAACTCTATATGGTAATTGATTTTTTCAATAGATACATTAGCGGAAAAATCGACCGTGTGACAATGGCTGTTCGCAGGGCCGGCTTAAGGGCCGGGCAATCCGGGCGACGCAGCTAGGGGGACAACCAAACGGGGGTATTCCTTACCAAACTTTCCGATAGGGGATCGACAAAACAGCAAGCAGTTTGCCCGGGTAAGTATTTTGCCTTTTAGCCGGCCCTGGCTGTGCGTATCACTTGAATGGTCCCTAAGCCGTTGTCTGGTAAATTATCCCGTCAGCAGTGACCCAACTTCTGGCTTTATAATGCTAGACTGCATCTGGCAGCACGAGCTGAGATTATGGTAATAGGGTGGTTTCCTATAATTTTTTATTGCCTAAATCGAAAGATTATTACTCCTGGAGTAAGTGTATCACGCTTTTAGATTTTTAAATGGCGATATCTATTTTTCGCGATTAAATAAAAAGTGAAAAATTTCAAGCGTGCGAAAACGCCACGGCTAAGTAGGTATGTATGCTGGGAAAACTCCGGAAAAATCGCAATCAATGCCTTTCGTTTTCTTTGATGAAGGAAACTACCCTATTATGAGACCACGATAACTGTTATTCTACACAAGAGAGGGTTTCAACCTGGATCATTGTGGTAGTTTCAAATGCGCTCTTTTCTCAGTGCACGCAGAATAATTTATCCCTCGGAAAGGTCAGAATTCCTTCCCTTTTCATGACTTACGCTGACAGTCTGGCGGCTTGCTTGTGTAGATGTAGTCGGGGCAGGAGCCTGGGATAACTGTCCCTGGAGCCGCTCCGTCCGGCCAGCAGTACCACGCATCCCATTGTGGTGGACAGCGTTTTCCTGGAAGATGACGTATGAATCGATCTATTACTGCATTATTACAGCTGATAATATTACTATTTTATTAACATTTATGGATTACTACCCAAGCAGCAATCGATATCTCAAAAACATCCAGACAACATTGCCGGCATTAACATATGAAATCCGTTTAGTATCCATATTAATCCTATTAATGTTACATGGATATCTGTGAAGCATCCATTGGGCCAGCCAAACAACGTTTCATCGATGTCCAATAATGGACATAGAGCTCCATATTACTACATCTCTTAGAACTCTTCTCAACATCTGATGAGTACATAACGAGTGCGCTTATTCTGGTTTTTGGTAATCCCCCAGGCCAGTGGCATAGCTAGGAATTTGTTTGGGGGGTCCAAAATCAGGGGGGAAAACTTTTGAAAAACAGGGTACTAAATGACCTAATAATAAGGTCGAAACTGGTTGAGCTTTTTAATAAATACTGTGTGGAATACAACACAGTTTACTTTTTTTTATCTATCAACATCTGTTGTTAAGTGGTGTTCGGGAGGACTTAAGAGAGCGATTTCCCATACAAACTTGCGGAATTTTGATATATTGCTATTTTTTATAAGCCGGCCTCAATTTATGAAATAAATGATACTTCCGTCGTGAAATTTGAGCGGTCACGCTTTGATATTTGCATATACATGTATTGCCAGGAGAAAAATTGTATTTAATTTGTCTTTGACTAATTATGTTCAAATGTATCTATGCTAATATAAAAAGAAAAATTCGTAATGACCCGTAGACGTTTTGCAACTGATGTTATACCTATTGCTTATTTTGAGTCGTAACTGGTCCTCCTAAATAGCCTCTCATTGAGGCCCTATTTACCTTCTATTTATTTCTGTATTTATTGGCTGATCAATTTACACGCAAAAGAATGGATAAAGAACAATATTCGGAAACTGTTTATTTCATTCCAATGCCATTCTCCTATAATGTACATCCTTTTGCGGCTTGTCTGAAACACTAAAATTAATTATCCCAGATCTTGGGTTCAGCTAAAAATTGCATTTGTGTCGGGAATTTTCTTGATAGCAAGTTATTTACCCTCCATCATGACATAATTCACTCTGCATCACGATAATATACCAAATGATTGGATGCATTGATTTCCGAAAATGTTCATGAAGCTATAATACTTTATAGGTCAAAAATGCCAATGCCCGTCTTTCTAGGCAGTGGCAAATCTTCGTAACCGTAATGTTAATTTGCCTTTTGAAATTACTTTTTGTTTGAAGTCTGAAAAGTTTACCTCAGTCGAAGGCAGCAAAAGGGATTCATCCATGCGGCATTTTAATGTGTGATTATAGTCCAAATTTTGAATAAGAATTACAGTCAGTAGCCCATACATGGGACAGATTTCATGCTCTAACATAAATAAAAATACTGTAGAAAATAACCGCAAACTGTACATGTTAACTTAAACATTGAAGAATCCTTGCGCTGTGAAAATAAGGAATTTTTAACCCACCATTCTTTTTAATTTATTTTTATTTTTTTGTTATGTCCCAACTTAGGCATACGTTCCTTTTACTTGGGACACATTGGTTTTCTTGTTGAAACATACGAAACATACGAACATTGAAACATACGAACTTAAGAAAAGATCTAAGAAATCAACACTACTCTTTGTTGACAGTATGGTTATGGCGCAAAGTGAGTTCATAAAAAAGTCATAAAAAACGAGCCCAGTGTTTGAATGCTCTCAAATCGGAGGTTTAACCCTTTCGTTGCTGTTCAATATCCGAAAACCTTCTCCTCACATGCGGCGAAAAGGTTAAAATGCGTTTCGTGGGCCCATGGAGCAGGTACTTCAATAATGGGCGTGGTACACCCTCCAAATGGTCGCTAATTCGGAACCCTATTATCAAGGAGCTCACTCACGCCAATCAAGCAATCAAGTACGTATTTGAACCGTGTTTCTGCGATGAAAAATAACGATTTTGTTTACTTTGCTAAAAACGTGGCTGCGGACCACCGGAAAATGGCCGACCTGCTGCTGGACCTCGGTACCTCCTCTCGTCGCACCAATTTGCATAAGACGAACCCCGGGCGCGCGTGCGCGTCCGCTTATATGCCGCCACCGCCCAATATGGACGACGCAGCATATAAACTTCAGCGCACGGCCCGCGAGGGCTCGTCGGCAAGGTTGGCGGCAGAAGGTACCCAGGTCCAGGTCACGTTATGTGACTTCATATTTTATTAGTATTTTCATATACATGTCCACTAATTCTGGGTTCATTTTGAATACAATGCCTTGGCCTTTTCTTAGACTGTACATGGCCACAGATGAGTCAACGAACATGTTTACAGATACATTAGTTAAAGACAGTGCATTTAGTAGATCAAAAACTTTGTCAAGGCCTACAATGGCCGCATAAACCTCCGCCACGTTGATTGATTCTGTTGGCGGTATTGCAAAGGATTGACTCAGGTCCCAATGAGGGACTACCACTCCACCTTGGTTAAGTGTCGCATCAGTGTAAACTTCAATTGGTTCACACGCTCGCACGTAGGGCGAGATCGGCCGATTTAGGGCGGGTATTTGTTGAATGAATTCGGTGTACAAGTGAATACCGCTAAATCTATTATGACAACGCAACACGCAGCACACCCATGCTAGAAATCCGGCGGCTTTTGGTATGTCAGTAGCACGCAAGCGTGGCACTAGTGGTATCACGGAATACACTCTTTTTCTTGATCCAGAGGTTAGGGTGATAGTACCCTCATCAGTATTAATAAACACACCTAAATATTTCAAACACTTTACACATGTCATAATAGATTTAGCGGTATTCACTTGTACACCGAATTCATTCAACAAATACCCGCCCTAAATCGGCCGATCTCGCCCTACGTGCGAGCGTGTGAACCAATTGAAGTTTACACTGATGCGACACTTAACCAAGGTGGAGTGGTAGTCCCTCATTGGGACCTGAGTCAATCCTTTGCAATACCGCCAACAGAATCAATCAACGTGGCGGAGGTTTATGCGGCCATTGTAGGCCTTGACAAAGTTTTTGATCTACTAAATGCACTGTCTTTAACTAATGTATCTGTAAACATGTTCGTTGACTCATCTGTGGCCATGTACAGTCTAAGAAAAGGCCAAGGCATTGTATTCAAAATGAACCCAGAATTAGTGGACATGTATATGAAAATACTAATAAAATATGAAGTCACATAACGTGACCTGGACCTGGGTACCTTCTGCCGCCAACCTTGCCGACGAGCCCTCGCGGGCCGTGCGCTGAAGTTTATATGCTGCGTCGTCCATATTGGGCGGTGGCGGCATATAAGCGGATGCGCACGCGCGCCCGGGGTTCGTCTTATGCAAATTGGTGCGACGAGAGGAGGTACCGAGGTCCAGCAGCAGGTCGGCCATTTTCCGGTGGTCCGCAGCCACGTTTTTAGCAAAGTAAACAAAATCGTTATTTTTCATCGCAGAAACACGGTTCAAATACGTACTTGATTGCTTGATTGGTAGGAGTGCGATGTAAACAATCATTTTTTGATGATCGGATTGATTGATTGATTTTCAAGTTGCAGTCAGAGCGGTCACTTTTCGGGAGGGAGGCCCCCCGCTGGTAAGGTCGAAGAGACGGTCCTGCGTGGGTGAGCTCGTCGAGAAAAGGGTCCTGGATTAAGGACTCTTCGAAGTACTTTTGCGAAAGTGGATGGCACGGAGGAAGAAAAAATACGCTCACAGTAGTCTGCCATGCGAACGTACTATACCCTTTTTCTGAACTGACGGCGGCTGACCTTGAGCGTGCTCGCAACCGACCCACTCTTCTAGCCAATCACAGGAGAGCGATAGTAGAAAGTGTGTAGGAGCCCGCAGTCTCTGTCCGAACTCCGTGCGGTGCAGATCGCTCTCCAGCTAGCAGTGTTGCCAAATCGAATCGCCAGCGTTCGTCCGAGAATCTTCCGCCGCACCCGAAAGTACCGTTATTCACAAGGCTGGCAACGCCGGTCGGCCGGATGGAGGGGAGCGGAGGAAGAAAGGGTAGGGGATGGAGGAGAAAGGAGAGGTGGAAGGGGCAGCGCTTCTCATTGGCTAGTTTCTATTTTCCACTCAGCCGCCATCAGTTCGGAAAAATGGTATAGGTACGTTCACAGCAGTGAATACAGCATACCAACTTGCTCACCGTCATTCCGGGCGTCCCCTCGCTTCGATGAGGATGCGATGATCTTGGCGCAGCATTCGTCCGCCGCCTCAGCGCACTGCAGCCATTTCTGCGCGTAACTGGCGTCCTTGAGCGTGGAAATCACGAGTTGGAGCAGCATGGGGTCGGAGCGGTTGAATGGAGCCGGGTCGTTGCTGTGCGGATCTCTGTAGCACTTGACGACGCTGTAGTTTGCGTTCGGCGATGGCACGGGGATGTAGCAGCTGCGCACCGGGATCGTCGCGTTTTCTTTCGTCGTGCCCGGCGGAAGGAAGGCGTAGCAATAGAAGGCGGCCATTATGCTGAAGGCTTCCGGAGGGTAGAGATTCGCCTTGACGGCGCACTGGGGAATCTTGCTTGAAAGACAAACAGAAACAAATCGTCGGTCGCTATGGTGTAACCAAGGAAAATGAATATTACAAAAGAGGATCCTCAAGACGACCTCTAAATGTGTTGTCAACCACCACGCGTTTAAATAGGTTTACAGAAGTCGCCACTCGCGTCGCTGACCGGCAAATTGATCCGAGTTTCACGGGGAAATAAGTCATAAATTTATAATTAGGGGTTCCATCCGAATTTTATATTCATAATGGTGTGATTTATCAAATCCATAACTCTTTAATGCTATTCTTCGCTTTTGAAAAATCAATATTGCAAAAACATTGGAATAAATAGTGGATCGCATTGCACTCATCACCGCGCCGCGGTCATTTACGAAAGCCGATTAAAAGGCGACGGAAGTGGCGACAGAAATCAGCCTTGTATGGGATGGAATTGGGCCTCTATGCAGTACCCTTGCCGAGGAGTCTCCATGAAAGGCAAGGTGATAAAGGAGTTGCTATAGTTTCTATAACCTTACATTAAAAGAGGTCCAAGAATATGGCGGATAAGCGTAACATCTGTTGCCGTTTCGCGCGCATTTTATTCGGCGGCGCCACTTGCCAACTGTATCAACCAAGGTCCGTAAAGGTTTGCAAGTACACTATAATTCCCTATGACCGTGGAAAATTTCATGTGCCTGGCTTCGTAAAAAACATGGACATGGTTCCTTATACCTATGCACCCGGTGCGGTGAAGTACGAAATTTTTTCTCGCGTGGGTTGGAAATTTTTTCGGAGTCGAATCGAGGTACTCAGTGTCAAAAACCGCCCGTATTTGCAAGAATATTATAATATTCTATGACTGTGGAAAGTTTTATGTACCTGACTTCGTAAACAAGGAAGTAAGACATGGTTCCTTGGAATCCATTCATCCGGAGCGCTGTAGTGCGAAATTTATTTATTCTAGAGTCGAACCGAGGACCGCAGACTAAAAATCCAGACGTATCATAAATTTTCATTTTAATAACTACGTGTAATCAAAATTTCACTTCGCTGAATTGATTACCTTGTGAGAAAACCGTGTTTCCTTTTACCTATGTCTCCCGTTTAAATGCACGTAAAATTTGAATTTTCGCCGCGCTAGAGACTCAAGAACTCGCATCGGCTCGCATCAGAAATTCTTGATGCAGTTGATGCGAAGGCGGAAATGGGCGCAACCTTTAAAATTGTGACTGGTTTTTTGTGTTTGCATAGGGTGTTTACACGACTATATTGTGCTTCTACGATCATAGGAAAGAGTTGAAGGAGTTATAGTTATCAGTTTTTGAAATGAATAAGTCCATATAAAATGGAAAATGGGGAAATCTATATCCGATGCGTTGAAGTGTGCGTGTATGTAACTTGTTTACAACCGTTATTAATTTTATTGGTGGTAAAAATGCAAAATATGATCTATAATTTCACACATTGAAATGCAGGCGTGGTAGTTTTAACCGTAATTTTGCTTCTGTACACTAACTTGTGGAAATTTTCGACACCTTAACGTTATATTGCGAAAAGATTAGTTGAAAAGCTACATCAGGGAGTGTTTATAGTATAATAGTATCATCAAAATAACTATACAAGACTTTGTTCGTCGGTATATTAGAATTGCTTACGCTTTGCAGAATCTCACTGGTCTATCATTTGAAGACATGTTGCAAATTATTGCTGTTTTGCCAAACCTTTGTTAGCTATTTAATATGCGAAACTATACATTCATTGCAAGTGAATTTGCTCGGTAGGTACTAAAATTAGTTTCCCCTGCTAAAGAGATTAGTTCACCACAAGTAAAGGGACATTCAGGGTAGTGATGCCGTGATAGATAACATCATCAATTAATTTATTTATGCAAGGATGATGGATGTGTGCTTGATTTACAGTGATGTGTGCTTGAAGAACCCCATTGAGTTGATTGAGTATTCAGTGCAATTATTTTTTTCATAGCGTATGATTTGGTAAGCCCTGATAAATACTGCTGTTAGTTTATAAATTGGCTCCAAACACTCTTTAATCAACGCATTGATGACGCGGCCAACTTATTTTCAGTGTCCTCCTAAGTGCTATCCAACTATAAAAGCCACACTTCAATCAATGATATCAAAAGTAATGGATTTGCAAAATGGTTCTCAGTTGAACTTGGGAACTTGTCTTAAGAAGCTGCATCATCAAGCATAGAAAAGCATTGAAAAGTAAACAAAAACATTGAAAATCGGAAATCGCCATAACTATAGTGATTACCGGTTTTCAATGTTTACGTTCAATTTTCAGTCATAATACACCACATAAAATTTTGTAAGATCAGAAGGAAGTGCCAAATTCTATTTGATGAGTGCCACTCTAAGTAAATGGACAATGCTCAATTATCCAATCCACAAAATGTACTTAATTTTATAGTGATTTAGGCTTTTTATGGACTCGGAACAGTTAAATATGTACCTATGTTGAAAAATGAGACTCAAAACCTCTTTTTGATCAGAGAACAACAGTGCAGTAGTGGTTGCTGCACAACATATTGTATACAGCTATAGCTATTTATTTCTTAACTTTGCAACTAGGCTTCAAGCACAACAACCTCCCTTCAACTAGTTGCTTCCATCAGCTACAAAATTCTATTCATTAATGCAGTTCAAATGCTTAACATCTGTTTCTAACCTCTTTTCTTTGACCTTCCATCTCCACAATTTGCATTTTTTTACTGCAGACTGGGCTCATTGCATATATGCACCACATCACTACCAAGTATTTGAATGCAGTTCTTTCCAACGATTTCTTTTATAATTCTGGAGAGTACAATACCATTTGTTGTCCAACTGCCTAACTTACATACTCGCCCTCTATTGTATACATGGCCACTGCACAGCACTGCTTTTTGTTTTCCCAAGCTACTGCTCTATTAACTAACTTGTCATGTATCCAGTACAGGATACTCAATCTATTTTGTCGATGGCAAAGTCAGCATTTGTGTATCCCTCCAGAAACGTTCCTTACTAAGAATAAGAAATATGATAATTTATAGTTCCCTTCAAATATCTTAATAGACTCTTTGCATATGCCCAGTATTGCATTGTAAAATCATCATTAAACCTTCTTAACTTTGACACTGCAAAGACAAGATCTGGCCTTG
Organism: Ischnura elegans; assembly: GCF_921293095.1. Taxonomy (NCBI): domain Eukaryota; kingdom Metazoa; phylum Arthropoda; class Insecta; order Odonata; family Coenagrionidae; genus Ischnura; species Ischnura elegans. Next base: position 114,980,664 of record NC_060251.1, on the reverse strand, counting down.
TACAAATCATGGCATACATAAGACAACCAATCAAAACTAGAAATGGAACATCAGGACAAGTTGTTGGGTCACCGGGAGCTACATTCAAACCTGTTTCTATGACACAAAGGTTGATTGCAGGTCAAGTTAGTAGATGACAAGGAGATTTTGTGATCTGGTAATCTTCGAGCCACTCCATTTTTTAAAGAAAACGTCTCTTCTGCTTCTCCTCCCTCGCTTCCAAACACTAACTCATTTTCTTGATTACTCTCAAAACTAGTGTCTACACTAGTTTGGAACTTTGTCATTACCTTCACAATTTGATTCAGTCATGGAGTCTTCATTACTTGATATTCCCCTCGCTACATGTGTTCCTTTGTGAGTTAAGCACTGCCATTCTCTACACTGTCAGGTTGAGGCAAGTAACTAATTATCCCTTATGCCCCTACGAACCGAGGTAGATTAAAAGATTTACCTAGAGATATTTGGACTGGTTTGAGCTCTCAAAACATATTTACAAAGAATACTACATCATATGCTTCGATGAATCTTCCCGCAATATCAGGGTCAGCCAAAAAATACCATTTTTGATTCCTCACCATTGCCAATACTTTTTGGATTTGGCATCCAGCATCTTTCATTGCTCTTTAGCCACATAAGCATAGGCAATACATCCAAATAGTTTTAAATGTCTTTGATTAAATTTTCCTTCAGACCATCTCTCCTCAGGTAATGCATTCCCTCCTGCTTTTGAAGGTACTGTTTAGAGATATACAGCTGCTCAACAAGCTTCAACCCAATAATATTTTAGTAAATTGGTGGCAGAGAGTATGTACCTAGCTTTCTATTTGTTCAGCTTATCAGTGCTGCTTGAAGATTATAAGATTTTGTAGTTTTATCTTTATCGCACATGCCCTTAACTCCCCCTGTTATGCCTGACCCATATATTCACCCCCATAATCTGTATTCAGGCATTTCATATTGTTCCCTTTCTCATTCTCCATGCTGGCCTTAAAAATTGCATAGCATCGTTGGACTTAATGAGACTTTTCACTTTTAATAAAGAAAACAAAAACCTTTCTTGTACAATCATCAGTGAAGGTGAGCATATATTTTACATAAATAGTATACATATATTTTCACCTATAATACCATCGGACCACACAATCTGAGAGGGTCAGACTTAATTTATTACATACTGCATCCATTCTAGCACTTATTTCGAATCACTTCTTTGCTAACTTGCCATCAACATATGTTATACAGGACTGAAATTTATTATTAGTGGGAAAATCCACACCATGGACAACCCCTTTATAACCTGCATGTTACTCTGCCACAGACTTGGTAAACAGTCCTCCACTACTTTCACAGTCAGTCCTATGTAAAAAGTTGCATTACTTTTACTTTCTGAATTATATTGTTTCAAACCTTGACAACATATGCCATTTTCTTCAAAACGAGTGGCTAGATCACCCCTTATACTTCCAAAGATCTGGCATCAAATAAGCTGTACCCAGATTCATCAAACGAGACAGGTGTGTCTTGTTTTAACTAGCTTGCTTACAGATAGTAACCAAACTATTAGTTGATAAATTTGTAACATTTTGATCTGGAGTATAGCACTTTACAGTGTGGGAATGTGCACTTAGGGAGGAGAATGGGAGAGACTGGAGGTGTTTGAGATCTAAGTAAGGAGAAAGAGAAGTGGACAGAGAAGAATGACAAAGTGCGGGATATGTTGAGTAAGGAGAGGCAGCTTCTGGATAGAATTATAATTTGAATTAAGGAGATCCATATTGAGAGGAGAGGTTGAATTAATCCTTAAGGAGACAGAAGGTATGGATGGAGCGAGTACTTGGTGGGGAGTGGATGTTGAAAACACTATCAGAGGATAGAATGTTGGGTAAACAAAGGAGAGAATAGGATTTTTAGATGGCATGAAAAGGGTGAAGTTGTGAATTCATGAGGGCAGGGGGACTTTTGGAATGCTCCATGCAAACCTACCTTTATACCAAGCGGTAGAATACTTAAATAAAAATGTCTTGGAGTTTATTTTTAAGCATTACATATGCCGTATGAAAAAGCGCTTGTGAAAATTTTATCGAGGTTTGAAGTATTTGTTCCCGATTTTTATGAAAAAAATTTGTTTTCAAGTCATATATCTCATCGGAAAACCATACATTGATGTCTAGCAGCTAAATCTATGTACTATTCATCGTAAAAATCGTCTCTTCAAAACAATTTGACCGGTAAAACTCACTGATGGCTGAGATATACAACACACTACGCTTCCTTGTTGACCGTTTTTCGAGTTAGCTGCACAAATTCCCGTCAATTCGCTCAGTCTATCACTATTTTAAGTAAATATGAGTTGCAAGTTACGGCTTGGAACTTTCGAACGACCGTAATGAATATAATGAAGTATTAATATACGTATCAATTAATCGCTTTTCGTCATCATAGGTACTATGCATATTAAATTTCGGTATTTCAATCATTGTTATCGCTTAACCCGAACTACCTTCCAGCACTGGTGCCTGCGGGTATTTTGAATGGCGGAATACTTCCCGCTCATGTCGCATCAAGCAGTTCCTAATCACGCATCAGCATAAGTGCATCAATGCCTTGATGCAATTTCGGAACGGCTGCATCAAGGCGTCGATGCGGATGATGCGTGATTCGGAACGCACCCCTGTCCTTCACCGACCTTGGTATCAACAACTCGTCAGAGTGACTTTCGCCATTAATCATAATAAAAATGATATCTCTTAGTCGACAATCGTCTCGCATGCGTTAAATGTGTGGTTTAAAATGACTTATTGGCTCAGTTACATATTACTGCCGTGCATTTCCTCGTAAAAAGTGGATATTAATGACTGGTAGCGCCGTGAGTGGCGATTTATAAATCTGATTTTAATGCGCGCAGAGCGACAACAATTCCAGCAGCGGACTTGAGAACCCTCTAATGAAATATTCGTGAGTGTACCCCTGGTCATTTAAAATATTAAAGGATGGCAGAGTGCGCACTTTGCTGTGTTACCTCTGCTGAAGCCGGCCGCGGCACGGCGCCACTAGTCCATGTGAGGCTACAAACAGACAAGTCTATGTAAAATTAAGGAGTTTCGTGATATAAATCGCTAATGCCATGATTTATACTACGGCTGTAAACGCATGCCAAAATGCTCATCCGCTAAATACCTAGGCGTTACCCTTGACAAACGCCTCACTTGGGCTTGCCACATTAAGCTGTCTATCAAGAAATCACAAGGAATTTATGCCACTCTGCTACCACTATTAAAATTAACGTCGCCTTTGGCGCTCAAAACAAAACTTTTACTACACAACTCGTCCATCAAGCCGCTTTTATCGTATGCCTCTCCAGTTTGGATTCATGCCGCTGCTACGCACTTAAAACGCACCCAGACTTGCGAAAACAAAATAATTCGAAAAATAATAGATACCCCACGGTTCATCAGCAACCGCCAGATAGAGAAGATTTAAAAACTACTCCCACCTTAACCTTTTTAAAAGCTGCAGTTGAAAATTTTCAATATTCCTTTGGCAAAACAAACAATGAACTACTAAAGAATCTATGGGATTACATAATTCCAAATAAACCCAAACATAAAACTCCCAAATTTGCCCTAAACCCTTCCCATATTCCTTTACCCACCTAACTCTCGTAATGCTCGGACGGAAACTTCAAGAATGAAACCAACTATAGTAAAAGAAACCGCCCAATTCCAGAAACCCGGAGAAGACAGCTAATTGGCTGGGAGCTCAGAGGAACACCATATAAGAAAACTCCGCTTGGCTTGGCTGATATAAATCGCTATCATCAAGGCAGTCAATGTCTGCTACGTTAAAGGCCCCTTGCAATTCTTGAGAATTACACATGCTTTGCGTAGGTTAATTACATGCCTGGATGATACACTGATGCTCTAGGTAAGCATAGATGGGCACACTATGAAATAACTAACTAAACACACACGCAAAAGGATAAAATTAGCATAACCAGATGTTATTCACAGAATATATTGAAAAATTTTCCAACGAAGATAATAAGGTCTCATGCGGTAAGTGTGAAATATCACGAGGTACCTCCATTAGTCTCAAACCAACTTTTATTCTTCACTCCGGTAAGTTTGTCCTTATTATTGCGGCTCAATACCCCGTGGAGTATCCATAGACAAAACAAGACCTTATACCTATTTAACACCAAGGTATTACTAAATTCCTTCGCAACTACAAATGTCCGCCCAAAAATATAAAATTATCTGCTGCCATGCAATGCAACAATCACTATAGTCTCGGATTGTTCCCTACTGCCATCTGACGTCCTGCTTCAAAAAAGTTGAACGAAAAACAAACATAAGAAGCTTGATGGGGCTAGGTGTTCCGCTACTTCAAATTTACTTAGTATGGGCTCGTTCACATTTTTTCTAATTGTCACTTTTGCTAGTGTTAAAAAAAATAGAGAGACCTACAAATCGATTCTGTGGATGCCATAAATATGTAATCATATGTTCCTTCGCCATTGGTAAAGATTGTATGATAATTTCCCTGTTGCCGTCTTGTCGTCAAGGACTATTTATAGTGAAATGTGATCAGTAGAGTGGATGAATCCATTGAATAATCCAGATAGTCCTCCATTCACTTGTCTACTAGCTGCTTAATTTTGTACATATCTCCATTTTTACCATATCATTTTATTTTTGTATCATATGTATATTTATATGTGACTGCAATATGTGTATCATATTGAAGTGTCCCATATTTTCTTCTGCAAATTGTTGGATTAAATAAAACAATTTTTATAGAGGATTTAGGATAGAGACTTACTCATTTAAACTTCGATTACGTTTTTTTTGAGACGCAGATGGAAAATATCTCGTTTTGTGGAGTGGCTTTAATTTTAAAAGGGATTATGGCACTACTCCTTTGAATGTCGAAGTAATCTTATCGCTGCGAAGTTATAGAGATAATTACTTTCTTTATCGCTGTCTCTCTCTCGAGATTGGATTAGATAAATATAGGGAAATTATAACCGACACGAGGTAATTCAGCCTCATGACTCTTGACGACATTTGAAATATTTGTGAAGAACACATTTTCGTCTCCTCAACGGTGCGTTTTAAGTTTTTTCTTTAACTTTCATTTAATGCCATTTACCCATCTGTTTGCGCATGAAAATATGAGATACGTCAAAATGATGCACATAATTTAATCAGGCATAAAAATGCATGGTATACTAAAAATATATTAATATAGTAAGATTGGAGGTGTACGTAAAGATAAACAGCTGAAAAACAAAATAATGGATGAGTATTTGCTTTATTTAATGAATTCTTCCGTACAAAAGTATGCATTTAATGGCCAGTATTCCTTTATTGCCAATAGCGTTTAATTATATAATTATCTCTTTATGACTTAAGGGAAACAGGCTAATTATTATACAATCTAATACCAGTGCCTAAAGGCCAGGTTACACGATACATTAACGCGTACGGGTTAATGTCTAAATGTATGAACACCAAAATGCATTGTGTAACCACCCAACTTGTGCGAATGCATGCACAGAAAATATATCCTGTTCTAATTTGGTTCATGCATTCGTACGTGTTCCGTTCCGGTCCACCAAAATCATTCACGCAAACGTACATTAACTTGTACGTGTTAATGTACCGTGTAACCAGGCCTTAAGAGTCTGTTTAATGTTAATGACGAGAGACGGTGTTTCTGATGAATATGGTCACAAGTGTAATGATGTTGGAGATTGGTATTGGATTCAACTGGGTGAAGGTTTTCTCTCATCAAAGGTACCAATTTATGGATACAGGCTCAAGTTAATGTTAGGATTTTTTGGTCTGTGAAGTGGGGTCTGTGCTATTCTTTAAGTGGTGGGTGTAGCATGATGCGCATGGAACGTTTTTAAAGAGGTAAGACCTAAATCAATGAAGACGAAGTTTCATGATGAAGTTACCGAAAATGAAGGATGCTAGCTGGCCACCCGGCGTTGCTCGGTTAGGATAATTGGTACTCGGAGAAGAGGAAAAATTGGATTTCATGGTCACTTGGGAGGATTTAGATAAAGAAAAAATATTTAGATATTTAAAAAGAAGGTATGGTGACGGCCCCAATGTGTCCCACGATTGACTCAAAATTAAAGTGAGGCGGTGAGCAGAAGACGCCGAACAGCAACCATTGGAAAAAAAAGAATTCCGGTTACCGCGCACGGGATCATGCCACGTCCAGATTACGATTGTTCCAGCATTCGTTGGAACTATCGTGCATTCACACAGCGATGGTTAATACCTGTGCTGCCCTCTAGTGCTGACGTGTAAAGTGAACGAGAAATTGACCTTTAGCAAAGCTGTTGAGGTATGGAGGGTCAAGATATTACTGTGTTCAACGTGTATTAAACTTCTAATTTTTCTTCCGCCCTTATTCTTCCTTGCTTGGACTAATTCATGAAAAATATAGATCGAAGGGAACTTTTCGTCTCTTCTCTTGTCTCTTCCTTTTCAGGTCTCCCAGCGCCTAACCATCGTAAAGTGGCAACGTTCGGAACTACAGTAACTATTGTCAGGACATGCATTCACACGGCTAGTTCGGCCAACTATCGTTAGGACGATCGCTCGGACAATCGTAATGTGAACGAGGCAATAGTCTCCACAGTAACGCCGCTCCACAACAATGATTGTTAGATGTGTCTGTAGGTGCGTAGACCAAAAACGTAGTGTGAACGTATACCCTAGCAAAGAGGTTTGCACCGAGAAAATAAAATAGGTAAATGAAGTATCCTTTTCATTCGTGTTTTTCCTCAGAGCGTGTCAAGAGGGGTGCCTATCCGGTAGGATGTTCAAGTTGCGTCACGTGACGTGACAAACGGTTGTGAGAAAACGATCAAAGGAGACGCGTCGGACGCAACCGAAAGTAGCAGGACGGGGTTCAGAATCACAAGGTGCACCTATGTAATAACTTTGGTCGCAATCCGTGTGGCCATATGGAAATGCATAGCGGACAGACAAGCACATATCCTCATCTATATATATTAGAGAAAGTCGAAAATCGTGTTAGTTAGAACACTTATTACTCGAGAACGGCTGCACCGATTTCAATAAGATTTGGTTCTTTGGATTCGTCTCAGGCGGAGTTAACATATAGGCCATTAAAAAAGGATAATTTCACAAAAAATTCATCTCTTTCCTATGGGCATGCTTTTAGGAGTTATAGTAACACAACAATTGATAAGTCGGTCAAAACTACAAATTAAATAATTTGTTTTGTTTTTACCACTTTAATAACTGAATTTAGTAACAATATAACATTTTAATTACTAAATATATTCAAAATATTAATTACATTGAAATTACATTAAAAAAAATTAATTCGAGCTGATTGTAAGCCCAGCCGTGGCCCAGCTCGAGTTGACACTTCACTACCGTGTTTGTAAACAAATCTCCAAGCAATTGTTGACAAACGGTAATGTCCGTGTTCCTGTCGAGGAATCGAGTAGTTTTAACTCATTTCCTTGGAATGATTGCAAATTAGTTTCAGCGGAAGGTGAGCTCATCAACAAAGAGTTCCAGAATATGATTGATCACCAAAAGAATCAAATATGGTTGATTTAGCGAGCAAGAATGAAGATGTGGATGACTAAAACGAGGTAAATTCAAATAGTTCGTACTCTGCATGGATTGGAATCTTTTAAATGTGTAACAAACGAAGACGAAATCACCAACTATCTATCTGAATATTTTTAGTCCTTGGACGTACCTGGCTTACCAAGGCACGATTTACAGAAAAATGTAGTTTCTGTGCTCATGATCTTTCGAAGCCTCAACCAACCATAACTATCCAACGGAACGTGTTTGATCATTAAAAAAATTGGTGATGAATGTGATTCACGCAACTTTACTCAAAGGAAAATTCAAAGGTTAGGAAGTCCTCATTCCGTAGATTCCATGATCTCAACTCATATGCCCTTTTGAGCTTAAACGTATTCAATTTACAATTCGTGTTGCATTCGTGATAACGATTAAAAAATCGCATGGTCATTCTTTCAGTTTTTGTGTTGTTTGTGCTCATGTGCTAATGAAAACCCATGATTTTCTCATGGTCAATTTAGCGTGCTATGTTCACGAGTCGATAAACCATCCTCTGTATTTCTTCCTTCGCTTCAAGTGCGTAGCTAGGATAGGGGGTTTTGGGCGCAGCTAATACCACGGGTCTGTAGGGTATAGAAAACTCGCTAAGGTAAGCGGGAAGCATGGGGGCACTTCCCCCAGACATTTTTTAAGATAAATGGTTCAAAATAGTGGGTTTTGTGGCTGTGTGAATAGTTAAATATGTTTTGTTTGTTATTCATCCATCCCCCAAATATTAATAACAAAATCTTTCAAAAAATTCTCTAAGCTCTTGGTGGGGGTTTATCCCCCAAAACCTCCCCTCGCTGCGTCGCTGCTTTGCTTCGCTATATTTATTTAGCTTCATCCGCTTCATCTTGCGCCTGATAACAAAACAAAAACTGTTGTTTCTCAGAAGGTGCTTGACGCAAGACATTAAACCCGAATGTGTAGGGCTCACCGTGGTGCGTTTACGCATGCAGTACGTTTACGCAGTGCATTTTTTCCAAACAGATATACTATAACTGGCGCGCCTAAAGTCATTTGATACGAATGCTGCTTCATAGGGGCTTTTCTTACATTATTTTGAGCATCAGTCGAGCGTCGGTCTAGCGTTGCGTTAACCAGCCCCGTGAGATATAGATAGCCGCGGACATTTCAGCGCTTACGGAACGCCAACACCAACAAAATGGTGAATTCCACTGATAATGGATGATTATGCGATAAAAAAACATCCTTTGTGCTGAAAATTACAGTGAAAGCAGTTCTTCTCTAACCTGCGTATTATTCGTAAAATTCTAATTTGAAAATTGTCTTTGAATCTAAACGACCCATCGCCATGTTGGCTGATCGTGACGTCAGAGTCAAGTAAACAATACGTTTATGTGGTGCCAGTTGAGAGTAGACTATTTCTCCTAGTTTAAGAAAAACCTATGCATCTCTCTGTACAATTTATTTTTTTTATATGTTAATTCATAATGAATCAGTCATGTGAAGTATTTATCCTGAATAACTGACAGGTTTAAAGAATGTATGCGAAGTGGAGGATGCAGCACAATATTGAAAAATAGCGCTTATTACTTTTTCATCATCCTTATCTACGGCGATTTCCACAGTATTAGAAAATTACTAAATTAATCTACCTTCAGAATGTTTCCATAATGCGTCTTTACGTAGTCGGAGTCAACCATTGCGCAATACACGCACCGTAAAACTATTAAGCTATTCACAACTGTTTTCACACACTCTTCAAGTTATGAATATGTATCATCGTAGATGTTTGTTATCGTCGTTATTGTTTTGTTATTACCATGGAGCGAGTCTGCTTAATCGCATTCTGACGTCACAGGGCGTTCTTGTAGGGCGAAAGAATTTAGTAATTTTTGCGAACTCTGAAGCTCTCTAGCACCGAGAATATTGAGGATTATGAAGTCATATTTCGCATACGTTAATAAATTTAACTTAGTTATCTAGACATGTAAAAAAATTACCTTTTTAATTTTATGAGAGCACCCCATTATCAGCTATTTATGAAAACTAAGTGAAAAATTCTGTTTTCAAAAAGTTTCATGGAGGAAAAATCCGCAGTTCTCGGTCCTTTCCCGGAATTTGTGTGCAGCTGACACTTGTATAGGTCAAAGTTCGCCCTAACATATACCTCGTTATTATGGCGCTGTGCTCGCGGACACATTGCCTTGCTGCCTTGTGAACTGTGCTTTGCAATACTCTGTACCTTTTAGCAACCAAACGCTATTTAAATTTATATTATTTGCTACTCTTTACTATTTTTCTACTCTGTAATTCTCGCAGAAGTTTTATAATTTGTCTTATCCTCGTGGGAAAGGATTTTCCATGTTCCTACGTTCTGTGCATTGTGGTAAACGCAGGGGAGGACTGATACTGTACACAGTAGGCATGCAACTTGTGCAAACAATGCATTTCTTCTATCATGATGATAGAAGACCACACAGAATTTTGTACTTCACTTTTGTTCCACACTTTAATCAAACATACACCGATCTAGGTAATAAAAACTGAATCAGCTGTCGTAATTTTCCAAACATTTTTTATATTTCTCGACCGGTTTCAATGCTTACACATCATTTTCAAGAGCTGCCATCTCTAGAGACTCTAGATTTTTCTTGTTCCTCGTTTTCTTGGTGCTACAAAATTATTCGTATACGTATTGTATTTCCCGGTTTAAATATTTTTCGGTATTAGCTTTAATTGCTAGGCAACGAATTAAAATGGTATCAGTATCATCTGTGCTTAAGTTTATTTTTATTTATCGTCTCTGATCGCTGTTTTCCTAGTGGAAATGATTTTATATTTTATTTATACAAGTCATTCGTATTTCGTCATCTCTTGAGGCAGCTCTTGAAAATGATGCGTAGGCATTGAAACCGGTCAAAAAAGATTTAAAAAGTGTGGAAGATTACTACAGCTGTTTCAGTTATTATTATCCAAGATCTACCACAAAGTCAATTCGTCGACAATCAGTCTGACCGATACACGTTTCAACGGATAACCTTCATTCTCCTTTGAAACTCATGTGAAACGCCTGTAGCTTGGTTCTAGTACGGATGTTATTATTTGCTGAAATGCCGTTTCTTTTTTCTCTCTCGTTCCAATTCCAGCAGAGAAAATGAGAAGCCAATGGAGACACTTAAGATATGCGCGCAGCGGATGAGTAACAGTATGAGTATGAGACATGTGCAGTAAATAACTATTCCATTTCTAGTTGAGTGATTACAGACTTTATCTGGTGGAAGCATTACGTATTGGTGAGACTGACTGCGGAACTTCACACTAAGGGTTTAATAAGACGTTCTGAGGATGACTCAGGTGACACCTGATAAGATATGCCTTGAAATCGGTTGTGCTATTAAACTTATTAAGGAAAATGACAAGCAGTTTTACTGATGTTCTATTCGGTATTTTAATTCAATCAGAAGAATTGGAAGCATGGGCTTACCCAGCGAGGGGCAGGGGGGAGGGGCAGCTGTACCCCCTAGAAGCAAAAATCGCAAAAGTCTTTAAGCAAAATCAGTACTGAATTGAAAGTGTTCAACAAATTTTATTTAAACCCACGAAAAATAATATGTATTAGTATAAGACATGTAACTAAAATAAAATTGTTTTTCAAGGAAATAATCTCATAAAGTAATAAAGCGCTGTTATAATTTTCTTAAATATTGGTTTCATTCACCTTTTCCATAGGTAAAATGTCACAATAGGGTAGTTTCCTTCATCAAAGAAAATGAAAGGCACTGATTGCTATTCGTTACCCACCATTAGTGTATTCATAATATACAAATCATTTGGTGTTAAAAAATACCGGTTTAGACGAATGGAAATGGTCAATTTTATCCTCATTTGAAGAAGGCCAGATTGGCGCCCTTTCGATGCCACTCCACGTGACGTCAGAGGGACCTAGTTTCTATACAAGTAGGTAGATAGGAGTTTTACATCATCTAAGATTACCAATGCATACATGAGGCACAGAGCTCAGGGAAAAATGACATAATAATCGCCCATTAAAACTTCCTAAGGTCGGAAAGTTTCCTTCGTTTCATAAGGTATTAATAATCCTTATTTAAGCCATGTGCTACCAGCTAGCAGGGTACTCTTCTACCTGCTAGCATCTTGCGTCGTATCAGCGCTCAAAGCCTCGCCCCATGGTCACCTCACTTTGCGGCAGCGGGAACTAGAACGACGTCACACGGAGTTTTCCCGGCATTCATACTTAGCCGTCGCGTTTTCGCGCCCTTGAAAATTTTCTCTTTTTATTTAATTGCGAAAAATAGATATGGTCATTTAAAAATCTAAAAGCGTGAAATACGTACTCCAGGGGTAATAATATTTCGATTTAGGAAATAAAAAATAATAGGAAACCCAAGATCAGCTTTAATACGGTGGTGCGTCGCAGCTAGGCGTGTGCAGTATCTGAATATGGATGTCGTTCTAATATTTGAAAAGTAAGCAAGTGGTGCAAAATCAATACCACATACTAGACTATTGGAAGCTCAAAAAATTTGCCTTTAGCTCTCTGGGAAATATCGTAATATTGGAAATTGTAAATAAAAATAATGTTAGCGTATAAGAAAATATTGAACTAAGCAACGTAAGTCCGTAAAAGCAAAAGCAAAGTCCGTAAGCAAAAAATTGCAAGGCAACGAAAATATAGTTGTTCTCTGTGTATCTAGATTATCGGAATACGAAAACTATCGATTTCGTTTTTCTTGATCTCAATTTTTTTAAAATTTTGATTCGCGTCTCGGAGTATAGTTCTAAGAATGATATACAAAATTATTCGCCAAAGTTTTGATGTAGTTTTTATATCTTCTTCGAAATACTTGTAAAATTTGTTTAAAATATTTGCACTAAAGCCCTGGAGAATATATTCATGAAATATATCGAAACGTTTGAAAATAATTTTGCACATCATTCTTAGACCTATAATCCGAGACACTAATCAACATAACGAAAATTATACTCACAACATCGAATCATCCATAGCTTAAACGCTGATCGCTCACATTTGCATATTAATGAAAATGTAATGTGTTAATATTATAATGTGCATTATACCCTTCAAATGGTAAGTGTGGAACATGGTGAAAGATTCCATCAGGATATCAGGCAATGACACAACGATATTAGACAATTTGGGATGTTGGGATAGTGCGCAATTAATGCTGGATGCTTCACCGTGAGCGCAGAGTATTACCCCATAAGGGAAAGCAGAGGTTATGCTATGACAACTAAGAAACCATGGGACCTTGAGATGAAAGATGATGGTGAATCTTAGGTTACACATTCCTTGTATGAATAAATTCGCTGAGTGCATGTTTACACGTGTTATCGGTTTAAAATCATATGCAACTTGAACATGATTCGTTATTCATGTGGGTACTGTATATTGTGTACTGGACTATTGGATGTTGTAAAAAAATTGCTTTTAGCTGTTTTGAAAACATCGCATATTTGAAAACAGTATGCCTATAAATGTTATGCTAGGGTATTAGAAAATGTTGACCTTATCAAAATCAATACGTGCAACACTAAACCAAACCTTCTAGGTCACAAAAACCTACGTGTGTGCCATCGAAGTATATGATGTACTAAAAAATGTGTGTGAACTGATGTTCTCATTATTGTATTCGAGGTCAGGATGCAGAAGTTAATTACGAACAACTACTATTGTGAAAAAAGTTTTTTCACTGTTGCTAGTGAAACTATTTGTCTCGCAACAGGTATTTAATTCTGGTGAAACAAAACTTTCGCTCAGATAATGAAGCAGACCAACGCTCATAATACACATTAATATTGTCTGAAACGTAGCTTTTTAGACGTTTCTCAATTTTAATTAATTTTTGTAGCTAGGTGATGACCTCACCGATTTTATTTAGAATATTCTATCCGGTGGAAAATCTATGACATGTATGATGAGAACGTTTCCCACTTTGTAAACTTGTGGAAGAATTCCAATTTTAAACGAAATATTTACTTTGGAACGTATAAATTGGAAAACCGCCCTGCTTTTCAATCGCGTCAGAGTAAGAGGAAACCGTGCGGATGTCCGGGGACGGAGTACCTTGGAATAAACTTTATTTGTTCTGCATTGGGCCAGGCCGTTAGTCGAAAGTCCGCGTTGTAAATAATATTTACTTGCGTTCGCTCTGTAATCTCCGTGTTGCTCCGATTTTCCATCGCTTACTTGCTTTTCGTTACACACAAAAATCGAAAAAGAAAAACAGTTAAAAATAAAATATTGTTTGGGTCAGGAATTTCGTAGAATGGGGAATTTCTTCTCTACGATATCTATATTTACCATGGAAGTTTGATCAATGAGTAGTTTTTGCTTCTATGCACACATCAGTAGTGACGGGTTGTTCTAGTTGAACTCACACGAGAAAAGATTCCAACTCAAGTGTTGCGTCATCAATGGAAACATTCTCCGTTTTCATATTGACGATTGTGACAGTTTGAAAGCTCAAGAAATATGTATTTTTACATTTTATATGCCTCGTATGCTGTTCGTGCTATTCACGGTGATAAAATATTCACGGTTTTATTCCTGCCGCAGAGAAGTTTGTGACGTCGCAAAATGATGACGAGCGTTTTTAACCTTAGACTAAGGACAGTAGTAGAGGGCTCTTTGATGAACACGTGCACAAATCATATGTATCGCGTGACGTGGTAAACTTTACGCATAAATGAGCCTGGGATGAAATAATTAGGCACATGTCAAAAGTAAATAAAGACTGCTTCAACATATTTTAACTTTACTCACCAAAGAAAGGTCACCGAGTTTCCCAGGAATGAATATTCTTGAGACCAAAATGCTAAGTAAAATTACGATATCCTTTCGATAATCTTATGCAATTATTGTGACTCAATACCGCGTTACTTTGGAGACGCTCGAGCTGTATTGGGACCGAAGTAGTAACGTCCCTCGCTTTCACCTACTTTAAGGTTTCTCTGGCTGTCAGCTGCGTTTGCCCGGTTGATTTTCCCGGGCGTGGTTCTAAGAATGTTTTTTAATCAATCTTAATAGCGATCCATGCCCTCAATGAAAGGTTCTCCCTTGAGCGAGCAAATGGCGTAGAGAACGGTAATGACGTCGTTGACTCACTAAAAAGTGGTCGGAAACTTTTGAGTTTTCTGATTTTGAAGTTGCGAGAGAATGGCTGAATGTCGAAGTTTTTTTCACGTGGTTGCATGCATTCATCTGTAATTTTTTTAAAGATACATTAATAGATTATTTAATGTAGTGGTTTACAGAAATGGCATTGTAAAATAAAAAACAGCTATATAAACCACATGAATTTGTTGCACCTAACAAATATAAAAATTGTGTTGAGGCAACGAAAATAATACAGCATAAGGCTGCGAAAAAAAAAACAGAAAACAAACAATATAGAGCACTTCGTAGAGTAATTAAAACACAATAATGAAATACAATCTTTTAAAAGGAAAGATTAATAAATATAAAAATAGGCGAATACCCCTGTGTTCCATTTCTATATTAACATAATAATAGCTTTAGATTTCCTACTTTTCATTTACCGGATTATTGTGATGAATTTAGATTTCGCGTCAGAGTCCATTGCATAGAACGAGTTAATGCTGCGAACCGGACCTAGGTCTCCTGTGATTGAATCGTTGAATTCCATCTTACAATTAGCGTTTTCTTCAGATGCCTCCGGTACTGAAGGCATAGTTCGTCCGCCGAGTACCAAGATCACGTTTTATATAGAGTCACAGTTTTTTCAGCCTACTGTATATTGGCTTTAGGCAAATTGGCTAAAAGATTTTTCTGCTTATCTTCGTATGTACTATGTATTATGAAAAAGCTTCAATCAATATTTAGATGCAAGAATAAGTTTTAAAAAAACACCCATTTCCAAAATTCGCCATTTATACATTGAAAACTTCCTTCAAAATGTCCCTCTCATTGCTTATTTCGTCAGATTTTTCATAAATTAACTCTTTATTCACCTATCTGTTTCGCTTCTCTGAGTCTACAAGAAACAACCATACCCACACAAAACAAACAAAATGTCCTCGAAAAAACCACAATCAATGTTAATGATTTATAAAAACGTATTAATTATTGAAGCCTCTCTTTTTTATTTATCATAAAATAAAATACAAAAATATTAAATCTAATATCTTTCTTTTATCGTCTCAATTTCCATTTTCCATTCACCTGCTACGAGAGCACTGATTCATTAGACGATTCCTTTCATACTACTGAATAGTATACAATTAATTTAAATCACAATCGCAGAGGATAGTTCTTTTTCAGCAATAGGGTAGTTTCCTTCATAAAAAAAACGAAATGTATTGATTGCGATTCCTTACCCACCATTACTGCATTCATAATATACAAATAATTTGGTGTTGAAAAAATACCGGTTTAGACGAATGGCAATGGTCAATTTTATCCTCATTTGAAGAAGGCCAGATTGGCGCCCTTTCGATGCCACCCCACGTGACGTCACAGGGACCTAGTTTCTATACGACTGGCTAGGAGTTTTAAATCATCTGAGATTACCAATGCATGCATGAGGCACAGAGCTCAGGGAAACATGTCTTAATAATCACCTATTAAAACTGCCTAAGGTCGGAAAGTTTCCTTCGTTTGATAGGGTTTAATAATCCTTATTTAAGCCAAGCGCTACCTGCTAGCAGCGTACTTCGCTACCTGCTAGCAGCCTGCGTCGTATCAGCGCTCAAGCCTCGCCCCAAGATCACCTCACACGCCGACAGCTGGAACCAGAAATACGTCACACGGACTTTTCCCATCATTCCTACTTAGCCATCGCGTTCTCGCGTGCTTGAAAATTTTCACTTTTCATTTAATCGCGAAAAATATATATAGTCATTCGAAAATCTGAGATCGTGAAATGCGCACTCCAGGAGTAATAAGCTTTCGATTAAGGCAATAAGAAAATGATAGGAAACCACCCTTTTGCATAAGTTTTAGGCAATTTATTACCGTGCACAAGTTAATGACGCTTCTAATGAATTATTCAGGGTGGATAAAATTACGTCACGAAATTCTAACCCTGAATAGCTGATGCCAGTGGGAACCAAAATTACTAATGATGTTTTAGGTCGGGAACGCGCAATTTTTTTAAACTATAGAAACTTTGAGCCGAGCGTTCCGATTGGCCGTGAATTTACCCCGTTGCCAGGTGCTCTGGACAAAGACAAAGTATTTACAGTCGTGAGTTGTCCCAAGGATGGTAAATATACTGGAGGGGACACCACTGGTTTCGAGCGTGCAGCGAAGTGTGGTCGGAATTGGGGTGCTTGGGAAGGATGAGCCACGCCCACTTCCACCAAAACATTGACATACCTATATGGGTCATTGCTAAATATTTGGTGAAATATTTGGTCATAACTCGTTTATACATTAAAATAACTTATGGAACGCACAATGTAAACCTCTTTTTCTTACTTCATTGGCAGGCTTCTCGAAGTTATGTCCCAAACAGCTTTCCCCACTGAAAAATTATTATCAATCACCACGGTTACGTTCTACAACCAGCTCAGGTGAAAATAAAATTTTACGAGAGTAAACTAATCATTTACCTGCTCTTATACTGGCATTTATTTTTATTATAGCCAACGGGTATCTAACAATTACAGTAATAAAGTATATTTTCAAAGGAATCTTCACCAGTAAGGCAGCTAACAGACACAGAGTTAATACATAAATAGAAGTATCGTGAAAGATGGGAAAAATCCTATGACAATAACCGGCGAAATACTAATGATTATGGTATAATTTTTCACTTAATTTAGTTCATTTTCAGAACAAAACTTAGGCACCTCAAAATATCAGTCGGAGACTGAGTACAAAAACTGTCAAACCAAGATGGCGGAACTTTGACCACGCCAAAAACTGGGAAACAGCGTCTCCAGCTATTTACAACCTCCTTGGAGTCGTCCAGAGCATTCTGGAACATGGCAAACTAACGGCCAATGGGAGCGCTTGGCTCAAATTTTCTGTATTAAATAATTGGCGCGTTTTCGGCCTAAACATAATCACCGATAGGAAACATAATAAAAATACACTTTTATATGTTCCACAGAAGTTTTAATAACCGACCCAGGTTTCGACAGTACACTATGTCATTATGAAGGTGAATATACACAAATTTGCGAGCTTATATACATATATATATACTAGGGAGGGGAGGGAAGGGAGGAGGTGGTGATGGTGGGAGGGGGAAGAGCTAACTGACAATGAGATCTTCCCAAAATCGTTCACTGTTTATCGGAAAGATAGAATTAATCGAGTTGGGGGCGGAGTTTTTATAGCTGTAAAGAATTCAATCGTCAGTCAAGCGATAACCGTAACTGAGACCAGCGTTGAATCTGTGTGGTGTTTAATTAAATGTCCAAAATTCAAAACTATTTTATTATGTTCGTATTACAGACCACCTAACTCAGATATAACGTCAATGTCGGATTTTCAAAATCAAATAAAAAGCGTAGCATCCAAGTATCCTGAAAGAAACTTGATTGTGGGTGGAGATTTCAACGTACCTTCTATAGATTGGGAGACTTATAGCTTCATTCCTGGTGGGAGGGATAAAGTGATCTGCGAGGCTTTATTACACACTTTCACATCTAATTCATTGTTTCAAATAGCATCTGCACCAAACAGAGGAGAAAATATTCTTGATTTATTAGCGACAAATATACCACATCAGGTAATAAACGTTGGCACTGTCGAAGGAATAAGTGACCATAGGGTAGTAACTGCAAAGTTTTCTCTAAATACCGCTGTAAACTTTAAAAAAGAGCGTAAAGTTTTCATTTTTATAAGAGCTAATTTTGATGGGTTTAAGAGTCATATGAAAAATGCTTTCCCCGAGTTTCAAGAATCAGTATTAAAGTTAAATGTAGAGAATACTTGGAAAGCTTTTCTTTCGCTCGCAACTTCGGGAATAAATAGCTACATCCCTAGTAAAATAGTAAAAGAAGGCAGCGAACCGAGATGGTACGACGCGGAAGTGAGAAAATCATTGAGGCGACAGAGAGCGTGTCATGCAAAAATGAAAAAAGTCAGCACGGATTTATCCGCTAATGAACGCGAGCTAATAATTAAAAAATATAGGATGACTAAAGCCGCCACGAAGGAAGCGTTCAGGAAATCGTTCACGAATTTTAAAAGAAAAACACTAGTAGAGCAGTTACAGGATAACCCAAAAGCATTATGGTCATATGTTAGGGAAGTTCAAGGTAAACGATCTACCGTATGTTCGCTGAGAAACGACAATGGAGATGTGTTGACAAGCAGTTACGATAAAGCCAATTTATTAAATTCCTACTTTAAGAGCGTGTTCACGGAGCCTTCCGAAAACTCACCCGAGACCGATGACAATCCCTGTCTACATAAGATGCCAGCTATTGACATTAGTACGCTCGGAATAGAAAATATATTGAAATCGCTTAGTCCAAATAAATCACCTGGTCCAGACGAAATCCCTTCTCGCGTATATAAAGAACTAGCCTCAGAACTTGCCCCCTACTTGCAGTTAATATTCAGTAAATCCATCAAGCAACACGAAGTACCTAATGACTGGAAAATCGCTAATGTAACGCCTATATTTAAAAGTGGAGACAAGGAACAGCCATCTAATTACAGGCCAATATCTTTAACGTCCATCTCTTGCAAAGTCCTTGAACACATCGTAGTCAGCTCGGTAATGAAACACCTAGACGCGCAAAACTTATTAATGGGAAATCAACATGGATTCAGGAAAAGCAGATCGTGCGAAACTCAGTTAGCGCTTTTCGCCCACGATATTTTAGTCTCCGGGGAAGACAACATTCCAGTAGACGCGATTTTTCTTGATTTCAAAAAGGCATTTGATAAAGTACCCCACGGAAAGTTAATAATAAAACTGAAATCTTATGGTCTAGACGAAGATGTCATTTCCTGGATTAGAGAATTTTTGAGCGACCGCGTCCAAAGAGTAGTATTAGACGGTGCAGTCTCCAATGAGGTTAGAGTGACTTCTGGCGTTCCTCAGGGTAGTGTCATTGGCCCACTCCTATTCCTTCTTTATATAAACGACATTGGCGAAGTAGTGCAGAGTAAGTTACGATTATTTGCAGACGACGCTGTAGTTTACAGAGAAATTCGTTCCAGCAAAGATATAGATGAACTAACGAATGACCTTGCTGCTATCCAGGCTTGGTGCGATGCTTGGCAGTTAGAATTAAATTTGGAAAAATGCGTCGTAATGAATTTCTGGAAGAAGAATAACTCCCTACAGCGTAACTATGTCATTCGGGGCACGCAGTTAAAGGCAGTTGAATCTCTGAAATATCTAGGGGTTAGACTCAATAATGATCTATCGTGGAATAAACATATTCGAGAAATAACCGGTCAAGCTAATCGTAAAATGGGTTTTGTTAAAAGAATATTAGGAAAGTGCGACGACAAAGTGAGAGAAATTAGCTACTTTTCCCTCGTTAGACCACATTTGGAATACGCTGCGAGTGTTTGGGACCCTCATGAAAAAGGCTCAATAACAGAGTTAGAACGCGTGCAAAGAAGAGCTGCTAAGTATGAGAAAGGTCATTACGATAGTCTTGTTAGTGTAACTGACCTCTTAGATAAACTCGGATGGGAATCTCTGTCGGACCGTAGATTGAAAAATAGACTAAACCTTTTAGATAAATTCAAGAGCAGTGTCTTTTCTGACGAAGTTAACCATATCTTGCGGACGCCAACGTACTACGGAAGATCAGATCATATAAATAAAATAAGAGAGATAGATTGCAGAACAGACAGATTCCGAATGTCATTTTTTCCACGATCAATAAGAGATTATAACGGCAGCAATAGAACGCGTAAATAGATTGCATGACTTGTAGTGTAGCCTACTAACCTATGTAAAACTTACTGCATGTTTCTGAATTTCTATTCTATATTCTATTTCTAACAGCATATAGTAGTATAGTTTGTTATTATACGGGACGTTTCTTGGACGGTGTGGTGTGCATGTGGGAGTCCAAATGCATGCTGCATGCTGGTGATTGATCACCCCCTGCCAAACACCCTAGAGGTGGCTCGCAGGGTAATTTGTAGATGTAGATGTAACTAGGAAATGGGTTCCTCAAGGTCAGTGGGTTTACTTGCTGAGTCCAGGAGAACTGATAATAAAGGAGAGGAGTGGGAGGGGTACAAGAGGTCGTTTACCACACGTACATTTTTGTTGCGACATGCTCTTAAAATTTCTGAATGCTCAAGAAAGTCCAACCTTTTACCTTTACAAAGATTGTGGAGAACCTTGACATCGAAATCACTGCTACGGTTGCAGTCTAACAAATGTTTAGCAAAATTAGAGGTTGTCACACGAACTTTTGTACCCCTCCCACTCCTCTCCTTGATTCTCCTTGACTTATTCTCCCGGTATAGCTCGCTGGTGACACGATAACAAAAAAGGGACGCTTCGATAATCTCGCGTCGATCATCAGTAATCGGTGGCTCCGATTGGAGGAGCGGCAAACAATCGCTCAGAAAACCTCCGCACCTTGCTCAACACAATCGGCCATCTCCTCCCAGCGGTTCTCATATTGACTGCGGACGCTTCATCAATGGAGTTTTTGCTGCTCTAGCGATATGAGGTGGCGGGTTATTCTAGTTTTTACTCATACGGAAGAACATTCCAGCTCATGCATTGCGTCACCAATTCTAGAGGAGCGCCGAAGATAAATGTCTTTGGAATGGGCGCACGGTTGATGTTTGCTTTATTTTATGACCAAATCGCGAACATTTTTGTTGAGTCATAAAAAATGCGGTAGTATTTGGGCATAATTTTTTTAATGAGAGATGTTATTTAGAAACGATCTGGTTTTAGCGATTTCCGTTCAATTCGCAAGCATTAGGAAAAAATGATTTATGGCGATGCGGTATAAAAAATCACCCTGTGCAAAGGTCTACCTGTGAAAAAAATCATTTCTAATGTTTGAATTGTGCTGAATGCAAAATTTGGCTTATTTTTATTCATAATCATGTTTTATTTTGTTTAAAAATTTCGGCAACTCTTTTGAGTAAATAATATGTAATAACCCGAGTGCATCACTTGACTTCAGCCGAAGGCGCTCCAACTACCTTAGTTAACTTCATTGGTGAAGTAGTACACAGTAAGCCACGATTATTTGCAGACGACGTTGTAACTTACAGAGAAATCCGTTCCAGTAAAGATAGGGATGAACTAACTAATGACCTTGCTGCTATCCAAGCGTGGAGCGATTCGTGGCAGTTAGAATTAAATTTGAAAAAAAAATGCGTAGTAATGAATTTTTGGGAAATCCGTTCCAGTAAAGATAGGGATGAACTAACGAACGACCTTGCTGCTATCCAAGCGTGGTGCGATGCGTGGCAGTTAGAATTAGATTTGAAAAAATGCGTAGTAATGAATTTTTGGAAAAAAAAATCAACTCCCCACAACATAGCTAAAGCATTTAGGGCACCCAATTAAAGGCAATTGAATCTAACTCCAAGATATTTCACGGATTCAACTATGATCTATCGTGGAATAAACATATTCGGAAAATAACAGGTCAAGCTAATCACAAAATGGGTTTTGTTAAAAGAGTATTAGGAAAGTGTGACGACAAAGCGAGAGAAATTAGCTACTTTTCCCTCGTTAGACCCCATTTAGAATACGCTGCCAGTGTTTGGGACCCTCATGAAAAAGGCTTAAGAACAGAGTTAGAACGCGTGCAAAGAAGAGCTGCTAAGTATGAGAAAGGTCATTACGATAGTCTTGTTAGTGTAACTGACCTCTTAGATAAACTCGGATGGGAATCTTTGTCAGACCGTAGATTTAAAAATAGACTAAATCTTTTAGATAAATTCAAGAGCAGTGTCTTTTCTAACGAAGTTAGCCATATCTTCAGAACGCCAACATACAACGGAAGATCAGATCATATAAATGAAATAAGAGGGATAGACTGTAGGACAGACAGTTTCAGAATGTCTTTTTTCCACGATCGATAAGAGATTACAACGGCAGTGTTTGAACTCACAAATAGATTAAATAGCTTGTAGTCTAGCCTACTAACTTATGTATAGATTAAAGCATGTTTCTGAAATTTATTATTATACCTAACAGCATGTGGTAGTATAGTTTGTTAGTATGCACGACGTTTTTTTGAACCGTGTGGTGTGCATGTCCATAGAGTCCAATTGCATGCTGGTGATTGATCACCCCCTGCCAAACACCCTAGAGGTGGCTCGTAGGGTATTTTGTAGGTGTAGATGTAGAACTGTTTCACTCTGTGGCCTGAGATGTCAGCGGTCGCAGAGAACGCCATCAACAATGACCATGCTACCATCAAATGGGAAGCTGCTCTGCCACACCCGTGGCTTCTGGTACAGCGTGGTGATGGGATAAGCAGTCGAGACACGGCTGACTAAAAGAGAAAGTTTTTAAACCGATATCATGGATTCAACCTGAACCAATCACATCCGGCTGGGCAATCGTTTATTTTGTTCGGTAAACTCAGTCAGAGATTCGAAGCAAAATAATGGCATAATTCGCAATATGACCTACTATAATAAAGAACACTGTTCTTATAAAAACGCACAACCAAAAATCATCACGTTTAATAATATTTAATATCCTTAAAAGTACGTTAAACCACATCTTGCTGGAACGGAACAGCTATGACGGCGTGTAAAGGGGTCTTTGCGTAGCAAGTAAGACATCATTGAAGTGTTTGACTACACTAATAATGGTGCTTTAATCTTTAAAGCTGTACCATGAAGCCAGGCTTTGATTTAATAATATTTTAGTACGCGTGCCTATGAGGCACATTGCGCCTGAACTAAGCAGTTCCAATATAGCACCTGACGGAAGGGGAAAAGAAGAGTAAATAAGATCGGACATAATAGAGACATTCATCCTCATTATGAGACATAATAGCCTTCGAGCAAGAGTCATTGAAGGGACGGTATAGAGGAGGAACGCAATGGGGAAAATGCACAATATTTTCAAAGTACTAGAATAAGAAGGTCCCTACCTCAAATATGCTCCCCCAAAATTTCGCGGATGAATAATGTTCTTTAGCTGAGTTATGAGTCTTAGAAAATTAATCTTCTTCGGTTGCTTGAAAACACGAAGTCATCGGAGCGTGACGTCAAGGCACGGATGAGAGACTGAGGAAGTGGATGGAAAATCGGTCTATGCAGGGTCTCAAATGCAAATATGGCGAAAATAATTGCTGTTCTAACTTCAGACTAGTGATGGGTCGATCATGAACGATTCGATCAAAAAGATTGAATCACTAGGTGAATCAAATGACTCATGATTCATTTCGTTAAACAAGTCGATCATCAATCATCAATCACTCCGACTTCCGGTTTCATATCAATCATCTCGGTTTCCGGTTTGTTTCAAAATTTGGAATGATAGATGCTTGATCTCTTTTCCTCAGGGCAGAAATAGTTGTGAGAAAATTAAATACTATGTTATGAAGAACTGAATAATTGTGTAATCTTTTTCTTAAATGTTTTCCAGCAGTTATCAGTATTAATAACACCAATACACGTAAAAGGAAAATATTAAGATGACTCCTGTAGGAGAACGTTAAGAAGTAGAAGTTAAAGCTGGTTACATTTTATTGTGCCGTTCATAAAATCATCCTGCAGATTAAATTCATGCATAGTGTGTGGTGTATTTCGTGTTATATTTTCATCAACTATAGTTAGAAATTATTTTATTAGTGTTAAGAAACTGTGGCAGTTTTGCCTTCCCAAATATTTTCATGACACTACTTCCTTCATTTTTGAAATCTAATTTACTCATCTAGGAATTCACAATGAAAATAGTATATGAAATGATAATATGGATAGCAATCAGCGTTACCAATACTCTTCGCAGATGAGGCAGTATTTATTCGATTATTCAAAGTGATTTATTACATCCATTGATTGAGTCTTTTCGATCTCGATTCCTTTTGAGTCTTTTCGATCATGATTCCTTTTGAGTCTTTTCAATCATGACTCCTTTGAGTCTTTTCGATCTTGATTCCTTTGAGTCTTTTCGATCTTGATTCATTTGAGTCTTTTCGATCATAGTGATTGAATCAATTGATTGAATCACTTATGTGACTCGAGTCAAAATGATTGAATCACTAAAATGATCGACTTTGCCCATCACTACTTCAGACAGCAGATTGTGAACAGCCCCATGACACTTCCTATCCCACTCTATTGGGAACCCATGGTCTTTTATTGAAGTCGTTTCCTCAACCTGCCGCACGTTTGCCGGGGCGGCGCCACGTATTCTGGAGGGCAAGAATTAGCGGGTAAGTTAATTTCCGTATTGTTGAGCGCATACTACAGGTGAGTGGAAATAGTCATTTTTGTAATTAATTAAGATTTAGTTTTCATTAATTTTCGAATGTTAGTCTTCTGCATTATTTCCTTATTGTTCTACATTAATATTTCGTGGATATATATCGCGGATTTACTGAAAAAAGGAAAATGCCGTGGACGTGTGTGGTACCGCGTTGCACCACTGGTTATGGCCACAAGACTTCGGGGATTTCGCTTTTTAGAGTCCCCAAGGATCCTGAGAAGCGATGAAATAGCTGTAGGATTCCTTTTTTTGGTGTGCTAAAGCTCCAAAATTTATACATATTTTAAATTACAGGTTCTGCTGTTCCAGTGGTCAATGTCATTCACAGTGGAGGAATGAAGTAACACTGAGAAAATGCAAGATGTGCGACGGCTTTCATCAACTATTCATCATTCTCTCCTACTAAATTGAATCTCTTAGAATGATTAGTAATTAGAAGTAGAAATTAGTGATAGAAAGAATTAATAGAAATGTTAAGTTTTGAGTACTTAAAATTTATTTTTCATGACATTACCTTGCATTGATTGTATAAATAATCTCAGTTTCAATAGCATTGTGTAATCATTCTGGAAATGTAGATTTGATGTGTGTGTACATTATATAAGTTGGAAAAATGTGAATCGTTTTCATTCTTAATACCTCTTTCGATGATTTCTTTTAATGCAGCTGTTATCGATGGTGCGTGCAACTCTCATGAAAAGTAGTACATTTATCGCGTATTAGCAGTATTAGCCTGTGGTTTCTGTCGTACTACTCATCTTATTTTTGGGTGAGGGATAATATTTCAGATTTGCCAGCACCTGAAAGTGATCAGACATCCGCAAATCCCTCGGATTATATCCATTGCACTGTTTTCGTGGAAGTTTATTCGGAAATTATTTGCAAAATCTCTTTCGTTCTTATCTTTCATATGGTATTTTACTTCCTTAAATCTCAAATTATTCCTTTGGTGAGTAGGCAAGCATCGTTATAAAATAGCCTTTAACGGTAATAATGGTACTTCCGGAAATTATTCACCCTGTTCAACGATTAAATATGCCTATTCTATAACCGCAAAACGTCCCTAGGATAGAATCATTTTTTTAGGTTTGCTGTGCCCTGCCATTATTATTATCACTTGATCGAGACTCAGGAGATTAAAAACATTAACATACGTCACTTCATAAGAAGTATTTCACTCCGGCCTTGGTAAGAAGCCGTTTGCGTTTCTGATATTATATTTGTTAATAGTGTTTGAAAGCAAGGAATAACATCTATATTCTTATAAGGCCGTGGAAACATGCCGATGGGCTCAGAGGCAATGGGGCGTACGTAGCTTCTATGACAACTTATATTAACGTTTACCACAAGATAGCTATAAATAATTATTTCCTCAAAAATACCTTTCCTCACTACATAAGGTTTTAACTGCTGACAATCTTTCGTTATGGCTGTAACTGATTTTACAAAGGTATGGAAGCAGACGAAGCTGAAATCCAACGCCTTCCATTTGATTAATACTCACGTATGAGAACGATTTCTAGGTATTTTTTGCTATAAGATGTTAAGTGCAAATGAACTTGTTAACTAGTAACCACTGTCGATGTGTTTATATTCATTTTTGCCATAAATTAGTTCATAATTACTGAAGTATCGTATACAGATACGTAGGAAACTTGCCCTTCAGGATAGGTGGCGCCCCTACCGGCCTCAACGGGAAACGGCTTCATTAAATGACCATGCTTGGACGGAGAGTGTCCAGACCTTCTCATATTCTAAGACCGTGATTGTGAATATGCTGGGTTGCCAAGGCGTTATTGAAACAAATGAAGGGGATTGTTTCGTGAGATTTGGAAGCAACCACTATTTTTCAGAAAATCAGCCGCCATAAGGGAGTAGACCTAAAGTAAACTGTCGTATTGTGCTTTCTTAAATCCGTCTTAAGTCATCTTGTTCTTTGAGGAACTACTTCAAAGATTGTAGATGATTTTTACTTCGATATCTTGCAATCAAGACTCTGTCCTTCTACACTCTTAGCGAAGTGATTGGTGTACCGTGCGATGACGTCAGAAGGCGTTTCAGGTCACGTGACATCATGCGATATTCTACCACTTTTAATAAGCATTTAATGACGTTTGGGTTGTGCTAGGAGAGTTTTGGCTTATATATTTGTACTCGCGAGAAAATTGTCTATTCAATGAGACTTACTAGCGTGATGAACAAATTTCATGCATGTTCCCCATTGGGAGACCACTACCTACATGCATGCAACAATCAGATCATGTGAAATATTATCACAGCACGCCACAGGCATGTGAATATCAGTCATTCAAGGAAGGGTAGGGGGGTGGGGGAGCAGTTTCTTTCTCTGGGCCAACTCGCACGCGGAGATTTGGTCCGATGCCTTCTCCCGGGACTTGAACCCGGGACCTTTCCAATAGAAGCCCAGTGCCATTTATCCCACAAAGATACCCCTCTCACCACACATTTATAATAAAAAAAATGACAATTTAAATATACTGATGAACGTTACTTTAATAAATAGTCGTCCAGGTATAATTCTTATGTTATGAAACGATATCTGAGGCAGATTAAATTTTGAAAAAAGCACCAAGATAATTATCACCAGTAGGCAGGATAAGAATTAGAAATAAATAGGTCCAATGCCTTCTCCCGGGACTTGAACATGGGACCCTTTAAATAGAAACTAAGTGCTTGTTATTCCACAAGGATATTCCGCTCATCACAAGATTTATAGTTATAAAATGACAATTTAAAATTTCTGATGATACGTGACTTTAATAAATAGACGTCCAGGCATAGTTCTTACGTTATGTTATGAAACAACTTCTAAGGTAGAATGCATTTTGAATAGCTACCACGATAATTATCGCCAGTAGTCGTCTTTCAGCCAATCTGAACGCGCGGTCGATAACAACGATTGTAACGCCACGCTTGGCTTTTAATTGAACGACAATTGTAAGTACTGAAAGTGACGGAAAAGGGTGATTTCCTATTATTCTTTTATTGCCTAAATCGAAAGATTATTACTCCTGGAGTACGCATTTCACTCTTTTAGATAATTAAATGACGATATCTATTTTTCGCGATTAAATAAAAAGTGAAGATTTTCAAGCGCGCGAAAACGCGACGGCTAAGTATGAATGCCGGGAAAAGACCATGTGACGTCGTTCTGGTTACCGCTGCCGATGTGTGAGGTTACCTTGGGGTGAGACTTTGAGCGCTGATACATCGCAGGATGCTAGCAGGTAGCCGAGTACCCTGTTAGCTGGTAGCGCTGGGCTTAAATAAGGATTATTAACACCTTATCAAAGGAAGGAAACTATCCGACCATAGGCAGTTTTAATAGGTGATTATTAAGAGCTTTTTCCCTGAGCTCTGCGCCTCATGTATGCATTGGTAATCTCAGACGATGTAAAACTCCTATCTACTCGTATAGAAACTAGGTCCCTGTGACGTCACGCGGAGTGGCATCGCATGGGCGCCAATCTGGCCTTTTTCAAATGAGGATAAAATTGACTATTGCCATTCGTCTAAACTGGGATTTGTAAAACCAAATAATTTATATATTATGAATACACTAATGGTGGGTAACGAATCACAATCAGTGCATTTCGTTTTCTTTTTTGAAGGAAACTACCCTATTAAGTGATGGAAAAAAGGGACGGTGGGAATAACCGTGCGATTCAGAATATGGGTCAGGCGATCACTGTTTTGGCTCCTGAAAAACTATCGTTGGAGTCAGTGGCGTGTTATTAGTGTAGTCTAACACTACAATGATGTCTGACTTGTTAGGCATAGACCCCTTTACACGCCGTCATAGCGGTTCCGTTCTATTAAGATGTGGTTTAACGTGCTATTTAGGCTATTAACTATTACGGGGTGATTTTACGGGTTACAACCCCCCTCCCCCTTGAGCCTTTAAAGCTTTTACTTCATCATATTTACATACTTCATTTAAATTAATACTCGAACAAAATAACTGTTTTTGAGTCCTAAAAATCACTTTTTCAGCATCAAAAATCATAAAATTTTCGCCGCAGACCCCCTTTGCCTTGGGCTGTTTCCCATACACCCCGGAAGAGCCCCGAAATCTGCGGTAATCCCTCCCCCCCTATTTCAAATTCCTGGCTGAAGCTACCACTTGGGGGCGGAAAAAATGAACGCGTGATTAAGACTTTAGTTCAAGTCATGTAGGAAATTCAGTACCACAAGAGTTGCATTATGATGCTTGCGTAAGAAGCTAAGGGCGAAAAAAGTTAATATAGGTATTTCGTGAGATGTGACTTCATCGTGTTGTGTATTGTTACTTGCGATATCCCATTAAGATCTCCATAATTTTTCAACTGTTGTAATGAATATTTATTTTACAAGGAAAGAATGAGTTCATAATATTACCATTTTAAGAGCTCTTATGCATGAAATGATCGTGGCGTCATGCAAGAGGTTCTCAGCGCCCAGTCGATGGAAGCAGCTCATAAGCAGCTTAAGGCGCTTCCATTAAATTTGTATTGCGATTACCGATGATTGATTTTCCTTGCGTACATGACAAAAGGAGTTGTGAGTGATTGATTCCCTTGAATGGCCTCAGCAACGCTCGTTATATCCTGCGTTAATGAGTATCCTCTTCATAATGATAAATCTCCCAAAATATGGTTGGCATGCAAGATAAAGGATATTTTGAGAAACTCTACGTACCACAATAGACTGGACGATGAACGCGAAATCAGGGAATGGAGATGTTAAAAAATTCACGTTTACCATGATCCATAAAATTCCACTAGAGTACGCAGCGTGATAAGAAAATGGTCCTTGAAATTAGACACGCGAAGTCACTTTAGCCACTTAGCTATTTAATTATCAATTATCGAATAAATTAGATGAAGATATTCCGGGTTTTACACCGCGTTGGTTCGCATTTATTCCGGGCGAAAGTTTCGCCTGCGTTGCAGTCGGCTTCTTCAGGTCACTGAGGTAACGATGCAGCATCTTTTCCGTCCTTTACATTCCATCCGACTGTCAAGTCGCACCTGATTGGCTGTTGCCAATATCCCTAGCTTCTAGGATTGTCTATAGTGGCTACTGCCAATTGCCTTACGCAAGCAACATCTGTAGATGGCTAGGATATAAATGCGGGAAAGATGCTGAAGAAATCGGTGCCACGTCGGCGCATTGGGGAATTCCACTGAAAATGGATGGTTATGCGATAAAAAACATCCTTCGCGCTGAAAATTACAGTGAAAGAAGTTCTTCTCTAACCTGCGTATTATTAGTAAAATTCCAATTTGAAAATTGTCTTAGAATCTTGCGCTCCAAACGAACCATCGCCATGTTGGCTTAGCGTGAAATCAGAGTCCAGTAAACAATACGTTTATGTGGTGCCAGTAGAGAGTAGACTATTTGTCCCAGTTTAAGAAAAACTTATGTATCTCTCTGTACAATTTATTTTTTTATATGTTAATTTCATCATCAGTCATGTGAAATATTTATCCTGAATAATTGACAGGTTTAAAGAATGTATGCTAAGTGGAGGATGCAGCACAGTCATGACAAATAGCGCTTATTACTTTTTCATCATCCTTATCTACGGCGATTTCCACAGTATTAGGAAATTACTAAATTAATCTACCTTCAGAATGTTTCCATAATGCGTCTTTACGTAGTCGGAGTCAACCATTGCGCAATACACGCACCGTAAAACTATTAAGCTATTCACAACTGTTTTCACACACCCTTCAAGTTATGAATAAGTATCATCGTATATGTTTATTATCGTCATTACTGTTTTGTTATTACCATGGAGCGAGTCTGCTTACTCGCAATCTGACGTCACAGGGCGTTCTTGTAGCGCGAAAGAATTTAGTAATTTTTGCGAACTCTGAAGCTCTCTAGCACCGAGAATATTGAGGATTATGAAGTCATATTTCGCATTCATTAATAAATTTAACTTACTTATCTAGACATGTAAAAAAAATACCTTTTTAACTTTATGATAGCACCCCATTGTCGTCCGGAAGAAATATAGACCGGAAGATCTACATTTTCATTTACACCAATCCGTTGAAGCTCTCACGAGAGCTATTGCCGAATGATATGTGAATTGTGAAAAATTGATCCGTATGAATTTAAAAGCGACAGGAGGGTTATGTTCCCTCAGAGGGTAACTGCGCGTCCTCCGTAGAATCGTCCGTTGAGTGAACTTCGTCACTAATTATCTAGTAGTAATGAAGGTACTTTACACTTTCCACACATATTGAAGTACTCGGCAACCGGTTTCGACGTAAGATAGGATACGTCGAAATTGGTTGCCGAGTATTAAAATAATTGTGGAAAGTACGAAGTATCTTTATTATTACTATGGAAGTAAATTCACCCACCATCAACTTCACCATTGATCTACATGAGGTTTCGTTTAGAGCATGAAAATGCACAGCTATTAAATGATTTCTAGACAAGTGCATAAAACTGTTAAAATTTGGAGCTGTAGAAAAAGGAAGTAAATGAAATTTGACAAATATTCTTCCTCGTATATATGTATAATTGTACGATATAAATAGCTCGCTTAGTTATAATACCCTAGTGGCATTGCCGAACAAACACTTCAAAAAGGAGTTTGAAGTACTTTCTTAAATTAATATGAATAAAACGGATCAATTTTACGTAAGAAAGTGGGGAAATAGGATAGGTTTGGAAAATATTTATCTTGGTTCACAAGACGTCGAAAATGGCAAAAAGTCTGCTCTCATGAAACTTGAGCGCTCCAATAATAATTAATCGCTCTACCTGATGGACCACCACTCCTCACATCATGGTACAAGGTGATGAGAACGTTGACGACGAAAAATCAACAAAATAACACAATTGACATGATATGCGACGCAGCAAGTCCAGGAACCAGTCTTGAAAAACTTTTCTTGGTGAAAGGACTGAATTATTCTGTGGCAATGTATCTACTGCTTGCACGAGCTATGCTCTAACGTGTAAGATGATACATCTATTGTGCATTCTATTACAAGTCGTCGACAGGTGGGGATGACAGGGTTATGTGAAGTAGAATCATTTTTGAAAGGAAGACAAACAAAGTATGGGTTAACATGGGATATAAATGTTGAAATTTCCGTCAAATCAACAACTTAATGAACCAAATGCTGGAATTCCTACGGGAAATTACAACGTGATGAAATATTGCGGCTACAAAGATAAATTCTTGCGAATTAAGCTATTATTTCTTTTCTTAAAACTTGCATGAATCGTTATATTTTTGATGACGGATTTCTCCCAACTTGACCTTTATCGCAACATAGTCCAATCTGAATGATTTCCAATACTGATATGTCATAATTCGCAATCTTGACGGAATAGATGAGATTAAATTCTTTGTTTTTAAGTAAACGAAAGATATTGTTTACGATTCCATGGAAATGTAGATTCTTAAGAGTCTTATGTACACTTCGGCATTTATTTAAATACTAGATCTACAACGATCTACCATTACTTAACCTTTGTCAGTGCTGATGTAGATTGGCGAAAAATTAATCACTTTGGAACGGTTTAAACTGCGAAGAAAGATGTGGTGCTTTCCCTGCGAATTGATTGAATAAGGTTTTCTCGGGTTTATTGCCGGGAGAGGGAGTCCATTTTCTCCATATTTTCGAGGTCCAACACGTACCTCATCATCAGGAATTAATGGCACCAGCGACATTCCCTACTGATAAGGAACTTATTTAAATGAATAAAAGGTTGTAGTACTTTTCCACAAAGTGCTTTACTGCGTACAACGCGTTTCGGCTCAGAAAGCCATCATCTGGTACAGTCTTGTACCAGATGATGGATCTGTGAGCTGAAACGCGTTGCAATCACAATCAGTAAAAAATTTTGTGGAAAAGTGCTACAATCTTTTATTTATTTAAACATGTCAAACTTCCACCAATTGAAGCCTGAATCTGTTGAACTGACAAGGAACGTGTTGCTCTTTGAAAAAGTGATCAGCAGCATTAAAATTAATTTTAATTGAGTTCCTGCAATCGATGTAGTCGCTGTCAATATTTCCTCAAACTGGAGAGTTTTCACGGGTAAACCAAAGTTTTTATTATAATAATTATTAACGCCATTGCATGAAATAATAAGTAAAAGATTTAGGCACTTAAGACATAAATTAATATGTTATACCAAACATTTACGCCTGTGAATGAGGTCAATGTGGAACTGCTTTCGAATCAGCGTGCGCGGGACTTCAAATTTTCACTTTAGTCTACTTAAACTTAATGACTAGTACTCTCTGTTTGAGAAAATATTGACAGTGATTGCATCATGTACCCACAGGAGAAAACAAAAAAAAATAATTGTAAGCCTAGTGATCACTTTTCAAAGAGTAATTTGCATTTTCGATTAATAACAAATTTAATAAGTTGTGTGATTGTTATTGATTCCGATTATTATATATTTTCAATACTTTAATGATCACTGAGATTAAGAAATAGAATTGGAGCTCATAGTACAAAACGAGCAAACTAGATCAGAACTTCCAGTTCGACAGATAAGCTGGAGATAAGTATCTCTAGGTGCGTCAAGTGAGCACTTGTCCTCATTAAATTCCTGAAGCAAAGACAATAGGAAGAAGATAGTTCAAACAACAAGACCTATTTATTTCTCATTTTTATCCTTCCTACTGGTAACAATTATCTTGCTATTTTTTTCAAAATGTAATCTGCATCAAAAGTCGTTTCTTGGCATAAGATCTATACCTAAACGCCTCTTTATCAAAGTGACATTATGCACTGAATAGTAGAGGCCTTCACGTTGTAGAAATTCATCTTACTGATTTGTGAATGAAAACAGCAAAGTTTTTCATTCACAAATCAGAAAGTGACATTACATAGGTAATTTTAAATCATCATTTTAAATGATAAAGTATGTGGTGAGCGGGGTATCCTTGTGGGATACATGGCACTTGGATTCTGTTAGATACAACTGCCCATCTAATATGCGAGTGCATCGAAATCATGAGGACTCGACATAGACACTTGGGCTCACCTTTCATAGAGCCCAGGGTGGTAAGAGATCTTTCTATTGGGGTCCTCTTGGCCTTCACTAAGGACATAGGCCTCTGTGGGTGATCAGTCATCGGTGGTTGACTCAATGGACCCTAGGGTCTGAGTGTCCTGGGAGCCGAACTCCACTTCTTTTGTAATCTAATCTATTCCGGCTTCTGTTTGAAGAGTCCCAGGTTCAAATCCCGGGAGAAGGCATCGGACACCCCAAACCAAACCTTCGTGTCCGAGGCGGCCCAGAGAAAGGAAATAGCCGTCCTACCCTGAATCTATCTTCTATTTATATTTATAAAAGAGGGTTTCTGTTTTTACGTCCGTTGTTCTACCCTTTCGTTTGTGGTTCATCCATTGCGGCGGGTTGCGGGGTTGTACGTATTTGTAGATGAAAAAGTTTTCTCAAGCAACCGGTTTCAAAACACATTTTATATCATTGTTTACGCGATACAATTTTTGTCGAATTCTGTTTGATTGATATGTTGTACTGCTCCCAAGTAAAGCTCACAAGCACTCTCAATCTTGTACTTAAGAGTATGTTGTCGGTTGTATGTATTTGTAGATGAAAAAGTTTCCTCAAGAAACCGGTTTCAAAATACATTTTATATAATCACTTATGCGATACAATTTTTGTGGAATTCAGTATTTTTCATTGATATGTTGTACTGCTCCCATGTAAAGCCCACAAAGAGTATGTCGTTGTTGATGGTCGTTGCTAGGATATACGAAGGGTGGGGGGTCGTACCTCTTGTTTATCCATCTCGTCCTCCTGTAATCCAATGGTTGGGCCTGGACCTTGCACTATCAGCAGCATCAGTACACAGGCGATGGAGACGTAAGCCGGGCACAATACGGACATATCTACACGCGAAGTCCTCCTTCCACGACAGCTCTGCCAAGACTCCTGCACCGTCACATCTCCACCGATATCTCTTGGTATCTTCCGCGAAGTCGCTGCCTCCTTACCTCGCGCCGCGTGTTTGTGTGCACTGGAACCAATCAGACGCAATGATCGCCATCTTCGCCTTTCAAGATTATCGTCGTCTGTTTTTTTCCCCTCTGGACTTCCTTCCCCTCCCTTATCCTCGATCGCGTTTCCCTCATCCTCCAACTTTACCTCTCCGCCACCCACGTCTCATTAGGGATAACTTATCTGCCGTTTTGTTTTCTCTTTCACGCTGAATCAGTGTGCGCGTTCTCGAAACGTGATAATTGCAAATTTCTCTCGCATTAGGAAATTCTTGTTTGCGTGAAGTCTTGTCGAATTTTTCCAACGGTTTAATCCACTGTATTTCACACACGCGCACGTGTCAACGTTAAGTACACCAAAGGACGAAGTTCGCCGTGAAAAAATATTTGACTTACTTGAGCCGTGCCTCACTCTACGCTATCGGTCGAGCAGCTCGGCGGGTGGTGAAATCCTCCGCCAAAAGGAAATGGCCTCCGGTCAGTAGGGGCCTAACATTGGTGGTGGAAAATGGGCCCAAACCTATATAAGAGAATGCTTTTCCGCGAGCGGCGGGCATTATTTTGCAAGAGCTCTTATCGAGTGTTTGGCCGTGAGGAGAGCTGCTCCCGGGAGGCGACCAAAGGCACCTTTTTTTTCTTGACCACCGCTACCTCTTGCTGCCAAGGTAACATCCCTGTTTCCTACCTCGCCTTTTCCCCGAATCATTAATTTGTATCGTCGCAGCCACAGTTCAGTAAGGCGATTTTTTTTGTTATTCGACCGCTTTTGTTTGTTATTAAATTTTTGGTACTCTGTTTCACCGTTCTTTTTTTTTTAGCTTTACACTCCTACGCATCCCCCCGGGCCTCCAAGTACGCGTCATACTATTAGTCGGAATTCGAACCCGGATCTCCCGATTGCCTGTCATGCGTGTTGTCAGTTACAGTTACCGAGCCATTTTCTCAGAGCGAATTTAGGAAAATGGCTAGGTGGTGCAAAGACCGTTTGCACGTACTTGCACAATCTGACGTGTGTGTACGAAGGCGCGGTCAAAATTGCATCGTGTAAAGCGGTGAATTGCAAGAACACATGCGAGAATGCGAGGACGTGAGGTGGCAAAATAGCCCCCGTTCTAATTTCGCTCATGCATTCGCGCAATTCCGCGCCATTTTTTAGAAATTAATGAAGTTCTAACCTGCGCAATTCCATGCTCTGTGTAAAACGGCCTTTACTGAGTGTGTGGTGTGGCTAACACGCCTACCGGAAATCGGGAAATCCGTGTTCGAATCCCGGCCAAGTCAAATATAAGCTCCTTCTTCATGACGTAAAAAATCTGGTGAATCGAAAAGACCAGTTGGCGCACTATTTATAGATTTTAAGAAAGCTTTCGACACTGCACCTCACAACAAACTTTTATACAAATTACAGTCATGCGGATTAAATGAAGCAGTTGTAAACTGGATACGCGACTTTCTCAGAGATCGTAGACAAAATGTTGTTCTTGACGGAATTAGCTCTGATGTTGTAGAAGTTCAGGTGTTCCACAAGGAAGCGTATTCGGCTCCCTGTTGTTCATTATATACATTAATGATCTCTGCTCCCGCATTAGCAGTAAAATACGTTTATTTGCTGACGACGATGTCATCTATCGCGAAATTAGTGATCACTCTGACTATGAAATTCTATCGTTGGACTTAAACAACGTTCATTTGTGGAGCCAAGAGTGGGGACTCGAACTTAATCTGAGAAATGCATGATGGTACTTTTCTTGCGGAATTCTTGTTATATTGGAAATAACTGTTTTGAATTCCGAAACCTTACCGATATGATTAGGCCTTGAGTTGGAGTAAACAAATTGTCGTCTCGATTTTCAGGTATCGTGTGTTGCATGAAATTAGGGGCGCATGAAACAAGTATGAATGTGGCCTTTGGAGAAAGTGTTTGTCTTTTCATCAAAGTGAAAAATCTGAAGATTGATTTGACGCAGCTCTCCATTCCGCTCTCCTATTCGCTAACCTTTCCACAGTCACGTATTTCCTCTCTTTTACATCTTCTATAACTTCTCCTATGAAACTCATTCGGGGTCGTCCCTTGCCCTTCTTCCCTTCCACTAGTTCTTCAACGATTGTCTTCATCAGGCCATCGTGCCTCAAAAGGTGGCCTACTAGGTTGGCCCATCTTCTCCTTAAGGTTTTTAGGAGGATTCTCTTTTTTACCATTCTTATTAGCACTTCCTCATTACTTACTCGGTCGATCCATTTTATCTTCATCCTTCTTCGGTTGCACCACATTTCGAATGCTTCCACTCTTGGCTTATCTGCTGCTTACAATGTCTGAGTCTCGCTGACATAGAGAAACATGCTCCATATGTAGCATCTAATGAATTGTCTCCTTACTTCTATGCTTTTACTCTCAGCTCTAAGAAGATTCTCTATTCGCCTGCGGTATTCTACTGACTATTTCTTTCTTACTTCGTCCATCTTTGGTAATTCAGCTTCCCAGGTAAGTAAACTCTTTCACCTCTTAATTTTTGTTTTAGCCTCCTCTCTTTTGCTGCATAGCTACTAATATCTTATTCTTCTTTTTGTCGATTTTTAGCAGATATCTTGCCATTGTCCTTTCCATATTTGCCAAAGCTTCTTCAAATCAATCTTTATCTCGGCTACGACTGCTATGTCGTCAGAAAATCACAGCTTACTAAATCTTTCGCCGTGGATATTCACTCCTGAAGCCTTTTCTTTGATTCCATTGATGACTTGCTAGATGTAAACATTAAAAATGACGGGGGACAGTACGCGCCCTTGTCTCACTCCTTTTCCTATTCTTGCTTCTGCGCATGTGCATGAATAGTACATTTATCTGGATTGGAATTCAGCTACAGGTTTGTGAGATTTTTTTCTTCGGTACTCATTCTCACTCAGCCTTCCCCTCCGTTTACCGCAAGTGGAGGGCGTTGTAGCCTAGTGGGTTGAGTATTTGGCTGCTAATAGAGGAGTCCTAGGTTCAAAGCCTGGGTGGAACCTTCAGACACCCACAAACAAAAACCCTCGAAATGCGAGGTGGCCCAGGGAAAGGACCTGCCCCTCCAACCCTGAATGTGTGAAGTTCACATACCTGTGGCCTAGTGCAGGGGGAGTTCTACCCTCACCTCACCAAACCAACCTTAGGATTGAATCACTGGGTGAGTGAATGAGTATTCTCAACTGCGCCCATTATTCGAGTATTACGGCCTCTGACTCATTTGGAGTAACTTACACACCGTTTTGTTTCCTTTCACACTGGACCAATGTGTCTCCTCAAAATGTAAAATATTTTCAGAGCATGGGATTATCGTGTTATTTACAATTTATACTTTGGTTTATTATCGGGATTTCCTTCAGTGCTTTGTTCTTAAATAAATCTTTTAAATTCTGAAACCTGACCGATTGATCATTATTTATTGTCCTCACGTCCTTGACTTTTTCGTCCGACTAATGCCTGGAGAAAGTACCATTTTTTATCATCCGCAACTGCTCCTGAACAACCTTCCACTCCCTTCTCCACACAGTGTCTCCCAATCCTCCAATTTTATCTATCCGAGACCAACTCATTAGGGATAACTTACCTACCGGTCAGTTATCTTTCTCGATGAATCAAAGCTTTCTCAAAATGTGAAGGTTGCAAATTTCTTTCACAGTGGTGCATTATGAAAGTTTTTTTAACTAACTCTTTTGGAATGTGAAACATGAGCGATATTTTCAGGACTTGAGTTATGCAGGAAAATGTTTCGTTTATTCTTTTGTCAATCGTCAGTCTATGGCATGGAGTTGGAAGTATACAGGGTGTCCCATTTATCTTGACCACCTTAAATAACTTTTTGTCCAGATGCAAATTCAAAATTGTACGAAGCAAATATTCATTATCCGTCAGAAAGACATTAATCAGCATGATTAATGTCTTTCTGACAGCTTTTTTATTTACAAAGATATGAACAGCGGTATGTCTTTTTTAAATGGCATCCTACATTTTTTATTCGGCAATTCATTTCATCTCCTAAAGACTTATTAAAAAATGTAACACAGTGGACCATATTTTGACTTGCTTGTCATTTGTTTACTGCTAACTCCAGTAAGTGGACGCGGTTGTGGTCCCGGGATCAAAGTGACTTTTGTGTTATGTATTGACTTGCTTGTCATTTGTTTACTGCTAACTCCGGTAAGTGGACGAGTTTCTAATGTTTTCATAGCGTTGTGTTTATGTTAATGGTCCACTGTGCTACATTTTTGACGGCTACCCTGACGGCTAATGAACATTTGCTTGACAGATTTTTGAATTTGCATCTGGACAAAAAGTTATTTTGGGTGGCGAAGATAAATGGGACACCCTGTATAATAGCATTATGAGGTGATGGTGCTATGTCGATCTGATTCAGCTAGTTTGAAAAGTCTCTGGATGAAGTCGATGGATTTATGGTCGATTGCTCAGCGAAGTGTGTGGCATATTTATCAGGGTGATATCTCCGACATTATTTGCGAAGCCTAGTGCTCAGTTTGATGATTTGGTGTATTCGTTCCTCAAACATAGAGATCCGTTATTACATTATTGCCTGAGCGTATGGGATCCGTCGCAGAAAGACTGATTCCGTGAACTTAATAGAGTACAAAGGAAACCTGTGCGACTCGTCGAAAACCTCTACACTGTTGAGGTTTTTGATGAGTCATGTAGAGTCTACAGGCGTACAGATACAATTACACAGGTATTAAACGATTAGGCTGGTAGCCGCAAGAGACTCGGAGGTAAGCTTTGATTGCGTGAGCAATTGAGAATGAACATATTTCGGAGCGGAGAAGATCATATTGGAACCCAACTATATTTCCACGTCTGACAGAAACGATATATTAAGAGAGATGTTTCAGGCAATCTAGAGACCATTATGACTCACTAATACACAAAACAATCACTAACACTAAAACACTGTAACTCCATTAACTCCAATCAATAATCAATAACTCCATTAACTCAACTACAACTAGGCCTATTTGAATTAAAACAATTTACACACAATAAGTCAACTGGTCACCAAAACAAGGCATTCTGCAACACTGCAACGACAAGATTATACGGCGGCCGTGCGGCGCGGCGATGTCAACTCACTAGATAAGTCGTTCTGCCCATGCTCGGGCGGCGTCCCAAGACTTCCATGAGGCACAAGCTTAGACGCGTCATTGCACCAGCAGTCCCCAACACTACCACTCTTCATGTAACTGCATGGCGATGGATTGGGACGTTCTGGCCAGCGCCCCACGGCTACAAATCTCGCGCTATTTTTGCGTGTTTCTCCTACATTTTCGATGTATGCGATTGAAAAAAAAACGCTTTTGTTAATTAGATGTATAATTATTATTGAATGGGTGTATATATTTTTTTCCTTTTTAAAATGTTTGGGAGGGGCAGCGTCCGAGGGTCTTTATGGGCAAAACGCCACTGATTTTATGCTTGATTTCATTTGAGCATTTCCTTTTTAATTGTAAACGGCTGGTTTCCTAAGGAGGCGTCCACTAATTAGGCGTGGTGATTTGGGCGATTTTTGCCCCCCCCCCCTTTCCCATCTTAGTGAGATATCGTGAGATTTGCCTCGATCCCCTAATCGTAAGTGAGATAGTACAAAATGCGTCTTTTCAGTGTATATACATTAGTATCAGCTTGACTGACTTGGTTAAAAAAACAAACAATTTGTATATTTATTTTTATTTAAGATCAGTTAAGACTATTATTTAAGATTGCAATTTTACACTGTCTCTTGCGGAAAAAAATTACGAGTACTTGCCAGGAACCCTCTTTCTCCCCCTCGTGCGATTGGGTGAGAATCGGCTTGACACCCCACCCCCTAAACTCTTCACGTAACGAATGGCTACCCCCTAGGCCCTAACACCCTCCGCCACACACCTATTGAGATTTCTTGCAGGGTAGTATGAAGATGAAGATTACTTCTTATTTTCCGAATGTGTAATTTTGGTTCTGTAGAGGAGGCTTTAGAGTATGAATATTACATATAATAGGCATTAATGAGGGTTTGAATCCGGGCACTCGTATGTGAGCTTTTTTTCGACCAACTTGAGCCGTGCCTCACTGTACGCTATCGGTGGAGCAGCTTGGCGGGTGGTGAAATCCTCCGCCAAAAGGAAATGGCCTCCGGTCAGCTGGGGCCTTACATTGGTGGTGGAAAATGGGCCCAAACATATATAAAGGAATGCTTGTCCGCGAGCGGTGGGCATTTTTTTGCAAGTGCTCTTGTCGAGTGTTCGGTCGTGAGGAGAGCTGCTCCCGGGAGGCCACCAAAGGCACCTTTTCTTTTATCCACCGCTACCTCTTGCTGCCAAGGTAACATCCCTGTTTCCTACCTCGCCTTTTCCCCGAGTCATTAATTGGTATCTGGTGCTTTCCATTCATTGACACACGTCGACACAAGTCAATTTGCGTCGCGGTTTTCGCGTTCCATTCTATGTGTGTCGCCGACTGTTGTGACACAAGTCAACAAACGATAACGCGCAGGAATTGGAGAGTTATAAACAGTTACCGCGAGTCGACACTATTCGACGCGTGAGTCGCATGAATGGAATGCACCCATCGTCACCACCACAGTTCAGTAAGGTGATTTTTTTTGTTATTCGACCTTTATACCGTTATATTATTTTGTTTGTTATTAAATTTTTGGTACTCTGTTCAACCGTACCTTTTAATTTTTTGAGCTTTACTCCCCCCCGGGCCCCCAAGTACGTTTCAAACTGATTATATAGAAAAAAATATCAATTTTTTTCTGTGGGATTTACTCCCACTCAGCTCTCCCCATTCCTTACCCTCAACCGCGCCCCTCCTTACCGCTGAATCTTTAGGGATTACTTATCGGCCGTTTCATTTTATTTTCGCGGAATCAGTGTTGGTGGGCTCTCGCAATGAGGCAGCCGCACCTTTCTCTCACTTTGGATTATTCTAGTGATTTTTCTTCCATCGTTTTCGAGGTGGGAGAACGTGGTAGACTGTTGTTTTGAGCGTTTCTCTTCTTCTTTGTCTCGGGTGAAAATCCTGGGCGAAGCCTTTGAATACTCATTAAAAAATATCGTCAATGTTCGAGGTGGCCCAGGAAAAGAGACTGTCCCCCTACCGTAAACGAGCGAAATTCTCACGCTTTAGGACTGTAGTCTGGGGCGAGCTTTACCCCAGCGTATCCCTATCAACCAGGTGCGAGGTTGGCCAGGGAAGGGTATCGATCTCTCGTCTTCCTTGAATGTATGAAATTCAAACGCCTGTGGCTTAGTCTGGGGTGAACTTTACCCTCACCAATCCGAACTAACCCTTGGGTTGAATCATCGACCGTGCGAGTGATATCATGTTTATCTTGATGGAAGAACGTAGGCGATATCTCGCAAATTCCTCTCCGGAGAACTGGTAAATTGAAAGTACCTACGTCAATTATTTTGGTGGAGTTATTTTTATGGAGATCCTTCATAACATGGGTGCTTATTAATTGCAAGTAACGTCGCAGTTTATAGTTTAGCTTCTGTGACGAGAGTTTATGATTGTGGTAGTCGGTAGATATTAGCATTCAGTCACTGGTTAGTGAGTTTTTTTCCGTACAAATGATTAATGAGAGGTGAAGGAAAAAAATTCTGCATCGCAAGGTCTGAGGGACTCAAAGAAACCCTTGATTTCTAGTTTCAGTATGATATTTATTATGAATGTAGCCAAACAAGCTCTAGTTATTTTATGTATTTAGGATATATCTTCGTGAATATTTTAAGATAAGCTTAAACGAGAACGCGTGTAAAGACTTCGCGTTAGATATGCTTCATGGCTTTGATGTAAGGTAATCCCAAGAAGATATTTACGTTTACTTGGCGGTAGTGGCTTGTTGATTTTTTTGGGGATGCAGGAAAAGTTCACGTCCTCAAATTTCTTTTTTATATCTACGGCACTTAAGTATGTTCGAGAACATGCTTCACCTTTTCTGCTCATATTTAATTCCTCTTTGGCATCTCGTAGACGCAATTTGCTTAGTGGATAGTCGGATTTGGTTACAACGGAAGAGTGGCAGTTCTTCCTCCTCAACGGCTGGGACGTTTATAGATGAAGCTATTTTTTCCCTGTTGGTTTTTATGACCTAGTTTTTTCGGGATTATTTTTATCTAGGCTTATATTCTCCGAATGCTCTTGCTTATCAGCTTTTCCTCTCCGGCGGCGCGGCTGGTCGCTTTGTATTGCATCGGTGGCTACCCGGCGTAATTCTTGCTTCCTCGGAGTTCAGCAGCATGCCTTACACTCTTATCTAGTGTCCCCAGCCCCGTCAGGTTGTTTGTAGAGTTGCGATATTTTTTATTATCTGGAAGAATTGGATCTTAAATATCTTCAGCTCCAACGCTATGCAAACAAACCTGGCAGCATAGAATCGAAGTTCTGGATTGGTGCTACCGTGAATCGAGCTGTTTTAGCGATACGTGCTTTAATTGATTTCTGCAATGAATTTTTCACGGGATTCCGCTCGGGTTAAAAACTCCATCACCTTCCACGTTTCGAAGAGCGCGATGCTTATCGTCTTCCGGGCAGTATGATGCAGAAAGGCGGGTCACTTCTTGCTGAACTTATTTCAGCAAAACAGGGATTGAATAACTGGCGATGATTGCTCCGGGATCAAACAGGATGTGATTAATAAATACGCCTCATGATTGGGTTACACGTTTGGCTGCTGCTCTAGTATACTATCTTGGCCTGTCTTTTCCTACTTTTCCATGTCGGCTGCTTTCATCACTACTTTAATTAGCTACTCAGGTTGAAGAACGTTTTCTCCTCCGGGTGACCTTTATTTCCTAAGTATAACGTTTATCTTGGCCTTCTCTCTCATGTTTCATACAAATATGTTATTTTATTTTTTATCCATTTTGCGAGTGTTATCTGTCCGTATACTTTCCATAATAAAGGTAATTTTCTCACTACAATTATTT